>NC_140582.1:140955500-142205500 GCF_964204655.1 Triturus cristatus | reverse complement strand
GACGGAGTGGTTCCGTCACGAGCACGGAAAGGGTTAACAAATCAAAATTTGAGTGTCACTATTGTTTACATCATTGCTCTGAATAATTTAGCATTGTTTCTTCTTTGTTATTCAGCATCAGGTATTCTTTGTTGTGTAGTAGTCTGGTCTCAAGTGTTTGTAAAGATTTGATATAATATATAACCCACTAACTCAGTGTTTATTTCCATTTAGTTGACAGTGATGATTAATCCTTATGATTAAAATCCTACAGTTGGAGTTCACCTAGGTGGGAGTGGGACCTGACTTCTGATTCCTGCACTGTTGTTACTGTGCTAGCCTGCTACTACTACTACTACCACCATGGCACCTTGGGAAAGCTTTCAGCCCTTGCTTCTTCTATTCGGTAAGAGAACTATGGTTTGTTATTCTACTAAGTTGTTGTAGGCATGGCAATGGCAAACCTCACCCCCCATTACTGGTCAATATATTTGCAGACTGCAGAGACTAGGAGAGCAGTAGGGCAAGGGTACCACATTGGCATAGCACATACCAAATTGTTGTTACATGTATTGTGCACTTGCATATTAACTAAAAAGTAACTAAACAACTGATCATTTGTGTGGAAATTGAAAGATAAAAACACATTACATCTCATTAATGAGAAAGGTATTATGCAATATGGAGTGCAAGTATTCGCTCTCTTGCTGTGTTAAATTATTTCATAGCGGTATACCTTAGCTGGTGCCATAGTTATACTCGTAGTCTCTGTGCAAACTGGGGCAGCCTGTCAGGGTTCACCGGAGGTTTCCTCCGCGTAATTCGGAACCCACCACTGTGAATACCATCTTTTCGGTTAAACCGAGTGATGGAATTCATGGGGCTCTCAGTTGGCGTATTTGTTGGCGCCGCTGGATTTCCAATATGGCCGCTGACGCATTCATGGGTCGGCGTTCTAGTCTTTATTGAATTCTAACGCAGCAGGTGAGGCGCGCCTGTCAACGTTCTCGAGCGCACTTCACCAGAGAAATTATCGAAGCAACACGTACCTCAAGGTCGTGGAAGTTAGGGTAGGTCGCGTCGAGGATTTTCGTCGTGTTAATCTTCGACGGTCACCATACATACTCAGGTTAGTGTATCTTGATAGTAACTTGAATAGTATGAAGAATCAGTTCCTGACAAAGTAGGGAAGTCCGAATTCTAGTTATGAGAGACAATGAGTAGTTCGGAGTCCGGTGACAATTCTGAGTTTATTCCGCAGGAGGAATAAGACTCTCTCAGAGAATTCATAGATTAAACCTGAACAACGCGAAACCTACCTCGCACTGTTCTTGTTTAATTCTTTTGGGACAAAAGACAGATAGTGCATTAGTCTTGGAGTTTCCGAGTAAATCTACCATAGTATCTAAGCAGCGGAAAGTACCTCAGACATTATAGAGAATTAGGTTACCAAAACTAGGAAGTCCATTTTACGCCTAGCTTACGGTTATCTGTTCTTAAGGCTGAAGGTCAACGATAAAAGTACAATATGCTCACGGCTAGAAGATGAAGTAAGTTAACAGTTACACAACAGCAGTGTAGTTATACATGACAGATAAGATTCACGTTACTCACCTTTTTAATTCTATTCCCAAGACCCGACACCACCTTCACTCCAGTAAGAAAAGAAGAAGAAGAAAGGGTTAGCAAGAGGCAGAGCAAGTCAGTTGTTACACACTCAAGCAACTGAGAAATAGAAGAGAGGTTTGGCCCTGAATACCTCCTGGTAAGACAAGCTAATTCATTACCTCATATACAGTAAGTTAATGCTTAAAGAATTGAGTAGTGAACAAATGTTAATTGTTGCAGAATCGTTTCTCTACAACGACGAAGATATCCAGGGCTGTCTCTTCTCTGTCCAATTCCCCTTTCCCCCGTTGACACTTGCCCGTTGAGAGTTATACATATTCTCGCGGAAACGTTCCGATGGGGGCATTGGGAAATTAGCATCATTCTGCTCCCGTGTTAGTTGAAGACTGTAAACGCATCTGACACAGCCGTAATAATCAAGTATCTGATTCCTATGGACCTTCTCTTCTCTCGTTGTGTGAAGATCTGATTTCATTCTTCCACGATAAGATTATGACCATTTATTCTACCTTCCCCACTACCTATAAGCAGGTTGGGCCAGTAGACGGCTTTTTAGGTAAATGATCAGACTTGCGCAGGTTTCAGAAGGATGCTTCTTTGATGGAATTAATGAAAGTTAAGTCTGGTTGCCCTTCCGATCCTTGCCCGGCCAGAGTTCTTAAACTCCTAGCCCCTGTAGTTAATAACGCTTTGAACAATGTCTGGAATACCTCCCTGGATACGGGAATCTTCCCAACTGACTGGAAGAAAGCTTTTGTTCGCCCTATCCTTAAAAAAGAGGATGCAGATCCAACAGATCTGAAAAATTTCAGACCTATCTCTCTGCTCCCGGCCCCAGCAAAAATTTTGGAAAAAGAGGTCCAGAGGCAGCTCTCGGATTTCTTAGAATCTAATAATCACCTACATGACTCTCAGTCAGGTTTTAGGGCTGGTTACAGCACCGAGACAGCTCTTCTAGAGGTGGCGGAGTCAATACGAGAAACGATGGATACAGGAAACTGCGCCATTCTCGTGCTGCTTGATCTTTCGGCGGCCTTTGACACGGTCTCCCATAAGATCCTCCTGAATAGGCTCCACCGACTAGGAGTTACAGGGACCGTGTTACATTGGTTTCAGTCGTGTCTGGAAGACAGATCACAACAAGTCTTCCTCCATCCCCATGTTTCCAGCTCTAGGGCATTGCTACAAGGGGTCCCACAGGGCTCCGCTCTGAGCCCATCATTGTTTAATGTGTACTTGGCCCCTCTGGCTTCTATTGTGGAAAGCTCTGGTGTCCGTGTAGTTGCGTATGCTGACGACACTCAACTTATTTTTTCCTTCAAAGAGCAGAGCAAGAATGCCTTCACTAATTTCAGGCAGTGTCTTCTGAATATCTCATCGTGGATGACAGACAACTGCCTGAAACTTAATACTGACAAGACCGAGATACTATTTTTTAATCAGCCTCTCCCCCCTCAATCTGAGCTCTGGTGGCCAGTAGAATTAAATCCTCCTCCAATTCCGGTCAACTCAGCCAGGAATTTGGGTTTTAGATTTGACACCCAACTAACAGGTAAGGCCCAAATATCGCACATCTCATCGCAGTGTTTCTGGAAACTGAAGGCTCTGTGCAGATGTCTTCACTTCCTTCCTATGGAATGCAGGAAGACGGTGGTCTATGCTCTCATCACCTCTCAGCTTGATTATGCCAATAGCCTCTTCATTGGTCTCCCTGACTATCTTATGAGGAGACTTCAACGGATCCAAAATGCTGCAGCCAGACTAATTAGAAATGTGCCCATACGATATCACATCACCCCCCATTTGCAAAGCCTGCATTGGCTGCCGTTGAGGAAGAGAGTGATGTTCAAGGTTCTAGTCCTAGCCCACAAAGCGTCTAGAGAAGACGGCCCACTCTATCTGAGGCGTAGGCTCCAAAAATACCAGAACGCCAGAACCCTCAGATCCAGTAACCTGAACCTCCTGGTTATTCCACGCTTTAGAAAAGCGAGGACGGGAGGGCGCGCCTTCTCTGTGAGAACGGCCACGCTGTGGAATATGATGCCCAACTCCCTGCGTCAGATAAGGGCGGAACTACCTTTTAGGACGGCCCTTAAAACGTGGCTGTTTGGCCTCCCTTAGTACTGTCTAACACTGTAGGCCTCTCCCTCAGCCCTCCCCCTCACTGGATGGATGCTAGCGCCGGGACACCTCCGTTGGAGGTAGCTGTCGCGCTCTACAAATGCTAATAATAATAATAATAAATAATGCCTTTTGATTGTACCCTGACTACAATACTCATAATATGAATGACATAAGTCGCGTATATATAAATAAATCATACAAACATCCTATCTGCAGCAAGTAGACGGTGAGAAAGGTGATGTATGGCAGTACAGTCAGTGAAAGGATTAAAGACTGGGATATAGCTTTGGCACATTCATTACAGACTATCACATTCACAGAAGTCAAGCAATTACATTATCCATTCAGCATTGCTTTTTTCTAATAGTATTATTAATCTTCACCCTTGGTTTTGATATGCACCATTTATGATTTACATTCTCTCATCCACTCTTTCACCATAGCAAACTAGTCATCATTATTCAAACAATTCATCCATCCAAACGTAGCTCCGAACAAACCTTTCACTAACATCCATTTACCCACCCATTTACCGTTGCTTTCACCCACTCCATTCACCCATCCCGCTTTGCCTTAACTAACCCAAACATTCCTTGCAACCAAGCACCCACCCAGGCAGGCATCATTCCAGTTTCACCCATTTATACCCTTTTAACGATCCTTCACCCAGTCATGCAGATTGATTCCTATCATCATAACCCACCTATATGCATCCTTTCACCCATGTTTCCTTTCACTCATATATTACATACATCTCACCCATCCTTTCTCCTTCCATCCTAATTTGCCTTTCCCATCAACCTGTAATTCTTAAAGTTCATTTATGAACATTTGTCTGCTGAGTTGCACATAGAAGAGGACATAACTACTCAACTCCCACTGCATCAGCTAAAGCAGGGTGTTGTTCACGAGTCAGACAATGCCCTTGCAGTGAGTATATATAACTAATTGTCATAAGTAAGCAATGTGGCTTACCACTGCCCGGCCCTGCTGTCAATGGGGCTCTCCCCTCAGTGGTGACTGCTGCAGCTTTGTCCCCTCCGCTGGCACCATCCTCCACTTTGCTGATCTATGTGGCTAGAAAAAACATTACACAGTTTAAATATTTAGATGCCAGATACGCCTCCCCTTATTTTTTAAAGTAAAATTCTACAAAACATCACTACAGTTTGGTTACAGTATCTTAATCTTCTATCAAAAATTCAAAACATCATATTGGGCACTTTGTTGGTTGGCAATCATTGAAGAGCCAGGTAGTCAAGCCAAGAAAATACTTTTTGTAATGGAGGGGCAGAGGTATACTGAATCTGAGTTATTGAAGCGCAACAAAGTTGTGCGATAATTGGTCAATGAAGGAGATATGGTCTTATTTGGCAAATGCAATGGGGCACCCTCCTCATCATACTTCCAGCCATGCCAATAACCATTAACTGCTGGTATACTATGATAATAATACATGCTCATCACTGGAAGGTCCACCATGGCCATGGCCACTTTTGTTTTTGTAATTTGGGAACCAGACCTACTGAACCACCACTTGACAAACCTATTTCTGACAAGGAAGAAAAGCTGAATCCTGAGTTTGTTGAAAAACAATGGGACAAATCTAAACAAAAACAGAAAGGTAAACTACAAGGAAGGATCCCACAGCTGAAGCCCTCTGAGAGGTGCTATAATTTGCATGATGGTACACAAATAAAGGATCCAGACAGGTGTCATATTTCTGATACCTGTTCTCCTCATTCCATTCAGGACTCAACTGACAAGCAGTATGAGAGAGGTGGGCATTCTGATTGCAGACAGGAAGAATATGTGAAGCCAAAGAGGGACTCACAATGCTTGTCTCACATAAAGACAAAGAAGAAGGAAAAACCTCCTTAATTTAAGCCCCAAATTCAGAAAAAGAAATTGCCACTATAGCCATATGTTATGCCACAATCACTGAGGACCATCCTCCTGAACAGACGTTGTCCGATGACTCTCCTCAACAGTGTGGCAGAAGTCACTATAGTGCCTCAGAATCTCCAGGAATTTCTGGCAGCGATAGCAACTGTTAACTTTGTTACAGTTGAAACCCCAGATAGTTGCATAGCCCCTCTAAACAGATTATATGATTTGGATACACACATTGAGGGTGACATGCAGAGCACCATTAGAGTAATATTCAGCCAATCACAACGCTGCATGAGCAGGGTCGTGATTAAGGGTGGGCGGAATTTGCAAAAGTGCCTTTCGCAAAATGTCGCGAAACAGCAAAAAATCTCCACAAACACGTGAAATTTCGCATGCTCGTGGAGATTTTGTGCTCATTAATGCGTTACTGAATTTGACCTTCAACTCGGGAACCTGCTTTATTTTTATCTGTAAGTGCTTCCTGTTGAGGTTTAAGTTTTGTGACAGGAGCATCGTGCCAGAAGGAATCCTGCCCTGCATATTTATCCAAGAAGATGCCACCGTTTTGTGCAATACCTCTATTCAACTGGAGTACTTTCTACTGGCTAATCAGTAAGTGCTACCTCGGTGGGTAAATGTATAGTGCCTTTCCTACACTACAGCTGCGTAAAGGGCCAGAAGAGTTGTCTCCAGCGACCATGTGTGTCTGTAACTTTTGCCACCGCGCCGATGGGCACCGGGGTCCCTCGAGTGAGCTGTCCATCATAGTGGGGAAAGGGCGGGAAGACGTTGCACACCACTGGTGTGTGGGCTGGGGCCAAACGGCGGGGCTTCTATGCAGTTCACATGCCTCTTGTTTATAAAGGTTCAGAGACTGACCAGCGCAGCAGATGAGGAGACAGAACCCCCTGGTGTCAGGAACTACACAGGGATTGTGCTCGAGAAACTCATGGATAAACAGACCTCCATCAAGGATTAACGCAAATTGTTGACGGTAGATATGGGGAGAAAGCACACCTGCTTAGCCTCCACCGTGTTCACGAATCTTTTGCGCTGATTAATACGTTACTGAATTTGACCCTCAACTCGGGCACGTGCTTAATTTAAATCTGTAACTGCTTCCTGAGGTTTAAAATGACAGGAGCATCGTGCCAGACTGAATCCTGCCCTGCATATTTCCGTCCCGCCGCGGATCACGGAGGTTTCAACATTTTCGCGTTCCGCGCGGATTGCAAAAATATCAAGATTTCGCAATTTCCACGAGCGGAACGGAAATTGTCGCCCACCATTAGTCGTGATTGGTCTGAGAGGCCTGTTCAGCAACTCAGGCAGTACATGGGAAGCTGGGCATGTACTCGACTGGGCTGTGCAACATAGTCCAGTGGAGAACATGTCAAGTACGCATGACTGCTTAGCCGGCCCCAGAGGGCCAGCCAAGCAGTCATGCGCAATTAAGGACTGAGTGCAAACCATTCCTGCTGCCTCTGACGGCGGGGAGCCCAGCCCCACACTGCCCGACCTGACTGGAGTAGCAAAGAAAAATAAAATGATAACAAAGTCTTGTTATTATAATTTTTCTTTTATTTTCCACTGCTCAACGAGCAGTGGGGCAACGCTCCTCCACCTTAGCAGAGGAGCTGCCACTGGTTGAGGCTGCCCTCTCTTGTATGAAAAATCACATTTATACATGTGAGGTTGCTGGAAAAGAAATTGCAAACCATTGATGCTCTTGTTCTGCAAAATATAACCTAGTTTAGCACCCAGAAGATAAAGGCAAGTGACAGTATGCTGTAACAAGACAACCCAAAACAATCATTTAATGCATGGTCAGATGTCTATGGCACACATGGGCTGAGGAAAAACTGACAAAGCACTGCACAACTAGGATGATGCTGTGTGGTCGAGTGTCCACAACTTACATGGGTTCTTAGGAGCATATTATGCAGCATTGGAGCGAGGGGGGAACATACCCCTGTAGTCATACACTGTTGTTGTGCCAAGGCAGTTAATATATAAGTTTGAGCACGTCCAGGCCCCCGGAGGCATACAGCAAAAGTAAGAGACAGAGAAGTATTATCTCAATGGGAAGCCATTCGCATGAAGAGTTTGTGGAGGCCAAATAGTGCACATTTAGTGAAAGAAATCTTTCGACATCGTTAAGGGTCCTATGTCACCTCTGGAAACTTCTTAAGCCCCGTTCCCCTACTGACTCCTCTGCTGACCCCAGTGTGGGGGGTTCATATAAGTAGGCCAGTGCCATGAACCGAGTCTGTCTCAGTGTGCATGCACTGGCAGTTCAGATAACATCACCCCATCAGCTTGTCTCGAATATCCCTTGGAAATAGAGTCCACTTTGTGTGGACAGCCTGTTGATGGGGTGTAATAGTGGGGAATGGAGTCCCTGCTATGGAGGCTGACTCTGCGATTGCCTTAAAGGTGTTGATGCCACGCAGTCATGGGCATATTTTATCAAAGAAAAAGCAATTACTGGGCCTAAGTGACGCCTAAGTAATTATATACTCTCTAGAAAGCCTTTCCGTTTTTGTGGAGTGCTCATGTGTATTGGCATTCAATGTGGGTAGTGGCCAACAACACATACTATAAAGAGCAATCTTGTGCCACGCAAAACAAATATTATTTATCAATGCAATTTTACAGAGATAGACATGTTTTCTCTGTTTTTTTTTATTTTGGACCTTACCCTTTCCTAGCTGAAGAAAGCACACACTAACTGGAAGTGGGAGGGGCAGTGCATCATTATCATTTTCCCTATTGGGGAACCCTCCAGACAGATATTAACATGGTACTGCTCATCGCCATGAAGCAGCCATAACGATGTAATGGAATTCAAATGATCCCATGGGAAATCATCTTTGAGGTCAGATCTGTGGGTTGAAAGACTGTACACCCATCGTTGTTCTTGCTCCAACAATTTTCATGGCATATTAGTGCTTAAATTCACTTTCTTCATTACTGTTCAGTATAGATCAATGTCAATATGCCACTTCTCAACAGAATTTGCCATCAGTTTGTTTGAGAACAATTTGCAAGGGACATTACTGCAATGCTCCTGGTCTTGATTTTCCTGGATGCCATTCCAATGTAGTGCAACGTGCAGGGGCAATTGATCGTATGGCCTCTGTTCCAAGGATGTATGTAGACCTAGATCCAGGAATATACTGAGTTTCGTCAAGTGCATACAGAACATTGGCCACACGGGAAATGGACAATGACTCTAGGGAGACCCCAAAATGTTCTCTGATCTTGAGTGGTCCAGAAGATCTCTTAGACTGGTGTTTCTTTTAAATTAGAAAAGGAGCGTCCATTGGTAGTATGCCAATATCCGTCAATGTTTTGTGATGATTTTCTTGGACAGGTTTGAGACGTTACTAAATGTACTCACACTGATGATTTCTTTCTTTTTGTCTCTTTGTCCCAATAGAACATATCTGTGGTTGTTTCTTGCCCTTTTATTGCTTTTGTGGGCCACATTTTTTAATGAAAATGTTGGTCTAGCAATTTGGTAGTGAGTATATTGGGCTCTGTCCTTTAATCTTGCATGCTTGACGAATTCCTTCTTATGCGGAGAACCTGCACAACTGGGATGTTTTCTCTCAGGACGCAGAGATGTGGCTGTCTAAGTGTGCAACACTATATTTATCCGTAGATGTTGTGTACATTTTAGTCAAAGTCTTCCTTCTTCTGCTCTGATATCAACAGCTAGAAATGACATTTCCCCATTGTCCATTGTCATAGTTAATTTTAGGAACTGGATTTGAGTATTTAGCCAGTCCACCGACTGTGTTGCCCTTTCAGTGTTTCGATTCCAGATAATCAAAATATTGTTGATATACCAATGCCATACTCACAATACTTGCTTAAATCGGTTGTTGGTCTATAAATGTTGCTGTTCAAACCAGTGAATTTACAGGCAGGCGATGTACGGTCCGGGGCAGAGGTTGGTCCTGGCAGGCGAGGTGGCGTCCAGGGTTGATGGCGAGGAGGGTGCTGGCATCGTAGCGGTGATTTGTCCAGGGGGAATGCTCCTTGGTGCTGAGCATGGTCCAGGGGCAAACAGACGCAAACGGCACAGCTTATGGGTTGCCCTTGGCCCGGGAAATGACAATTTTGATGCACGCAGTACATTGTTAGCAACACAACTCCGACAACGCAGGTGCCTTTACATCGCATTTTATTACAACGCATTGTGAGGTCAGTAATGGGGTAATGTAAAGTTTTCCAGGTGGGTATGGGTTTCGCATGTAAAATAAGACAATTGGGATGTGTCTTGGGGTAACATATGTAAATTGGGGTGTGTCTTGGGGTAAAATATGAAAATTGAGGTGTGTTTGGGGGTAAAATATGAAAATCGGTGTGTGTTTTGGGGTAATATTTGAAAATTGGGTGTGCATTTGGTTCAAATTTGATTTTTGGGTGTGTTTTGGGGTCTCAAAAAGGAATTCCAGGGTTCATGGTTGGGTTTGTGGTGCAAAGGTTAATTTTGGGTTGCGCTCACTGAAGTGGAAAAAGTGATCTTTATGTCTCCGCTATGCAACACCTACTCTACTGTTGCAATGTGTCTAGTATTAGTATGCATTGGAATGGAAAGCAATGTTATGGCATGCGTTACAACTACGTATGTGCCTTTGGCACACGAGTGATACACCGGCTGTGCACGGGCGCACAGCGGCCGCCATTGAGAAGTGCTGGAGGGGGCTGTACAGCTGTGAGGTGGTAAATGCCAGAAAGAACAGTGGATGGGGCGTGGATGTGGGAATGTGTGTGTGAGCGGGTGTTGTAAAAAATGTTATGAGGGAATTCTTACCTCGAAGTCGGGTCCCGTGTCTTCGTAGCTCCTGCTCTCCTGCGTCTGCTTCCAGGAAAAGGAAGTAGACAGCCAGGCACCCTCTCCTGAGTCTCGGTCACCGAACTGTTTCTCTTAGAAAATCAAAGTGGCCCCACGACTTGTGACCATTCTATGATGTGACTCCATGGAAATAAAATGGCTCTTTGTACTTGTAGTTACAATACATCAATTTACCTACGTGTAAAAAGGGTTGCACACTATCAGTTTTAAATAATTATTTTACAGAACAATGAAATGAAGGTGACAGTGCATGCAAAACGTAATGTATACAACCCAATCCTTTTCTTTACTATACAATTATGACAATGACATTGGCAATGTAAAAACTGGCAATCCGTGTTTATATATCTTTAATAGCATTCACATGATACCTCACTTTCTTAACTCTAGAGGTAGCGAGATTTCGTCATATAAAATACAGACAATAATCTGGTTTGTTCCATTTTAACGAGATACAGCTGGTTACTAATGCAAGTGTGCTGGGTGGCTTTGATAGGATTTACTGGTGCCTGCACTTCCTCATGCCAGGAAAAGCAGATTTGTTCATTTAATAGGCAGGCAGTCAGGCAGGCCATCTACAAATCGACTTGTATAAACAATGCTGACAGATGTCTTGATGTGTTTTTTGCAACATGGAATGGATTCTCTAATTTTTTTTCTCTCAGTTCTCGGTGCTAAATAATGCACGTTTTTTTACATTAAGTTCTGTAACTGCTTAACTTCCAAGAAATTATGTGATGAAAGCAGAGGCGGATATGTTTTAAGGAAATTGTGCGAAAAGCGAGTATACTGGGACAAAAAAAAAAATAACTGCCTACTTGGGTTTCAGGTTCGCACATTCAAAAGTAATACATGTATCAGATAAAATATTGTGTTCTAAGTGCTCCGGGGTGGGCGAGTTAATCATTTTCTTATGGATTGTATTGGATCTAGTTGCTAACACAAGGGTTCATGGTGGTATAATTACGAACATTTAAAGGGAAATGTCTTGAGCTTGCAAACACGAACCTTGGAACTCGTTAACGACATCTCTTACTTTTTGGTGTTTTTTGTTTTCGTTTCTAATGTTCAATATGGATTTTTGTGCTGGATGGAGTGTATTCGTTAGACTTTCAGCAGAACTGTGAAATTGTAGGCTGTTTTTCGTTCTGACCACTAATACTCTGTGCTGGATCTGCATTGGAAAGCAAAGCCCTGAAGGCTTGTTCGACTGTCTGTGACAGCTTGGTCCAGCAGTCAAGGACTAACTGATGCGAGGTGTTGTGAAGTTTGAGAAAAGAAGCAATAATAGGTTATTGTTACAATCACTATTAGGACGGAATGTCCATTCAGAAATGGTTGCTTTGAAAAGCTAATAACAATTTAATAAGAACTTAAAATCTTCATGAAGTAAAAATAAAACTGGCAATGAAATCCAGTGATCTCTGGAAAAAAAAAAGTTACTTTGCAAGCCCCAAATCTAACGCCTCCCATCACTGTGCTATAGACGCACGGCAATTAAAGAGCCATCTCATACTAAACGATGGTCCAATGTTTCACAATGGAGGTTCATCGACATGGAAAGGTCTGGAGTTGCCATCAGTTCCCACATAATGCAGCATGGGAGGCTATGAAAGTGCCTCTCAAGTTCCCAGTTCCCTACAGACACTGCACAGCTTTTAATGTCAAAACGTCGACCCCCCCCTCACTTTGCATGAAAAGCCTGGTGGCAAATTCACATTCTGGTAAATGTTGAATTAAACTTAATTAAATGTTAACAGTAATATTTCAAGGTGCCACCAGGATGGTGGTACGATCAGACAATCCTGCATCCATTGACCCAGGAGGCTACTAGGTAAGTAAACCAAACAGAAACGTCATCCGCTTCAAATTTGAATTAGCCATGAAAGCAGATAAACAGCATCCTTCTCAGACAGAATACTGAAAGCCCACATCAAGTAAAATGGAGCCTTTGAAATGAATAATGATCTCACTCCAAGTAATGCTAGCTTGAATGATCATCTCAACTCTCTGTAAAGAAGTTCCAATGTTGGATTGCTAAGTGGGACCTTTTTGATTACCTGATTTGGGTTGTAGTCATCTAGGGCTGTATTACACTAAAGGTGCATTTTCATTGTTTGTGCCGGGAGAACCTTTTAAAAAGTGCGCCTGCGCAAACAATGAATAAGCGCTGTATTACCATGAAAGCGCTGTCCCCAGGGCAGCCAGAAACTGGCACTGCCCTGGGGACAGCGCGTTCTTGTGACAAACAGAGCAGCTGCTTTAAAGCCGCTCCGTGTTTTCACAGTGCAGGCGGCAACCCGCCTACACTTTGAAGGGGGATTAGAGATCCCCCTTGTAGGTGGGTGCAGTTAGGACCTGCACCCGCCTGCAAGCGGATTTCTGGGGGGTCCATGAGACCCTCTTTCCCCACTCCAGAGGGCTGCTTTCAGGGGGTGGACTGACAGTGCGCCACCTTTTAAGTGGCGCACTGTCAGTGCACATCCTGAGAGTGTCTTTGCCTCTGCACCCTCATCTGTAATACAGCACAGGCACAGAGGCAAAGTGATTCCCTCATTTCCATGGGCCATGCCCCCATGCAAATGAGAGAACTTCCTCTGAAGATAGCGCAGGCGCTTTAAGTGTGCCAGCGCCATCAGTATTACAGAAGGGGATGCACAAGCATCTGCGGCCCCTTCTGTAAAACGTCTGTTGCACCCCCTGGGCACTTTCACAATACTGCCCCTGGTAGCTATACTCCCTAAACACCCTCGGCCCTATGAGCAATAATACATCAGGGTCAACATCTTTAAATCAGAAGAGATAAAACTTTCCGATGAGTGGCTGAGACTACTTTCTACCCTTTGAGGCAATTCTATTGTGGGCTAAGGAGGGACAAAGAGCACAAACTACCTCATGGATAAGACCCAGCAGCTCTGTACTGAGATAGCTGTTTGGACCAACCAGGTGCAGAATGGTATGGTCAGAGGACACCTTGTGGTAGTTCATGGCAGTTGGGCAGCAACCTATGTCTGAACCTGAACCGGCATCTCCTCATAGCATGCTCAGCTCGGATCCAGAGGCAACAGATCAGCCTGCAGAGCCATGGCAAATCCTGGACCGCATCTAGACAGTTGGATACCTGAGACTATTCCATGATTTTCTCATCTGTCGTTAGTCAAGAGTTGTTAGGGGCATATTACCAAGCCAGGCGATAAAATTATCGCCGCTTTAGCAGCAGAAAACTGCCACTAAAACGGCGATAATGGGCTTGATAATATGCTCTATGGAATTTCAATTAAAGTCCATGTTAGATGTGAAGAACATGTAACCTGAGCTTCAATTGGAATTCCATAGAGCCTATTATCAAGCCCATTATCGCCGCTTTAGCAGCAGTTTTCTGCCGCTAAAGCGGCGATAATTGTATCGCCTGTCTTGATAATATGCTCCCTAGAGTCTACATTGCTCTTCAGTGCAAGATACTGCCCTGCTCCCTTTACATGAGCTAGACGAGATGTTCCAAGCTTGAGCAAGCATTGCAAGCACTTGAATGTGTATGTGAATGCTTTATGCTTGCATATTCAACAGACAGTGGCCTGGTACCCAATCTTCCTCCTTTGAGATGCAACCCTATTGAAGGGGTAAGATAGTTTTAATTCTACTAGAATATTAATTATGTTTGCAGTGTTCCCTTTATCACATACAGTTTCATTGCCACCTTAGTCTACATTGTTTTCAGACTACGATTACCTTTATGCCATTATAAACCTGAATAGTCACGATTTAAATAAACAAAGTGCCCTATGTGGAACTAGCAGTTGGAATCTGTGGACCAATGGTTGTAATCTTATTTCTATGTATTTGATATTTCACTGGCAGAGAGGGTCAATGGTCCTGATGAATGTCCAAACACCTCCTCACAGGTCGAACTAACATAACACTTACTTTTTTAACTTGGCTTTGGGGAAACAGCAAATAGTCTTCCCATCTATCAATAGGTAGTTTTAAAATTCTCTATTTCCCCTCTGCATTTAGAGTACACACACAAGACCCACTCACTCATTACACTCACCCTGTGCAATACACATCCTGGCAATTATATAAGATCATTGCATAAGATCCCTTACATAGGTAGAAGCTCACACCCGGATCTTGATGACCGGTGCCAGCAGGGGCCCAAAGATGAAGCATGCCAACTTTTGGGTGGGTGAGGGCTTTTCTTCCTGTTAAAGATGATACCTGAATACAATATGTTTGAGTCCACATCTGTATTTCTGATTTTCTAACAAGGAATGCTAAAAACATAGTCAGTTCAAGAATCTGATTTACAGTAAGGAGCGAAAGCTTGGAGAAAGTGGAGTCGTTTGAGCTGAGGAGATGGAGACAAAACGGAGAAGAGATGTGGAAGAGGCCTTCAAAGGTGATGCTAAGTCCCATCTAGGAGGGCCCTTTGTGAGGTGAGATTCAAGGTTCTTAGCTTTCTTAATAAGGCAAGCATTGTGTGTATTTTAAAAGCATTGATAGAAAAGAGATGTGGACATGTTTAGTTTTAGGTTATAAAATTAAGTAGTGATTTTGAAACATTACTTAGGAAGTTACTATCACAAAACTACATTATGTAGTATATCTTCTTCAACTTTCTGATTGCTCTTCGGTAATACTTCAGTTGTTGCTTATGAGCAGTTGAGTCCATGCTTGAATTCCATTTTAGCTCTAGGATGCAATCCTTTGGTTTGTGTACATTATATGCCATTCGAAATCTTAGGGGAAGTGGTACTAAGGAACCAAAAGCACCTGATAACTAGTAGATAAAGATTGGGACTGCATTTCCAAGCAATAGAAATGTTCTAGAAGGGTAGCAGCAGAGTTCATGTGGTCTTCAATGCTAGAGAGGGATCATTTGTTTCACTAGCTGGTGAGTGTAGTAGATTGTATTTATTATTTATTTATTCATTTTATAGTTTTATAGAGCGCGAACCAGACCCGTGAGGGTATCAGAGTGCTTTACAGGATTAAGGGTGGAATATAAGGCGTTAGGAAAGGAGGGACCAATTGGGTAAAATAGGGGATACATTATACAAAAAAAAAAGACACATGTCCCGACTACATGTGGGATGAAAATTAAAACAGGTAGATACAATATAAAAGAAGGTACGCAGTCTCAGCTCTTGGGTGGGATGCCCAGTAGTGCAGGATTAGGTATCATCCTTAGAAGCCGTGGATAATGCCGAGGTGGAGGGTGGCACATGTCGCTGAAGTGATTGTAATGTAATCATTAGACGAGGTATTTGCCCATTAAGAAGGTTTTGGTCTCCTTTTTAAAGTATGCCAAGGACGGAAGTCTTCTGATGGTAGGTGGGAGAGAGTTTCAAATTCTTGGAGCGGCCCCAGAGAAGGCCCGATTGTAGGTTTTTTCCTTCCGTAAGCACGCTGTTTGCAGCAGCAGGTCTTTGGCAGATCGGGAGTTTCTGGCTGCTCCTGATATCAAAAGTTTTTGGGCAAGAAATGCAGGGGAATTGGAGTAAAGAGCTTTGTGAGTAATGCAGGCCAGTTTAATTTGGATTCTGGCCTCTAGGGGAAGCCAGTTCAGAACTTTGAGGTGGGGAGAGATATGGTCGAATTTCTTAGAGCCAGTTAGGAGTCTTTCGGTGGTGTTGAGGCAGGCTTTCAATGGGGCCAGAGGGTTCTTGGGTAGCCCTGTGAGAGTAGAGAGTCCATATTCTAGTCTGGAGATGACTAGTGCCTGGATTTCCGTTTTAAGGTCAGAAACATTGAGGAAGGGTTTTAGGTTTCTTAGGTAACTTAGGTGGAATCTGGCCATTTTGGCCGTCGAGTTTACATGGCCACCCATGTTTCGGCTGCCATCAAGGGTTATTCCAAGGGATTTCGCTGAGTCAACAATGGTAGGAGGGCAGTTTAGTGCTGTGATGGTTTTGATCCATTCCTGGATGTCTGGTTTGGTTTTGGGTGGGGAGATTAGAAGAAATTCAGTTTTATTTGCATTGAGTTTAAGCTGGTTGGCGGTGAGCCAATGGACTGCCAGCTTCAGGACCTCGTTCAGGGAGACGATATCCTCAGGGGAAGTGATTTTTATGTAGATCTGAGTATCGTCGGTGTACATAAGGTAGGAGATATTGGCAGCACGTAGTACCTCGGTGAGTGGTTCAAGGTAATGATTGAACAGGGTAGGGGAGAGGATGGAACCTTGGGGGACTCCAACCGTAACTGGAGAGGGGGCGGATAGATTAGCGTTGATGAGGACTCTTTGAGTGATTTTGGAGGAAGGATCTAAACCATTCAAGGACGGTGCTATCTAACCCCATCCTGAGTTTGAGGCGTTCAAGGAGAATTTTGTGGTTAACCGTATCAAAAGCAGAAGAAAGGTCTCGGAGGATTAGGAGACAGGTTTTGCCTTGGTCAAGGACTTGGAGGGCGTCATCCATGATGTGGAGGAGGGTGGTTTCCGTGCTGTATCCAGGTCTGAACCCGGATTGGAAGTCATCTAGCCGGTGGAAGTTGTTGATGTGTAGGCTCAGCTGCTGTTGCACACATTTTTCCAGAACTTTGGCTAGGAGTGGGATGTTGGATATGGGTCTATAGTTCTCAACGGAAGCAGGGTCTAGCGTAGGTTTTTTTAGGATACGGACAACTTGGCCAGCCTTGAGCGAATCAGGAATTGAGCCCTGTAGGAAGGAGGTGTTGATTATTGAGGTCCAGGATAGGATGATAGCCTGAAAGGCGGCAGCAAGGCAGTTAGAAGGGAGAGGATCATTAAAGTGATTGTTCGGGTTTAAGGAGGAAAGAATTCTTGAGATAGAATGTTTGTCATAGATTTTAAAGTTAGACCAGTGCATTAGGTTTTTGGGTGAGGTTTGGGATGACAGCGCGGAGAGAATAGTTAGAGCTGGCAGATTTTGATTTTGGTGGTGAGTTGCGGATTTAAGTTCATTTCCTAGGGCAGAAATTTTGTCACAGAAGAAGGATGAAAATTCCTCGCTTGATATTAGGGGTTTAGGTGTTTCTTTGGAGGTTATTGCTAGTTTTATTGGATTGGTGTTTGACCAAGTCAAACAGCTTGCAAGGTTGATTTTTGGTGTTCTCAAGTTCAGATCTGAATAATTCTTGTTTAGAATTGAGGATTATCTTATTGTAGGCATTTCTGACCTGGCGGAGAAGTTTTAAATGGGCTGCTGATGGGTGTTGTTTCCAGTTTTGTTTGGTCTGTCGAAGGGATCTCCTCTCCTTGTTGAGGGATCTGCTGAACCAGGGATTCCTGTCTTTGATCTGGGTTCTTTTTAATTTTAGTGGTGCCAGGTCATAAAGAATGTCGGATATGGTTGAGGAATAGTGATCCGCTAGGTTGTCGATCGAGGTGCACTGAGGGGGGGCGGAGGTCGGTAGATAAACCACATCCATACCAAAAGAAATGGCATAGTAGTCATTCACAAACAATGTGTTAGGTGAAGTTTTTTAAGGGATTCAAGAGTGGAGATGATTCATACAATGAATGCAGAGCTGAATATGTAGGTCCACTAAAACATTGGTAAATATCATGGGCGTAACGCACATAATTTGATGTAGCATAATTACTCATGATTACACTCATTTATGCAAGGAGCGTACCCCTACATTTAGCACTATTTTCTTAGCACAAAATACCCCCTTGCATCTAAAAGGGCCCAAGGATGCATTTTGAGGAAAGAAAATAGACCTAAATGCAACAGAAGAAGAACAGCAGCAGTAAGCAGCTGCTCACGCTCTTTTCGTGTGCCCTTGGGATGATGAGCAAACAGGTTTTTGGTTGGGCCACGGGCAGATCACACATGGTCCATGGCTGAGTGCCACACACCCTTACCTCAACCACCGGCATGCTCTGGTTCATGGCTTCGCAGCAGGGCTGGAGCCGCAGCTGTATGCCTGGCTCCTACGAAAGAGAAAGTAGGCGAAAAGGGGGGGGGGAAATATATTGCAGCATGGCTGCAAGTATCTGAAAATGTTTTATGAGCCGCGCTGCAGCCCTGGGGCACTTCTGGACCTCGAACTTAGGTTTCTGGACCCCAAGGGGTGCTGCAGTTTTAACGAAGGTGCACAGCTTTGTGGCAGTGAGAGAGAAGAGTGAAAAAAACAGAAATTGCCACTCGGCTGACACCGTAAAGTAGAGACTTGGACCCTTGCTTGTATGGCTGCTGACCAGTTTCCCTAGCCTAGATGTCCAAAGGTGAAGAGGAGAGAGAAGGAGTGGCATTCTCTGGCATCCTGACCCCCCTTTCTTTTTTCAACAAATGGTTGTGCTCTAGAGACTGAGGACTGGCCTCCACTAACAGCCTGGCTGCAACTAGAGTGCATTTCTAAAGACTGGAGGAAGTTTGGGCCCCCCAGGTTTCCAGCTGCGATGGTAAGTGCTTTCTGGGCTGCTTTAAATTTTAATAAGCAGTAGGATTTCCACCCGGTTGGGGTCGCTGGATGGATTCACCCAATCGCCGGGACAACTATGCAGAAGTACTCCAAGGCATTTGGTGTCTCCAATAATGCAGAGGTGACAGCTTTGAAACTAAGGGCAAAAAAAGAAGGGGGTGTGGCATCGGCAACGGCATATCACACCTCTCTTTCATGAAAGGAATGGACCATGGTCACAAACAGAAGCACAGGCACAGGAAACATCAAGGATAGCTTGACTTCCCCAGACTCTGCCAAACATTCTGACTCAGAGGCGCCTGCTTCTCTTTTTCAGTTGGGTTGCAATGATCTGCTGGTGGTGTCTACCCCTAACTAGGGGTCTGGGTTAAAAACAGCCAAGACGTCTGAGCAAAATGAATTAGGCCTCGTGTAGACCACTGTAAAGGAATATCCTTTGTTTCAAAAGACAAAGCCTAGTAAATTACTGAAAGCCTCTCAGGTATTGGTTTCACCTCCTCTCCAGAAGGTATCTGCTCTAGTTTTAACTGGCGAACAGAAGACCTTGTAGACATCTTCACCTGATCCTCGTTTAGCCGCATTGAGTCCTCCATAGTCAAATTGCTTAGAAGAAGAAGCACTTGTGGTGCAGTGGAGCAGCCAGGTCACTGGGATTTAGCAAGAGGCTCTCTAGCAAGGGAATGAAACCCCTACTCTCCAATTGGAAGTTAAAAATATGCTCAATCTGATCCTCAATGAGATCAGGGACTTCAAGGCTTCGCAAGCATCAGAACCCGCTGACTTTCATGCCAGACTCAACAAAATTGAGGATTCTATACCACAGTTTCCAGAGGGGCTGAAGGAGGCCAAATCCAGGATCTCGGAGTTAGAAGACCAGCTCACGACGACCCAAAATCAAATTGGCCAGTTTCATAAGCAGCAATCCTTGTTAGAGAACAAGATCGAAGAACTGGAAAATCACTCATGCTGCTCTAATCTTCATATTGTGGGAGTTCCAGAGGGTTGTGAGAGACAACAAATGCTTCAGTAGGTCGATTCATTTATTAAGTCTTATGTCTTGCCGGGTTTCTCTGGACACTTAACTTTAACAAGAGCTCATAGTGTTCCAGTGCAAGGCTACACTACCTCAAAATTCCCATGCACAATTCTTTTTTATTTTGTGGATTATCGAGTAAAAGTAGAGCTACTATCAAAGGTGACACAGCAGAGGCAGTTTCCATTGCCGGAAATGCCTCAGTGTCAAATTGTCTCTGTTTTGTCTGCTACTGCAGCCAGACGCCGAAAGGATTTTGTCACAATGCTCCATTTATATAAAGTGCAAGGAGTACAGCCCAGCATTGTGCAGCAATTATAATTTAGAGTTCTTCTGAAAGGGCAACCTTATCTGTTCTCTCACATATCTAAGGCTTAGGGGCTTTTGCAACAGATTTCTAAATCAACTTAATAGTGTTTTTTTTGTATAACGGATTTCACTATTAAGGATGTTTGATATTGTGGATCAAGCAGTCCATAACGGTTATTTTGTAAGCTTTTTTAAAATTGTTGACAGGGGTTCGGAAGAGAGAGGGCACAATGGTGCAATGTCATGTCACCAATATTAGATAGGTATTTTCTGGGAGGGGCATTGTGGGCACTTAGCCTCCCTTGAGGGGTGGTTCACTCTAACTGCAATTTTCTTTTGTGGTTCTTCTCAGGGTCATTGATGGGGCACAGGTGGGGCACTCTGGGAAGGGGTAGACACATATTTAAAAAAATAGCAGATTCTCTCTTTGCTTATTCAGATTTGATAAAGTAGAGAGGGTCAGAATCTATGCTAATCTGAAAACTGTTCAGATTTATTTTTCTGCATGGCTACAGCATTTGGTAATAATAGCAATGGCTGAAAATGGACTACAAAGCTAGAATTCTATCCTGCAATGTCAACGGGACAGTTAATAGACAGAAGAGCGGGGCACTGGAGAGATGGCTTGCATCTTCTTCCTCGGACATTCTCTTTCTGCAAGAGACTCATCTTAAAGGTAAGCATACAAAGTTCTCCATACCAAGGCAGTATTCATATTCATTGTTTGCCTCAGTAGGGCTCGCAGTAAGGGTGATTGCGACATATCTGGGATTAGCTCTTGACTGTGTGCTAAGCAATGTAATAAGGGACCCTCAGGGTGATGGCAATGGGCCAAGGCTCTGGTTAATTGTTTTCCTATTAATTTAGTAAATTACTATGCCACAGTGACTGATGCACCTGAACCTCTGCAGCAGGTATATGAAATAGCAACAGGGGCAGTTGGGCCTATTATTATGGGTGGATATATTAGCTTTATTCAGGAGCTTGTTTTTGGCACCTCCAACAAAACAAAGAAGCAACTAGAGCCTCAAACAAAAAAAGTAATCAACGCCTTGAAGATGGATCTCCATCTGATCGATCCATGGAGGGTCAGTAAGCCCGCTATTAAACAACTCACTTCTTTTACAAACCGGTATCGGACTGCTTCCTGCATAGACTTTTTCCTACTCTTCCATTCTATATCAAGGGCAGGTTTGGCTATCTGTGCCAATTCTTTTTCTGAACATTCCTTGATTTCGCTTATTATTGATCTCAAGGTCTCATGGAAAGACAGGCCCTGGTGGCAGCTGGACCACTCATTATTAGCAGACCAACAATGGGTTAGCAAAACGAGGGAATTCATAAAGGAGTTTTTTCAATTGAACCATCGTACAGCTCCTTTTTTCTCTTTTTGGGAGGCGTTCAAAGCCACCTCTAGGGGACGGATTATTGCCTATAAGGCATTCCAACATAGAGAACATGTTAAAAAAATTGCTCAGCTGCAAGCTTCTGTAGATCAGGCAGCACGACTTGGTAGACATTCCTCTGCCAATATGAACGCCAAACAGAATTTAAGGGATTTTTTCACATTACAAGAAATCATTAGCTCTAGGGCTTCTCAACAAAAACTTTATGAGGCGAGTCAACAGATTGCGAGGTATTTGGCTTGGTTTACCGGCGTATAGTAAGAATTTGCAAATGTGAGAAAACTGAAGAACCCAGCTACAGGCGATCTGGTTGTAGACAAGGATACAGTATCCAGGTTTTTTTTTTTCAAACTCTATTAGTGTATCTATGAAACTAGCTATTCTATTTCGCAAGTATAACCCAGTATTTTCAGGCAGTTACAATGCCGACTACAGGAGACATCCTGTCTCATCAACTTATGTCAACTATTACAGCATAGGAATTCAATGAAGTCTTAACCTCAATGCCTTGCAGCAAAGCTTCGGGCAACAATGGCTTTACAAAATATTTTTCGGTGAATTACTTCCCTTTCTGACAGAGCTATTTAACAATGTCAAGGATGGGGTGAATTATCATCTCAGTTTAGGGACTCAGCAATAGTCAGCTTCTTGAAAAAAAGGTAAAAATCTTGAGGCTGTAAACTCCTGCAAGTCCATTTGTCTCCTTAACGCTGACTGCAAGCTCTTCACGAAGGTTTGGGCCACTTGCGTTAGATCAATGGCCCCGGGTGTAAACCATAGGGACCAAACAGGCTTTGTCGCTGGGTGGCTGATGGCGGCAAACACGAGATTCTTGCGCAAGGCAATCCATTTTCTCTCAGTTAACCAGGCAAAGGCTGAAGACGCGGAAAAGGCATTTGATCTTGTTAACTGGGAGGCATTGTTTTTAGGCCTGCAAATGTTTGGGTTCCCTTTAAGCTTTGTCAAAAGTATATAATGGAGCCAATGCTCAAATTCTTGTCAATTCTCATCTAGCTGGCTAGGTCGCAATAAAGAGGGGGAATCGACAGGGGTGCCCTCTTTCGGCTACATTATTTAAATTTTCAATAGAACCATTAGCAATTAGGATTTAAGCTTCTCAGGTTATAGAGGCACCTCTCTCAGGTATGACCAAGGGAATTCTCTTTGCAGATGATAGTATCTTGTACTTGAAACCAGAAAGGGTAAATATTCAGCAGGTACTAGATGATCAGTGTAAGAATATCGGGGGTTATAAAATAATCCAATTAAAACAGAAGTTCTGCTGTTTAACTCTCCTCCTGATGTTCTTTCAGCATCGCTGTATTCTTAGGCAAGACAGCAGACACCTATTCGGTATTTGGGGATTGATGCTACTTAGGAGTATGCAAAACTTTTCCAGATAAATTATCTCCCAATCTTTTATAAGATAATGGGGCTGCTCGAAAAATTGACTCTTCTCCCCTTGACTTTGATAGGCAGAGTGGCACTGATTAAATGTCTGTTCTTTAGCTTTTACTATTTCTCTTTTCAAGTATCCCCATTAATGTGAAGAATAGTTATTTTACAGATTTAAATGTGCTTTTAAGGCGTTTTATTTGGGATAATAATGCACCTAGGGTTAAATATGTGGCCCTCCAGCTGGACATCCTTCAGGGAGGGTTGGCTGTCTCCCATATTCAAGGTTATTATCAAGAGGCACTCTTAGGGCCAGATGTATCAACATTGTATTTTGCCAGTCCTTAATAGCGAATTTTACCGATTCGCTATTATGGACTCGCAAAATGCAATGTATGTATGTTTTCCAAATAAAATTGCGATTCCTACGCATTCCTTATTTGCGACTCGCAAATTGCGAGTCGCAAATAAGGAATGTCTGCCCATTCTTTTCTATGGGCCTAGAGGCCCATAGGAATGAATGGGAATTGCATGTGCAACTTGCGAGTCCCCAATGGGAACTCGCAAATTGAGCATGCAATTTCAAGGGTGCAAGGGGGCCAAAAGAACACCCTGTTGCACCCCTGAAATATGCATGTGGGCACATGTAGCACACATACATGCCCTATTGGCATGTATGTACGCTACATGGCACCTAGAAAAATGCAAAAAAGTACATTTTTCTAGGAATTTGCAAATTACCACCAACTTGAGGTAGGTGGTATTTGCGATAACTTAAGCCAGGTCACAATATTTTTTTGCTTCCAGCATTCCATTTACGGAATCACAAATTGCGATTTCCTAAATGCATTCACAAAATAGGTAATCGCAAAAATTGTGATTCCCTATTTTGCAAATGCCTTTTGAGATGATACATCCCAAAAGACTTTTTACAGTTTGCAAACGGGCCAATTCTGAAAATTGGCCCGTTTGGGAACGGTAAAACACTTGATACATTTAGCCCTTAGATCTTTGTGCTAGTGCTCCCAATGGTAGTGGAATAATCAACTCCTTCTTTGTGGATAGAATGATGAAGGATGCTGGCACGCATCTGTCAGATTTATATTAAGATTCCCAAATTTCCAAAGAGAACCAGATTTAAGATTATAGCAGATTTCAGTGCTAGGCTTTTCAGTCTATATCATTGTTACAAAATGTCATCAAGTTGGATGTTCCATACGCTCTGGGAGTTAGGCTAGCTGGGCTTGAAAATACCATTGGGCATAGTTTCTCTTTGAGAACAAGCCAGGTTCAGGGAGGTGGGCCACTTCTTTCTTCAGGGTAGACGGATGACTTGGCTCGAAATCTTACTCTGGTGTAGTGAATCAGGCTCACAGACTTTTCTTGGCTATCACCAGATTTTATTGTTTCTTAAAGACTACAATTCCAATTTTAGCCAGGATAGCAATACTTTATTTCAGGCACTGTTCAGGTAAAGGTTGGCCAGAATAGGGAATTGGTACTGGCTAATATATAAATTAGAGATATATCCTAATGGTATTAACAACATTTTGGAAAAAACACGGTTAACAACACAATGCGATTTCTCAGTGAGGGATTGGGAGACTATATCGCTCCTAGGCCATAAATCGTTGAGACCGGCAAATTTTAAAAAGATGTCTTTTATTCTCTCATTGGGTGGCCTATTAAACCCCGGAGGTAGTAGAAAAATGCACCCCGACTCTCGACAATTTTTGTTTCCATTGTAAGCATCAGGATGAAGGGGGCTGGTTACATATCCTATATTCTTGTTCTGGATTAAGTGCCTTCTGGTCTAAGTAAGCGTCTGTGTTAATTTTGGTTATCAGGGAGCCAATTGAGGTCAATTCAGCTTTAGCACTCCTTAGTTTTTTACATATCGGGCATTCTCAGAATGTATCTAAATCAGGGCAGAGGTTCTTGGCATTAGTTTTGCTGTTGCTTGCTCTCTGATTTTGCAAAGGTGGCGAACTTCCAGACTTCCAAGTTATCAAGAATGGCTTAGTAAAATGATCAGAACAAAACAGTTAGAGGAAGCATATGCTAAAAGGGTTGGAAGTTTAAAGGGATTTAATGCCTCATGGCAGTATTTGAACTCAATTATAAATCAAGACTCTCTGGCCTAGTATGGTCCAGTGCAGCTTTGGATCATCGTAGGCCCTACATCTTTAGACCTAGACGGAGCTGTTCAACTAGAAATCCAGGGCAGGATTATAAACTTTATCATATGGCCCACTACCCTGTATTGAACAGCACCACTTTGAACATTGTTTTTTTTTTTTTGTATTAATCTGTTTGCACATTATAATGATGTATGCATGGTTGCTGGTGTATTATAACTTTATGCCCTGGTATTTATTGACTTTTAGACATGAGAAATCTAATGAAATACTTGATCTAATCTTCTGCACGTTACTAGTTTGGTTCTCTAATGCATAGTTGAAATTGTACTCTTTTATTAGAAATGAAATCAACATTTTTTTATGAACTTACATAAAACTGCTAGGGAATTGTACAAAATACATTTGGGACCTCTATTGCACGTTTGAGCTGCGATATGTTTATATTATCAGAATATTACCTTTGATGTATGCTATTTATTATATTTATTCTGGATCTGCTCAAATAGAAATATGTTTGATTTTTAAATGTGCTCTTGGGATGACATTGTTGTCCAAAATTATGCAAAATTACACAAACAGGGATAATCATGTTATTCTTGGTAATTTAGTGTCACAAAACTAATTCAAAGTTACCAAAATGATGCCAGTTAATCCTGTGTAATTAACATTTTGCCTAGGCCTAGTCAACAACTTCCAGGCAGGGTATGTTTTATATTGCTGTACTTGTATCTCCTACTTTTAACCAGATATTGAAATCAGTGGGTAGAGTAAAGCAGGGCTGATTGGAAATGATTGCCGCAATGAGGTCTCAGTAAGAACCGGGGAAAACAAACTTTAGAAAGATGAGGTCAATAGATTTGTAGAAACAGGGGCAAGGATGGTAAGCATATGTTGCATCCTAGAAGAGGTTGACATTCTAGGAGCATTGATTGCAGCAACATGAGAACTGATAATCAGTACAAGTGGACAATACCAAACTCTCATGTTCATTTGTTTGGGCAGCTTTCGTGGACGATCTTTTTTTTTTTTTTTTTTTTTTTTTTGAAAACCTTTATTGACATTTCAATCAAGAACAAATATGGGCCTACAACCCCCCGGGGCCGGCCGCTAATTAATCAGAGCAATAACGATCAAATGTAAACACAGGCAGCATTTCGGGGAGCAGAATCCTCATGCTAATACTGTGAACAAGGCAGGTAGGGCAACAGGAGAAAAAGGTTTTCATTTTATAATAGAACAAGACAGAAGGATCAGGTGCCAGACAATTTCCCAACAACGATAAAAGGTATGCAGAGTAATAGATGTAAGCAATATACCGCAATCTATTGGATCTATGGCGCAGACACAAAAACGTCAGGATGGGGAAGAATATCATAAACAGTTGCGCCTGCAGTCCCCCGCCCAAACTCCCAGAGAACACCCCGGAAATTGTGGCACACATGGAATGGCAACGAGTCATAACAAAGGAGGCGTATCACACTGATCCCAGAAAAGGAAAAACAAGAAGAATCAGAGAAGAAAAAAGGAGGCCATGGAAAAAGAGATGAAAGACTAGAGAATCCCCTCCCCCAACCCCCCACCCTGCACCTCTGCAGATGAGTACGGCCCCCCCCCCAGCAGTGTGCCTGTTGCCCTGGAACCAGACCCGAAATATAGGAGAATAGGGAAAAAGAAGCAGGAAAAGAACCCCACCAGACGGGGGGTAGAGAAAGTATTAATAAACTGGAGGAGGGCCTTCAAAACATACCCCCGGCTTCTCCCTCCCGCACGGTAAGTATCCCCCAAAGTGAACAATAAGCAGCACAAAATCGATCGTATCAAAGAAAGAGGGGGAGCATTATGCACCTATTATGCTATTAGCTATTCCAGGGGAGCACGCAACCCCTGAGCCCGCCCATCCACTAGATAACCTCCCCTGAAGGATCAGCCTTATCCCTGACCACTCTTTGTAATTCTGCCCATGCCTACCCCTCGACCCAGCACCATAACCGATGTTTCAAGGTAGAGGAGTGTCCAAAAACGACCGAGAAGCGACGCACACAGGTGGGGTGGAAGTCTCTGAGCACAAACACAGTCCGCAGCATGGAGGGACAGGCTTCCCAGTGCTGCCCCAGGATCTGCACAGCACTCAAGGTCCAGGAAGGCAGAAGCAGCCAAAGCTGACAATTGTTGCTGGAATTGTCCATGGGTCGCCGGAGGCCATGTACGGGACGAGGCCACCACCTCCCACTCAGGTCCAATGCCTCCGGGACAGATCAGGCCCTCAGCTGGCCGAGCACACGGTAGCATACTGTCCGGAGCGTCCAGCTGTGCACTATCCTCGGGGGTGGCCGCCACCGTGTCCTCCTGTGCGCCGTGTGTGTAGTCCCTGTGTACGTGAGGACAGGCAGGCCGCCACTGTCCCAACGCTGACGCCACACCGTCGAGCTTACTCCCCAAGACCCCGACACCATGAACCAAGGAGGAGTGAAGAGCACCAAGGGCCTCGAGGAGGTCGCCGTACCCCAGCACAGCTCTCTGCGATCGCTCCGCCACACTCCCAAAAGTCACACACTCACAAACCCGCTGCGACACAGCGGACAGGATGGTAGGCTTCATCGCAACAAGATGGCCGCCAAGTATGCCCGACCCGCACCGGGGCCGGGACCCAGGGACAAGCGCCTCGAGGTCCACGTCGCTGGGGACCGGGTTCCGGGGGCAGGCGAAAAGTTATCCGTTGCGTGGTCACGGGCAACAGTCGTCCCCACCACGGACCAGCTCCCGCGAAAAACCGGGAGCGGCCCGCAAGGATCAGGGCAAGATACGGGCGGCGTCTGGGCAGCTCACCATCAAAGGCAGGGGCAGTCACCGGAGGATCTGAGAATTGCACCCCCGGGCGTGCACTCGGTCCGCTACGCTTGACAGTAGAAACGACCACGACGAAATGTAGGTCAAATTTGGCACCGCTCCGGTGGACCGACTCCCCCCAGTCACCACAGGCCGCTGTTGTCGAACTTCCACCCGGCCACGGCGTCCACTCGAGGTCCCGGCTCCAGGGCCGCAAGGGCCGCTAAGTTCAAATGCACATTTCTCCGGCGATACCGCAGCCAGAGACCTCGGAGTCACACGATCGGGTGCCACTCTCCTTCAGAAACACAACCGCGTAGCACAGGCTGAGGATCTCGTACAGGATATCCGTGCGGGATGCGGAGGTTCACGGAGCCGGGAGTCTACGCTGCCTTCCCGGTCGCCATCTTGGCTCCTCCCCCCTCCGTGGACGATCTTGTTGCCATGTGAGTGTTTCATTAACAATGGTGTCGACATTGCGCCCTAGCTTGCGCTCAGAGATGAAGAGTAAATCATGTCTGCGTTCAATTTAGTGAGTCATCTATTTGGTAGCAACTATAACATATAAAACTAGCATCGGTCAAAATGCACAGGATTGGGGAGAGATACATTTGTTTTCAAAGCAGAATATGGTAATCGTTAGGGGCTATAAAGTTGAGGATAAGGAAGGAGGTCTTTATTAATCTAGTCTCAAGATTTTATAGTGAGGAGTGGGGGATGAGTGAATGGTGTTTTCACAGGGATTGTTAAAGGATTGGTAAACTGTTGTGTTATATTTGGATTGTGAGAGAGTGAATAGATTGGGCTAGATACACCTATGGTTATTTCCAATAAATAGGCAAGGGGGAAAAGAACTGAAGTGTCTCCATAGTACACATTGCAGAATGAGTGGTTGCTGGGAGGTTGGATGGATTCTGGGGTGGCACATGGTAGCTAGAATTAGTTTGATATGTGAAATGGGGAGAAATGGGAGTGATGGGAGAGAAATTAGGGATGAAGACAGGATGGGTCTCGCAGATAGATATGAGTTAATTTAGGTAGGATATGGGCTGTGGGGTGCAGGAAGGTGTAAGGTGGGTAGTTGGAATGGGGGACTTGGATTGAGGGCTAGTTAGAGGGGCTAGAGACGGTAGATGGTGAGGGTATTCAAGACAGGAAAAGGAATTGAAGGGAAAGGAAATGCTATAGCTGGGCTAACGTGTATCTGCATGAGTTGCTGGGAAAAGTGAGGGGGAGTGAATTGAAGAAGTGCATAGTTAGAAGTGTTGAGGCAATAGGGGGCGAAGCTATCATGAGGTGGCAGTGTAGTGATGGTAAGGGAATGCAAGTTGGTTCCGGGGAAGTACTATATTTGGATTGGTCAAGTTTGGATTGCAGTGATGATAGTTCTGGAAGAAGTTGCAGTGGAGGTGGGAGAATGTTGTGCGAGGGGTACTAAGAAAGGGAGTGAAACAATTTATGGAACTGCTGTGTGCAGTGAGAAACAATTAAAGGCGTTACCCAGGTGTGGAATAAGGCAAGTTATTGGTGGCACCCAGAAGCTGGCAACAGACAGATCAGGAGTGATGGACACACCTAGGCTGAGATCTATACTAAGCAGTTGATTCAGGGAGTTAAAATAAAGTATCATTCAGGGAGACGTTACTGGACACCTGCATTCTTTATGGATAAAGCGTGGAAGGACATGGTTCCCAGTCCATAGGCAGAAGTCACCAAAGGTAAGTTACGCTTTGCTGAGTTGGTCCATAGCTGTGATCCCTCTCATCGGCACCCTGGCAAGGAACATAAATATGGTAGGCAAATGTATCAAGATCTAGTCAAAAGGCCAGTAATAGGTCTGAAGATGGCATAGCCTGATAGCAAGTGAAGCTTGATTAGAAGAAAGTCAATGCACCTAAAGAGCCTGGAAAATGTCCTTACATGCAAGCTTTTCTATTAGTGAGAGAAAGTGGTTTTACTTCCAGTGTCAGATGATCAAACCACCCACTCACTGTTGAAAGCTCCCAAAATGACGACCCCTTAAATGTCCTTTGATTACAAAGGAGATGGTGATTCGCAGACAGTGAAACATTGAAAATAGTAAGGAATACGTCGGTAATTATCCAAAGTTTGCTCATACCAATCACAGCATAGTTCCAATCAGCAAATAATATACAGGTGTTAGAAATGTCAGACACTTCAATGTTGTTCTGACTATAAACCCAACAAAAAGGCCCAATTAATTTGTTTCGATGATGAAAGTGAAGCTGAACTTGTGCACTCACAAAGGGGCATATTAACAAGGAACAGGGAAAATTAACGCTAAGGGCGCTTAGCGTGAATTTTTTTAACGCCCACTATCGCTGGATAATATCGCCTGGTTATCGCGTTATTAACAACGCTAACCGCCTAGGCGAAAAAAAATCCAGCGATAGCAGCATTTTGGGAGTTTATCGCTGGTAATGCAGCGATAAAACTACAAGGATAGGGATATCCTTGTTGATAGCCCACGGTGGACTTAGCCATGTAATCCACCTCCCATTGGATTGCATGGCTAAGTCTGAAAATTAGCAGACGTAAAAAAGCAGCGTTAACCGTGGTTAGCTCTGCTTTTTTTTGTCTCTAACAGGGTTAGAGTGAAGCTTGATGATAGGAGAAATGTCGCTTAGCAACATTTCTCCTATTTTTTGCTCTGGAACGCCCACTTTGCGTCTCATTAGAGATGCAAATGGAAGCGTAGTGAAAAAGGGTGCTAACATGCGATTTTGCATGTTAGCACCCTGTTGTTGATAGGGCGATATTTGTATCTCCGCTTCTTTGGCTTTTAAAGCCAAAAAAGCGGAGATAAAGCCCTTGTTAATATGCCCCTTAGGGATTTACACATTTCCAATATTAGAGGGTTTGTGTGTTTTAGGCAGGGATGCCCTTTAAAGTTTGGGAACTTCCACAAACTTGTAAACGTCAAAAGATTTTGTGCAACTACAAAAAGCGGAGATAAAGCCCTTGTTAATATGCCCCAAAGTTATTTAGATATAAACTAGATGAAAAGTGTATATATTGTGAGCATGGGCTGTGTGGGATACTGAGGCGATTCCCGAGAGAGATAAAGGATACTGAGGTAACTGCTAAAATTATCTCCTGTGTTATTAAAACTGAAATGACCCTGTGCATCTTTTCCCTGCCGAGTTAACGGACGCGAACCACTGTCAGTCAGAGCTGGTGACATTCTAGCCTCCCTCAAAGTAGCATGAAAATACTTGAGTCCAATTATAACTGAACATAACGTAATCCGGTCACAGCTTCTTCTGAGACTTGCCATCATGTTTCGTTATATGTCAAGCTCAACAGACCTCCACAGTCTTAGCCAGCATCAGCGAAGTGTGAACCTCTTATCATTTTGTGTGCAGGAAATGCTGTGTAACATTTTGTTATTTTTACTGCATGCTTTTCAGGTACATAACTCCATTATCGCTGCACATGTATATATACAGTTGTGTGCAAAGAGGTCAAAAGGTATGTAGCTTATTAATACTTTATTTAGAGTAATTGTACAAATAAGCACGCTCATTCACAAATGTATTGCTACAGCGGGAAGATCAAATTCAAGTTTATCACACTACAACAAAAAGTGACATGAGAAAAACGCTTTTAACTGCATCACAAAGAGCATGGTCCAAATACAGGGAAAAAAGTTAACAACTCTCCAAACGTTACAAGGCCGCTTTAATGTAATTTTTTTATTATTGCACATATTTAACTCCTTGCTCCCTGGTTTTGGTTAAGTACGTTTTGAAGACAAATGTACTTGAAAAAAATGCCATTTCATAAACCGTAAATGCAGATGCGCAGACTGTAGTATGCTATTTAAAAACATTCTTAGGGGGAGGTAGCATCATGATACATATAGCCTCTCCCTACACTCAAAAAATGTTATAAATAGCATATTACACCCCGTGCCTCTGTTTAAATACTGTTTCCATCATCCGTTGCTGAGGTAACTTTGTAAATAAATATGAGTTAAACTCTGAAAAGTCAGAAATTTCACCAGAAATTCGCATTTTGCATTCTCTAGTTTCTATTTATCATGTGACAACCAAAAGCACAATTTCAACACATTATACTCATACATTTATACATAATTTAGGGGTCACAAAAGGTATTAGCAGCTTCCCCTCAGCTTTCCCACTTGAGTGCTCCGGCACAGCTCTTGTGACCCTCCTGGCCTCAGAAATGAAATACAAAATAAATACACATTTTAAACGTGACCTGTTTCATTAATGTGAACAAATAAAAATGATCTATTTGAGCTACACCCTCACCTTTGTTCTTAGCACAAGTAACAGTGCTTTACAAATGATCATTAAGCAATGTCAAAGATTAATTTCTGCCAATACCATTTTCTATTAAACATATTCTCCATGTGAATTCATTCCAGTGGGTAAGAGAATAATTGTTTTTTAAATCCATTTTTTGTGTTTCTCCCTGTGATTTATCAATACATTTTCCATGTTGTTATACACTAAGGGAATCATTAAACCATGACGAATTGATCTATAAATAATTTCGGTCCCGGTTGCTGGTCTGTGTTTTGAGGGAAGCTGGTATTCACTTCCAAAGAGCATTTAATTTTTTCATACAAGAAATGGCAAATGGAAAGAATTGTGCAAAGACACCCTGGCACACCGTGTCAGCCTCCTAATTAAAATAATGTGTTAACTAAAGGAGACATTCATTTCTGTTAGTAACTACTAAGTTATTGTAATAATTGTGGCACTTCTTATTGGATTCTTAACTTCAGGGTCAAAGATCATATGATGTTGCTTCCTATGATGGCATTGAGGTCAAAGGATGTCTGACATCACTTTTTTGCGAATCATTGACCATTCAAATGAAAAGTAGTTTTGCAGTGGATAAGAGATAAATAAATATCAAACTCAGAAATGATTGGTACTTCAACTAGCCCCACGGCCTTGCCCACTAAAAGGCACCCGCGCACTCATTTGGAAATTTTCCAAACTACTCAAATTTTAAGGCTACTCTGAGTTTTGTGTGGCAGCTTGCTACATTTTCATTATTTTTATAGACTATGAAATGTGTTACAATTGGAGCCTGACAGAAAGTTTTAGTAAATATTTTTTTGAAAGGGTCAAACTGCTTTCTGCCGGAGGCAATATCACTTGTATGGTTGTTGCAATATAACTGCTTCAAGATGCAAGGAATGAAGCTAGGAGCCTCATTTATGGAGATTTGGCGTAGGGCAGTGCAGCTAGTCCCCTCGTTGCGCTGCCCTACGTCAAACTGAGAGAGCAGGAATGCACTGTATTTATCTAATATGGTGCATTCCTGTCTTTTCCCCCAGCGCTGGAGCCGTTTCGGCAGTCTAGCGCCAACGCTGGCACTCTTGCACTATGATGCAAGTGTGCCTGTGTTGTTGGCAGGATTGTTTTTATGCACCTTACCGCACAAAAACAATCCTGGGAGGCAGAATGCAGCACACATGTATTGAGGAAAAAACTAGGAGAAATAATGTTATTTCTCCTCGTTACACCTCTCCTGAGGAGGCGTAAGGTTTTGGCGCATCCCCAGGTTTACATGACTTTGGGCCAGAGGACATCTAGCAGTGGCTAAGCTACCGACCTCGAGTCACACCGGGTCTAATGGTTTCCTTTGGTGAAGACTAATTTCCAACTTTGTTGATCAATCTGCTCTCTGGTGAGTTCCTTGGGTCTGGCACGGGTGCAGCCTTTGAGTCCTGAGGAGAGTTCTTCCTGCCTGCACGTTGTCATTCAGCTGGGATTCCCTGAAGAAGCTACTGATTAGCCAGAATGGGCTACTCCAGCTTTTATGGCCCTGCTGGTGGAAGAGTGGGTCAGTCAACTGACCCTTGCAGTCACTGCTTCTGCCTGGGGCTCTGGAGTGATTTTTCCATGAGCCAGGCACGATAGGCACAGTCCCTTCTTCACTAGCCCAAGCAGCAGCAGATGCAGTCCATGGTTTGGTGCAAACTCTCTTGCCAGGTCCAGCAGTTAGCAGGGCAGTCCTTCTTCAGTCCTTTCTCCGACCCAGAGCTGATCTGAGCTTCAGGGTACCAGGGGTTACATATTTATGTCCAGGAAGAACACTGGGGAGATGATGTAGTCCCTGGCCAATGGGTTGCCAGGATCCCTCCCGCTTAGTGTGGACTTCTGGCTATGTGTGGCATCTAGCAATCGCCTAGTGCTCTATTCTGTGCATTCTCAAAATGTCTTAACACTTGTTTGGTCATGAGGAGCTTGGTAGCCCACCCCAGAGATGTGGCTACCTGTGCTCTACATGCCCACATACAAAGAGGTTTTGGCTACTGGCTTCCCTTCTCTCTTCCAGCTGCCAGTCTGTCTACCTGATCAATTGTGATCGCCATTTGCCCACCGAAGGCTGCCACTCCTTTGGAGCTTTTGGGGCAACACCCCGTGTGGCTTCCTGCAAGCGGGAGGTAACCCCTCCCTTTGTGGCAGGCCTCAACTGTTCCTAATTCAGGAAGTCGTTCATACAACTCTCCAGAAGGGCAGAAGGTTATTTGGTTGCCAGCACTGAATAAGCCACTGAATAAGCTTTGGCTAACTTTCCTTAAAATTGACATTAAATTTGACTTGGGCATCAAGGCGGGTTTAATGCCAGAATTACTTTGATACCTTGACGTACCCATTTTAGTAGTTCCATTTAGAAGTTATTAGGACTGAGATATCAGCCTGTAACGCTGTACTAGCCAATGGGGCTAGTAGCTTTTCCTCAGTAAAAACAACAATTTGGAAGTTTTACTGTTGGGACATATTAAAGTACAGGTCCCACTTAATAATATACTTCCCCCTGCCATAGGGGTCGATAGGCCTGCCCTAGAGGACAGTAACGTAAGTGGGGGCTTTGTCATTAGGTTAAATTGCAAAGTCCAACTGGCAATTTAAAATCTCTCTTCCAGACTGCAGTGGCAGGCTGGGAGCCATTTTGTACTTTGTCACACACAGGGTGGAACAATAAGTACTGCAACCCTGGGTGGACTTCCTAATTTACATGCCCTCCTGTGTAAGCTGGGTGCCACATACTAGGGACTTATGAGTAAGTCAGCTAATGCCAATTGGGGGTAGTCAATTTAACACATATTTTGTAAGGGATTAGAACACTGGCACTGAGGTCTGGTTAACAGAACTCATTGCATTCTCATAGTAAAACAACCAGCATCATCAGTCCAAAACATTGGGGATGATAATGCAAAAAGAGGCATTACTTTACATGTATAAAATCTAGATGCTTTGTGCATGTATCTGGTGGCATATTGCGCATATCACATAATATATTGCTCAATACAGTTGATGTCTGTAGCAGATTTTGACCCGCTGTTTTCTGCTTAATCTGAGCATTTTTGCAAATCCTGTGTTGAAAAGAAGCCCTAAAGAAAAACAAAGTAGAGCTTTGTGCTACTTAGCATCAAGGAGGGGTTCCTTGGATTGTATATGGGCTCCCCTAAGCAACCATTCATGGATTTTGATGCAAAGCCCTATCTAGGTAAAAAGGGTGACTTGACTTGGTGGCAAAAACGCCTCCTCAAGGCCAGTGTAAGGTTTAAGAAAAGTTTTCTTTTCTCAGAATTTTTACAACTTTTAATGTGTGCTGATCTCTGCAACAAGACATACAAAGATGAAAAAGTTGTTATCTTATGTCTAAGCATAGTATTTTTTACAGGAATTATATCCTTCCAGTACAAAATCTATGCTTGACATCACACTCGCACCCCAGCATAAGGGTGTGTGCTTTGCTTCAAGGCAGCCAACAGTGCGTAAGCCTAGGGAAGTAAAAGAGTCCTATGTTAGTAGATATGTTGCTATTCTGCTTTATCCCTTTTGTTTTTTACTGTACCTATTTACAAGTTCTTATAGAGCACATGGCTACCCAATAACAGGCTTCCCAGTGCTTATAAGAAACATGAAGTGTGGCACAATGCTCAGCTAAACAAATTACGGCTGTTTTTAAATTGCTTTCCAAAACTGAGCCCATTGCTATTAGCTCTCATACCAATTGGTAGGGAATTTCAAAGCTTGGATGCCAGGTAAGCAATAGATCGCCCTCCAATTCTGGCCCTTTTTATTCTGGAAAGATAGCCAAAAGAAATTGACTATTTGACCTATAATCATGTGTGTTATTATGTGAAACAATAATTTGCCTCAGAATATGTGGGCAATGGGTATGCTTTACTTTGTGTACAATACAAAGAGTTTAAAATTCAGTCTCTTCATTTCTGTCAACCAATGAAGACTGACCAGAGCTGAGTGCACTGATTGTGATTTAGGAATGCTCAGAAAAGTTCTGACTGCCACGCTCTGTATAACCGGCAGCTTTCTGGTAACATACATGGGCTGCCAAGATAAACGAGTTTCCATAATCCAAATGGAACAAGATGAGCCCTTGTATCACTATTCTTCAGGTTTTAATAGGAAGCCATTTAATTGTCTTCCTGAGACCTTTTAGAAGGCCAAGGCACATTCCTGCCAATTTCTGGGCCTGTGAAGCCATGGTAAGATACCTATCTAGGAATACTACAAGGCTCATAATTCCTCTTTTGGAGAGTGACGATCTCCAAGGCACTGGGGCCAAGAAAGAATATCCCAGAGGAAGTGGTTGGTCCCAACCACCATGACCTCTGTCTTGTCACTGTTTAGTTTAAGGTGACTATTAAACATCTATGTATTCACTTGCCCCATGCAGGTGACTAAATTAGCTGCAGTTTGGCAGATTTTAGATGCAAGACAGACAACAATCTGAGTGTCTTGAGCGTATGAGACCATCGTGAAACCTGCTGAACCGATACTGTCCACTAGGGGATGCAGCTATACATTAAAGAGAGCGGGGATCAAGGATGAGCCTTGCGGTACTCCATATTTAAGCTGATAAACCTCTGTCAGGCAAGGTCCCTCCCTGACTTGGAAGCTTTTGTTTTCGAGAAAGGAAGACAGCCAATTTAGCACATTACCTGTGAATTCTAATGCCTCCATCCTACTTCAAAGAATAGGGTGGGAAATAGTGTTTAAAGCTGCACCCAAATCCAAAAGTATTAGCGCAGCTGAGCCACTTTGATCCAATGTTCTCCTAAGGTCTTCCTTGGCTAGAAGGAGAGCCACCTCGGTACCATACCCAGGTCTAAAACTAGTTTGAGTTGGATGTAAGCAAAAATGAGATTCCCAAAAAGTTGTCAAATAACCATTGACCACTTTCTCTAAAATCTTACTTACACCAGGAAGTAGAGATATAGATCTATAATTATCTGCCTTGTCAGAATCCAAGGAAGGCATTTTCAGCAATGGACTGACAACTGCAAGTTTCCAGCAGTCAGGGACTTGTCCTTTTTTCAGTAAAAGATTACATAGGTTGGTCAGGGCTGATAAAATGATATCTCCTCCTTTCAGCAAAATGTCTATGGGGTAAGTTATAAGGGGGTCTGGATTTAACTGTCTTTGCTACTTCCCAAATGACATTGCCGTTCAACTGAGGGAATATTGAAAAGGTAGGAGTATCTCTACTAACTGCATTGCAGCCATTAGCAGCTGGATGGGGATTCTGATCAAAGTCACTTCCCAGGGAGTCATAAATGTGACTGCTCATCACAATTTTCTCTGAAAGGGAAGAGGCCTACCCCTGCAATTTTAGGTTTCAGGAATGAATTTACAATCATGTAGATTTCTTTGGAGGCTTGTGAGGACTGAGTGATTCTTTCAGCAATGCCGGTTAGCCTGGCTTTCCTAATTGCGTACAGTTTATTACTGCTTTTTTGTAAATTACCTTCTTTTCTTCATCATCAAAATGCAGCTTTCGCTTCCTTCCCTCTCTCCTACATTTTTTCATTAACTGTCTGATATCTGGTGTAAACCAGGTGATGCTTATCCTAGTGCAGTGGGACTTCAGCATTTTTCTTGGGATCTGAGCTTCTAAAGATGACTCAATCCAATCCTCAAACACCCTATAGAAAGCATTGGCATCCCCTTTGTGTGGGCACACTGAGGCCTGCAGTGCATCTATCCATTGTCTGGTCAATTTGGGGCAAGGAGTATTTGGCATGAGAATATCTGTCTTATTGATGCAAAACTCAATCAATAGATGATATGACCAGAGCACAGGTCATATGTCATTGACCATAAGATAGGTCAGATTGGGAAAAATCTGGTCCAATATATACCCCTTACAGTGTGTTGAACGCGTGACTAACTGTGAACATGGAATTGCAAATAAATCATTCAGCAGATTTCACGGCTGAATACAAGTAGTATCATCTAAATGAACATTCAAGTCCCCCAAGAATGCAACATATGCACAATGAAGAGTATGGAGCGCTATGGTTTCCAGGATGTACTGCACAAATTCAGTAACCTGCCCAAGAGTCCTGTAAAGAAGCAGCCCTGAGAATGTAAAAGAGTGCGAGAACTTGATAGAAAACAAATAGTTTTCACAGCCTGCCATTTATATCAGGTTGGATCTACACTCCAAACTATCTCTAGAGAGAATAGCAACTCCCCCCTTTTGTGCCGACTCAGTCGTTCCAAGTAATTGCTTATCCTGGAGACACAATGATTTCAAGATCTGGCCCACTATCTTCATGGACCATGTCACAGTGAGAAAAAGAACAGCTGGTTGTTGGTCTTACAGTGTAAATATGTTTTCACAGTGTTCATGCAAGGCAACACAGCACAACTTGTTTTGTTGCTGTGCTGGGGTTAGTGAAGCCTTTGTAAATCTGCCCCTTTGTATGCTTCAAAGTAAATGTAGTGTTTACGATAAACTACGCCCTTGAACCGGAGTTCTAATGAGCAGTTGTACTGAGGAATAGAAATGAATGCTTGAACTAAGCTCAGTTACTATTAATCACTTAGGACTGCTTTTCAGCCCATCATGTGTTTGCCCATGTGCCACCTCAGACAGGAATCAATGTTGGCCCTGCTCTAAAAGGAACAGTCAATCCTGAACTACCAGGCCTGGTCCTCCCTGGATCACAACACAAGAAGCACCAGATCAGTTTCACCCTGTCATTGAGAAGCCCAATTTTAAATCTGAAATATTGTTATCAAAAATCTCTCAGTCACTCTCTCTATTCTATTAATTTTTTTGTCATGCAGGGAATAAATTACATATGCTAATTTATTCAAAATTCATATTGTTTAAAAAACAAGTCCCATTATGTCTCTTAAATGCATTCATTAAGCCAGCTTGTAAAAAATAAATCTATTAGCATTAACAGCAATGTTAAATATTTCTAAGATTACCAAACTGTAAACAATAATAATGCAATTTGTTTATAACAGTATTTTCCCGAAATTCACGCAATATATTAAAATATGAACAAAAGGACCAATAAAATACACACAAAATATTGTTGATAGCCGTCCTGCAACGATGTGGGTTGCATAAAGTGATTGCCTACATTTTATCCTATCCATGTTAGCAAACCAATTATATTAATAGTGGTACACTTTCTGATTTCCATAGGTGACTAATTGCTGATCTAGCCGCAGCCCACAACCAAGGATGTAAAGACTAAATGTACATGATTGATTGTGGCCTCAATTATATTTCCAGAATATCCTAATCGAGTCACTCTAGGATTTAATGAAATGCGAATTCCCATCCGGCTGATCAGAAAAAAAACTTTTTCCTGAGATTACGGCACTCAGTGAGGACAAGCCTGTGTCACAAAATGCCAATCATCAGCATTCTCTATCAAATAACTGTAGCGGTCTTCGTGCCACGGACTGTCCAAAAATTGATCATACACTGGATATGATTAAAATGCCTGCTACTTCTATCAATTTCATAATATACTCCAGCAAATTGCTTTATGGAGTGACTTCATATAAGTTAGCATGCAATGCCCATATACCCATAGCAGGGTAATCACTGCCTAATTTAAAAACGTGTTCAAAGGACTGCAAAATATTGCTTGAATCCAGTTTTGTACATGATTTGAATAAATGTCAGGCAATACCACAATTTAGGCTACATCTTTAAATCCTTGAAAAATCTCCAAGGTTTGCACTGTGATCTCACTAATACAATCACTAAGATAGGTGAAGCTGGTATTGCACCATCTTGCAACCGAAATGTCTATTATAAATTCCCAAACTATCCAGAAGTATTCCAGTCTAGTGGTTCCGTTAATTGTGTGTATAGAAAACAATTTAAAACATTGACCCTTTCTTCTTAAGTCAATTTTCTGTTATTTTATCTGACTTTGAGGATTTTTAATAATCGTTAGTATACATGCTATTGATAAAGCATTAATCATCTCCTGCAACAAGATATTATCATAGCAATGATAGATGAATACTGACTTGAGCCTTGCACAATATAATGCAAACATAGCTTCATAATCTAAGTTCAGTTTAGGAAGGACTAATCCACATTCCTGCTTAGGGAGGTATAATGTGTGCAGCGCCAACCTTTGGAATTTATTTTCCTATAAGAAATCAGAAAACAGATTCTCTACCATCTGAAAAAACATATGACACAAGACTCGCTGAGCTGAAAAAAATAAAAATATAAAAAAAGACTATTGATGTATTAATTGAGGCATCTCTGCCTATAATTTGAAAGGGTGAGGTGTGTCTAAAAGGGTTACTTTTTTAAAGTAAATAGTTTATAAAGCGCGCAATCACCGAGATTTCTTGGCGCTCGCAGAAACTGTCTGTAAGTGCAAAAAGCCCAGTGCAACTTAGATAGAAGAGAAGGTGAAAAGCCAGGTTTTTAATGAATTCCTATAAAGGGAGTGCCATAATTTACTTTTTTATAAATCAATCAGTTTTTCTGCAACTAGATCCCTAGTTATCATGTATATTTCTGACTATGATTAAGCCTTATGAATATTTGTGTGAAACAATCAAAGGTTCTACATTTGAAGGATTTGTTCCAAACCGGCCAGTTGTCCCCAGTTACTTTCCTGAGTCCTCAGAATGTTTCCGGTGCCCTCTTTTAAAAATAGGACTTTATCATCAGAATATATTTTTATCTTTGAACTACCTTTCAGCGGTCGAATCATTGCAGATTGCTGCGGTTAAAGGGTTGACAAAAATGGCAAATAATAGAAGAGATTAGAGGAGTCCCATTGTTTGCGCCTTAAAATGTTTATCTCTGCAGCAGGATCTAAATTGACTGAAGCATGGGACTGAGGACCTGCATACAGCCGTGCAAATAACCTCTTGAGCGGGATGGGAAAGTCAAAGACACTCAGGGGGAGATTTATAAAAAAGTTGCGCAACTCAGCGCAGCTCCCCGCGAGGCTGTGCTGCGTTGCGCGACAGGGAGAGAGCAGGAGAGCACCATATCTTCAAAGATATGGCTCTCTTCTCCCCTTTCCCTTGCACCGGTGCTGATTACAGCTGCTGTGTGCCATACACACACCTTAGCGCCGCAGCACTAGGGTTGTGCATTAGTCCAGCATAGGTTTTGCACAGGAAGGGTACACTTCCTGTACAAAATACAATGCTCGACACAAGGGAAAGCTTTTCCCACTTTGTATGCGTGCTGCACAGTGCAGCACACATGCAAAGTCGGAAAAGGAAGGAGAAATGAAAGCATCTCTCCTTCTTTGTGCCTAGTTGGAAAGGACACAGTTTTCTCACACTAAACCCAATCTACTGTTTTTAGTAAATTGGGTTTAGCGTGAGAAACCTTGGGTGTTTGCATGGGAATGCCCACGCAACACCCTTGGTACGCCCCCATGGCGCAAAGTAACATGAAGCAGTGCAATGCACTGCTTCACATTACTTTTACGCTATTTCCAGGGCTAAACAAGTTTAGCGCTGGAAAGTAAATTACAAAAAAAAGATTTTGCCTCGTTTTGCGTCACTTTTGTGACGCAAACACAGCGCAAAAGCTTAGTAAATCTTCCCCTCATTATAGTAAAAAAAGTTCCCAACTCACAAGGTATGTGTCTAATAACAACATCACTGCAGGGATTCTTCTTTTGGAAAAAATGTCAATTACTTTAGGTAAAAAAATTGTGTTGCATGCAACTTACTACTGAGAATAAATCAATTTTGTCTTCATGTATTAAAGTATATACCAATTTAGTGATCCTTTTTGTGAAATCCTTGGCTGTCAGTTTATAGTCGGTATTAGGAAATGTAATCGGGTAGTATGAATAAAGTTCTAAAGAGTGCTATAGGAAATCAATCCGGTCTGCTTGCTTTCCCGTTTGGATCATCCCCCACCACATACTTTATTTTTCTAAAAAGAGCTTCATCATCGAGGAAGCTTTGTATTTGGCTAAAGGGGAAATGAAATATATGAAAGAAACTAATCAGGCGTATTCCAGTTTATCGGCTGCATTGAGCTGTAGATTCTGGTAATATTCTAAAGCATCTGCTAAATCTTGTAGTTACTAGAAATCAGTGTATGGTCAGCTAGCTTAATAATTATATTGGTTCTGTTTTTACAAATCTTTTCCTTAATTGTCCAGGCTAACAGTTAACCTGGGACACCTGCTTCCTCATAACTTATTTGTAAATATGTTGATTTGTTTACGAGTTGTTTTGCATAGTAATGGTTCCAGAGACTTTCTTTTTCTGGTTCCTATTTAGTTGTATTTTCCTATGAATCCTGTACAAATAAAGTGTGATGGGTTTGTTAAATTTCAGGCTCAGTTTATCTAAAATTAGTATTTCGTTTGCTTGTTTCTGATATTTTAAGGGAAATTCATGGTACCTCTTATGGTGACTTTAAGACCTCCCGAATCCAATGAAAGGCTAGCATTGCTTTCATCTAGCTGGAAGGACTACTTGGTGATCTTGTGACAATACCTATTCAATTGCCACCACTTGAGCTGATTTTTAGCGTTCCTTAGCCTTGAGTGAAGTGAAGCTGAAGTAAGAAAAAAAAACTATTCTAACAGCAGTTTTAAATCTTGCTGAGATTTACTAGCCTCTGGATTAGACTGTCTCCAAGGGTGTATCAAATCCAAATCAGTCTAAAAGTGATCAAGCACTTTAGAAACCCTTGGTTTATTCTGCTTTCTGTTTGGACAAGAAGAAACCAGACAAAGTGGTTGGATGCAAGTAAACTCCCCTTAAATGATTAGTTCTCCTTTTAGCTACACCAGTCTATCTGTTTTCTCGAGTATTATTGTGTGTGTTGGGTGTGGAGTTGATCAAAACAAAATATGCAGAGTGTTAGTGGAACACAAGGCTTCTTACTCCTTGAGATCTGGTGGTGTAGGTGAAATCCTAACACAGGCACTTACACAGCTAATTCAAAGTCCCTGGGCCACACCACCAACCCAAGACTGCAAATCTAATGGGAGAGTGCCAACCTGAATAAATGTGCTGAAGATATGTTCCTTAAAATCTTCTTTAACATTCTATATATTTATAAGTGTTCAGTGTCAATATCCTGAAAATACACTGGCGCATGCGCGGCTACTCGCTGTGGCGGAGGAGCGTCGCCCCATTGCTAAAACGCAGTAGTAAGAAGAAAAATAAAATGACAATAAAACTATTTTATTGTTATATTATTTTTACTTCCAGCCTGCCGTGTCGTGGGAGGGGCCAGGCAGCAGCATCACACAGCAGGGGTAGTGGTGGTAGGCAGGCACTAAAAGTGTGCATGTGGGTTTGGCCGGCTGTCCACGGCTGGCCAAACCCACATGCGCACTTTAATATCTCCAGGCTCTTCCCTTGGAGATATCCTAGTGCTCAAGGGCACAGGATCCAAGACCTTGATGGAGCGCAAAATGGGATGCTCTGCCCAATCCCAGCATTTCTCTCATGCTGGGAGAAGCGCTGGGATTGGGTGGGGATTGGGAGCCTGTGCCCATGGGAATTGTAGTGTCATCGGGACAGGAGGATTGGAGCAGCACGGCGCGAGAGGAGAAGATCGCGTCGGCAGACAGGAAAGGTAAGTTTCTATGTCTTTTTTTTCATTTCCGCCCCCCCACCTTGGATTGACAGCAGCCACCCCTGAAAATACAGCAGACGTTTACTGTTCAGTGAGTTCACCAATAGCATAAAATGAAGAATTGCCAACAGCCAATGTGGTTTCTTTTGAGTAATAACTTTGTACAGTCGCGGCTCCTGGAGGGAGTGCTGCGGGCGGTGCGGCGGGCCGGGGAAGGGGCAGGGTGCGGGGTAGTAAACTCCGGCATACGGCCGACCGGAGTTAAGTACATAAATAAATAAATAAGAATGAATTCAAGTGCAACGCAAATGGCGTTCCCAGGAAACTTTCACTTTAGAATTAACAGCTGAATTTCATGTGTTCTGTGGAATTTGTTCTTTTCCACGTTTTGTGTTGCAGGTGAAAGAAGCTCTCTCATTAGATTGAATAATGTCTTTGTTTTACTAGTCAGACAAGGAGAGAAGAAGTTACAATTGTGGGGCTTGAGTTGATAGAGGAAGGTCGTTGTGCTTCACACATGTGAAGGCCCGGGAACCAAGGACAAATTGTATACAGGAAAGAAAACCGCTGTTCCATGAAAAAGCACCTTCAGGATCGTACCCAGAGGAGATGTTATGACTTGCACTGAATCTTGGGAATGCAACTTATAAATAATGTGTTGTTGGTAGTAGGGAAAGCACCCAATTCTTTCCTGCCTTCAGAGAGATAGCATCTTAAAACAAGCTGTTTAACCCTATGTTACATGACCCATTGATCATGGGGAGACTTCTTAGGAAGTCGTCACATGCTGACACCTTTTATCCTTCCTTCTGAAAATGCTTAGTTAGGGATGTCTCCTTAGTGTTAGAGAAGGGATAGATTTAACGCTTTTCACTCACCAACCCACGATGCAGGTAAACTTGGACTCATGCTTCTTAATCTTTTGCATTTTACTTCTTAAACTAAAGTTATTGGTTGTGCTACTTCATCTAGATTGGATACGCAGATTTGGCATTATGCTAATTCATATGTATTTCTACACTTTCATAATGAGGTGTCTTTATGTTCAGTTTTTTTTGGCTTTGTAATAAATCAACCTAATCTTATGTAGTTGTTCGTGGATTACTATGCGTCCAAGAGATTAATGGACTAATTAATTAGCCTCCTAATGACTTTTCTCCCCTTTATACTTTCATGCTGTCAAAAAGAACCATCAAATTGTGTTTCTAGAATAGGTCCAGAACTTATGGGCCCTCTCAGTTGGTAGCAGTGTAAGATGGTCTGCACATGAAACAAGCGGAGAAACTAGAATTAGTCCAGAATAAGTGGAACCTAGAACCCTAAAGCCCCGAAATAGAACTCATGGATTGGAAACGGAAGGCAAAAGAATCTGGCAGAGACTGACGGAGTTTGATGGTGCGGCAAGATCAGAAGAGGAAGGAGTGTACATTAATAGGGTATGCTGTGTGTTAGATTGTGGGAATGATTTGATTGTGTGATGTCTTGCGGAGTTGGAGTGAGAGTCAAGTGAATGTGGTTTAGGGCCGGATGTTGTCCAAAGACTGAGATTTGAGTTGCAGGTCCCAAAGTCTGGCATAAGATCCCAGGATACATTATAGGTGCAGAAGACGCCGACATTTTAATTGTCTCCCCAAAGATTTGATGAGTTTTCATGAGACTTCATCAACAGTTCCACCTAAGACAGGTAATTTTGCATAAAGGGGACGTATGGGGATCGTTTAGCGGACATTGTGTACAGAGACGAGCTATACTTATTCGGGTGATCAACGCTGGTCGAGGGTCATCGTGTATGAATTGTCTTGTGTGATTGAATTCTATTAATCTTTTTAGCTGGCAGACAATTACGGATTTAAGATGATTGTGTGAGTGAATGCATGTGTAAAAATTGTGAAGGAGGCTGAGTCACTGTGAGGAGTACAGAGAGCGTCGTGCTGCAATAGGTCGGTTGGGGTAATGCTGCGCTGCCATTGGGTGGTAGTTATCGGGAAGTATTGATTGAAAAGGATTTTTCCGTCATAATCTATTGAATTACAAATTGAAGTTTTAAAATCATGCAATGTTTTAGGGTGTTACGAGATCTTTTCAGGGGTGATGAAGGGGTTGTTATTCGAGTGGGCAAAGAGGTGCCACCTTAAGATACTCCACCACATTATTTGGCAACAAAAGTTGGGCTTCACACTATGATTTGGCTTCAAAATTGTCATAAGATCACTGAAAAGGAGGGTGAATTGTCAGTTCTATGTTTTGGTTAATTTCAGCTAAAAGTACTGCATCAGTTAAGGGGTGCAATGTTTGCACTGCGACCATTGCGTAGACCAACACAGTTTGAATCGTTAGATGCATGCATGTGTGCAACTCATGCTAAGCAGACAAATATCAAGGGAGAATGAGGAAAACAGTGAGGGTATATCAGGATGCAGTGAGGATGCACATCTTAAGAGGTGGAGGGTGGATACCATTGAAAGAGAGAGGTTGTACCCAGTGCTGGTAGGAGATGGAGGATCCCTGAATAGAAGTGGAAGGCCAAACGGAAGTGACAGTAGTGACAACTAAAACAGCTTGTTGGATGGGTTGTCAGCAGAACATCCTCCGCCTTATAGTCCACAATCAGTGGAATGAGGACGAGATTGAGGAGGTGCAGAGAGCTTAGCAGCCTAAGTGGGTCCTGGTACAGGAGTTGCGGGAAGGATATCCGCAGGAGTGTGGGGACAGGACTGTCCACCATAGGTGGTATACAACAGAATGGTTCTAATGCTGCTTCACATTTACTGGAAACTCTTACAGTACCAGTCACTATTGGTCCTGTTGTCCCTGTGTATGACCCGAGCTCAGTGGGAAGCCTTACTCAGTGACAGCCCATACAGATTAAAGGGAGTGGATTGGGAAGGACAGAGAACAGGAATGTTAATTTTCCATCTTTAGTGCCTGTGGAATCCAGTACCCATTTAGCGGCTACTGCTGATCCTTCCGGAGTACGCATTGACTCCAGTAGTATACAGTTTATGCCCATGGCAAGCACTAGTTCATATCTACGGTTGTGGGAAACACCAGTGATAGAAATAAGTGGGTGACCTTAGAAGCAAGCACAATCCAGGGAGCCTCTGGAAGTCAGCATGTCTTCTATGTTGCAGGCTTGCAGTCCTGGTTAAGAGACAATAATAACAGTAAGGACAGCCAGAGTAGTACGCCAAGTCAGGGTACCATTAAGTCTGCAGAGAAGGTGAGACTGTTGGATGTTGTGAGGTGAAGGCTGAGGTAGACAAGACAATCAGTGGGAATTTACCTTTGGACAGAATAGAGACCTATGAGCCAGATGACCTGTTGTTTGTGGAAAGGATGTCACCCGAAGGCCACAACAAGCACATGAGAAGTTGTCAAAATTAGTTTAGAGGTATGCAAGGGATCTGTCTTGAAGAAAAACATTACAGGAAAATCATAGGCTTACCTACAATGGCCAGGAATTGGAGGAGAAGAGAGTGACTGGGTTAAAGACGCATATCCAAGAGTTGGTTATAATAACAAGGGCCTGGAGTATTCTGGATAGGTGGAAGGTGAGATGGTCAAAGAAGAAGAGCATCAGAAGGCGATGGGAAAAACACCACCTCCAGGATTGGGAACGCAGCGAGTTGATGTATATCCGCTGCAGGATGTGCCTAGCGGAAGGTATGTTCATGTTCTTTGGAGTCGGAGTGACCATGCGGCTTTCTTAAATGATTTTCCCAGGTTGAGGGAGAAACCTCTTGAGTGGTATAAGCAAGTCAATCACTTTGTTTAGATCTCAAAAGTGTTGTTGATTGATTTATATACCTTGTTTAAAATTGTAGTTCCTAGCAATCTATGGTCTGCTTGTAAAATAGCTATTGAGTGGCCTGCTGCTGAGCCAGAGAGGAATCCAGTAACCCGTGGTTCTTCGCCAGTGGTTATGAAAAAGTAAAATCAGGTGAGCACATGACTGCATTCCAAGATAGCCCCTTGATTGGGTTAAGATAGATGGAAGGACCTAGAAACCTAAAGAGTCTGTACATGCTTTTTACGAAAGGCTTTAAGCAGTACAGTGGGTTAGATACACTCGATGCACAGGCATGGGCCAATTTGTATCAACATTTTGTGACAGGACTAAGGCCAGAGATCAGCCTCATGATCCAACAGCACTTCATCTACTGGCAAAACAAATGCGTAGACGAAATCCTACAGTACACCAGGTACTGCTGTGACGAGGTAGATTCTAAGCATAGGAGGCTAGAGGAGAAATTGATACCAGTTCAAATACGGAATGCACAGAAGTGAGACCAGGTGCAGGCAATAGTGGTAAATGTAGCTTGTGGCCAAGGAAATGCCCCAGGAAGTGTAGAAGTGAGCTCAGTTGCAGGGTCGTTGGGACAGGGAAGAGGAAGAGGTGTCCCCATAGATCCTAAGACAAGGATAGATGTTGCAACCCTAAAAAAGACCACAGCCTGTTATTTTTGTCACAAGATCGGGCATTGGAAATTACAGGAAGGCTGACTTCTTCAGGTGGCCGACGGAATAAATTAGTTACCGACAGTGACTAGGTGGAGATCGCTTAATGCTGGAGGGAATCAGAACCAGTTAGTACAGATGCCCACAACCTCCAAGAATCTTGCAGAACTTTTCATCAGATGCCCTTTTCTAATGGAAGTGCTGGACGGATTTCATGACAGTGCCTGAGGGGGTAGGAAGAATGTACATTCGGCGCAATACTTATAGGTAGACCAAAGTGGACCATAGGTAGTAGCAGATGTAGATGGTCATCCCATCACATTCTTGATTGATACTGGTGCTACCCGTACCACATGAGATCTGCAGTAGCCCCAAACATGCCCCTCTCAGGAATATAAGTCCAATTTGTAGAAGTCTTTAACAAGAGAATGACAAAACCCTGTGACAGAAGAGGTATTGGTGAAAATCTGAACCTTCCAGGATCACCATCAGTTTGTGGTATGTGATTCGAGTCCAGTATGTATGCTAGGTCGTGACCTTTTGTGCAAATTGAATTCTATCATCTATTGCACACCAAGGGGAATCAAGTTGCAGACAAATGATGAGGACATTGCTTTCAAACTGGCTAATCAGAATCATTACACAGCCATGTTTCCTTTACTGAGAGTGAAAGACATGCTGCTGGATTTGAGAGACACTCAGTGGTATGGGATTTCTCTGGAGAGGAAATCGGACTGATTCAAGGAGTCTAGCCACCCCACATTCAGGTCAAGCCTAATGCAGATTTTCAGAGAAAGCCCCAGTACAACCTGACCCCAAAAATGGTGGCAGGGATTACACCTGTATTTGAGTCAAATGATTTACAGGGCAGCCTAAAGAAGATCATGGGAAGTCAGTGCAATTCGCCTATCATGGGATTGATTGCAGAAACCAAGTCGGAGGTTTCACATTGTTCAGTCCCTTAGAAAGGCAAATAACATAGTGATTCCATGTTGTCCCATGGTACCAAATCCATCTGTGATCCTATTTCAGATTGTTTGCAAGGCTGAATAGGTTACAGTGATTGACCTCTGTCAGGAATTATTCTCCATCCCATTGCACGAGGAGAGCCAAATTTTATTTGCTTTCCATCTAGAGAATTGTGTTGTATTACTCAAGGGTATACTGAGAGTCCATTGATTTTCAACCAGGTCTTGAAAAAGAACCCTGAGAGCTTGATTTTGCCCCAAAACTCAGTGCTAGTCCAGTACATAGACAATCTTTTCTTTGCGCCTGAAATGTGAGGCTTACAGGGACGCTACTATCGCCTTATTGAACCATCTTTCTGAGAATGGGCATAAGGTGTCTCTGTAAGTAAGCTTCAGTACTGTCTAAATGAGGTGCAGTATTTGGGTCATCGAATTGGAAAAAGGCAAGAGAAGGGTGTCACCCAAGCAAGTGTAGGCGATCATGAAAATTAATCCACCCAGCACCCAGAAAGAGGTTGGGATGTTCTTGGGAATGGTTGGCTACTGCCGACAGTGGATTCCTAATTTTCCCTTAATGGCAAAGCCTTTGCAGATGCTGACCCAAAAGGATGTCTGTGATCCGGTACCTTGGGATAACAACTGTCTGCTTGCTTTTCTAGACTTCAGTGGATGCCTGTGTCGCTTTCTGGCTTTAAGAATGCCTGATTAAAGCAAAGCATTCTCGTTGTTCTTCCACAAGAGGGGGGGTTGTGCTCTTTCTTTACTCACCCAGACACATGGAGATGCCCGTAGACCAGTGGATTATTTCTCAGCTACATTAGATACTGTAGCTTTAGCATTGCCCGATCATCTCAAATCCATTGCTGCAACAGGTGTCAGTATATAACAATGTGAGAGCATTGTGATGGGTCATCCTCATTCAATGTATGTACTGCATTCAATTGAGCTGCTGATGACGAGAACTAAAACACAGCATTTGACTAATAACAGGTTGACAAGATGTTTGGATGTCACTGAGCTTTGCACAAAGCTGAGACCTGACATTGTCGATGAGCCATTGTCTGATCCTGATCAAGTCCTTTTCGTAGATGGCTCATGCTTATGAGACAATGAAGGTAATCTGAGAGCAGCGTTTGCTATCTGTACCATTTCTGGAGTGGTGGAAGCTGCTTGTTTACAGGACGTACACTCTCCACAAGTGGCTGAAATCATTGCCTTGGCCCATGCATGTTGAGTTTCTGAGCAAATCCGAGTCAACATCTATACCGATAGCCAGCACAATTTCGGTATGGTTCATGACCATGGACAGCTATGGTCATAGAGAGAGTTCCTAACATCATCAAGTTCTCCAATCAGGAATGGAGAGTATGTGACCCAACTGCTGGAAACGTTGCACTTGCCAAGAGAAGCGCAGCCCATGGAAGGGGAGATGACTTTGTCACGACAGGAAATAGGTACGCAGATGAAGTTGCTCATTTCTGTGCTACACATTAATGTGTTTTTAATGGGGAATATACTGGGGAGAGTACAGAGAAGATCAAACTCAGCATGATGCTAGCTGTTGCAGATACATGGGATGAAGTCAGACATTTGCAAATGGAGGCCACAGACAAGGAACAAGCGGGTTGGATCGGAGCAGGTTGTGAGATATGGGCTTCAGTTGATGGCAGAGCAGTGCTACAGGTTGTCTGTTACACCCAATGGCAAGGCAAATTCGTAGAGCAGCTCACATAGGAAGGGATGCAATGGTGAGGTTGTTCAGGCATACTTGGTTCAATCCGAGAATGTGAGTTATTGCAGAAGCAGTGGGTCATCGGTGTGCCACGTGCAAACAAATGAATGCTGGAGAGAAGACTGTTGTTGCTTTAAGTCACATTGGTAGATCACAGGGTCCCTTCAATCAGATCCAAATAGACTTCGTTGAGATGCCTGTGTGTAATTATTTGAGATACATTCTGGTGGCTGTATGCATCATTTCCTGATGGTTTGAAGCTTATCCAACTAGAGGGTGTGACAGTCTCACAGTAGAGAAGTTATTATTGAGGGAACTCATTCCTAGATTCAGATTTCCATCTACATTAGAATCGGATAGAGAAACACACTTTTACAACAAAGTCATGAAGTTGTTGTGTACCAACTTGAGTTTGGATCAAAGACTGCATTGTAGTTACAGACCGGAGGCATCAGGCATGGTGGAACACGTCAATGGGACCTTAAAAGCAAGACTGGCTATAACATGTGCCTCAACATCTCTGGAGTGGCCTAATGCAGTGCCTTTGGTGCTAATGAGTCTGTGCAGCTTTCCTGAAAGGAGAACTGGGTTATCGCCACATGAGATAATAATGGGAAGAGCGATGCTCTTGCCTGCTGTGCCTGCCACAGCAATAATAAATATCACAAATGACTTGGCCCTTGACTACTGTAAAGGATTGGCTGATGTGGTTCATTCTGTACCTCATCAGGTTGAAGCAGCGACAGCACAGACTTCAAAGGACCTCTGCCATGACCTGAGCCCAGGAGACTCTGTACCCATCAGAAAGCATGTGAGGAAAAACTGTCTTGACTCTCGGTGGTGTGGACCATATCAAGTGATACTGGTGATGAATACTGCTGTGAACTGTGGAGGAGTACAAAACTGGGTTCAAGATTCCCATATCCTATGATTCACAGGTCCCTCCAATGAAACAGCTCTTCTCTCAGAAGTATTTCCAACCGTGACTGCGGGGTAATTGGAGAGGGCAATCCAAGCTGTAGAGGTTCCTGAAGAGGCTGGATATCCACCAGAACAAGTTTAGGAGGGTCAAGCTACACAAGACCCTGGTATAGACTTTGAGGGCGATGGTAACATTGCGAGTGGGTTAGAGTCTGGCTCAGCAGAAGAGACTGGTGTGGAAATGTTTGTGTGCAGCAAAGGAAGAAAGATGCAGCAGGTGAAATGTGGCCTGTGAGACAGAGGAGATGAGACTTGAGACTTGCATCCGAAAGAGAACTTGCACCGATAAGTGAATCTTCTGAATCTGATCTGAATGAAACACAGCAAGCAATACAAAGTGCTAGGAGGTCCAGGAGAGCTTGAGGTCTGTGTCAGAGATATTTCTCTCCGGGTGGACTTATCTGGTTATAAATGCAGAGAAGAGCTTGTCGAGATCTTGTTTAGAGTTCCTGGAATAGAGGCTAATTCACTTCTGTCATTGACTTTGCCTTTTCCACCAAGGTTGAGTGGCTTACGGGCTCTGATTTTGGAAGACATCAAATTCCCAGTTTTCTGAGCTCCACAGTCTCCTCATGAGATTGCAGCATTGAGAGCTGAACTGTTACAACAAGCCATAGAGGAGATTGCGTCTGATCTCATAAGGGATGTAAATTCAACTCATTCAGTATAAAAAAAAGGTTGCTTAAAAGAAGATAATCTAGGCCCCAGTGGAAAAAGAATAAAAATAGAGACTTTTATCTACAAGAAGAAAGAGGGCTAGGGAAGTCTTCCAAGCTGTGTAAATAGTTTGCAAGATACTTTTCCAAAGAAAGTTGCTCAAGAACTTTTTCCCATGTGAATAAGAAGCAGAGAAAGACTCTGTGTGTTGATCCTCTTTCAAGCTGTAATCTGAGCTGCTTTGAAAATGGAGCCAGGAAATTCGAATCGTAGGCGTAAATGTATTGTAGGTACACTCACTGTAGGAGTAATCATAGTAATAGCTGTAGTCATTTCTGAGTCCATGTTCAGTGTACACAGGGCTGAGTAAGAGGGAGTGGTGGTACATGGGACATCCACACCAACCAATTCTGCCTCAAAAAAGGTACACTAGGATCTGAAAAAGGCTTAATAAAGCAAACTAGTCACTTTTTTCATGTAGATGTGTCTAAAGGTGATTACATGCTGAATACTTATGCCAAACTGCTATATGAGTACATTGATACTATGGAAGTGAGAGATTGTTATGTGTGTATGGAATACCTGCTTCGGTTGAGGAGGAGATTATATATCATCATCTCCCCTTGACATACGGTATTAGTTGTAGTTTGTTTGTTTTTTGGAAAAGGTCATTACGAGTATAAACATGTGAACAAATATGAATATTTTAAGCAATGAGAGAGAATGAGAAAAACTTTCGCACCCACAGTAATGTAAGACACTGCTTACGCACATAGACATAACCTAACCTGCATATTAACAGATATAGAAAATACATTGGTAGATCAAGTAGAAGCTAGACGTAGGGGATTAGTTGTTAAGTCTAACAATTAGGACAAAAAGCTTGAATGGAGCAAGGAGGAATTAGCTCACAAGGCTAAGGGAAGTTCTGGTCCTATAGCTTTAGTTTGGGAACAATGAGGCAAGCTTTACATACGTCAAGTTCAGAGCCGCTATGATACTGTATTTGTGGGACAGAGTGTGTGTAACCATATCTTTCGAGTTTATGGTCCGTAGAAGACGTTTCTGCAAAGGTCAGTACAAGTGGTGCTAGGAGTGTATTTTGTGTGTGGCAAGAATACATATGTTTGACTCCTGAGCAATTGGCATGGTACTTGTTACATGGCAGTTGTGTTTCCAAAGATGTATCGGGCCAGGCACTTTTGCACCACTGGAACATTATTTTTGTTGACGGTCCGGTGGCACAATGTGCCACTGAATATATATAAGGCCTTGTAAAGCCACGCTACGTGGATTTTCATGGCTTTATATATATGTGTCCCTTTTACGCAAAAAACTGAGTGAAAGGGGCGTTCCATGGTTGTTGCTGGGGGGAATTCCCAGAAACATCCATGGCTTTTTGACACTGCCCCAGCTTTAGGAGAAATCGCAAGTCTGAGGCAGCGCCAAAAACTTACGCCTCCCCAGGTGAGGTGTAAGGGAGGCACAACGAGGAGAAATATCTTTATTTCTCCTCGTTTTTCCTCTTTCTAAGTGTGCTGCAGAATGCAGCACACTTAGAAAGAGGAAAAAGCCTTTTGTGATTGTTTTTGTGTAGTAAGGCTTTGCTTCCTGCACAAAAATAATCATACCCACATTCACAACAGCAACACAGGCACCCATGCACCATGGTATTGAATGACATCAAGAACAGAAAGTTGTCTACTATTGTGCATAAGTTATCAGTCAACACAGCTCAGTCTTTTCCATAGATGGGGAGATGGTCTCCATAAGTGCAATGGTAATGCAGAACGGTCTTTCATTAGATGTGTTGTTGGCAAAAGAGGGCGTAGTCTGTTGGATGCTGAAGGTGTACTTATATCCCTGATAAAAGTAAAGATCTGAAGGAATATGTAAGCAATATTACTGAGATACATCATGAGAAACATGATCTTGCAGCTGAGAGAGTTTGAGATAAGATTGGAAGGGGATTTGGTGCAGTTGGAAGTTGGTTTGCAAACTTAGGAAGGGAAATCCTTGGATAAACCTTTAAGCCGATAATAATTGCTGTAATCTGTGTTATCATCTTGGTAGGTATGATAAGGGCATACAAATGGCACAAGGCAAGACAAATGGAGAACTCCTTAAGGGAAAGAGATAGAAGGGTAGAAAGACTGCAGGACAGTCATTACAAGTATTTGAGAAGGTTGGAGTGTAGCTACAACATCTGTTTAGGTCGGTCTGCTCTGCAGGGATTTTGAAATGTTTAATTATGACTCAACGTCGTCAGGGGGAACTGATAGAGTGAAAAACGCATTTTTTGTTGTAGGAGTGCATTTTAATCACGTTTAGACCACACCCGCATATAATATTTTGTTGTATTAATGCAAAATGTTAGATTTGTGAAAAGTATTAACATGGGATTGGATGTATTCCAGGCCATTGAAAAGTAGTAGGGAGAAGTAACAAAAAAAATGAATGTAACTAGCAGAAAACATTAACATGAAGAACTTGTGTAGTGCAACTTACTACTGCCTATGTATTAAATGTGCCTTATAATCATGTCATTTCACATGTAGGTAAGTGAATTAATTGAAAGTGCCTCATTGTTATGCAAATTCATAAAGCTCACATGATGCTTCCTTATGTTAGCTGAATCTTGCAAGCATTAAATGCAATTCCCTGGAAACCCTTGCTTTAGAATTAACCGTTGAATTTGATTTGTGCCATGGAATTTGTTCTTTCTTATGGTTTGTGTTGTAGGTGAAAGAAGCGCTCTCGTTAGATAGAATAATGTCTTTTTCTTACTAGTCAGGCAAGGAGAGAAGAAGTTACAATCGTGTGACTTGCATCGATAGAAGAAGGTTGTTGTGCTTCACACAGGAGAAGGCCTGGGATCCAAGGATCAATTGTATCACGGAAAGAACACCGTTGTTCCGTGGCAAAACACCTTCAGGATCGTACCCAGAACAGATGGTGTGACTTGCACTAAATCTTAGGAATGCTACTTATGAATAATGTGTTGTTAGTAGTAGGAAAAGTGCCCACTTCTTACGTGCCTTCGGAGAGAGAGCATCTTAGAACAAGCTCTGTAGCCCTATGCTACATGCCTCATTGATCATGGGGAGACTTCTTAGGAAAACTCCACATGTGGACACCTTTTTTCCTTCATTCTGAAAATGCTTAGTTAGAGATGTCATCTTAGTGTTAGGGTAGGGATAGATTTCAAGCTTTTCAATCACCAACCTTCTTGAATTAATTGTATTGCTTATGCTACATCGTCTAATTTAGATACCCAGATTTGGCCCAATGCTAATTCCGATGTATTTCTACACTTTCGTATTGAGGTGTCTTTATGTTCAGTTGTTTTTGGCTTTGTAATAAATCAAGCTAACCTCAAGTAGTTGTTTGTGGATTACTATGTGTCCAAGAGAATTATTCACTAATTGCTTGGCCTCCTTTAGACTTTTCTCCCCTTCACACTTTCATGCTGTGAAAAAGAACCAGCAAATTGTGTTTCTAGAATAGGTCTAGAACTTATGGCCCGGCCCTTTCCCTACGGTCTCGAAATATTTATGTTCTTCTCATTCAGACCCGATATCATCTTCCGTTAGTCCAAAATGATAGTAGTTTAGGTACTCCTCCACTGTACCTCTCGTCCACTTTACCCATTTTGGTATGTGACTATCACCCTTATCTATTCTATCTTTTCCATTATTCTGTTGTTGTTGTGCATGCTATTCAGTTTAGCACTGAGAACAAGACAGTGCTTAATTTGTAAAATTATAACTGCCTTGGCCCTTGTCAGGATGGCACTTACACCTGCACCACCCACTGCTGTTGTCAGAGCTGCCAATTACAGTAACAACATACCTACTAACCATCACACTATTACAAATGTGGCACTCTTCATCCAAGGTAACCATGCGCCTGTTCACCCAATGCATTTCGGGCAATCCGCCCTTCATCAGCGGTAGTTTCAGTATGAGAACCAGCCATCAGTAAACTTAAATAATATTCTTAAATAATATTTTCATAACATTAAATAATATGCAAATGTGAATGCACTAAGGAACCATAAAATCCATAAAATAAATAAACAAAACTCATCCTATGCCAAACTAATAAACAGTGACCTCTGTGTTTTAATGATTTATATGTGCAGGAATGGTCACCTTCTTGCACATAAACAATCAATGGCAATTTGCTGTTCCTATGTGTGCTGCACAATGCAGCACACATGAAAACAGCAAAAACTAGGAGAAATAAAGCATTTCTCCTTGTTTCGTCTGTTTAAGACCACGATTTCGCTGGTCTTAATTTTGGCGCTGCCTCCTATTTACGCCACCCAGATAAATAGGAGTAGCGTCAAAATAAATGGGTGTTGAGGTGGAACGCCCACCACAACACCCATTGCACGCCCCTTTCACACTAAGTATAGCATGAAAGGGGGCCTTATTTACAAGGCAGTGTTAAGCCACGAACAACTGCCTTGTAAATAAGGTGAAGCCCCTATTGCCACCAGAACGTCACTAAAAGTGACGTTGTGGTGGCGATATGGGCTTGTAACTATGGGCCAGATGTACGATGCTTTTCTGCGGCCGCAAACGGGAGATCCTCCCGTTTGCGGCCACAAAAAAGGGTAATAGCTTGTACAAATGCTATTTTGTGAGTCACCGACTCGCAAAATAGCATTTACGACTCTCGCAATTAGGAAGGGGCGTCCCTTCCTAATTGTGAATCAACGTGCAATGTACTATTGTTTTGTGGCTGCATTTGCGCCCGCTAAACACTCGCAGTTTACCACCCACTCCAAGTATGTGGTAAACCACTCACAAAGGGGAAGGGGTCCCTAGGGGACCCCTTCCCCTATGTGAGTATGTGGGAAAATATTTTTTAAGAGCAGGCAGAGGTCCCAGAGACCCATTAAACCGAAAAGTTTCATTTTTCTTTATTAGATGCATCCCGTTTTCCTTTAAGGAAAACAGGATGCATTTTTAAAAAAAACTGCTTTATTAAAAAGGCAGTCACAGACATGGTGGTCTGCTGACCCCAGCAGGCTACCATTCCTGTGAGTGCTAGCCATTCCTAAAGGGGTTGTAAATTGCGCCAGCCTCATTAATTTTAATGAGGCATGCATTTTGCGACCCCATTAGGAATCGCAAACAGCGTCTGTGACACTGTTGTGCATCCAATTAGCGAGTCACAAATTGCGAGACACAAATGCGACGCAATTTGCGACTCACTAATTGGCGGGTCGTACATCTGGCCCTAAGCCCCTATGTTTCAAAATAACCTAACGTCTCAGGTCTGTCACTGTGAAAGACATACCATGTTGTATTATTGTTCACTGTAATGACTACATAAACTTTAACATCAACAATAGTCTGAGAAAAATACATAAAAAAAAGAACATTCACTGTCAAAAATTAATTGATCAAAACAAGGAGACGACTTTCAACATTCTATTTAACTGAAAAGTTGTAAGCATGGCTAGGAAGATTCCTGAACTGTGTTGTACCTTACTGAAAACACAGAGCCACATGCAATATCCCATCTGCTTGCTTTCTCCTCTGTGCAACACAGCATCTGGTAGGAAGAATGGATTATAAATTGCCAGTTCGATAGTGGCTGACCTGTGAGTGAACTCTGACACAAAGATGCATTGATTTAGCCATGGTACTATGGCAATGAATACTAATAAGGGCAGTAGAAAATAAATTAAACACTATAAAGGAAACAAATATTCTTAGATGTAAGCACTGCATCGCTTCCTTGCTGCCCTTTTCCCTCACCCACCCATGGCATGTTGAGCGCCGGACGATGATAGGCACAGTGCATTTTTTAACATCTACTCATATTGAGAATGTGCTGAGTTGTAACATTTGCCTATTTAGAGAATGTAATATTTCAACCATTGTGCAAATCGACCAAACACATAAAACAGACAAAGTGACTGTGCACCTTGAATACTTGTGCATCTAAGAAGCACAAAAATTACAATACTTGAGGAATTACCAACAATTTATCAGATATTAATGCAAACAGTGATGTAAAAAGAGTAAATGGACATTGATAAGTATTTAAATCTCTTTAAAAATATACCATGCAATAACATGAAATCACCTGTAGATCCATTCTGACCGCCAACCAAACGAAACCAGGGGAGGTAGAGATCCTGCACAAAAAGATTGATGTAAAGGGGGAAAGGTGAAGAGGAAGAAAGGAAGGGGAAAGAGTGGGGAGTGTAAGAAGGAAGGACGAAAGGATAGTGAAAGTTCATCCTGCCCAACTCTGACAGCCCTGCACTTGTAATTCTGCCCAAAGACTTCTAGCCAGGGCATCCAGGTTAAAGGTGGAGGAGTTAAGGTCGACCTTGAAAGGCAATTTGCCTGATGGGGCATTTTATGGCTTGGTAGGGTTTGGGGCCAGACTCACTGTCAGATTCTATGTTTACCTGCCCTGCACTGAGTACCAGGCCCCCTCTAATACTCATCCAAAACCTCCTTGGTGCAACCCTCAAGCGTCCCATATGTTCCTATAACATTCAAGCAGTTAATTCGAAGTATCTCTCTCTCTTGATGCCCTATGTTGAATGACAGAGCTCCTGATTACCTTATGATCTTGAAAGGGGTGTCTTCTAGTGGCTTTCCCCTCCGCCATTTCTAGGTGAACACTACAAACTCTTAATTACCTGGGGGCAGATTTACAAGCCCATTGCATCACTTCTGCAGTGTAAACAATGCATCACATTGCAGCCCATTTACACCGTGACGCATCTAGGGAGATGCGTCACCTTGTAAAGCCCTGTGCTACATTATACCTGCGTCAGGTATAATGTATGCAGGGTGGGCATTCCCACACGGGAAAGTATTGTAGAAGTGATGCAGTGAGATCTACAAGATTTCACTGCACCACTTCTAGGATGCCACAGCATCAAAACCCTACACCTGCTTGGAGCAGGCGTAAGGAGTGACACAGTGTATTAGGAATAGGCCTCCCCATGCATTGCTGGAGTTGTGTTCTGCTTGTGACACAACTCCAGCAATGTATGAATTTTGCGCCAACAGATGCCTCAAAAATTCTGACTCATCTATCGATCCTTGCACCATGGTGCGCGTTATTGTAAATACGACGCATCCATGGCGGCGCCAGGTTTCACATGCAGGCACAGAGAAACTTGGGCATCTATACATATACGTCCGTTTCTTTTAAATAAGCCTCTGGTGTTTTGGAACGTACACCTTAGTATGGGTTGTACCTGTGCAGCATGTAGGTGGACTCTTAATTACCCACCTCATGGGACTTGGAAGTTGTAACCTCCTGGGGGTTGTATCTACAAATGTATATGTAGATTTTCTAGACACATAATTACTTGGTGGCTTTATGGAAGATTCTTGCTGGGTTATACACTTACATAGCTTTTTGTTGGTCTTCTTAGTCTCTTAATTACCTGGTGGTTAGAAGCTGCATGTTCCTGGCTCTTTTGCTTAATCTTGATTTAAGTAGAGTATGCAGATTTTTAATTACCTGATGTTTTTGGAAGCTGCTTTTTCTAGTGGATTGTGTACTTGCCAGTTCTAGGTGGAAATTATTGATTATAATCCCACTGTTGGTTTGGAAAGCTACATCTTCCTGAGAGCTGCACCTTCACTATTTCGAAGGGGGGCCCACATATTTGCACCTCAGCTCTAACATTATGGGCAAATGAGTCTTTTGTGAGCTGCAACAGAAAAATGCTTTACTAAATGAATATTTTTCTATACTATGGGATCCCACCGACATTGCCTGTGGTTTACATTATTTGGCTTGTTTTAGAACCTACATGCTTCAGTAGGTTAGTTCCATTATTGCCCATTGAAGAAAGACAAATGAGTGCCCCTGGGAGGAATCAAAAGAAATAGAACATACCTTTCAAAGCTTGAGACATTCCAGCTCATATGCATGCCTACAATGCCCCACATCAGTTGAACGATTTGCATCTCATCTAAGTTCTGAAGCTTCCTCTTTCCTTTCTCAAAAACAAATAGCCTTTTCCACACTACACCTCTTTTACAATCCTTCCCTCCTATGCCCTTTCTCCTCTTCCTCCTATTGAGCCTTCTCTCCTCTGCAAGTAACTTTCTACTTCCATCTCCACTCTACTCCTTCCAAATCAACTTTCTTCTCCATGCTAACCTATCTGAGATACTCGTGCCTTCCCCACCCCATTTCTACCATCCCATTTCTACCCCCTTCTCTCGCAACCCCTCTTTTCACTCTTTTCACTGTTTTTCAAGCTGTGTAGTGCATCCCTTGTGCATCACACTTATCACTGATTTTCTGACACTTCAAATACCTTCAACATCTGTCCTTACCATTATACAAACATTCCACCCCTCTTAGGTGCCGATCACAATCCGGTAAAAAATTCCCCCGTGCGACTCGTATCGGGTCTTTTTACCGTACGAATCGTACAAGTGCCGTACGAACTGGCAATCACGATTCGCATGGTAAAAAGTCCATACGAACCGCACTGGGAATCATTCCCCACACGTCCTCGGGTCGGAAAATGTGTCCGACACGTCCTCGGACGATTTACCTTACAAACGTGAAAAGCCAAGTCCGACCGAGGAATCACGATCCATCCCGTGCGTCCGAGCGTACAACCGTATGGAAAAAACACCGTCCGCACCGAACACCCATAGCAACCATGGAGACATGTGCCCGCATACGCGCCCAACACTCCCCCCAGCCCCCGTACGTCCGACACGTACCCCCCGTGTATGTATACCCCCACCCGTCTAGGTACACCCCAGTACGTTCCAGTCGAACCCCCACCCCAGTACGTGTCATACCCCCGTCAATGTACACCCCCCCACCCCTGTACGTGTCGTACCCCCGTGTACCCCCACCCCAGTACGTTCCAGTCGTACCCCCACCCCTGGACGTGTCGTACCCCCCGTGTACCTACACCCAAGTACGTTCCAGTCGTACCCCCACCCCAGGACGTGTCGTACCACCGTCAATGTACACCCCCCACCCCAGTACGTGTCGTACCCCCCGTGTACCTACACCCAAGTACGTTCGAGTCGTACCCCCACCCCAGGACGTGTCGTACCCCCCCGTGTACCTACACCCAAGTACGTTCCAGTCGTACCCCCACCCCTGGACGTGTCGTACCCCCCGTGTACCTACACCCAAGTACGTTCGAGTCGTACCCCCACCCCAGGACGTGTCGTACCCCCCGTGTACCTACACCCCAGTACGTTCCAGTCGTACCCCCACCCCAGTACGTGTCGTACCCCCCGTGTACCTACACCCCAGTACGTTCCAGTCGTACCCCCACCCCAGTACGTGTCATACCCCCCGTGTACCTACACCCCAGTACGTTACAGTCGTACCCCCACCCCAGGACGTGTCGTACCCCCCCTGTACCTACACCCCAGTACGTTCCAGTCGTACCCCCACCCCAGTACGTGTCGTACCACCGTCAATGTACACCCCCCCACCCCAGTACGTGTCGTACCCCCCGTGTACCCCCACCCCAGTACGTTCCAGTCGTACCCCCACCCCTGGACGTGTCGTACCCCCCGTGTACCTACACCCAAGTACGTTCCAGTCGTACCCCCACCCCTGGACGTGTCGTACCCCCCGTGTACCTACACCCAAGTACGTTCCAGTCGTACCCCCACCCCAGGACGTGTCGTACCACCGTCAATGTACACCCCCCACCCCAGTACGTGTCGTACCCCCCGTGTACCTACACCCAAGTACGTTCGAGTCGTACCCCCACCCCAGGACGTGTCGTACCCCCCGTGTACCTACACCCAAGTACGTTCCAGTCGTACCCCCACCCCTGGACGTGTCGTACCCCCCGTGTACCTACACCCAAGTACGTTCGAGTTGTACCCCCACCCCAGGACGTGTCGTACCCCCCGTGTACCTACACCCCAGTACGTTCCAGTCGTACCCCCACCCCAGTACGTGTCGTACCCCCCGTGTACCTACACCCCAGTACGTTCCAGTCGTACCCCCACCCCAGTACGTGTCATACCCCCGTGTACCTACACCCCAGTACGTTCCAGTCGTACCCCCACCCCAGGACGTGTCGTACCCCCCGTGTACCTACACCCCAGTACGTTCCAGTCGTACCCCCACCCCAGTACGTGTCGTACCCCCCGTGTACCTACACCCCAGTACGTTCCAGTCGTACCCCCACCCCAGTACGTGTCATACCCCCGTGTACCTACACCCAAGTACGTTCCAGTCGTACCCCCACCCCAGGACGTGTCGTACCACCGTCAATGTACACCCCCCACCCCAGTACGTGTCGTACCCCCCGTGTACCTACACCCAAGTACGTTCGAGTCGTACCCCTACCCCAGGACGTGTCGTACCCCCCCGTGTACCTACACCCAAGTACGTTCCAGTCGTACCCCCACCCCTGGACGTGTCGTACCCCCCGTGTACCTACACCCCAGTACGTTCCAGTCGTACCCCCACCCCAGTACGTGTCGTACCACCGTCAATGTACACCCCCCCACCCCAGTACGTGTCGTACCCCCCGTGTACCTACACCCGAGTACGTTCGAGTCGTACCCCCACCCCAGGACGTGTCGTACCCCCCCGTGTACCTACACCCAAGTACGTTCCAGTCGTACCCCCACCCCTGGACGTGTCGTACCCCCCGTGTACCTACACCCAAGTACGTTCGAGTCGTACCCCCACCCCAGGACGTGTCGTACCCCCCGTGTACCTACACCCCAGTACGTTCCAGTCGTACCCCCACCCCAGTACGTGTCGTACCACCGTCAATGTACACCCCCCACCCCTGCACGTGTCGTACCCCCCGTGTACCTACACCCCAGTACGTTCCAGTCGTACCCCCACCCCAGTACGTGTCGTACCACCGTCAATGTACACCCCCCACCCCTGTACGTGTCGTACCCCCCGTGTACCTACACCCAAGTACGTTCCAGTCGTACCCCCACCCCAGTACGTTCCTGGCGCACCCCCAACACAACCTCCTAAGTACGGAGCGCACCCCATGCCCCAACATCACAACCGCATGTACGAGTCTTACAAAGCCACACACAAGGACAAAATCGTACAACCAAATGGCCCATGTACACACCGTACACACGCTCAAAACGCACGTACACAACCAGGACAAAATAAAACAACACAAGAATACACCAGTCGAAAGGCACACAGCCACTAAACATGGCCAACAACCACTTAAATAACACAATCACTGACCTGCAACTGCCAAAAACAAACAGAGGCCCAATACACCACCACTCCTTATAACACACCCACCCAAAATTCAAAAACTGCCACACCCACCCATGGACCAATAAAAAGGGCCCACACACACAAACCATGAGCCTTTCCAACAGACTCACTGCTGCCAGACACCACAGAACCAGACTACAAGCTACACCACACCTTACACTTGCACACCTTCAAACGACCACCCTCACAAACACCCTCTCATCACATTCACACACACACACAACCATCCACACCCCCCCCACAACATCCACACCCCCCCCCACACCCACACCATCCCCACCCACACCCCTCACCATGCCCACTACCAAGAATCCAAAGTTCAGTTACCGAGAGTTGGAGGTCCTTGTTGATCAAATCCTCAGAGTCGAGCCACAGATCTTTGGAACATTGGTCAGAAGCACCAGCCAGGCAGCCAAAACAGCCATGTGGCAGACCATCGTCGATGCTGTGAATGCTGTTGCGGACACCAGGAGGACCAAGCAGGATTGCCAGAACAGGTGGTACGATCTGCGGAGGAGGGTCAGAGCCAAGAGGCAGGAGGAACACGACCAGGCCAACGCCACCGGAGGAGGGCCCTCCCGCAGAGCCGTACAGTACCATCCCTGGGAGGAGAGGGTGATGGCCATACTGCCGGTGGAGGCAGTTGAAGGAGTAGAAGGACTCCGAGACCCGGGTGAGTACACAAACAACGCACCTCACATGGGGGGAACTGCAACCACAACCAAAATCAATAACAGGCACGCAACCACCACAAGCCATCGCATTACTCAACCACACTCCATGAGCAGGCACATGCCACTGCTGCCACCATGCCCCATGCACCCAGCTGGACAATGTCAAGTCACAGGCCACAGAAGACAACAACACATGACACGGTAACCCGGATGGCGGGAGGCTGGGCACCAAGAATCACATAGTGCGACTCCAAAGCAGACAACAATGCCCTCTGCCCATATGGCCTAGGTCACAGCCAGACAAACACTGTGTCCCAACACAGGAATGACTTGCCAGCAAATGGCGGACGCCTTGCATCAACACATGGGGGTGAAGGCACTGTTTTGCACATGCCAGCAGCTAATGAACAGCCAACAGTGTGAAAGAGTGGCAGCACACACCACCACAGCAGCAGCGCACAGACACACAGCAAACAAAATGGGTGCCTGGAGATCAGAAACAAACTCACATCAACAGGCCAAGGGCCACTCAAAGATCTGCTAACAGTGTGTGCCCAGGAAGCTGGGCCAAGGTGACAGAGGGTGACACACGGAGGGAGGGAGAGGGGGACACAGAGGGAGGGAGAGGGGGACAGAGAGGGAGGGAGAGGGGGACTGAGAGGGAGGGAGACGGACAGAGGGAGGAGGCTGACACACGGAGGGAGGGAGAGGGGGACACAGAGGGAGGGAGAGGGGGACAGAGAGGGAGGGAGAGGGGGACAGAGAGGGAGGGAGAGGGGGACAGAGAGGGAGGGAGACGGACAGAGGGAGGAGGCTGACACACGGAGGGAGGGAGAGGGGGACAGAGAGGGAGGGAGAGGGGGACAGAGAAGGAGGGAGACACAGGGAGAGCAAATCAGTCCTTTGGTGTGTGGGAATGTCTGCTCGTCAGCAGGTGCGTGCATGTAGACAAGGGTGCCCAGTGCCAGAACCCCCCCTCTTCATCATGGCAAAACGCAGGGCCATGTTACAACCTGTACACGAGCACAAGGACAGCCACCTGCATCATATGAGTGTGTGGATCCACTCCATGTGCACATGTACAGTGCTACAAGGAAGGCGCAAACGCATAGCTCGGCACACATGCACACTCCACTGCTGACTGCAGTCACACTTGACGCAGCAAGTAAGACTGTGCCACACATAGTTAAAGGGGCCAAATTGGTGCCCAAGGGACACACACATGCACAAGTGCACTGTGAGTGGAATGCAAGACAGATCCTAATTCCAAGAGGAAATGTGCCAACTTTGTAACGGATGAAACATGGATGTTGCATGGATCAAAATTAACATTGTCTCTCTCACACACAGGTCAACGTCGTGCTGCACCCCCCAACACTGGGGGGGAACACTCACAGGACCCGGATCTGCAGGAGACCGATCCCACCGGCAGCGACCACTCTCACCACTCTGCGGACGACCCCGACCGACCTGGCCCCTCTGGTGTCCAACCACCTGCAGCACCTGCGTCAGGTACAACCGTGCCAACCACCACCCCCACTCCTGCCACATCCCAGGAGACACCCAGGATCCCTGCCCCAACACCACAATGCAGCCAGGCTCGCCAGGAGGGACACGGTGTCCCGGGCACCCAGGAGGAGGCAGGCGACAACGCCAATGCCACCCCTCAGGGGTCCCGGAGACCCCATGTGCCCACAAGTGCAGGCCAGACGCAAGTGGGCAGGGGTGGTGGGAGTGGAGAGCGGCGGAGGCGCGAGCCTGACCAGTTGGCTGGGGATCCGGTATTTTCCCATGTCCGTAACATCCTGGACTCATACCGGCAGGACACCACGGGCATGGCCCAGGTTGTGTCCGTCCTCGAGGGGATCAAGGTCCAGCAGGCCCAGCAACATGCGGAGCTAATAGCCTGTCTACAGCTACACCAACGGAGGATGGAGGACAGACAGGCTCAGCAAGTAACGGCGTCCCAGGGGATTCACGCTGAACTCCGTCGGATGGCCGACACCATGGCCGACCCTCCCTGTGCCAGAAGGCGGAGAACATCACCACCCACAGGGAGGGATCATGAGGAGGAGGAGGAAACATCCGACGGAGCATCCCAGACGTCGTCACGGCCTGCTGCTGAGGTTCCCCGCAGGAAGCCGGGTCGTCCACGGAAAGGACCGTGAGGGTGGCTGCTACATCACCATCTCCCAGGACACCTGGCCTGGCACCTGGCCCACTGGAGCAACAGCATCACAGCATCAAGAGACATTCTCTGCCACATGGCCCTGCTGGTCACTGGCTGACCAATGTTGACAAAGACTGTGGCATGGACTCTGAGGATTTCCAATGGCAAGGACACCAACTCCCCTACTGAACTTTGGATTCCCTAATCCCGGAAAGGCCCTCACTTGGCCCCCCCCCCAATAATAAATCACACTATTAAGAGTAGATGCCTGCTGGTAGCATTATTACCTAACATGTGTCTTGTACAGTCTAAACATGCCTGAGTCATCTGTTCACTTCAACCATCCACACCCTGGGGCCTGAGTCTGGCACAGGACACATGGGTCACAGTTTTCTAGGCAAGACAGACATGGAGCACCATACACACCCGTGATGGTCAGAACCAGCTGAGGGGGTGGCCGAACAACCGTGCTGACAGACACATTGAGTACAGCAACACTCATGCGCAGAGGTCAGGGATCCTGGCCCGTGTCCTGGGGGGCACCCAGGTACGTGTAGACAGGTGGCAGAACCATGTCCTGCAAGCTTGAGTCCGGTGGATGCAGAGAATGGGGTCATGGACAACGTTGGATGCATGGGGATGGCACATGTCACAATACCCACACAGTCATGGACATCATGCCCATTACACAGTCTCAGCACACACACACAGCTTGCATCTTGCCACTCGACACATTGACACATAGCCACAATCAGGGAATACCATGCCAGACATGCAGGATGCACCGTGCCAACACACCAGCATTGACTGAGAAGAGGCACCTTGGAGGCATAGGGACACCTTTAATAGTCATGTGTTTGGGATTGCAGAGGCAACTTGAAGTACACATGAACACATCATGTGGAGTAACATGTGGCTCCAACACTGGCACCCCCCTTCTGCAGCACAAATGCGTGATAGCCATGGAACTGGCACACAAGTGTCGGATAATAGCTAAATACCCACAGCTGCTCACGGAGAGCCTGCCATACACCATACATCCGCTGATGTGGAAGTCCCACGCCATGTCAAGACAATGTTAACCGTATGTGTCCGAGGGCAGTGTCACACACATTGATGCCTTCATCACAATCCACCATCCCATCACTGATGACTGACAACCAGGCAGCCCATCTATTCAGGTGTACCCAGCTGCATGTCGTGTCCCATGGGGATGCCACATGTCTGCAGAGGACCCAAACCCCGACCGGGGCAGTGTGCACACATCGTGAACAACTGCCACACCCAATACACCCCAGATGCATCCCTTACCCCATGGAGACTTCCAAACGTGTCCGTGCCTGTAACGCTGAGTCAGCCCACGATGCCATGTCCATGAGGAATAGCAGTGCCACAACAATGCAACCAGCAAACGGCATGCGCAGGTACCTGGGGAAGAGAGACACACAAGAAGTCAGCCACAAGAAGCACAGCCACTTGCATGTGCATTTACTCGACACATGTATGTATGACAACATGCTAGGTCACAATTATGCCTGGGGAAATACTACCATCACTGCCACCATCACTCCAGTGACACACCCACACACACCTCTGACCCACGTGCCATACATGCAGGTGGAGACACACATCACAACGCATGCCACACGGGGACCAATGCGTGCACACTCAGACCCTGGTACTCACCACTAAGCAAAGAAGTCGCGTATGAGCCGAGTCCGGATGTCCTCTTGCGGCTCCACATCCTCCACATCACTAGCCCCATTGCCAAGCCCTTCGTCCTCCACGGGTGGATGGTCCTCGTCATCTTGATCCAGGATGAGGGGCACAGCTCTTTCAACTGCCATGTTGTGCAGCATGCAGCAGACCATGAAGATCTTGCAGACCTTCGCCGGGGCATATGGGAGTGCGCCGCCGGTCTTGTGGAGGCACCGGAATCGGCTCTTCAGCATGCCAAACGTCCTCTCTATCACTCGCCTTGTCCGGCCATGGGCGGTGTTGTAGCGGAGCTGGGCCGGCGTGATGGGGTTGCGGAGAGGTGTCAGCAGCCAAGGCATGTTGGGATAGCCAGCGTCCCCTAAATGGAAAGCACATGGATATCGTTAGAACTGGCGAAGCGGTAGTGCTGCTCGGCCAAACAGAATACAGGACAGACAGACTGTACCCACCAACAACACATGCACGTTCGTTGCGCAGCTGCATCATCATATCAGGCATCCCGCTACGCCTCATGATGTAGGCATCGTGTGCTGATCCTGGAAAACGAGCACAGACATGTGAAATCACCATGTTGGACAGACACACCACAAGGGCATTGATGGAGTGGTAGTGCTTCCGATTGCGGTACGCCACCTCCCGTGCGTGTGGTGGTACCAAACCTACATGTGTCCCATCTATGGACCCAATGACATGGGGCATCCCTCCCAGGGCATAGAAACCACGCTTGACCTCAGTCATCTGTTCAGGGGTTGGGAACTTGATGAAGTCATCCAGGTGAATCAACATGGCCTCCAAGAAATCATGCAGCACACCGCTGAACATGCTCTGGGACATGCCACCAACATGAGCTATGGTATATTGGAAGGTACCCGTGGCAAGGAAATGTAGGGCAGCCATTACCTTCAGCTGGGGTGTCAGTGCCGTAGGATACCTGTGCTGCGGTTGCAGGTGTGGTGCCAGTCTCGCCGTCAGCTCCAGAATCAACGGTTGGGTGAAGCGGTAGAGCCGGATCCTGTCATTCTCCTGCATGGTGGCCAAGTCTGGAATTCTTCGGGCAACAGGAGGCGCTCTGCAGTAATTTGGAAGTGACAAGGAAGAGTGAGTGCACTACGAGAACAACTCATGTCTACTGAGCACATGTAAATCTGCCAATACACACATGCCACATAGGGAGTCAGGCATGTGCTACATGCCCAGGACACGTATGGATGCAAGGTGACACTCCTTCCAAGACCCAGCTACACACGGTGATTGAGAACCTCCCCATGCCACGCCATGGGAATAGCTGTGTCCCAGTGCAAGTGCACTGCCCGACGCAAGACAGGAGTGACATACACCCACACATCAGCAGAAGTGTGATGCTGATTGCAGAGACTGGCAGCGGAACACTTGAGCCACAGGTCACATGACATTACACTAGTCCAGCCCACACACCTTGCCATGAAGGTGCACATGTCATGACTCCCCACACATTCCTTGTGAGTTTGCTGACATGGCCTTGTCACGCTACTCCGTGTCCCTTGCATACATGTGCACCTCACATCCGGTAACACATGTGGCATGGTGTTGGGAACAGTGTGCAATGACAATCTACACACAGCCACATGTTGGTTGCTGCAACGGCTGCAGCTTTTGAGGGTGCAACAACATCAACCCGATGTAAATCCCGGACACATATATGGCATAGTCACATTGTGCACTGTGGGTAGTGATGAGTCATGTGTCATGACCCCTGTACCGGGCATCATGGGACACTTCCGTGTGTTGGTGTCCGTGCCATGCCAGTGACGCTCACCCCAAGTGCGCAGTCCCACATGCACACATGTCAAAGGAGTCAAGGGCATGCCTGGCACACATTGCACCCTCACACAGTACACATGTACACATCTCATCATACATCTGGTGCCTTCTCCACTCAGGAGGCATGTTCCACATCACAGCCTGTGACACCTGTGCCCAACACATGTGGTAATGCACAGACGATGCCCATCCATGGACAAGTATGTCCGCCCTATTCCGACATGTGTGTCGCCTATCACCACAGTGATGTGTAAAATCCGCCGTACCACCACTATGGGTCTGCACGCGTATGCGTACCCGTAGTGGTACGGACCGTACACTCGCATCTACGCTCACTATCACTATGGGTCTGCACGCGTATGCGTACCCGTAGTGGTACGGACCGTACACTCGCATCTACGCTCACTATCACTATGGGTCTGCACGCGTATGCGTACCCGTAGTGGTACGGACCGTACACTCGCATCTACGCTCACTATCACTATGGGTCTGCACGCGTATGCGTACCCGTAGTGGTACGGACCGTACACTCGCATCTACGCTCACTATCACTATGGGTCTGCACGCGTATGCGTACCCGTAGTGGTACGGACCGTACACTCGCATCTACGCTCACTATCACTATGGGTCTGCACGCGTATGCGTACCCGTAGTGGTACGGACCGTACACTCACATCTACGCTCACTATCACTATGGGTCTGCACGCGTATGCGTACCCGTAGTGATAGTGAGCGTAGATGCGAGTGTTCGGTCCGTACCACTACGAGTACGCATACGCGTGCAGACCAAAAGTGATGGAGAGCGTAGGCATGCATGTACGGGCCGTTGCCATGCATTTGGGGTGCCCTAGGGCCCCCACACGCACCGTACCTGTGTGTGATGCTCCAAATTACATGGGGGACAAGTATTAAGGCCTACATGCATGCTGGTTGTCATGGAGACCAAGTTCAAAATTGGAAATTGTTCTGGAAGGTGCACAGCAGAAGTCAGTTGGGATTTGTCTACTTTGTTGCAATGTGTTTGTGGGGCTGACATCATGCAGGAGAATGAAACCGATAGAGAACCCACAGACTGCTAGGTTTGAAGGGATTGGTGGAAACATAGGATGCAAATGTGAGTGACCAATCTCTCTGTACTCCTGTGCATGAGACTGGGCAGAAGGGCACATATAAGGCAGCCAGGTCCCATGAGGGAGCACTTGCCTGCACATCTTTGCATTCGTCGACCCAGCTGCTGCTACTGATTCCCTGGAACCATGTCAAGGGCTGTGGAGAGGACACAGCCATTCACCCTGGAGGAGAACATGGCTCTGCTGGATGTGATCCTCCCACAGTACTCCATGCTGTATGGGCGACCAGGTTATCAGGTGAGTGCATAGGCCACTGCCACAGACTGTCCCTATGTGGTGACTGTGACTTCTGCCATTGCGTCCAGGTGTAACACACATGCCATGTACTGTCGGGGGGGTCCCAGGGGGGGGGGTGCCTGATGTCTCCCAGCAGTGCCCTGAGACAGGAGGGGTGGGGGCCTATCACTCACAGCAGTGCCCTGAGACAGGAGGGGTGTGTGCAGAGTCCTCCCAGCAGTGCCCTGAGACAGGAGGGGTGGGTGCAGAGTCCTCCCAGCAGTGCCCTGAGACAGGAGGGGTGGGTGCAGAGTCCTCCCAGCAGTGCCCTGAGACAGGAGGGGTGGGTGTGGAGTCCTCACAGCAGTGCCCTGAGCCAGGAGGGGTGGGTGTGATGCACAGTGTGAGCCTAGATCATTGATTGTGACATTGCCATCATTCCACCTGTGTACCCACTGTGGCACGTACTGCTTTTTCCCTCACCAGGGGATGATGTCCCTATGACAAAGGTGCAATGCGTTGGCTGCATGACATGCCTTGTTGTTACCAGCTAATTTGTACCCATATGTCTCTCTGTGACATGTGGCTGGTGTATTGATGTGGTGTCACTTGTTCCTCCTCACAGGTAGGCGCCACTGCCAAGGAGCAGATCTGGCTGACCGCCGTCAGTGCCGTGAGGGGTGTGGATGGTCGGAGGCGGCGCCTGGCCCAGGTGAGGAAACGCTGGCAGGATATCCGGTGCTGGACGCGGAGGATTGCACGGCTCCTGCTGGGGGACTCACCTGAGAGCCACAAGAACCGCGGCCGCCGCCGTCTGAGCCACCTCCACAGGCGTGTGCTGCCGGTGGTCTTTCCAGACCTGGAGAGGCGCTTACAGGCGATGCAGCAGCCGGAAGGGGGTAGGTACATGTGTGTTTGTTGTGTGTCACCGGCATTTGTAAGGGCACAGTAGCATGAATCCACTGGCAGGGTTTAAAGGTGCTGTGCAGATCCTGTTTGGCCCAGTATAGCGCTGTGCCCCTGCCACCCTTCCCCTCCTTGCAATGTGTTCCCTGGTCTGTGTGTAGTCACTCCTTCCCAGGGTAATGTAGGCTGGCGCTTTGTCCACGGGAACAATGTCTGTAGCATCATGTGTGGGGGTGGTGTGTAACAGGTTGTGGGACCTTGCCTGTGCACTGTCAAGTTCACTGCATGTGGGTTCCATGTCAGTTGGCACTGATGCTGACTCCAGACATGGGAGTTGGTCTCTCATGTGTCATGCCTTACAGCGCGCATGTCCTATGTAGTGGCCTGTGACATGATGTGCATGACTGTGCGATACACATAGTGCAGGGATGGTGACGTGTGTTGCTGTCATTACCATTCAGTAGCATGTAGTTGCGTGCCCACTACTGTCCCCTGGGGCACCTTTTCCTCAGTGGTGTATGTGTCATCATGAACGTGGCCACTGTCAGTGTCTACAGCGTAAGTTGTGCTCTGTGCCATTGTCCCCTGTCACCATGTATATAGACGTGCTAATTTGTACAGGTGTCCACTGTGCAGCCTGACCTGATTGTCCTTCTTCATACTCACAGTTGCCAGTGCCTGTGTGTCTTGTTATACTCATCTGAGGATGGGCACTGGTACCTCATTATTTGTACAGGCGCACCTTGGCTGTTTGGCGTCCAATCTTGCTTTTTGCCTGCCCCTGTGTGTATCACCCAGACCATGAGATGTTGGTGCCACCTGTGTCTCCACAATTTGCCTCGTGTAGGGTCTTGTTGGGGCGGGCAATGCCTATGTGTTAAATCCTGATTACCACTTGCTGGGTCTGGGCAGTGTGTGATGTGCCTGGACACACACGCAATGTGCAGTGACCGAGTCATGTTGTGCATGTTTTCAGCATTACCTATGCAGCATGTGTCTCAAGTTCATGGATATGGTCCCTGGTCATCGGTATTTTCGCAAACGCTGTGTGGTGCAGATGCAGTGCTGGATTGTCCCCAGGACCTGGGTGCTATGTCAGACTCCTTTTCCTGTGTTTCGCTATTGTCTCATGCTCTCCATGGTATTTCAGTGGCATGGTGGCTCAACCAACTGTGTGTTGCATGCCCTACATCGGTACCCTGTTCAGTAGATGTTAGGGATCTTCCTTTTCAGGCCATGCAATGTTACCTATGTAGATTGGACTCATGTGACAGATGTGTACAGGTGTCTGAATAATTTCTGTCTCTCCACCCTGCCCACAGCATCGTCGGGGGACACAGAGGGAGACATGGACACAGACCAGGCGGAGGGACCGAGCACCAGTGCCAGCCGTGACATCGGGGCTGGCACATCGAGTGGGACAGAGGCGGAGGAGAGTGTGGCCGAGGACCTGTCGACTGGCACATCAGACTACGAAGCTGACAGGTCCGGGGACGATGTCTCCGAGTGGGCGGAGGCTGCACCAGCAGCTGACAGCGGAACAACACCTCGCACCGCCCCCTCAGTTTCCACCAGCCGCCTCCCACTTGCTCGTGTCCCTTCCCAGCGTGCCCGGTCACAGCATGTCTCCTTCCTGCCAGGCACCGCGCCCCCTGCCCCTGTCTCCACTGCTGCCGCCAATGCAGAGTCTGTGGACATCCAGCGGCAACTGCAGGTTGGTCAGGCTGCGATCCTTAATGTCCTCCATGCCCACGGCAAAACCCTCACCAACATCGAGGCTTTCTTGGAGGGCATTCATTCATCGCAGGCTGACCAACGCAACTTGCTGAGGTCCATCGACTCCACACTGACTGCAGCAGTGGGTCTCCTGCAGCGCGACCTCCCCCCACCTACCCCTGCCCCATCCACACTTCCCACTCCCATGCCTGTCACACGTACACCCAGACGTCGGCATGCACCCACATCAACGGACACGGGCACCACACCAGCAGGGAAGGTCCACCGCACTCCTCCTGACACGCACACACAGGGTGAGGTAGGCACACCCACTGGGTCGGGGGGCAAACGTGTGACACGCAGCCATAGTGGGAGTCCGCATTCCACCCAGTCCACTCCCTCCAAATCCCCTCCCCTCAGCTCTCCTGGCCACATCTCCCCCAAGGACTCCTTCATGGCCGCTCTGTCCCTGAGCCCCACAGTTACACCACCACGCAAGCGGTCACGGAGGTCCCCGGTCAGGGTGGTTGAGTCTCCCCCCCTGTCTCCACCCTCCCCCGGTGGCGCTGCGACCCATCCCTCTGACCCCCCCCCCTCCTTGGGGCCTGAGGTCCCTTCGGGTGCAGGGGACTCCCTGGATGACCTTGCAAAGGTGTGTAGTGCCATCCTGGCCTCCGCCTTTGGCACTGACCCACCCCCTGTGGTGGACTCCTCCATCCCTGCACCCACAACGCCGCCCCTTTGCCCTGATGTCCCTGCGGTGCCTGTTGCTCCCCCCCCCCTGATGCCCTCACCAGTGTGGAAGACGATGCCATTTGACTGTGCAGGCAAGGTAGGGGACACGCATCCCACTGTGTCCCCCATCCAGCTGAGAATCATTGACTGCCCTATGGGCTTTGTGAAGATTGAACTGCCTGCGATCCACGGACATTGTGCTCCTGCAGAATAAAGCTTAATTTTGTTTTCATTATCACACTACTGCTATGCTGGTATTGGTGTTGGTGGGGCTGCTACATGGTTTTGGGTGGTGTGTAAGGGTTTGGGTGTGTGGGATATGTAGTAGTGTACTGCTCATTGGTGGGACCCTGTGATCTGTGTGCCATCACAAGGTGTTGGCTAACTTTCTTTGTTCATGTAGGCAGTTACTGCATGGTGCACTTGTCCAAGGGTGTATTCCTTCCTCTGTGTACCCAGCTTTCTTCCCTGCAGGGTGTTCCCAATGTTTAGCGCAGAGCTGTGTCTACATGAGCTGTGTGTGTGACGGAGCCCTTCTACTTTGGCCATGCATGCAGGGCCATGTCTCCACCTGCGACAATCGTGGCATCCTTGGTGATCACTGTACTTGTGTGAGGAGTCTGTTGACATGAGTTCATGGGGACATGTTCCCTTGTAGCCAGTATGCATGTGGATAATTCTGGCCTCACACACATGTGTTACACCCCTCCAGTCTCAGGGCACTGCTGGGAGGACTCTGCACCCACCCCTCCTGTCTCAGGGCACTGCTTGGAGGACTCCACACCCACCCCTCCTGTGTCAGGGCACTGCTGGGAGGACTCTGCACCCACCCCTCCTGTGTCAGGGCACTGCTGGGAGGACTCTGCACCCACCCCTCCTGTGTCAGGGCACTGCTGGGAGGACTCTGCACCCACCCCTCCTGTGTCAGGGCACTGCTGGGAGGACTCTGCACCCACCCCTCCTGTGTCAGGGCACTGCTGGGAGGACTCCACACCCACCCCTCCTGTCTCAGGGCACTGCTGGGAGGACTCCACACCCACCCCTCCTGTGTCAGGGCACTGCTGGGAGGACTCTGCACCCACCCCTCCTGTGTCAGGGCACTGCTGGGAGGACTCCACACCCACCCCTCCTGTCTCAGGGCACTGCTGGGAGGACTCCACACCCACCCCTCCTGTGTCTGGGCACTGCTGGGAGGACTCTGCACCCACCCCTCCTGTGTCAGGGCACTGCTGGGAGGACTCTGCACCCACCCCTCCTGTGTCAGGGCACTGCTGGGAGGACTCTGCACCCACCCCTCCTGTGTCAGGGCACTGCTGGGAGGACTCTGCACCCACCCCTCCTGTGTCAGGGCACTGCTGGGAGGACTCTGCACCCACCCCTCCTGTGTCAGGGCACTGCTGGGAGGACTCCACACCCACCCCTCCTGTCTCAGGGCACTGCTGGGAGGACTCCACACCCACCCCTCCTGTGTCAGGGCACTGCTGGGAGGACTCTGCACACACCCCTCCTGTCTCTGGGCACTGCTGGGAGGACTCTGCACACACCCCTCCTGTCTCTGGGCACTGCTGGGAGTGATGGGCACCCACCCCTCCTGTCTCAGGGCACTGCTGGGAGGACTCCACACCCACCACTCCTGGCTCAGGGCACTGCTGGGTGGACTCTGCACACACACCTCCGATTTCTGGATATGTGCGCTTGGCACATACACGGTGGGGTTACGCACACTGCATTAGAGGTGAGGGTACGAGTCTACTGACACTGGTGTGGTGGGGGTACGCTCCGTACGTCCGCGGGTGTGGGTACGGGTCGTACTTACACTGTTGGGCAGGGGGGTACGCTCCTTGCATTCGCCGGTGGGGGTACGGGTCGTACTTACACTGTTGGGCAGGGGGGTACGCTCCTTGCATTCGCGGGTGGGGGTACGGGTCGTACTTACACTGTTGGGCTGGGGGTACGCTCCGTACGTCCGCGGGTGGGGGTACGGGTCGTACTTACACTGTTGGGCTGGGGGTACGCTCCGTACGTCCGCGGGTGGGGGTACGGGTCGTACTTACACTGTTGGGCTGGGGGTACGCTCCGTACGTCCGCGGGTGTGGGTACGGGTCGTACTTACACTGTTGGGCAGGGGGGTACGCTCCTTGCATTCGCGGGTGGGGGTACGGGTCGTACTTACACTGTTGGGGTGGGGGGTACGCTCCTTGCATTCGCGGGTGGGGGTACGGGTCGTACTTACACTGTTGGGGTGGGGGGTACGCTCCTTGCATTCGTCGGTGGGGGTACGGGTCGTACTTACACTGTTGGGCAGGGGGGTACGCTCCTTGCATTCGCGGGTGGGGGTACGGGTCGTACTTACACTGTTGGGCTGGGGGTACGCTCCGTACGTCCGCGGGTGGGGGTACGGGTCGTACTTACACTGTTGGGCTGGGGGTACGCTCCGTACGTCCGCGGGTGGGGGTACGGGTCGTACTTACACTGTTGGGCTGGGGGTACGCTCCGTACGTCCGCGTGTGGGTACGGGTCGTACTTACACTGTTGGGCAGGGGGGTACGCTCCTTGCATTCGCGGGTGGGGGTACGGGTCGTACTTACACTGTTGGGCTGGGGGGTACGCTCCTTGCATTCGTGGGTGGGGGTTCGAGTCGTACTTACACTGTTGGCATGGGGGGTACGCTCCATGCATTCGTGGGTGGGGGTACGGGTCGTACTTACACTGTTGGGCAGGGGGGTACGCTCCTTGCATACGCGGGTGGGGGGTACGGGTCGTACTTTCACTGTTGGGGTGGGGGGTACGCTCCTTGCATACGGGGTGGGGGTAGGGTCCGTACATATCCGTCCCCACGCTATGTGATGTTTGTGCGGCCCGTACCCAGGCCTTTGCCACGTGGGTGCGATCCGTCCCGCCATTGTTGGGGTGACGTGTGTGGGCGTGGTCCGACTCGTACCCACACTCTTCAGGCGTGGGTACGGGACGTACCTGTCTGGTTGTGTTGCCGGTTCGCGTGGTGACGGACTTCCGTTGTGGCGGTCGCTGGATTATCAGGACACGCCCCCACCCCCTCGTGGTGACCAGGGCATGGGAGTCAGGTATGTCCAGGCCATGTGTAGTGTGTCACTCATGTGGTTGTTTTGTGGCCTGCCCTGGTAGTGCCACCCCCACCCCACCCCACTTTCCCCCCTCCCTTAGTTATTCTGACCTTCTGCGGCGTCTGCGTCGTAACCTGTAGAGGAGGTGGACTGCTATGAGGGCAGGGATGACTCGTAGGTTCGGGTCCATGTCTGTCCGTCACGTACTGGTCCTCCTTGTTCGCGTCGTCGTCTGTCCGTCGCGTACTGGTGGTCCTTGTTCGCGTCGTCCTGATTTCCCGGCAGTTTTTGGCTGCCGCAAAATATTCACCGTGCGGGGTGACGTCGGTGCGAATCGTGATTCCTGGGTCGTGAATGGCTGGCTGCGTGCGTCCCGACGTCAGGTCGGCGCTTTCCCGGATCGCATTGGTAGGTGTTTTTTGTTCGGTCGGTCTTTTTTACGATTCGTACGGTAATGGTGTACCCGTGCGAATCGTAATTCCATGTTTGTATATTTTGACGACCGGGTACGCGTCGGACGGAGAATATGCTCCGTCCGACGGTTCGTACCCGGTTTTTACCGGATTGTGATCGGCACCTCAGTCTTTACCCAATCCAGCAAATTAAGGCATACTCTTGCTACCTATTCATCTTACCTAAAACCCCCTCACTGTCCAACCCTATACCCATCCCTCCAGTAAACCTTACGCCTTCCATAATTTCTAATTCTTTTGGTCTCTCTTCCCACACTACCCAACAGTAAGCTACTGCCACTCCTGGACATACAATTGCCCTCTTATGTCCCTGTTCCATCCTTTGAGTACAAAAACAGGTCTTGCAACCTTAACGTGCTTACCATTTCACCACCTGCTGCTTTGTCTCCCCTTAAGCCTTCCTCCCTATGCCTTAAGACGTATTCACTTTCCCATCCTAATACACCTCATAAGCTGACCTCCTTCCTTACTAATGAAAAAACAGAATACAGAGGAACAACCTCAGTCTCATTGAACTCAATTCTCATCTCTGTACCACCTTAACTGCTGACTAAGCAACAAAAGTGAAGAAGATCTACAAATGGCTTTTTATGGCTTTCTCGTGTGGCCAACCTACGAGATATCTACTTTGCCACATGAGTCGAACACCTCCAGGCTCACTAAATACAGGCAGAAATCACTGCCAATGGATGAAATTCAACAATAATTAAACAAAATGTTTCCCATGGTCCAACCAGCTTTACAGATCTTCAAGCTAGAATAGAAATGAATTCAAAATGCAGAATAGATTACCAGCCCTAAATGCCACAGTTCACGGAAGTGACCAAATCAGGAGACTGAGCCAGCTCAATCAAAGACACATGTCACTTATAATCATTTGAGGACATACTACTCCCAAAGTTTTCTACAGCAACTGGAAGAACCTTTATCAAGAACTCTGTAACATCAGATGACTTCTGCCTGACCTCAAAATCTCCTGCACCAAACAACACATCTTCTTTCGACAAGCCAATCCAGCCAGCTATCAACAAAACTCCAATGGCATATTCTTAGGTAACCTGATTGAATAAGAGGTCATTCTTCACACCTACTTCTGAGCAAAATACAACCTACTTTCATACCGTTAAACAGAGTTCCTGCCCAAGGGAGGTTTCAAATATCCCTTGATTTCCTATTCAAACTATCTAAAGATCATTATGAACAGAACTAGATTTGCCATACTGCTAGAACTAGACCTGTTTCCTGACTTTGACACAGTGCATCACTGTTACACGTGGCATCCTTGGTGTTATTCCCCCTAAGATTTTGCCTCTACCTCCTGCATTTTTGACTGTGTGACGAAATTTGGTGTTGCTGGCATAGATGCTTTGGGAACTTTGTCACTGCTGATCAGTGTCAGAATGCAAGTGCTCCGTGTGCAAGTTGTTATTATGATTGGTTATCCACGCTTGGCAGATTTGATTTACTGGTAAGTCCCTAGTAAAGTACATTGAGTATGCCAGCACCTGTAAATCAAATACTACTAGTGCCCTTGCAGCACTGATTGTGCCACCCACATGAGTGGCCCTGGAAAAGACCCGCCACTGTAGTGTCTGCACTTACAGTTTTAAACTACCATGTTGACCTGGCAAATCCACTTGCCAGGCCCCAAACTTCCCTTTTCTTACATGTAAGGCACCCCTCAGGTAGGTCCAGGGTATCCCAATGGGCAGGGTGCAGTGTATGTAAAAGCAGGACATGTGCTGGTGTGTTTTACATGTCCTGATAGTGAAATACTGCCAATTTTGTTTTTCACTATTGAGAAGCTATCTGTCCCCTAGGCTAACATGGGAGTTGCTTTGTAATTTCTTACAAGTATAGCTTTCCATTGGGACAATATAGTGGAATGGAATTTAGGATCTCTGAACTCAGAATGTAATAACACATATTTGTAGGGAGATGTTTTTTTTAAATTTGTGTTTGAAAATGCCACTTTTAGAAAGTAAACGTGTTCTTGTTTAAGCTTCTGTGTGCCTCTGCAGGTTCGTGTATCGACTGTCTGGTTTTAGATTGACAGGGGCTGGGGATGTGCATTTACAGTAGACAGCCACAAGGGGGGTTGAGGTGTGTCCTACCGTTCCTGGGTGAATCATAGCTGAGCTGAATAGACCTTGGCTGCATTTAGAGTGATTGGAGGAGTTTCACTTACACCTGAACAGGCAGTTATTCCTCTGTACAATGCTGTCTTAACCTCCTCTAGTGAAGCTGTGCCAGAGCTGGCAGAACTGATTTGGACTGGGCTCAGAAACCCTTGCCCCAAAGAGAACAAAGAGAAAGTGGGGTATAAGTATTGGACCTTAATCACCAGAGAATTAGATCACTTCTGGACTCAAGAGGAACCTCTGCCAAGGAGAAGAGTTGGAGGGCTGTAAGGAAGAGTATTGCCCCTTTGCTGTGTGAGCTTTGCAGGGTTGGCCTGCAGTTGTTGCTTCTGCCAAGGAGAGGACAAAGACTGGAACTTTGCTGTGAACCTGCTTAAAGAAGAATCTCCAAGGGCTTGTGTGTGCTGCCCTCCTGTTCTGAAGTATCACGGACGCAAAGATTTCACCTGCAACCCACTGGCAAGCACCTGGACTCCTCTGTGGACTCCTGCATTCAAAAGGGTGCCAATTCAGTTCCTGGGCCCTGAGAATTGTGTGGTTGGTGCTTCAAAGCAAGAAAACAGCTCCGACGCTGTCAGTGATGCCGCCAGTGACACTGCAACCTGCAGGTAACTGGGCGTTAAGTGACACAGCATCTCTGTGTCACTGCGGTAGCTTTATGCGCGGCGCCCTCTGCAAGGTTGGCTCCTGCGCTTTAATGGTTTGACAGGTTCAGCCGTACAAATATGCACCCCTTGAGCCCGTGGTGTGCGACCCCCCTCCTGAGCATCCAGTTTGTCTAATGTTACTGTTGTTTCTGTGAATACCAAATGTATTAAGTTTATGATTTTGTCTCAAGTTAGTAGTAGTACAGTTAGTAGTCCTAACTTTACTACTACTAAATGCCTTCTGTGAATACCTAAAGTAGTAGGTTTAGGATTTCTGTGCATCAGCCCCTATGTGTATACAACCTTCCTTTGCACCTCTTCGCCTTTTGACCTCTCCCAACTCTAGTGCCAACAACTCCTTGAAGTTCTATATAAATGTAATTACAATCCAATCCACAGCTATTTACTATTTCCATGAAGTGGTGTGGGTTTGTTATACCTCTTCATCCGTTTCTCAATAACTGAGAAAGGTTGGCATCAACTAAAACCTTAGAAATGCAACGCCATGTAGAAGTTACATTTATACTTTACATGACCAGAAAGAAGGCATGTGGGATCTCCTCTCCTCTATTAACTGCATTCTAGGCCAATAGGATGTCCAATAATCATCAGCCAGAGCGTTCATCAGCGCGCAATCAAAGGAACATTTGTAGGTAAAAAATAAATGCCATTGTTCAGATTGCAGCATCGTAGCCCCCTTCTGGTCACGCCTCCTGTAGTGGCCTGCTACTAAAAGTGCTGAATAGTACTTTATTTTTGTTTGCGTTTCCTAACCTCTTGCAATTAACTTCCAATTAATGTCCCGTCTCGAAACAACCCAAGCATGTGACTCTGGTAATTTATGTATTCGCATATACAGCAGCAATTCCCTTTCAGTTGGATGGCTGCTTAGCTGCTTCCAAGTGTGCTCTGTATGCCACTGGTACCACAAGCTGAGGCTGAAACCAGTAGATAACTGGTGCTTCTGAGTTGTACAGAGCATTATGCAGTCATGTGGATACTACAGTTGATGAGTGAGTTCACTTGCCTCCTTAATGAGTCCCCTTCACCTCCGAACCATCAGCTGTCATGCATCTCTAAACTGTGCTCAAGCCCTGGCATGCATCGAAGCTGCTTCTCCCATACTCATAGGTCCCTGGCAGGCAAGACATTACATGTACATGCCAACATATTGCTTCTTCCCCAAACAAAGACATCAATTTTTAACTGACAAGAGTTCATGCTGTGTGCAACACGCTCAGGCTGAGCTGGCCTTATAACAATACGTGGCATTCTGGGGCTTGTAGTATTGCTTTTAATATTGTTGTATACAGTATAAAAACCATAGCATGCTAAATTTTGGTTGGTTGAGCTCTAGGTCATTGAAGATGTGGTGTGTGACGTGGATTGACTTGACAATTATGGTACCATGCCTTCAAATCTGAATGAAGGTGCAGTAAAATTGTTAAACAGCTAGGTGCAGTACTTGTTGAGTGGTTTGTCTCATGAATGCCCTTCTGTTATTTAAATGATAGTTTGGGGCAGCAGGGTGAGTATGATTTGTTACTAGGTCTTACACTTTGCGAAAAGCTAGTTTCTGCTGTGGTGTGCTGCTTTTCACAAGTTATTGTTGATTATCCCCACAGTTCCACACCACACTACACAATTCAACTTCACACCTTTCCAATCCACACCACATAATTCAACACCATACCACATAAAATCAACTCAACAACACAATTACACAATACTCCACATACATCCAATCCACACCACAAATTTCAACAGCACACCACATAAATAAACTCCACTACATACCACTCCAAAAGACACTATACCCTTACATATAACTACACTACATAACACACAATCCCACTCCACATAATTCCAGTACACTCAATACCACATAATTACTATCCACATATTTTCACGGCCCACAATGCCACATAATTCCACTACACAAATCCACTCAACACCATTCAATGCCACAACTAACTAGTACGACCAACATAATAACACTACACACCCGATACATACACTCCATAAACCACAGGTAAAAAATAATGTCATTTACAACGCCAACACCTGCAACTCAAGCAAATGGGAAACCTATTGCATTTCCAATGCTTGTTTAATAGGGTAATTCAGTTGTGAATAATGTCTTCTTGGCTATATATAATATAACAAAAATGCTTATAACACTTTTTTATTATAACTTTTCAACATGCTGTACAGCAACCTCACTGCCTTACAACATAGCTTAAAGACATTTGTAAAATCAATAGCTCTGGCTAAACACTTATTAGGTCCCAAAGGTGAGACCTATTGGCTATGCAAATGCTTGTTCTAAACTGGTGTGGTGTTCATCTGTGGTGCTTTCATTGTGTTACTGTGTGTTTGAGTGCAAATACTTTACACATTGCCTTTGGGATAGACCTGCCTGCTCGTGCCAAGCTACCAATGGGGTGAGCTGGGGTTATCTAAAGTGTGTCTCATTTATCCTTACATGAAGCAAGGTTCCTTACTTGGAGAAATGTGCATACCTCTACCTCTGCCAATTAGAGACCCCCATTTCCAACAATCACCACACATTCATAATAAAGACTAGAGGAACTTGATATCTAGAGAACAATTTTGAACTGGATAGCCTCCCATCTCTCTGACAGGCTAAGCATCATTTGTTATCCCAATTTACATCATCAAATTTTATCACTGACTCTAAGGTGCTCAATGATGTTTGAATATCTCACCACACCTCAGCAAGTTCTCAACAAGTTCTTCCACCTAAACTGCTACAACTATGCCAATAGCACTCAAATTATCACAAATCTAGCGAACCTGAAAAGATGAAATACTTCAAGTTTAGACCACTGCTTCTGAACTGTCATTGAAAGGATGCTGAGGACCCACCTTTACTTTAAAGATTCTAACCTGCACAGAATGAAGGAAATACTAGTCTACAGTGGTCTGGCCCCAGATATTCAGCCCACCTCCATCAACTTCAACTGAAGTATGGAATCTTGATGTGATAATGAACTCCTACTAATCCTTAAACTCAATAGTGAATGAAGTCACAAGAATACCTTTCTATACAAGGAAAATCTTTCAAAGCATCTTGCCTCATCTAGGTTTCCCACAGAAGCTGGAGGCTACTATTGTTCTTGTCATGCTCTCATTGAGGTTACACAAACAGACTTTACTTAAGGACCTGAGATTACTTCTATGAAGACTTTAAAAAATCCTAAATGTAGCAACAAGATAAATCCTGCACCTGATCTAAAGTACAATATCAGAGATGTCCTTGAAGTATTTCTCTAGGTACGAATGGCCAGAAGCTTCATATTGAAGCCACACTGTATCCCTCAAAAGCCAATCTATGGCAAAGACTCAACCTTCAGCCAAGTATAACTGTACACGTATTTTCAAAGGAAAACTCTACAATCTAAGCAGACACCTCTCTGTAAGACAAAATGCAATGGTAAACCCTCTTTATTCATACAGATGGAAAAATTAAGTAATTCCCTTCCAGCAAATATAGGAAAAATCCAATCACCTGGAATTCAGAAAACCAATAAAGATCTGCTTATTCCCCAACAAATGATTAGGGGCTGCACCAACAAGAAGACCAACCAAGGCATCATCTCAAGGACATTGGGAATGTGGTAGTGGCATGGCCAACTACCTTGATGGATGTGTAGCTCAGGGCTCCACATTCTGGCTCACTGATTTTGGGTAAAATACAGTGCTCTTCAATTATATGGGTTTATGAGGCTATCCTGCTAGAGGCCCCATGGGTACCACCAAATGTGTGGGAGATTACAAGAGCTCATCCTAGTATGTATAACCCACATCTTTGTTGTGGCCTGGGGAAGAGAATGTGTTGTGGCGGAGCTTCTGGCGAGCCTGAGGCCAACCTCACAATTTGTTCGCCATGTTGAGCAGACCTTGCATTCTTCCCCCACCTTGTTGAGGACTTCGGTTCATAGCTGTCTTCACCCCCAGATCAGATAGGGGTATTAAAGGATGTTCTGGTGACCACTGTACCTCAGGCCCTAGCGATACTCGGCATCCAAAAGAGGTGGGAATCACAGAGGTGCATGTATCATGGTATGCCATGCTTGGAAATGAGATGTATTGCTACTAGCCCCCACCCCATGGGTCCCTTACCTGTTGGTCCTTAGTGGCATGCTGCTTCTACTGGGGTGGAGGTCAGGTCCTAGCTGCACCAGGTCAGTAGATGGGAGAGCATTCCACCCCACTTCAGGTTGCTTGGGAGTTCACCCTATGGATTGTAGGCTTCATGGATGAACATTCTTGCTGTCACGACCCCCTCCTGCTCCCTCTGTTTTGCAAACCCGTTTTGCATCCTCTGTCTAGCACACAGGGCTCATGTAGCTTTTCCCTATGACACACTATACACACTATGATATATTGACAGATGTTCCCCAACATCCGCATGACTGATGTTTCCCCTACATCCCTCATGACTGATGGTTGCCCAACACCCCCAAGACTGATGCTCTCCCAGCATCTCTCATAACCGATGTTCCCCAACACCCCATGACTGATGCTCCCCCAGCATCCCTCAGAACTGATGTTCCCCTAGCTTTTCATTACTGATGCACCCCCAGCATCCCTCATAACTAATTTTCCGCTAGCACCCTCAAGACCGATGCTTTCCCACCACCCGTAATTCTATTGTGCTTGCATCCCTGAAAGCATTCCGCACATCCTGTGAACCAATAGATTAACTGCTCTTGCTGTTCCTAGGGCCTAGGTGTGGTTTTCCATCAAATCCGTGCAAGCTTCCTCAAGAATCCTGGTGATTCAATAGCAAGCCTTGCTCTTGCTGTTACTGGGGTCTTGGTGTAGTTTTCCACTATGCACGTTTGAGCGAAAATGATACATTTATTTCCTGTTATTTAGTTCTGATCAACAAGCTGCACCTTCTGTAAGGTCAAAGAGAGTGTACTATCACGTGTTTCTCCCAAGCTTCGAGAATCTTCCAAATGGCCATTTGCCCCACATGCCACTTGCGATCTAGAAGCATCTATCGAGCCTTCGAGAGTCAACCCAAACCCGAATCATTGCTTTGCCTCGCTCCCTGCGGAACAAGATTCACCCTTCTCACTCGCCTGAAGAATCTTGACTGAACCAAGAAGAGCTCCAGTCTCCTTCAGGTCTATCCAAACCAGTGGTTCCCTTGGTACCAGCTCCCTAGGCGTCTTCCTCTACGTGCCCCCCACGGACTACCTGAGTTAAGTCTTCGGGATCTTCTTCGAACTTCAGACAAGTTGAAGAGCTAAGCTAAGTACTTGACATCAGGTTAGTGTGCCACTAAACCACTTACAGTAGTAAACAGAACTGAGCATCCCCGTCTTCAAAGACTATGGACTTTTCCTTCATTTTCTTTCTGTGAATTACTCCAGCGCTTCTTGTGTGTTTATCCTTCGGACCCTTATTACAAACTTGATTCTAGAACTGTCACAGCACAAGGATGAAAGACTCTGTGTTTCTCTGATGGACAGTAGTGCCAAGAGAAAGCACTTCAGAGTCTTTGATATAAGCATCAACCTTGTACCCCACCCTATAGTCCAATTATATCTCCAGGAGTGCAAGTTTTTCCAACCTTTGCTCCGAGCGTATCCCTAGGAGCGCAAGTAACTCCAGCCTTTGCTCTGAGTATATCCTGTAGAGAGCAAGTAACTCCAACCTATGTTTCAAGTTTATCTCTGGGAGTGCCAATAACTCCAATCTGTATTTCAAGTTTATTCTTAGGTGCGTCACACGCCAGTTTGTGATTTTGGTATTTCTGCTCTCATGCTGAGCTGCTGATGAAATGTGTGAGTTTGTGTCACTAAATATAATGCATGTTAATTGTATGTAAAGACTTGTTAGTGTGCCTTATGGTAACTATCTGTTCTTGTTTTTTCCAGTGCATTGTGTCATCGCAAAGCAAGAGGATCGTAGAAGGTCTAAGAAGTGACAAATACTGTTACGCAGTGTCACACAGCCACTGAGCAGATCCAGTACCACAAGTCTCTTTTTTCTCATTTTATCCCAACTCCCCTGTACCCCATGAGTACAGTTTGGACTCTCAAGTTTCAGATCCAGTATCTTCATTGTCCTCAGGTGATAGGAGGTCCATAATTGGCTCCAGTGTCGCCTCCACGGTTGGGGCCAGTGGACTGCATGACACCTGCCTCAGGCTCTGGGGATATGCAACCTTGCTTATGGGCCCCTATTGTCTTTTGGCCTGGTAGTTAATATAAGTGGCCCGGGTGGGCTAATGGATCACAGACAGACCAGGTGTACTGACTCTGAATAGTTGGTTTAAATTTCTTCCCTAGAGTGCTCACAGGGTTGGCTGTCTGTGACTTTGCATGCAGATTTACTCAGCCACCATAGCTAAGGCTGAGTAAAGGCAGGGTAAAACTTTCATTGAAATTACGCAGGCCACCTAAAATACCTACAGCTAAGCAGGGGGGAGAGGGAGGATTGCAGGACTTGGACACCCCAGAGTCTGGTTGCTCGTTGGAGTCAATTCTTCTGGCTCTAAAGGAAACCCTCAGATAAATGTACTCTAAATTTGATTATGTGACCCCTCATTGGATCACCTGAAGGAAAGAACAGCTCACTAAAATATTTGACTGGATAGGGCAGACAGACGCATAGCAGACCTCACAGGTAATGTGATGGGAAAAGCAGAGAAACTCTGTAAAGAGACAAGTTAGCAGAATGCAATAGTAGTGAAGAACAAAGATCTAGCCCACTCCTGCAGAGTCCACCAATGTAGGATGTATGGTCATGTTTGTTGTTGGCCTGTTGACAGAGCTGTTTTTGAACTCCTTTTTGTTTGGCTCATTGTGCCTTGTGTCCTAGGATGCCCCTTGGGGTTCATCCTAGGCCAATAATTGCCAGACTCTTAAACTTTAGTGCCTGGATGCCGCGCTCCAGATGTGTCACAAAAAGGGCTCGCGTTAACGGCTATCTACCATATCAAGAAGCCTCTTTGTCTCTCTATCCTGAGTTTGTTCCTAGGGTAACAGAGGCGAGGAGTGTGTTTGTTGAGTTAAATGTCTCTGCAATCCAATGATATTAAATATGCTATGTTGTGCTCAGCCTATTTCCGAATAACCTTGAACTGTAAGAAACACGGTTCTCTGACAAAATTTCGAAAGTCAAAAATTTGACCTACACAAATATCGCAACACTAATATCGATGTCAAGAATATCGACATCCTATCTACAACATGGTAAGTACAAAAATATCGAAAATAAAATATAGATGTCAAAAATATCGTTTTTAAAAATATCGGGTTTTTTTTGGTTATAAAAAATATGTTAAATAAACATAATAATACTTATAAATAAAATAAACATAATTAAATATATTTCACAATGTTAAAAATTAATAAGTAATAAATATAATTTAATAAAAAATTAATTAAACATAGACATATAATATATAATAGATATACTTACTTAATAATGTTTTAATAATTATTTTAATAAATTATACATTATTTAAAAATGTTAACAATTGCAAACACATTACACACATAAAACAATAACATAAATAAAATTAAATAATTATTTATAACAAATTAAAACTATCACATTTAATTTTAATATTGTTAAAATCAATTATATACTACATTAGCTAAAATAATACAAAAATATATTAAATAGCAGAGACAATAAAACTACTACTCCAGCTCCAAAAAAACCAACAGAAAGGAAAATGTTGGATAGCGTAAGGGTAAAAATTACTATTCCCACTCCAGAGAGGGGAACAGTAGGGAAAGTGTTGGATAGCGTAGGGGTAAAAATTACTATTCCAAATCCAGAGAGTGCAACAGTAGGGAACGTGTTGGATAGCGTAGGGGTAAAAATTACTATTCCAACTCCAGAGAGTGCAACAGCAGGGAAAGTGTTGGATAGCGTAGGGGTAAAAATTACTATTCCAACTCCAGAGAGTGCAACAGTAGGGAAAGTGTTGGATAGCATAGGGGTAAAAATTACTATTCCAACTCCAGAGAGTGCAACAGTAGGGAAAGTGTTGGATAGCGTAGGGGTAAAAATTACTATTCCAACTCCAGAGAGTGCACCAGCATGGAAAGTGTTGGATAGCGTAGGGGTAAAAATTACTATTCCAAATCCAGAGAGTGCAACAGTAGGGAAAGTGTTGGTTAGCGTAGGGGTAAAAATTACTATTCCAACTCCAGAGAGTGCAACAGCAGGGAAAGTGTTGGATAGCTTAGGGGTAAAAATTACTATTCCAACTCCAGAGAGTGCAACAGTAGGGAAAGTGTTGGATAGCGTAGGGGTAAAAATTACTATTCCAACTCCAGAGAGTGCAACAGCAGGGAAAGTGTTGGATTGTGTAGGGGTAAAAATTACTATTCTAACTCCAGAGAGTGCAACAGTAGGGCAAGTGTTGGATAGCTTAGAAGTTAAAAATATCATACTTATAAATAAATTAATTCTTTAAAATAATTAATAATTTAATTATTAAATAACTCAAAATGACTTACAAATACCAATAGATATTTATTAAAAACATAACTACCAATAAATAATTATTTAGCAATACATTATTAATAAATACCAATAAATAATAATTAATGAATATTAATTACCAATTAAAAAATATTGAACAATTACATTTTTTAGACCAAAACATAATTAGCAAACACTAATTACCAATTAAAAAATATTAAACAATGACATATTTTTTATACACAAATTATTAATTATTATACATTATTTACCAATTATTAATTACTTATTAGTATATTAATTAGAAATATCAATAAATAATATTTAAACATATTTAATTACCAATTGATCATTAATCAACAAAAAATTATTTTTCATAACCAAATTATTATAATTTGAAATATTTACCAATTAATAATTAATCTCCAATTAATTAATTATCAATACCCAACAACACATTTAATAATTACTTAATTAGATTTCAATTACTTCCAACACTATTCCCCTATAAACACACAAAACACTCAAATAATAAAATAATACAGTTAACATAATTATCAATTAATCAATTAATAAAAACTAATTACCAATTAATAATAATTAATTACCAATTAATACTTAAATACCAATAATATAATTATCAATACCAATAAATAAATACAAATATTACTTAATTACAATTAAATTACTTCCCACCCTATTCCCCTATAAACCCACAACCCGCTACAGAATTTAAACGCAAAAATTATTTTAAATTATTTTATAATTCCTAATAATTTATAATTAATTTCATATAATTAAATTACTTCCCACCCTGTTCCCCTATAAACCCACAACCCGCTACAGTACTAAAACACAAAATTAACTTAAAACAACCATTATTAACATATAAAAATTGTATACATATATTTTTAAACCAGTAAAACACTTAACAAAAAATAATTAACACATACATATTAAATACATAATAAAACACATAGTAATATTATAAATATAGATGTTAGTGACATGGATATTAGTAACATCAATATATTTCATAATGATATTACTAATTTCGATATTACTAACATCGATATAAATGAAATCGATATTACTTACCTTAGGGTCAATATTCTGTCCATAGATATTCTTGACATCGATATTCTGTCCCTTCGATATTCTTAACTCGATATTATTGTAGGTCGAAATTAAAGTTTCGATATTTAGACTGCTCACCAAGAAACACACCTTTGTAAATGCACACTGTTAGAGTCGGGGATCTCTGGTTGGCGCAAGGTTGCCCTTGTGTCAAGCAGGAACCCTCTCCTCCACGTCAGGGCGCAGGATAACCCCTCGCGAATGACCCTTGCTCACCCTCTAGGTGCGTGGCGTGAGCAGCCAAGGCGATTCCTCAGGCGTTGTTGGTTAAGCACTTACAATTGTACACACAGTAAATACATTAATCCCCCCAGAAACGGACACCAGACTTGGATATATATAAAAATACGTTTCTTTATGTAAAAATAAGGTATATATATCTCAACAGACTTATCACAAGACCAATAACGTTTTCGCTAGGCCACCAGGTTATACTGCAGGCAAATGTTCTGGGTTCGTAGTTTCAAATGGATACTTTGTAGTCTCTTTACTTGTAGTTCCAGTACTCACAGAGATCGGTTCCTGCGAACGGGGAAATAAGGCGTTGCGGGCCCCGAGCCCGATACTGGAACTTCTTTCGTGCTGTGGAGAGTCGGCACAGGTCGGTGCGACTCTCAGCTTGGAAGTGTTCTTGGGTCCTCAATCAGCAGGTGTGGGCACGTAGGCCGGCGCGGCCAGCGACCCTGTAGCACGGCGGTGCAGGAGGGTCTCCACAGCGGGGGCGGCGCGGCCTGAGATGTCCGGGGATAGCGAAGCGGGGTCACAGGGCACAGTCAGTGCAGCTGGATGACCCGGCGTAGATCACAGTCGTCGGACGGCTTCCGGCAGGAGGGGTGATAGCGCGTTCAGCGCACTCCAATGGCAGGCGGTGACAGGGATGCAGGCGGCCTGGCCCGGGGACAGAGAGCGGCTCGGGACGGAGCGGGGCTCTCACGGGACTGAGGCAGGCGAGCTTCTGAGTGTCACGGCCCTAGGAGGGGCGATGAGGGGCGCAGTCTCTTTTCCAGCGGGATGCACACACGGCTCGAATTGGAGGACGAGCAAGAAGCACAAAGAACCCACTGTTCCTGGGGTTCAGTTCAGGGGGCAAGCTCAGATCAAGCCCTTGGAGAATGTTCAAGCACAAAGTAGCAAAGTCTTTTCAGTAAGTCCCTTCCTCTCCTCTCTCAGCAAGGCAAGCAGCAGGCCAGCTCCTCCGGCGTCTTCTTCTCCTTCTAGTCGGGCAGAGGTTCTTTGTGGTAAACAGGATTCTGATTTCTTAGGAGCCAGGCTCCTACTTTTATACACCAATTCTTTTGTTCTTTAGCGCCAGGGGGCCTAGGCCTGGCTCAGTCCAGTTCTGGAGCACTTTGTTATGGTGACTCTGCTCTTTCCTTTCAGCAGCAGGGCAGAGACATCAGCCGCCCCACAGGGGGTGGCGCCGGCTTTGTGGTGGCAGAGCACAGGTCTATTCAAGAGTCAAGGTGTACTCCTCCCACCCATCCAGGTGTAATCTCTCTACCCACCACCTGGCAGCCAACCTGTCTCTGGGGATCCCCCCACCCTGCTCCTTACTGTTGCCAGGCAGAACACATACACACAGCAGAGGCGGACTGAGATGGTCAGGTCAGTAAATACTAACTTTCTAAAAGTAGTATTTACAAACCCAGGATATTAAAATAAACTTGACTACAAGAAGTATTTTATTATTCTGAGTTCAGGCATACCAAACTTGACACTCTACCATGCTCTCTGAGTCCACTGGGGTCACAGCGTTGGCGGGATCCCAGCAGCCCATTCTGGCCTATGGAGAGCAGGTAGCCTTCAATAGTGAAAAACGACAAGGGCTGTAATTCACTACTAAGACATGCCACACACATCAGGGCATGTCCTACCTTATGCCTACAATGCACCCTGCCCTCGGGCCTACCAGAGGGGTGGCTAATATGTAGGTAAGGGAAGGTTTAGGGACTGGCAAGTGGGGGCACTTGCGCAGTCAGCGCGACGGTCCCGGACCGCGCACAGGGTCTGCGGTGGCAGACCCTAGACACATTTTACAAGGCCGCTTCCGTGGGTGGCGCAACCGGCGCTGCAAGCCCACCAGCAGCATTGGCATTCACAAGCCCTGGCACCCCTGGTGCACTTTACTGGGGACTGACAGTGAATCCAATAAACCAATCAGAAACATCAATTACAGGTACACTTTACTTTAGGGAGCACTTGCACTGCGGCACGGATTAGCCGTGGCGCAGTGCCCTGAGCGGACAACACCAGCAAAACAATCGAGGCACACCATCGAAAAGTGGAAGGGAAACTCACGCCAAGGTGCCAGGTCTAACACGTGTCCCCTCCAGCTGAAATGTGGGGAGAACTACCCTTGCCCAGGGGGTTCCTCGTCACTAAGGCGGAAATACCTGGACAGACCGTCGGCGTTGGCGTGATCTGTACCAGGACGGTGTTCCACCGTAAAGTCCATACCCTGTAGGGAGATGGACCACCTCAACAGCTTCGGGTTTTCACCCCTCATTTGCATCAACCATCTGAGGGGCCTGTGGTCCGTCTGAACCCGGAAGTGAGACCCAAACAAGTAGGGTCTTAGCTTCTTCAGCGCCCAGACCACAGCAAACGCTTCTCGCTCAATTGCACTCCACCTACTTTCCCGTGGAAGTAACCTCCTACTGATGAAGGCTACGGGTTGGTCCCAGCCCTCCTCAGTCATCTGTGAAAGAACAGCCCCCACACCATGCTCTGAAGCGTCTGTCTGGACTAGGAATTCCTTGGAGAAGTCAGGGGCCAAGAGCACGGGCGCCGTGCACATGGCAGTCTTCAGGGTGTCGAAAGCTTTCTGACAGGTGTCAGTCCAAATCACGTTCCTGGGCTGCTTCTTCGAAGTCAGCTCTGTCAAGGGGGCAACGATCGTTCCATAGCCCTTGACAAACCTCCTGTAGTACCCAGTGAGCCCCAGGAAGGCCCTCACTGCGGTCTGCGTCTTGGGGGGTTCCCAAGCCAGGATGGTCTCAATTTTGGGTTGCAAGGGTGCCACCTTGCCACTCCCCACTTGGTGTCCCAAGTATACCACGGAACCCTGCCCGATCTGGCACTTGCTTGCCTTGATCGTGAGGCCTGCTCGGCGCAGCGCCATCAACACTTCCCAGAGGTGGCGCAGGTGTTCAGGCCAGGTGGCACTGAACACTGCGATGTCATCCAGGTAGGCGGCACTGAACGCATCCAGCCCAACCAGTACCTGGTTGACCAACCTCTGAAAGGTGGCAGGGGCATTCTTCATCCCAAATGGCATGACTCGGAACTGGAAGTGCCCATCTGGTGTAGAGAATGCTGACCTCTCTTTGGCCCCATCGGTCAAGGCGATCTGCCAGTACCCAGACGTTAAATCAAACGTACTGAGGAACCGGGCAGCCCCCAGCCGATCAATGAGCTCATCAGCTCTGGGGATGGGGTGCGCGTCAGTCTTCGTGACTGAATTGAGTCCTCTGTAGTCCACACAGAACCGGAGTTCAGGTGTGGCTCCCGGCGCAGCAGCTTTGGGGACCAAGACCACGGGGCTGGACCAAGGACTGCTGGAGGACTCAATCACCCCTAGCGCAAGCATTTTGGAGACCTCCTCCTTAATGCAAGCTCTGACCCTGTCAGTTACCCTGTAAGCCTTGTGCTTCACAGGTAAGCTGTCTCCTGTGTCCACATCATGGACGCACCAATCTGTGACACCAGGAACCAGGGAGAATCGGTCGGAAAACTGTCCCAGCAAGTGGCGGCAGTCTTCCTGTTGTTCGGGCGTCAGGGTGGGTGAGAGGTTAACTCCATCCACTGACCCATCTTTCTCAGAGGCCACTAAGAGGTCAGGAAGAGGCTCGGTCTCCTCTTCCATTCCATCATCAGTGGCCAGCAGCATGCCCACTTCGGTCCTCTCTAAGTGGGGCTTAAGGCGGTTAACATGTAGGACCCTCAAAGGGTTCCTGGGAGTCTGCATGTCCACCAAGTAGGTGATAGGACTTTTGCGCTCCACAACCTCAAATGGACCTGTCCACTTATCCTGAAGTGCACACGGCTCCACTGGGGCCAAGACCCACACCTTTTGTCCAGGTTGAAGCTCTACCAGAGTGGCATTCCGGTCGTACCACCGCTTCATCTCCTCCTGGCTGGCTTCCAGATTTGCCTCAGCAAGTTGCCTGAAACGCCGAGTCTGGTTTCGGAAGGCCAGCATGTAACTATATACATTCTGGGGAGGTTTCCTGGGAGATTGCTCCCAGCCTTCCTTTACCAAACTCAGAGGTCCTCTTACCGGGTGACCATACAGAAGCTCAAAGGGGCTGAATCCTAGAGACTTCTGTGGCACCTCTCGGTAAGCGAAGAGCAGGCATGGCAAGAGGACGTCCCACTTACGCCTCATTGGACCGTCCAGGCCCATGATCATGCCTTTGAGGGTTCGGTTGAATCTCTCGACCAACCCATTTCCTTGGGGATGGTAAGGAGTGGTGAACTTGTACGTTACCCCACACTCCTTCCACAGGGATTTCATATATGTGGATATGAAATTGGTCCCCCTGTCGCTCACCACCTCTAGAGGGAATCCCACTCGGGAGAAAATTCCCATCAGTGCCCGTCCCACCACGGGGGCCGTCACTGTCCTCAGAGGGATGGCTTCAGGGTACCGGGTGGCATGGTCCACCAAGACCAGGATAAACCTGTTGCCCAGGGCTGTCTTGGGATCCAGAGGCCCCACAATATCAATACCCACTCGTTGGAATGGCGTACCGACCACAGGGAAAGGTTGCAGGGGAGCCTTGTGCTTCCCTCCGCTCTTACCACTTGCCTGGCAAGTCTGACAGGTTCTGCAGTAGGAATCGGAATTCTTATGCATTTGGGGCCAGTAAAAGTGGGTGACAAGCCTGTCATAGGTCTTGTCCATCCCCAAATGTCCTGCTAACGGCACATCATGAGCCAGCCCCAGTAGGAAGGTTCTGAACTTCTGGGGTACCACCAGCACACGGGCTGACCCAGGTTCAGCAGCCTTAGGCTCGGAATACAGGAGGTCACTCTCCCAGTACACGTAGTGTGTTTTGGCCTGAACACCATTGGCCTGGTCTGCAGCCTGTTGCCGCATACCCATGAGAGAAGGGCATTCTTTCTGCTCCCTGCAGAATTCCTCCCTGGAGGGACCTCCTTCTTGCTGCCAATGGGTCAGCTCAGGCAAGTCTCCCAGTTCGGCAATCTGTTCCCCGGTAGGCTCCAGAGCATCCCCCTCAGGGTCTACTTCCTCCTGGGCCGTGGGAACTTCGGGGGCCGGTTTCCCGCGCCTCCTGCGCCTTCTCCCTAAGGCCGGTTCCTGGACCTCTCCCTCAGGCTCCAGGACCCTCTCAACACCCCTACTGGCTGCCATGGACCGGGTGGTCACGCACGCCCAGTCGGGTAGACCCACCATCCTCAGATGCGTGGTCTTCTCCACCTTTTCCCAAGGGGAACTCTCCAGGTCGTTCCCTAGCAGACAATCTACAGGCATGTCAGTTCTCACAGCGACTTGTAGAGTACCAGAGACCTCCCCCCACTCAAAGGGAACTTGAGCCATTGGACAACGACTCTCTACGTTGTCAGCATTGACAACCCTACAGTAGGCATTGGGTACAATCTGCTCTTGAGACACCAGGTGTTGCCTCACCGAGGTCACGCTGGCTCCTGTATCTCTAAGAGCCTCCACCTTCTTTCCATTGATGGTCACCACCTGCCCATATTTCTTAGTGTTAGAGGGCAGGTAGGTTACAGGGACCATCTCACTGTCTCCTAGCGAGACTAGGGTCATCTGCCCGGGACCCCCACCCTCCTGGACTGCTACTTCCTCCCCAAAGTTAACACTAGCTACTTGCCGGGGTGGAGCACCAGTGGGTGCGGTCTTACCAAACAGGCGACACTTAGGATCAGAGGCAATGTGACCCGGATCGCCACACTTATAACAATTGAAGGGCCCCTTTGGAACAGGTCTACCTGTCGGGGCCCCGTTCTGCTGCGGGGGTGGGGGAGGCTGAGAACCCTTCTGCTGGTTCCCTTGGGAATTACTTTGGGGGCCTTTTTGGAACCCCTTCTGTTTACCCTTGTCCCCCCCACTCTTCTGCTGGGGACCCTGCCCACCTTTGGCGGAGTCTCCCACTTGACCCTTGTGGACCCTGGTGCTGAGCCAGCGGTCCGCCTCCTCAGCAAGCTTCCTCGGGTTGGACAGCTTGCTATCAATCAGGTGCTGGCGTAGCTCAGGAAAACATTGACTGGACAAGTGCTCCCATGCAATTAAATCAAGCAGCCCTTGATAATCATTCACTTTGCTACCCTTCACCCAACCATCCAGCGCTCTGCAGAAAAAGGTCACATATTCCACATACGTACTCTCAGGGATCTTCTTGGTCTCCCTGAACCTCTGTCTATATAGCTCAGGAGTTAACCCATACCTGGTCATTAAAGCTTCCTTCATATGGGGGTATGAGGTTTGGAGATCTAAGGGTAAATCTAACAGTGTGTCACGCCCTTCAGCAAGGAACCTTCCCCACAACCCCGCTCCCCAGTCTTTCTCAGGGACCCGGTGTGAGGACATGGCCACCTCGTAGGCCCTAAACCACTGCCCTATGTCATCCTTTCTGAAATACTCCTTTACTACATCTTTGGGGATGTACACCTTGGACTCTACCTGCGCTGGTGGAGTGCTGCCACCAGAAGGAGCGGTGTCCAAACTTTTCGCCTTCAGCTCCAACTCCTTCAATCTGATATCATGATCCATTTGGCGTTGTTGTGCCTCCAGGGCCAACTTCTGCTTTTCCATTTCCATTTGTCCTGCCAACTTTGCCATCTCCATTGCATGCGCCCTGTCTGCTGCCCTGTCTGCCAGCTCCTCTGGCGACCGGACTCTGCTGGGCTCCTCAAGGTTGTCGGGTGGAACGATGTCCCCCGCATTCCGTAGGTCTCGTGACTCCTTCCAGGCTCTCAACGCCTTGGTGTACTGGGTCTTCCTCTTGCATCCAGCATGGGGGACTCTGAATTGTACACTGTAGCCTTTCAATTGCTCCATCGTGTAGCCTTCCAGTCTCTCCCAATCCACCTCATCGATTCCAGAAATCACAGAGAGTGCTCTCCCAGCGGAGTGTGAGCCAGGCATGGTCGCAGTAATGGCAGATGTCTCAACAAAGTTCAGAAAATGAAAACCTGTGGCTGCGTTACTTGGTCTGCTCTCACTATCTGGTGATTAATAATTCACTGTATGCAAACTACAAGTGCAAATCCGAAATCCCACCGCTGCCACCAATGTTAGAGTCGGGGATCTCTGGTTGGCGCAAGGTTGCCCTTGTGTCAAGCAGGAACCCTCTCCTCCACGTCAGGGCGCAGGATAACCCCTCGCGAATGACCCTTGCTCACCCTCTAGGTGCGTGGCGTGAGCAGCCAAGGCGATTCCTCAGGCGTTGTTGGTTAAGCACTTACAATTGTACACACAGTAAATACATTAATCCCCCCAGAAACGGACACCAGACTTGGATATATATAAAAATACGTTTCTTTATGTAAAAATAAGGTATATATATCTCAACAGACTTATCACAAGACCAATAACGTTTTCGCTAGGCCACCAGGTTATACTGCAGGCAAATGTTCTGGGTTCGTAGTTTCAAATGGATACTTTGTAGTCTCTTTACTTGTAGTTCCAGTACTCACAGAGATCGGTTCCTGCGAACGGGGAAATAAGGCGTTGCGGGCCCCGAGCCCGATACTGGAACTTCTTTCGTGCTGTGGAGAGTCGGCACAGGTCGGTGCGACTCTCAGCTTGGAAGTGTTCTTGGGTCCTCAATCAGCAGGTGTGGGCACGTAGGCCGGCGCGGCCAGCGACCCTGTAGCACGGCGGTGCAGGAGGGTCTCCACAGCGGGGGCGGCGCGGCCTGAGATGTCCGGGGATAGCGAAGCGGGGTCACAGGGCACAGTCAGTGCAGCTGGATGACCCGGCGTAGATCACAGTCGTCGGACGGCTTCCGGCAGGAGGGGTGATAGCGCGTTCAGCGCACTCCAATGGCAGGCGGTGACAGGGATGCAGGCGGCCTGGCCCGGGGACAGAGAGCGGCTCGGGACGGAGCGGGGCTCTCACGGGACTGAGGCAGGCGAGCTTCTGAGTGTCACGGCCCTAGGAGGGGCGATGAGGGGCGCAGTCTCTTTTCCAGCGGGATGCACACACGGCTCGAATTGGAGGACGAGCAAGAAGCACAAAGAACCCACTGTTCCTGGGGTTCAGTTCAGGGGGCAAGCTCAGATCAAGCCCTTGGAGAATGTTCAAGCACAAAGTAGCAAAGTCTTTTCAGTAAGTCCCTTCCTCTCCTCTCTCAGCAAGGCAAGCAGCAGGCCAGCTCCTCCGGCGTCTTCTTCTCCTTCTAGTCGGGCAGAGGTTCTTTGTGGTAAACAGGATTCTGATTTCTTAGGAGCCAGGCTCCTACTTTTATACACCAATTCTTTTGTTCTTTAGCGCCAGGGGGCCTAGGCCTGGCTCAGTCCAGTTCTGGAGCACTTTGTTATGGTGACTCTGCTCTTTCCTTTCAGCAGCAGGGCAGAGACATCAGCCGCCCCACAGGGGGTGGCGCCGGCTTTGTGGTGGCAGAGCACAGGTCTATTCAAGAGTCAAGGTGTACTCCTCCCACCCATCCAGGTGTAATCTCTCTACCCACCACCTGGCAGCCAACCTGTCTCTGGGGATCCCCCCACCCTGCTCCTTACTGTTGCCAGGCAGAACACATACACACAGCAGAGGCGGACTGAGATGGTCAGGTCAGTAAATACTAACTTTCTAAAAGTAGTATTTACAAACCCAGGATATTAAAATAAACTTGACTACAAGAAGTATTTTATTATTCTGAGTTCAGGCATACCAAACTTGACACTCTACCATGCTCTCTGAGTCCACTGGGGTCACAGCGTTGGCGGGATCCCAGCAGCCCATTCTGGCCTATGGAGAGCAGGTAGCCTTCAATAGTGAAAAACGACAAGGGCTGTAATTCACTACTAAGACATGCCACACACATCAGGGCATGTCCTACCTTATGCCTACAATGCACCCTGCCCTCGGGCCTACCAGAGGGGTGGCTAATATGTAGGTAAGGGAAGGTTTAGGGACTGGCAAGTGGGGGCACTTGCGCAGTCAGCGCGACGGTCCCGGACCGCGCACAGGGTCTGCGGTGGCAGACCCTAGACACATTTTACAAGGCCGCTTCCGTGGGTGGCGCAACCGGCGCTGCAAGCCCACCAGCAGCATTGGCATTCACAAGCCCTGGCACCCCTGGTGCACTTTACTGGGGACTGACAGTGAATCCAATAAACCAATCAGAAACATCAATTACAGGTACACTTTACTTTAGGGAGCACTTGCACTGCGGCACGGATTAGCCGTGGCGCAGTGCCCTGAGCGGACAACACCAGCAAAACAATCGAGGCACACCATCGAAAAGTGGAAGGGAAACTCACGCCAAGGTGCCAGGTCTAACACACACATTTTTGCAAACAGCACTTCCAGGAAAGGAAACAACTATAAAATGTGGATATTAGATGTAAGACTGAAAAGTGGTTATGCTACACAGAACTGGCCACTTGCTGAGATCCCCATCCCTCTGATGTATATCACTGTGGCACCTCTATTAAAGTTGCTACTTTTTTGGCGGTTAGTTGATGGGGTTGATTAAAACTGAAATCTGTGGGTCTATTGTGGGTTTGGACTGGGACTGGGGAGGCTAACCTTTTACAAAATGATAATTGCTATGCACCAGATATTCACTTGAGCAGACATATTAGCCAATATTGTTACATGACAGAGCAGACACCTTACTTAGGTGTACCTAGACACCGTCAGATTAAGATATTTAGCTTCATGTCCTGGAATATAGGGGAATGTACAACCCCTGAAAGGCTCATACTGGCCTACATGTACAGACATGGAGTAGACCTGGCATTGCTACAGGAGACACACTTGGCACCAGGTCAGATTAATCAATTTGGTAAAATATGGGGTCATCATAGTTATTTCTCTACTTTTAGTTCATATTCCCAGAGGATATCTATTTTTGAACATTAAAGTCATTGATTTAAATTTCTTACAATCCTATGTATACCCCAAATATTGTATTACTAGTTATGTTGGAGAGCAGAAAGTTGGTTCTGATCAACATGAATAGACAGTTGGAGCATTTAGACACTGACATTAAGACATTGGAATGTATCTTTTAGAATTGAAAGCATTGTTGGAAAGGTTTTGTGAAACAGCTGGCATGGATGTGGTGTTTCTGTGTAGGCATGCGCAGGCTAGACATTACTGTGAGGGAGAATGCACAAGAAGAACTTTGTCATGTCACGAGGAGGGGCAGACACTATACTCCCACAAAATGGCTTAATAGTGAAGATGGGGAGCAGCTGACGACCAATAAGGATATAGTTGCAGAATTAGTGAAATATTATTTACCACACGAGTTGAGTTAACACCTGAGTAGACTGTGAACTGTCTGGACGAGGTAACTCTGGTTTGATTAGAGACTTACCATCAGCCATTCCTGAAGGTGCCAATAACAGCAGATGAAATACATGCAGCTATTGACAGCATGGTAGGTTGTAAGGCTTCAGGGTCAGACGGCATGACTGTCAAATTTTCTAAGGCGTACAAAAACATTCTGAGCCCATATTTGCTCACTGTAAATGTGGATGCTTTGGGAAGGCAAGTATTTGTCCCCTCTTTACAGGAGGCGATAATCACAATCTTCACTAAGCCCGGTACAGAGCTCAGCAGGTGTGCCTCTTACCACTCACTGTCCCTTCTTAACTTTAATAATAAGGTCCTTGCCAAGGTGATCGCAAATCATCTGTTGCTATCTTTAGAAGGCTTTGTCTCCCCTGTACAGTAAGATTTTATCCCACCCTGCCCCATAGCTGTTAATTTACGTACAGGTTTTGCTGTTTTACACCAGCTAGACCCTGAATCGGAAGCAGTGGCGGTCTTTCTGGGTGCAGAAAAGGCTTTTGATTGACTTGAATGGACTATTTTAATGGCCCCACTGCGTAGATTTGGTATTCTGTGGACTTTCCTCTGGCTGCTTGTGTTGCTGTTTATAAAGGTCATTATTCTGGAGTACATATAGAGGTGCCGATCACGATCCGGTAAAAACCGGGTACGAACCGTCGGACGGAGCATATTCTCCGTCTGACGCGTACCCGGTCGTGTAACTATACAAACATGGAATTACGATTCGTACGGAAACACCTTTTCCGTACGAATCGTACAAAACACCGACCGACTAAAATAAACGTACAAATGCAATCCGGGAAAGCGCCGACGTGACGTCGGGACGCACGCAGCCTGCCATTCACGACCCAGGAATCACGATTCGCACCGACGTCATCCCGCACGGTGAATATTTTCTGGCTGCCAAAAACTGCCGGAAAATCAGGACGACGCGAACAAGGAGGACCCGTACGCGATGGACAGACAGGACGACGCGAACAAGGAGGACCTGTACGCGACGGACAGACATGGACCCGAACCTACGTGTCATCCCGGCCCTCATAGCAGTCGACCTCCTCTACAGGTTCCGACGCAGACGCCGCAGAAGGCCAGAACAACACCCATGGGCAAAGGGGGGGGGGCAGGGGCAGGACACATAACCCCCACCCAAGTCACACAGCACACATGCCCTGGACATACCTGACCCTCAGGCCCTGGTCACTACGAGGGGGTGGGGGCGTGTCCAGCCAAGCCAGCGACCGCCACAACGGAAGTCCTTCACGACGCGAACCGGCAACACAACCATACAGGTACGTCCCGTACCCACGCCTTAAGAGCGTGGGTACGAGTCGTACCACGCCCACACCTTCGTCACGCCAACAATGGCTGGACGGCTGTACCCACGTGGCAAAGGCCCAGGCACGGCCCGCACAAGCAGTCCATAGCGTGGGTACGGATATGTACAGACCGTACCCCCACCCGCGCATGCATGGAGCATACCCCCCATGCCAACAGAGTAAGTACCACACGTACCCCCACCCGCGTATGTATGGAGCGTACCCCCCCATGCCAACAGTGTAAGTACGACACGTACTCCCACCCGCGTACGTATGGAGCGTACCCCCCACCCCAACAGTGTAAGTACGACATGTACCCCCACCCGTGTATGCATGGAGCGTACCCCCATGCCAACAGAGTAAGTACGACATGTACCCCCACCTCGAATGCATGGAGCGTACCCCCCACCCCAACAGTGTAAGTACGACACGTACCCCCACCCGCGTACGTATGGAGCGTACCCCCCATGCCAACAGTGTAAGTACGACACGTACCCCCACCCGTGTACGTATGGAGCGTACCCCCATGCCAACAGTGTAAGTACGACACGTACCCCCACCCGCGTACGTATGGAGCGTACCCCCCACCCCAACAGTGTAAGTACGACACGTACCCTCACCCGGGCATGCATGGAGCGTACCCCCATGCCAACAGAGTAAGTACGACACGTACCCCCACCTCGAATGCATGGAGCGTACCCCCCACCCCAACAGTGTAAGTACGACACGTACCCCCACCCGCGTATGCATGGAGCATACCCCCCATGCCAACAGAGTAAGTACGACACGTACCCCCACCTCGAATGCATGGAGCGTACCCCCCACCCCAACAGTGTAAGTACAACACGTACCCCCACCACGTACGTATGGAGCGTACCCCCATGCCAACAGTGTAAGTACGACACGTACCCCCACCTGCGTACGTATGGAGCGTACCCCCATGCCAACAGTGTAAGTACGACACGTACCCCCACCCGCATACGTATGGAGCGTACCCCCCACCCCAACAGTGTAAGTACGACACGTACCCCCACCTCGAATGCATGGAGCGTACCCCCCACCCCAACAGTGTAAGTACGACACGTACCCCCACCCGCGTACGTATGGAGCGTACCCCCATGCCAACAGTGTAAGTACGACACGTACTCCCACCCGCGTACGTATGGAGCGTACCCCCCACCCCAACAGTGTAAGTACGACACGTACCCTCACCCGCGTATGCATGGAGCGTACCCCCCACCCCAACAGTGTAAGTACGACACGTACCCCCACCTCGAATGCATGGAGCGTACCCCCCACCCCAACAGTGTAAGTACGACACGTACCCTCACCCGCGTATGCATGGAGCGAACCCACATCCGTGTATGTGATGAGCGTACATATTGTGAAATAGGAGAGGTGGGTGCAGAGTCCTCCCAGCACTGCCCAGAGACAGGAGGGGTGGGTGCCTAACACTCCCAGAAGTGCCCAGAGACAGGAGGAGTGGGTGCAGAGTCCTCCCAGCAGTGCCCAGAGACAGGAGGGGTGGGTGCCTAACACTCCCAGCAGTGCCCAAACGCAGGAGGGGTGGGTGCCTAACACTCCCAGCAGTGCCCATGGAACGCAAAGGGTTGAGTAGCCACAGATACCATGCCCACAAATGTCAGTCAGGTGCACAAAGACCCTGCAGTACATGTACCACATGTGTGCGAGGCTGGGAGTATACGCATGCATAGGGCCGAAAAGAAAACATGTCCACATGAAGTCATGTCAATAGTCCACATACACAAGTACAATGACTACCAAGGATGCCACGAATGATGCAGGTGGAGAATGGCTCAGCATGCATGTGCAAAGTTGAAGGACTCCGTCACACACCCAGCTAATGTACACACAGCTCTGCGCTAAAGTCTGGGGACACCCTGCAGGGAAGAAGTCAGGGTACACAGAGGAAGGAATACACCTTGGGACAATTGCACCATGCAGCAACTGCTTACATGAATGGAGAAAGCTAGCTAACACCGTGTGATGGCACACAGATACCAGGCTCCCCCCTATGAGCAGCACACATTTCCCACACACCCAACACATGAACACCACCCACAACCATGTAGCAGCCCCACCAACAGCAATACCAGCAAAGCAGTAGTGTTCCAAGGGCAAAAAATAAATAGCTTTATTCAGCATGATCCAAAAACTGGTATGTAGGAAGTTCAATATTTACAAAGCCCATAGGGCAGTCCAGGAGTCACAGCTGGATGGGGGACACAGTGGGATGTGTGTCCCCTAGCTTGCCTGCACAGTTACATTCCGTCGTCTTCCACAGGGGTGAGGGCATCATGTGGGGGGAAGGAACAGGCACCGCAGGGACAGGAGGGCGAAGGGTAGGCGACGTGGGTGCAGGGATGGAGGACCCCACCACAAGGGGGGGGCAGGGCCAAAGGTGGATTTTAGGAGCACGCTGCACACCTTAGCAAGGTCCTCCAGGGACTCCCCTGCACCCGAAGGAACGACAGGCCCCAAGGAGGGGGGGGTCAGAGGGATGGGTCGCAGCGCCACTGGGGGAGGCTGTGGACAGGGGGGTGACTCAAGCACCCTGACCGTGGACTTCCTTGACCGCTTGCGGGGTGGTGTCACTGTGGGGCTCAGGGACAGAGCGGCCATGAAGGAGTCTTTGGGGGAGATGTGGCCAGGAGAGCTGAGGGGAGGGGATTTGGAGGCAGTGGATTGGGTGGAATGCGGACTCCCACTCTGGCTGCGTGTCACACGTTTGCCCCCCGACCCAGTGGGTGTGCCTACTTCACCCTGTGTGTGCGTGTCAGGAGGTGTGCGGCGGACCTTCCCTGCTGGTGTGGTGCCTGTGCCTGTTGTGGTGGGTGCATGCTGACGTATGGGTGTATGTGGGACAGGCATGGGAGTGGGAAGTGTGGAAGGGGCAGGGGTAGGGGGTGGGACGTAGCGCTGCAGGAGACCCACTGCTGCAGTCAGTGTGGAGTCTATGGACCTCAGCAAGTTGCATTGGTCAGCCTGCGATGAATGAATGCCCTCCAAGTATGCCTCCATGTTGTTGAGGACCTGGCTGTGGGAATGGTGGACATTAAGGATCGCAATCTGACCAATCTGCAACTGCCGCTGGATGTCCACAGACTCAGCATTGGCGGCAGCAGTGGAGACAGGGGCAGGGGGTGCGGTGCCTGGCAGGAAGGAGACATGTGGTGACCGGGCACGTTGGGAAGGGACACGAGCACGTGGGAGGCGGCTGATGCCAATGGAGGGGGTGGTGTGAGATGTAGGGCTGCTGTCAGATGGTGGTGCAGCCACCGCCCACTCGGAGAGATCATCCTCGGACCAGTCAGCTTCATACTCTGTTGTGCCAGTCGACAGGTCCCCGGGTTCACTCTCCTCCGCCTCAGTCCCACTCGATGTGCCAGGCACGATGTCACCGCTGGCACTGGTGCTCGGTCCCTCCGCGCCGTCTGTGTCCATGTCTCCCTCCGTGTCCCCCGACGATGCTGTGGGCAGGATGAAGAGACAGAAATTAATCATACACCTGTATACATATGTCACATGAGTCCAATCTACTTAGGTTACAGTGCATAGCCTGAAACAAAGGAAGAGTTACAACTACAAAACAAGGTACATATGTAGGCCCTGCAAGACAAAGTTGTGTGACCCACCATGCCATGGAAAAACTATGGAGAGCATGACACAATAGCAAATGAGATGACATGGAATTTTGACTGAGGAGCAAGTCCCTGGGGACAAACCAGCACTGCATCTGCACCACACAGCGTGGCAGGCAATAGGGATGAGCAGGGACCATATCCAGGAACTAGAGGCACATGCAGCATAGGTAATACTGATAACATGCCCACCCTGACTGGCACACTGCACCTTGAGTGTATGTCCAGACAAACATCACACACTGGCCAGTCCTAGCAAGGAGATTACAGGTCTTGACATGTAGGCCATGCCCGCACCACCCACCCCCTACATGAGACAAATCTGTGGAGACACAGGAAGCACTTACATCTCTTAGTCTGGGTGAAATACACATGGGATGCAAAATTTCAATAGTGCACACAAAATACCCAAGGTGCGCCTGTCCAAATAATCATGTACAAATGGGCATCATCAGATGATTGTAACAAGACACACAGGCAATGGCCACCGTGAGTATGTACTTGGAAAATCAGGTCAGGCTGGACAGTGGACACTTGTAATACATCTCACGTCAATATACATGGTGCCAGGGGACAATGGCACAGAGCACAACCTATGCTGTAGACACAGAGATTGTCGACATTCTCGGATTACACACATGATACCTAGGAAAAGATGCCCCTGGGGACAGTAGTGGCCACACAACTCCATGCTCCTGAATGGGAATGACTGCAACACACGCTAACATCCCTGCACTATGCGTAACGCACGCTCATTCACATCATGTCACAGGCCACCACATGGGACATGCCTGCTGGAAGGCCTCGCACTTGAGAGATTAACTCCCATGTCTGGACTCAGCATTAGTGCCAACTGACATGGAACCCACAAGTCCAGAACTGGACAGGGCACAGGCAAGGTCACAAAACCTGTTACACACCACCCCCACACATGATGCTGCAGGCATAGTACACTTGGAGAAGGTGTCAGGCTACATAACCTTGTGATGGAGTGACTACACACAGACCAGGGAACACATTGCAAGGAGGGGAAGGGAGGCAGGAGAGCACTGCAATACTGTGGGTAACAGGATCTGCACAGCACCATAAACCCTGGCAGTGTATCCATGGAACAGTGCACTTACAAATGCTGGTGAAACACAACAAAGGCACTTGTACCTACCCCCTTCCGGCTGCTGCATCTCCTGTAGGCGCCTGTCCAAGTCTGGAAAGACCACCGCCAGCACACGTTTCTGGATGTGGGAGAGACAGCGGCGCCCGCGGTTCTTATGGCTCTCAGGTAAGTCCCCCAGCAGGACCCGTGCGATCCTCCGCGTCCAGCACCGGATATCCTGCCAGCGTTTCCTCACCTGGGACAGGCGCCGCTTCCGACCATCCGCACTCCTCACGGCGCTGACGGCGTCCAGCCATATCTGCTCCTTGGCAGAGGCGTCTACCTGTGAGGATGAACAAGTGACACTACATCAATACACCTGGCACATGTCACAGAGACACAGATTAGAACACATTTGCAAGGCATAGTATGCATCCAACGCATTGCACCTTTGTCATAGGGACATGATCCTCTGGGGAAGGCCAAAAGCAGTACGTGCCATTGAAAGGACACTGGTGGAATGAGGGCAACTACACAATCAATGATCCAGGCTCACACTGTGCATCACACCCACCCCTCCTGTCTCTGGGCACTGCTGGGAGGACTCTGCACCCACCCCTCCTGTCTCTGGGCACTGCTGGGAGGACTCTGCACACACCCCTCCTGTCTCTGGGCACTGCTGGGAGGACTCTGCACCCACCCCTCCTGTCTCTGGGCACTGCTGGGAGTGATAGGCAGCCACCCCTCCTGTCTCTGGGCACTGCTGGGAGGACTCTGCACCCACCCCTTCTGTCTCTGGGCACTGCTGGGAGTGATAGGCACCCACCCCTCCTGTCTCTGGGCACTGCTGGGAGGACTCTGCACCCACTCCTCCTGTCTCTGGGCACTGCTGGGAGGACTCTGCACCCACCCCTCCTGTCTCTGGGCACTGCTGGGAGTGATAGGCACCCACCCCTCCTGTCTCTGGGCACTGCTGGGAGTGATAGGCACCCACCCCTCCTGTCTCTGGGCACTGCTGGGAGACATCAGGCATTCCCCCCCTGGAACCCCCCCTACAGTACATAGCATGTGTGTCACACCTGGACACAATGGCAGAAGTCACAGTCACAAAAAAGGGACACAGTCTGTGCCAGTGGACACTGCACTCACCTGATAACCTGGTCGCCCATACAGCATGGGGTACCGTGGGAGGATCACATCCACCAAAGCCATGTTCTCCTCCAGGGTGAATGGCTGTGACCTCTCCACAGCCCTTGACATGGTTCCAGGGAATCAGTAGCAGCAGCTGGGTCGTGGAATACAGAGATGTGCAGGCAAGTGCTCCCTCATGGGACCTGGCTGCCTTATATCTGCCTTGCTGGCCCATCTCATGCACAGGAGTACAGAGTGATTGGTCACTCACATTTGCATCCTATGTTTCCTCCAATCCCTTCAAACCTAGCAGTCTGTGGGTTCTTAATCTGTTTTTTTCTCCTGCATGATGTCAGCCCCACAAACACATTGCAACAAAGTAGATTCATTCCAACTGACTTCTGCTGTGCACCTTCCAGAACAAATTCAAAATTTGAACTTGGTCTCCATGACAACCAGCATGCATGTAGGCCTTAATACTTGTCCCTCATGTGTCCCCTATGTAATTTGGAGCTTCACACACAGGTACGGTGCGTTCCGGGGCCCTAGGGCACCCCAAATGCATAGCAACGGCCCGTACACGCGTGCCTACGTTCACTATCACTATGGGTGTCCTCGCGTATGCGTACTCGTAGTGGTACGGGCCGTACACACGCCTGTACGCTCCCTATCACTATGGGTGTCCTCGCGCATGCGTACACGTAGTGGTACGGGCCGTACACGCACCTGTACGCTCCCTATCACTATGGGTGTCCTCGCGTATGCGTACACGTAGTGGTACGGGCCGTACACGCGCCTGTACGCTCCCTATCACTATGGGTGTCCTCGCGTATGCGTACACGTAGTGGTAGTGAGCGTACAGGCGTGTGTACGGCCCGTACCACTACGTGTACGCATACGCGAGGGCACCCATAGTGATAGGGAGCGTACAGGCACGTGTACAGCCCGTACCACTACGTGTACGCATACGCGAGGACACCCATAGTGATAGGGAGCGTACAGGCGCGTGTACGGCCCGTACCACTACGTGTACGCATACGCGAGGACACCCATAGTGATAGGGAGCGTACAGGCGCGTGTACGGCCCGTACCACTATGGGTGTTCTTGCGTATGCGTACTCGTAGTGGTACGGACCGTACACATGCCTGTATGCTCACCATCACGATGGGTACACATACGGCAGCACTCCCATAGTGATATGGGAACGTACACAGGCCCTCTTAGCAGCAGTACGGCGGTTTTCACACATCACAGTGGTGACAGGCAGCACACAGGAAGGAATAGGGCGGACATACTTGTCCATGGATGGACATCAAGGCATTGTCTGTGCAGTACTACATGTGTGGAGCACAGGTGTGACAGGCTGTGATGTGGAACATTACTCCTGAGTCGAGAAGGCACCAGATGTATGATGAGATGTGTACAGATGTAATGTGTGACGGTGCAATGTGTGCCAGGCATGCCCTTGACTCCTTGGACATGTGTGCATGTCGTACTGCACACTTGGGATGACCGACACTGGCATGGCATGGACACCAACACACGGAAGTGTCCCCTGATGCCCGGTACAGGGGTTACCACACCTGACTTGTCACTACCCACGGTGCACGATGTGACTATGTCATGTATGTGTGGGGGGTTCCCATTAGGTTGATGTTGGAGCACCCTCAAAAGCTGCAGCTGTTGCAGCAACCAACATGTGTCTGTGTGTAGGCCTGGGCGAAAATTTCGTTCCGTTCGCGGAAATTGCGATAATTTGACATTTGCGCGTTCCGCGGAGAGCGCGAAAATGTCAAAAATTCCGGTTTCCGCAGCTTGGCGATAATTTGTTGCTTGCTCGCGCTGTAAAATAATACATTCTCGCGTGCGCGCGATCGCCTTACCTGAATCCCTGCGTTCGCCGACAAGTTTTCTTGATCCGGTCGCGTTCTCCATGAGATGTTGTATTGTTTTTAGCCATTTGCGCTGTCTCGCGACAGTTCGCGCCCGCAGTGACGTCATGCGTCGCGCGATCACGTCTTTCTTCTCGCGCTCATGCACCGCGAGAAAACTCAAAACAAGATGGCCGCGCCCGCAAGCAACCACATGGGTAAGTTGGCGACCCGCAACCATGCAGAAAATCTCGCGAACATGCCGGAAAAAAACTTCCGCATCTTCGCGATATTTCCGCTTGTTTGCGATAATTTTAAACATTTTCGCGATAATTTGCGAAAGATAATTTCTCAAATTCCGCCCACCCCTATCTGTGTGTAGATAGACATTGCACACTGTTCCGCACACCATGCCACATGTGGTATCGGATGTGAGGTGCGTATGTATGCATGTGACACAGAGTAGCGTAACAAGGACATGTCTGCATCCTCTCAATGAATGTGTGGTGAGTCATGACATGTGCACCTTCATGGCAAGGTGTGTGGGCTGTCCTAGTGTAATGTCATGTGACCTGTGGCTCTAGTGTTCCGCTACCAGTCTCTGCAATCGGCATCCTACTTCTGCTGATGTGTGGGTGTATGTCACTCCTGTCTTGCGTCTGGCTGTTCACTTGCACTGGGACACAGCTAATCCCATGGCATGGCATGTGGAGGTTCTCAATCTCCGTGTGTAGCTGGCTCTTGGTAGGAGTGTCACCTGGCAGCCATACGTGTCCAGGGCATGTGGCACATACCTGACTCCGCATGTAGCATATGTGTATAGACAGATTAACATGTGCTCAGTACAAATTATTTGTTGTTGTGGTGCACTCACTCTTCCTTGTCACTTCCAAATTACTGCAGAGCGCCGCCTCTTCCCAGAGCAATTCCGGACTTGGCTGCCATGCGGGAGAATGATCGTATCCGGTGCTACCGCTTCCCCCAACGGTTGATTCTGGAGTTGACGGTGAGACTGGCACAACACCTGCAACCGCTGCACAGGTATCCTACGGCACTGACACCCAAGCTGAAGGTAATGGCAGCCCTACATTTTCTAGCCACGGGTACCTTTCAAAATACCATAGCTCATGTTGGTGGCATGTCCCAGAGCATGTTCTGCCGTGTGCTGCATGATTTCTTAGAGGCCATGTTGATTCACCTGGATGACTTCATCAAGTTCCCAACCCCTGAAATGTTGACTGGTATCAAGCGTGGATTCTATGCCCTGGGAGGGATGCCCCATGTCATTGGGTCCATAGATGGGACACATGTTGCTTTGGTACCACCACACGCACAGGAGGCAGCGTACCGCAATCGGAAGCACTACCACTCCATCAATGCCCTTGTGGTGTGTCTGTCCAACATGGTGATTTCACATGTCTGTGCTCGTTTTCCAGGATCAGCACACGATGCCTACATCATGAGGCGTAGCAGGGTGCCTGAAATGATGACGCAGCTGCGCAACGAACGAGCATGTGTTGTTGGTGGGTACAGTCTGTCTGTCCTGTATTTTGCGTAGACTACCGGCACGACCGCTTCTCCAGTTCTAACGATGTCCATGTGCTTCCCATGTAGGGGACGCTGGCTATCCCAACATGCCATGGCTGATCACACCTCTCCGCAACCCCATCATGCCGGCCCAGCTCTGCTACAACACCGCCCATGGCCGGACAAGGCGAGTGATAGAGAGGACGTTTGGCCTGCTGAAGAGCCGATTCAGGTGCCTACACAAGACCGGCGGCGCACTCCCATATGCCCCTGCGAAGGTCTGCAAAATCTTCATGGTCTGCTGCATGCTGCACAACATGGCAGTTGAGAAAGCTGTGCCACTCATCCTGGATCAAGATGACCAGGACCATCCACCCATGGAGGACGAAGGGCTTGGCAATGGGGCTAGTGATGTGGAGGATGTGGAGCCGCAAGAGGACATCCGGACTTGGCTCATACGCGACTTCTTTGCTTAGTGGTGAGTACCAGTGTCTGAGTGTGCACACATTGCTCCCCATGTGGCATGTGTTGTGATGTGTGTCTCCACCTGCATGTATGGCACGTGAGTCAGAGGTGTGTGTGGGTGTGTCACTGGAGTGATGGTGGCAGTGATGGTTGTATTTCCCCAGTCATAATTGTGACCTAGCATGTTGTCATCCATACATGTGTCGAGTACATGCACATGCAAGTGGCTGTGCTTTTTGTGGCTGACTTCTTGTGTGTCTCTCTTCCCCAGGTACATGCGCATGCCGTCTGCTGCTTGCATTGTTGTGGCACTGCTATTCCTCATGGACACGTCATCGTGTGCTGACTCAGCGTTACACGCACGGACAAGTTTGGAAGTCTCCTTAGGGTAAGGGATGCATCAGGGGTGTATTGGGTGTGGCAGTTGTTCACGATGTATGCACACTGCCCCTGTCGATGTTTGGTTCCTCTGCAGCCATGTAGCATCACCATGGGACACGACATGCAGCTGTGTACACCTGAATAGATGGTCTGACTTGTTGACAGTCATCAGTGATGGGATAGTGGATTGTGATGATGGCATCAATGTGTGTAACACTGCCCTCGGTCACATACGGTTCGCATTGGCTTGACATGGTGTGGGACTTCTACATCAGCGGATCAATGGTGTATGGCAGTCTCTCCATGAGCAGCTGTGGGTGTTTAGCTGTTAGCCGACAATTGTGTGCCAGTTCCATGGCTATCACGCATTTGTGCTGCAGAAGGGGGGTGCCAGTGTTGGACCCACATGTTACTCCACATGAAGTGTTCATGTGTACTTCAAGTTGCCTCTGCAATCCCGAAAACATGACTAATAAAGGTGTCCCTATGCCTCCAAGGTGCCTCTTCTCAGTCAATGCTGGTGTGTTGCCACGGTGCATCCAGCATGTCTGGCATGGTTTTCCCTGATAGTGGCTATGTGTCTATGTGTCGCGTAGCAAGATGCAAGCTGTGTGTGTGTGATGAGACTGTGTATTGTGCATGATGTCCATGAGTGTGTGGGTATTGTGACATGTGCCATCCCCATGCATCCAACGTTGGCCAGGCCCCCATTCTCTGCATCCACCGGACTCAAGCTTGCAGGACATGGTTCTGCCACCTGTCTACACATACCTGGGTGCCCCCCAGGACACTGGACTGGATCCCTGATCTCTGCGCATGACTGATGCTGTACTCAATGTGTCTGTCAACACGGTTGTGCGCCACCCCCTCAGCTGGTTGGGCCCATCACGGGTGTGTATGGTGCTCCATGTCTGTCTTGCCTAATACACTGTGACCCGTGTGTCCTGTGCCAGACTCAGGCCCCAGGGAGTGGATGGTTGAAGTCAAAAGAGAACTCAGGCATGTTTAGACTTTACAAGACACATGTAAGGTAATAATGCAACCAGCAGGCATCTTCTCTTCATGGTGTGAATATTTATTTTTGTGGGGGGGTGGGGGGGGGTATGACGTTAGGGGCTTTCCGGGAGTTTGGAATCCAAAGTTCAGTAGGGGAGTTGGTGTCCTTGCCATTGGAAATCCTCAGAGTCCATGCCACAGTCTTTGTCAACATTGGTCAGACAGTGACCAGCAAGGCCATGTGGCAGAGAATGTCTCTTGATGCTGTGATGCTGTTGCTCCAGTGGGCCAGGTGCCAGGCCAGGTGTCCTGGGAGATGGTGATGTAGCGCCGACCCTCACGGTCCTTTCCGTGGACGACCCGGCCTCCTGCAGGGACCCTCAGAAGCAGGCCGTGACGATGTTTGGGATGCTCCATCGGATGTTTCCTCCTCCTCCTGATCCCTCCCTGTGGGTGGTGATGTGCTACGCCTTCTGGCACAGGGAGGGTTGCCCATGTTGTCGGCCATCCGACGGAGTGTATTGTGGATCCCCTGGAACACCGTCACGAGCTCAGCCTGTCTGTCCTCCATCCTCCGTTGGTGTTGCAGTAGACAGGCATGTTGCTGGGCCTGCTGGGTCTTTATCTCATCGAGGGTCCCCTTCATCTCATTGAGGGTGGACACAACCTGGGCCATGCCCGTGGTGTCCTGCCGGTATGTGTCCAGGATGTTAAGGACATGGGAATATACCGGTTCCCCAGCCAACTGGTCCGGCTGGCGCCTCCGCCGTCCTCCACTCCCACCACCCCTGCCCAGTTGCACCTGGCCTGCCTTGTGGGCACATCGGGTCTCCGGGACCCCTGAGGGGTGGCATTGGCGTTGTCGCCTGCCTCCTCCTGGGTGCCCGGGACACCGTGTCCCTCCTGGCCAGCCTGGCTGCTTTGTGGTGGTGGGGCAGGGATCCTGGGTGTCTCCTGGGATGTGGCAGGAGTGGGGGTGGTGGTTGGCCCCGTTGTACCTGACGCAGGTGCTGCAGGTCGTTGGACACCAGAGGGGCCAGGTTGGTCGGGGTCGTCCACAGAGTGGTGAGAGTCGTCGCTGCCGGTGGGATCGGCCTCCCGCAGAGCCGGGTCCTGTGAGTCTTCCCCCCCAGTGTTGGGGGGTGAACCACGAGGTTGACCTGTGTGTGAGAGAGACAATGTTAATTTTGGTCCATGCAACATCCATGTTTCATCAGTTTCAAAGTTGGAACATTTCCTCTTGGAATTAGGATCTGTCTTGCATTCCACTCACAGTGCACTTGTGCATGGGTGTGTCCCTTGGGCACCACTTTGGCGCCTTTAACTATGTGTGGCACAGTCTTACTTGCTGCGTCAAGTGTGACTGCAGTCAGCAGTGGAGTGGGCAGGTGTGGCGAGCCATGCATTGGCGCCTTCCGTGTAGCACTGTACATGTGCACATGGAGTGGATCCACACACTTATATAATGCAGATAGCTGTCGTTGTGCTCGTGCACAGGTTGTGACATGGCCCTGTGTTTTGCCATGGAGAAGAGGGGGGGTTCTGGCACTGGCCACCCTTGTCTACATGCACGCAGTCCACCTGCTGACGAGCAGACATTCCCACACACCACAAGGCTGATTTGCTCTCCCTGTGTCTCCCTCCCTCTCTGTCCCCCTCTCCCTCCCTCTCTGTCCCCCTTTCCCTCCCTCTGTGTGTCAGCCTCCTCCCTCTGTCCGTCTTCCCGTGTCTCCCTCCCTCTCTGTCCCCCTGTCCCTCCCTCTGTGTGTCAGCCTCCTCCCTCTGTCCATCTCCCTGTGTCTCCCTCCCTCTGTGTCCCCCTGTCCCTCCCTCTGTGTGTCAGCCTCCTCCCTCTGTCCGTCTCCCTGTGTCTCCCTCCCTCTGTATCCCCCTGTCCCTCCCTCTGTGTGTCAGCCTCCTGCCTCTGTCCGTCTCCCTGTGTCTCCCTCCCTCTGTGTCCCCCTGTCCCTCCCTCTGTGTGTCACCCTCTGTCACCTAAGGCCAGCTTCCTGGGCACAGACTGTTAGCAGATCTTTGAATGGCCCTTGGCTTGTTGCTGTTAGTTTGTTTCTGATCTCCAGGCACCCATTGGGTGTAGTGTGTGTGTCTGCGCTGCTGCAGTGGTGGTGTGTGCTGCCACTCTTTCACAGTGTTGGCTGTTCATTAGCTGCTGTCATGTGCGAAAACGTGCCTTCACCCCCATGTGTTAATGCAAGGCGTCCGCCATTTGCTGGTGAGTCTTTCCTGTGTGGGGACACAGTGTTAGTCTGGCTGTGACCTAGGCCATATGGGCAGAGGGCATTGTTGTCTGCTTCTGAGTTGCACTATGTGATTTTTGGGGCCCACCCTCCCGCCATCCGGCTTATCGTGTCATGTGTTGGTGTCTTCTGTGGCCTGTGACTTGACATTGTCCAGCTGGGTGCATGGGGCATGGTGGTGCCAGTGGCATGTGCGTGTTCATGGAGTGTGGTTGAGTCATGCGATAGCTTGGGGTGGTTGCGTGCCTGTTTGTGGGTTTGGTTGTGGATGACGTTCCCCCCATGTGAGGTGCGTTGTTTGTGTACTCACCCGGGTCTCGGAGTCCTCCTAATCCTTCGACTTCCTCCACTGGCAGTATGGCCATCACCCTCTCCTCCCAGGGATGGTAGTGTACAGGTCTGCGGGACGGCCCTCCTCCTGGTTGTGTTCGTCCGTCATCTTGGCCCGGACCCTCCTCCGCAGATCGTACCACCAGGCTTGGCATTCCTGCTTGTTCCTTCTGGTGTCCGCAACAGCATTCACAGCATCGACGATGGTCTGCCACATGGCTGTTTTTTCTGAAATGCTGGTCTGTCTGACCAATGTTCCAAAGAGGTGTGGCTCGACTCTGAGGATTTCATCGACAAGGACCTCCAACTCTCGGTTACTGAACTTTGGATTCTTGTTAGTGGGCATGGTGAGGGGTGTGGGTGTGGATGGTGGGGGGGTGTGGATGGTTGTGGGTGTGTGGGTGTGGTTGTGCAGGTGTGTGTGTGTGTGTGTGTGAATGTGATGAGGGGGTGTTTGTGAAGGTGGTTGTGTGAAGATGTGCAAGTGTAAGGTGTGGTGAAGCTTGTAGTATGGTGCTGTAGGTTGTCTGTGGGGTCTGGCAGCAGTGAGTCTGTTGCAAAGGCTCATGGTTTGTGTGTGTGGGCCCTTTTTATTGGTCCATTGGTGGGTGTGGCTGTGTTTGAAGTTTGGGTGGGTGTGTTATAAGGAGTGGTGGTGTTTTGGGCCTCTGTTTGTTTTTGGCAGTTGCAGGTCAGTGAATGTGTTGTTTTAGTGGTTGTTGGACATGTTTATTGGCTTTGTGCCATTCGAATGGTGTATTCTTGTGTTGTTTTGTTTTGTCCTGGTTGTGTACGTGCGTTTTTAGCGTGTGTACGGTGTGTACATGGGCCATTTGGTTGTACAGTGCTGTCCTTGTGTGTGGCTTGGTACGACTCGTACATGCGGTTGTGATGTTGGGGCCTGGGGTGCGCTCCGTACTTAGGAGGTTGTGGTGGGGGTGCAACTCTGACGTACACAGGTGTACATACACGGGGGGTACGACACGTACACGGGTGTACATACACGGGGGGGTACGACACGTACAGGGGTGTACATACACGGGGGTAGGACACGTACACGGGTGGGGGTACGACTCTAACGTACAGGGGTGTACATACACGGTGGTACGACACGTACACGGGTGGGGGTACGACTCGAACGTACAGGGGTGTACATACACGGTGGTACGACACGTACACGGGTGGGGGTACGAGTCGAACGTACAGGGGTGTACATACACGGTGGTACGACACGTACACGGGTGGGGGTACGAGTCGAACGTACAGGGGTGTACATACACGGTGGTACGACACGTACAGGGGTGGGGGTACGACTCGAACGTACAGGGGTGTACATACACGGTGGTACGACACGTACAGGGGTGGGGGTATGACTCGAATGTACAGGGGTGTACATACATGGGGGTACGACACGTACAGGGGTGTACATACACGGGGGTAGAACACGTACACGGGTGGGGGTACGAGTCGAACGTACAGGGGTGTACATACACGGTGGTACGACACGTACAGGGGTGGGGGTATGACTCGAACGTACAGGGGTGTACATACACGGTGGTACAACACGTACAGGGGTGGGGGTACGACTCGAACGTACAGGGGTGTACATACACGGTGGTACGACACGTACAGGGGTGGGGGTATGACTCGAACGTACAGGGGTGTACATACACGGTGGTACGACACGTACAGGGGTGGGGGTACAACTCGAACGTACAGGGGTGTACATACACGGTGGTACAACACGTACAGGGGTGGGGGTACGACTCGAACGTACAGGGGTGTACATACACGGTGGTACGACACGTACAGGGGTGGGGGTATGACTCGAACGTACAGGGGTGTACATACACGGTGGTACGACACGTACACGGGTGGGGGTACGAGTTGAATGTACAGGGGTGTACATACACGGTGGTACGACACGTACAGGGGTGGGGGTACGACTCGAACGTACAGGGGTGTACATACATGGTGGTACAACACGTACAGGGGTGGGGGTACGACTCTATCGTACAGGGGTGTACATACACGGGTGGGAGTGTACATACACGGGGGTACGTCTCGGACGTACGGGGGCTGGGGGGAGTGTTGGGCGCGTATGCAGGCACATGTCTCCATGGTTGCTATGGGAGTTCGGTGCGGACGGTGTTTTTTCCATACGGTTGTAACATCGGACGCACAGGATGGATCGTGATTCCTCGGTCGGATTTCACTTTTCACATTTGTACAGTAAATCGTCCGAGGACGTGTCGGACACATTTTCCGACCCGAGGACGTGTGGGGAATTATTCCCAATGCGGTTCGTATGGACTTTTTACCATGCGAATCGTGATTGCCAGTTTGTACGGCACTTGTACGATTCGTACGGTAAAAAGACCGGATACGAGTCGTACGGGGAACATTTTTACCGGATCGTGATCGGCACCAGAGTGTGATAAACCTGAAGTGTTGAGGCAGGGGGCTGGTAAGTCTGACCTGGATAACCAAGTGAAATGGGGGCTAAATATGTGTGCCATCTTGGAATTTTCCTACACAGGGATGCTGTTGGAGTTATCCGGTTGAATTACAAACCTGCAGTGAACAGATTGTCGGGCCAGGTAGAGATTTGGGTGAAACTCTCTCGCTCTCTGTCTCTCCTTGGTTGGCCATGTATCTTTAATACAAATGATAGTACTGTCCAGTTTTAGTTACCTGTTTTCAAATACTCCCATAACCCTTGTTAGAAATGAGGTCTCTAGTTGACAGAAGTTTATACCCTGTCCAAGTAGGGACCACCACCCTAGTCAGGGTAAGTCAGATACACACCCTAAATTAAGCTTTGCTCACCCTCTGGTAGCTTGGCGCAGAGCAGTCCGGCTTAACTTAAGAGGCAATGTGTAAAGTATTTGTGCAACACTTACAATACAGTAACTCAATGAAAACACCCAAAAATACTCCACAGAGGCTTAACAAAATAAACAACATTTATCTGATTAAAATAAGACCAAAACAACACAACTCCAATTAGTAGAAATCCAGATATGATTTTTTTTAAAGTGTGTTTGCCACCAAAGTGCTCAAAAAGTTACTAATGATTTTGTTCAAATTATAGTTACCACCACAGTGATCAAAAAGTCACTAATTGTCCAATGTGTAAGGCTGGTCATTTAGACGGATGTGATTTTGTAGTCACGGCTGTGTGTGAGGAAGTGCAGGGCAGTGACAGTCACCCCATAGGCCCCACAGCGCTCAGTACTTTCTGGTGGATATGCTGGTTTTGTCAATCACGTACTAGGAGCCGGATCCAGCTGTACAGGTGGGGCCCGTGTCATTGAGTCCATTGGAAAGGGGGGGACTGAAGCCAGAGCACAAACGTTGCGTTGGTGCACCTCTCACAGGCTGCTGAGAATCCTCCAAGTCAGGACCATGTAATTGAGTCCATCCACCATCGCCCAGGTAACTCTTTGCTCGAGGGGCCACACTGGGGATTGCACACGGTGCAGTGGCAGTCTACAAAAAGGAATGGTGTGCCTCCGGTTGGCACTCAAGCTGTAAGCGCTGATCGTAGCATCTCCAGAAGGAATTCAGAGACTTCATCAGCACCAGGCACAATGCACTGGGCTTAGACGGCTCAGGAGGGAAAGCGGTGACCTCACCCAGTGTGCAGATATGAGGCGCTGCTCTTAGATGACCTCAGCTGCTGGGTGGAAAGTGCAGAAGCCAGCTGCCGTGTAGGAACAAAACAAAGTTTTTTAAGTCCCTGAGACTTCCTGAACTGGGATCAAGCCCTCGGGTTCAGCTTTTGTCCTCAGCAGGGTAGAGATTGGCATGCAGCAGGGCAGCTCACCAAAGCAGTGAAGCAGTTACTCAGAACAGTCAGTCCCAGCAACGTGACAATCCTTTCAGCACAAAGTCTTTACTCCAGCAAAGTTCTTCTACTGATTTGATAGGGCCGAGCCCTGGTACTTATACCCAAAAGTGCCTTTGATGTAGGGGGTGACTTCAAATGAGTACTCTGAAGTGCACAAGGATCCCTTTTAACCCAGCGCTGTCTGCCAGGCTATCTGTGGGGGTGATCAGTCATTTGTGTGAGGACAGGATACAGCCTATTCATATGTAGGCATTAGCCACCGCTCCCCCTTCCTGCCCAGGAAGGCTATCAGAATGCAGATGAGTCATCTGTCACACCCAGCCCTTCCTCTGTGTATGACTGTCTAGTGAGAATGCACAAAGTGTAGATATCACACAGCCCAGCCGTGTATTGGAGATAGGCTGCAGGCACACAGAGCAATATTAACAGCAGTGAAATGTCCACTTTCTAAAAGTGGGATTTTTAAAATGGTAATGTCACATACAAGTCTACCATCAAAGAGGTTTTATCACCACCATTCCAGAGATATTAAACATGAAGTAGCTACTCCTTTCCAATCAGGAATTACAGCTTAATATGTATTTTAAGGAATCTCCAGTGCTAGTCTGTAGAAGGAGTACACCTCACAGTACCTGCACAGCACCCTGCCCTTAGGGGTGACTTATTTGTAATAAAAGGGAAGTTTAAGGCTTGGCAAGGGGTTTTAAGTCGAAGTAGATGTAAACTGCATACTCAGGCCCTGCTATAGCGGGCCTGAGACAGGTTTGAAAGGCTACTTGTGTGGGTGGAACAACCAGTGCTGTAGGCCCAGTAGTAGCATTTAGATTACAGGCCCTGGGTACACGGTATACCACTTTACAAGGGATGACCAGGTAAACTAAATATGCCAAACTGGTATACACCCAAGTCAACATGTTTAGGGGAGAAGCACATTCACTTTAGTACTGGTTAGCAGTGGTAAAGTGCTCAAGGTCCTAAGGCCAACAAAAAGATACAGCAAAAAGTGGAGGGAAGCAGGCAAAACATTGGAAGAAACCATCCTGACAGGTCCAGCACCTCTTAATTAAAATAAATGTTCAGGTTCTCAAATCTCTGTTACTTAAATTTGTATGAGCTGGGAAAATGTCCATATTAAGATGGGGTATCATGGCATTGGCCTATGAGAAGGGTGGATTTGAAGTCCAAGACTTTCAAATATATTACCTGGTGGTGCAGTGCCTTTATGCAATGTACTAGCATAATCCAGATGCCCAGCTCCCATATCTTATCCCCAAACGGGAACAGACTGGACATAAGCCGTTTAGCTCTTTACTTCCCCTCAGATTTCCAAGCCCTAAATCAGAGCTAGTTACAATAGCAGCAACAAGCTGGGCCTGGAGAGCATTGTGCATCGGGGTTGGCAGATTTTTGTAATACTCTCCAGTACTGTGTCTGGCAGACAACCTTTCCCTCCTCCTAAAACGGAACGGGTCTTGTCACAGACTTTAGCCAGAGGCGGGCTTGTGTAATTTGGCCATCTGTACGTGAAGGGTAGAGTTATCAGACTAGATCAATTCAGATCTAGACGTGATATCTCCCTGCTGGGCTTATGTATTTGAGGCCGCATCATATGGTGCAGGAGAAACTCTTAGGCTTCCCAATGGAGCCAATGGAGTTCACTCTTCTGATGTATCGATCAGATCTCCAGAGTCAACTAGACGGATCTCCAAAATATACCCTATGACTACAGAACTGCATGCGGGGAACCTGGCTTCTCATAGATGTGCCTGGGAGGGTGATTTGGTGTTTGAATTGACAGACAAAACCTAGAAAAAGTGTTATATTCGATAGTGAGAGTATCCATGAATCATCAACATAAACTAATACACTTCACTGTGCCTGTTTCACACTTGAACAGCAGTATAGTATCTACTCATAGGTCACATCATTCACATAGGTCACATCATTACCCGCGGTGTTATTCCCACCATGCTGGGTTTTATCATTTAGTTGGCCTTGTCTCTTGATAGCTGAGTATTAGAAAGACATTTCACACATGATTTCATATGACAGTGCAAGGCTTGGAACAGTTGCCACAGATTGCCCTACTTAATTATGTAAAACTGAGTCCCTAGTGTAGCTGATGAATTACAGCGCTTGCCCTTCTGCTAGCTAAGCATAGGATTGCTATACATTGGTTTAGGACAATTCCCAAGCTAGTAGACAGGTTGTGGAATCTTGCAACATGCAATGATAGACTGAATCATGTGCCAAGATGCAACCTCGACATCCAGACTCAAAGATATACAGGGCCCCCTCTGTGCTCGTTTAATCGAATCTGGAATGCGGAATCTGATTATTCTGACAGTGATGAACTTCCCAGTAAGGCTGGGATCTCCAAAGGTGCAACTGAGAGGCAGGTGTGCTATTGAGCTATATGTCCTGGGTTTTTATTGAATGGATTCCGGCCTCAGACAAGAGGACCAGTAGGCTCGAGGGTATAACTTGTCCAGTGCATTATTGTCTGGAGGGTCTCTGTTTTTTGGTAACTTATAATGTGAGTACTCTGTTGGAACACAACTATCTGTAACACATCTTTATTGATGCAAATACTATTTCCTAATAATGATAATGCAGATATATTGAGAAATGAAAATCTGATGAAACCTGCACAGGTTTAAAATGTTCAATATAAGATTATTTTAAAAACGACATTGGAGATGGTACAGAGCTCAGGATCATCCCCTCCCTAACCTGAAATCATACCACTCTCAATGGTGGTAGACGTGTAGCAAAATTTGTCTTTTCTGCATGGTCTGCCCAGATATTTCACCTTTTATTGGATGCTATGTTGTTGGTATTAGGGCTCTGCTATATTCAGGGCTGCAGTGCATGTGCTATGGGTCTAAGTAGAAATGGCAAAATTGATTCCACCCAATTGGTCTATTTAACTTTCCAGCAAGGCCATAGTAAATGGTGCAGAAAATGCACCAAGGGCATATGAGTTAAATGTCTTATGAGGGCTGAAGTGAATATTTACCTCACTCTCATGTATGGCAAATTACATGGCTGCCCCGAGCCTCCTAAGCTCTGTCTGGACTGCAATTTTAAGGCACTTTATTAACACATGGCAAGAAATAGTTCCTTTGCCATGAATCAAAACCTATTTTTATATTTTAATAAGTTACCTCTAAAGTTTATCTAGTGAGGCCACAAGACAGGGTAGAAAATTTGTAAAAAAATAAATTAATTAAAAGTACAGTATATTTTATCAGTGTGCCCTCACAGTGTCTGAATGCCTGAAAGCTATTTCCAATGTGGAGGTTTGGCTATATTTTTCAAAGGATAAGATTAGGTGTGATTAAAATATTTGAGGCCATATTTATCATTTTTTCATACAGCGCAACACAGCAAGCCACCTTGGTGGGCCTTGTGAAAGGGAAAGGTTACGAATCCGCTCTATTTAACATTATACCAGGCATTCCTGTCTATTCCTAATGCTGGCGCACCTAGCGCCAACACAGGCACCCTTCCCTCATGGTTTAAGGGTGCCTGCGTTGTAGGCAGTATTGTTTCTGTGCAGGAAGGGATTTTCCTCTTTTTGATGCAGCACATGTCGAAAGAGGAAAAAACAAGGAGAAATAAAGGTATTTCCCCTCGTTATGCCTCACATGGGGAGGCTTAGCATTTTTGACGCACTGCCAGCTCTAGCACTAACGGTAAATGTGCCAAAATCTATGGGTGGATACTCGGGAACACCCACGCTCTACCAATTGAACTCCTCCCAGAGTAACTCATGGCAGCAATTTGTGCTGCCTTGTGTTACTCTATCAATCAATCAATCAATCCACTTTATTCGATTAATTAAAATCATAAAAGTACAATACACAACATACATGGAAAGTAGATAAAAACATTTAGACAAGATATATAAAACAATCACTCTTATAAAATTCATTATATCCTAAATTCTCAAACTTTTCGATTTGCATGTATGATAACAATAGGATTTAGACAGTATTCATCAACAATTTTCTATTTTTCTTGAGCCTCGAAGCAGCAACCAGAAAACACGCAATGTTAAAAATATCCCAGGGGTTGCTCAGCGTCTGCAGATAAAGTAGAGCTGGTCTGACCTGCAAAAAAACCCTTCCTCTCAGGATGGGGATTAAATACTTCATAAGAATATCAATATAAAAATGACAAAACATTTTAAAATGTAAAGTATCCTTCGGTGAATAATTGTCCCATTGACAAGGTTCTGCGTCCTCAGGTTTACACCACCCCCGAAAGTCACCTAATAAAAGAGGGATCAGATTGAAACGGAACCTGGTTAGGAGCCAGCGATGGAAAGGCTTATTCACGAATACCAAATAAGGTTCAATAAGGATATTCGTTTTTGTTAAAAAATGGCCCCTAACTAAGGGTTTACGTAACTCCTGTTCTTCCCATTCCAACGTCAAAAAGTTCTTAAAATTCATTTTCACCCACGGCACATCCTCCTTCCGGATCTTTTGGGGAACTTCAAATAGCTCAGGCCGCCCTATTTTAGTTAGCATACATCTAACATATGACAATCACTTAATTTTATTAGAGTTATCTAATTTAACACAGTCCCATAAGATCTGGTGATTCAGGGTTAATTCAGGATTGAACCAGGTTTTGAGCCAACAGAGCAATGGGGCTGTACTCAAATTATCAGAAACGTAGCCTAGCCCCAGTTCCTGGAGTATAGAGAAAGTTGGGGTAGATTGTGGTTCGGACAAAAGGCTTCGTAAAAATATATTTTCCGCTATCTGAACCCCAACCTGCTCTTTGATTCCCCATATAGAGGAGCCATAGGCCACAATCGCCAGGCACTTTGCTCTGTATATTTTTAATATACCATCAATAGGTCTGGCCCCCAACCACTGTGCAATTCCTAATAAACCTGAGGAAGATCGGATGATAGCATTCTTTTTAATTTTTTGTTGGGGTATCCAAGAGGACCTATCATCAAAAACAACCCCTAAATAAGTAAAAGAAGAGACCGAAGTCACTTCCAACCCATTACAATAAAAAGATTTAGTTTTACTTACTCTAGTACCAGTTGACATAATTTGAGACTTTCCATTATTTACTACCAAATCCAAAGACTGCATGTAGGCCCCAAAAGCGTCTAGAAGCTGCTGGAGGCCTACCGCAGTACATGCTAAAAGAACAGCGTAATCCGCGTTTAGGAGAACCAGGTTAGGACAGTCTCCTACACGCAGGATATCCAAGGACGCCTCCAGTAGAGTCCTGTCCAAATCGTTAATGAAAAGTGTAAAAAGCAGGGGCGCCAGAATGCACCCCTGACGGACGCCCCTGCCTGATTTAAAGTACTTGTGCGTTAACCATCCTGGAAATTCCTAACCGAGGCAGTGAGATCTTGATAAAGGTCAGCCAGAAAATGCACTAAAAATGGATCAAGACTTTTATCCAGCAAAATATTCCATAGCTTTGACCTGTTAACCAGGTCAAACACTGAAGATAGATTCATAAATGCCATCCTTAGACATCCTTCTTTTGCCACAGTATATTTACTTATTAATAAGTATAAATTGAGGCACTGGTCCATGCTGCTTCTGCCTTTTCTAAACCCATATTGTAAGTTAGATAGGATCTTCTTCTCAGTAGCCCAGTCTAAAATTTTAGTTAAAATCACCTTTCCTAATATTTTAACAGAAGAGTCGATCAGGGATCGGTCTATAACTCCGCGGATCCCCTCTCTGGCTTTTTTAAAAAAAATCGGTATAATAATCGATTGGGACCATGATGCAGGGAACCCTAATGAACCAGAGGCATTAAAACATTTACCAGAATTTTCGCCCAAAATTCGGGTTCACTTTTATAGAGGTCTGTAGGGACCCAGTCTGGACCAGGAGCCTTATTACTAGAGGACTCCCTTATAGCTTTCTCAATTTCCTCCTCACAAAAAGTGAGTGAAACTGTAGCTTGGTTAGGTAATTGCCTAAAGGACTTGTCCAGTTCCTCATTAGAGGCATACATTACCTCAAAATTGGACAACCACTGGGCCTCTGTAATGTTACTTTCCTGTATCTCATTGTCCACCCCAGAGAAGAAAGGGGTACTAATAATTGCCCACATTTTTTAACTATCCTTTAGCACCTCGACAGATAATAACGCGTGCCACGCCTCTGCCTTAATCTCTGCTTTCCAACTATGGACAGCTGTCTTATACTGTTTCCGCAGATTTGCTATTAAAACCCTATCACGGGGTAAATGTTTCTGTGCTAAAGTTAGGGAGCGGTGAGCACGCGAACAATTATCATCAATCCATCTTATACCTCGTGTAGCTCTTTGTTTAGTATTGACGGTTAAATCACAAGCTGTCTGTCTACAGATACCATCAAAAGCTCTAAGTACAGCATCCTGAGAACTAGAGGGGTCGACACATATTGTGATATTCCCTCTGCTTTTCTCACACAGGTCTGTAAAAAAGATATCAGGCATAAATTTAGACCATCTAAGCCTCCTCCCCTGATCACAGGTGACCACATTGCTAGGTTCTTTCTGCCATGGCCCAATAAACCACAGCTTTTATCTAGTTCTAGAATGACAGGAATGTGGTCGCTAAAAGGTGACTCCCGGGCGTTATAAAAAACTACTTTACCTCATAGCATGGGAGACAAGAATATATAGTCAATGATGGTATCTCTGGCCTTAGATTTAAACGTGGGACACCGCTCAAAATTGTTAGCAAAGCCGGGTTCAAATAGGTCGGCTTCAGTCAAAAGGGACTCCAGGCCCACCCCCTGCACTGAATGTTCAAAGTGGGGGGTCGACGCAAAATTATATCCATAATAATCATCAATTAGACAGTGCAAATCACACAAGTGTATATTAAAATCACCCATAAGCAAAACATGATAAGAAGTGGATTGCTTTACCCTATAGTCTTCTAAAAAAGAGTTTCAGGTTATTCAAATGTTGATTTATAAAATCATTCTCCCCAGAATTATAAAAATTCACAAAAAGTAGCTTCGGGTAGTTTGGGTTACTTATTTCTACTACCAAGCAATTAAAAGAGTCTAACTCAATCCGTTTTATAGATCCCCTTATTTTCAGAGAAAAAAGGAACATAAGGCCACCCTTTGCTCTTCTTGCCGGGGAAGGGCTAGCAGGTAAGAAGTAAGAACTAAAACCATCCAACCAAAAGTTATCCCCCCATCCCATGTTTCCTGGAAGGAATTTATATCAAATATTTTTATAAAATCTAGTCAGTTTGGGTCATCTCTTTTGGACCTTAGGCCCGCAATATTCCAGCTAATGATTCTACAGTTGGTGGGGTTTACATCTCCAGTGTCACCTCCGACGTAATTGTTAGGGGTCAATACAGACAAGCAGACCTCTCTCCCAGTGTCAGTTCCAACCAAAATGTTAGGGCTTAATACAGATGGACAATCCTCTTTCTCCATTAGTCAATCATTCATACCCATCTGGCTCAGTGGGGAGAATCTATTTGAGAGTGGTAAACCCTCCTCCTTGGGCCCTAACAGCAGTCCTGACATTTTAGGAGACACCACTCCACCCCCCAAATAGACTTACAGAGCCAGGAACAGAACTTGTGGAACGAATAGGGCAGACTAAGGGCTGAATGGTGTTATTAGCCCTTATCCTAACAGGCGCGTAATTTGCGCTTACTGGTGGATAAAAATAACCCAGCGGGACAGCCTTTATACCTCCCCCATGTAAATCAGTAGCGTCCCAAAACAGTCTGTCCACTATATCCGGTTTATTGAAATTAACTACGATACAATCGCCAGAAACTTGTTTGGGTCGGTTGCCTACCCAGGACACCCGTCTAGCCATTATGATATGATTATAAATCTCAGAATGACCAGAACAATAATGATTACACCAATTTTTTGTTTTACGCATCAAAGCCACTGTTGATTGGGCCATCTAAGGGAGGAACCCCAACAAGAACTGCAACCAGAGGCGTAGCTTCTGGGGGGAGATCAATCCTATTGTTAATAGGGGTTTTATAATTTTTATGTTGTTTAAGATTCCCCCCATGATGCTGTAGACGGCCCACTTAATTGCGATTTAATAGCGCAAGGAACAGCATTAGAAACCCCCTGACTCAAATCTTGGGGGACACCAGACCTATCACCAAAATTCATCTTTATACCCCCCCCCTTGGGAGTGGCAACAGATGACTGCCTAGATGTTTCCCTCGAGTAATAGACCTAGTTACTACTGGAGTTACAGGTAGCTGGACCAAATTAGTGTTAGCTTCTGTGGGCGCATTTTCTCCCTCATACAAGAATCCATAAAAATATCTAAACGCTCAAATTTTTTCTTTAAGTCAGCCACACAGGAGTTCATAGTATCAATTACATCCTTAGCAATATGAAGTCAATATTGATTCAAATCGGGCACTAAAAATGTCCTCAATGAGAGACAGCGGTGCAGCTGGCGCCCAAACAGCCGTTCCCCTCCCAGCGACGAGTAGGGCAAAACAGGGTAAGGGCAATGTAGAGGGAAAATATTGTCCGTTCCCCTCATGGCAGTCTTTAAGGAAAATAGCGCATTACTCTAGATTTATCGAGTCATGCAAGGCCCCAAGCAAGGTGGTCTTGCATGGCTTGATAAATCTCACTTAGGATTTGTGTTGCCCTTGAGTACTCTTGCGTGGCGCAAGGGTTTATACAAAAGCTTGATACATCTGGCTCTAAATGCTGCCTGGGAGATTGTCAGTCATTCAAAGTTATTTCCTATCTGTCAAAATTTTGTTCAATGGTGAAATTAGGTTTTTGATAACTTGAGTGGAAAAGTAACTTTAGAAAAAATATACTTTCGTTCGCCACAGCTTGTTTAAATCATTTCTGCCATTCATCACACCCCCAGAGCTGCAATACACATCCTTGAAAGTGAGAGGTAGTGACCCCATATCAGAAGACAATGGACTGTCTCCGAGCCCAAGAAGGACAGGGTGGTGTTAACTGCTAACCACTTAGTAGTGATTAGCTAAGTGGGAGTGGACAGGAAGAACTGGCAGTGTAAAGGACAGCCTTAACATTTTGACTTAGAGACGTCAGGAGATTTTCAGGAAGTGCTTCTCCTACTCATTCACAGGACCCTACTGGACAGCCAGGCTACATTCACAGTGGGGGTGAGAGTCAGTTTAAGCCCTGTAGGTGTAAGAGCGATTCAAGTGCTGAAATAGGCCTGTCTGCTGGCAGAACGGTTCTGTCAAATTTAAAAATGGGCTCCTGTTTAATTTAACAGTGAGCTAACAATTTTCGTCTTCATTTTCAGAGACTGAGGAGCATATTATCAAGGCAGGCGATAAAATTATCGCCGCTTTAGCGGCAGAAAACTGCCGCTAAAACGGCGATAATGGGCTTGATAATATGCTCTATGGAATTCCAATTGAAGCCCATGTTAGATGTGAAGGACATCTAACATGGGCTTCAATTGGAATTCCATAGAGCATATTATCAAGCCCATTATCGCCATTTTAGCGGCAGTTTTCTGCCGCTAAAGTGGCGATAATTGTATCGCCTGTCTTGATAATATGCCCCTAAATTCCAGGGTTTAAACTTTGGTCAGGATAATCTATCTGGTGTATCCCACCTCTGCTGCAACAGGGCCAGCCTGAAATTGCACTTATGGTTTTTTCAAACACACATTGCTGTTTTTCTATGGTACATTATTTTTCTAGACGGTTTCTTCTTTACAACTTATAAACATGTGCACTTCTTGTTACCCTTTAACTTTTTTAATTATCTTGATGTCTTTTTGCTCATTATGGGGCAAATTTATCAATCTTGACACAATTTTGCATTGCGCAGCATTGCGTCAATAAAATTGCCCTGCATTGCAGCATTTCCCTGCTCCATGGATGCACCGTATTTATGATACAGCGCACACTGGCACAGGGTCCTGAGATGTGTCACGAATTCTGACGCAAAGTTGCTGAGAATGGCGCATAGTGCTGTCACACAACTGCAACCTACATAACGTAAAACTTATTTGCATGTTGTAAAACACATTTACGTGCCAGAAATCAACATTGCGTCATGCAGAAGTGCCTTGCGTATCAATTATGCTTGGAAATGTAAACAGAGTAAAGAAAATTAACACAACCAATATCGACCATTACATAGAAGCATGACGGGAGCTTCAGGATGCCAGGAGGGCAGCAACACTAACCCTGAGGACCTGCCAACATCCCAGGAGAAAAGGGAAAGTCTAACATTCACAGGAGGAGAACGACATACTTATCAATGAGGTGACAAAAAATGAACACCTAACATTTGTCACATCCAAATTGCAATTAGCAAAGAAGGATGTGAACTGGCAATCCATAGTGGACAAGATAGACTGCATTGTACAAATAACAAGCATTTACAATGCAATCAGTCTTGCCTTTGGGACCTTATATGTATTTAGCTATGCAGCACATTAGCCTGGGTGCGGAAACATCTACTGTTTATTAACATGGAGGGAAAGTAAGCACCAAACTGCGTGACACACCAGGTATGGGAACACATGGAGAGAAATATTCCCTTTGAGCGGGAAATGGTATAGTCAAAAGCTCTGTTTTGAATAAAAAATGAGGGCCGTTTTTGAATAAAAAATCAGGGCCTTTGGTGGTCATATCACTGAAAATACAAGATTTGAAAAAAATATTATCGTCTATGGGTGTTTGTGGAAGACAATTTCTATGGACTGGAATCTAGAGAATGCTAAAATGATTCTGGTATTTTATTGAACTCTACTGGTCGTTTTCTATCAAGAAAGTTATAAAGAGGCAGATGCCAGAAAAGTTTAAAAAAGAACATTCCTCAGCAGAAACTAATTCTGGTATTTTACTGACCTCTGCTGGTCGTTTTCTATCAAGACAGTTAAATAGAGGCAGTTGAACAGAAAAAAAGTCCCTAAGCGGAAGCAGACAAGTCCTAGGGCTGATCTCCAGAGTCCACAAAGTACATACACATATAAGTATATACTAGAGTATATACAAGAGGTCTCCAATGCTCGACCTAAAAAAGGACAGTACTGGAGTGTAAGAAGAGGTTGCTCAACTACTAATGAAGAACCACAGAAAAATTGTCCCGGTACCTAGAGGCAGCCACGAGGACTGAAGGAACACCTAATGTCCAGGAGCTGTTGGACATATTAGAGGAGCAGTTGGCATTCCTCATTTCAAAAGAGTTGGTAGCCTGAGTAAAAGGTCAGGACAGTGCTGATGTAGAGGATCAGCAACAACTAAAGGGTGAGTGCAAACAAGAGCCAATAGCAAAAAAAACTATCATGCAGTCAAGTGCAGCAAGATACCATGCTGTGCTGCGTAAAAGGGCAGGAATGCCCGGTTGTAACCTCATCCCTCACCTAACTGTTGTTTCCTTGGGCAGTATCAATTTGTGCAGCCCAATTCCAATGCAGACCCCCTTGCACCATGACACAAGTGTGCATGTGTTGGGACTAGGCAGACAAAAGTGTAATATAATGTAGCTTAGTAGAAGTTCACCAGAGAGGGTATCCAGGTGCTGAGTAGGTGCATGCTCTGCAGGTTGGATCAGTTAAAGAGCAAAGTGTACAGTTTCTTGCGAAAATCCATAAATGAGGCAGCTGTTATAATGTTCTGTGGGAGGTGTTCCAGGTGTGGCCTGCTATGTAAGAGAATACCCCATCTCCTGTCTTGCTTCTATGGATATGGGGGGTGTGGGTGAGTGCAAGTAATGCAAAGAGGAAGTTTCTGGTTGGTTGGTGGAAGTGTAGATGGTGGATGAACTAGGTGGAACCCTGATAGTGTAGTGCCTTGTAGGTACGGGTGAGCATCTTGAAATGGCAGTGTGTCTGAACAGGCATCAAGCGTCTTTGAGGTGAGGTGTGATATGTGTGCCTCAAACTAGGTTGAGTAATAGTCTGGCAGTGGTGTGTTGGAAGAATTGCCTCTTGTGTAGCAGGTGTGCAGAGATGCTGTAGTAGAGGGAATTGGTGTAGTACAGTCTCCATGTGATGAAGGCCTGGGTGATAGTCTTACAGGTGTAATGAGGGAGCCATATTAAGAAATTTCTGTGCATGCAAAATATGTAAATGTAGGTAGGGTTGATGGTGACAATTTGATGTCTCATGGTAAGGTTGGTGTCCAGGATGATGGACAGGTTTCAGGGGTGGTTGGAGGGTGAGGGGGTCAGGTCTAGTTATATGGCCAACCATGTGGATGTCCAGAGTGAGTCAGTGTTGCAGAATATCACAACTTCTATCTCATCAGGTTGAGTATGAGCCACTTATCTCACATAGAGTTGGCAATATTGAAACAACATTTTGTGGTGTTAGTGTCTCCTGAGATTTTTTGGATGATCTGGGTGTCATCTATGTAAGTGATGATGTAGAGTCCCTGGGTATGAATGATGCTTGCTAGAGGGTGCATGCATAAGTTTGAGAGAGTGGGATTGAGTAAAGAGCCTTGCAGGACTCTGCAACTGAGCCCCTTGATTTCTGAGGGAATTGAGTGAGCATGACGTGTTTCATACTTCCATTTAAAAAGCAAGCTATCCACTTCATAGATGTCCCTTATATTTTTCTATCTGTAGATGACTGTTTATGTGCTACAAAACTAGAGGATTCCTCTGAAAAATTTGAAATATGGCATATACATGCCCTTCCCCTTTCATGCAGTGGAGCAAAGTGACATGTTGTGTAGTGTTGTGTGCATGTTTATGAAATATGACCCCTACAGTGCAATAATGCACAAATTGGATTCAAAACAGTACAACAAGGCAGCTTGATGTGTTGTGCTGCGTGGAAGGCAGAGTGCAGGAATGTGTGTTCATTAGCAATGTATGGTGCATTACATCTTTTGGCTAGTGCTAGGGCACACACTGATGGCTACATGGTGAAATGGTCCCTGAAGTAGTGCTGGACAGCACATTTTTCATCAGTGCAGGCATAGAGCAAGTATGCACAGTAACATGTCAAATGTGGCCCATTCCTGCCCTCTCTCCTTCAGGCACGGCAGGCCAGCAAGCTGCCTAGCTGCGTTGCGTTATGTGACAATAACTGAAAAGGGCAACTTAGCAAATATTGAGGTTGTGCGAACAATGTACAATGTATATGAACAATGTACATTAACAATAGTACAATATGGACATCTTCAATTGCACAAACATATGTATCACATATCCCTGTGAACCTGAAAGTGACGGAAAATACTATCCAAATTTAACAGAAAACAAATATGTCAAATGCATTAATGGAATCTTTGTAACACATTCCTATTTCTTTCCAGAGACACAAAATAACATCTCTTGGAGATCTGCATGTCTGTGATGTACAACGTGTGGATGACACCATCCTGCCCCTCATGGTTGAAGGCACTTCCCGACAGCTCCAGGACAATTTTGATGCATCTCCTCTGGTTTAGGCAAGGGAAGACGATGTTGTTGAATCTCCAGATGACCCAACCCAGACTGGACATGGAACATCAACCGATCATAAAACAGCTGCTGACCCTGAGGACCCATAAGTTACATTTCAATGGTGAGTAGTAGGAGTCCAACAGCGAATGGATGAATCAGTCAGGTTGTGGATTAAGACTATTGCGGGCACTCTTGAAGGAGTCCGTAGGTGTCTGAGTCCCAATAAGGGGATGACTAAGGCAATCACAGACACATACTCTTTCAATCCATGTGATTGATGACTTCCTAACTGGCATTGTTGGTGTCATGATGCAGAAGGAAAAACAACACTAACTTCCTACATGACAGCTGGGAGCCATCAGTACATCTATCCAGTCCCCAGCGGCCAAGATGGACTCCTTGATAGCATCATTGAGTGCCCTCAATAGCAATGTTGTTGCTTTATTGGACAACCAGCAAATCCTTGCCAAGGATCTACCATGCTGCCTTACTGGCATTCACAAATGTTATTGGGAACATGGGAATTACATCTTCTGCCTCTTATGTTTGTGTGTCTGAGCCTAGTAACATCACTCAGATGCCTCCCGTTCCAACACCACAACTTTCAGGGAAAGCAGAACACTCTGAAGAGAAGGAAGATATACAGTTCCCCAGTTTCTGAAGAAGAGCTTCCCAATAAACATTTGTGAATGCCCCCATGTCAGATTTCCATCTGTACTGTGTAGGAGATCATGCCACCTTCTTTCGAAACCAGTGCTGTACTCAATATGTGTGCAGTAGGTTATCTTGTCTACCTGTGCTCAACCAAAATCTGCTATATTGGCTAATGGCAATTAGTTCCACCACACTTTATGCAAATAACACATGTAAATGTGAAGTAACATTTCTATCCAAATGTACTTGGAAACACAAAACATTTAAATTTGGCACTAGGTGTTGATTGCAAAAAGTTTACTACTCACATGTTGTAATGTGACAATCTGAACCTCTGTAATATTTTTTTTTTAAGTGAATACCATTACGAGGTTTGTATGGTTGATTCTTAAAAGTCAATGTACATGATGTAATTCATCATCATAAAGATAGCTTTATTCGACTGAGCAAGTCATAAAAGAACATACAGATAAAACAAATGGATTAAAATAGCTCAGCAATACAAAATTTAAGATCACAGTTAAAATCTAAAATCAGTACATTTGTGCAAAAAAGCAGACAGTGCCATCTTTGCAAAAATGACGTGCTAGAACAAAACTAAGAAATAACACATTGCTTGGAATCGATCTCATGCACCAGGATTTGGCTTTAATAAACCCACTTTGCCTAATTTGCCCCCATATTTGTGTTGGATAGTAGATGGTTTCTTTCAGGACAACTGCTAGCCCTAGCTAGTTTAGAGAGGATCTGCCACATCCACCTTAAAAACTTGGCCACAGGAATTGCATACTTGGGAGATGAATCGGAGAGTAAAATTCGCAGGGCTACATTATGTAAATGTGTGCCCATATTCTATCAAGGCTGGGTCAGCCAAACTTTCTCCGGGCTCGCATAAGGCAAAGAGCACGTGGGAATACGATTCTACTTGTTTAATGCAAACAGTGCATTTATTGTCCCTGGTACAGGACCATTTGGATGAGAAAGACTTCACTGGCAATGTGCCAGATCTCAATTGGAAGTAAAGTTTCCGATCCAAAGGCTTTGTGATTATGTCCCAGTATAGCTCTTGGATCGGGCATGGTTTGATTTCTAAAAAGAGCCCCGTGAGTGAAGATGGATGATACGATCTAAGTTCTTCGTGTGCGACCATTTCCCAATAAATCTCTTTAATTATGTTTTTTGAGGGGAATATCGAAGTGGAGAGTAGATCTCACAAGTGTGATAGACCCATTTTATAAAATGTGTCTCTCAAATCTCGCAGCCAGCTTAACTTATGAAATTGATCTTAATTAATAGCATCCCTTAAGCCCTCAGTATATACTGACAATTCCTGCGTTACCCATAGTCGTCGCCAGTATAGAATCGGGCAAAGCCTAGCATGGTCCTTTAGAACTTTCCTACCCAAATCATTCCTTAAAGGCAGGGTGGGTGTTCACTGTGGGAGGCTTGTGATTGCACGTAAAAACACGTTCTCTGCTAGTATGAGCTGGTTCAGATGTTCTAAGCCCCACAGCTCTGTCCAGTAGAGGACTGAGCTCACCACTTTACTATTATAAATTTAAAGAGCCGGGCTAATAGGCTTCGTCAGTGAGGTTTTGACTTCCTTTCTAAGGGTGCCAGCTAGCTGTCGATGCTTTAATGCCATAACTTCAATATGAGGCTTCCACCTCATGTCCATATGAAGTTTGATGCCCAGATAGACAAAAGTGTCCATCTGCTCTAGGGGGAGCCATCCATCATTATTTTCCCCCTGAAAGATCTATGCTGGTTAAATGCCATAAGTTTTGTCTTTGCGGCATTGATCTTAAGGCGTCTCAAAAGACAGAACTCTTTGTAGTGGTTAAGGGCATGCTGCAATCCACTAGGTGTTTTATAGATTATCAACGTGTCATCCACAAACATGAGAATGGGAATCTTCCCACCAGCTAAAACAGGGGCATCAGTATGAATGGCATCAAGAAAGTTTACAACACCATTTATAAAAAGAGAAAACAGAGTCGGTGCTAGCAGACATGCCTGTTGAATGCCCTCACACACAGGGAAAGTGTCAGTCCTATTTCCTGCTGCCCCCCACTGTATTTGTGCATAATTGTCCTTGTGGAGGTGGACAATTAGGGAGAGCAGTTCTGGAGGCAGCCCCATCTCCCTTAGGACCTCCCACAATTTGTTCCTAGATACCATGTCAAAGGTGGATTTAAGATCGACAAAGGCAACATACATGCTGTCCTTGCCGAGGATGACTGTTCGCCAGTAAATGAGAACAAAGTGGAACACCTGATCTATGGTGCTAATGTGTGCCCTGAAACCTGCCTGTAGAGGGGAGAGAGCAGAAATATCATCAATCCAGTCCTGGACCTTGGTCAAAACAAGCCTAGCCACCACTTTCTGCATGCAATCTATAAGACTGATTGGTCTATAATTACTAGGCAAGGATTTGACTCCCTTTTTATAAATGAGTATTATCTCCGACCCCCGCCAGGTATGCGGAATAGGTTCTCCTTGGGCTATGGCATTAGCAAATAAAAGTATTTAAATAGACCATTTGGGCTTGTCATGCAAACAAATGTCTGCAGGAATACAATCTGGGTCCGGTGCCCTTCCACCAGTTAGGGCCCCTAGTGCACGACTAAGATCTTCCCCATCATCAACTTCTTCCTCGGCGTATTGAGTGGCGAAAAAATTAACCCACGCGTCGGGGTCAACATGGTTATCCGGTGGCTGAGCTACTCCTCCCATGCCCCATTTAACCACATCCCAGAACTGTTTGGAGTTTTTACTTTCACTGGCGGACTTTAATTCCTGCCATCTATCCTCGTCCCAGGATTTTTTGGCACTATGAATTGCTTTCTTGTATGTTAACCTAGCGATTCTCACCCTAACCCCACTCCCCACTCCCCGACTTGATCGCCTCACCAAGAATTTTGCGTGCTCTTCTGCACTCACGGTTGTACCATTGATGTTTGGAGACAGCTCCGAAATCCGAGACGCACCAGCACTTTGTCCCCAGACCCCTGCCCTGTACAACGTACTTTGCCGACGGCCCCTGAAGGAGGGAGGAGACTACTTGAACTAGGAGCAGGTCCCGCAGCGCGGGAGACCGCTCCAAAATTCGAGACGCACCAGCATTTTGTCCCCGGACCCCTGCCCTGTACAACACTCTTTGCTGATGGCCCCTGAAGGAGGATGGAGACTACTTGAACTAGGAGCAGGTCCCACAGCGCGGGAGACCGCTCCGAAATTTGAGACGCACCAGCACTTTGTCCCCGGACCCCTGCCCTGTTCAACGCACTTTGCCATTGGCCCCTGAAGGAGGGAGGAGACTACTTGAACTAGGAGCAGGTCCCGCAGCTCAGGAGACCGCTCTGAAATTCGAGACGCACCAGCACTTTGTTCCCGGACCCCTGCCCTGTACAACGCTCTTTGCTGATGGCCCCTGAAGGAGGATGGAGACTACTTGAATTAGGAGCAGGTCCCACAGCGCGGGAGACCGCTCCGAAATTCGAGACGCACCAGCACTTTGTCCCCGGACCCCTGCCCTGTTCAATGCACTTTGCCATTGGCCCCTGAAGGAGGGAGGGGACTACTTGAACTAGGAGCAGGTCCCGCAGCTCAGGAGACCGCTCTGAAATTCGAGACGCACCAGCACTTTGTTCTCGGACCCCTGCCCTGTACAACACACTTTGCCGATGGCCCCTGAAGGCGGGAGGAGGCTACTTGAACTAGGAGCAGGTCCCGCAGCGCGGGACGTCCCGAGCACGGCCCGGGTGAATAGACCGGCAAAGACTGGACTGGGCCACGGCCCTGATATTTGCTCCAAAAGGTACTGTGACTGTGAAATAGGTTGTGCTCTCAGAGTCACAATAGAGTATGTTAACCTATTTGTAAACTCACGGTACTTATCATATTATAGGCAAATTGTTTCACGGAGTAATCTGCTTAAAACCAGCAAGGTTTGGTAGCTCCTTAAAAGGGGTAGTCTGTTTGAGGGTAGTAACTCATACTTTCTGAATTAAAATATAACTATGGGGAAGAGAAAAACACTGAGTACAGCAAATAAAAAGCAGCCCCATTCGGGGGCTCACCCTCGCCAGACCCTCCTGAACTATCTAACAGGAGCTGTGGGTGCCATTGAGCGCCAGATCATAACAGTGGAAGAGGCTTTAAACCCAGAACTTATAGGCTTTGGAGGGGACATAGAATCAGTAAATATATCAAGTGAGGGGTTTGCCCCACCGAGAGAAGTAGCTAGGAGCACTTTACGAAGTAATGGCTGCATTATAAACACATCAGATAACATAATGGGCAGTGACCATGAGTCAGATATACAACCGCCGACAAAGCGAGCCAGAAATCCAGACCCTCCTACACATATCCTAGGGGAAACTAGCTCAATGTTGAGGGAAACTCCCCCTAGAATTAAAAAAAAGATGACTAAGAAGGATAGGCAACCCACAAGGAAAAATCTAGTTAAAGGGGGAAAGTCGACAGACAGCGCTAATATAAGCACACAGAATGAGTTGGCAAAGCTAAGAAGCAATATGGAATCCTGAGATATCTTCCTTAGGGAAAGTTTCAGTAGTTTGATACAAAGAATTGGATTGTTGGAGGAAACATTTTCTAAAAGTTTAGCTAATGCACAGCCCCTTGGCCATAGGACAACTATAACACAAATGAGCAATCACGACCTTCATACAAACATCCAGAGGAGTCTTACCATCCAGCCTGCCCCCGACCGCCACGAGTAAATATCACTTACATCACACAATCCCAAACAACACACTCCCAATACTAACCATGCGGTCCTTTTACCCACTACTCCCATGGTTTCAAAAATGCCTAAGCCCTTAAAAGTCCCTAATGGTCCTAATATTCCTGGCCACCGGAACGACAATGTGGATGAGAGATATTTAACACGCCTGGATTTACCTCCAGCTGCGACACCTTATGTAGTGGTATTAACTAACGTGCCCACATTACAAAAAGGGCTAGCTAAACCATGGGAGATAACAAGGAATAAGTCATTACATTGGCTCGGAATTAGAACTGGCCCTACAGAGAGGCTATTTGAAGAATTCAAGATGGCTAGGAGAGTGAGTTGTGTGGGCAATGGATGCAAGAACTTGCCGGGAGACAGCATAGTGATGACCTTTAAAACCCCCTTCTTGGTACAATCGATTCTGAGTAGAATTGGAAATCAGTCTTCTTTAGGGCAAGGAATTAACCAAGTACCATTAGGCTACTTATCAGCCGACAACTTACACTGCCCCTATTTATAGACTACCACAATCCACGCACAATAGGCCAAGGTTTAATCTCCCCACGTATAATCGTTTTGATGCATTAGTAAACCATGAGTCAGTGGATTGACAACAAAAGGTAGAACAAACAAGGAGTGATATTCCCAGTATAGAGAAGACACTTCCCAAAGGTTGGACTAATGACGAATCGAGCAAGTAATAATACCATCCCACTACAAGTTAATGTTATAACAACGAATGTAAAGAGTAACAATGATATAACCCGGATTACTCCGGTTGCGTTTGCTCCACCTCTTATTACGCAACCGGGTAATATATCAAAGGAGCGGGACATAGACGGGGGAACAACGACAAATGTCAGTTTATCTTCTGGAATGTGGCGGGATTAAAATCTAAGGTAACGAATACCCTGTGGTATGACGTTGTAAAAAAGTTCGACAGACTTAGCTTTCAAGCTTTCAAGAAACCTGTGCAGAAGAGCCCATTCATATCACCGGTTATAAAACCTTTTTTACCCCACCAGTTTCATCACCACACGGGAGATCCAAAGGTTGTCTGTGCACATATATTTCAAACTATCTAAATATAGGAAAAATTGTCCTAAATGTCTCATACCAGCACTATCAAATTATCAGCCTTCATATAGATAGAATATTTTGTATAGTTGTATTGAACTTTGATAATTATGGTGCACCTGGATCGATTGAGGGAATCTTGAGTCGTGTTCAACTAAAGAGATTTGTTTTATCTGGGGTGGTGATTTTAATTCTTCCTTATGCTGGCATGCCGGTAAAGGGGTGTGCGGTATAACATATGAAAAGGGCCCTAGCCTTCCACATTTTCCCCATACAGTGTTTGGTGACCTCCTAAATGACATTATGTTCTTACAAGATATAGGTTTTACTAACAATTTATGTTCTCCTGCGGTCCCCTTCCAACCCACCTTTAATGGCCGAGGTACCTTTTCAACTATTGATTTTTTACTAGTATCAAGCAGATATTCTACCCGCATTATGGATTTTACTATGCATGAGATAGCATTAAGCGACCATTTTCCAATAAGCATCGATGTGATGGTAGAAAATAATGTCATTAGGGCGAGAGAAAATTCTACCAACTTTGTGGATAACATCATCATGAATAGACAAAATGGTTATGCACTCAAATGGGTAAATGTGGATCCAGAGGCATTTATTGGTAAAGTTGTGACTAACTGAAGAAATTTTCCTAATTTGCTTAAATGAGAGGTCAACAAATCAGAAAATTGTAGAAAACTTTTCTGCTATCTCACACTTCATTAAAGAAACACATGTAAAAGCAAAAAAGACTAGAAAAAATAAACGAGGGTGATTTGATAACAATTGTACTAAGGCTTATTCCAAGCTCAAAAATACCATTCATTCCACAGTGAAAAGTCAGGAAAACATCAGAAAAGCAAGAAATGAATACAAGAGGGCAAGAAGGGTTAGAAAGAGCGCCCTAAAAGAGGAAGCTTGGCAAGCCTTACATGATGCTTCGACCAACCGTGATTCCTCTGCCTTTTGGAAGGCGGTTAATCCCCCGTTTTTGTCTGAGAGCGAGAAAGCTACCATAGAGATCGCTATAGCAGAACGAGACTGTATATTACATTTCGCTAAGCTATATAAAAATCCACTGTTAGAAGAACAGGTTATCTCAGCGATGGGGGCAGATATCGAGCAGATCTCAACATTCCAAGAGCTACCCTTACACTCCTCCCTTAGTGAGGTCACTACAGCCATTAATTCGAGTCAGGGGAGGAAGGCAGCAGGGCCCGACGGTATCGCCGTAGATCTTTTTAAATCGAATATAGCATTATGGGGGCCACTTTTAATGCAGGTTTTTAGCGCATGTTGTTCACCAGGTTTTTTATCGACTTGGTATGACTCAATAATAGTGCCTATTTTTAAAAAAGGGGATAGGGCAGACCCAGCCTGCTACCACCCTATCTCAATCCTGGACTCTACAGGCAAGATCGTGGGACGAGTCCTGCTAGATAGGCTACAGTTATGGTGGAAGAACAATCAATTCTAAGAGATTTATAGTATGGTTTTCTCAAGGGCGTGGGCACAATAGAACAGGGTCAGAATTTACGTATTCTGCTTGACAAATATACTAAGGCTAAAAAGGATAGGTTATACCTGACTTTTATTGATTTAACAGCAGCTTTTGATGGTGTCATCCACGATAAGCTGTGGTCGGTTTTAATTGGGATGGGTGTAGATGTTTTAATAATTACATTTTTAAGACAGCTGTATTCGGGGTCTAGGGCCAGGGTTCGCTGTGGGAGGGGGTGAATGCACTAAGCCCTTTAATGTGATGAGAGGTGTCAGACAAGGGTGTATCCTTGCCCCGTTCCTCTTTACATCATAAACTAACTTGAAACCGTGCTGGTTCGAGAATATAAGGATTTACCAGCTGCAGCGACTCGTCCCATCCCAGCACTCCTTTACGCGGATGACGTGGCTCTTATGGCCCGCACACCAATTGGATATGCAAAGGGTGGTAAATGCCTTTGTTAATTTTATGTCAAATTTGGGTCTTACTATCAATTGCTCGAAAACCTTTGCAATGAACTGTGGGGCCGGACCAAAAAAGAAGACCAATACTTTTTTTATTTACTCAAAGGCAATAGAATGTACAAAAACCTTTTCCTATTTGGGGATTTTATTCGACCAGTCAGGTTCATGGTCTCAGGCTATTAAAACCAGAAGGCTGTTATTTATTAAATCCCTGATGGCTTTGTTACATTTTAGCAGACAACTTGGTAGACGCTCCCCTGCAGAACTGCTGCAGATTTATAGAGCTAAATGTGTGGCAATTGCCACCTACAGAGCAGAAATATGGGGCTACACTGAGGTAAACCCATTACAGCTAGCAGAAACCATGTTTATTAGGTTTCTCTTTGCAGTCCCAGACAGCACATCAACCTATACATGCCACCAAAAACTGGGTATACCATATTTAGAGGACATAATTACGATTCAGCCAGTCCTGCTGTGGCACAGAGTTTGGACCTCAGAAAAGACAGCTTTTAACCATTATATCATGAAAGACGCACTGGGGATTGACCGGGTGTGACGCGGTGGAGAAGCAAGGAGTACGAGAGCAATAGGGTCTTAGATAAGTCGTTTTATTGATGGCTCACAAAAGGAGCGGAACAGATGTCTGTTTAAAGAAAACCACAAACACAAAAAAAACGGGCGACTCTCCGTCAAAATTCCTCTTCAGGACAGGGTCTATGTCAGGCTTCAGTCTTCTGTCTTGCCACCCGGAAAAGGGGAAGAGAAGCGTCTCTTTGCCTTGGCGCTCCGCCGGTGATTCCCCAAAAGAAAAGAAACAAGAAAACTATATATAAAGGCCGTCGTTATGCAGAAGCCGTTTCTCAGGAAGGGGAGTGAGGGAACACCAGTTGTCCTGCCCGGCACCGTGTGTGTGAAGGGCGTGGGGTAGGGGTGGCGGAGTGCTCGGGGTTCCTTTATTACTGGGTGCTAGGGTTCTCCCTTTTGGTTCCTCGTCTCACCCCTTGGCTCCCGCCCCGGGTAGGGGTATTCCAGATAGCCCCTAGGGTTCCCCGTACCTTGTCAAGCCATGCCCCTCCAGGGACATGGCTCGCGTGCTGGCGGTACCGGATGAGGTCCGGCTCCCTTCTTTCAGCTGGTCCCTCGGTCCTCAGCGGAATCATCCGGTCGTCGTCGTGGTCCCTCTTAGCCTCGGGGTCAGTCTCCTCGTCCCAAGCGCGTGGCGGTATCCACCAGGTCTGGAGGTTCTCGTCCGTGGCTCTTCTCTCCGCCGCTCCCGGCGTCTTCTCCCTTGCTCCGTCCTCGTCCGTGTTTTTAGGCTCCGCCTCCGGGTCAGGTGATCGGATCAGCTGGTGTGCCTCTTCCTGACGCCGTATCTCCGGGTTAAAGGGGAAAAGACCCGATGAGTCCGGTCCCGGCTGTAAGAGGAGAAAAGGAGAGAGGTAAGCTGGAAACGGGTCTTCCGGCGGTCCGTCTGGGGACGGTCCGTCACACATCCCTTCCCCAGCATGTTCCCGATCGGGGAACAGAGGGACGCGGGAAAGAAAGTCAGTGTTCCCGTTGTCCACCCCTTCCGATGCCTGACCTCGAAGGAGAAGGGTTGCAGGGAAAGGAACCAGCGAAGGATGCGAGGGTTATGACCCTTGTTGCGACTCATCCACAGTAAGGGGGCATGGTCCGTATACAGTATGAAGTGGGAGCCTACCAAGTAATAGCGCAGTTTATCAATAGCCCACTTCAGGGCCAAGCATTCTTTCTCGATTATAGGGTATCGCTGCTCCCTCGGGAATAACTTGCGACTGAGAAATACAAGAGGATGTTCTATGTTGTTGGTGGACATTTAGGACAAGACAGCCCCCAACCCATGCTCAGAAGCATCAGTGTGGAAAATGAAGGGCTTGGTGAAGTCCGGTGAATGGAGCACCGGACTGGAGGTTATGGCTTGTTTCAGGAGGTGAAAGGCGTTCAGGACAGCTGGGGAGGGGTGGGTGAGCGCGGCGGGGGGTGTCCCTTTCTGGAGGAGGTTTGTGAGGGGTGATGCAATTTCCGGATACTGAGGTATAAACCTCCTGTAATAACCAAGAAGTACCAGAAATGCCCTCACTTCCTTTCGTGTCTGGGGAAAAGGTGTTGCTGTTATGGCCCTGACCTTCTCCTCCTTTGGTTCTATACGGCCCTCCCCCAACCGATATCCCAAGTACCTGACCTTCTGGAAACCTACAGTCGACTTCTTAGCGTTGACATGCAACCCTGCCTGGTCTAGGGCTTGTAGGACTTTTTCCAGGTGTAGGAGATGTTCCTCCCAGGAGGGACTGAAAACGACGATGTCGTCTAGGTATGCTGAGGAGTATTGTTGATGTCCTGCTAGGACCCTATTCAAAAGACGCTGGAAGGTGGCAGGTGCCCCATGCAGACCGAAGGGTAAGACAGTGAATTCGTAGAGGCCCATGGGTGTAGAAAAGGCCGTTTTCTCACGATCCTCAGGTCTGAGGGGAACCTGCCAATATCCTTTGGTTAGGTCGATGGTGGTGATGTACTGTGCGGTTCCGAGCCTCTCTATCAGTTCGTCTATGCGTGAAAGGGGGTAGGCGTCGCACTTAGAGATTGCATTGACCGCACGGAAGTCCATGCAAAACCTGACCGAGCCGTCTGGTTTCGGGACCAACACAATCGGGGATGACCAGTCGCTTTGTGAGGGGTGGATGACTTTCAGCTCTAGCATGTTCTTTTCTTATAGCTTCCCGTCTGGCTGCAGGTATGCGATATGGCTTGAGTTGGACTCGTTTCCCGGGAACAGTGTCTATACGGTGCTCAGCCATGCTGGTTTTCCCAGGACGGTCAGAAAAGAGGTGCGAATATTTGTGTAGGGCCCTGTGCAGGGAGGCCCTCTGTTCTGCCAAGAGGTCAGGATTCACCACTAGGTGACATAGGGTGGAGGCCTCGCCCGTAAGGGGTTCGATAGAGTGAATCTCCTCGGGGAGAGGACCCAGCCATTTCTTCAGGAGATTAATGTGGTACAGTTGGGTACGACGGGGTGTGAGTTGTATGCGGTAGGTGGTAAGCCCGACTTTCTCCAGCACTGTAAAAGGGCCTTGCCAATCGGACCGTACCTTAGCTAGTGAAGAAGGCATTAGGACCAGGACCCAGTCCCCTTTTTCTAGGACCCTCCACTTTTTCCCTTTATCATAGACGGTTTGTTGTTTTCGCTGAGCTCTTTCGAGGTTGGAGTCAGCAAACTCCCTGAGCTTTCCTAGCTTAGAGCGCAGCCTCCGGTATAGTCAAGGACGGTCCGGGTCTCCTCTTCAGTTTTGTGTTCCCAACTTTCCTTGGTTATCTCCAGGAGACTGCGGGGTTCTCTCCCATATAAGAGTTGGAACGGGGAGCACCCTAGGCTGTCTTGTGGTTGGCTCCTGATCGCATATAGGGCCAGGGGAAGTAGAAGATCCCATTCTCTGCCCTCCACAGTCAAGAGTTTTTTTAAGGTCAATTTTAATGTGGCATTGTAGCGCTCACACAACCCGTCTGTCTGGGGGTGATAGACTGAGGTCTTCAAATGGGTGATGTCTAGGGTCTTGCAGATTTGTCTCATCAACCGAGACACAAAAGGCGTTCCTTGGTCCGTTAATATCTCCTTGGGGATCCCTACCCGAGAAAAAACCTCTATCAGCTTCGTGCTGATGTTCTGGGTAGTAGGGGTCCTTAGGGGAAAAGCCTCGGGGTACCTTGTAGCGTAGTCAACCACTACTAGGGCGTACAAACAACCGCTCTTGGTGCGTGGTAAGGGTCCTATGAGATCCATGCTACCCTCTCAAAGGGCTGGCCTATGATTGGTAGGGGTTGTAATGGAACACCCGGGGGCCTGTAAGGGTTTTTTCTTTGACATACCTCACATTCCCGACAAAAGTTAGAAACCTAGGAAAAGATGCCTGGCCAGTAGAAGTGTTGTAAAATCATCTGCGTGGTTTTCTGTGCTCCCCTATGTCCGGATAGTAAATGGGTGTGAGCGTAAAACAGTACTTGCTCTCGGAAGCTTTGGGGAACCAGTAGCTGAGGGTTTCCTCCTTCTTCTCCCTGCCTGTACAAGAGGTCTTTTTCTATGATGAACCTGGAGTACGTGACAGGGGGGGTGGTTTTTGTTTCTTTGGCCTGAGTCCAGGCATTCTGCAGGGTAGGATCATTCAGCTGACAAAACCGAAAACTACCGTCCTGAAGCCACGGACTCTGCGTTAGCAACGAGGAGGGTACCGGACTCTGAGGACTAGGGGCTTGTACATGGCACCGTAAGAGAGAAAGAAACTCTGGGTTGTCCCGCCCAACTATCAGATCCTCAGGGAGGGAAGGGACTATTCCCATTTTAGTGTTCAGCACCCTCCCACTGGGTAGACCGATGGGAACTGTTGCCAGGGGATAGACTTTGACATCCCCGTGTACACACCTGATGGGCACAGATTCTATAGGAGAGTGGTCTAGCGGAGGTAGGATGGAACTGCGAATGACTGACTGGCGGCAACCAGAATCTAACAGGGCTTTTATAGGGATGTCGTTCACAGTCACACTTACATAAAAGGCCAGGCCCATTTCATCTGTATACAGGATGGGACGGGGAAGATAGCTCACATCCATTGGTTCGTCTGTTACTTTCCTCCGTGGGCACAGCCGCGCGATGTGGCCCCACTCCCCACAATCAAACCACTGGGGACCCCTTGATGAAACATTCTCGGGACGGTACTGTCGAGGTCTGGGTGGGGGTTCTGGTCCGAGACGCTGTGTTTTTTTCTCGGGTTTAGGGTGAGGGGTAGGGGTACGAGAGGATTCCTCTACTTCCCAGGGGTAGGAGCGGGGCTGCGCCCGGTAATAGGAGGTGGCCATATTGACTGCTTCTTCTGGAGACAACCCCGAATGTTGTTTTAGCCCCCTTTGTATAGGATAGGGAAGGGCTTCAAAGAACTGTTCCAAATAGATCTGTTCCATAATCTCTTCTTTATTGTGTAAGTCTTGTCTAAGCCATTTGTCAGCAGCGGCTTTTAGTTTAAAGTAGAGCGTCTTGGGGTTATCGGCCGCCGACCCGCGTTCCTTCCGAAACCGGACCCGATACGCCTCAGGGTCTAACACGACCTGCTTTATTTCCATATAAGGAGCGTTACCATGGGGATTGGCCACTTGGTAGGCGGCTTGGGCCTCTCCTGTGAGTAACGGGGCTAAAAAGAAGGGCCACTTGACTTCGGGCCATCCTGACGCCCGTGCGGCCCTCTCAAAATTCAACAAAAAGGAATCAGGATCATCTCCAGACTGGTACTTCTGTAAGGACACGTGCGGCCCGGTGCTTGATTTGTTTTGTAATTGCACAACCAATTCCTGACGGTCGTCAGCCACCTTCTGAAGGCGCTCTACTTGACCCGCTATACTGTCCTTGAACATGGCCCTGTCGGCCTGGGCGGAAGTCGTCTGTTTTTCAACGGCCCACTCCAGCTTCTCCTGGCCACGGATCAATTGTTGAATCAAGTTCTCCATTGTGGAGGCGTTATAGAAGATCCCACTTCTGACACCACGTGTGACGCGGTGGAGAAGCAAGGAGTACGAGAGCAATAGGGTCTTAGATAAGTCGTTTTATTGACGGCTCACAAAAGGAGCGGAACAGATGTCTGTTTAAAGAAAACCACAAACAAAAAAAAAACGGGCGACTCTCCGTCAAAATTCCTCTTCAGGACAGGGTCTATGTCAGGCTTCAGTCTTCTGTCTTGCCACCCGGAAAAGGGGAAGAGAAGCGTCTCTTTGCCTTGGCGCTCCGCCGGTGATTCCCCAAAAGAAAAGAAACAAGAAAACTATATATAAAGGCCGTCGTTATGCAGAAGCCGTTTCTCAGGAAGGGGAGTGAGGGAACACCAGTTGTCCTGCCCGGCACCGTGTGTGTGAAGGGCGTGGGGTAGGGGTGGCGGCGTGCTCGGGGTTCCTTTATTACTGGGTGCTAGGGTTCTCCCTTTTGGTTCCTCGTCTCACCCCCTGGCTCCCGCCCCGGGTAGGGGTATTCCAGATAGCCCCTAGGGTTCCCCGTACCTTGTCAAGCCATGCCCCTCCAGGGACATGGCTCGCGTGCTGGCGGTACCGGATGAGGTCCGGCTCCCTTCTTTCAGCTGGTCCCTCGGTCCTCAGCGGAATCATCCGGTCGTCGTCGTGGTCCCTCTTAGCCTCGGGGTCAGTCTCCTCATCCCAAGCGTATCGCGGTATCCACCAGGTCTGGAGGTTCTCGTCCGCGGCTCTTCTCTCCGTTGCTCCCGGCGTCTTCTCCCTTGCTCCGTCCTCTTCCGTGTATTTAGGCTCCGCCTCCAGGTCAGGTGATCGGATCAGATGGTGTGCCTCTTCCTGACGCCGTATCTCCGGGTTAAAGGGGAAGAGACCCGATGAGTCCGGTCCCGGCTGTAAGAGGAGACAAGGAGAGAGGTAAGCTGGAAAAGGGTCTTCCGGCGGTCCGTCTGGGGACGGTCCGTCACACATCCCTTCCCCAGCATGTTCCCGATCGGGGAACAGAGGGACGCGGGAAAGAAAGTCAGCGTTCCCGTTGTCCACCCCCTTCTGATGCCTGACCTCGAAGGAGAAGGGTTGCAGAGAAAGGAACCAGCGAAGGATGCGAGGGTTATGACCCTTGTTGCGACTCATCCACAGTACGGGGGCATGGTCCGTATACAGTATGAAGTGGGAGCCTTCCAAGTAATAGCGCAGTTTATCAATAGCCCACTTCAGGGCCAAGCATTCTTTCTCGATGATAGGGTATCGCTGCTCCCTCGGGAATAACTTGCGACTGAGAAATACAAGAGGATGTTCTATGTTGTTGGTGGACATTTGGGACAAGACAGCCCCCAACCCATGCTCAGAAGCATCAGTGTGGAGAATGAAGGGCTTGGTGAAGTCCGGTGAATGGAGCACCGGACTGGAGGTTATGGCTTGTTTCAGGAGGTGAAAGGCGTTCAGGACAGCTGGGGAGGGGTGGGTGAGCGCGGCGGGGGTTGTCCCTTTCTGGAGGAGGTTTGTGAGGGGTGATGCAATTTCCGGATACTGAGGTATAAACCTCCGGTAATAACCAAGAAGTACCAGAAATGCCCTCACTTCCTTTCGTGTCTGGGGAAAAGGTGTCGCTGTTATGGCCCTGACCTTCTCCTCCTTTGGTTCTATACGGCCCTCCCCCAACCGATATCCCAAGTACCTGACCTTCTGGAAACCTACAGATCGACTTCTTAGCGTTGACATGCAACCCTGCCTGGTCTAAGGCTTGTAGGACTTTTTCCAGGTGTAGGAGATGTTCCTCCCAGGAGGGACTGAAAACGACGATGTCGTCTAGGTATGCTGAGGAGTATTGTTGATGTCCTGCTAGGACCCTATTCAAAAGACGCTGGAAGGTGGCAGGTGCCCCATGCAGACCGAAGGGTAAGACAGTGAATTCGTAGAGGCCCATGGGTGTAGAAAAGGCCGTTTTCTCACGATCCTCAGGTCTGAGGGGAACCTGCCAATATCCTTTGGTTAGGTCGATGGTGGTGATGTACTGTGCGGTTCCGAGCCTCTCTATCAGTTCGTCTATGCGTGAAAGGGGGTAGGCGTCGCACTTAGAGATTGCATTGACCACACGGAAGTCCATGCAAAACCTGACCGAGCCGTCTGGTTTCGGGACCAACACAATCGGGGATGACCAGTCGCTTTGTGAGGGGTGGATGACTTTCAGCTCTAGCATGTTCTTTTCTTATAGCTTCCCGTCTGGCTGCAGGTATGCGATATGGCTTGAGTTGGACTCGTTTCCCGGGAACAGTGTCTATACGGTGCTCAGCCATGCTGGTTTTCCCAGGACGGTCAGAAAAGAGGTGCGAATATTTGTGTAGGGCCCTGTGCAGGGAGGCCCTCTGTTCTGCCAAGAGGTCAGGATTCACCACTAGGTGACATAGGGTGGAGGCCTCGCCCGTAAGGGGTTCGATAGAGTGAATCTCCTTGGGGAGAGGACCCAGCCATTTCTTCAGGAGATTAATGTGGTACAGTTGGGTACGACGGGGTGTGAGTTGTATGCGGTAGGTGGTAAGCCCGACTTTCTCCAGCACTTTAAAAGGGCCTTGCCAATCGGACCGTACCTTAGCTAGTGAAGAAGGCATTAGGACCAGGACCCAGTCCCCTTTTTCTAGGACCCTCCACTTTTTCCCTTTATCATAGACGGTTTGTTGTTTTCGCTGAGCTCTTTCGAGGTTGGAGTCAGCAAACTCCCTGAGCTTTCCTAGCTTAGAGCGCAGCCTCCGGGTATAGTCAAGGACGGTCCGGGTCTCCTCTTCAGTTTTGTGTTCCCAACTTTCCTTGGTTATCTCCAGGAGACTGCGGGGTTCTCTTCCATATAAGAGTTGGAACGGGGAGCACCCTAGGCTGTCTTGTGGTTGGCTCCTGATCGCATATAGGGCCAGGGGAAGTAGAAGATCCCATTCTCTGCCCTCCACAGTCAAGAGTGTTTTTTAAGGTCAATTTTAATGTGGCATTGTAGCGCTCACACAACCCGTCTGTCTGGGGGTGATAGACTGAGGTCTTCAAATGGGTGATGTCTAGGGTCTTGCAGATTTGTCTCATCAACCGAGACACAAAAGGCGTTCCTTGGTCCGTTAATATCTCCTTGGGGATCCCTACCCGAGAAAATAACTCTATCAGCTTCGTGCTGATGTTCTGGGTAGTAGGGGTCCTTAGGGGAAAAGCCTCGGGGTACCTTGTAGCGTAGTCAACCACTACTAGGGCGTACAAACAACCGCTCTTGGTGCGTGGTAAGGGTCCTATGAGATCCATTGCTACCCTCTCAAAGGGCCGGCCTATGATTGGTAGGGGTTGTAATGGAACACCCGGGGGCCTGTAAGGGTTTTTTCTTTGACATACCTCACATTCCCGACAAAAGTTAGAAACCTGGGAAAAGATGCCTGGCCAGTAGAAGTGTTGTAAAATCATCTGCGTGGTTTTCTGTGCTCCCCTATGTCCGGATAGTAAATGGGTGTGAGCGTAAAACAGTACTTGCTCTCGGAAGCTTTGGGGAACCAGTAGCTGAGGGTTTCCTCCTTCTTCTCCCTGCCTGTACAAGAGGTCTTTTTCTATGATGAACCTGGAGTACGTGACAGGGGGGGTGGTTTTTGTTTCTTTGGCCTGAGTCCAGGCATTCTGCAGGGTAGGATCATTCAGCTGACAAAACCGAAAACTACCGTCCTGAAGCCACGGACTCTGCGTTAGCAACGAGGAGGGTACCGGACTCTGAGGACTAGGGGCTTGTACATGGCACCGTAAGAGAGAAAGAAACTCTGGGTTGTCCCGCCCAACTATCAGATCCTCAGGGAGGGAAGGGACTATTCCCATTTTAGTGTTCAGCACCCTCCCACTGGGTAGACCGATGGGAACTGTTGTCAGGGGATAGACTTTGACATCCCCGTGTACACACCTGATGGGCACAGATTCTATAGGAGAGTGGTCTAGCGGAGGTAGGATGGAACTGCGAATGACTGACTGGCGGCAACCAGAATCTAACAGGGCTTTTATAGGGATGTCGTTCACAGTCACACTTACATAAAAGGCCGGGCCCATTTCATCTGTATACAGGATGGGACGGGGAAGATAGCTCACATCCATTGGTTCGTCTGTTACTTTCCTCCGTGGGCACAGCCGCGCGATGTGGCCCCACTCCCCACAATCAAAACACTGGGGACCCCTTGATGAAACATTCTCGGGACGGTACTGTCGAGGTCTGGGTGGGGGTTCTGGTCCGAGACGCTGTGTTTTTTTCTCGGGTTTAGGGTGAGGGGTAGGGGTACGAGAGGATTCCTCTACTTCCCAGGGGTAGGAGCGGGGCTGCGCCCGGTAATAGGAGGTGGCCATATTGACTGCTTCTTCTGGAGACAACCCCGAATGTTGTTTTAGCCACCTTTGTATAGGATAGGGAAGGGCTTCAAAGAACTGTTCCAAATAGATCTGTTCCATAATCTCTTCTTTATTGTGTAAGTCTGGTCTAAGCCATTTTTCAGCAGCGGCTTTTAGTTTAAAGTAGAGCGTCTTGGGGTTATCGGCTGCCGACCCGCGTTCCTTCCTAAACCGGACCCGATACGCCTCAGGGTCTAGGCCCAAGTGGTCTAACACGACCTGCTTTATTTCCATATAAGGAGCGTTACCATGGGGATTGGCCACTTGGTAGGTGGCTTGGGCCTCTCCTGTGAGTAACGGGGCTAAAAAGAAGGGCCACTTGACTTCGGGCCATCCTGACGCCCGTGCGGCCCTCTCAAAATTCAACAAAAAGGAATCAGGATCCTCTCCAGACTGGTACTTCTGTAAGGACACGTGCGGCCCGGTGCTTGATTTGTTTTGTAATTGCACAACCAATTCCTGACGGTTGTCAGCCACCTTCTGAAGGCGCTCTACTTGACCCGCTATACTGTCCTTGAACATGGCCCTGTCGGCCTGGGCGGAAGTCATCTGTTTTTCAACGGCCCACTCCAGCTTCTCCTGGCCACGGATCAATTGTTGAATCAAGTTCTCCATTGTGGAGGCGTTATAGAAGATCCCACTTCTGACACCACGTGTGACGCGGTGGAGAAGCAAGGAGTACGAGAGCAATAGGGTCTTAGATAAGTCGTTTTATTGACGGCTCACAAAAGGAGCGGAACAGATGTCTGTTTAAAGAAAACCACAAACAAAAAAAAACTGGGCGACTCTCCGTCAAAATTCCTCTTCAGGACAGGGTCTATGTCGGGCTTCAGTCTTCTGTCTTGCCACCCGGAAAAGGGGAAGAGAAGCGTCTCTTTGCCTTGGCGCTCCGCCGGTGATTCCCCAAAAGAAAAGAAACAAGAAAACTATATATAAAGGCCGTCGTTATGCAGACGCCATTTCTCAGGAAGGGGAGTGAGGGAACACCAGTTGTCCTGCCCGGCACCGTGTGTGTGAAGGGCGTGGGGTTCCTTTATTACTGGGTGCTAGGGTTCTCCATTTTGGTTCCTCGTCTCACCCCCTGGCTCCCGCCCCGGGTAGGGGTATTCCAGATAGCCCCTAGGGTTCCCCGTACCTTGTCAAGCCATGCCCCTCCAGGGACATGGCTCGCGTGCTGGCGGTACCGGATGAGGTCCGGCTCCCTTCTTTCAGCTGGTCCCTCGGTCCTCAGCGGAATCATCCAGTCGTCGTCGTGGTCCCTCTTAGCCTCGGGGTCAGTCTCCTCATCCCAAGCGCGTCGCGGTATCCACCAGGTCTGGAGGTTCTCGTCCGCGGCTCTTCTCTCCGTTGCTCCCGGCGTCTTCTCCCTTGCTCCGTCCTCTTCCGTGTATTTAGGCTCCGCCTCCGGGTCAGGTGATCGGATCAGATGGTGTGCCTCTTCCTGACGCCGTATCTCCGGGTTAAAGGGGAAGAGACCCGATGAGTCCGGTCCCGGCTGTAAGAGGAGACAAGGAGAGAGGTAAGCGGGAAACAGGTCTTCCGGCGGTCCATCTGGGGACGGTCCGTCACACCGGGTTAACCACATAAAATGGCTAGATTACTTAAAAACGTTTTTGTCTAAATTGGGCCATCCCCAATATTTTAAAGAACCATAAACTATGTGTAAGATGTCTATGAGAGACCTTAAAGTGAGCTGTATGAGCTATTTGGGTGTAATTAGAACTACACTAGAATTAAAGAAACCTATGGTTCAAACACATCAATTGACCCTGATGACTTTATCTATTCAACCGTATATTAGATTAATAACTAATGATTACGAAAGGTTTCTGCTAACACGCTTCAGATTGAATATTTTACATAGGTCCTTAAGTTTTCCTGTACAAAATGATTGGTCGAGAGTGTTAAGTAATTGCCCGTGCGATGATTCCACATAATCGATGATACATATACTGTTTTTTTGTAAATGTTATTCTATCGCGAGAAGAAGTTGGATTATTCCTGTAATACAAAGACCAAATTTGAGACAATGTTACCCAGCATTCTTGACCCTGCAACTGCTAGAAAATGAATGTATTATTGCTTCAGTCATTGCCTTCTTAAAAAATGTTTTCAAATGTCGTAAATCAATTTTGATGTGATCTTGATAATATTACGCATACATTTCTTAAGGTGTTTTTATTGTTTCCATTTGTGCTTGTGAACTTTTATGGTTAACTTTAACAGTTACCCAATAAAGAATTTTTGATTTAATTTGATTTGATTTGATGTTTGGACTGGGTAAGTTTCATCCTCGACTTGCTCTGTTTTTGAAAATGAAAGCGTATCGCTGAAAAAAATTAATTATGCAGCTCTGTGAAATCTATGTTGGTTTCTGGGGTAAAATGGCGAGTCTTCATCAGTTTGGTTGTTCGTTCGAGCTCACTGCTTATGGTGATTAATGTTTCTGGACATGTTAGGATTTTAGATCATTTAACTTGTCGCATATTGTTAGAAAGTAAACGATCACTCACTGTAGATAGGGTAGCCGGTGCTGGCGGTACTCTAAGATGCTTAAATCCAAACTGGGAGCAGAGCGGATAATGATCGCTTTCTATGCGTGCGTGTATGGTCATGTCCTAAAGATTCTGCCTTAAATTCAGGCTGACTAGGAGGTAGTCGATACTGCTAGAGTGGTAGCCATTATTAAAAGTATTTGGATCTTCTCTGTTTGAGACGGACCGGCCGTTGGCTGCTCTAAGGCCTTGTTCCAGACATAATACTTTTAATTGGATTGCAGCCTCGGTCCATCGTTTAATCAGGTTTAATTCCAATGCCGGGACTCCCCAGTATTCATCCTCTTCCCTCACAAGGTCAATATCTTCATTGTCGAGCAGTTCAAAAGTGGTGTTTAAATCACCAGCAATTACGACACCAGAATCCCCAGGGAGGGTGTCTAACAATTCACCCAGAGCGTTGATGGTTCCGGATCTTCCTCCCCCACTCTGGCCTCTAGCATATACATTCACTATTGCACAAGTACGATGAGGCCCAAGGGACACCATCAGCACAAGAATGTCTAAGGAATCCAAGGGTAAGAACCGGTTCTTTAGACCTATTTCTTGCTTTACCCAGATTGTGATACCCCCTGATGGGCGGCCCCTAGCACCCCGGGTAGCTGGAGTGCAATAATTTAGATAACCCGGATGAAAAAGCAGATCTGTTACCCAGGTTTCCTTAAAGGCACATATATCATAATTCCCTATAAAGTCATTCCAGTTAGGGGCATCATCCTGGTTCTCAACTCCGCTATGTTCTAGGATAATATAGAGATGGTACGCGACGTTGGGTGTATGTTATTTATCAGCAGGACATTGGAGGGTACATGGCCAGAGTCGTGATTAGACCGATTGAAAACCCTATCGGGTTGGTCTAGCCTAATTTTGGGGTTCCCTATCAAAAGAGTGGAAAATGAGTTGCTAGAACAATCTGTCGGAACTGCCAATGTGCAGTACCCATTGTCCGGGAGTAGCCGTCAATCAACCTCACTAAGCATAGACACAGATTGATAGGGGGCTGCGGGACTTTTGGGGGAAGGTTTGGTGTTTCCTTTGGGCGGGCTAAGTTTAAGGTGAATGGCTGTTACACAAAAAAAATTGTGTCCGTAGATCATAAGCTACTAGATACTCAGACAATTCTTTGTGTGGTAGGGTTAGGGCAATGACATCTGTTTCAACCCCCGTGGTGGAATATCATTTAGCCCTAACAATATCATCCCTTATTATGGCGCTTCATCCCTGCACTTTCTGAATCCAATGAATGGTTTTGTTAATAAGGGAATCCTCATCCTCTGTAGATGATCTAGGTGCAGGCTTTGGTACCTTGATCATGTATATTGTCCTTTTCTGCTCTGGATTAGTGTCTCTGCTATACAGTAAGGGGTACCTATTGGCATGCAGAAGTGAGGTGCTTATTGGTGTGACCGTTTCTGGTTTTGATGCTGGGAGTCTTAAGTGGACCATCCTATTTATTTTGTCCCCCCTTCCACGTTCAAAATGCTGTGGGCTCCTGTAGCCCTTCCAGCATTTATCTTGCTGGCACTGTCCCCCCAGAAACATTAATAATGGCCGAGTGACCCACTCTAGATGATTGTGTATGGTGCTGCCCTCCCTGGGTAGGCATTGACAACCTGGTTTGTCTTTTAGTGTTTGAACTACATTATGCACACTAATAATGGATTCAGAGAGCTGGGCCACGGCTACCTTAAGTACTTTTATTTCTTTGGTCAGATTTAGTAACTGGGCTGATAGTGAGATCGGCATGGGGGTCACTACTGATAGATTTTAGCTGAGTGTCTTTAATTTCTCTACTGGGGACCGAATTCCCCCTGCTGCGGAGGGCAGGGCTAGCCATTGGGTGTGTCTTCCTTTTTAATCGTCTTTTTACCATGGGCCTTTCTTTAATTAGGTCACTGCTATGTTCATTAGACCCGTCCACAGAAGTAGCCGTATCTGAGAGGGGGCGTAGCTGTTACTACATTGGAAGATGGCGAGGTCATCTACCAATACTGCCCCTTCTGTGGCTGAGTTTCCACCTACGTTTGGGGTGGAGCTCTGAGCAGCTATATGACTAGTTTCTTTGTTTTCACTATTAGATGGGATCTTGTTGCATCCTCTGAAAATACTGTATATGGGTTGTGTGCTATGTGCTAGGACACATGGGCTGTTAAATTCGAGGATACCTTCACATTAAGTTAAAAGATTGTCAATGCGGTCGAGTTACCCCCCCCTCCCAACTTTGTGTCCTTCATAGTTATTTGTGGCCTTTTTACTCTTCTTTGCAACCTTTAGCTTTGAAACTTGCGCTCCCTTCTCCTTGGCCTTTCGCTTTCCCATTCTTGAACTTTTGGGTCCACACTATATTAGTTCAAAATCAATGGCCCAAAAAGATATAATGATAAAACAGGATGCCGCTGTGGTGCAGCAGTTAACAGTACCTTGTTCCCTTGGTGGAGATATGGTGAGTTAGCGGGTTCATGCAGTGGTGAAAGTGAAGTCAGGGGGTGGCCCAGCCCAGCCTCCTCCGGGATTTGACGGGCGCAGACAGGCCTGCGGGAGGCCCATTGATGTTTTCTAGTGCCTCAGGGTGCACAGGAGTGGTAACGTCGGCAGCAACAGATCATCAGCAGCGCGGGCAGAGCAGCCTCCACGCCCCCAGCTCCGTAGCAAGCACCGGTCTTCTGTCAATAACGGTGGTCCCCACATCTGCAGGCACAACCCCCGCAGGCACCTGGGGCGTCCCCGGCGATCGCGGCTGCGACATGAGGGCACCGGTTTTACTTATGTGGAGGCCGCGCCTCAGTCGGATCGTGGCGCCGCTGTTACTTGGGCAATCGTGCAGCGATTTGCTTCGCACTAGTGGGAGACAGTGCCTGATCGTTGTCTCCTTCGATTACTTATGCAAACCGTCAGTAAGTCGTGCAAGGTTGAGCAAATTCCGGGCAAATTGAGGTTACAGTCGAGGGAGCTTACTCAATCTGGGCCATTTTGGAAAGGGTCTGCCCGTCTCGAGAGCCTGCCTGCCCATGATTCTTGCCTCACATTATAGTGGCTTTGTAGGGCTGGGTAAGACAGTAATGCCATAATATATTTGAAAGACACAAAATAACTTATTTGAAGCTGAAGAAGAGTGAGATAAAGTTAATTGCACAAGCTGTCTTTGGATTTGCACCTACACCAATGCTATTCATTTGAATGGTACAGTGAGCAATGTGTAGTTTTCCATGTAACATCAGAGTGAATCAACAAACTGCATTTCCTTGATAGACACACAGTGAGATTTTTGTGAAGTACATAAATACTTACCACCTATAAATGGGATGTGTGAGGTATGTGAGCCCAAAACACTATTCCTCTGATCCACATAAATTTTGCAAAGTAAATATGACATCATTACCTAATGTGAATACCTCATTGCTCACACAAACGATTATCAACAATACATAACTTGATGGGTGTGCCAGTACTAGCCAGATACTCATGCCCATATTCCTCAAGTGCACATTGCCTGGCCCTGTGTATACTGATAAATACTGAGTATGCAACACAGGCCATAATAGCTGACTTATGTTACTCTGCCCCAGAGGGGGGTCAAGTGTGGAGTGTGAGTTCATCCACACATTACATCATTTGCACATGTAATTTTGTTTATGTGGCAGAACAGGGAACCTGTAGCAATGTAACACCTCCCCAGGGGATGGTAAAATAAGACATATGGGCAAAACGTCTTCTTGTTTGCTCTTTCCAAGTAAGCTGCATCGTGTGGCATGCTCAGCAAGAAGTAAATGCCAATGCCAATGGATTTTATCCAGGCAAGTGTGGCTTCCTGCACAAATATAAACCAGTGATCAACTCATAACCCATTGCACTATGGTTCACGGGTGTCTTCGTAAGTGCTAAGGAGAAGTGTGTGTCCCAGCACAGGCAGGGAGCAGTAATCTGTAGTATCAATTCAAATCCAGCACTTACCTGCCCTCTCCCTTTCACACAAGCTATTACAGTAAGTAGACTACCTGTGTTGTGCTGTATGTGTAAAATGAAATACTAGGCCCCACTTACAGTGTCTAAAGTATGGAAATGGATTCATACATAATCCTAATATGAGGCAGGTCGACTGTTGTCCAGAGGAGTCTGACAATGCAATATTTTCCTACAATGTATTCAGGACGAAATTAACATCATTTACTTACCTAGCACAATAGTACCAACTTATGACAAATAAATAATATCCAACTAGAGAACAATGATTAATTTCTTGCAATGTAAAACCAAATATCTAAAAACACTACCTAACCCTAACTGACCTCCACAAACTATCAATAACACTAGCCTATACTATCTTATCTAACACTTAATCTATCTTCACCACTATTGACACATGACAAGTTAGACATCATCCACCCAACCCCCTTAATACACACAGGTCAGTACAATAGAAAAATCAACTACACCCCACACATAGAAGCCTAAACAAAGATATATTTTATGCTATTAAAAAAACCACTTGGGGGGTTTATTATTTTGTTTTAACCTAGAACATTAACCTCCACCCACTTAAAATCCTACCATAATAAAAACTAAACAAACAAATACGACATAAAACATCTTAATTATAACTAACCTAAGCTATGCCAAAACCCACACTAAACACTAACTATAACCATAACCACTAAAAATACTAATCATAAAATTAATAAAAACAAAGAAAGGGATTTCCAGAGGTAGAGTCCAAGTAGTAAATCTGGGTGGCAAATCTCTTTCAGGCTCTTCTGCTCCTTCTCAATCCTGGCCATCCTCCGGTCTAAAAGATGCAACTGACGGACAAGCAAATCATGAAAATATGCAGGTGCTCCACTTCCGTCCCTCTTTTGTCCTGTACCTTGCAGCTGCTGCCACCTGAGAGTCTGGAGTGGGCTGTTACATGCCTTGCTGCTGAGTGGCAACCTGAGATGCTGTAGCCGCTGGGGGTTTTCTGTGCATGTGACCATGCAGATGCTCTCCAAACGTCAGCTGACTTTGTCTTCTGATATGTGTGATCCGTTTTCCGAAAAGCAAGGGCTAGTTTATTAATGCACCCATAATATGTGTGACTCAAAGCAGAGATTTTTGCCATGTGTGCTGTCATGTGACCTATGGAGGTAATTGTACCTCATATTAGGGCAAGTTTAATATGTATATCACGGATCACAAAATGTAACTGACATTGTCATACAATCATAAGTGCCAGTCCATACCTACACCTAATCTTGGAATAGAGAAGTGTACAATATACCTTCATTACAATGACTTCTACACACTAACCCAATTAAGGTCAGTGTAGGTGTACAAAAATCTATTTAGTCACAATATAGAACCATGCATTTCACTCATACCAGTGATCCCCACTCGTGCTGATGTGTCAATTGTAAGTAATAGCCATGTCTAGATATGTACACTTTTGTTGTTGGTCTTTCATCATGCAAGGGGGGAGGCGAGGCAAGACCTAAGTGAGATGCTTATAGGTAAGCAAGGGCAGCTTGTGTGGTTCTCCATGTTTTAAGTAATCTGGAGTTATGCAAGGTAGCGCACATTGCTAACTTGCCTTACTCTGCAGTGGGGAGCCATTCCAATAGACGGAAGGTGGGTGCTTGTTATAGACTGTATCGCAATTATCCCTTCTTTCCCTCTTCCTCGTTGGTCCTCTACCCTTCTCCTTCCCAGCGTTCTGTCTACACGATGACCGCCTGCTGTCCCAAGATTCTAAAGCAGTTGAGTCAGATTGTTAACATTTTTTCCTGAGCGGTGGTGGCGTGTATGGGCAGCAAGAATAAATGTGTTCTTCCACATACCTGACTGAAGACTTTCTTTAATATTGGTGATGAATGCTGGACGGGCACAGCACTCCTGCCTCCTCCCCAAAATGCTCAACGCCATGCCACACACTTCTTTTCCTCCAACTACAACACTTGAGTCAATGTTCGTAGCCATTCTTGTCAGCGGTTCTGTCGACCTTCTCTGCTGGATCCTGTTTCATAGTGGAGGCATTCAGATTCTGCCGGTTGTAAGTCACATCATGTCAACTCCATGAGGTGAGGTGCTTTGTGGGTACATGCTGGGGATAAACACTGTGCAGTCCCGACTATCTTCGTGTTTGTTCCCAGTGCCCTTGCCTCTGTTTTCTGCTGTGCTTACCGGCACACATTGCCTCTTCTGAGGTGTTGGCACACGCAACGTCTCTAGTTCAAGCCTTTTCTTCTTCAACAGTAGCCTGTCACACTGATGGGCACAGCTGCTACACAGTCCTAGTGTTCTTTTTCATGCCAGCGCATTTCCTCACGTTTCTGGTGAAATTATCTGTGCATGTCTGCCTGGTACCAGCAGTTGGTGACTCCTTTGGCCATCAGATAGAGCCTTATGTTCATTAATGGAAGCCTGTCATGCTGATAGGCACAGCCTCTTCATTATTTTCAGTGTATTCAATTTTCTTCATTTTATGCTTAAAATATTGTGTGGCTGTGTGTATTTTCATTCTTTGGTTGCCTGTCATTCTGACAGGCACAGCTTCTTCTCTACTATTTAAGCTTGGTTCAAACTGCTAATGTCACTGGTGTCATCGTGCGGACACATGCTTTTCACATTCATAGTTGCCTGGCATGCTGACAGGCACAGCTTCTTTACAGTTATTGTTAACTGTAATACATTAAGTTTATCTTCTATTTTAGCAAATTATATCTTAGCAAAATTCCCTAACATACTTGTCATCACAGCTTTTTTGCAGTTATAATAGGGGAAATATTTACCAAGACTTGCTACATCGTATATGAATACAAGAGGTTGTGTGGCACATCTGCATACCATAATTCTGTTCACTTATCTGCGCAACTTTAAGCATTCTTCCAAAGCTTGTTGTCTTCTATTGACATGGCAAATCCTAATATGAATCAACCTCCAGCATTTTTTGATGAATTGGTAGAACCCTCCATAGCATGGAAGGACTGGGAAAAGATTTTCGCATCTTACCTCATCGCAATTGGAGGAGAAAAATTCTTGCCTTTAAGGAAACATATTCTATTGCACAACATTGTGATTCAAGGTAGGAAGGTGTATGAAAAGTTTTCTGATTCTGATAGCGATTCACGAGGGGAAGACTCTCATGATGCTTACACTACAACCTTAAAGAAATTGACTAAGCACTTCTGGCAAAAGGTAAACGTAGTTCTGGAAAGACACACATTTTTTGGGAGGATGCAAGGAAAAACAGAAACAGTTTCCTCTTACATAGCAGTTCTGGGAGGTCTTGCAAATTTATGTGACTTTGGTACCTTAGGCAACTCTCTCATTAGGGACCAGCTAGTTCGCTGCACAAATAATCCAAAAATCCAAGAGAAATTGCTAACTGGAAACCCAGATCTAAAAGTTGCAGTAGAAATTGCTTAAAGCATTGAACGTATGGCTGAATATATAAGAGAGATGAAAATAAGTAATGGAAGTGATACCATGCATATAGTGAAAAATAAACCCATTCCTGATTCTTTTGGAAGGGAGAGTAGCTCTGTCAAGAAAGGTGGTGAATCTAGAAGTAATAAATATTCATGCAATAAATGATAATACCGAAGAAGTTAACAACACATATGTTTTCCAAGTTATTGAGAACTCTATGAGCAATAGTAATGATTATTCAAAATGTTAGATTTTTCTGGATGGTGTTGATTTTAATAGCTTAGAGAAAAAAAGCAGCTAGGTTATATACGAGTGCACAGCCTAGACTTGTCACCATGCAGTAGTGCTAGTATTGCCCACCTCAAATGGCCTGCTGCTTGAAAGACCACAAATACAACATGTTTTTATAGAAATATGAGAGGCAACACAAGAGAAAGCTGTATAGAAGTAATACAACACAAGCACAAATTTTCAGTTCACACGAAATATTTGCAGTATTCAGGTGTTCTTTATTCCAAGACACAGTGCGACAATGTTCACAGCCAACGCGTTTCGCCCAAACATGGGCTTTTTCAAGGCACGCAATATTAAACGTAGATGCACAAAGTATGTTCCACAGGTGTCGTCGCATACAGTGTAGGTAGAATCAAAATGAAGAGTGAAACGTAAATGCTCATAAGTCATAAAGTACATCCGGGATGAGAGTTCTCAAGGAGTCCTAGTAGTATTAGGTTTCGAGTAGAGTATTCCAAGTTGTACTTTCGGGGGGTCAATAACGCCGTGCTTGCCGTCGTGATTCTTTTGGAAGGGAGAGTAGCTCTGTCAAGAAAGGTGGTGAATCTAGAAGTAATAAATATTAATGCAATAAATGATAATACCGAAGAAGTTAACAACACATATGTTTTCCAAGTTAATGAGAACTCTATGAGCAATAGTAATGATTATTCAAAATGTTAGATTTTTCTGGATGGTGTTGATTTTAATGTATATGTTGACTCTTGCTCTCCTTATACTCTTATTGAGTATGACATTTTCAAGAATAAATTCCAGGGTAAGAGTTGCATATTGATGTTACCTGACATTGAACCAGGGGGTTATAACAGGGATCCAATTCCTCTGGAAGGCATGTTGTCATTGGAAATTAAATTCAAAGACAAACTTACACACAGAAAAGTTTATCTAACTAAGAAGAGGTCCTGTTTGTTGGGGTGGGCTCATCATAAAGAGTTGTATGTCAAATTAGACCCCAACAAAGTGGAACCAGTGTTTGCAGTGGAAGAGGGCAATCAATAACTCAAAGTTATTTGTGATGATTTTCCAGAAGTGTTTAATGAAAATTTTGGTCACTTAAAAGGTTTCAAACATAAAATCAAATTAAAAGATAATGCAGTTCCAGTTATTCATAAGGTTCGTCTAATTCCCTATCTCATGCAAGCACCATTTAGGTAAGAGTTAGATAAATTGGTGTCCCAAAACATTATTGAACCTATTGAAAGTTCCTTATGGATTGCCCTTATTGTAATTGCACAAAAATTGGGTGGTAAAGGATTGCGTCTCAGTGTGGATCATAGAGACCTTAATTCATATATCTGGGTAGACAGACTCCCCCTTCCTCGCATCAATGATATGATCAGCATGATTGTGGAAGCAGAGTTATATTTTGTGATTGACTTATCATCCGCCTATCATCAAATTGAATTACACCCAGATTCTAAGTCTCTAATGTCTTTCATTACTTCTTTTGGGGAATACAGATTCCACCGCATGCCTTTCGGCCTTGCTTCTGCTGCGGCTGTTTTACAGCGTGTTATGCGGCGCATTTTGGGGAAAATTGCCAATGTCCCTTGTTTTCAAGACTCACATCTGTGTGAATATGAATGTTTAATGCACATTCAGTGGAGTGTTGCATCTGGAGCAGTACAGGGCCATGCAACCCCCACATGACGATGTTGGCCCATGGAGGGCCAGCCAGGGTCCTTCAGGGAATGTCAAGTCCAAAGCTAGAGGAAGAGTTCAGTCTGCAGTCTGATTGCTGTGTCATTGGCGATCAAACAGCATATGGCAGTCCATGTCGAGGTCCAAGGTGAGTGTCGCAGAGTGCATCGGGGGACAGTGGAAGGTGATGATGCAGAGGGCAGTACCAAGCTGAATTTGGACCTATGGCTGAGATGCATGCTGCTGCGTCCTTCTTACCACGATGTCGGAATCATTTGCTTCTTCGTCCTCTGCTGTTTCATGTGCCTCACGTCTGGGTGGTGGTGTTCTGTCTACAGCACTGTGTGGCAGTGACACATCAGTGCCGTAGGTGGAAGGTCTGCCGCACTGTGTGGCACTGACACTTCAGGGGGCGGAGTTGTGGATGGAGTGATAGCAGCAGCATGGATCAGTGCAAGGCCTTGTGGCAGCAATGCCATGAGGATGGTCCTGAGGTCATTGAGGAACCCAGCTACCTCTCGCTGGTGTGCAGCCATGGCAGCCGCACTTTCCGCATTCGCCAGCTCTATGGTCTCCATTAACCTCCGCATGTTTCCTAACTCCCGTGTGACACCGCTAAAGCCACTCTGACTGGACAGTTGTTCTATTCTCTGAGTCAGGGCTCCAGCGATGTCAGCCATGGTCCTTTGGAGAGCATGGAGCGGACTGTGGGTGTCCGTTAGGGACCGTCAGTGGTCCCTGATGGAACTTAGACACCCACGTATGGCATCTAGTTTCTTTGCCATGCGGTCGAAGCCCACCAGCACCTGTTCTGCCAGATTCTCCTGGTACCCCAACACACGGCATTGGAAGGCCATGTGTTCCTCGTGGGGGTCCTGGGAGACAGCCGTGGTGGGGGGTGCTGCCTGCTGCGTGGTCTGTGCAGGGGGTGGGGTCTCCTCATAGCAGCTGGGCTGCCCAGCTCCTGGAAGTGGGCTGCATAGGCTCTCCACGAGCAGTTGTAGGGCATCAGAGTCGAAGCTGTGGTGGTCCTCTTCGTTATCAGAGAAGAGAGGGTCGGGCTGCTCAGCAGGAGGTGTTGATTCTCCCTCTGCAATGTGAAGGGGAGATGCAGTTTAGCAATGCGTCCACATGTATGTTGTCGCATTGTACATGTTTTCATACAGACAGCATGACTGGGTACATTGTGGGTGTTTGGGAGGAACTGCCTATTTGATGGGGGACAGTGGACATTTTGACAACAGACGTGTGTGTGTTTGAACTTGTGCATTATCAGCTCACATTTCCCTGCAATGCCAAATGTGATTGGCCAGTGTCTGCACCCAAGCAGCACCACTTGTGTCCTGTGTTCTGTTGTAGGTGTTTTGCAGATTGAGCCACATCGTTGTCAATGTTGATGTGCTCTGCATGTGATGTGTGTGTGCCGCATTTTGGGGGAGTCATCCTGCAGCTCTGATTTGCTGGCCCTTATCCCTTTCATGCGGTGTGCCTTTATTTCTGTGCTTGCACAGTGCTGACATGTTGCATACTTGGGTACATTGGTCTGTTGGTGGAAGTTGGTGGTCTGGGGCATGGTTTTTCCACAGCTGTGCTATGCTTACTTGTGCATGTGTGCCATTGTGCCCATCTAACCCGTCCCCCCAGTCCCTGGTCATTACTCACCCTGTTGCTGTTGTGTCCGGTCCTGTTTTGCAGTGTCCGGGCCCCCAACTCCTGCCACCGTCTCCCCACTTATGACTGTGGCCACCATTTCCTCCATTTCATCCAGCTCCTCCTGTGGCACTGGACTCCCACTTCCAGTCTGCATTGCTGCCTTCCAGTTGTTGGCGAGTTTCAGCTTGGTATTTTGCTTGACATCATTCCAGCGCCTCTTGACCTCTTCCATTGTCCTCTTCAGCACTCCGACTGCATTCACCATGTCCACAATGGGCTGCCACTGTCCATTTTTTGTTGCCAATGACACAGTGGAGGTGATGAACAGTAGTTGATGGTGTTCTATCACTTCCGTTATCAGGATCCTGTTTTCTTGCGGACTCTTCTTCTTGTTTGTTGTAACGCTTTTCGCCCTAATTAGGATGGGTATTCCCAGACGTGGGACCCGTGCTCACTACGCCACTGGAGTCAAGCTATCCTGGCTGATGACGGCTGATAGCCAGAAACCGGTCCTAGGATGCTTGATTCCGGTCCAGGGAAGACATGGCTTGGCAGTTCGGGCTGGACTGTTCCCATGAGGCACAGGGTCAAGACTGATTTGCATATGGCCATGTCTGAACTGGGGTGGCGTAGTGGGCAAAAGAACGATGGATTTAACCCAGATCTCTTGACTGGGGGAGAATGTCTGCATTGTCAGCATTCCGTCCATCATTTGTTTGTTGTAACGCTTTTCGCCCTAATTAGGATGGGTATTCCCAGACGTGGGACCCGTGCTCACTACGCCACTGGAGTCAAGCTATCCTGGCTGATGACGGCTGATAGCCAGAAACCGGTCCTAGGATGCTTGATTCCGGTCCAGGGAAGACATGGCTTGGCAGTTCGGGCTGGACTGTTCCCATGAGGCACAGGGTCAAGACTGATTTGCATATGGCCATGTCTGAACTGGGGTGGCGTAGTGGGCAAAAGAACGATGGATTTAACCCAGATCTCTTGACTGGGGGAGAATGTCTGCATTGTCAGCATTCCGTCCATCATTTGTTTGTTGTAACGCTTTTCGCCCTAATTAGGATGGGTATTCCCAGACGTGGGACCCGTGCTCACTACGCCACTGGAGTCAAGCTATCCTGGCTGATGACGGCTGATAGCCAGAAACCGGTCCTAGGATGCTTGATTCCGGTCCAGGGAAGACATGGCTTGGCAGTTCGGGCTGGACTGTTCCCATGAGGCACAGGGTCAAGACTGATTAGCATATGGCCATGTCTGAACTGGGGTGGCGTAGTGGGCAAAAGAACGATGGATTTAACCCAGATCTCTTGACTGGGGGAGAATGTCTGCATTGTCAGCATTCCGTCCATCATTTGTTTGTTGTAACGCTTTTCGCCCTAATTAGGATGGGTATTCCCAGACGTGGGACCCGTGCTCACTACGCCACTGGAGTCAAGCTATCCTGGCTGATGACGGCTGATAGCCAGAAACCGGTCCTAGGATGCTTGATTCCGGTCCAGGGAAGACATGGCTTGGCAGTTCGGGCTGGACTGTTCCCATGAGGCACAGGGTCAAGACTGATTTGCATATGGCCATGTCTGAACTGGGGTGGCGTAGTGGGCAAAAGAACGATGGATTTAACCCAGATCTCTTGACTGGGGGAGAATGTCTGCATTGTCAGCATTCCGTCCATCATTTGTTTGTTGTAACGCTTTTCGCCCTAATTAGGATGGGTATTCCCAGACGTGGGACCCGTGCTCACTACGCCACTGGAGTCAAGCTATCCTGGCTGATGACGGCTGATAGCCAGAAACCGGTCCTAGGATGCTTGATTCCGGTCCAGGGAAGACATGGCTTGGCAGTTCGGGCTGGACTGTTCCCATGAGGCACAGGGTCAAGACTGATTTGCATATGGCCATGTCTGAACTGGGGTGGCGTAGTGGGCAAAAGAACGATGGATTTAACCCAGATCTCTTGACTGGGGGAGAATGTCTGCATTGTCAGCATTCCGTCCATCATTTGTTTGTTGTAACGCTTTTCGCCCTAATTAGGATGGGTATTCCCAGACGTGGGACCCGTGCTCACTACGCCACTGGAGTCAAGCTATCCTGGCTGATGACGGCTGATAGCCAGAAACCGGTCCTAGGATGCTTGATTCCGGTCCAGGGAAGACATGGCTTGGCAGTTCGGGCTGGACTGTTCCCATGAGGCACAGGGTCAAGACTGATTTGCATATGGCCATGTCTGAACTGGGGTGGCGTAGTGGGCAAAAGAACGATGGATTTAACCCAGATCTCTTGACTGGGGGAGAATGTCTGCATTGTCAGCATTCCGTCCATCATTTGTTTGTTGTAACGCTTTTCGCCCTAATTAGGATGGGTATTCCCAGACGTGGGACCCGTGCTCACTACGCCACTGGAGTCAAGCTATCCTGGCTGATGACGGCTGATAGCCAGAAACCGGTCCTAGGATGCTTGATTCCGGTCCAGGGAAGACATGGCTTGGCAGTTCGGGCTGGACTGTTCCCATGAGGCACAGGGTCAAGACTGATTTGCATATGGCCATGTCTGAACTGGGGTGGCGTAGTGGGCAAAAGAACGATGGATTTAACCCAGATCTCTTGACTGGGGGAGAATGTCTGCATTGTCAGCATTCCGTCCATCATTTGTTTGTTGTAACGCTTTTCGCCCTAATTAGGATGGGTATTCCCAGACGTGGGACCCGTGCTCACTACGCCACTGGAGTCAAGCTATCCTGGCTGATGACGGCTGATAGCCAGAAACCGGTCCTAGGATGCTTGATTCCGGTCCAGGGAAGACATGGCTTGGCAGTTCGGGCTGGACTGTTCCCATGAGGCACAGGGTCAAGACTGATTTGCATATGGCCATGTCTGAACTGGGGTGGCGTAGTGGGCAAAAGAACGATGGATTTAACCCAGATCTCTTGACTGGGGGAGAATGTCTGCATTGTCAGCATTCCGTCCATCATTTGTTTGTTGTAACGCTTCTTGCGGACTGAACCTTTTCTTCCTACTCTTCTTCTCCTTGCCCTTCCCTGACCCCGAGGTCCAAGGCTGGTCCTCCGGGGGGCTTGTGGGGTTCTGGTTCTCCCCCGTACTTGCTCCGGCAACGCCCATTGTGCTTCGCTGTTGTTTGGCATTTGTTTGTCTTTTTTTCTACTTTTATGGTGATTGTTCCCACCTGACGCGTGGGAATTGCAGGCCTGTAGCTGGTTTTCGCTGATTTTTGTATCCTCATCACAGCTTTTTTTCCGTTTGTGTATCGCATTTTTGCGGTGTGTCATTGATTTCAACACGGCCATTTGATGCGTTATCTGGAGACTATCGCATGGTCCCGCGGTGTTGTGAATACTTGGGTAACAAACACGGCATAAATTTCAAGCGATGGACTGCGATTTTGAAGGTTGCTTTAAGTTACTTTTGCGATGGTTATCACACATTCTAGAGAATATCCCCCTAAGAGTATAAACAGGCTTGTTCTCATAGTTTTATTTCAGTTAATGGCTCGATGTAATTGTCTACTGTCTGCAGAATAATGGTATAGTCATGCTTTCAGATGGTAAAGTGTCCTAATCAATTAGACTGTTTTTTTCATTAGTCATGAATACATTAGTGGGGGATACATTTTAGTGTAAACATCATGGAATAGCAACTATCTCGGATGGATATAAGTAAAAGGCTCATAATTAGCCCACTCAAATGGATATACGTTGAGGGCTGTTTAATAGCCTGTAGCATAAAGTATAATCACTTACTGTCTCATGGCGTACATATGAAAAAATCTTTGCGCAGTTATCCCGTGGACCCTAAGGAAACTCAATAAAGTGACTACACATAGACAGGGGTCTACATATAGTTTAACAATAGCTAGTATGTGCAGGGCCGAACTGGGAACCAAAACCGGCCCTGACAAAGTGCTCGGCCGGCCCCCACGGCCGGTTTTCGGGCCGATTTTGTTACAGGGCCGATTTTCCAGTTATGCTGCAAAAACGACCCTGTAACAAAAACGTCCCCCAGGGGCCCAAAACCAGCCCCACAGTGCCTAGGAAGTTTGCGTCGACATTGGTGAACAGGCCCCGGTGGTCTAGTTTTGCCTGCACATTGATGGAATGCATGTGGTTTCTGTTGCGGTTGATTGTGTGCAGTGTCGGAAGGGGGCACAAGTAGCACATGTGTGCAGTCAATTGCCCCCAACATGTGTGGGAAGCCAGCTATGGCGTAGTTCCCTTGCTTGGGACAAGGACATTGTAAAGCCCTGTGTCACATTATACCTGCGCCAGGTATAATGTATGCAGAGTAGGCGTTCCCATGCTAAAAGGCACGTAGAACTGGCACAGTGAAATTTACAAGATTTCACTGCGTCGCTCTACGCCTTCACTGCGTCAAGATCCCTACGCCTGATCAGACCAGGCATAAGGATTGACGGAGGGCATTTTACATGGGACCTACCAATGTTTTCTGGCGCATTGATGGAGTTGCATCACTTTTGTGAACTCCAACAATGCGTTACTTTTCCTCCAACAGATGCGTCAGAATTTCTGAGGCATCTGTTATTCCTTGCGCCATGGTGCACTGTATTGTAAATACAGCGCATCCATGGTGGCGCAAGTACATTTGGAGGTAACGCAAGGAAACTGACGCATCTATGCAGATGCGTCAGTTCCTTGTAAATCTGCCCCCAAATAAGGGAAAGCTTCCTATTGACAGTTCCTTGGGGCCTAACTGAGACGGAGAGGCTACCATATAGATCTGCTGGATAGGCAGTCCATCTATCTTCCGGAATCATACATACAAAGGCCCCCCCCCCATTTTTGCCACTTGACTCATTAACGTTTGCCAAGAACTTTTGTTAATCCCCTGATGGAATAATTTCCTGCATCTCATCCCACTTACTATGATAAAAGGAGGCCTTTTTCTCTTTAACCAGCTGCTTGTATTGGGACTTAAACGTAACCAATTCCAGAGATACAGCACCGCCTGGGCATCGCCTAGCTTTCTTAAACGTCCATCTCGCCAAACATTTCAACTCCTGGCAAGCTAAATCAAACCAACCCTTCCCCACAATATGACTGGCTGCCTGTGATCCACACTTCCTAACATTTATGGCAGTGCAGCCCAACACAGTGGAAATAATTTCACTGAACCACACAATTCTGTTCTCCGAACACACAGAGCCCACCTCAGGGTTTTCTGTTAATTGGAATGCAGCTAAAAGTTGGAGATGAATAGGATCTAGGCATGTTGTGAGCTTCCACGGACAGGAAACTCCCGAAGGCAATGCCCTTTCTATGGCCGCTAGCTCACAACGACTAAGAACTGCCGATGTGGCCCAATGGTCACTACTCTCGTACTTTGCAACTTTAAATTCTGAAAGGACACCAAAGTGCCAGAAGGGCGTAAACATATAATCAATCGAACCTGCCAGAACGTTGCAGCTGCAGGCATATCATTATTAAAACGGCCATTTACACAGATGAAACTATTATTTACTAGCCATTGACTCAGGGTTTTGGCCTCCTGTTTAATGGTACCAGGAGGAAACAAACCAGGCTGGGGAGATAGAATAAAAATCCTGGGCATCTTCCATCAGTAAATCCAACAGGGAGGGAAAGAGACGAGCATTGAAATCCTTGGCCATACTTATAATTGCTTCTGGGAATTTCGCTACCAAGTTCTGGAAGGATAGCTCAAAAGATTCCAGGGTGGTAAATCTTTTACCATGCTGCCAAACGGCAGTCTCACTCTGCTCAGATAGTCTATCATTTACTAAAACCACCCTCAAATTCTTGGGTAACTGACTATCATGCCATGTTCTCTCAAGCCTCGAAAGCGGCCTATTATAGGAATGGGGTGTAAACCGCACACATTCATGAAAATCATGAAAACGTAATAATGAGGATGGGATGGGCTCAGACTGGTGTGCAAGTGGGGCAGGGATTCTTTAAGGGGGGGTAGGTGGCTTGTAAACCTGCCTTGGCCAAATGATCTACTGCCTTAAGTGCCAACTGAGCATTGCAAGGGGAAAGTAAAAGAAACTCTAGATGCTTCCCTTCCTTGTTCCCCACACTGGAACCCCACCGAGATTAAATCATCCGTTGACATCCCAGAGAGTAAGGGATAATTGATGGAATACATGAAGGATTTTTGAATGGCTTCAATGGATGTCATTTCCATGCTTTTTTCCCTCAGCGGATAATATCCACCAGCACTTCTGAATAGTCCAAATTAAACCTAGGTAGGGATTCAGAACGGGTGGAGCATTCTTTACAAGACATACTGGAGCCCAAGGGTTTGGGCACCTTGCCACTAGCAGATGCTGAAGCCTTTTTACTTGGTGTGAAGCGGCCTTTTGCGGGTAGAGAAATTGTAGCTGGCCCATGTTTTAGGACAAGCTTTTGTTATAGCCTCACTAGAAATAGATACCACTGCTGGAGTGCCGCTAGGTCACATGGTGGACCTTAAATACTGATCTGAACAGGGGACATCCTGACAGGGGTATAGACCTTGCCTTCAAATTCAAGGATTTTTTTTTACCAAAACATGGATTGTGGGATCTTACAGTTCTACTCAAGCCTCTGGCCCTCTAGGAAATGTATTCGCTTTAGGAGAATTAAGGGGTCCAAAAGGTACTTTCTTTTCCTTGCAAACATTGGACATTTGGAAATATAAACTGTGCCTTTCAGAGCAGATTGAGTCCCTCCTTTTTCTGTTGTTATTGGCCTTTGAAATCCTCCTGAAACTCTGGGGGAGAACTTTGGAACCTCTGCCTTGTCATACAATTAACACATCACTTACGGAATTACGGGGTTCACATCAAATGTTTTTCAGAAGCTTTGATTGGTCCACTTGATTTGATCTTATATGTACAAGAGATTCTAAGATACCATGCAAAGTGTTTTGTATAAGCAACATTACTCCCAGCTGAGATGAGGAGGGAGTTGACTGGATATCAATGGCCCCTCACTGAGAGCCAAGAGTTGTGTTTGGTTTCCCGGACATGGAGGCCTTCTGAGAAAGAAAGATGCTCTGATCCAGGGAGCCTCCACTATAATCTAACCGTCGGGACTCAAGTCCTTCCAATGACAAATAGGACAAAGAAATGTTGAGGCAAGGCGAACAAGACTATCTTGGGACCTCGCTCCTAGCCTGCAGAGAGGCTTCCAGAGAATTGACTAATTGCACACCATCCATTACCAAGCACGCCCCCTCAGTTGCTGGACAAGGAATATTGAGCATCTCGCTGGGCCTCTCACACCCCCCACCTGAGGAAGGGAGCTAGTATTAAAGTGTTTTGAGACAAAATTCCTCATAGACGTGGCAAGGGACAAGCGTGAGCATTCCCATTTGACAGGGAGATTAAGTCAGGCTGGGAAGTCGCCTTTTCACCCCTGCCTTCCTCCTTTTGCAGGGCCTCCCTTGGGCTCTTCTTTTTGAGACACACAGGAGGACTCTCTTATGGTGAAGCATGGGAAGGGAGACATAAGAGGAGGTATCCATTGCAGACAAAAACAAGGAAACCACTCCAAACCAAGAAGAAAAAAGCAACACTTACCTCCTTCTTAAGTACGCTCTCAAATAACCACTGCCGCTGCCACCACTACCACACCACTCCAACCAAGTGCTACTCAGTGCTACTTCATTGTCAATAGATCCCGTAGGTGAAGAGAGAGTCAACTACTTCCAAGAAGCTCCTGGATTGAGATGTTAATGGAGGCCAGGTGGAAAGGGACGACAGCACTGTGCATCTTGGGTACACTGGGCTTCACTTAACCTCATTAGGCTTCACTTAGGAACTATGGGGCTGGTTGGGGCAAAAGACCCAGTCTGCTGCAAATCTAAGCCCCCTGGATACCCAAGGGGCTAGGACACAGTAGGGGAAGGGAGCCTATAATGGCAATCAGCCTGCCCAGAGTCCGATCCCAAAGCTTCTTTATTGTGTCCTCCTTCGCTGACTGCTTGGACTGCATGTCGCCCACAAACCGCCTCAGGCTGCTCTCAGAGACGAAGAAAAGTTTTCCGAGCAACCATTATCAACTGTTGATCCTGGTTCCGCAGAACAGCAAGCTGCCCTGCCGTGGTAAAAATTATGTCAGTGTAGTGACAGCTCCAGAAAGAAGTGCCTGAGGCTAGAGCGTCTAATCGGACTCTTCAGGTTGTCTGGGCTGGGGGAAGCGGAAGTGGGTGAGTGGGCATGAGCACATCAGGGCTCGGCTGAGCAAGAAGGAGGCCGTAGCACTGTGCCTAGAGTCTACATAATTCAGGACTGGTAGTGATAAGTGGTCATACTGATTATGATGTACCTGTATGGTGCTATATGTACGTTTAAATGTGACTTGTAGCCAGACCAAACACTAGGGGGCATATTATCAAGACAGGCGATAAAATTATTGCCGCTCCAATTGGAATTCCATAGAGCATATTATCAAACCCATTATCGCCGTTTTATCAGCAGTTTTCTGCCGCTAAAGCGGCAATAATTTTATCGCCTGTCTTGATAATATGCCCCTAAGATGTTATTGGTTTGATCTTCTGAGTTCCCAAGCTTCTCATCACTCAGATTACATGTCATACCACTGCGTGTGTCTCAACTTTTTTAGTACGGTGTGATCACCAGTTTACCATAGCCATTGAGTGTAAGTCAGTTAGCATGCACAACATGGAGTATCTATAACTTTGTACTTGTACATGCTTGCCTTCTTTTGACTTCACTAATCATCAGTGTATTTGCATGATAGAGCTGTATTGGTACTTTGTGCTTTTTAATTAAATGTGATGTGTACTCCCCCACTAGTGTAGATTTTGCACTATACATTGCCCTCGTACCTTACGGGGCTATCCAATACATGATCACTTTCAACATGGATATATACAGATGGATGCACATACATCTACATGACTCATTGGGTGATAGCCCTTCTCATCTAGCCTCTTTGTGACAATCTCTAGAGTACACAGCTGGTTGTTGCATATCTCAATCTGAGTGGAACATGATTTTCTATGAGTGTCATATGTTTATAGGCCAAAAAGAGGCTTCATTTAAAGACATTTTACACTTTGACAAAGTTCAAGTCAATACACCATCATTTTACATTGTGAAGTTAAAGTATGAAAATGAGACTTGTTTGGTGAATCGTTAACAGCTGAATAGCCATGGTGGTGTGATGGGATTATTTATTTGTGAGATCCATTCAGTGAGGCTCACATGTTTATGTTGGCTCATATGTAAGGCCATTTCAATCACTATTTGTTGATGGTGGATCTGATGTCACACATACATAATTCATGTATTTAAGATATTGGCTAAACAAATACCATGGGATGCTACATATTTGTCTGATAAGTCTTCACATCTTTTGATGACTGTGACAGTGATTAGATCACTATTTTCAAGCAAAACTTAAATGATGCACATGGGAAGATTTTGGGAAATCGGAACATTGATTTATTCTTACAGCACAGAAATCATGGGTGAGTAATTATTGCTTTTTTGGTAGATTATGCGAAAACATTTGCAACAATTTGGTCCCGTCTCATATGACCTGCCATTGTGTGCTCTATATCTGCACCTGTTTCATCATCCTCTTGCGGTTCACATGGGATTTCAGTCTAATAGTCCCATGGCACATTTGTTTTGGGACAGAATTTATGCAATATTGCACAGAGTAATATAATTTTGCAGACCATAAGAGGTGAGTACAGAAGTCTTCCACCTGATTTGTCCAGGCCATGGAAATGGAATTTATGACCCCAAACATTCACTCTACAAAAATTTCGAGATTTACTCAGAGCTCATTACATTTTATCTGCCCATTCATCTGAGGACTTGGAGATGGGGTCATGATCCATGGCTGCAAACCATATCCTTGGTCACCTGAAAAGTTGAAAATACCATAAGTCAATGATTTGATACATCCTTACTTAGACATAACTAACTGTGTGTTATGTATGCAGACAAACCCACACACATTTCTTTAACTTTTAACAGATATGTCATAGGTACTGTTGACCATTGCTTTACACATGCATGTTCAACATATACGAGTCAATGAACATGTTGTATATGGTGTAAGAAATACAACACATCCGCATGCTAGCTTTCATGTTTAGCCAGAAGATTATTATGATAAGTGAGTTAGAATTTTTATATCAAATATATGAGAATTTTCCTCAATATGTATGCAAAGTATACAATTTAGGTTTAGATTGTCTTGCATACATTTTGCACTATATAGGTTGTGACAGTGTCAACATGTTTGACGCTCAAACATACATTTGTCCTATTTCACCTATGATGTCCTTCCTTGCCTGCATAACAGTTGCACAGCCTTATATTGGCTTACATAATTTGCTTAGCAAATGTAACCATTATTCAACATGTAACCTGGATATTTTAATTGGCTTTATTCATACATCAACTAATGCTTTTTGTATAAAAAGTTGTTTTGTTAAACTTAGAATGACACATAGGTATGGCAATGTAGGCTAATTAAGTATAGGACAACATGATGTGGATATAAATGACTATGTACTACAGACCTATACACAACGCTTTCTGCATTCACATGTATATAAGTGAAATTGCCCTGTTGTGAATCTGTATTATATGCCTTCATTATTACATAATTTCTTTAGCACAAGATGGTTCACATTTTGATTGTAAGTACACTGTGACACCTTACTTTGGTTACATTTCACCTAGGTTTTTTCCTAAGTGCTTATTTATGGGATTTTCACTTAGGGCAGTACAGCAAGGCACCTTGCTGTGCTACCCTAAGCCAAATTGAAACGGCAGGAATGCACCTTATTTGAGCAATACAATGCATTCTTCATCCATCGATGGTGCCTTTTTAGCAGCCAAGTGCCAATGTAGGCACCCTTGCACCATGGTTTAAGGGTGCTGCCATTGCATGCAGGATTGTTTTTGTGCTGGAAGACGCACCTTCCTGCACAAAAACAATCGTAAGTGGTGTTTTCGTCTTTCTATGCGTGCTGCAGAATGCAGCACACATAGAAAGACGAAAAAAGAGGAAAAATAAACATATTTCTCTTCATTATGCCTGCTCTCGGGAGGCGTACATGCTTAACACTTCCAAACTGCTACGCCCATGGAACGCCTCCCGGGTGCGGAGTAAGGTGACACAGCAATTTGCGCTGCATTACCTTATTCATGATTTATGAGGCCCCATGGCTTCATACATCAGATTGAGAGCCCTGTGTCACATATCTACCACTTTACATGGTGCAAAAGTGACGTCAGGCTCGCATAAAAAAGCCCCCTAATGTATAACATCTTTTACAGCCTATTTATTCATTGAGTCTGTTTTACAATGATAGACTGTGATGCAAGAAATGTAGGCAACTTGAGGCACTACATTATTCATCTATCACATTGATGAAACATGTAAATGTGGCCTATTATCTATGTGTATATTTAGACTGAGAATGTTGGAATGCTTGAAAATAAGCTGCACTTTGATCTTTTGGTATCGCATATATATCTAGAGTACAAATTTACACAAGATTTGATACTACATTTTCAGTGGATGACATACATGGAATTTAGATGTTATTTTTCCATTTGTGCTCCTGATACTTTGATCAGCCTACAGATATACTGAAATGTGTGACACATATGCTTAGGATCACATGATTTGTTTAATGACCAATATTTTAGTGGAAAGTTGACAACTAATCCAAACTTGCCACACCTTTGCACAAACAGACATCTCACACTTTTCTAATATGTATCCATTATTATTTATTGAGAAAAATCATGGACCACATGATTTGTCAGTTGTTGTGTTTGATATTGCAGAAATTGTGATCTGTTCGCTCTGCTTCAAGCACAAGTGTACCTACTGGCTTGCAGCTTCACAACATGAGCAGCCTGTGCAAATAGCCCACATCACCAAAACATTAAAATCGTAGGCTACACTGCATTTGCACACTCTACAACCAAACACACACATTCCTTATATGCTTAGGGGCCTATTTATGAGCTTGTTTGCATCACTCTTGTACCACGTAACATGGAACAAGTGCAACACCAACCTTATGTCAAATTTATGGAGCCATGCAAAGCTACATTGCGTGGCCCTGGGAGACACCATAAATCTAGATCAAGGCAACTCAGAGCAAATCATTCTGTTGCCTTACTCTGCCCTGGTAAGGTGTTCCATGGGTGTTCCCGCACAACTACCATGGTTTCCGACGCATCCCAGATTAACCAGAAATGGTAAACCTGGGAAAGTACCAAAATGATACGCCTTCCTGGAGTGGTGTAATGAGAAATATCTTTGTTTCTCCTCATGTTATGTTATGTTATGTTATTCACTTTTATTAGGCGCACAGCTGCCCCAGCGAAGGGGCGTCCTGGCGCCTGATCAGGTACACAACACAACAGGTCAAGGCCAAGAAAAGAGAAATCAGATAGCAGGGGCAAACAGATGTGTTTTAATGGCGCGTCTAAAAAGAGTCAGGCTGTTTAGGGCGCGAATATGTAAAGGAAGGGAATTCCATAGATCAGCCGCCAGAACACGAAAAGAGCGTCCTCCCATCCTACTCAGCCTGAACCTAGGCTTAGTCGCCAGATGGTAAGATTCAGACCTGAGAGACCGCGTGGGGACGTAAGGAGAAATAAGGCCCGCCAAAGCAGGGGGAGAGGAAAGCTTCAGGATCTTAAATGTCAGACAGAGAGCCTTAAATTTGATTCTCTGTCTGACCGGAAGCCAGTGAAGGGAGGTCAGAACAGCAGAGACAGAGCCACGTCTCGGAAGGCCAACAATGGCCCGTGCAGCAGCGTTCTGCACCCTCTGAAGCCTAGTAGCCTCAGCCTGGTTGACTCCAAGAAGCAAGGCACTCCCGTAGTCCAGCCGGGAAAGAATAGAGGCCTGAACCACCAGTTGCCGAGTGGGGGGGTCAAAGAATTTGAGGACTGACCTCAGCCCTCGCAGAATACCAAAACAGGTAGCTGCTGTCTTCTTTGTATGGCTGGTATAAGAAAGATTGGAATCCAGCCACACCCCCAGATTTTTAACTTCGGCCGCTGGAATGGGGGACACCCCGAGTTCAGAAGGCCACCACTGGTCTCCCCAAAGTTCCGCCTGCTTCCCCACAACCAGGACCTCGGTTTTCTTAGCATTAAGCTGTAGGCAGTTGCTACGCATCCAGCTAGCCACAGCTATAAGTCCTGCACGGAACCTTAGCGCAGTCACCTCAGGGTCCCCACTGAGTGTCACCGCCAGCTGCGTGTCGTCGGCATACGATGTCATGGTAAGGCCACATTGCCTGACGACAGCGGCCAACGGTTTCACATACAAGTTGAACAATGTGGGGCTTAAAGCAGAACCCTGAGGGACTCCCAGTTCCAAAGAATGGAAAGAGGACTGGCCAGGTGGAATGGCTACTTTGAAAGACCGGTCCGAGAGGAAGGAGCGGAACCACTGAAGAGCCTTCCCCCCAATACCCACTTCCTCCAAGCGCCGCATCAGAATGTCATGAGACACCGTGTCAAACGCGGCGCTCAGGTCTAACAATAGGAGTGCCGCAGTCTGCCCCGCATCCAGCACTGACCGCAAATGCTCGGTCATGAAGAGCAAAGCAGTTTCAGTGCTGTGTTGGGCGCGAAAACCATTTTGACTCTCGTCAAGAATGTTATTACGAGAGAGGTGGGCAGACAAGATGGAATTCACGTGTGCCTCAGTGACCTTGGCGGTCCAAGGCAGGAGGGAGATGGGCCGGTAATTTTCCGGGAGCAAGGGGTCAGAGTTGGATTTCTTCAGAATAGGGCTGACCACAGCTTGCTTCCAGGATGGCGGGACCACGCCCTCACTGAGGGAAAGATTAATCACGTCCAAAATGGGTTCACGACAGAGAGGCGGGAGACGAATAAGGAACTCCGGCTTCAATGGGTCTAAGGGGGAGCCAGATTTAATTTTAAGGCTCAGAGTGTCAAATACCTCGTTAGACATAGCCGGCAGGATGGACAGAGTTTCGGACACCGGGACCTTCATATCACTAAGAGCATCCCCGAAGACAGATGGTATAAATCCTCGATAGATTGTCTGCACCTTCCCCACGAAAAAGGATGCCAAACTTACACAGTGAGAGTCCGTGCAGATTTCTTGCGAGGTAGCCCGTTTCCCCATCAGGTCTTTGAGTACCTTGAAAATTAACTTAGAAGGGTTAGGGCTGTTGGAAAACTCAGCTGCATAGTAAGCGGCCCGGGTTTGACAGATAGCTCTGTGATAGGTCTTAAGCTGGGCAAAGTACAGTGATTTTAACGTGGGATCAAAGGATTTTCGCCAGGCCCTCTCAGCTTGCCTGCAAGTTCTCTTAAGTTCGGCAAGAGTCTCATTATACCAAGGGCTGCGATTTTTTACGTGACATTTAGCCCAGCGCAGAGGTATAAGAGAATCGAGGGCAGTAAGGACCCAGTTGCAATACTGGTCATATCCCTGTTCCACATTCTGCAGTTTGCCCAGGGGTTGTGCCTCCAATATCCTGACAAACTCCTCCAACTTGAGTTTACGCCAATTGCGCTTTAAGATCTGTTTATCCACAGGTTTAAATTGCGGATTTTCTAGGGGGCATGACACCTTGACCAACAGATGGTCAGTCCAACCCACCACCATCGGGTCAGATGATCTAGCCCGAACTAGGGTGGTAAAAAAGGGGTCAAGTATATGACCTCCTATATGGGTGGGGGAGGTGACTAGTTGGTTAAATTGCATCGCTTCCAGGTCCGCTAACAAGGAGCTGATGGATAGAGATGACGTCTGATCAAGATGTATATTTAAGTCACCTACTATGCTAAAGTTAGCACACCTAGGAGCCAGCGAGCCAACCACATCCGCAAGGGCAGCCTTAAAAGCAGTGTCGTTCCCCGGTGGACGATAGATAAGCACACCACTGAAGGTAAATTGATGACTAACCCTTACCTTAAACGAGGCGCTTTCACACATTGGAAGATCAAAAGCCTTCCACTCAGCTGGGAAGCAGGATTTAATCGCCATGGCTATACCACCTCCCCTAGTCGAACGGTTCAAGGTAAACACCGTGTAGGTAGAGGGGAAAGCCAGATTTATAATGGCAGTGTCAGCGTCCTGTAACCAAGTTTCGGTAAGAAAAATGATATCAGGAAGGTCCGTATCTATCATGTCCCGTAGTGACTGATGGTGCTTGACCAAGGATCTAACATTCAAGCTCCATATATTAAGTTCCTGCTCGGTGCAATCCGTATGAATGCCACGAGCAGTCCCTACAGCAAGTCGTACCCCATTGGGAGTAGCCAGGGAAAAACTGCCGCAAGAACAGTCATAAGGTCCCGAGAGAGGAGGTACAGGGACAGAGTTACACGCCAAAAGGCTGTCTCTTATGGAAAAGAGATCAGCACGACCATACCTGAGTGTCGCTATGCTACACATGATGGTGCAATGGCAGGAAGCCAGAGTCCATAGCCCGCACCCGCTACCTCGACGCGGACGAGCGCAGACGGGCAGGACTCTGGCACGACTCCGGCTAAGCGACGGCTTCCCACTGCGCGTTCCCGCTGCGCGGGGGAAGACGACTTTAAATAGGCGTCTCCCCAACCAGCACGAGCGTCGGGACGCTCCAAGATGGCGCCCGCGCAAGGACACACTCACCCCAATCAAAGATGGCACCCACAGCTATCCAGCCCCAGGACCCGGACCCGCCAAATGGCGGTGAGTTTTCACCAAATTAAATGCGAGTAAGGGGACAGAAGCCCAGCAGAGCAATGGATAAAATCAGGGGAAAAAACGAAAATCAGCCAAGATAAACTAAGGTATTTAAAAATATCAAAGCCCGCTGGCAGCGCGACCTGCGCTAGTGCAGCAATGATCAGAACACTTAACAGTGTGAGTCCGCCTTAAATAGGCGTCTCCCCAACCAGCACGAGCGTCGGGACGCTCCAAGATGGCGCCCGCGCAAGGACACACTCACCCCAATCAAAGATGGCACCCACAGCATTACTTCCTCTTCCTATTTGTGCTGAATTCTGCAGCACATGTGGGAACAGGAATATGCCTCTCAGGATTTTTTTGTGCAGGAAGGTGTCCCTTACTGCTAAACAACAATCTTGTCTGGAAAGCAGGCACAGTGGCGTCACTAGGGAGGTGCGGGGGGTGCGGACCGCACCGGGTGACACCATCGCATGGGGTGACACCGTGACACCAAAGCAAGCAGACACAGTGACAGTTCCACAGGCCCACACTAGGAGACACTTGCAGGCAGACGGTGCCTTGTGTGACACTAGGCTTCGTCACTCATCACGTGTTCTCTCGGGCCGGTGAGAACCGTGTGACACACGGTGAACTGTGGGGTGAGCTGGAACCACCGCGCATTGTAGGTTCCCAGATCGTGCGTGCGCGCGTGCGCGTGTGCTCCGAGCTGCACTAACCCATTTACGCATACAAAACAGCCCAGGACAAGACAGGCAGCTGCAGAGCATTTTCTAATTGGAGGTCCGGTGGGGTAGTTTCAATTAGGTATGGCTATCTCTGGGTAGAAAGGCGCACCCCTCGTCATCGCCCTACCCCTTCAAAGCGCTATTTGCTCATTCTCCCTACCGTCACATAGTGGAAATGATTTCAAAGTTGACAGGCTCGCACCTCTTTTCACCCACACGATGCGCTGGCTCAAGCCTGTGCCACCTTCGTCCGTAACACCAGCTGCATGTTGAAGGATTTCTTAGCGCCAACGATCTTATCGAAAGAGAGCGATAATTCACTTTATATGCAAGCACTCAATCTCTGCTCTGTAAACTGCATTGCGCTCCTGCAGAGAAATGTCTACCCTGGCTTATTACATTAAGTACAACTGTTGACGTTCCCTAATTAAAGCTATTACGACACTGCATCCACGCGCCCTACGGCACTATATGCATTTTACCCGCTTGACATTACAAAGCGCTTCAATGCCTCGTCAGAGGTCCAAAGCGCTAAATGAATACATTTACAATTTACAATTACAGGACGGTAAACACTGGTACAGTTCTGTTAACAGACTTGGGGGAATATTTACAATAAACCAGTGGCGTCACTAGGGGGGTGCGGACCGCACGTCACCATGAGTTACCGCACTGGATGACACCAACCCTAGTGTCGCCGCTGAGCAGGCACCCTTGCAACATGGTGCAAGGGTGCCTGCGTTGGTGCTAAGCTGCCAAAAGGGCATCAGCACAGAGGAAGAGGCAGGAATGCTCCATATTGCCTTAAATACAGCGCAGTCCTGCCCTTTCCCTGTCACGCAGTGCAGCGCAGCAAGGTGACTTGCTGCGCTGCACCACGTGATCTTTTCATAACTAGGCTCTTAGTGCCCTTTCTCCTACTCCTGTTTGCTTCACTTAATGCAGAGAAGCAGCGACACAGAATATAAGACCAACATTATGACCATCAGCCATCAAACTGAAATGCCGCCGGAGAGAGGAAGGGATGAACGATGGAAGGAAGGAAGGAATAAATCTCCCTTTTGGCGTGTGGTGGAAAGTCTCTAAATAGCTTTCACCCAAACAGTGAAAGATGAAATGCTGTAAAGGCATCAAGTCTGAAGTGAGTATCCGAATGGGAACTCTTTGCCGCTTGTTTCGTATGCAGAAATGAAAAAGTGCGTGCTTATTTCTTTACTACAGGATTTGTGAGAAATATTTCCGTTTTGCATTTTACTGAACCCGACTCTAGGAAAGCATATAGGATCTGAATAAACAATATCACACAGCTTTGTTTGCCGCGCGAAATGTAATATTTTGGCGACTACAATTCTTTTATCGACCCCACATTTTCATTTGTATGTAGAAAAAAAGAATTGGAGAAACGCCAGTGTCTTGTGAACCATTTGGGGTTATTGGTCATTTGCTTTCAATGAAGAATGCACACATTTGACTTCCTTGGGACCTCTGAAAAATTAAACTGCCGCTAGGTGCCAGTACAGCACCGTTCATGTCTGCCCTCCTTTTCCCAAAGCATGTCAAGGTTTCTGTTTGAAGTGTCCCTAATCCCCATGCCTACAGCAGCAGACAGTTCGATTTTTTTACTGTGTTTCCTAAAGAAAAGTGTCCACTAAAACGCTAAATTGTGATCTTTTGAACGAGTGAAAATGGAATACATAAATACGTTTCATTACAGCTGGAGGCAAAAGGCATATAGACGAAGTGTTTACTGAATACATATATTTTTACTACCATTTTAACATCACTGAGGCTGGTGGATAAAGATTGTGTATGGCTTGAAATGTGCATGATGCCACTTATTTGTACATCATGGGGGCATATCAGCAACAACCGGCGATAATTATCGCTAAGCGCACTTAGCGCTAGGATAATTATCACCGGCTAGCGTGGATTTTTATCGCTGAGATAGCGTGCTATTAGCAACGCTTATCTCAAAAGCGATAAAAATCCTCACGCTAACTGTCTAACGTGAGATTATATCTGGAAACTCAGCGATAATATCACGCAATGTGGCGTTAGCTTGTTGATAGGGCCCCACAAACTTAGCCATGATATCCACCTTCCATAGGATATCAAGGCTAAGTCAGTCCTGAAGCAGGCGTAAGGAAAGTAGCGATAACAGGGGTTATCGCTACTTTTCTTGCCGCTATGCTTCATAGCGTGGGGCTTGATGATTGGAGAAATGTCGCTTAGCGACATTTTTCCTGTCATGTCAGGTCAGGTACGCCCACTTTGCATCTCATTAGAGATGCAAAGCTGGGCGTTAGGAATTTCTACTCTAACGCAAGTTTTCATGCGTTAGCGTGAGCTTGCTAATTAGGCGATAAAATTATCGCCACTTTTCGGTGGAAAACGGCCGCAAAAGCGGCGATAATTCTATTGCCTCGCCTTGCTGATATGCCCCTAAATTTCAACAAATCAATCCGGTCTGTGTTCGACACTCTTTATTTTCCCGTACAATCCTCCGTTATACCGCTGGATGTGTTCAGGTAGCCAGTGTTATTTATTATCAAAGCAGGCATCTTGCAGTTTACCTAGCCTGAATGTCGCATGCGCAGCAAGCAGCATCTCTTCATGCCAAAGTCTGTACCCGACAAGCAACGCGTGGCACCAGGAAGTGGGATGAAAAGACGAGAGGGTTTCTCAAAAGGGAAAAGGGTGTGGACATGACATTAGGGTGTGGCTTAAAAATACTTAAGCTAAAAATCTGTCCTTGGCATAGTGTGCCGCCCCACTGATATTTTGCTGCTTCTGTCATGGCATCCAGTTATATAATACTACAAGCACATTACACCTACAACAAGCCTGGGTTATTGGCTTTGTCAATGGTTGCTCACCTCTTGTGGTAGAGGTTGTAGCATGAGGCTGGAGCTTACGAATTTGGGGGCATATTATCAAGACAGGCGATAAAATTATCGCGGTTTTAGAGGCAGAAAACCGCCGCTAAAACGGCGATAATGGGCTTGATAATATGCTCTATGGAATTCCAATTGAAGCTCAGGTTAGATGTCCTTCACATCTAACATGGGGGCATATTTACAAGGCGGCGATAGAAAATTATCGCTACTTATGCAGCCGTTTTCGGCCGAAAAGCGGCAATAATTTTATCACCTAATTAGCAAGGTCACGCTAATGCGTGAAACCTTGCATTAGCGCACCTATTCTTAACGGCCAGATTTGCATCTCTAATGAGATGCAAAGTGGGCGTTCCTGACCTGACATGACAGGAGAAATGTCGCTAAGCGACATTTCTCCTATCATCAAGCCCCACGCTATGAAGCATAGCGGCAGGAAAAGTAGCGATAACCCCTGTTATCGCTACTTTCCTTACGCCTGCTTCAGGACTGACTTAGCCATGATATCCTATGGAAGGTGGATATCATGGCTAAGTTTGTGAGTCCCTATCAACAAGCTAACACCACATTTCGTGAGATTATCGCTGGGTTTCCAGCGATAATCTCACGTTAGGCAGTTATCGCTAGGATTTTTATCGCTTTTGAGATAAGCGTTGCTAATAGCACGCTATCTCAGCGATAAAAATCCACGCTAGCCGGAGATAATTATCCTAGTGCTAAGTGCGCTTAGCGATAATTATCGCCGGTTGTTGCTGATATGTCTCATGGACTTCAATTGGAATTCCATAGAGCATATTATCAAGCCCATTATCGCCGTTTTAGCGGCAGTTTTCTGCTGCTAAAGCGGCGATCATTTTATCGCCTGTCTTGATAATATGCCCCTTGGAGCTGGGGAAGCAGGTTCCAGTCTCATCTCTGCTCAACATTCTGTGGCAAATCACTTAATCCCCCTATGCTAAACAAAGATAAATTTCATTGTGGAATGTAGCTTGTGCTCATGTAAAGCGCTATATAAAACTGCAAAAAAGTTACATCAAAAGCAGTGAAATACTGCAGAGTTGAGTTTTTTTCCCACCCTGAGCATGAGGGCAAAAATGGAGAGCCCGACAGGGACCCGTCTCAGCACCTGGGGGCAGATTTACAAGCAAGCCCCTTGCACCTTCTTGTGCCGCCATTGTGTCACTTTTGTTTGACGCTATGGTGGCGCAAACAATGAGGCCTATTTACAACGTGACGCATCTAGGGAGATGCGTCACGTTCTAAAGCCCTGCGTCACATTATACCTGCGTCAGGTATAATGTATGCAGGGTGGGCGTTCTGACGCAAGAAAGCCTCGTAAAGGTGGCGCAGTGAAATCTACAAGATTTCACTGCGCCACTTTTAGGACGACACTGCCTCAAAACTTTACGCCTGCAGGCGTAAGGAGTGACACAGTACAGTAAGTATAGACTCAAAATACTGTGCTGGAGTTGCGTCGTGATTGCAACACAACTCCAGTGATGCGTGACTTTTGGGCCAACAGATGCGTCCGAATTTTTGACGCATCTGTTAATCCTTGCTCCATGGAGCACTGTATTGTAAATACAGCGCATCCATGGTGGTGCAAGGACATTTCAGGCTGGCGCAATGAAACTGAAGCATTTATGCAGATATGTCAGTTCCTTGTAAATCTGCCCCCTGATTTTAAGAGCTGCCAGTGTTGAGAAGGGACAGGACCCAGCCCACTTAAAGCCCTGCGTGGAAAGAGGAGTTTGGATGAATTTGCATGCTTGGTGCCTGGGCTTGCACCTGTCGCAGTACAACCACCATGATGAACTAAAGAGCTAAAAATGGGACACATGTTTGCAAATTGGGGCAGTTTTGAACTAGCAAAGATACGCTGCACATGGGTTTTGTGAAATCAGCAATCAAAACGATCCATCGGACCATAAAACAGGCTCACAAATAGTCAAAAAACCCAGCCCATACACTGACCTTACACTCCACTGACCTATTTGCTAGTCACGCCCTCGTGATAATGAAATACCATGCATGTGTATGCTAATTTTCCCTAACACATGGATACCTACCAACATGGAAAATATAATCACAAGCACAAATTCTCTAATGTGTGTAAAGTATATTACTTTAACGATGGCACTCGGTGTCACACATGCGTATAATTAGCGTTATGTTAGTTGAATGGCATCTTTTTATTTTGAGTTTCCTTTCTGGGAAATTTACCAGTGCCATCTGGCGATTGCGGGTCGAAAATGTGAATTATCTTCAGTATTTATCTTGACCCCTTGAGATTGCTATGTCAGGATCTCACTGTACCTTATTCAACATGCATGTAACACACTTGATGTATTCCTTTTTTAGGTATGGTTTGATAATGATGGTTTTAAACGTGTCTGGTTCCCCACGCAATTGTTACATGAGACACACTCACAATCAAACATCATTTGTCTCCCCAAATTAACTCAACGCCCATGGAGTCCAACAACTTCAATGCTCGTCGTAAAGTTGTGGGCCCTATGCCCACAAACTAGAAAATGAGTGACACAGACACAGTGGGTATCGTTACTAATCTGGCCTTGAGCACGCGTGCTCTGGCCCTTTTATTAACAGGCACATGTCACTCATGACCCCTGTGTTGAATGGGTGTGGGGTGTGTGTGAAGGCCAGCTATCAAGGGAGTCGCTGGTAGACTAGTGCCTGTTGGCACGCTAGAACGAGTCCAGCAGGACAACACATTCCTCCCAAACTTTATTGAAAACAAAAACGAGCCCAACCTGTGGGCATAAAACAAAACACACTAGACACCAATTTCTCTCTCAGCCTCAGGAGGTAGCCTGCAGAGCAACAGTGGACAGGTGTAGCAGGGAGCATCTTTGCCCACGTCCATGGTTTAACCAGCTACCACTGGGCACAAACACTGTACAGATGAAGTCCAGATTCTTTGACTGCATGTAAGCTGGGTCAATGTCCACTCATGCATGAGTGTCGGTCTAGCGTACTCTCGCTGTGATGCGGTTGGTGTCAAACAGACTAAACTTAGTGCATCAGGAGCATCAGTGGAGTCTGCGGTGGAGCTTACTCTTAAGGGCATATTGATTCCATGAAGGCAAGCCTTGTCAGAACTAGGATGGTGTTGATGATGCTTGGAACATCTCCCTCTGATGCCCCGGTGCCTCCTGGTTCCTTGTCGGTAGAGCAGCTTCCACACCATCATTCATGTGGGGATTTTGTTGAGGCCTGTTACGATGGGTTGCCACCGGACTGAATGGACTGTGCAGGGCTGCTTGTGGGCCACCTAGGAGCTTGGCTTGGATTGGCGACAGAATCCACAGTCAAGTCATTTGTGCAACCGCAAGGGTGGATGATACATGATATGTATGCTTGCCAACAGGAACCAGTTGCGTTGGGCTATCAGGTAGTCTCCGCACACTTGGTCTCTCATGTTGTCAGAGGCACCTCGTTGGTCTCTGGATGTTTGTGGTCATAAGGCTCACCCTGTTGATGAGACGGTCTTTCGTTGGATCGGGTGATGCAAATGGCAGTGATGGTGTAGTTGCCATTAGACAACCTGGATGACAGGTAGCAGTGACTTGCATGGAGTGAGGGTGACTGGAGGGACTGCACAGCATGTAGCTCGGTGTATTTGCTGGTGCTGTTCTTCTACCGGCATATGCGTGTGTTAGCGGGGATGCCATCTTTTAAAAAGCAAACGATACTTGGGAACTGATGGTTTCACTGGGAAGCGTGGGGTAGAGACGCGGTTTGCGCTTGTTGGTGGCTTAATTTGGTTCTCCAGCTGAGCTGCCGCCAGTGACGTTGATTCACCTCATGGCTGGCTTATGTCTGTAGGTGCACTCTCTGGTAGTGGCACAAGTCCTCAGTCTCTTCACTCTTTGATGTTTTTGCTCTTGTGCATCTGTGGTCATCTGAACTTTCTGTGTGACAATTCTGGTCACACATTTTTCTCTCTTTAATAACTCTTGCTTGCAGTGTGGCATCCTGCCACACATCACACGTTTTCTCCTCTTAAGTTTGTGCGAGGTAGCATCAGGCCACACAGCCTCCTACCAGCTCCTTCATGTCCTTAGGACTGCACATCTTCTTCCATTTTGGACCACTCACAGGTCCTACCCTGTCAGTAGGACTGGGTGTCTTCTCACCAGTGCGCCAGCCATTTTGTGGGCGGCAGTAGAGTTAGACTTCCATTGATGGATCTGGTCTGCGGCCTCTTCCATACCTTTCTTCTCCTGGACAAAGTATTCCGGGTTCAACTCAGGATCGCAGCAGGAGACAAAGGTCTTCTTTCATTTGCGATGGTGGCAGCCTGCCACTATGGAACATGTGACTCTCCTCATGCCTGTAATGGGTCAGTGAGGACTCAGTCTTAAGACAGTGTGGGGGAGGACCCTCCTTGAACAGACTCTGGCCCCCTGCAGGCCAATGCTAGTGCAGTTAGGGTATAGATGCTGTCCTTCATGAATTCAGGCCACACTAGGCCTGTCCTACCCCCTTGTATCTGGGGGTGCTGGGGGTGCTGTGTATGTATGTGGGGTAGATGGTAGACATCTCCTTGCTTGTCTTGTTGTGGGGAGCAGTGCCAGTCTTCTTCCTCATGGCATCAGCAGCAGTGTCACCTTCGCGGGCACCTGCAGGTAACCTCTCTTGCTTTGACACTTTTGGTTCATAGGGACACTCTTTTGCCCCTGTTGATGGATTGCCCACATACAGCTCTCACAATGGATGTATCTTGACCTCATTTGTCTTAGTGCAACTATGGCAGCTTTGTGGTCCCTACTAGATTCAGGGTACATGCTGCACTGGTCAAGGATTGAGTTCAGGCAGGGGTTGGCCTTTTTTGCTATAAGCGTAGAACCTGTGTTTATTTATGCTTGTTTGTACGGCAGTTGTATTTTAGTTAATTTTATTGTAAGTTTAACGGCACCCTCTAGCTGCACTCTGGCAACACTCCTTGCTTACCGCAGCTTCAATCTGAGGCGCTCCTGTCTACTCATGTGGGCAGCTGTTGGCAGGGGAGTGCTAGGGAAGGGACAGTCCTACTGTGGCAGCCTGGTGTGCAGGGATATCTGCACCTTGCTGCAGACAAGTGCGAGCCCATGCAGCAGGGCTGCTATGGGAGGCACACCGCCTCTTCAGACAACTACAGGGGGCGTGTGCTGTGCTCTCTCTTCCCCTCCATGCTTCCATTCCTACTGGCCACTTACAGCTGGTGTTCCAGGGACAGTCTTCTCCCGGACTGTTGGTGCTACGTGGGTTGCAGTCATGTTCTTCCAGGGCTCCACTATGTGCTGCCTACGGGCAAAGGATTTGGCAAACACGGGTGCAGTGTGAGGCGAAGCATCTCGTTGCAATGGGGATGCTGCCGGGTGGCCACTAGATGGTTCACTATGCTCTCCTCGCCTGCTACAGACTTTCTTAGGGGCATATCAGCAACAACCGGCAATAATTATCGCTCAGCGCTCTTAGCGCGAGGATAATTATCACCGGGTAACGTGGATTTTTATCGCTGAGATAGCGTGCTATTAGCAACGCTTATCTCCTCGGCGATAAAAATCCTCACGCTAACTGCCTAACACGAGATAATCTCATGTAGTGTGGCGTTAGCTTGCTGATAGGGACTAACAAACTTAGCCATGATATCCACCTTCCATAGGATATAATGGCTAAGTCAGTCCTGAAGCAGGCGTAAGGAAAGTAGCGATAACAGGGGTTATCGCTACTTTTCCTGCCGCTATGCTTCATAGCGTGGGGCTTGATGATAGGAGAAATGTCATGTTAGGTCAGGAACGCCCACTTTGGATCTCATTAGAGATGCAAAGCTAGGCGTTAGAAATCCCCACGCTAAAGCAAGGTTTCACACGTTAGAGTGGCCTTGCTAATTAGGCAATAAAATTATTGCCGCTTTTCGGCCGAAAACGGCTGCAAAAGCGGCAATAATTTGTTATCGCCAGTTTGTAAATTTGCCCTTTTGTGCTGCAAGAAACTGCTCCTAACGCTGCATAGACGGATACCAGGGGGGTGGTACTTAGAGCGGGTGCAGCCACGGGCTGGGCCTTGCTTTTCTTATAGGGGGTTGCATCTGCCAGTCCCTTGGCTCAGCTCAGGGGTGCCGAGACCTCTGAGGGGACGATCGTTAACTCTTCATTCTGCTGAGGGCGTTCAGCTTTCTCAGTGCAAGGGTTATTTCTGGCTTTGCCTCACCTCGAGGGGGAGGCGCCGCCGACATCGGCATCCCACTGATGGCGCAGAATGGGCTTCTTGACTCTGCTCGACCATTCACTCAGCCTCATAGCAGGCGTACGGCAGCAGTAACTGCAAGTCGTATGAGATGAGCAGTCACCGTTCTCTCCTCCTTCCCGACAAGGTCAAGGTTCACTCTCTTCTTGGGACGATATGCCCACTTCCTCAGTGAGGCTGCAGCGCCAGTATGGACCCTGATCTCCTACTCAATCACGGAGGTGTCCTCATAGGAGGCAATGCATGGGGTCAGAACCCCTTGTCAACATTGTAAAGTCGTGGGCCCTAGCCCACATACTAGTAAATCAGTGACACAGACACTGTGGGTATTATTAGTAAACTGGCCTCGAGCACGTGCTCTCGGACCCTTTTATTAACAGGTACACCTCACTCGTATTGGATGAGTGTGGGGTGTGTATGAAGGCCAGCCCTCAAGGGAGTGGTTGATAGACTAGGGCCTGCCCGACCACTAGAACATGGTCAGCAGGACATTACACTCATTTCTCAACAATGTATTTTGTCCATACAGACACGTCCACAACCCTTTGCAGTGTACATACGAAGCTTGTATATCTGAACTGTATGCCTTGACATGTCTCAGGTCACTCCGTACCAAAAAGACTCAATTAATTACTTAAATGCTTATTTCTAAACATAGATATGTCTGCAGCTTATTTACCCAACAAGCTTCAATACTGAAGTTTTGTAGCCAGAAAGTTAATTTTGCTTGCAAATACTGATGTCGAGATCAATGGTTGTTTGTGAAGCATGTGACTGTTTGCCATTGACCCAGATACCATTGGCAGAGGCCAACAACTGGATGAGGTAAATGGATAGTAGGTATGCTTATATCACCCAGAATAGGTCATGCCACCACTGACACCTACCATGAGGCAGAAACGAGCCCTGTTGCAGGAAAAAGTTTGGCTTACAGCTCCCCCAATTTGTGTGGTGGATTTGGGTGGCAATATGCACTACAAACAGCAAAATAGCTTCCTTGACCATAGAGGAACCTTGTTTAGGTTATCTGGACGCCTTGGGGCTATTTTCACAACAACTCTCATCTCAGATGAGATCACGTGGTTGGCAGCAGTCTTGCACACATACTACATGCCCCCTATCACAAGTTGGCAAAAAATCCCCTCCTGGACAAAGAGGACAGTTTTTTGCTGAAACAGAAATTACAAGTTTTGTGGCTATTCCGGCCACATTCCACCTGAAAGCAGGTGGAAATATGGCATACAAAAATAGCCTGGAATTCAGGAAAATGTGCCTGGACTCCGGTTGCAAAGAAATAATTGGGAGGCATTCATTATGCTCCTACATTATGTTATGTGTACAAAAGGCTAGTGTCACTGGGAACAACCTGGGAACTCGAACCTCCTACGGCCGCACATGCTAAAATGCTTAATTCAACTTTGTTAACAATTTCTTACTAACCCGTCCCCACACCCCTAAACAAAACTCCTTCCCCAATATTTCCCATCCTACCAACTACTTCAAAGTTGTCTTAAGAATCTCATATGTTCTCATTTCTGACAATCCACTTCCTGCATTTGATTTCATTCACTTTCCCTTCCTTGGACCTGGCCTCGCCTTAGTGAATCCTCTTTACTCCTCTCTCTTCCCATATTTCGTCTGTCTCCCTTTCACTCACTTCACCATCTCTAGGCCAGCCACCATAACCTGCCGCATAAAAACCCTCCCATTAGATGTTACTTCTGTCCTCCCAACACATCTCCAGTCTCCTTCATTCATTCCTTCAAATATAACTAGTTGACAACAATGGAAACATATAATTCCTCATGTAAGAATAGCACCTTGCACTCATGTGGTTGATCACCTTAATCCCGTTGGACTTGCAAAACCCTGATATTTCCCTGTTGACCCGTTTCCGTGCCCTATCAACCTCAGCCGGCCTCCGTGCTCCTCTCCAAACTCTCCTGGGCAAAAACTGTGTCCATCTGAACCGAGTCAAATCCACACTTCCTGTAGGCACACCATGTGCAACTTCATCATCTTAATCAGCTTATCAAGGGCAGGTAGTTTAGGCGACAGCTGAAGCCTCTTCTGGAGGCGAAGGAAGGGCAGATTCATTCCTTAAGCAACCACAGACTCCAGGTTTGTCACAGGTAATCAGGAGATGTGGCTAGAAGTGATGCACAATGGAAGGAAAAAAACTGGATGCAGTTAAAACAAGCATTAAAAATGCAATAGGTCTTGCCTTTTATAAAGTTAAAGCCATTTGCTTTGCTATACAATACCATTAGCAAAGCAAATGGCTCTAACTTAATCAAAGGCGAGACCTATTGCATTTTTAATGCTTGTTGTAAGAGGAAAAAACGAGGAGAAATAAAGATATTTCTCCTCATTATGCCTCCCCTGGGGAGACATACAGTTTTGACGCATTCCTAGGTTTACAGATCCTACAAACCTTTAATGAATCAATAATGTTACATTTTTGTGACTGTGTTTACTTTGTCAATTTGATGGAAGTAGTTCCAAATAAGGACTGGTAAATAAAACCGATCTAACCCCTTCTTCTGTACTGCAGACTCCATTGCTTTATTCATAGCATACATTAACAGGGCACAGGGGGGCCTAGAGCACTGCAGATGACAGGCACTGCAATCACACCAGAGACCAGCTGTGTTTAGGGGAAGCTTTCTAGACAGTGCATTCTAAGTCTGTTGCAAAGTAAACAGTTGCTCACCATGAACATAGAGAGGCTTGGAGCTGTCCATTACTTTCCATTTGTTGGCTTTCCTTGTCACTCCTATTTGTATGAACATCCTGCTTGCAATGAAGAAGCTGTTTATCTAATAGCTATTTGTTTCAATGTTATCTTATCTTATGGCATTGGTTATTGCTTAGTACACGTCTCCTCTGGACTAATATCTCAGGTAGAGGTCGAAGGCCCAATACAACAATATGGAATAAGCCCCTCTCACTTAAGAAACACAGACACAGACACACACTCCGACCACCCAGCCAGGCCATACAACTGAATGTACTCCCTGAGTAGCCCACATAGCCACTTCCAAAAACATGCACATTATTGCTGTCTTCCTATTGCACAGAAACACACTCTGCTGCCACACACAACTGAGAGCAATCCATGGAACACACCATACGCAGTCCCTGACCTGTCTAAACACACATGCACGTCTGCACAAACACATTTTATTATTTCTATTTTTGTAGTTTTATACAGACCAATTCAAGTGAGCCCCAGATCATACTCTCGATATGAACAATAGCAGGCGTGCAATGAGGAGGTTTGTGCATTTCTTTGTATGCATTTAATTTTGTAAAATTGTTAAAGTTCTAAATACAAAATGTTAAAATATCCTCTGGATATTATTACATTTTCCAGTTTTTTATTTCATGAATTTATGGCGAGTTTGAATCTCCAATGCATGACGCTTGCTTTCTCCCTTACTAAACCCACACTTTTGACTCATGTGCATGCACACACACCTATTACAGATGGTCACTGAATAGTCCACACATGAGAAGCAAATTTTTATTTGATGCCTTCCTTACTGCTCGATTCCTTCTGTTGAGAGCACACGCATACAGACACACAGGTAGTACATAAACAAGTCCACACACTACAAATATTTCTGATAGTTTGCACAATTTAAACATGTATGGTGTTATTCCTCTTCCACTCTGCACACAGGTTTTTCTGCTGTTGTACATACAAGCTCTATGTACTCTACTCCAGTCTACTTACTCTATCCTGATTTGCATATACTGGGGTTGTTTGCTGTCTCACACACGGATACCGGAGCACAATGCCTGCACACTACTCATAAACACATACACACACTCCCTGCTCAGGCTCCATGTATTGTATTGTATTGTAATTGGATATATGTAGCACTTACTACCACTGACGAGGCATAGAAGCACTTTTTCGGCAAGTAGCACGCTACTACAGAACTCATAAAGGATTAGTGATGAATTAATATAGTGAAATATGAAAGTAATTTGAGTGGTGGATATGTTAGTCAATTATTTGGATTTAGAAGGATAGTGGAGGGACAGAAGAGAGAAACGGTTTGCATTTATATAGCCCTTGCTACCACTGAGGTGTTGAAGAAAAAAAGAATAGCTTACTGCGTCACTACATGGGATAAAGAATATCCAGAGACACCGCCATCCTACTGCATCACTACATGTAATAAGGAATATCCTGAGACACTGCCACACTACTGCATCACTGCATGGAATAAGGAATATCCTGAGACACTGCCACACTACTGCATCACTGCATGGAATAAGGAATATCCTGAGACACTGCCATCCTACAACCTCACTGCATGGAATAAAGAATATTCTGAGGCATTGCCATCCTACTGAATCTCTGCATGGAATAAAGAAATATTATTTTACACTTCCAACCTTCTGCTTCGCACAACTGCATAAAATACGGACTATCCCAGGGTACTTCTATCCTTCTGCTTCGCATCATAGAATAAATAATATCCAGAGACACTTCCATCCTACTGCATCACTGCATGGAATAAAGAATACTCATAGGCACCGCTCTCTTCCTACCTCACTGCACAGTATAAAGAATGCTCCTAGGCATTGCCATCCTTCTACATTTTTCTATCACTGCACAGAATAATGAATATCCAGAGGCACTGCCATCCATCTACCATACTGCCTCAATGCATAGTCTAATATTCTACCTAACTGCATCACTACTCAGAAATCCCTCACCACTGCCATTCATCTGCTTCACTGCATCACTACGTGGAACACAGAATGTTTCTAGGAATTGCTACCCTTCTACCTCACTACTTAGAATAAGGCTACCTGGGCATTGCCATCCTTTTACCTCACAGCACATATTAACAACTAACTCTGGGCATTGCCATCTCTGCCTCACTGCATTGCAGAGTATAATAAACACTATTCCTGGGCACTGCCGCCTTTCTGCCTCACTGTGCAGAATAACGACTATCCCTGGGCACTGCAATCTTTCTTTGTCCTTAGATGTTCAGAAAGCATTCCAGAACCGATTCAGTGGGAATCCTTTCCTAACGACATTGTAATCGTCCCCCAAGTGTGTATCAGGTCTGAGAATATTTTTCCAGTTTTTACTCTTGCCGTAGGGTTATGCCCACATGAATTCTAAACTATGTCAGCATAATTTGCATAATTTGGGGAATTTTGCATTATGCTTAGTATGAAATTCCTGAAGGTATGGCTGAATGCCATGTTGAGTAAGTTATAGCTCAAGATTGCAGGAACAATGTGAACGAGAACATGATTGTTGTTAACAGAATCTATGTTCTATTCTTTTGCATGAAATGTGCCATGCGAGAATGCATTTCTTGCTAAAATATAGCGTGAAATGACAGATTTGCATATTTTGTAATTACCTGTAGTTTTGCCTAATTTTCCTAAAATTTCACATAATTACATGAAAGCATAATATGGGAATTTTGCACACCACTAGGTACAGTATAGGAGTTTGATCTATATGAATATTTGTGGCTCAAATACTATTGTTTGGCAGACCATGAATCTAGGAGTATGGGTGGATGACAATCTCTCTTTCTTTCGAAGCCCAAGCCAAATCACTGGAAGACACCTGCTTCGATCGTTTGAGAAGCCTTAAACTTATTGGCTTTTGACTTGCTGTAGAAAAGCACATCCATTTTAAAACCCTTTGCATTGTCCATGAGAGCTTTCACTCCCAAGGTGCTCCTATCCTTGCCATGCTTCTTTTACCATACTTGCAATCCAGGCCCCTCCCCTCGGCCGACTTCAACTTAGCCATTGTCCCTTGGATCAAGAGTTTAAAGCAGGAGGATGCTCCTTTCGAGCCATGGCTCCTGCCATATGGAACAAATTTTCTCTTTACCTCAGGAAAACACATAATCATCTCAGCTTCAGAAAATCAATTAAGACATCCTAAACCAATGCAGTGCAATTCCCAGACATGCTGTAGTCACGCCTAAATAGACCTCACAATATTTAGCTTGCTTCCCTTTGAGGAAGCAGAGCTAAGGTAGGTCTTGCGGTGTATGCCGTCCCTCATCCATGTAAGTATTTCTTCTCATAAAACCAGAGCTTTTTTTCCACAGATACATTAAGACAAGCTTGACTCAAACCTATACTCTTTTCACCCAGGTTGTTAATTGGTTTTCTCTTTGCTTGTACTCATGGGGCCCGTTCCATTACTCTAATTGGGTGAGTTTGGTTACTTGACATCAATATGCCAACGTTTACAGTTTTGCACAAAGAGTGTTCTCACTCGAAGTCATGGGACTATGCATGTTTGGTGGTGCCAACTTTTGCAGTTTTGCACAAAGAGTGATCTCACTCTAACTCACATGATTATGTATGTTTGGTGGAATAATTTCTACATTGTTTTATACACCTCACTCTGGGGCATGCTGATGATAATTGCTTTGCATGCTTTGTCCAGAATTATTTGCTTGTGATTGACAAATAGGGATTTTTTTTTGTTCCAGGATGGTTTTTTGAAGGTATAATATTTACTGTATGATTGGCTGAGTGACTGGTTATCTTATACAGAGCAATTACACTTAGTGAAACCAGACACTGTGTAGATTAGGGTAGCTTACAGGTCCTGAAGAATCCCCGCTTGGTCCCTCCTGTAATAACTAGGCAAGAAACATGTTGACCAGATAACTTACCAGTCTATCCAGGATCATTATAACCCGAGAAAGCTTGACCAAAAAAGTCACAAGACTATCTAGGATCATTATATCCTGAGTTAGCGTACACAATTTTTACTACTCCAGTGATCTCATTAATTAAATAGATTATTCCTGAACATCTCTGTACCTATTTTAATTCACTTTTTCTAATTAATTTACACCACATTTTTATCCCACACACCCCCATTTCATCATACGGCTTCTAAAAAGATCTTCGGCAAAGTGCTCCCTCATGGGTGCTGTTAGAAATGGCGATTTCTGGTTGGCTGAGGCTTGCGCCAAAGCCAGGCAGAAACCACCACTCTAGTCAGGGCAAGGAAGTTACACGCCAAAGATAACCCCTGCTCACCCCCTTGGTAGCTTGGCACGAGCAGTCAGGCTTATCTCTGAGGCGATGTGTAAAGCGTTTGCGCGCGCACCCAGCAACAACACCCAAGGCCCACCACAAAGGAAACTCCACACAAGGTATTCTATAAAAATAGCCTTTGTATTATACACAACACATTAGATAAAAACACACACTCTACAATGTGCCAACAGGCACGGGCAGAATTTACAAGGGATTATATATACAGGGGACAGGGCCACATGGACCACTGTCAGGAATTAGCACTTTTTAGAAATAGCACTTAGAACATAGGAATAAAACTTTAGAACATAGCACATACAATCACTGTAGTACTAACAATAGAACACGTAGCACACAACCAGTAACTACTGGTATCAGGTAAGTACCACCTACGCAATCCTAACCACCTTAGGAAAATATTGCGCAGGGAATCAGGACCTCACTAGCACCACCTGTACTAGGGAGAAAACAACCACCTAAGTATCACAATACCTGTAGGGGTCTAAGCACATAAACACATGATGCATAACATTCAGAGGTGTAAAGCAAAGCACATGACGCATAAACACATTCAGAGGTGCAGGAAAGGAACAATGGCGCAAAAACTCACATTAGCCACTATCTGTGGCAGTCCATAGGCCAACTGGCCTTGTCAGGGGCTAGGACGCCCTATGTCCCAGCAAAGTCAGGGCGCGACTGCGCAGGCTGCGCAGACCAGGGCGCACAAAGCACAACCTACACGTAGCAGTTGCCCACTAAGTGCTGGGCAACTGGTGAAATGCTGGGGCACCACTGTCTCTTCCTAAACAAATATGGCAGGGGTTGGAGCCTCGTGGCTCTAAGAAAACACTTGTGGCCCCCTGAGCCTCGCAGGCTCTGATCAATATTGTGGGGCAAGGTGGGAGTGGCCCGCTGCCATCTGGGGCCACTCAATCGCGAGAGAAATGCCCCCGTCGTTGGAGCGCACTGAGCGCTCTGAACATTCATGCCCCCTGAGCCTTCGTGGCTCAAAACACAGTGCCTTTCTTGTGGAGCCTTCCGGCTCTAGATCCCAGAGTGGGGGCCAATGTTGGAGCGGCCCGCTGCCTTCCGGGGCCGCTCTGCTCCGAAAAACAACTGCCCCTGTATGCGGTGGAGCCTCGTGGGCTCCCAGGCAAAGAATGCTGGCCCCTAACGTTGGAGTCCCTACGGACTCTAAATCCAGCAATGCGCCAATGCCCCCGGGGTTGGAGCGCACCCCCCAGTCACCGGCAGCCAGGAGCCCCCCCCACTCACCGGACCCTTCACGGCGGGGAAGGCTCACGCTGGTGGGTCGATCTGGAGCGGAGCACACAGCGCTCCGACTTCTCTGGACACGGCGCTTCTCCTGAGGGCCCCGGGGTGCAGGGTAGGCTCCTGCCTGCTCCGGGGCTTCGAATCAAACCGCCAGTCTTCGGTGGGAGGCGGGGTAGGCTCCCGCCCTCCTACTTCCTGATCCGGTTGTCCCGGCGGCCCGCCCCCGGCCCGCCTGACTTCCTGGATGTCCCGGGCTGCAGCGGTGCTTTTTAAATCTTGGCAATGAGAGGGGTAGGCTCCCTCGTGATGCGGTATACGGCGGGGTGGGCACCCGCCATAAGAATAAGCAAATAAGCGGGGTGGGCACCCGCAAGCAGTTACGGCAATGTCCCTGGCAGGGTGGGCACCTGCCAGGAGACTCTAGAATCGGCAAATACGGGGCAAACGCCGGGTGGGCACCGGCTTTTTAGAAATAAAAGCGCTCCTGAGCGCTAAAGGAAAAGGAAAGCGCTTCCAGGCGCTAGAGGTGAAAAATAAAGCGCTCCCAGCGCTTCAGGGCACACAATCAGCAAAAGTCCAGGCAAGTTCTCCCCTGCATGCAGCAGGGCAGGGGTGGGGGCAAGGCTGGACCCAGAGCCAGCTCACTGGGCCTCCAGGCAGGGAGGTAGTCCAGGTGGCGGTCCTCTGGTCCAGCAGCAGCAGCAGCAGCCCCCCCTCAGGCAGGATCCTGGCAAAGAACAGTTTCTGTGGGGACACAGCCCCATTTTTATACAGGCAAACCCTTTGTTCTGGGTTCAGGGTGAGGGGGAAAACCAGTCGCAGCTGGTTGGGGAGCACCCTTGATGTGCTCAGCCCCTCACTCTATTCACTGGCAGGGCTAGGGTCGTCAGTCGCACCACAGGGCGCGGGGCCAGCATTGTGTGTGGAAAACCCTGTCCTATTCAGGACCCAGGTGTACTCCTCCCACCCATCTAGCTGCTGATCTCCCCATTCACCACTGGGTGACTCATCCTGACTCTGGGGAATCCCTAGCCCGTCACATGACATGACCAGCCAATCACGCGACAGACACACTGCACACAGAAGTGCCCACCTCTAGAAGTGGCACTTCCACACTAGGTACATGCACGCCGCACACATCATCGCGCAGCATTCACTCCCACGAGTCCGCACATACCAAACTCGGGCCTGCACACCCCACGCATCAGGAACTACTAGGGACACATACATTCCCCATGCATTCCTATGGGAGGGCAGGCCTATCTCACCACATGCACTCAGAGCACGCACGCACTTTACCCTGGGACACAGGGAAAGTGCGCAGAGACCAAACAATCACCACACCAAGTCACCAATAAAAAGCCAAAAAGTCCAGGGGTGAACCTGCCAGAAGGGCCAAGTCCAACACAACCCCCTTCCAGCCAAAACGCAGGGCAGACCAATCACCACCGTGATGGACTTCCCTGCTTGGGGCGATAGAACACGGACGCGGGCCCGCAACTGCGTGGACACCCTCCGGTTCTACGCCACGGTGAACCCATGGAATTCTTTTTAACACCACTGTCTGGACCAACTGGGCTACCCCACTGGTACTCCCAAGCTGTCCGCGGCCAAGACCAGGCCCTAGGCCACCCAGGTGCCACCGGTCTTTGCCTAACCATAGAGTGGGGGGTAGTAACCCCTGGCACGTAGCGGCCATTCTCCACTCTTCCTCTCTGAAAGACAGGACTAGACTGTCACTGGTTCTCCAGCCTAGGGTCTACACCCTCAGGCGGACCAGGAGTCTCAGGGAAGGCTCTCCTCCCCCTACCTCTTCTCCTAGGGTTCCTCCTCCTCTGGCGAGGGGTACACCTAGAACGCCATTCCAACCCAGGGTTTAACCCCTCAGGTTGTACCGGGGGCAGAGGTGGGCTCTCCCACCCTCTGCACCCCCTTCCAGAACCCTGCTCCCTACCAACTGGGGCGGTACCTCTGGAAGAAGAACTGGTCGGGACGCTGATTACAGACGTCCCACCCTTCAGGTCAGGCTGATCCTGAACCTGGCCTCCCAACCTCCGGCCTAGAACCTTTGGTGGAATAATTGCCTGGCACTCCAGGACTTCTGGGGATTTCCACTACATCCCCCTGAGGCTATCAAAGGACACATATGCCGAGCGACTGTCTGTCTGGCGCTGATCTCCCGTCCCCTGTCCACCTGACAGTGCGCGGAGATCCCCCAGAACAGAAGTGGTGCCACCCTGGTCACTACACGGGATCCTAGCCCAACTGGGTAGTCCCTGACCTACAGGCTCTTCCACTGGGAAACTCATCCCCCAATCACTCCTCACACTGGACTCCTGTACCCTCCCTACCGGAGCGGTACTGCCAGACTCTAGAACCACAGGAGCCCTGGTTACAGGTGCTCCAGGTCCTCTACTCACCAGGAGATCTCCCTCAAATGGGCTAACAGGACAGCCTAGGTCCCCAACTTGGTGTTCCCTCATGGAACCATCCAAGTCCTGAGGCAGGGTTTCGTACGTCCGGGGACCCTCGGTCACCCTCTCACTCCTGCTCCACTGAGCCAGGCAGTGAGCCCCTACACCCTCCTCGCTATCCTGGGACCTAGCTGGGCTACACTGAGCCTCTTCCACCACGCTGGGCTGGAAGATACCTGACCCACTACTTTTGGAGTCACTCCCTAATGACTCTAGAGAACCTCTAGCCCTTTCCCAGCGCTCTGCCTCATCCGCAAGGTCAAATGGCTCAGACAATCCACACCCCAACAGGTGTTGGCGCAGCCCCGGCACACAACAACTGAGCAGGTGTTCTTTGAGAACCAGATTACACAGTATATCAAAATCACTTGCTGTGGAAATCCAATCAAACATTGCATCCTCACATCCATCCACAAACTCCTCCCAAGTCTGGTGAGACAGTTTCCTACTGCCCCTGAATTTCAACCTTAACTCCTCCTCCTGGGGAACAGGTACCAGACTGGGGGAACTGGGACTGGGATTTCCTACACTGGAATCTATCTGGCTGCTACCACTGGACTCAACCCTCCCTGGGGAGTCCAGAAAATTAAAACTGCGCGCAGGGGATAGTCTACCCTCCAGAGCTACTTTGCCTCTGGTGGAGGCCCTCTCAGCCTCCTCTACCCTCTCCTGCGCCAAGACCCACTCAGTCTCTCGCTGTTGCTTCCTGGCCTCCAGCTGCGCCATAGCCTGAGCATGCTCTAACCTGAGCTTCTCTAGCGCCAGCTGGTGCTCCCTTTCTTTCCTCCTATCTTCCCACTCCTCTGGGGACAGGGAAAGGGATGAGGCGCTGCCTCCTACGCTGGACCCAGCAAGGGACGCCCTACCTATGGGGTCCTCACTCTCTACTGGCGTCCAGGTATTGTCATCCTCTACCTCCTCTTCTGAATCTTCAGGGCTCCCCACAGACCTACCACCCTCCAGGTGTGAGGCCCGGGCCCTTTCCATACTGTGCTCAAGATCCCATGGACCCTTTTGCCATAGGACCAGGTGGTCCTGAAGTTCGTACAGGGTGTCGGACTCTCCCTCTGTACAGTACCTTTCTAACTCCTGCCTCTGGCGCCAAGCTAGCTCATAGGGATCACAAGCAGGCTCCATTCTGGCGGACGTTATGGTAAAAATTATACAGGGAACCTAGGGGTCTGAGTTTCACACAGGAGCACACAATTCACAAAAAGATTCAGCAAGCTCTCTAACCCAGAGAACTCACACTCACTTGCCTAGTGCCACACACCATTCATCCACACACACAACCCTCCCCTTGGACTGGTAAGGCAGTTTCTACCACCCCTGATTCCTCAACCTGACCACCACGTGACACAGGTACCAACTCTGGGCGCAGGGCGGGGGACAAATGTACTGGACACTATTACGCTGCCACCACTGGATCCCACCCTCTGGTGAATCCAGAAAACACAATGCACTAAGGGGGATGATCTACCCTCCCGAGCTAGGGACACCTAACTCACAGTGCACAAAACCACATTTCCAAAGAAATGACAATTAAAAACAAACTTAGAACAATAATCCCTATACCATGTGATTTATCTAAATGCAGAGTTTTGTAGTGCGGCCAGTTGCCGCTGCGGTACAGCGCAAACGCAAGTCCAAATCCCACCGCTGATCACCAATGTTAGAAATGGCGATTTCTGGTTGGCTGAGGCTTGCGCCAAAGCCAGGCAGAAACCACCACTCTAGTCAGGGCAAGGAAGTTACACGCCAAAGATAACCCCTGCTCACCCCCTTGGTAGCTTGGCACGAGCAGTCAGGCTTATCTCTGAGGCGATGTGTAAAGCGTTTGCGCGCGCACCCAGCAACAACACCCAAGGCCCACCACAAAGGAAACTCCACACAAGGTATTCTATAAAAATAGCCTTTGTATTATACACAACACATTAGATAAAAACACACACTCTACAATGTGCCAACAGGCACGGGCAGAATTTACAAGGGATTATATATACAGGGGACAGGGCCACATGGACCACTGTCAGGAATTAGCACTTTTTAGAAATAGCACTTAGAACATAGGAATAAAACTTTAGAACATAGCACATACAATCACTGTAGTACTAAAAATAGAACACGTAGCACACAACCAGTAACTACTGGTATCAGGTAAGTACCACCTACGCAACCCTAACCACCTTAGGAAAATATTGTGCAGGGAATCAGGACCTCACTAGCACCACCTGTAGTAGGGAGAAAACAACCACCTAAGTATCACAATACCTGTAGGGGTCTAAGCACATAAACACATGATGCATAACATTCAGAGGTGTAAAGCAAAGCACATGACGCATAAACACATTCAGAGGTGCAGGAAAGGAACAATGGCGCAAAAACTCACATTAGCCACTATCTGTGGCAGTCCCTAGGCCAACTGGCCTTGTCGGGGCTAGGACGCCCTATGTCCCAGCAAAGTCAGGGCGCGACTGCACAGGCTGCGCAGACCAGGGCGCACAAAGCACAACCTACACGTAGCAGTTGCCCACTAAGTGCTGGGCAACTGGTGAAATGCTGGGGCACCACTGTCTCTTCCTAAACAAATATGGCAGGGGTTGGAGCCTCGTGGCTCTAAGAAAACACTTGTGGCCCCCTGAGCCTCGCAGGCTCTGATCAATATTGTGGGGCAAGGTGGGAGTGGCCCGCTGCCATCTGGGGCCACTCAATCGCGAGAGAAATGCCCCCGTCGTTGGAGCGCCCTGAGCGCTCTGAACATTCATGCCCCCTGAGCCTTCGTGGCTCAAAACACAGTGCCTTTCTTGTGGAGCCTTCCGGCTCTAGATCCCAGAGTGGGGGCCAATGTTGGAGCGGCCCGCTGCCTTCCGGGGCCGCTCTGCTCCGAAAAACAACTGCCCCTGTATGCGGTGGAGCCTCGTGGGCTCCCAGGCAAAGAATGCTGGCCCCTAACGTTGGAGTCCCTACGGACTCTAAATCCAGCAATGCGCCAATGCCCCCGGGGTTGGAGCGCACCCCCCAGTCACCGGCAGCCAGGAGCCCCCCCCACTCACCGGACTCTTCACGGCGGGGAAGGCTCACGCTGGTGGGTCGATCTGGAGCGCTCCGACTTCTCTGGACACGGCGCTTCTCCTGAGGGCCCCGGGGTGCAGGGTAGGCTCCTGCCTGCTCCGGGGCTTCGAATCAAACTGCCAGTCTTCGGTGTGAGGCGGGGTAGGCTCCCGCCCTCCTACTTCCTGATCCGGTTGTCCCGGCGGCCCGCCCCCGGCCCGCCTGACTTCCTGGATGTCCCGGGCTGCAGCGGTGCTTTTTAAATCTTGGCAATGAGAGGGGTAGGCTCCCTCGTGATGCGGTATACGGCGGGGTGGGCACCCGCCGTAAGAATAAGCAAATAAGCGGGGTGGGCACCCGCAAGCAGTTACGGCAATGTCCCTGGCAGGGTGGGCACCTGCCAGGAGACTCTAGAATCGGCAAATACGGGGCAAACGCCGGGTGGGCACCGGCTTTTTAGAAATAAAAGCGCTCCTGAGCGCTAAAGGAAAAGGAAAGCGCTTCCAGGCGCTAGAGGTGAAAAATAAAGCGCTCCCAGCGCTTCAGGGCACACAATCAGCAAAAGTCCAGGCAAGTTCTCCCCTGCATGCAGCAGGGCAGGGGTGGGGGCAAGGCTGGACCCAGAGCCAGCTCACTGGGCCTCCAGGCAGGGAGGTAGTCCAGGTGGCGGTCCTCTGGTCCAGCAGCAGCAGCCCCCCCTCAGGCAGGATCCTGGCAAAGAACAGTTTCTGTGGGGACACAGCCCCATTTTTATACAGGCAAACCCTTTGTTCTGGGTTCAGGGTGAGGGGGAAAACCAGTCGCAGCTGGTTGGGGAGCACCCTTGATGTGCTCAGCCCCTCACTCTATTCACTGGCAGGGCTAGGGTCGTCAGTCGCACCACAGGGGGCGGGGCCAGCATTGTGTGTGGAAAACCCTGTCCTATTCAGGACCCAGGTGTACTCCTCCCACCCATCTAGCTGCTGATCTCCCCATTCACCACTGGGTGACTCATCCTGACTCTGGGGAATCCCTAGCCCGTCACATGACATGACCAGCCAATCACGCGACAGACACACTGCACACAGAAGTGCCCACCTCTAGAAGTGGCACTTCCACACTAGGTACATGCACGCCGCACACATCATCGCGCAGCATTCACTCCCACGAGTCCGCACGTACCAAACTCGGGCCTGCACACCCCACGCATCAGGAACTACTAGGGACACATACATTCCCCATGCATTCCCATGGGAGGGCAGGCCTATCTCACCACATGCACTCAGAGCACGCACGCACTTTACCCTGGGACACAGGGAAAGTGCGCAGAGACCAAACAATCACCACACCAAGTCACCAATAAAAAGCCAAAAAGTCCAGGGGTGAACCTGCCAGAAGGGCCAAGTCCAACAGGTGCCCGTTAGGCATTGCAGCGCCGGCCCGACGAGGAGCTAGCCTAATGATGAAGCATGACACCCATGTGTGAGGGCCTGTGCTCCAATTGAAGCATATTCCTTTCCTTGGAACCAATTGTTGTATTCCTCTCACACTAGGAACTGCATACTACATTTATAATTTGAATTTGTATATAGACATTTTTGTATAGTTGGTGCAGTTCCTTTGGGAATCAATTGCAACGCTTGGTATGTCCATCACTTATGCATTTTTAAGTTAGAGCTTTAAATTCTGCACATTCAAAAGCCCTTTTACTAAGTTATTGTCATGCAATGCTTTGTTTTAAAGTAACCTTAATCAATATTTCATACTTAGGTTGAATATTAAATCCTCTTTGTTAATGAGTGTATAGAACTTTATTCCTCCTTGTGCACAGAACCTGATTAATGGACCGTTTCTTTAGAATGATGCTGAGATGAAGGCATGTTATTCCAATGGCAAAAATAGTGATTCTTAATGTTCAAGTTTGGAACTCACCTACTAAATGTTCTTTAGTGCCAATGGAAATTTAGATCCAGGTCCCTTAGTTATAGTTTTCGGAGAGCACCATATCTCCATATCTTGTGGTCTGAAGTTTCCGGAAGCTGCGTCATTGAGGAAGACCCATCCATCATCCTCAGTAAAGGGGGTGGGAAAGGATATTCTGTTGTTCAAAGTTTTCAGCCATACATGTCTCAAGGGCTAAAAGACGCAAAGACGGATGCTATTAATTCTTGAAGGTTCATATGTGGTGTGGCATATGTATACACTCTTAATACAGGAGCGAAGACCTTTCCGAAAGCCATCCTGATATTATTGTATGATTTTTTGAAATGGGTGGCTATTTTAACCAGATACTAGCTTCTCTACTCGATAGAATGCCCTGTCCCAGTCATCATTCACTGGAAGCCTTGGGCAGCCCTTCACTTTTTAAAGAGTTAGAATCATGGGCTTTGCATATATTTACAAATACATGTACCCCCATTCCTCTGCTTACAAATTCTAGTCCCTCCCACACACGTCCTACAGTAGAACACACATGGCCTTCTGTCAACTGAAATGCTTGAGGATTGGACCTCTGTCAGAAGGGATTTCTCCGTGACAGACAATTCATCTGCATTTGCCACACTGGCAAAATGGTATTTTCTTAAAACACATTCTCTATATGACCAGTCAAAGAAGGAGTAGACAGAGAGTCTCTCACATGGAATTAGCCTTTTTCTGGGGACCCTAATGCCCATACTTAGTTTCAAAGCTACACAGGACCCTGTAATTATTTATAATTCCAAAAATTTTTAAGGCATGGCCTCACACACCATCCTCGATGTCATGCTTTATCATCGGACAGCCTCATTCCCCAGAGAAGAATCTAGTGTGAGTGGGCTCTCCATGGTTACTTGGGGTGCTTCTCTAAGGATATGAGGAACAGTATCTAGTATTTGATCATAAAAATCCCAACGACCTTTACCTAAGGCATTCCCATTTATTTAAGGAGGTCCAAAGAGATAGTTTAAAATTAAGTGATGCTTGGGAGTAATTATTATTGCTGCAGCTGGTTGGTCAATATGTTTTAGCCTGTTTAACAGACCCAGACTGAGGTCTCTGACATTCTTCAGGACCAAGATCCTCACTGTGCTAACTCCACTCAATTGCCACTTTCATGCATCCATCAACATGCATCTACATGGTACCTTAGGTGTATAGTCCTGGTGGACAATGTTCACTGAGTCTTCAAGTTGTAGCTTTTGTTGTCTATTTGATATCACTTGCAACCCTGTGGTAAAAACGTTCCAATTATTCACTTTTATCCATCTATAATTGTATATTTTGCCGATGTTGATGGACTGTATTTGTATTCAAACTCAACCCATTTGATGTAGGTTATTGGTGATGTTATATGAAGGTGCTTCTTGCTTCATTTGCTGCTTCTTCTCTGTATGGTTTATCCTTGAATATATTTGTTCTGATATTATTACATTATTGATTTGATTGTCTGTATGCTAGTTATAGTTGTTTGTTTCTCTTTGGCTATTATTGATGTAGTCTCTGTGCTTTAAGGTTTATGTATTGCTGCATAACTCTGAAATAGTGATTAAAATACAACATTGTAAACAGAATAAATCTTTTGGTTCAGATATACTAGATCCAGAATTCCGCAAATGATACAAAGCAGCAAATAAACAGCATATACATGCAGAATTTGCTGATGGTCCATCAGGAAATTTTAACATATCAATTACATTAAAGTCTTTAAAAGACCCAGATAAGCCTGAAAATGATGAACCAATTTCATTGCAAACGTTTTCTTGACTGCTGTCTAAACAGTGATGCAGAAAACACTTTTGCTAATATTGCCAATAAAGTTACTTGGACCTACCCTGTGAAAACAGCCATAATTACTAGCTTCCAATAGGGTCATAAGATTTGTGGCCTGCACAAGTAATAGGTCCACAATTCTCCTTACTGGGAACCAAGCATCCCATTGTAGCACTTTACTCTCTCATGGTAGCAAAGCAGAGCAGTCCTAGACCTTCTCAGGGGATGTTGTGTAGGATAGCAATCACCGTACACTGGAACACAATAATAACCCTTAATAAATGATTGTCCAAACAGTACTTTTTCTTTAGAAAGCAGATGTACATTTATTTTACACACATTACTAAATATTATGCAGTAATTTACAAATATATACATTGGTAGATGAAAATATGACAGATGACATTACATAATCACCTTTGATGCCCTAAAGGGGTAGCACAAACTTGTAAGGTTGGTTTACTGGCTTGGTCAAAGGTTTAAGATCCTCAAACCACATGCTAAAAACATCATTTTGTACCTAAACACATTCAACAGTAGTAACAATCATGCATAAATGTAACTATTACTGTCAATAGTGCCATGAACCAAAATCGATAATCATTGTCAACATTATTACATCTATAAAGCATTGAAAATTAGCAAAACATGTATCTGTATTTTTAGAACCTTTTCAACTGTGGAAAATTAATAAACATAACCCTGAGACAGCATCACATTTGGACTACATCATGTGAAACATAGACTTAGCCCCTAGAGAGCACTTTAAGGCCCATACCTTTCTTAGAAAACTCAGACCACAATAACTGCAAACATACCCTTAGAGAACGCAACACTCTCAGCTGTAGAGCAAAAGCTTCGACCTTGGGAACGCTTGAAACATTAAGAATATTTCAAAGGGGTCCTGCTTTTCTAAGCCCCTTAAACATAGTGTTATTACATTAGAAACCTATTGGAGGGGAACTGCTGTACTCCTGCAGCATCCACATACCTTGTTCTTAATGTGGGTGGTGCACTCTGCCTGTTTTGGGGGCCAGTACAAGCAGCAAAACATGCAAATAAAATAGCCAGGCAGGGCATTATGGGGCGTACCTCCAGAAGCAGTAAAAACAGAGGGCCCGATTCACAAAAGTAATCTGAGATAAAATCCTAACTTTACGACTTTTGGTATTCACAGAAGGCATTTAGGAGTACTTGAGTTGTCTTAGTTAATCTTAAGTTTTGGTCTTAAGTTAAACTTAAGACAACCTTAAGTTTAACTGCGACAAAATCCTAACTTTAGGACTGGGATTTTGTCTCAGTTAAACTTAAGTTTGTCTTAAGTTTCACTTAAGACTAAAACTTAAGATTAATTGAGACAAAATCCTAACTTTAGTACTCCTAAATGACTTCTGCAAATACCAAAAGTCGTAAAGTTAGGATTTTGTCTCAGATTACTTTTGTGAATCGGGCCCAGAATGAGCAGTTCTTCCACTGTGTTGGGGAGAGCTGCAGCTTGATTTTTGCTGTGTGGTTCCTCCTTTTGTTGTTTTAATATTTTAGGAGGGTGGCCAGCCCCCGCATCCCCCAAAGAATTGACAGCAGTCAAGGGTGCCAAGCCCTCACTGCCCTGCCGGCTGCTGTGAGGCCCCTCGCTTCCATGTGCGGCCGTGGGAGCCTTCAGCATTTCTCTCCCTTCCTGCTACCAATGGCTGGGTGTAGTCTTCTGTGTTGACTTTCCTGCACCCCCAGACACAAGCAAGGGGAGTGGGGGCGAGGTCACCACCATTGGGAGACAGCGCTCCCTCCGTCCTCCTTCTCACAGGGATCGGGATGGGTTACCGGCCTCCTTTCTTTTGAATACATCCCAGGGATTGGGGACCCTGGGCTAGGGGAGATTCAGGGGAGGGAGCCACATGCACACCCCCTCCATATAAAAATTATATACATTGGTCCCCAGGGAGATGGAGCCTTCGGGGGCATAATTGATCCTGGAGACAGGGCTCAATACATGCCCCATCCCTGGGTGTGAATATGTAAATGCTCCTTGCACTGCCCACCTGGCCCACCCCAGGGGCAATTGGCGAAAATGGTGGCAGAGCTCAACACGCTTGATCGGCAAAAAGTGGTCAAAAGTACCCATCCTTTAAAATACCACACCTCGGGGTCCAATGGGCAGAGTTTGATGATCCTGGCTCATTTGGCTCCCAGTGGCGAGCTCTAGCCATCAGGGGCAGTTGCAGCAGACCAGTTCACCTTCAAAAGCAGTGCAGTCCTCAGGGAGCTGGTACTCCTGGCTTCCTGCACCAGCCTTCCTCCTGTTCTTGGTATATGGGCGCAGAAGTCCAGGGCTTTACCCCAACTGGTCCTCAGGGGGTGTAGGGCCAGCCTCATTGACTCTTGGGAAGAACCACTGGTCCTGGGTTCAACTGTGCAAAGTCCTCCGTCCTTTATGGGCATCTGGGCATCCTTCCTTCCAATTCACCATGGAGGTCCTAGGGACAAGCAGTGACGCAAAGAGAATCATCAGGCAAAATAATGTCTTCCCCTTGTGCAATTTTTTTTAAAGGGAAGTGTAAGATTCCAGAAGCCAGGCACCAATGGCCAATCCTAGGGTGCCAAGTCACCTCTCCCCCTCTGTCCCAACCCTCCAGCAGGGTATGCTGGGAAAGTTCAAAATGGCATCATCCGGGAATCACTAGTCACATATCCTCTGGGGGCGTCTGCTCCGCCGTTTACTGACATCAATGCCAGGGCCTTGCTCACTAGATTTTCAAAGGGGAGCCCCCTACTGTGTTGGCTCCAGAGATCTGGCCTCCCTCCTTTTATTTAGTGGCCTTGGGCAGGCCCATACTTGGTACAGTGTGACAGCTGATTGATTGATATTGATGCAGATCATTCTGCTCACCCCTTTCCTCGCTAGGCGCTGAGTGAAGCACTTTTAAATGTTCAGTTTGTGTGGGGAGGCTTTTGTTTCTGCTGCTAGAGAGAAATTAAATTAAATGAGCACAGGAGGGTGACAAAAGTCATTGGCTCCGATACTGAGCTGAGCCAGAGAAATATGGCAATTCTGCATTGCCCATTAGTTGTGCAGGTATCTGTATGGAACTTGCAGAATTGATTCTCCCTCACAGTTTACACCCCAATCCGTTATGTTACTGGTCTCTGTACATTAAAGGGAAGTGAAACTGCACTATAAGGCAGTTTTTTCACTTTGCGTATAATAAATTGTCACTACAGTCAAAGCAGCAAATCACACTGACTTTCCCGATTAGTGTACACTAACATTATAAGGCCTACCACAGGTCAATATGTAATCCTGCAGAGTCCCTGCTGTGGCAAGCTACCTGTGCCCAGTTACTTGGCTGCCATGCAACAGTAGTCTCCCATGCGTAGTCTGCACACATGAGCACACCCTAATCTATAAATGTGTATATCTTTGGTGTGAGGTCTCATTGCTTCAAATATTTACTAATATTTGTAGGTGGACTGGTTCAAAGAAATTTAAGGAGGTTTAGCAATGAGTAAATTGTGAGTTAGTTTGAAGAAACAGCCGGTGGAGGTCAATTAAAATGATTACGAGGTGATCATATATTACGGTTCATGAAAGCACTTGTGCAACCAAAGGTTAAAAATCTTTTATGGGGCATGTGCACAAAAAAACAAGAGGGACTACTTGTAATTAGGGTATCAGTATAATCCTGTCTAGAGATAATAATGAAATTGCATGTTAGGTAGTCAAATTTATGTTTTACTTTGGTTAGTATTTGTCATGTATAGTTTGATATTTGGCTTCAAGGGAAAATAAGAAGGATTTGGCAGAGGATTCATAGAATGGCTTGGGGTGATGGCACAAAGAGAATTCGGAGAACCATTCCCAAATGAGAAGATGGGAGGAGCAATAAGAGATAAGAGGGACATTTATTTTAATCTATAAAAATGGGTTTAAGTTTGAGATAGTATGTAGTAATGTTTCTTTAACCTATATATTCTCTCTTGAAACACTACATTGCTCGTGTTCCAGAGAGTGGCGCTTTGACGTTACTTGTCACCAGTAGCCTCGGGGGGGTACTTGTATCTCTATTGAAATAAAGAGATTTGTTCCACATATTGTTGTCAGTCACTTTCTTCATGCCGGGATGAGCTGGACGGGTGTACCCTCGGGCAAAGAACTCATCATGCAAGCACAGTGCAGATGGAGGTCACTTACTGGCTGTGTGTCCTAGCTGTTCCGCAGTTCCTGTTGGAGCAGCGATCTCCTCAGGGTGTCTGCTTGCTGCCAGGCGCTGTATCTTCGCCGAGTGTAGCTGTTAACCGCGGCACAGTACAGCGCATAGTGGGACTCCTGCACTCCTTCCCGCTGCCCGCCGTGACGTGCGAGGAGGTGTCAGCAGGATACTGCACAGCGTCTCAGGCTGTTGCAGACAGTGCTGAGTGGTATCACTGTCTAATCCCGGAATCGACAGTCTAGCTGGCTGTAGGGGGTTTTGGGACAGCAGCTTGAGATGGAGAGCTTATTTTGGCCCAGGTAAGGGAATCTGCACGTGCGTTGAGGACGCGCATTGGAACAGTCAAGCCTAATCGTAAGCAGAAACAACGAGAAAAAAAACAGCACCCATTTTAACTCATTGGGAAGGATACTGAAGCATTGTATCCTCATGGAAAGTGCCTATTACCCTTAGAAACAAAAAGGGAAAACTGGCAGCCATCTTAAGCAATTGAGATAGAGCGGGTACAATTGCATTGAAGTACTTCTTTCAAATTGTTTAAGTGGCAAATGGTTTCAAATTGGTTTTTAATAGACTTTATGTGACATTATCAGTAGACAAATGCATGTTGATTACAACATATAAGAAGATACATTTATATGTTTTTTTTTTCAATAAAGGAAATTTCGCATTTGTGTTGGGTCAGCTTATAGTGTGTTGTATATAAAAATATACGATGCAGTCTGTAAAGCCTCCACCACCGCTTTTGGAGACGCCAGGCGATCCACCTGGATGCAGTGGAATTATGCCTTTGAAACAGACCTGGGGGCAATTGGTGCCTCAAGATTCAGACCCGAGAGGAAAAGGTATCTACTTGTACACTCTATGGGTTTTGAGGGCAGATCACTGTTTAAACATCTGCCTGATGTTCAAGTTGAAGGGGAGGTGGAGTTTTATGTCTATCAGGAAGCTAGTTCAAAGGTTTGATGTCACTCCCAGTCTGGTGGTGTTGAGGCAAATGTTTTTCAAACGAGAGCAAAAACTGACAGAGGACTTTGATACGTACATCTCTGCTCTGCGCAGCTTGGCAGCGGAATGTCAATTCAAGAACTTTGCAGAGCAGCTAATTCCATATCAGCTCATCTGCCACTACACCGAAAAGTCCAACAAACAAAAGTTGCTTTTGTTAGGCAACCCTTCTTTAACTGAAACCATCAGGATTGCCAATAGCATAGAGACGTCAAACAAATCAGCAAGAGAACTTGAGGACAAATCCACTGTTCAAGTTAATGCGGTGCTCTCCAAGGTTGACAAGGAGAGGGTGTCTAAAGTGTCTTTCGTCACTTCCATCACCTGTCAACCCGATACAGCAGAACTCTTTTTGTACACAAACTAACATGTGCGTCAGGTGTGGTTATCACCCACATCAAAAGGGAAATCTGGCTTTCCCGGCTAAAAATGCACAATGTAGACTTTGTGAGAAATCAGGGCATTTTGCCAAGGTGTGTCGAAGTGCCAGACGCAAAGGAACCAGAATTTCTGCTGTGGGTGATGATTGTGAAGATGATGTTGAGAATCTATGGAGTGAAGTCCATGATATGGTTGTGGTGGTGAGCGAGGACAGCCTAGTCAGGGCTGACCAAGAAGGGTGTATCAACCCTTATGTTCATGTTCAGGTGGGAGATAGACAGCTTTACCTTTTGGAAGATTCTGGGGCCAGGATAAGCATGATCACTCAAGAGCTTTTCCAACAGAACTATCCAGGGCAAACATTGTCCCCACCTGATAGATCTCCGATCTCCCATGAAAGCAGAAAAATCGACCTCCAGGGTTTCTGTGAAGAAACCATGGTTTTTAAAGGGAGACACATCTTTGGTAAAAATGTATGTTGCAGTTAAAGGATTGAACATCTTGGGGTGGTTCCACCAAGGGCTCTTTGGGATGATTCTACGTCCTGGTACGAAAGAACAGGTCTCTGTCATTAGAGATTCAAATGACATCGAGCATTTGTTTAATGTGTTTGCCAGGGTATTTTCAGGTAAGCTTGGGAACATTTTGGGTTTTCAACACAAAATAAAAACTAAGGCCAATGCTATACCTGTGAAACATAAGTGAGGGGTGTCCCTCTCAGCGTACACAGTGAGTTGCAAAAGGAATTGGAGGGTTTACAGATGAATGGAATAATTGAGCCCGTTGAGTCCTCTTTGTGGGTTTCTCCCCTAGTTGTCATCAAGAAAAAGAATTGTGAGCTGAGGGTTTACGTTGATCTCAGAGCCCTCAAAAAAGAAATAATGGTGGAAACTTATCCCCTGACCAGGATTAGTAAAATGCTTTCTACTATCGCTGGTGTCAAGTTTTTCACAGAACTTGATTTAGCGTCTGCCTATCATCAGGTAGAATTGGCCTACGAGTCACATCATATTAAGGCATTTGTTTCCCCTTTAGGAACATTCCAGTACTGCTGCAAGCCAGTTGGCTTGGTGTCAGCAGCTTCTGTATTCAAAGGACTGATGTCTGAATTGCTAAGGAGAATCTCAAATGTCTCAGTTTTTCAGGATGATGTATTGGTTCATGCCAGATCTTTTATCGAACAGAAGCAAGTTCTGTTGGCTTTTGACAAAGCTGGGGTGGTCCACAAGAGGGAAAAATGTCCCTATGTGGAGTATTTTGGTCACATTGTATCCGAGGAGGGTGTGCACCCCAAGCCAGGGTTAATTGAAGCCATTATTGATGCCACTCCTCCTGTGGACAAGGTAGGTGTGAAATCTTTTTGGGCCTCTGTGAATTTTATTTGCGGTTCATAACGGATTTTGCATTCCAGGGCAAGGGCCATTTCTCTGCTATTTAAAGACAGGTCCGATTTTGTGTGGGATGATGAGTGTCCTGCCACATTCTCTGACTTCTAACAGCAGTTGGTCAGCATGAGTGCACTCAAACCTTTTGATCAAAATCTCAAATGTTGTCTCTAGATGCGACTAAGTTTGGTGTTGGTACAGTGTTGACACAGAGGGATGCTGAGACAGAAATTACTATTGGGTTTGCGTCCAGAGTTCTAAGGGATGCTAAAGTTCACTATTCTGTGATAGAAAAATAACTTTTGGTGTGTTAGTGGTTGTTGGAAACGGCCCTTTTTCCAGGGTTATCCCCAAACTTTTTGCTTCTTCCTCCTTTATTTTTTCTGACCTGTGGTTGTTGGCAATAGGACTCTGAGCACTTTACCACTGCTGATCAGTGCTAAAGTGCATATGCTCTCTGTCTAAATTATTATATTGATTGGTTATCCATGATTGGTATATTTGTTTCACCTGTTAGCCCCTAGTAAAGTGCACTGCGTGTGCCAGGGCTGGTGATTCAAATGCTGCTAGTGGGCTGCAGCACTGATTGTGCCACCCACAGGAGTAGCGCTAAAATGATGTCTTAGGCCTGCTTGCAGTGCCTATGTGCAGTCCAGGACTGCCATGTCGACCTGGCCAGTGCACCCACTGACCAGGCCTTATCCTTCCCTTTCTGTACATGTAAGGCATCCCTATGGTGGCCCTAGGTACCCCCCTGGGCTGGGTGCAGTGTATCTGAAAGGTAGGGCATGTACTGAGGTGTGTAACATGCCCTGGTAGTGAATTACAGCCATTTTCGTTTTTCACTGCTGAGAGGCTATCTTGCCCATAGGATAGAATGGGGAAGGCTGTTTACATACCTATCTTCCCATAAGGGCAAGATAGAAAATCCAAGTTTGGTATCTCTGTGTTCAGAATTTAATTATACATCTTTTTAGCAAGATGGTTTTTAAATTCACTGTGTGAGAATAGCACTTTTTAGAAAGTAGCTATTCTCCTGTTTAACCTTCCTGTGTGCCTGTGTGCTGGTTGGCTGAAGGGTGTCATGTGATGGGCCAGGTGGCTCCAGGAGCCTGGATGAGTCAGCAGAAGGGTGAATAGGGAGATCTGCTTTAGATGGGTGGGAGGAGTAGTCCCTGGGTTTGAATAGGGCTGCCCCTGACAAACACAAAGCTGGCTCCACCCCCTGCTGGCCAGGCTGAGGACTCTGCCTCTGCTGGCACAAAGAAGGCTCCACCTCCTGCTGAGCGTCTAACGACCCTGCCCCTCACTCTGAAAGGAACCAGGTGCTCCAGAGCAGAGCACACCCAGGAACCGGTTTGAGCAGGGGAATCCCCCCACTGGAACAAAGAGAGACAAAGGCTTGGAGGGGTATAAGAAGAGGACCCCAGACACCTAAAACTTTAGATCACTTTGGAACTAAGAAGAAACCTCTGCCAAGGAGAAAGCTGAAAAGAACTGAAGAGGAGAAGACTGCCTGCTTGCTGTTTTGCTTTGCTGCCAAGGAGAGGGGAAGGACTTTGCTGTGTCCCCTTCTTTTGATTCTGATCTCCAAGGGCCTGAGAAGAGCTGGCTCCCTGTTAAGAAGTCCCAGGAACAAAAGGACTTCACCACCAGCTCCCCTGGAACTCTGCTGAAGGAGTTCTGACCTGCCTTGGAGTGCTTGCCCAGTCTTGGGGCCTCAGGAGGTCGTTTTGCTGTGTTTGGGAGCTGGGACGCAGAAGCGTGAACAGGAGTGACTGGTACCCAACGCATCATCCGATTGCGTGTCGCAAGACGAGAGTGGGTGGAAAATTTCATCGCGGCACCATCGCAACACGCAGGGTCTCCGCATCGCCGAGTGCGTCGAGCATCGTCCCGAAGCGTGAAGCTTCCTGCCATTGCGAGGGTTGTCGCAGAACCAGTTTGCGGGCCGCACCACTGCCGGTGCGTGAAAAGTCTCCAATCGCTGCGTGCGTCGACGCAGAGTCCCGTTCCGTGGCGCATCGAGAGTTGCGGCGCCGGAAGGCAACGCTGCGCCACGCATCGCACCACATCGAAGAGTGTCGCATCGAACCTGTGCGTGAAGCTTCCCCCTAAGAAACCTACGCAACGAAAGCCAAAGGTATCGCATCCTCCCCCTACAGATCGGAGCCGGCGCATCCACCTCTGCTGCGTGAAGCAGGGCTGCTGCAAAGCCTCCCCAGGATCTCAGGAGCATCGCATCGCCTTTGCCATCTTCCTTGTTATAGCTTTTGGGAACCTTATCGCAACTACAGGTACTGTTGGGCACGAGAGTGTCGCATTTTGTGCATTGAGAGTCGCACTGTGCAGGACACTGATTTTGACATCCTGGAGTACTTTCTGCAAACTCTTGAACTATCTTTAAAGTAACCTTTTGAAGTATATGTTGGTTTGTCTGTAGTATTTGGTCTTGTGAAGTTTTTAGTAAAGATACATTATTTTTCTAAAACTGGTGTGGAGTAAATCTGTGGTGTTTTCACTGTGTTACTGTGAGTGTTGGTACAAATACTTTACACATTGCCTTTGATAGCCTAGACTGCTCAGGCCAAGCTACCTAGAGGGTGAGCAGGGGTTATCTTAACAGTGTATCCCCCTTTCCCTGACTAGAAGCAAGGGTCCCTACTTGGACAGTGGAACCTACCCTGCCAACTAGAGACCCCCAGACCTAACATTGGTGGTCAGCGGTGGGATTAAACTTGTATTTGTACTTGACGCACAGTAATTGGTGTACATCACTAGGAGTGCAGACCAATAGACAACCACATACTGTAATATTTTTGATTCTATTTTTGAGTAACTCTTCAAGAGCATCATGTCTCAGCTGGCAACAAGTGAGAGGGCAGAATTGGAGTTTTCCATTGAGGATTTGTATTCGTACAAAGTTGAGGAGCTCAAGCAATTCTGCAAAGACCTTGGTTGCCCTGTGAAAAGCGGATCTAGAAAGGATGTGCTACAAAGATTCTTGAAGGCCTGTTGGGAGGCCCAAGAGGAAGATGATGCAAATGAAGAGGATGGTTTTGTTCCCCAAGATCTGCCCGTGGTCGGACCAGTCTCAAGGGCTGGCAGCTCCCATTCCAGTAGGAGTCTCACTCCAGAGGAGTTGGAGGAGAATCAAAGGGTGAGAAACCATGAATTGGAAATAATGAAAATTAAAATGAAGCAATCGGAAGTAGACAAGGCGGCGGAGGAGAGCAGGAATGCCCGTGCCTTGGAGGAGAAGAAATTGCTTCTGGCTCATGAGTTGAGGATGAGGGAGCTTGATTTGGAGCTCGAGAGGCTTGAGGCCATGAGTGTCTCAGCTGAAGAAGAATGGTTAGCTCAAGAAGTGAGCTTTGCTGAGTTGGAGGTGGAGTCCAGCTCAGATGGTGGCAGCAAGATTGTAAGTTCTAGTGCTGAGAGAAAGGTACAAACACCCAGAGATGTGGCACCTAACTTGAGGGAGGGGGTTGACATACACCAGGGGGGTCAGGTTTATGATGTAGTTCCAGTGGAGTGCAGTGTCCCTGAAGTGGATTGGGGAACTGGCACAGGGGACCATATTCCTAGTGGTGGGAGGGACACTCTACTGACCCTAGATGAGAGGTACAGGGAGAGGGGTTCCCCCATGGTAGAAACCTTGGTGTGTGAGTGTGAAGACCGCCCAGAAGAGTGTGAGTTGTGTGACAGATACAGTCAGGTACTGTCTTGCCAATCTCAGGAGAGTGGTGTGGGGTACTTGTGTGAGGCACTGGAGGGTGAGGCAAACGGTAGCTTGGTTAACAACTGTGGGGGGCTGTGTGATTCATTTGTTGGAGAGCATATTTTAAGTCCCTGTTTTCCAGAGCTATGCCAACACCCGGTGGAGTGTGAGTTCTCTGGTTCCAGAGAGCTTGCGTTGGAGGCAGACCTTTGGTTGGATGTCAAAAGGTCTGGAGAGGCATTGGGGAGTGATCCCAAAAGGAGTGGCCCGGATATCTTCCAGATCTGTGAGGTGGAAGAGGTTCAGTGTAGCCCAGTTAGGTCCCAGTGTAGTGGGAGGGGTGTAGGGGCTCACGTCCTGTCTCAGTGGAGAAGGGGTGAGTGTGGGACTGGAGGGTTCCTTAAGGGAACACCAGGTTGGGGGCCTAGACAGTGCTAGTAGGCCATTTGATGAGGATCTCCTAGTGTCAGGAGAACCTGGAGCCTCTGTAAACAGAGCTCCAGTGGTTCTGGTGTCTGGCGGTACCGCTCCAGTTGGGAGGGTGCAGAAGTCCAGACTGAGGGGTGAGAGGGGGATGTGTTCCCCAGTGGGAGAACCAGTGGGTCAGGGACCAGCCAGAAGGGCTGAGTCCCCTAGGAGTGACCATGGTGACACCACTTCTGTCCTGGGGGATCTTCGCGCACTGTCAGGTGGACAGGGGCCGGGAGATCTGCGCCAGGCAGACTGTCACGAGACACATGAGTCATGTGTCACCCTCGGGGAGATACTGTGTGAGTCCCCAGAAGTCCTGGCATGCCAGGCAGGTGTGCAACTACAGGGTTTAGTCCCTGGGTTGGGAGGCCAGGTTCAGGATCTGCCTGACCTGGAGGGAAGGACATCTGTAACCAGTGTCCTGACCGGTTTGGCTTCCAGGGGTACCACTCCAGTGGGGAGGGTGCAGCACTCTGGAAGGGGGTGCAGAGGGAGGGAGTCCTCGCCTCTGACCCCGGTTCACCTGGAGGATTTAGACCCTAGGTTGGAGGGCCGGGTCCGGGGTGTCCCCCCTGACCTGGGATCCCAGTTGCAGGATAGAACCCCTGAACTGGTGGGCGAATGGTGCAGGACACCTGCCACAGGTGCCCTGACTGTTCTAGAAGGGGTTACCGCTCCAGGTGGGAGGGTACAGAACCCCAAGGAAGAGGAGGACTGGGTATGGAAAAGCCTACCCCAGCCTCCTGTCCAGCCACCGGATACAGGCCCGGGGCTGGTCGGTCAGTGCCAGGTTGTCAGACCCGACCTGACAGGGAAGGGAGTGGACAAAGGGTGCCAAGCACCTGGGGCTACCGCCCCCCACCCTCTGACGCCACAGGGGTTTGAGAGCCCTGAGAGGCATAAGGCCTGGGTCTCATCCCTGACCACTGTCATTGGTCACTGCGGCTTGCTGTCTGTCTGTTGGGACACACCTGTGAGCAAGTTAAGGCTAGGTGCTGCACAGGTGGTGTCCACAGGTGAAGAGAAGGGTTCCACATGGGTTGGCTTGGTGAACCCTGAGAGTATGGATGGAGAGATCCAACCTGGTTCAGGAAGGCGTAGAACAGGAATAGTGCCCTGCTGTTTGGGCCGGTTTCCGTGTTCTATCGCCCTAAGCAGGGAATCCCATCGAGGTATCGCTTGGTCTACCCTGGCTTTAGGCTGGAAGGGGGTTGTGTTGGAAACGGCCCTTTTTGCAGGGTTATCCCCAAACTTTTTGCTTCTTCCTCCTTTATTTTTTCTGACCTGTGGTTGTTGGCAATAGGACTCTGAGCACTTTACCACTGCTGATCAGTGCTAAAGTGCATATGCTCTCTGTCTAAATTATTATATTGATTGGTTATCCATGATTGGTATATTTGTTTCACCTGTTAGCCCCTAGTAAAGTGCACTGCGTGTGCCAGGGCTGGTGATTCAAATGCTACTAGTGGGCTGCAGCACTGATTGTGCCACCCACAGGAGTAGCGCTAAAATGATGTCTTAGGCCTGCTTGCAGTGCCTATGTGCAGTCCAGGACTGCCATGTCGACCTGGCCAGTGCACCCACTGACCAGGCCTTATCCTTCCCTTTCTGTACATGTAAGGCATCCCTATGGTGGCCCTAGGTACCCCCCTGGGCTGGGTGCAGTGTATCTGAAAGGTAGGGCATGTACTGAGGTGTGTAACATGCCCTGGTAGTGAATTACAGCCATTTTCGTTTTTCACTGCTGAGAGGCTATCTTGCCCATAGGATAGAATGGGGAAGGCTGTTTACATGCCTATCTTCCCATAAGGGCAAGATAGACAATCCAAGTTTGGTATCTCTGTGTTCAGAATTTAATTATACATCTTTTTAGCAAGATGGTTTTTAAATTCACTGTGTGAGAATAGCACTTTTTAGAAAGTAGCTATTCTCCTGTTTAACCTTCCTGTGTGCCTGTGTGCTGGTTGGCTGAAGGGTGTCATGTGATGGGCCAGGTGGCTCCAGGAGCCTGGATGAGTCAGCAGAAGGGTGAATAGGGAGATCTGCTTTAGATGGGTGGGAGGAGTAGTCCCTGGGTTTGAATAGGGCTGCCCCTGACAAACACAAAGCTGGCTCCACCCCCTGCTGGCCAGGCTGAGGACTCTGCCTCTGCTGGCACAAAGAAGGCTCCACCTCCTGCTGAGCGTCTAACGACCCTGCCCCTCACTCTGAAAGGAACCAGGTGCTCCAGAGCAGAGCACACCCAGGAACCGGTTTGAGCAGGGGAATCCCCCCACTGGAACAAAGAGAGACAAAGGCTTGGAGGGGTATAAGAAGAGGACCCCAGACACCTAAAACTTTAGATCACTTTGGAACTAAGAAGAAACCTCTGCCAAGGAGAAAGCTGAAAAGAACTGAAGAGGAGAAGACTGCCTGCTTGCTGTTTTGCTTTGCTGCCAAGGAGAGGGGAAGGACTTTGCTGTGTCCCCTTCTTTTGATTCTGATCTCCAAGGGCCTGAGAAGAGCTGGCTCCCTGTTAAGAAGTCCCAGGAACAAAAGGACTTCACCACCAGCTCCCCTGGAACTCTGCTGAAGGAGTTCTGACCTGCCTTGGAGTGCTTGCCCAGTCTTGGGGCCTCAGGAGGTCGTTTTGCTGTGTTTGGGAGCTGGGAAGCAGAAGCGTGAACAAGAGTGACTGGTACCCAACGCATCACGGCACCATCGCAACACGCAGGGTCTCCGCATCGCCGAGTGCGTCGAGCATCGTCCCGAAGCGTGAAGCTTCCTGCCATTGCGAGGGTTGTCGCAGAACCAGTTTGCGGGCCGCACCACTGCCGGTGCGTGAAAAGTCTCCAATCGCTGCGTGCGTCGACGCAGAGTCCCGTTCCGTGGCGCATCGAGAGTTGCGGCGCCGGAAGGCAACGCTGCGCCACGCATCGCACCACATCGAAGAGTGTCGCATCGAACCTGTGCGTGAAGCTTCCCCCTAAGAAACCTACGCAACGAAAGCCAAAGGTATTGCATCCTCCCCCTACAGATCGGAGCCGGCGCATCCACCTCTGCTGCGTGAAGCAGGGCTGCTGCAAAGCCTCCCCAGGATCTCAGGAGCATCGCATCGCCTTTGCCATCTTCCTTGTTATAGCTTTTGGGAACCTTATCGCAACTACAGGTACTGTTGGGCACGAGAGTGCCAACCTTAAAGATAAATTGGTGCATAGTAGGTTCCAACCACACAACAAGTCGAGACAAACCACCTTGGATGGCAAACCATTACCAAGAGGTAACCACAGATGTGGCAATTGCCACGCATGTGAACACGCCATAGTTTCACAAACCTGGACATATGGCGGAAAATCAGGTAAACTACAACAAATGACCAATTGTAGGAGCTCAAATGTCATTTATCTGATATTATGCCCATGCGGGCTGGGTTACATAGTGGAAACATCCAGAGAGTTTCGGCTGAGACTCTCGGAACACAAATCAGCAATAAGAACAAAAAAGTTACAAGCTCCCTTGGTCAAACATTACCTTGATTGCAACCATAAGGAAACAGAAATAACATGGGTTATTATAGAACAGGTCAAGACAGTACCAGGCAAGGACCCAGCAAAAAACAGAAAACAGCGTGAAACATTCTGGACCTTTCATCTGGACACTGTACGCAAAGGTCTGAACGAGGAAATAATATGGCTAGTTACAGAATAATTGATATACTGTTCATAACCCCCAGATTTCTGTAATATGTCTGCCAATTCGTATTTTTAATCTTACTTGGCCCTTAATTAATTCTGTCTCTGGTGGTTAGACTTCGCCTAGCTCAACACCATCACACTCCATAACACTATCTTATAGAACACAGACAACGAGAAATAGTCGTGTTGTTCATTGTCAAACACTCATCCTAGATCATCTCATGATGGCTCTGCTATATATTTTCTCTAGTTATAGCACCAGCAGTACAGCAATTGTAGCAATGGCATGTCGCACTGTGAGGATCTGCCTTCTAATCCAGATCATTTGAGACCATTCCAAGATGGCGCCCACATTAGCTCCCGGAGACTGATTTATCGGTTTTGTCTGTGTACGTTATGTAGAGGCAGTATTACCACAATGTCAGCGCATAGTATGACTGCCTAATATCCACATACCGAATTCGCTTTTGCAGTCCCTCCAATTTAGGACTGGCACTAATAAACATATGTCTTATACGAGTACGTGTTCGGCCGAAGATACTTTCTACATCAAGCCGTAATAACATATATTTGTATGCAACTATCTTGGACCTATCTAGTTTGGTATCTGTCCAGTTCAATCATCATGTATCTGGCAAGTACCACGTTTTTTGATTACTTTAAACACCATCCAAAGATGGCGCTGATCGTGATACTCGGGCTGTTCTTATTATACGAACGCGTACGCCACCTGACTCTCACGTTGTAACACGTGATCGCAGTGCCTATCAAATAAATACACGGCTTCAATCATACTCCTGTTTCTTAAACTCGGCGATGAAGAATACGACAAGCGACGCTAGCTAGGAGGTAAGGACAGGGCCAGGTCCTACAACTTAACCAATTGAGACAAATAGAAAGTAAATATCACAATATCGAGGAGTCTCATTTGAAGGACTTTGTCTAGTTTTTACTCCGCGACCGCAGGGATCCTACTAAACTATCTTGCACGTGCTTTTTTACGTGTGATCGCTTATTCTAAACTGTTTTTCTGCGCAACAAATAACCACCTTGGATATAACCGACCACGAATTGGAAACATGAGTTTCTGTAAGAAATAGAAACTGCATAAAAAATACACAACTTAATAGACAACTTTGACCTCGTGAGTATAGTAGCACTAGCATAGTATATTCATTAAGAGTTACGTTGTACGCGTGTACATACATGTGATTGCAGGTGTAAGTTGTTACTATCCTTTTTTGATTACATGATTTGACTACATGATTTAGACACAGCTGTTATATATTAATGTGTATCCTAGCCCAGCATATGGCGTGTGCAATGCCTAGTATCAGAACCCACATACTAAGCACTATTTATATGCTCAGTAGGAAGGTCATCTTTAAAAACAGGCAGCTGACGCCAAGCTGTTCGAAGCCATCGTAACCCCAGCTTGAGCATTCATGACATCAAAGATATCACCAGGTCACTCTCTACATAGGCTTTCCGGTAGTAATAACATCGCTGACTGTGTATCCATTTAACCGATAAGACTGCAATAGCGATCTCGTGGTTTCTCTCCATTTTTTAGATTGAATTACTGAATACAACGAGCTAAACTGTGCAAGCAAACAGGACTGACACGCAGCATATCTGTTTAAGGTCTCATGCATCGTAACAATTTGGGTAAGCATCGCTAAGTACCCCACTCTAAACTTTGTTGTCGGATTTTTGTGGGATTGTATCCCTGAGACATATATACCTTCACCTTTTATTCTTAGATGAAATTGAAACAAACCATCAGACACAGTGGAATCAATCGTTTGCGTTGTATTTTCGAACATACAGCATGTAAGAATGAGCAATGGCCCCACGTGCTAAGATAGACGTAATATACTCATAAAGGGTGAGACAATCCTAAATCTGTGTTCCCTTATAGTACAATGATTAATACCAGCTTAGAACCGTAAGGTATAACTCTACCCTTTCTGCATCTTATAGACCTTTAGAATACCTCCGTACCCATCACATCAGTGGGAGCCCGGAACAGGTGTCGGAATAACAGAGGCAAAGTCGATCAATACACGTAGGCGAATATTACGTCTATACCTCTTTTCTCATACTTTCCCCTCTTTTTTTCTACCTAGTCTAGTGACACATAGCAAGCTCATGGAGTTTCTAACTTTTCCTATGGCACGTCTTTTTGCATTTTGAAGCACTATTGGGTAACTCACAACTTGGGCACTATCCCTTTCTTTTTGGTTTGCAATACTGCTTGAAACGATATAGTGATGCTCCTAAAAATAATTTTTAGCTGCTTTGGCTCTAACTAAGCTAGAGCACTTACTTAGATATAAGACTTTTTTGAAATTTAACTTACCCCCTGTTGCAAGTTTGACTCTTATATAAAAAATTCTTTCTCTGCATTTTCACACAGAGAGAACCCCTATCTTTCACCGTTCAGATATTAAGTGATATCTGGAAGAATACATTGGTCCTGAAGAAGGAGACGTGGTACTCATAGTCAGTCTCCGAAACGTACGTCGACCAGAAACACCAACCACACTCTGGGAGATCCTCAGAAGAATCTGATTTAAAACGTCATGACTTCAGAATTCTAGGACATAATATGAACTGTCAAAATCTTATAGATAGACATTAGTTTTGCTTGTAGTAGAATTGAAGTAGGATCTCTTTCTAGAGATGGTTTGTTGGTTTTTAATGAAAATTGACCTATGGAGAATGTCTGTTAGAATGTAGGAGTGAATGAGAGGTGAGAATGTGGATGTGACGGTTTTTCTGATTTTCTTTTTTTTGGGGTCTCTAAACAAAAGTCTGTCTCTATACAATTTTTGACTCATGTTTATAAGCACTTAATTTAACTTATGAGGAAACAAAGTGTATGCTTTACATATGAATCAGATGTCTACCTGATAATCATGAATATTTTGTCATGTATATCTTTGTCTCCATTTTTTTAAAAAAAAGTAAATAATAAATATCTTATATAAAGAAATGAAAATGTTTTTTGAGTAACTTTGCACTTTTGGGGGTTTGTGTAGTATACAAGAGATTAATTCCATATGAATAAGACAGGTCAGATAAGAGGTCCCCTTTCTTCATGCATCGCATCGCCTTTGCCATCTTCCTTGTTATAGCTTTTGGGAACCTTATCGCAACTACAGGTACTGTTGGGCACGAGAGTGTCGCATTTTGTGCATTGAGAGTCGCACTGTGCAGGACACTGATTTTGACATCCTGGAGTACTTTCTGCAAACTCTTGAACTATCTTTAAAGTAACCTTTTGAAGTATATGTTGGTTTGTCTGTAGTATTTGGTCTTGTGAAGTTTTTAGTAAAGATACATTATTTTTCTAAAACTGGTGTGGAGTAAATCTGTGGTGTTTTCACTGTGTTACTGTGAGTGTTGGTACAAATACTTTACACATTGCCTTTGATAGCCTAGACTGCTCAGGCCAAGCTACCTAGAGAGTGAGCAGGGGTTATCTTAACAGTGTATCCCCATTTCCCTGACTAGAAGCAAGGGTCCCTACTTGGACAGTGGAACCTACCCTGCCAACTAGAGACCCCCAGATCTAACAGTGGTCCATAGATAAATGTAAGTGCTATATCTGGGGAGAGAAATTTCATCTTACAAACTGATCACAAACCCTTGGTTTCTATTCTTAATGGCACCAATGCCAAGAATAGCACTCCCAGGATTGCAAGATTTGCCACCAGATTGCTCCCATAACATTTTTAAGTTCTTCATATGTCTGGAGGGAGAAATGTGAGGGTGGATAATTTGTCTTGAAATCCCATTGTTGAGACTGATGAGTTGACTGATGAGTGTGAAGATGAGTGCTGTTTTATTGCTGCCATTTTAAGTCGAGAATCCTTGTCAATACACAGAAGAATTGTGGAGAAAAAGTTTTGGTGATGATTGTGTAATGGAAAAAGAATGGAAAATGTTATGTATGGTTGGCCTAGGGAATAATCGTTAGACTTGAATTTACAACCATATTTTAAAGTGTCAGAGGAATTAACCATTGAAGATGGTTTACTATTGAGAGGTGACAAACTTTTTCCCCCTATCAAATTGAGGCGCAGTATTTTTTCAAAGCTCATGAATGCCATTTGGGGTACACGTTGACCAAACACAGGGTGTGTGAGTCATTTTGGTGGCCACAAATGGATGGTAAAATTGACTACTTAGTCTAGAGTTGTGTTGTATGTTCAAATTCTGATAAACGTTTTAAGACATCCATCCCACCTTGGAAGCCTATTGTCTGTCCTTCTGGATCTTAGAAGAAACTAGGCATTGATTTGATGGGACCATTTAATGTTTTGTCACACAATTTCCGTTTCACATTAGTCCTTTTGGATTACTATTCTAAATGGCCTTTTGCCAAATTTACTGGTGAACCTGACTCTAAAGCTGCCATTGTCTTCCTCAAAGACATTTTCATGAGTGAGGGTCTACATGAGGAGAACATTTCAGACAATGGAGTGCAACTTGTCTCTGGTGAGGTGGGAAAAAAGTTCTGAGTGAGTGTTCAATTCGGCATCATAATAGTTCTTTTTACCAACCACAAACCAATGACCTTGTGGAATGGTTGAACAAGGTTCTTGGTGAGTGTGTGAGGTGGGTGTTGGCTATTAATGTTTTTTTTTTTGCTTCACTCGCAGGTCTTCAGTCAAGAAGATGAACATCTCAAAATTTGGTAAAAGTCCCTGCTCCTCCTACCAGCGTGTTACCCCAAGGCATTGTGGTCCATGCAGTAGCATCGGCGAAGACGCCTGTGCCAAAATTGTAAGTGAAAGTAAGTGTCGCGTTAGCCATCCCTGGACACGTGTTTCGAGGTAGTTGCCTCTCGTCAGCAGGGAGTAGGTATGTGTGTGGGGTTGCCGCGTAGGCTGCCGAAAAAGTATGCTCAGGTAAAGTACCTCTCATGGCGCGCAGGTGCTGGTCCATGGGCTCGTCAGCTCCACCGGCTCAAGGGAGCCTGAATATAAACAAAAGTCCAATTGGCCGCACCCTGCTCCTCCTACCAGCGTGTTACCCCAAGGCATTGTGGTCCATGCAGTAGCATTGGCGAATACGCCTGTGCCAAAATTGTAAGTGAAAGTAAGTGTCGCGTTAGCCATCCCTGGACACGTGTTTCGAGGTAGTTGCCTCTCGTCAGCAGGGAGTAGGTATGTGTGTGGGGTTGCCGCATAGGCTGCTGAAAAAGTATGCTCAGGTAAAGTACCTCTCATGGCGCGCAGGTTCTGGTCCATGGGCTCGTCAGCCCATCTCAAAATTGGTGTTTAAGCCCAAAAAAAAGGGAACGCTCAATGATGTATTTTTCTTTTAGTTGGTTGTGTATGACAAATCTGTAATTTGTTGTATTAGACGAATGTAAAAAAAAAGGGAAAACTCGATGTAGTAATGTCTCTTTAACCTATACTTTCTGTCTTGGAATACTGCATTGCTCGTGTTCCGGAGAGTAGCGGTTCGACGTTACTTCTTGCCTGAAGCCGCCTGGGGTACTTGTATCTCTATTGAAATAAAGAGGTTTGTTTAACATATTGTTGTCAGCCACTTACTTCATAGTGAGATAGTTCTCTGGCATTGGTCGTTGCTCACTGAAAAATACCTGTGGTTGAAGCTAAATGTTATCCAGGCCTACTCCTGGCTCTCTTATGGAATTTATGAGTAAACCCTTAGCAAGTCACAGCAAAATCAAGATGAATTAGGCCCAGTGTGTTTGACTAGCTCTCTATTGTGAGCCCATCTAGTTTTGTTGAGGATTTGATATCCTTTCTTTAAAGAGGCTAAAAGACCACTGACATCCTTCCCTTTTTTCAGTCAAGGTAATGGGTTTTATATTTCATTAACAGCTTACCAAATTTACCCATGCCCAGGTTTATGTTTGCTTTTTTAGCTTATCAGGACATTTAGACCCTAGCTGCCAGTCCACCAGTCTGCCATGGGAATTGGGAGCCTCCTTCCTATGATGAAATCGCTGCTGTGAGGTGAGCTGTCTTCAAAGAGGCTCCCTTCACAGCATTGAAGATTTACAGAATGTGTTTCATTTTAAAACTTCAAAGAAAGAAAGAAAGAAAGAAAGAAAGAAAGAAAGAAAGAAAGAAAGAAAGAAAGAAAGAAAGAAAGAAAGAAAGAAAGAAAGAAATGGCCCCAACGTGCAGGGATTTTGTCTACCTGCACTTCGGTGCCATTCTACACTTTCCATTATCCCTTAAAAATGTGGCACCACTGTAACTGTGATATCAAGGCCCTTTGATAGACAGGCTGCTAGGTACCGTGTTCACACTGGCTAAGCCAGTGTAGCCTCTGACATTGTAAAACTGCTGCTTTCCCAAGTCTAAATAGAGTGGGGGAACAGTGAGTCTGGCAGGGTAGAATCACCACCAATTTATTGTAGTGCTTCCGCTACCATTCTCTCAAAATTTAGGTAAGGCTCTTATTCTTTGGACCTTTCGCTAGTTCATTTTTTTCTACAATTACATTGTTTAAAAGGTATAATGCAGGCATTGATGTTTGGTTTTTTATTATTTTGTTCAAGAGCTACAACAGATTCAAATAGTAGTGTGGGAGTATGCATGGTGACTATAGAATCCTTGTTCAAAAATGTATTTGTGATTTGCACAGCTACTTCTCCTTTCCTGTAAGCTTTTCTCCATTCAGTGAACTTTTACACGCGCTTGAAAAATGTTGACCCATGAAAATTTAGAAACTCTCCAAATGAAAACCAAAATTGTGGAAGAAATGTATTCATTCTATTAACATTTTTAATTGTTCAAATAACTCTTATACAAAACTGGCCATGAAATCACTTCTACACAAGCCTCAATGTGGAGTAGAGGAATAGTGAGTTCTGCATCTGTTCATTGTAGAATACATGCCCATGTACGAAGTGAAACAAGCTGTCAGTCAGTCAGTCAGAAATAACTTTATTTCACCAACACAATGATGGCATAAAAAGTATACTACAAATAAAACATTTGTCAATATTGCAATCAGCTTAAAATACAAGGGTTGGAGCACAATTACCAAAGAAGGAAACATGTTAAAATATGTTTTTCCTATTATAAAGGTAAAAAGGAAGAAGTTCATATACACACACAGTTATTAACACAGTTCAATAAAATGGTTCCGCTATTAAGTATAAAATTAGTAGATTGAACGTCTCTTTTTTAGAGCACATAAAAAGAAGGATGCCAATGAAAGACATGTAAATGGAGCAGATAATAATTGTTGGTAATAAAGGGCCACATGACACTGTCTAAAATTTATTTTACGCATGAGGGGGCAATAAACCTTTTCCTTTCTTCACAATAAAATTTACAAAAAACCAAAAAGTGAAAATCATTCTGAATAGATCAATCATCACATGTAAAAAATGGTAGATCTGAGATTACATAGATATTACAGGGAAGACCCAACATCAAGGGGATGTAGTTTAGGCAAAATCTTACCAAAATATATCTGTGTTGTAAATTAGTGACGAACGATAAATACGTTGAGTTCACATCCATTTGCATTATGCTAGGGACCGCCAGAAATGCTCTAACTCTCGACAGCTTGGCATTAGAAGCCTCCCTTCTCGCCTGCAATCTAGACAGCAAATGATTAGTCAAGTCTTTCTTAGAAATAGACCAGCAAGTTGTAGGGTCTACAAAAAGATGATGTAACCCAGCTCCCTTTAAGAGTGGATTCAACATAGTGTAACTAGCTGATATTACTCACACCATCTAGCTTCAAGACATCATTTATAATATCCCTTGTCAATGAGAGGGCCTCCTTCCGCCATACCGAGTGCCACATTAAAATTGGCGCCACACAAATTTAGTCAGTTATGTAAGGGACTCTCAGCTCCATATGACAATTAAAATTAGAGCATGACTTCGGCAATGAGACTAAGTTTTTCAAAAGATGTCCTATATGCATTGTAGTATCGAGCAATCTCTGGTGCCCCAAACGGCTGCTCCATAAGTGGCAGCAGAAACCGTTTTTGCTTCATAAACTTTCTTTATTGCTTCAACAGGTTTAGAACCAACTTTTAAAATAAATTTAGAAAGAGCCCCAATGTACTTTTCCATCTGTAGCCCCCTATTTATGACCATACTTTGCCAGTTATTATGACGATCAAACATATTCCCTAAAATAGATTCAAATAGTAGTGTGGGAGTGTGAATGGCGACTACAGAATCCTTGTTCAAAACTTTATTTGTGAGTTTTACAGGTACTTCCCCTTTCCTGTAAGCTTTTCTCTATAAGTGCACTTTTACACCCACTTGAAAAATGTTGACCCATGAAAATTTAGAAACTCTCCAAATGGAAACCAACATTGTGGAAGAAATGTATTCATTCTATTAACATTTTAATTGTTCACATAACTCTCTTATACAAAACTGGTCATTAAATAACTTCTACACAAGCCTCAATGTGGAGTAGAGGAATAGTGAGTTCTGCATCTGTACATTGCATAATACATGCCCATGTACAAAGTGAAACAAGCAGTCTTAAAACTAGTTTCAATTTGATATTCACTGTTTTAGTTTCATATTAGTGCTGAAGGCATTAAGGAATGTTAATTACCTCCTTTAGAATTATGTGCCTGAGTCAAAGGCAAGCGTGCATGATTAGCTAAAAGGCAATTAGTAGTAAATAATATCAACACGCTTGTTAGACCCACCGGTTTCGGGCTGGTTGGGCCACAAAGAAGCCAGGCAGAATCCACTGTTCCAGATAGGATGAGTATGATAGATGTGTCCGATATCCTGTGCTCACCCTTGTGTAGCTTGGCACCGAGCAGTCAGGCTTATCCTCAGGGTCCAAGTGTAAAGCATTGGCACAGCACCTCCCTTGCATCACACTGATAACGCCACAAAAATACTCAACACCATATGTACAACACTTGTCCTTGTATTACACACACACTAAAATCACAACTGGATACACATTGTATATACACTTTAGAGTTATATGCAATATGAGAAGCGCTTATCATGGTGTGCTCAGGAGTCAGGACAACTTTCAAGTAATGAACATGGGGCTTGAGGATGCCCATTGGAATTGATAGCAACTGACAATGAGTGCTGAAATATTGGCGATAATACTAGATGTTGGCCTAATATAAAAGGAAGCCCTGACAAAGTTCCAGGAGTGGTTTGGAACGAAACGCCTTGGCTGGATTGCTCTTTTATGTATTTGAAGATTGACAAAGAAAGGATTACTTTTGCAAAATATTCAAGATTGGACTTCTTTACCTGGTGCACCTTCCTATATACAACAAGTCTGGGATCTGTTAAACAGTGGCACTAAACGGCGGCAAGTGCCAGAGGATTTGTGAACAGCACATCGAACTGCCAATGAACTAAAATATTAGGTGCAGCCAAGATAGTCCTTTGCTGGGCCCTGTTTTTGAATTAAGTTATATGCAATGTTCGAACTTCCCTAATGAAATTAAAACAAGATACACATTGTATGTACACTTTACAGTTATATGCAATTGTCAAACTTTCCCATCAAGATCAAAACTAGATACACATTGTATGTACACTTTACAGTTATATGCAATTGTCAAACTTACTCGTGGATTGGAAGCCAGTAAACCAGCCCTTGAAGAGAACTTAAGGACAAAGGCCAAGACAGTTGCCACCTAGCTGCAGGCCAGCAATGTCTAGGCACAATCCACCAAGTGATAGTTCTCTTTCTGGAGCACGGCAATCTCCAGGCCACCGCAATTCTGTGGATAGTCCCGTTGTAGTCCCTATTGCCCTAAGGATTCCTTGTGTTGATGTCCCAGCATAAAACCCCTGTAGTATGGTACCAAATCTAAAAGTGTCTCTACTTTCTGAGGCCAGAGCCCAAGTAGTTATACACACATTGCCCTTTTAAGATCCAATAAGTTCTAAAGGCCACCTTTGAAATGCACAGGCCCTCTCTAAATTTTGTCTTGTCTTCCATCCTACGTTGGGAGGTTTGATCACTATCTTTAGTGGGGTCAAGACCCTGCCCCATGGAATGGAGGTGCCTATTCCACCCCCATGTAACCTTCTCAGAGAGGCCCTTCAGAGTCAGAGGCTCGCAGTTTCCCTTGAGCCCCTAGTTGGCCTTCTATCAGGAAGGAACAGATATAGCTGACCCCTAGCACCCAGATGTGAATTGGAGACAGGCCAACATGTACACAGAGTCATGAGCATCGAAATGCCCACTTTCTTAACGTGGCATTTCCACCACAGTACTGTCAAATCCACTTGCAATACCTGAGAGGATTCTCAATTGCGAACTCATCAATACCACACACTATAGTGCTACTAATTCTGCCCATAGGAAACACTGCTCAATAACCTTTTCCTACATTCCCCCATGCTAATTCAATGCGGGAAGCAGGCCCTGTCGCACCGAACACATCACCTGGTGCTATTCTCGACTCTTGCATGCACACACACATGCACTTGCCCTACCTCTTCCCAACACAGCACCCTGTCACCAGGGAGAACTCAGATATAGTAAGAGACATGCAGAACCTTGGTACATAGCTTTTTAAATGCCAAGCTGAGTAACAGTAACCTGTGCTCACGGCCCCACCAAGGCAAACCTGTGGCACAATCGATGAGCTAACTCCATAGATGTACAACCAGTACTGCAGGCTCATGGAGGAGCATTCAAGATACATGCCCTAGGTATATGTCATACCTGTTGACAAGGGACTTACAGCTAAGTCGAATCAGCCAATTATGTATATGCCAATCATCAGTATGTATATGATGAGCACTTCGCTTTGGCACTGAATAGCAGTCTCGAATACGCTCAAAGCCTAAGCCAGCAAAACAAGGTCAAAACATGAGGTCGGCACCCAAAAAGGTCAGGGGAGACCACGCCAACAGTTGCCAGGTCGACCAACACTAATAATAATTATAATACCAGCCATCAAATTCAAACTCCAGACACATAGAAATACCGCTTCTTCATGCACAGCCACTGAGTTCAGGAAGGCCTTTAATTTAGTCCAAAAACAATTGCCCGTGTTTACTTTCTGTGACGTCTTATTGAATGAGCCAATGTCCAAATGGTTATCTATTAATAAGTTTGTAAACAGATGAATGAAATACAACATAAAATATGAAATTCTTGATTTTGTAACTTTGTTTTATTTTGCTCAAAAGCCTATAAAAGCGTGTGGCTACGGGTGGCGACTGACGTGATGGCAATTCTAGGATCAGTTAGCTGTGAAAAGGGGCACACACAGAAGAGGACTCTGGAAAGGTGGTGGGGACAGAAACTGACAAGATGCCAGAGCAAAACTTGACATGGAAGCATAACTTTAGACACACAATTATAAACAGAGGTTTTTAGACTTTGTTGAGAGGAAACAAAAATTTCAATTGAAGTATCTCAATTAGATTTCTGAAAGCTATAATGTAATATAATTAATCCTATGAGTTCTGTGAGTATAATGTTAGATACTTCAGCATCATAGGTCAATTCTTAATTACAGCTTGCTAGAATCTTTGTAGAAGGTGAAACGAGCATCACATGGCCTTTGTCGAGTACTTTTGTAACTATCAAGCCACTAAATGTACACACTTTTTAGGTATGCTTGGCACCTTGTCCTCTAGGAATGCTACTTTTTGCAAACATTCTAATACATTTTCTCTGATGCATCAATTATACCCAAACTGCCAGGGAAGTCTTAATGCTACGCAAACAAATGATGGACGGAATGCTGAATAAATCATACATTCACCCCCAGTCAAGAGATCTGAGTTAAATCCATCATTCTTTTGCTCACCATGCCACCCCAGTTTAGACCCAGCCATATGCAAATTAGTCTTGACCCTGTGCCTCATGGGAACAGTCCAGCACGAATTGCCAAGCCAGGTCCTCCCTGGACCGGAACCAAGCATCCTAGGACCAGTTTCAGGGTATTACCCTTCATCAGCCAGGCTAGCTTGAATCCAGTGGCACAGTGAGCAAGGGACCCAAGTCTGGGCATACCCATCCCACTTAGGGCTAAAATTGCTACGCAAACAAATGATGGACAGAATGATGAATAAATCATACATTCACACCCAGTTAAGAGATCTGGGTTAAATCCATCATTCTTTTGCTCACTATGCCACCCCAGTTTAGACCCAGCCATATGCAAATTAGTCTTGACCCTGTGCCTCAAGGGAACAGTCCAGCCCGAATTGCCAAGCCAGGTCCTCCCTGGACCGGAAAAAAGGATCCTAGGACCGGTTTCAGGGTATTACCCTTCATCTGCCAGGCTAGCTTGAATCCAGTGGCACAGTGAGCAAGGGACCCAAGTCTGGGCATACCCATCCCACTTAGGGCGAAAAGTGCTACGCAAACAAATGATAGACAGAATGCTGAATAAATCATACATTCACACCCAGTCAAGAGATCTGGGTTAAATCCATCGTTCTTTTGCTCACCATGCCACCCCAGTTTAGACCCAGCCATATGCAAATCAGTCTTGACCCTGTGCCTCATGGGAACAGTCCTAGGCAAACAAATGATGGACGGAATGCTGAATAAATCATACATGCACCCCCAGCCAAGAGATCTGGGTTAAATCTATTGTTCTTTTGCTCACCATGCCGCCCCAGTTTAGACTCAGCCATATGCAAATCAGTCTTGACCCTGTGCCTCATGGGAACAGTCCAGACCAAACTGCCAAGCCAGGTCCTCCCTGGACCGGAAACAAGCATCCTGGGACTGGTTTCTGGGTATTACCCTTCATCAGTCAGGCTAGCTTGATTCCAGTGGCACAGTGAGCAAGGGACCCACGTCTGGGCATACCCATCCCAGTTAGGGCAAAAAGTGCTACGCAAACAAATGATGGACGGAATGCTGAATAAATCATACATTCACCCCCAGTCAAGAGATTTGGGTTAAATCCGTTGTTCTTTTGCTCACCATGCCACCCCAGTTTAGACCCAGCCATATGCAAATCAGTCTTGACCCTATGCTTCATGGGAACAATGCAGCCCGAATTGCCAAGCCTTTGGGATAAGCCTGTCAACATGTGCCACGATACCAAGGGGGTGAGCAGGGGTTATCTAAAGTGTGTATCCCCCTTACCCTGACTAGAAGCAAGGGTCCCTATTTGGTAAATGTACCTACCTCTGCCTACTAGAGACCCCCATTTCTAACATTGGTGGTCAGCATTGAGGATTTGAATTTGTATTTGTACTTGACTCACAGTAATTGGTGTACACGACTAGATTAGTACAGACCACAACGCATACACATACTGTGTTTGATTTTTTGGTTCTATTTTTGATCCTAGAGTCATCCACGCCTCATGTCCCAAAATGGTAAAGCAGCAAGTGAGAAGGAAGAATTGGAGTTTAACATTGAGGAGTTGTATTCTTACAAGGTGGATCAACTTAAACAATTTTGCAAAGATTTGGGATGTCCCACAAGGAGTAACGCTAAAAAGTATGAGCTACAGAAGGCCTTAAAAACCTGGTGAGGGACCAAAGGAGCTGAGGAGGAAGATGATACAAATATGGATGAAGATGATACAAATGTGGATGGTTTCAGATCACGAGATTTGCCTGTGCCAAGGGCAGCTTCAAGGGCTGCCAGTGTCCATTCTGCAGGAATTCTCTCCAGAGAGGAGCAGGAGGAGAACCAGAGGATCAGGGAATATGAACTCATGAGCTCCAGGCCAAGGCGGAGGAGAGCAAGATGGCTCGTGCCTTGGAAGAAAGGAAATTGCTTTTGGCTCATGAGTTGAGCATGAGAGAACTGGACATTACGGCCAAACAATTGGAATCCAGTTAAATGGTGGCAGCGCACAGCCATTTCATGGTTGGTAAGGTGTTCATACCCAAGGATTTATTTCAGAATTTCAAGAAGGGAGAGGATATTTATGCATGGTTTGAATCATATGAGCTTGCATTGAAGATGAATAAGGTGCCTGAAAAAATCTGGAGGGCAGGCCTATGGAAACACTTTGAGGATTCTGGTAGGGCTGTTTTACCACCTTTAGAGAAGGCGGGTACCTTGACCTATGCCAATATGAAGGAGGCCATATGTCTTAAGTATGGGCTCACCCCAGAACAGTGCAGAGTGAGGTTCAGGAACTTCAAGAAGAATGATTCAGAAACTTGGGTTGAATGTGTTAGAGTGTACATGCATGCACTGGAAGGTTGGATGAAGGGCAGCAAAGTTACTGATTATGAGGGGTTGTGCCATCTAATTAGTTGGGAGCACTTGATCAGTCTATGTGTTCCAGAGCTGCGCCAGCTCCTTTTGGATAGTACGTTAACTGATCCCAGTGAGCTTGCTAAGGAGGCGGACCGCTGGACCAGCACCAGGGTGCACAAGGGGATTGTGGGTACCACAGCCAAAGTTGGACAGGGGCCCCAGCAGAAGAGTAGGGGGACAAAGGTAACCAAATGGAGTTCTCTAAAGGGCCCCAAAACTGTTCAGTGGGAAAGGAGTCCCAGCCCCCCAGCCTAAGATGTCACAGCCCCCTAAGGTCGGGCGTAACTTTCAAGGTCCCCCAAGGTGTTACCACTGTGGTGAGAAAGGTCACATCGCCTCTAAGTGCCCCAGGGAATCCCAAGCACTCACTGGTGCTCAGGCACCGGGTTTAGTGAGTGTAGCTTTGGGAGAGGAATTAGTTTCTAGTGAGGGGGAGGAGCAAGCAGCTATAACACTTGTCTCTTTCGGAGACAGAGAGATGGTCCAGGAGACCTACCTGCCTGAGAACACTAAAAAATACAGGCGGTGGGGGACCATCAATGGGAGGAGGGTGGAGACTCTGAGAGACACAGGAGCCAGTGTGACATCTGTTAGGTGTCAGTTCGTGTCTGAGGAGCAGGTCATTCCCGATGCACTTCACCCTGTAGTTGCAGCAGACAACTCCGTGTGCCTCTGCAAGGTGGTTCTAGTTGCCTTTGCGTGGGGGGGTCTCAGGTTCCTAGAACGTCGTTGATAGTCCATCCAAGCCTGTAGACTGTCTGCTAGGAAATGACCTGGAGAGTTCCCGATGGAGGGAGGTGGAACGCCAGGTCGGTTTGTGTAACCACTCAGTCAATGGCAGCCAGTAGGGGTAATCAAGCGGACCTGGGGCCTGAAACAGTGGCCCAGGTGCCTGCCAGGAAGAGTAGGAGTGTGGGAAACCAGCCCCATCCATTCCCACGGTCCAGGAGGAAGCAGAACCTGAGGAGGATGCCCTGGAACTTACTGGGGAACAGGTAGCCGAACTGGGAGACCTACCTGAGCTGACCCATTGGCTGCATGAAGGAGGTCCCTCTAGGGAAGAGTTCTGCAAGGCACAGATGGATTGCCCTGCTCTCATTGGTCTGCGGCAACAGGCTGCAGACCAGGCAGCAGGTGTCGAGTCCAAAACTCATCTCATTTACTGGGAATATGGATTATAGTGAGCCTAAGGTCTCTGAGCCTGGTGCAGCCCGTGTGCTTGTGGTACCCGAGCGCTTCAGGACCTTCCTACTGGATCTGGCTCATGACGTGCCTCTTGCAGGACATTTGGGATGCAACAAGACCTTTCAAAGGCTTTCCATCCACTTTCACTGGCCGCCCCAAATGAGGAAGCACGTCAGTACTCACTGCAGGATTTGCCAGACTTGCCAGGCAAGGGGCAAGAGTGGAGGGAAGTGTAAGGCTCCCCTCCAACCCTTTCCCGTGGTGAGCACCCCTTTTGAGTGGGTGGGCATTGATATTGTGGGGCCCTTGGAACCCAAGACAGTCTTAGGCAACAAGTTTATCTTGGTCTTGGTGGACCATGCCACCAGGTACCCGAAAGCTGTCCCTCTCCAGACAATCACTGCTCCCGTGTTAGGCCGTGCATTGATGGGGTTCCCCAGAGAGGTGGTCTCCGACCGGGGTACCAACTTCATCTTGAAGTATATGAAGCCTTTGTGGGAGGAGTGTGGGGCAACTTACAAGTTCACCACTCCTTACCATCCTCAAGGGAATGGGTTGGTTGAGAGATTTAACCGTACCCTGAAAGGCATGATAATGGGCCTTGCGGAGCCCATGAGACGGAAGTGGAACATCTTTTTGCTATGCCTGTTGTTTGCCTACAGGGAGGTGCCTCAGAAGTCCTTAGGGTTCAGTCCCTTTGAACTCCTGTATGGTCACCCTGTGAGAGGACCTCTGAGTCTGGTGAAGGAGGGTTGGGAGAAATCCCCTGGTAAGACCCCCCAGGATGTGTTCAGCTATATGCTGGCCTTCCGCAACCAGACTCAATGCTTCAGGAAACTCGCTCAGGCGAACCTGGAAGCTAGCCAGGAAGAAATGAAAAGATGGTACGACCAGAATGCCACTCTGGTCGAATTTCAACCTGGGCAGAAGGTGTGGGTGATGGCGCCAGTGGAGCCTAGTGCGCTCCAAGACAAGTGGAATGGGCCATATGAGGTGGTGGAGCGCAAGAGCGATGTAACCTATCTGATTGACTTGCAGTCTCCCAGGAACCCTTTGCGGGTCCTACATGTAAGCCACCTCAAGCCCCACTTTGAGAGGTCTGATGTGACAATGCTTCTTACTACAGATGATTGGCTGGAGGAGGAAAGTGACTCTCTTACGGACCTCCTGTCAGCAGAGGAGCAGGATGGGTCAGTGGATGGGGTGAACCTCTCGCCTACCCTGACTCCAGAACAGCAGAGGGACTGTCGACATGTGTTGGGTCAGTTCGCCTCCTGTTCTCCCTGACACCAGGAGTCACCAATTGGTGCGTCCATGATGTGGACACTGGGGACAGTCTACCTGTGAAACAGAAATTTTACAGAGTAGCTAACAAGGTCAGGGCCAGCAGCAAGGAAGAAGTTTCCAAGATGTTGGCGCTAGGGGTAATTGAGCCCGCCAGCAGCCTGTGGGCTAGCCCAGTGGTCTTAGTGCTAAAAGCTGCTGCACCCGGTGCCACTCCAGAACTCTGGATTTGTGTGGACTACCGTGGGCTCAATGCGGTCACTAAGACTGACGCACACCCCATCCCCAGGGCTGATGAGCTTGTGGATCGGTTGGGCGCTGCCCAGTACCTCACTACATTTTATTTAACATTTGGGTACTGGCTTATTGCCTTAATTGAGGGGGCCAAAGAGAGGTCAGCGTTTTCAACACCAGAGGGGCCCTTCCAGTTCCGTGTCATGCCCTTTGGGTTGAAGAACGCCCCTGCCGTCTTCCAGACACTGGTCAACCGGGTACTGCCCGAGGTGGAGGAATTCAGCGCCGTTTACTTGGATGACATTGCTGTGTTGAGCTCCAGTTGGGAAGAACATTTGCAACACCTCTGTGAAGTGTTGAAGGCTCTGCAAAGCGCAGGCCTCACTATCAAGGCCAGTAAGTTCCAGATAGGGCAGGGATCTGTGGTGGACTTAGGACACCAGGTACTGAGCAGCCGGGTGGCGCCCCTACAATCAAAGATTGATACCATTCTGGCTTGGGAGCCCCCCAAACCCAGACAGAGGTGAGAGCCTTCTTAGGACTCAACGGGTATTACAGACAGTTTGTCAAGGGGTATGGTACTATTGTTGACCCCTTGACCAAGCTGACTTCAGGGAAGCAGCCCAGGAAGGTGATCTGGACCGATGCCTGCCAGACCTTGTTTGATGCCCTGAAAACTGCAATGAGCATGGCACCCGTGCTCAAGGTGCCTGATTTCTCCAAAGAGTTTGTGGTGCAGACAGATTCTTCAGAGCATGGAGTGGGAGCAGTACTCTCACAATTGAACAACGAGGGCTTGGACCAACCCGTAGCATTCATTAGCAGGAGGCTGCTTCCCAGGGAACAGAGGTGGAGTGCAATTGAAAGGTAAGTGTTCGATCTGGGGGTCTCTAGTTGGCAGAGGCAAGTACCTTTGTCCAAATAGGGACCCTTACTTCTAGTCAGGGCAAGGGGGATACACACTGTTGATAACCCCTGCTCACCCACTTGGTAGCTTGGCACAAGCAGACAGGATTTTGCCCAAGGAAATGTGTAAAATATATGTACCAACACTCACAGTAACATAGTGAAACACCATAAATGGACACCACACAAGGTATTTATAAAAATATAAATTACTTTATATAGATTAGGCAGATCAAAACGACATAAAAATCACACACAATATTAATCTTGTCTTAGCAGTGTTCTCTCATGGTAAAAAGTTCACTTTAGAAATGTTCTTATAACAAAAGCTCACTTTAGTAATGTTCTTATGGCAAAAGTTCACTTGGAGGCTCAATATGGCTGTGAGCCCTTGTTGTTAGTGTGGGGAAGTTGCTAGCACAATGACACTCAAGTGCCTATCACCAATCACGCTCCAGGCGAAGGGAGTATCACATTGAAGCTGCTGCCCTTGGCGATAGAATGCTCCTGCTATAGCACGGAGTGTGCTTGTGCTTAGGTGATCACTTTAAAGAAAATCACCCCTTCACAATGCGCGAGTGCACGCCAGTCACAAAAGAGGACACTGCCTCTAACTATGGCCCTCGCTGTCTGGGCAATCACCAGAAGGAAGCTGTCCTTAATTAAGCCCCCGCTGCACATGGAATTAAATGGGGCACCGTTCTTTTAAAATGCCCCTGCTGTACTTTGGAATTGCTGCAAGGACACTGTCCTCGAATCTCGCCTTTGCCGCCTTTGCGCCAGCTCACTCACAGCCCCCCCACTGGCTCTTCACCCGCTCTCGGCCTCGCACCAACAAAGCGAGGCTGGGAGTAGGCCTGGGCAAAAATTTCGTTCCGTTCGCGGAAATTGCGATAATTTGGCATTTTTGCGTTCCGCGGAGAGCGCGAAAATGTCAAAAATTCCGGTTTCCGCAGCTTGGCGATAATTTGTTTCTTGCTCGCGCTGTAAAATGATACATTCTCGCGCGCGCGCGATCGCCTTACCTGAATCCCTGCGTTCGCCGACAAGTTTTCTTGATCCGGTCGCGTTCTCCATGAGATGTTGTATTGTTTTTAGCCATTTGCGCTGTCTCGCGACAGTTCGCGCCCGCAGTGACGTCATGCGTCGCGCGATCACGTCTTTCTTCTCGCGATCATGCACCGCGAGAACAACTCAAAACAAGATGGCCGCGCCCGCAAGCAACCACATGGGTAAGTTGGCGACCCGCAACCATGCAGAAAATCTCGCGAACATGCCGGAAAAAAACTTCCGCATCTTCGCGATATTTCTGCTTGTTTGCGATAATTTTAAACATTCTCGCGATAATTTGCGAAGGTTAATTCCGCAAATTCCGCCCACCCCTAGCTGGGAGCGCTTTACCAGGTGAATCGCTCGTGGGGATGCTTCTTCCTTTGCGGGCTTCCAACGAGACAGGAGCCCTTCTCCTCCGGTACGGCCTCAGTGGGGACGGGGCCTCTCGCAGTGTGGTGTCCGTGGAGCCGGGACTTCCTGCCTCCGCTCTGCATCTTGATGATGTGGTGGTGGGAGTCCCGGTTGCCAGGCAAAGCTCCAGCTTCACTTGGGCTGCAGCACGGCTCTCCCCAGATTACGGATCCGGCCTCGGGCAGGCCGCAGCAGTGATTTTTCTGGATACAGCGCTCCTCTCCTTCTCTCTTAGACCAGGCCGGCGGCGGTGATTTTGACCCCCTTTTTCACGGTCTCGGGTAGTGTTCGAAGCTCACTCACTCCCCTGGGCCGGCGGCGGTGAGATCAACACACACAGAAATCTGGGGCAGAGCAGACTCCCCGCATATCTTCAGCGGTGCCCTAGTCTGCACAAAAACGTTAAGGGCACAATCCTGGGGCAGATCACGTTGAGGTGAAGCAGACCTCACGACAGGCCCCACGCTGTGTGCCAATGAGTACACCGAGTCTCAAGCACACGAGCAAGCAGGGCAACGTTCAGGAGGCCACAGTCAGGGAGTAGAGACATGCACTCAGCGTTAATAAAAATGGTTTCTTCTGGTAAATGTTTGTGTCCCTGAGTTTACAACAGGAGGCCAGCTCTTCCCAGGCCCGTGGAGATAGGGGGACTTCAGAGGGGGCAGAGCACACAGCACAGCTCCTCTTAAAGTAAGGTGGACACAGCACACAGCAGACAGTCCCTTGATCCTCTTCCTCAGTAATCACAGCAACTGTAGGTCAGCTTCCAGACACTCAACAATGGCAGCACTTTTCCTCAGGATTCCTGGCTGTTCTTCTTGGGCAGAGATTCCTTCTTGATCACAAAGTTTCCTAATCTAATTTTACAGGGGTCTCAGTTCTACTCTTATACCCCAAAAGTCTTTGTTCTTCCTGTGTGAGGGGTCCTGGACCCAGTCCAAACCAGTTATGGGTGCGCTCTGCCAGTGCACATCTTCTTCCTTTGTGAGTGTGGGCCAGGGCCATCAGACCCATAGCAGGAGGTGGATCCAGCATTGTGGAAGGTGGGTACAGTCCTATTAAGACCCAGGTACTACTCTCCCCACCATTCTACATGCAAATGGGTCTATTCAGCTTAGTGCTGACTCACCCACTCTCCTGGAGACACCTAAAGCCCCTGTCACTCACAAACCAGACAGTCAATCCACACACAGGCAGAGGCACACAGAAAGGCTGAACAAGAAAATAGTCACTTTCTAAAAGTGCAATTTCCAAACTTAGAATTTAAACACCATCTTCATTAAAAGGTGTGTTATTACATTCTGAGTTCAGGGATACCAGATTCCATATGTCTATCTTGCCGTTATGGGAAGATATGCAGGTAAACATGTTACACAGCATTCCCCATGTTATCCTGTGGGCAAGATAGCCTTTCAATAGTGAAAAACAAAATTGGCAGTATTTCACTATCAGGACATGTTACCCATACTAGCACATGTGCTACCTTTCACATACACTGCACCCTTCCCAGGGGGGTACCTTGGGCCTACCATAGGGGTGTCCAATGTGTAAGAAAGGGGAAGGCTCAAGCCTGGCAAGTATGTACACTGGCTAGGACAACATGGCAGTTCACAGACTGCTCACAGGTACTGCGGAGGCAGGCCTGAGATACCATTTTAGGGTTACTCATGTGGGTGGCACAATCAGTGCTGCAGGCCCACCAGTAGCATTTGAATGACCCAGCCCTGCCACTCTCAGTGCACTTTACTAGGGACCTACTGGTAAAACAAATATGCCAATCATGGATAACCTCTTACAATATTAATTTACACAAAGAGCATATGCACTTTAGCACTGATCAGTAGTGGTAAAGTGCCCAGAGTCCTAAAGCCAGCAACCACGGGTCAGGAAAAAAGTAGGAGGAGGAATCAAAAAGTTTGGGGATAGCCCTGCAACAAGGGCCATTTCCAACACAACCCCGTTCCAGCCTAAAGCCAGGGTAGATCAAACGATACCTCGATGACATTCCCTGCTTTGGGCGATAGAACATGGAAACTGGCCCGAACAGCAGGGGAGTATTCCTGTTCTACACCTTTCTGAACCCAGTTGGATCCCTCTATCTATACTCTCAGGGCCCACTAGGCTAAACCATGGGGGGCCCTTCTCCTCACCTGGGAACCCCATCTGTGCAGTGCCTAACCTTACTTCCCTCACAGATGTGTCCTCACTGGTAGACAGTACCCACCTGGCCAACACAATGGTGTGGCCCAGTCCACCCCCAGGGTGTGACTCCTGCCCCCCTCCCAGGGGTAACTCTGTCCACCATGACAACCAGCCACAGATGCCACTGACAACGATCAGTGATGAGAGCCAGACCTCATGCCTGTCAGGCCTCTCTAACCTCTATGGCGTCAGAAAGTGGGGGCAGTAGTCCCAGGTGCCTGGCACCTTCTCTCCACTCTCCTCCCTGCCAAGTCAGGTATGGCATCCTGACACTGGCCCGCCAGCCCAGGGTCTGTACCCTCAGGCTGACCAGAGGTCACGGATGAGGCTCTCCTCTCCCTGCCTCTCCTTCTGGGGTCCCGCACTCTCCTCCCAGGAGAGGTGCCCTCAGAACACAAGTCTCCCACTAGTTCAGGACCTCTCTCCCGCAACTTGTCTCCTAACCTATGGTCTAAACCCTCAGGCTGAACCGGGGTCAGAGGCGAGGACTCCCTCCCCCTGCACCCCTTTCAAGAGTGCTGCACCCTCCCAAGTGAAGGGGTACCCCTGGAAGCCAAACCGGTTAGGACGTCGGGTTACTGATGTCCTTCCCTCCAGGTCAGGCATATCCTGAACTTGGCCTCCCAACCTTGGGGCTAAACACCGCGGATGAGCACTTGCCTGGCACGCAAGGACTTCTGGGGACTCACACAGTATCCCCCGAGAGTAACACATGACTCATGTGTCGTGTGACAGCCTGCCTGATGCCGATCTCCTGACCCCTGTCCATCTGACAGTGCGCGAAGATCCCCCAGTACAGAAGTGGTGTCCCCATGGTCACTCCTATGAGGCTCAGCCCTTCTGGCTGGCCCCTGACCCACTGGTTCTCCCACTGGGGAACACATCCTCCTCTTACTCCTCACTCTGGACTTCTGCACCATCCCAACTGGAGCGGCACCGCCAGACATCGGAACCACTGGAGCTCTGGTTACGGACGCTCCTGGTTCTCCCGACACTAGGAGATCCCCCTCAAATGATCTACTGGTACAGCCTAGGTCACCCACCTGGTGTTCACGTAGGGAACCCTCAGGTCCCCGAGACAGGGATTGAGGCAACTTGGGACACACAGTCCCACACTCACTCCTTCTCCACTGAGACAGGATTTGAGCCCCTAGACCCCTCCCACTACACTGGGACCTAGCTGGGCTACACTGAACCTCTTCCACCACACAGGACCATAAGATACTCAGGCCACTCCTTTTAGGATCACTCCCAAATGCCTCATCAGACTTTCTGGGATCCACCAAGAGGTCTGCCTCCTGCGCAAGTTCCCTGGAATCAGAGAACTCGCACCCCACCGGGCGTTGGCATAGCTCTCGAAAACAGGGACTTATAATATGCTCTCCAACAAATGAATCACATTGCCCCCCACAGTTGTTAACCAAGTTACCCTTTGCCTTACCATCCAGTGCCTCACACAAGTACCCCACACCACTCTCCTGAGCTTGGCAAGACAGTGTCTGACTGTCTCTGTCACTCAACCCACGGTCTTCTGGTGTCTTCAGCTGTGTGCTAGTCTCCACACTCACACAACAGGACTTCTACCATGGGGGAAACCCTCTCCCTGCATCTCTCATCTAGAGTCAGTAGAGCATCCCTCCCATCACTAGGAATATGTTCCCCTGTGTCAGTTCCCCAATCTACTTCAGGGACATTGCACACCACTGGAGCTACCCCATAAACCTGAACCCCCTGGTGTATGTCAACCCCCTCCCTCAAGTCAGGCGCCACATCCCTGGGTGTTTGTACTGCTCCCTCAGCACTAGATAACACAAACCTGCTGCCACCATCTGAGCTGGACTCCACCTCCAACTCAGCAAAGCTCACTTCCTGAGCTACACACATTTCCGTTTCCTTGGCAAAGACATTCACGCCTCAAGCCTCTCGAGCTCCAAATCAAGCTCCCTCATTCTTAACTCATGTGCCAAGGTCAATTTCAATTCTTCCAAAGCATAAATCTTCTTGCTCTCCTCAAGCAATCTCTTTTCTTCCACTTAAGCCTTTTGGTTCTCCATTTCTAGTAGTTTCATCTCGAGTCTCATGACTTCTAACTCATGATCCCTAACCCTTTGGTTTTCCTCCAACTCCTCTGGAGAAAAACTTCTAGCAGAATGGTTGCTGCCAGCCCTGGAGGCTGCTCTGGACACAGGCAGATCCAGTGATCTGAAACCATCCCCTTGTGCATTCACACCTACCTCGCATTATCTGCCTCCCCAGCCTCTTTGGGCACCCACCAGGCCCTTAAGGCCTTCTGTAGCTCATCCTTTTTAGAGCTGCTCCTCATGGGACATCCAAAGCTCCTGCAGAACTGCTTGAGTTGACCTACCTTGTAACTACTCAACATTTTGATATCAAACTCCAGTCCTGCAATACTTGCTGGTTTACCCCTCTAAGACATGATGCGTGGATACTTTCAGGGTTACTCATAAAAAGAACCAAAAAAAAAAACACAGTATGTGGTTGCATAGTGGTCTGCACTAATCTAGTGATGTGCACCAATCGCTGAGGGTCAGGTACAAATACAAGTTAAAATCATCCCCGCTGACCACCAATGTTAGATCTGGGGGTCTCTAGTTCGCAGAGGTAAGTACCTTTGTCCAAATAGGGACCCTTACTTCTAGTCAGAGCAAGGGGGATACACACTGTTGATAACCCCTGCTTACCCACTTGGTAGCTTGGCACGAGCAGAGAGGCTTATCCCCAAGGCAATGTGTAAAATATTTGTACAAACACTCACAGTAACATAGTGAAACACCACAAACGGACGCCACACAAGGTATTTATAAAAATATAAATTACTTTATAGATTAGGCAGGTCAAAACAACATAAAAATCACATACACTATTCATCTTGTCTTAGCAGTGTTCTCATACGGCAAAAAGTTCACTTTAGTAATGTTCTTATGGCAAAAGTTCACTTGTAGGCAAATATGGCTGTGAGCCTTTGTTGTTAGTGTGGGGAAGTTGCTAGCACAATGACACTCAGGTGCCTCTCACCAATGACGCTCCAGGCATGGGGAGTATCACATTGAAGACGCTGCCCTTGACGATAGAATGCCCCCGCTATAGCACAGAGTGTGCTTGTGCTTAGGTGCTCAATTTTTAAAAAATCACCCCCTTCACGATATGCGAGTGCGCACCAGTCACAAAAGAGGACACTGCCTCTAACTATGGCCCTCACTGTCTGGGCAATCACCAGAAGTACCCTGTCCTTTATATTGCCCCCGCTGCACTTGGAATCAAATGAGAAACTGTTCTCTTAAAATGCCCCCGCTGTAATTTGGAATCCCTGCAAGGATACTGTTCTCAAATCTCGCCTTGGCTGCCTTTGCGCCAGCTCACTCACAGCCCCCCCCACCGTCTCTTCACCCGCTCCCGGCCTCGCACCCACAAAGCGCGGCTGGGAGTGTTTTACCTGATGAGTTGCTCGCAGGGATGCTTCTTCCTTTGCGGGCTTCCGATGAGACCGGAGCCCTTCTCCTCCGATACGGCCTCAGTGGGGATGGGGCCTCTTGCAGCGTGGTGTCCATGGAGCTGGGACTTCCTGCCTCCACTCTGCGTTGTGATGACGTAGTGGTGGGAGTCCCAGTTGCCAGGCAACGCTCCGGCTTCACTTGGGCTGCAGTGTGGCTCTCCCCAGATTACGGACACGGCCTCGGGCAGGCCATGGTGGTGATTTTTCTGGATACAGCGCTCCTCTCCTTCTATGTTAAACTGGGCCGGTGGCGGTGATTTTGGCCCCCTTTTTCACAGTCTCGGGTAGTGCTCGATGCGTACTCACTCCCCCGGTCTGGCGGCGGCGAGATCAACACACACAACAATCTGGGGCAGAGCAGACTCCCCGCCGATCTTCAGCTGTGCGCTAGTCTGCACAAAAACGTTAAGGGCACGATCCTGGGGCAGATCAGGCTTGAGGCGAAGCAGACCTCACAACAGGTCCCAGCTGTGTGCCGATGAGCATTCCGAGTCCCGAGCACACGAGCAAGCAGGGCAACGTTCAGAATGAAAATGGTTTCTTCTGGTAAATGTTTGTGTCCCTGAGTTTACAACATGAGGCCCGCTCTTCCCAGGCCTTCGAGATAGGGGGGCTTCTGAGGGGGCAAAGCACACAGCACAGCTCCTCTTCAAGTAAGGGGACACACAGCACACAGCAGACAGCCCCTTGATCCGCTTCCTCAGTAATCACAGCAACTGTAGGTCAGCTTCCAGACACTCAACAATGGCAACCCTTTTCCTAAGTCTTCCTGCCTGTTCTTCTTGGGCAGAGATTCCTTCTTGATCACGAATTTTCCTAATCTAATTTTACAGGGGTCTCAGTTCTACTCTTATACCCCAAAAGTCTTTGTTCTTCCTCAATGAGGGGGCCAGCATTGTGGAAGGCAGGCACAGTCCTATTCAGACCCAGGTGCTACTCCTCCCCACCACTCTACATGCAGATGGGTCTATTCAGCCTAGTGCTGACTCACCCAATCTCCTGGAGCCACCCTCAGCCCCTGTCACTCACAAACCAGACAGTCAATCCAAAAACAGGCAGAGGCACACAGAAATGCTGAACAAGAAAATAGCCACTTTCTAAAAGTGCTATTTACAAACTTAGAATTTAAAAACCATCTTCGCTAAAAGATGTGTTATTACATTCTGAGTTCAGGGATACCAGATTCCATATGTCTATCTTGCTGTTATGGGAAGATATGCAGGTAAACATGTTACACAGCATTCCCCATGTTATCCTATGGGCAAGATAGCCTTTCAACAGTGAAAACGAAATTGGCAGTATTTCACTATCAGGACATGTTACCCACACTAGTACATGTCCTACCTTTCACATACACAGCACCCTGCCCATGGGGGTACTTTGGGCCTACCATAGGGTCGTCCAATGTGTAAGAAAAGGTAGGGGCCAAGCCTGGCAAGTGTGTACACTGGCCAGGACAACATGGCAGTTCACAGACTGTGCAGAGGCACTGTGGTGGCAGGCCTGAGACACCATTTTAGGGCTACTCATGTGGGTGGCACAATCAGAGCTGCAGGCCCACTGGTAGAATTTGAATCACCAGCCCTAGCACTCTCAGTGCACTTTACTAGGGACCTACTGGTAAAACAAATATGCCAATCATGGATAACCAATTGCAATAACAATTTACACAGAGAGCATATGCTCTTTAGCACATAGAGAACAAAGACTTTTGGGGTATAAATATGAGAGCTGAAACCCCTGAAAGTTAGACTACTAATTCGCGATGAAGAGGAATCCCTGCCAAAGAAGATCAGCTGAAGAGACTGATGAGAAATACTGCCCTTGCTGTATGTCTGGGGTTGGCCTGCAGTTTGCTGTTTCTACTAAGGAGAGATCTAAAGGACTTTGCTGTGTGCTGTGTCCCCTGCGAGAAGAAGGACTTTGTTGTGTACTGTGTCCCTCTGAAGAAAAGTCTCCAAGGGCCTGAGAAGAGCTGGCCTCATGTTTCTGAAGTCCCAGGCACAAAAGGACTTCAACCCCAACTCCCTGAACTTCCTGGGAATTTCAATCTGCCAGGGGGGACTGTAATGTGTGTGAGGCCTTTTTGCTGTTGGGAGCTGGAAGCAGGACAGAACGAGAGAGAAGCGTGATGCCGCCGCAGCAGCCCCTGTCGCATTATCGAGGAAGCGTGTCGCCGCTGCCGCTGTTTGATGTCGCATCACCGAAGAAACATGCCGGAACTACAGAGGGTGCTGTCACATCACCAGAGAAGCATGTCGCAGGGCTGTCGCATCGCTGAGGAAGCGTGCCGCCGCTGATCACCACCGCAACACCGGAGAAGCATGTTGCCATCACCGAGGGTGTTGTCGCATCACGGGAGAAGCGTGTCGCAGAACCTGTCGCGGATCAGAAAATCACCGAGTTCGCCTCACGGCCATCGGGCGTGCACGCATCGTTTCTACGTTGTTGCATCGCAACCAAGACACCATTTAGTCGCATCGCACCGGATCGTTGTAACGCCTCAATGCGCCATCTTGTTGCATCGGAACGGGAGCGCAGGAAGAACCGAAGCATTCCCTTCTCTGCGCCCCTTCTGGTTGTTTTGCGTTACTCATCCCAGGTACTTTGAGACTGAGTGTCGCATTTGATCATCTACAAGTTTATTTTTGCAACAACCTTTTTAACGACATTCTACATAGTTTCTGTATGATGGATTTTTGTCGCTTTGGTCTTCGTTTAGTTCAAATAAAGATATTTTATTTTTCCAAACTGGTGTGGTGTCCATTTATGGTGTTTTCACTGTGTTACTGTGAGTGTTGGAACAAATACTTTACACATTGCCCTTGGGATAAGCCTGTCTGCTCATGCCAAGCTACCAAGGGGGTGAGCAGGGGTGATCTAAAGTGTGTATCCCCCTTACCCTGACTAGAAGCAAGGATCCCTATTTGGTCAAAGGTACCTACCTCTGCCAACTAGAGATCCCCATTTCTACCAGTGATGAAGGGGCAATGCAAGCCCTTAAGGGAGATTTACTATACCACGAAGAACCAACTATGACCAAATTTAGGAGGAATTGGCGTAGAGTAGCGCAGCAAGTCTTCCTGCTGCGCTGCCCTAAGCCAATGTGAAAGGGCAGTAATGCACCGTATTTATGAAATACGGTACATTTCTGTCCATTTCCTCTTGGCTTGCGCACAATTTGCTCAAAGTGCCAACATAGGTACCCAGTGGCGTAACACAGGCCCCCACATCCCCTGCGGCACAGGGGGGCCCCCGAGGTTCAGGGGGCCCCCTCAGCACTGTAGTCCGTCCATAGAGCTCCTGATTCAGTCTGGAACGGGGGCCCCTCCTTGTACCTTTCAGGGGGGCCCCCTCAATTTTCATTACGCCAGTGTAGGTACCCTTTCACCATGGTGCAAGGGTGCCTCCGTTGCTGGAAGAACTGTTGTTGTACAGGAAGGGGCAACTTCCTCCACAACAATGATCCAGGGAGGCATTTCCCTCTTTTTAAGTGATGTGTGCTGCAGAATGCATCTCACATGGAAAGTGGAAAAAATGAGGAAAAATAAAAATATTTCTCCTTGTTACGCCTGCTCTGGGGAGGGGTAAGGTTTTGTTCCAGCCCAGGTTTACAAGATGAAGTAATGTTGGGGCAGTGTCAAAATCCATGGGTGTTGCGTGGAGAAACCTACTGCAACGCCCATGGAACGCCTCCTTGATGCAGAGTAAGGCAAGACAGTAACTTGCTCTGCGTTGTCTTACTCCATAACTATGAGGCCATGCAAAGCCACGCACAGTGGCTTTGCATCGCCTCATAGATATGACAGGCTTATGCTGCTGGAGCATGATAAGGTGTGATGTTGCAGAAGCCCACACCTCTAATAAAGAAGCCCCCTTCTGTGGCTCTGTGTGGCACGGTAAATCTGTAGTAACGTGAGGTGTTGCTCTGTCTAGGGAAGTCATTCTATGAGTGGAGGGTGGGTGTTCCCACGCATCTATCCATGGTTTTTGGTGTATCCCCAGCTTTACTAACAATAGCAAACCTGCGAATGCCTCAAGATGCTACACCTTGCCTGGCGAGGTGCAACGAGGAGAAATCTGTTTATTTCTCCTTGTTTCTTTCCTCTTTCTATGTGGGTTGCATTGTGCAGCACACATAGAAGGATAAAAAAAGTCTTAGAAGATTATTTTAGTGCAGGAAGATGACCCTTTCTGAACAAAAACAATCCTGCTTGCAACACATCTTTCATGATGAACCAAACAGAAATAGCTTTGGAAAGAGATGTTCAGAACGATCTATAAATCGAATTTTCGATTTATTTTCGAGAGCCAATTGCGCTACTCCAAATAAATATGCATGTAAACACATGACACTTCAGGAATAATGATGCACAGCCTAGAAAATGCCAAATACAGCATGCAAACATACAGGCCCGGCTATGAGTCATCTGAGAAGCAACAAACATGAACGGAAGTAGGACCCAGACACTCACAAATAAGAAAATGCAAAGCAAATATCAACAGTAACATACTGGAAATGCTGAAATTTCCCTTTTCTTTATTGGTCAAAGAAAATAGGCAAAACAGCATGCAGATTATACACCTGTGATAGAAAACATACCAGGTGAACAATCATTGAATCTTTTTCAGGTTAAACGGAATTCACATAGACAGGTGCACAGGAGCTCAGTACAGAAGAGGGTGCACAATGTAAAAATGAATGTTTTTAAAAAGTCTAGTGAAGACACAGAACGTATACAATGAACAGCAAGTTCAATCAGCTAGAAGAAGAGAATGTTTAACCTAGAATTTAGAGATGCTGAATTCTGAACTAGGGAACCTAGGAACAGATATACTACTTTTGACGCAACACACACTGCGCTGTGTCAAATAGAGAGAGCACGAATGTGCCATATTTACTAAGATATGGTGCATTCCTGCTCTGTCTCTTAGTGCCTGGCATCAACACAGGCACCCTTGTGCCATGGTGCAGGGGTGCCTGCATTACAGGCAGGATTGTTTTTGGGCAGAAAGGAAGACCTTCCTGCACAAAAACAAGCCTAGGAGCCATTATCCTCTTTCTGTGGTTGCTGCAGATTGCAGCACATGTAGAAAGAGGAAATAACTAGGAGACATAAAGATATAACCCCTCATTACGTCTCTGTTGGGATGGTGTACCATTTTAACATTTTAATGGTTTCTTATTCTTAGTAAAGCTAGGAATGTGCCAAAATCCATGGATGGATGCATTACCAAAGCCCACACAACACCCATGAAACTCCTTCCCGATGTACAGTAACACAAGAAACTGAATTGCCCTGGCTTGTATTACACTAGGTTTACTAACAGGCGCAGAGCTACTCAAGGTGGTTTGCATGGGTTAGTTAACCTGACTAAAGGGCTTGCGTTGCCTTGCGTCGACACAAGCCCTTAGCAACTCTGGGCCCAGCTTACTATCCCAGCGTTGGCTTAACATCCATAATTCTGAGCAAATTAATTGGTTTATCTCTTCGAGGCTTCTTTACAAGCGCTGCTGGTACATCACTTTATCCCATATTAAAAGTGACGCCCCTGTAAATAAGCCCCTTCCTGCCTAAGAACTGTGTAAAATAATCTGGTTTGATGCAAAGAACTGTAATTCTTTCGGGCCTTGTTCACGCTAAATAAAGCTGAAAACAAATAAAAACCTAGGGGCATATGATCAAGAATAGCATTAAAATTATCGGCAGGAAACTGCGGCTAAAGCGGCGATAATGGGCTTGATAATATGCCGCAAAGAATTTCAATAGAAGCCCATGTTCACACCAGAACATGGGCTTCTATTGGAGTTCTCAAGGGCATATTATCAAGCCCATTATCGCCGCTTTAGCAGCAGTTTCCTGCCGCTAAAGCAGCGGTAATTTTAACGCCGTTCTTGATAATATGCCCCCAAAACGCCATGCGTCAGACCCACTTCAGTTTCTGAGTTAGCCTAGATGCACTGCGTTCTACTTAACTGAACAATTTTCAGAGAACTGTTTCCTTAGATCTTACATCGCAGCGAACATCTGCACCATCCTCACAAATCAACTTCAGTTTACTCTATTTAGGAATAAATAGGACACCATCTTCGCCTCGATCTAGTCAATAAAGAGACAATAGAATGACTCATGTGACACCAGGCGCCCTGTGTGTCATTTTCACTGTGAACTGAAAATATGTGCCACTGGTGTTAAAAAAACACACTGAGCAAATGCAGCATTAGAAGAAAGAGTTGGCACGGTAAAGAGTTCTCAATGAAAATATATTTATTCACACCTCCGTTTGCATCCTTAGGTTGTTGCATACATTATGGAAAGAAAGAAACTCGAGGGTATTCCAGTTCAGTTCAGGCGGAGAACACTCACAATATAACAGATCAAAAATAAACAGGCATTTTAGACCGCTTGGTTATAAGGGTATTTTCGGGAAATTAATAAAACGAGATTCATGTTAAATCAGAAGGCGGATTAAGCAGACTCCACTCAATCCCAAAAAAAACCTCAGGACATGAATTAGTTAAAACACAGACAGGCCAGCATCTGGTCAGTGTTTTGTTCTTGTTGTTGCTGTCAAAGGTGTATACAAAAAAAACCCGCTAATCACAAGGTTGGAAAAGCTTCCTAAAAGTATGCATGCAAATGAAGGGGCAGATCTACAAGCAAGTGCTGAAGCGTGGGACCGCAAGCCCTTTGGCTGCGCCATGCTGCGGCACTATCAGAGCACAGGAATGCAACATATCTACAATGATATGTCGCATTCCCTTGCTCTCCCCTGGGCTGGCGCACAAACAGCTGCCATGTCCCGGCGCAGGCACCCTTGCACCATGGTGCATGCCATGGGGAGATTGTTTTTGCGCCTGGCTACGCCACCCCTAGGGTGTCATAGCAAACTGACGCATTTCCAGGTTTACGATTCCTCGTAAATCTGGAAATGTGTCTGTTTCATGAGTGTTGCGAGGGAACACCCACAGCAACACCCATGGCACGCCCCTTTCACGCAAAGTGCTGCGTGTAAAAGGGCAATATTTACAAGGACAGAAAAAGCCACGCGGGGTGGCTTCTCCTTTCCTTGTAAATATGGGGCAAAGAAATGCTCTGCCAGTGCGTCACAAAAAGTGACATACTGCTAGCGCAGGGGGCTTGTAAATCTGCTCCGAAGAACTTTTGCATGATCCCAGTTAAGTGGAGAGAGTTCACAATAAACAAATTCATAACCGCACTCCAAAGGCATAAGTTTATCACCCTGAGTTTGAGAGACATTTACCTGTATTGAGTATCTGACTCATGTATGAATTCACTGTAGTCTTCAGAAGAGCTTGAAGAATAGAGCAACATGTTTCATGAGTTGTTCTTTTCTAAAGAGATAGGAGCTTAATTACAAGTCCCTTGCGCAACTTTTGCGTCATTTTTAACATGGGATAAGTGACGTACGGGTGGCGCATGGGGCTTGTAAATAAGCCCCATAGAGTTGATGTTATGAATCAATAAACTGATATTTTTTTGAAATAGTGTTCTTTTAAATCGTGTTGTATTGTACTGCAATTTCATTTATATTACGTTTACCACACCTAGCAAAGCATTAAAGAGCTTTATGGCGAGTAGCACACTCCTCTGTAAGGCAAGGTTAGTGGTTTATCCAATGTTGATTGATTATTGTTTGCTACAGGGATTAGTCCTTTGCTCTCAAGAAAATCAGCCCTTGCAGTTAGTTCAGCTTCCTTGTGGAAGAGTAAATCGTGGACCAGTTGGGGGTTTTCAAAAGTTGGGGCTATGTGAGTTCATTTAAATCGTTGGTGAAATAGAAAGTTAAGAGGAGGGTAGGTATTGTTAAGTTGATGGATATGGTTTCAAAGAAGGAGAGGTTGTGTTTTATGCAATGAGAAGTGTATAATTTGCAGAAATGCAATAACAGACATTAAGGCAGGCAGGCATCTGACTTAGAGTAGGCTATACTCAGAGAGTGTTCATGCACCCTTTATCTACACCATTAGGTAGTCCCCTCTGTGATGTCATATTCGCCTGCCCCCAATGCTGTTGCCCACCCTCCCAGCCTACATTTCAGGCTTTTGTTCATCTGCATCATCTATTCAATGTTGATGTCCTCCTCCTCTGCCCCTATACGTGTATCCCTTACTTAGTGATGCCCAATTCATCTGGCCTCATGCTAGTATCATACAAAAAGCTATTGCCCCCTTTCAGTCATCTTTTCTTGCACTTAGTAGCACCCCATACATGCTTCTCTGTGGCCTCATTATATCTCCATCCTTTATTTAACTATGGTTCCCACTTTGCCACTTTGGCCCCTCCCACTCCAAAGCCCAACATTGATGTTCCATTCTTTACCAATAGCCATCCATCCATTTGAGCTGTACTGTTATCGTTACTCCTTTGTAGGTATGAGTCCCTCCTTTCACTCTCATTGGCAAAGCCCTCTCGTAATTTTCAGCTGTCCCCGCCATTTATCTGGCTCACTTTTTAGAACTGATTCTTCAACCTAGCCTCTGATATCCTGCCTTACAGAAGCTGGGCAGTCATTTTGCTAAAAATACAAAGTAACAATGTGTTACTGGTTGCCAAGCGAAACAGAGGATCAATAGAGGTAGTGTATGCATGGTAAACCCAGCAGTGCCGCAGATTATAGACCTGGATGGTGAAAAAAATCATGCTGCTCAGTAGAGCGTGCTCACTCTTGGACCATGCTATGTCCAACATCTCCTGCCCTGAGGAGGGAGAGTCATCTAAAAGCAAATTTGGGCAAAGCAATAAAAAGAAGTCAGAATTCCTACTCATGGAGAGGAGGTCTGTCCCACTTCGTACACCTGACTCACTCTCAGAAATACTTTAAAGGAATTAACTATTCAATTGTGTTACAAGAGATGTAAACAATACCATATACATTATCAAATAACCATTCAGAATCCTTGGTTACAGTGTTGTAGTGGTCTTTCTGCTGAAACTCCATTGGAAAAAAAGGTTTCTTGCTCAATCGATATGTGAAGCATTGTATGTTGGACTTCTAAAAGCACCTTGCTCCATCTAAGCCTTGATAGGGTAGGGGGGTATCTGGGGAGCTTGCCGCTGCCCCGGCTAACCGGGCTGATTCTGCTCGAACATTCCGAATGGCTTTACACAAATTTCCAGGAATAAAACGCCATGCACGGACGGCCTACTGATCAAATAGTATACCAACTATGGGGTTCAATTATCCCAGAATTTCCTGGACATCTATAATGAGGCTAGGGAGATGGGTCAATTACAGAGCTTGCTTCGTGAAGCATTAAAAGTGGTTTTACCCAAGCCAGGAAGGGAACCGCTGGATGTGTCATCCTACTGGCTGTTATCTCTATTAAATATAGATTATAAGATATGTGGCAAGGTGCTTGTCAATCGACTGCTCCTTATAATTGGCACACTGTTGCATGAAGATCAATCTGGGTACACGTTTGGATGCAGCACCTTCCTAAATCTCTATAACCTGTTACACCTGGTCAACCCTTCATCTTCAGAGGCCCATAGACATGTGGTGGTATCTCTAGATATCCAAAAGGCGTTTGATACTCAGGAATGAGACTATCTGCTAGAGACGATGGAGTGAACGGGAGTGGGGACAGAATATCTTAGCTGCCTTCAGGCCCTATACAAAACCCTAAAGGAATGGGTCTGGACTGGACGGATAATTTCAGCTTTTCTATACACAGGGGCACTAGGCAGTGCTCTCTGCTGTCCCCATTGATTTTAGCCTTCGCATGGAACCACTGGCCAGTTGCCTGTGCTTACAGGTGCAGCAGTGGGTGATACTGGCACATGGTGAAACCGACATTGTCTTGCTACATGCAGATAATGCTTTTGTCTTTCTGTGTGATGCCGCAATATCACTCCCAGACCTGATGTTGGTACTAGAGGAATTTGGCGCCATATTGGGTCTCGGGTAAATTGGGCTAAGTCTTGCCCGTTCCTCTTACCCCCGGTATCAGAGCTTGATAGAGAGACCCTGTTGAGAACCAAACTCATATGGTGATGTGGCATAATTAAATGCTGGGGCGTCTGATTAATCATGCTGATGGGGACCTCCGGGAGGGTATTTTGGATAGGGCAGTGGGCTGGATCCAGAAATCCATCCCTTCGTAGTTGTCACTGCTACTATCCCCCGTGAGACGAGTGTCACTTTCCAAAATGCTCATACTTCCCTGACTTCTTTATTTCTTCACCTCACTACCGCTAGGCTTCTTCTGAGATTCTATAGACAGTTAAGCAACCTTTTCCTGGAACTTATATGGGGTGCTGGCAGTAGGAGGGTTCAACGATCTACATTTCAGTGGCCTCTACTTGAAGATGGACCTGGCACCCCTAACTATGAGTTATACTATGCAGCGGCACCACTGCAATAGCCTATGCAATGGCTGAGCGTGAACCGTAGTACAGCAAACAAACCGTCTGTGGGGTCCTGGGGGAGACTAAGATTTATACATGGTTGTCAGATTCAAAGACTACTTACTGTCAGGAGACGTGCCAGATGACTGGTCCACTTTTGCTGGAAAAGGTATGTAAGTAACATGGGGCCGCACCCACCATATTCTCTGCTCCTTCCGTTATGGCATTTACTGGCGCTCCATGGGGTAATCCAGAGGTTTGAGGTACTCTCCTGGGGATTTGTATGCCAAGGGCCCCCTGTCAGGACATTTTGGACATCTATGGGGTGATAGCGAACACTTCACCTCTACCATGCACTGACACATGTGATCCAGACTATGTGTGTTCTTGGGGTGGATGAACCACCCCATTCACTGACTTTGCACATGTTGTTATCCTGTGACAGCATGCAACGCGCCATCTTTATTTTATATGCTGCAGTAAACATGGGTCAGAGGAGGGGCAACTGGTAAAGACTAAGTCAGATGGACTGACAATTTACAACCACTGCTGGATGAGCAATGGGTCAGAGCTCTACATCAGATAAAAGAAGTTTCCGGTAACCCTAGATTCTGTTTTACTCAATACCTCACACCACATCCCATACATCTAATGTTTCCCACAGACTCCTCTGAATGCCCCAGATGTAAAACATCCACAGCTGTTTTCTATCACATGGTGTGGAGGTGTTTGGTAATACAGGGAGCCTGGGCAGGGGACACAGATATAGTGTTCACAGTTGCGTATCACAGGCTTACATCCTCACCCGAGTCCTGCCTACATGCTATTAGATCCAAAGCTAAAGGTGAGAAACATGTTCACAGGTTTTTCAACCTCGAGTTTGTGCTCTATAAATGTCACTTTGCTATGTCCTGAAAAGCACTAGTGGCTCCAGAATTCCCACATTGGCTCCGTAATTTCCACGGGGCATATCAACAAGGCCACCAACGCCGCTTTAACGACCGTTTTCGGCCGAAAAGCAGCTAATGAATTACCTCACTATTAGCAAGGACACGCTAATAGGCATCAGCGCGTGTTTCCTTTTGTCAGACGCCGTTCCACTACCACCTCGCATCGCATCTCTAATGAGATGCAAAGAAGGTGTTTCCTCTCACAACAACATCGGAAATATTGCTAACTGCACTACTCTCTATCAACAAGCTGACCCAGGACACCCATAGCGATATAAAATGCAGCGCTAACCGCGGTTATCGCCATCAGCTAACGTCTGCAAAATTTCAGACTTAGCTATATTCATAAAGGAAGGTGGATTCTAAGCCTAAGTCCACATCTCCCTATCACCAAGGATTCCCTTAGCGCTGTAGTTGTATTGCTGGATTTCCAGCGATGTTCCCTCATTTTGCCGCTATCGCCGGATTTTCCATCGCCGCGGAGATCAGCGTTGATGATAACGCGTTATCTCGGTGATCAAATCCGGCGATAGCCGGCGTTAAACAAATTAGCGCTAAGTGCGCTCTGCGATGTTTATCGCAGTTTATTGATGATATGCCCCCACATTGGCTAGTTACTTTGTTGAAATGGTCACGTGCTGAAGCCATGGTAATAGAGGGGATGTGAGTTAGAGGGCATGAGACAGCTAGAGGGCTTGAGACAGGTGGTGGATGTTGGGAACTCTATTTCCGAAATTTGGAAGCAAAAAAGTACATATGCACTCCTTTTTTTAAAACTATTTGTTTTTGGGCATTTTGACATGAGCAAATACACAGCAATTCGCACGCAGTGCCAGATAATATAGTAATAAAACTATACTTGTAATTGAACAAACGAAAATAGAACCGATACAGAGGCATCACTATTGGCAAGCACATATGTGAGAAACATCATCGCAATCTACAAACAAGGCATCATTCATCACAGACATGTTATAAGACTGGGGTTCGCAGAAGAGGGTAATGGAAGAGTGGCACAATGTACGGGCATAGAGTGGCTTAGGAGGTCAAAACATGATCAGTTAGTGTCCTTTAATGGGATGCAGAGGAAACCTCGGGATCTTGAGTGGCGTTAGTATTGCGAGGGGACAGCCAAGCTAGAAGTGGGCCCCAAATGTCCTTTGGCCGGGATGCCTGAGGCAAGAGTTCCCAGTATATATTTAACTGTTCCTGACAGAATGTGGTGTCTAATATCCAGGTTTTAGTGGCAGGTGGTTGGCGTTTACCCCAGTGCATCGCAATCCGGCGTTTAGCCAGGAGTAGCAGCATGGCCAGGAGTTTAAGATGTCCCGGTATGACCTCTTGAACGTATCCCAGAAGACATAGTTTGGGAGAAGGGATTAGGGGGGTCGCTAGGATCTCATTTATGGATTCAAATTTTTCATTCCATGAGTGCTCGATATCAGGGCAGCTCCAAGCCATGTGCAAAAAGGAGGCATCTGGTGATGCACATCTCCAGCAGTTCGCCTCTGGGCAGAGACCCATGCGTTTAAGTTGTAAAGTTGTTCTGTAAATGCGGTACAAGTATTTAAAATGTATGAGGCAGAGTTTGTAATTAGGGGATAGCATTTCTAAGTGTCCGCAGCAGAATTGACACTGAGCCTTTGTTAGTGGGTCGTCTAGGTCTTCGTTCCAACTGGCGAAGGCCGTCGGCTGCGTGATCAGGGAAGATCGCTGCATGCTGTTGTAGAGCCTAGTGATAAGCTTATCCGAGGACGAGTTCATTAGCATGTATTCCAGGGCTGGGAGAAGTGGAGGCGGAGCTAGGAACGTGTTGTGCAATTTGCGGCATGCTCCTCTGACAGAGTAATATAGCAATAAATTATAAAGGTTATTGGTATCGCCGGGTGGGGGTGCAGGAGGGGGTAAGAAGGAGTCTTCGGGGTATAAGTCGGTAAATGTCTCCCATCCTGAGGTGCGGGCACGGGCAGAGTTACCTTCCAATACGGGTGTTTGCGGGTTGTGCGCGAGTGTGATAGATAGGACGTACAAGACTGAGTGACCTGCTCAAATATGAAGTTTATGCCAGGCCCATCGCAGCATGTCAGGTGTACTTATGATGACATGATGGCGTTTAAAAGGTTGATATAGAGCTCCTGTGAGTGGTAGTGGTGTGACGCTTTCGGCATCTACCACAACATGGGGTTGGAATGGGGTTGGGAATATCCAATGGTGTAGAAATTGCGCCTGTGAGCAAAACGCATAGAGCGCCAATCAGGAGCACCAAATCCACCTTGCGTCAGAGGTAGTGTGAGTACCTCCTACGCTATTTGCAGTTGCTTTCCGGCCCAAACTAGGGAAATCTTCGAGGGGCTCAAGGAATTCTGGAATGACTGAGTGAGTTGCAAGGGGAGAATAATAAATAAATATAGAAGCTTAGACAGCACTATCATTTTAGCTATGGCAATTCAACCAGCCAAAGATATAGGAAGTTTAGACTAGACCGCTATTTTCCCTTCCAGCCACGCCATTGTGCAACCAAAGTTCATGTCCCAGAGCTCCTGGATGTCAGTACTGAGCCAGATCCCCATATTTCGGACGGGGCCGGATGCCCACAGAATAGGATAATCTGGTTCAGAGGTAGTGAAGTCAGGAGTGAGGGGACGTAGGGTGGATTTGGTCCAATTAATGTGCACACCAGAGAGGCTGACAAATTCGGTACGTTCCCGAAGAACCAGGTTCAGATTGTCCAGTGGGTCTTGAAGATAGAGAGTGATATCATCTGCATAATACGATATAATAACATCTCTCATGGGGAAGTCAAGATCCCGTGCTTTATGGTGCTGTCTGATTCTAGCCAACAGAGGTTCCATTGTAATGGCAAACAGGAGGGGTGACAAAGGGCACCCCTGCCTGGTGCCACGCGTGATGTCGAATTGGGCAGATATCAACCCATTGGCACGTAGTGTGGCAACCGGTTGCGAATACAGTAGTTTGATCTGTGTGATGAATGAGGGACTAAGACCTAGCCTGGCCAGAACGGTAAAGAGGTATGGTCATTCGAGCAAGTCGAAGGCTTTGATGGCATCAAGAAACATATGCACTCTTTTAACAAACTTTCTACCAGCAATCAGGAACTATGACATACATGATTCGCTATCGATTCGTACACTGGGAGACTCATGCTATGCCATTAACTGCATTGCTCTATGCCAAAGTGAAAGTGCAGGAAAGCACTGTATTTAAGCAATGTGGTGCATTACTGTCCTTTCTGCCTGCGCTGGCACCATTTGGGCAGCCTGGCACCAACATAGACACCCTTGTGCCATCGTGCAAGGATGGCTCCTTTGCAGACAGGATTGTTTTTGTGCAGGAAGGGGCTCGTTCCTGCAAAAAACAATCCTAAGAGGTGTTGTCCTCTTTCTATGTCTGCTGCAGAATGCAGCACACGTGGAAAGAGTAAAAAACAAGGACAAATTAAGTTATTTCCCCTTGATATGCCTCACCTTAGGAGGTGTACAGATTTGGCATTTCCCCATGTTTACATGTTTTGTAAATCTGGGGCAGCATCAAATTCCATGCGTATTGCATGAGAAAACCCACTGCAATGCCCATGGAATGCCTTCCGGGCATTGAGTAAGGCAATGCAGTGATATGCATTGTGTTGCCTTACTCATGATTTATGAAGCCACTCAAAGCAACACAGGGTGGCTATGAGTGGCTTCATAAATCTATAGCTAAAGCGGCGATTTTTTAATCGCCTGGCTTGATAATATGCCCCTACATTATTAGAAGTGAGCAGTATTGTAACGTTAGTATTAGCAGGGGTATTGTGACGTTGAATCGCACATATAGGAAGCAAATAAATATCACAGTTTATAGATAAATAATTATTTCCATTATGTTAGCCAAAACCAATACCTTCTACTGTGCTTCTTGAAGCTTATACGCAGAATTGTACCTTCAGCGAAGAAATGTGTGTTTCTCTCACAGAGGATTATTTCACATCAAACATAAGAATAATAAAACAGGTCAAACTTATTTTTATTTTCTGTGGTTGTAAAACATTACTATTGAATCTCTCACGAGCAAGATAAAACTGCAGAGCTGTAGACAAGTTATTTCTGGAGATAAATATTCACTTCTATGCCTCTGGTTTGTATCGCTTTTCATTCATTTTTACAGCCGCCCATATATTTCAAAGAAATCAATAACGCATGTCTTGGCGCCATTGCCTTCCCACTCCAAACATCATGATTTCTATCCAATCAGCAGCTAGAGAGTTATCTGTGCAGAAGGTCACACGTCGGTAGGGGTGTCACCGCGCTGTAGTTGAATCAAAGATTGCCCCCATTTGCAGTATCTTGTAGATCAAGGCTTTTCTTTACATCCATCTATCTTAATATTGCTTTCTGCAACTGAATAACTATCTTTTCCCCATTCATTCTCCATCAGCACTCTCCCCTGTCTGCCTCCCACTGTTCGTTTCCAATCCTAGCTGCCAGTCATTTTTTTTTTTTTCATTCGAAGTGGCTATTCATAAAGGATAACTTTTGTTTCAAGGTTCTCCAAAGCCAGGAAGGTCACCGTGAAGTCTGAAGATCAGAAAAAAAAACACACCGAGGAGTTCAGTAAGCCGGCGCTGCCTGCGTGGAGTAAATTGCAGCGATTGGGCGCTGATGGGAGATTATGAATTCCATAGGCGACTGGTGCTTGTGTTCAACTAAGCAATCATCAGCACAAAAGACTTTTCGAGATGATAAAGTCTGCGCCATCTGTCTGCACTCGGATACCACAAAATAACACAGAATGGAATCCGATGTGTAAGTTAAGCAGCAGCCATGTTTTGCCAGACAATAACAGCGTGCTGACATTGGGTGACAATGAGGCGCGTTTATGCCAGTGCACGGGAAGCGGTTGTTTCAAATTCATTTCTCTGTAATGCGTTGTGATCTGGCGGCTTCACAAATCCCTTCTGCTTTCCTGGATCCATGTCCGGAACTGACTCGAGGTGCTTTTTTAAATAATTTTTTTTTTTGTCTTTCACCTGATTTGATGCAAAGGACAGAAATTCATATTCATTGAGCGTGTTTGGACAATGTTCTTCCGCAGGAAAGATGCGCATAGCTATATATGAATATAGATCGACGACGATTGCGACTGTGTGGTAATGGTTACATCGAAATTTGTGTAGGAAATCTATTTGTTAAACCCAGAATTGCTTCGGAGCTGTTTGAGAAAAACTGCAAGAAACCTTATACAAGTTTGTTTCAGCCACTTGCACTTCATCCTGGAGAGTTTTATGAAGCTCCAGGAAGAAAAAGTGGGCTAAAAGTGTAAGGAGTTTCTTAAAGTGCTCATGCTAATTGCCATTGGGAAAATATGCTGCGCCTCCAGTAAAACTTGCGGAATGCATTTTCATACATCTTAGATGAAGAAGCATGGTCCAAAATCTGATGTTTTTGTGTTTTTTAAAAAGGTATTTCTGTCAATCATACTCGAAATTTTGGGAAATGTGAAAGAGTTAAGGGGCATACCAGCAACAACCGGCGATAATTATCGCTAAGCGCACTTAGCGCTAGGATAATTATCGCCGGTTAGCGTGGATTTTTATCACTGAAATAGCGTGCTATTAGCAACGATTATCTCAAAAGCGATAAAAATCCTCACGCTAACTGCCTAACGTGAGACTATCGCTGGAAACCCAGCGATAATCTCACGCAATGTGGCATTAGCTTGAGGATAGGGACTCACAAACTTAGCCATGATATCCACCTTCCATAGGATATAATGGGTAAGTCAGTCCTGAAGCAGGCGTAAGGAGAGTAGCGATAACAGGGGTTATCGCTAGTTTTCTTGCCGCTATGCTTCATAGCGCGGGGCTTGATGATAGGAGAAATGTAGCGACATTTCTCCTGTCATGTCAGGTCAGGAACGCCCACTTTGCATCTCATTAGAGATGCAAAGCTGGGCGTTAGGAATTCCTATGCTAACGCAAGTTTTCACGCGTTACCGTGAGCTTGCTAATTAGGCGATAAAACTATCGCCTCTTTTCGGACGAAATCGGCTGCAAAAGCGGCGATATTTCTATAGCCTCGCCTTGTTGATATGCCCCTAATTTTGTCAGCTTTCTTGAAATCACAACTTCAGTTAAAAATTGTGGTTTGGGAGTTGGAAAAATAAGTTTTACAGGATAATGTTAGGACATGATGCAGAACCGTCTTAAGACAAGGCCGAAGTGTCAATATAAGGGATCTCCACTGAATTGGACATTTACTGAGAGGAGCTGCGAAGAAGAACCAAGTCCCAATACATCAAACAGACAGGTCCTCTTTCAAATGAGTGAATACCAAAGAAGGGGACGCAATGCCAGATGAAATTGTCCTTGTTTAGAGAGAGGTCAAAGTGGTGGTCAAACACAAGACAGAAACAGGGAACTGAAGCCGGAGGTTTGGAATCAGAGTTCTCAGATTATAACCAGGCTCCAGAATAGTTATTAGTTATGAACCTTTCAAAATATAATCTCAACCTTGTCAGACGAACATTTTGTAGAGAGTCTTGGGGTTTGTACTTACTAAGGGACATGATCATGGAGCAGCTCAATTTAGACCCACCCTTACAAGTCACAGAAATGCGATAATATACGTACATTTGAAAATATTTCATTATATGCCTTAACTTCATTAATGTGTGTGAAGAATTTAAACACATTAATGAAATGTATTTACTGCCGAGACTAGAGATTTAAACATGTGTGCACCAATGTTCAGTTTAACATGAAAACATGTATTTCTTATCTACATTTTGAACATTCATTTCAAGTTATATTTCCATATATAAACATGTACTCTTTTATTCACATTTTACATTTATTCTGAAAGTTACACATGCACATATAAAACCACATATTCGAAGTGCACATTAAGGGGCATATTTACGAAAATAGTGGGGCTCTGCAGCAGAGCAAGTCATCTTGCTGCGGTGCCCTGCCTCAGTGGGAAAGGGCAGGAATGCACCATATTCTTCCAAAACGGCGCATTCCTGTCTTTTCTTCTTGTGTTGGAGCCATTTTGGCAGCCTAGTGCAATGGTGCATTAGTTGCATGCAAAATTGTTTTTATGCAGAAAGGGACACCTTCCTGCACAAAAACATTTCTGATAGGCTTTTTCCTCTTTCTATGTGTGCTGCAGAATGCAGCACATGCAGAAAGAGGAAAAAACAAGGAGACATTAAAGATATTTGTCCACATGTCCTTGTAAATCTGGGAATGCATCAAAAACCATGGGATTTGCGTGGGAACATCCACCACATTGCCCATGGAATGCCTCCCTTGCGCAGAGTAAGGCAAAGCAGCGATTTGCACTACATCGCCGTACTCCAGATTTTTTAAGCAATTCAAAGCCATGCAAAGTAAATCTGTCTTAGAGGCTTCACTCATGTACCACTTTGCGTGGTGCAAGCATGATGCAAGCCTATCATATATATGCCCCTAAATCCTTAATTAAAGATAGCCTGACCACAGACCTCAGTTGAAATGCATTTAGCTTTGCCAGCATGTTTTCCTTCTTTTGAGGGTGTACTGTTTCTTTGGTTCGAGAAAGGCTTATTGTCTGGATTAGACTGATGATAGAGGGGCCTGGAGGGAAACTTGGCAGTGAACGTGAAGAAACAACGGTCACAAGAGGCCTTCTGTTCATCATGTACTAGGATGTCAAGATGTCCAAGGTTGAGAATTGCAGTCTCAGTTCGATGCATTGGGAATTTGAAGCGATTTTGCAGACTCACTCCAATAATGTCCTTTTGGGGCCCTGCTGGTGTGAAAGGAGATAAGGTATTTTCTGAATCTCCTGTTACTTTTAAAGTGGTGTATTGTTGACACAGTTGAAAGCATGGAAGGTCCCTTTAGATTTAGAGAGATACAGACCTCTCTGCTTGCCTAATTCTTGCAAGTGTGAAGCTTTATGATAAACACTTATTTCCTTTTTCTTTAGACTTCTACTGAAGTCTGATTATGCTGACACCTTCTATGCTCCTGAATTAGAGATCCTTAATAGAGGACCCAGTTAGTGACTTTTGAGTAGATGAATGAAGGCAAGTTTCTTTATAGAACAAATGTTTGCTTTAATTTGTTTTTCTGTTGTGGTAGCTATCACAATTCTGTATCTCATTCTGTTGTACCATAATCTATTGAGATGTTTCTCTTTACCTATTGTATTGATGTAATTATTGAATTTACTTTTGGATTGCAGATATACTGAATTCATTCCAAATAAAACTATTTGCCCTCATACAACAATTCCTGCTCCTTATTGTTGCGTCACATTGACTTCACAAGTTAGAAATCTATTGTTGATGTTTTCTCCAGTTCAATTCTTCATGTCAGCTAACCAAGGTCCATACCAAATATGGGAAAAAATCTTTCATAACTTGACTAAGTTAGTGTGTTCTAAGGCCAGCGCTCCCGTGGATGGTAGCTTGTCAGATGGCTAGCTACTGAAGCAAAGGAAGTTAGTGTATCTCCTGTCCAAAATCTAGACTTGCCCAAACCCAGCCCTAGCCCTGAAAGCCCATGTTTTGATTCAGAGGATAAGCGGAGTTCTAGAGGTTCAGAAAAGAGTTGTAATAGTGGAGGAGTAAGTATTAGTATGGTTGCATGCTGTAATTGTGTATGTCCAGCACTTAATGTTGAGCAGTTGAAGTTGTTATTGGGCTGGAAATGACCTAAGATCCTGGGATAGATATATAAGTGTGGAATATACTGTGTTGTAATTTGTCTGCTGACGGCCATGTAACTCAAGTCCGCGCCACGTGGTAGTAGGCCCCTGACGGCCACATCAGTTTCAGGTGGCACTAACCCTGTGCAAGTCAAGTCCGCCCCACATGGTAGTAGGCCCCTGATGGCCATACAGCTCAGGGTGCGACTAACTCTCTGTGCAACTTTTCATGGACTCTTTATGATTAAGACACGTGGAGCATCCGCCATCCAGTCACCACCGGCAATAAAGGATGTGACTTTGTCGATGCATTATATTTGCGTGGTCACATGGCCTGTGACTTATGTGCTGGATGGGTGTGGTGTGTGTGCAAACCTGCCCTCAGGGAGTGGGCGTGACATGTTGACAACTAGAGCACCTACCTGCACACCAACAGCTAGTGCACCTGCATCAGGTAGCTATGTGGGGGTGTGAAAACGTGTTTTCTCAATGAATTTTCCTTAGGAAACTTTAGACAAGGCTACAGGTCAAACTGCTGAACGGAATTACGCCACGTTTGGTAGGGAGAAAGGTCATGGTCCAGAAAGCGCGCTTTCTTGCATTGAGTGGAAATATAAAAGAAAGGTCCCGGGGGCAATTTAATATACCAGAGCTCTGTCTGTGCGAGATAACCCTTTCACGCTACCTCTTCCCAACATCGCCACTTCGCAGCTATAGCGTTAGAAGCCAGTCCGTCGGGTCGCAGCTCTCTACCTTTGCGAGCTAGTACGCTGCTGTGCCTGTACCTCAGTGAGCTGCTACGCTGCTGTTCCTTTAGGAGCGGACGGCTCGTAGTACTGCGTCTGTGAGATGACTGGACGGGCCGCATTTGTCCCTCTGCGAGCCTGGTTGCGAACTGTTCATAAGTCAAACTACATAAGCATTGAAAAGCCATTTTGTGATTCAGTCCATCAGCTGGCATCTGTCCGAGGCATTTCTGAAAACATACCGGAGTTCTTTCTGTGAGAGATACCCCTTTCACGCTGCCTCTCCCCACATCAGCAGGTAACGCACCCTCTTCCCACATTACCAACATACCCCCAACAACCTTCTTGTGCCCAGATTTATCCCTGTGCGGTTGGACAAACAAGAATCTTAGTCATGTATAGATTTACATATAAAATATTTTATTTAAACAAAACAACAAGAAATAAAACTGAAGGGAGTCTGGTGCTGTGGTCGCTGCCACGAAGTTGGGGACACTGTCATTCAGAACTCAGGACACAGTTCCACATGTGGGATCGGCTTGTATTGAACAGGATTAGTGGCACCACGTATTGTGTCTTGTGTTGTACAGGGTTAGTGGCAATACGTGTCGCCGGTCTTGCATATGGAAATATGCCTAACTGATCAAAGGGAGTCTGGTGCTGTGGTCACTGCCACGGACTTTGGGTCACTGCCATTCAGGACTCAAGACACAGTTCCACATGTGGGATCGTTCGACTTGTGTTGAACAGGATTAGTGGCACCATGTTTGCCGGCTTCTGTTGAAAAGGGTTAGTGGCACCATGTGTTGTGGCTTGCGTTGAATTCTGCCTCAATAAGTCCATGTGGCGATGACTTGTGGTGCAGTGAGTTAGTGGCACCTGAATCACTCAGCATGTGTGGACCCTGTGATGATGCGTTGTCCGGGCGGGCCTCACTGATAGCAATGTCTTTACATGCTTTGAAAGAATCTTCATAGCTGTCAAAATCTCCAAGTAATTCCATTTCAGTCCTCCAGGGTTTGAAGAGTTGGAGAAGAGCTAAATAGAAAAACTCACTCTTATCTGGAGTATCACAACTTAATTTCCTGTGATCAATCAAATTTTCTTTGGCATTCTTTAAGAAACATCCATCAGATCCAATTACAGCATAGTTCCCTTCATTTATTTTTTCTGTAACATTTTTTCTAAAACTATATTAGGAGTGATTATCATTGATGTCATGAGTGATGTCACTGACCATGTCATGAGTGATGTAATATGTGACGTGCATTGTGGACGCGTGAGTAATAGTTAGCTCAACTAACTATAACGGGCAAATTTCTCTGGTTTTATATGAGTCAAATGTCCAAGTAACTATAACGTCCCTGAAACCTATGGTTTTTTCAGTGAATTTCTAAGGTTTTTTTAATGCTAATTTCTAACTATAACGTCCCTGAAACCTATGGTTTTTTCAGTGAATATATATGGCTGTGGCGATCCAAACGCAACTGGGGCTGACACTTGTCTGTACCTCTTGATGATTATTTAATAAGACAAATGAACTGTGAACCCACGTCTCCAGGAGTTCATTTGAAACTATGCTGGCGGTCCGCACCTGGGTTATCTCTCCTGTGGACTGCAACTGGAGGGAACAGGATTTGCTGTATATATATATATATATTCACTGAAAAAACCATAGGTTTCACACATGTTATAGTTAGCTGGACATTTTACTGATAAAAAACCAATGAAATTCCCCCGTTATAGTTAGTGCAGGCAACTATAACTCACGCGACCGCAATCCTCTGCTGATGCTAATACTGTATTTAGACACTTATTTGCCCATGTCTTCTTCCATTAAATTTTAGCTATACATATATTACAAATATTTTTTTTTCATAAAGACATATATGTCATCAGCAGAGGATTGCGGTCGCGTGAGTTATAGTTGCCTGCACTAACTATAACGGGGGAATTTCATTGGTTTTTTATCAGTAAAATGTCCAGCCGACTATAACATGTCTGAAACCTATGGTTTTTTCAGTGAATTTGCAAGGTTTTTTAAATGCTAATTCCTAACTATAACGTGTGTGAAACCTATGGTTTTTTCAGTGAATTTGTACGTTTTTTTAAATGCTAAGTTACTTTACGCCATTCGTGGCGTGCGCACCCACTTAACGCAGTTCGTTCCGTGCGCGCACGGTGCACTTCGCGCACCGTGCGCGCACAGTGAGCATGCGGTGCGCTTCGCGCACCGCGCGCCCACTTTACGCAGTTAGTGCCGTATGGAACTATTTCAGGACATCTTGGGGGTGATCTTCATTCTATACAATTTATTATGGGCATACCAGTACTGGTTTCGAAAGGTAATACATTAGAGGTTATCACAGTACATCCTTATTACTGCCATCATCATAGACAAAACATTACCTCTATTAGCTCTATTGTTAAATACCTTTCCAGAATGTTCAAATACCTGCCCACAAAGCTCTCTAGGATAATATACTAGTCTCTCCCCCACTGGATGTATTTGCTGGAAATTATCAGTTAATATAGAAAAACTCAAGTGTACGTTTCCTCTCCACAAAAGTCAAAGTACCTAAAATAATATTTTGCATTGACAATGGAAGATTTGGATTTGAGTTGTCATTAATTATTGCATATATATGGATACTAAAAATAATTCATTGGTGAGCCCACTAATGTACTCGTCTGGACACTGATAATGAAATTAAAAAAACACTAAATCTTTACCATGGACCTTATCATGAATGTGTAGGCTGGCTCCCATCAGAACCTATTTTTATGTGATTGCACTCTCTATCCTGGATACACTCAAATCAGAATTTCTTCAAGTTAGCACGGAGCCGCCATCAGACCTGCTTGGAAACAATGAGCAGTGGGGGCTTCTCTGATTCCAAACTCTACTATCTGAAGCTCACGGACCATCTTGGAGAAATTCCAAGTTAAATGTATACATTTAGACAGTGCATTCACAGGAAAACAGGTAAGCAGCTCTCCAACACGTCTGCATACATGGTCATGAAGCAGACCCTGAATGTGAAAATAACCGAAGATACTGGACCTATTACCCAGCTTAAAACTGTCCAGCAAGCAAAAAGGTATATGCTTTCTGAATCGATGAAAATACCAAGCAAACTAAGAAAAGGGAACCAGTTCCCTCCACATAAGTGCTACATTAACAACAGCATCAGAAACAAAAGATTTGTGAAAGATGCTTGCACATTCCTCCAGTGGTGGGCTATAGAGTCAGATAAAGCATTTGTAGTGTGAGACAGCTAGACCATCAAGCGTAAATAATATTTGGAGAGGAGGCACACTAACAACTCATGCTCAACAAAAACAGCTTAGTGGAGCACTGCTCAGTGATGTTTAGGCACAATGTACACCCCCTAATTGGGTCTTTTTATACCAGTATCATTGCTCAAGGGCAAAAAGCAAGGACGTGTCCAATTATACCACAAGGTTTCTTTGCTACTGTTCATTAGTGTCAGGTCTCTGAGAAAAACAGTTTTGACACGTCAAATGTTACCCGCTTAAAGAACAAGTTGAAGAAAAGAAAGTCCATCATTGATACCAATTCTCTCAGTTGGATTGCATTGTACCGAAAATGGAACACCAAGATGTCTGCTTAGTTTTACTCACTTCACCAGTTGTTGCCATAATAAACTTTAGCAAAAGGAAAAATATGAGGCGTTTCAAGAGACGTGCTCAATCCCTAAGACGCTGCACTTCGCTAGAGTTATTGTCGGCTAGCCTTCCACCTCTGTGCATTCATCCTTCTCTGAGGAGAATGGCTGAGTCACCGCAGTCGTTATTTTACGCCTTCAGGCATGTCTCGTGCAGCGTCTTTTGTGAATCATGAGTAATTTCCCATTTCACTCGTAGAAGATACATTCTTGTAAGACACTGCTCACTGCCAAAGAATTATCGTCACCTCATGTCTCAGCTTTAATTCCTCATTACTTGCTATGAAAAGTCAATTCTGAACAGACATTGTTCACCATAGGAAACAGTACCTTCTGCAGAATGTCACATGCATTGTTTAATCAAAGTCAAAGTCAAAATTATCTTTATTCCAATGTATATGGACATAAAAGCAAACACAAGGAGATGATGGACGGAGTGTTGAAACGTTTTCAGACACTCACACCAAGCCACAAATCTGGGTTGAATACATCATTGTTCACTTCACCGCCTCAGTTCAGACCCAGCTATATGCAAATCATTTGTGACCCTGTGCCTCATGGGAATAGTCCAGCCCGAACTGAAAAGCCAGGTCTTCCCTGAACCGAAAACATACATCATGGGACCTGTTTTTGGAGTAACACCCCACGTCAGCCAGAATTGCTTGAATTCAGTGGCAAAGTGAGCAAGGGACCCATGTCTGGGCATAGAGTGCCAACTTAGATCAAACAAAGCATACACAAGGAGATGATGGACAGAGTGCTGAAACTTTTCAGACACTCACCCCCAGTCACAGATCTGGGTTGAATCCATCATCATTCTTTAGTTCACTTCACCACCTCAGTTAAGACCCAGCAATATGCAAATCAGTCTTGACCCTGAGCCTCATGGGAACAGTCCAGTCCGAACTGCCAAGCCAGACCTTCCTTGAACTGGAAATAAGCATCCTGGGACAGGACAAGTTAAGATCTATTTACATTATACGATAAACATTTAAAAACAAGATAAAATTGCATTCTTATTTTAAAAACATTGTTATAGAATCATCCTCTAAGAACAGTTCAAATGCATATGTTCTTCTCAGCTTAATAGCAGCAATAATGTAGTTAAGAACAGCAGTGCAACATTCAAATGAGATAGAGCTTTGTATATAAAATAGCCTCTTTTATAGGAGGTAAAATGCTTATTTAAAAGGATTGGCGGGAGGAAATGTAGTCTAAAGGAACCATACAAAGTGCAAAAATACATAAAGTGTGCTGTTGATTGAGCCGCAACAAAGTAACACGGGCAGGGATGTGTGCCATGTGTCTCCTGTAGGAAAGGCTACTAAAAAGTGTACTGAATCCAGTCCCAGCCTGGTGAGACAGAATCTGTATTCTGGCTTTATTATCCTGTTTAAATAAGGTTACATGCCTGCTTACTTAGGACATAGTGATTCTTCTTTCCTCTCTTTGTGATCCAAACACCCCTTTGACTACTTCCTTTGATTCAGGAACAATGCCTTCTGGTGAATCAAAAAGGTATTTGTATCCCAGATTATAAATTGTGCTTCTTATGTAGGCCAGCCAAGGGATTGCGGTCAAGTTTGTCATATGTCCCATGCAGTCTCCTTGTCGTTTTCCCTATTTTACCATCAGCACGTTGCAGACTGTCATCTTCTTTGCGTATTTTACTCTACAAACACATTTATTTTGCTTTGTGGCACACTGTACTTTCACACAGAACACACTGTTGTTTTTGCATTCTGTCCTTTACTGGGATTTAGTCTGAACATGTAGACAAGGTCAAATAACAATGCCCCTTGTTATTCTGTTCTGGTCAGGCCCTAGCACCTAGACAAAACATGCAACTGCAGCTGTTGTTTGGGAACATGTACCTTTGTCATATAGGCACAGATAGTTAACACACACTTGGAGAGGGACCTTTCCAGGGAAAGGATCGTGACAGCACCTGAGATGTAGACCTTTCATCTGTGTATACTAAAGTACGGGGTCTGCTGCTAACACCCAGAGATCTTCTGATATACAATCATTTTGCTTCTGAAGGGGAGGGAGGTTATGCTACACTGTCGCAAATAATGACAGCTCCATTTATGATATACGGACTACTTACTATGCTGACAGTTTTTGTATTAGTCATTTCCTACTTATTCCGGCACGTATACTGCATACTAGAGCATGATTGTTAAAATAAACTTTTTAAACTTTCTCATGTCTCTGTCAGACCTTATTGTGGACTAGTACGAGTGTGAGAGCAAAAGAGTGTGTCCTGTAACTGCGATTCCTGAGAGGGACTGGAGTAATGTGTTCTGGGGTGTCTAATCACTTGTTCTTCTGTGAATGAGAAGGAGGGCTAGTGAGACATTATAGCTAGTCACTAGTCGGTCCCAGGCTCATGGGTACTGAGGTGGTATGATAACTCAGTCTCCGCCTACTAAGTTTCTATGCTCCGAAGCATAGTTCTATGACTCCACAGAATCCCTGCAACACGGCGCCGCCAAATTTGGTCTGGCACTTATTTGCGGTACCCCTGTCTAGTGCTTGTGCTTGTCCACAATATCTTCCCTCCATTTCCCAGAGACGTCCATGATATGAGGCCTTTAACCCCTCAATTTTTAAGGATCGCCTATTGTTGTTGGTTTTTCAAGCTTGAAATTTAAAAGGTTTTGACCCAATTTGTGCTAGCATTTCTTTCCCTTATCTTTCATTAATGGCTCAACCGATTGTGATTCAGGGTCATTGCAGTGCAGCGGTTACTCAACATTTGCTGCAGCTTGGAGTTCCCAATGCACGGTTTCCAATTCTTTTTGTGGTTGAAGTGGACCCCTGCATATCGTTTCAAAGTATTTTACTCCTGGGTTACATTTCCCGCTGTGGATGCAAATGATAATTCTTTTCATGCTTATACTGCTGCTGCAGTTCTAGTGCTTATCACTCTTATGGAGTGCTTGAAGTTCTTCTTACGGCCTAGGAGCACCAGATTTGGTTTAATGGCACCCTACCCCATCCTATTTCTTTTTTTGGTATGGTCCCCTTATGTATTGATGGGGCCACATGGCCTGTTTTTGCCAGCTTTACTCCGCATCCTTTTTATCTTAACGCTAATTTGGCGGAAGTTCATTTGCTGTATGGTCAGGTGGTTCTTCTTTATAGACGGCTGATCAAATTTGTTGCCCATGCTTTTCTAGTGGCTCCACCTGGAGCTGCACCTCCGGTGCAGGCTGCACACAGTGGGGGTCTTGTGATTAGCCCCATTATTATTAATTCGGTGATGGGCAAACGTCCTCAAAATCATGAAGACTTGCCATTTTGGATTGCTCAGAAAAATGAACACCTTGATGCAGTTTTATCTCTTACGGGTCATGTAGAGAAGCACAGGATCCTTACTATGTTCTTGCCTAGTGGTCTAATTCCTCCTGTGGCCAACTGCAACACCTGTGGTATGGTGTTTGCCTCAGTGTATACACTCTGTTATGGCACCCCCTCGATGAGCGTTCTTCCGAGTGTTCTCAAACAAGTACAGAATGAACATTGGGCAGGTCCTGCCCTGGATTTGGGGAGGAGGTTATTGGGTAATTTTCCAGTGGTCTCCAAAATGATTCAAATATTAAAGGTGAAGCATCTGCTTTAACGGTTCGTCAATGCCTTTTGGAGGTGGCTGACATTGATCAATATCAACCTCAATATCCAATTAAATGTGACGCAAAGGCATCCATTAAGGAAATTCTGAATCAATTGGAGTATGAGGGTGTAATTGAACCCTGTTTCTGTGATGAATAACCCTCTCTTTCCGGTTTTGAAACCTGATGGTTCATATCGCATAGTTTTGAATTATAGAAATTTGAATTGTCATACCTGTACTTATGCAGTGGAAAACACGCATAGTACAGCATTATTCAATAATATTGCACGAAAAAGATTTAAAACTACTTTGGATAATATAAATAGCTTTTTTAGTCATAGACTAGCTCCTGAGAGCCAGGATTTGTCCGTATTCAGCACACTGGGCTCCCTGAGGCGCTATGCTGCGATATTTCCCAGTGGGGTATAAAAATAGCCCCAGTGCTTTTGCGGCACATATTGTGTCCCTTTTGAAAGAGATTGATCCTTATGCTTTTTCCTATGTTGATGAAATACCTGACAGATGATTAATTAAATCCCCATCTTGCGCTAGTGGATCGCGTCTTCATGCGATTTGCAGCTCTAGGCTGTAAATTAAAGTCGCATATTGCGTTTCTGGCCATTCTTTTTCTTGGTTATGAATTGACCAATGAGGGTAGGGGTTTGCCCCCCCCCCCCCTTGCTGGAGAAGTGTGCCCAATTGCAATCTCCATCTACCCGGAAAAAAATTGCAGTCACTGCTGGGTTTCTTAAATTTTGGCAGGACTTACATTCCTTACTATGCTTAGCGTGTCAAACGTCTTTAAGCTTTGATACACCCATGCTTTTCTGCTTCCTCTTGGCTTCCAGTTGTGTGCTATACAGTCTGACTTACTTGCTGCACAGTATTTACAAACTAGATTGGATACTATGAAGTTGGTCATCCGGATTCTGCCCAGAGCGATCGGTTTCACTTATGTGACTTTTAATGAGGGTGACACAGTCCCAATCGCTTATAAATCCCATCTGTAGACTCCTGCAGAGTTGCATTTTTCTTCTACTGAAAAGATTCTGACTGCTGTGCAGAAGGCTGTTCTGAAAGAACACCCTCTGTCACAAGGCAAATACATTTTTGGTGTTTCTCTTGTGCCCGCCTTAGAGGAGGTCACAAAAGCTCTGCATCCTCATTGGACTCAATGGTCTATGCCATTGACGTCAGATGATGTCAGTTTTCTTTTTGACCCTTCTTTGCAAACACAAGAATTCCTTCATTATGAACATAGTCACCCTCTCCCTTCTTCCATTCTACCTCTGGATGAGTACAAATGTATAATTTACACTAATGATTTGGCTTAACCTGCCATTGAATCTAAGCAGGCTTATTCAGCAGTTTGCGCTATTGTCGTAGGTAAAATGACAGCTGGAGTTTTTCACTCTACCTTGGTGCACACGCAGTCCCTTGGGGACTACACAGCCCAGAACGACGAGTAACGAGCACTCCATTTAGCTCATGAATATGCTGATCCTGAATTGCCCACCCTGGTTGGGTGTGATTCATTTAATGTGTAAAATCTTTCAATGACAATTTTTTTGGGGGGAAACAAAATTATTTACGAGGATTCTAAAGGTCGCACAATAAAGCATGAATTCTTTGGGTCCGGGTGGCGCTTACCCCTTACACATGTTGTTTTTACATCAGGACACCAACGTGAGGGCGCACACGCTGTTGGTAATTCAATGGCTGATGAAGCAGCCAAATCTGCACTAGCCACAGTTGGAATAGCTGCTGTTACTCTTTCTATGACTAAAATTGCCGATGACATTTTGGCTGCTATTGCTGCAACTAGAAAGGGTACTCATTTTCGGCAAGGTTTCCCTCCTCTACATATTTATCAGTTGACTAATGACAAAGTTCCATTTGTATCTAATCCTACAGTGGGATATCGCTTGATTGTGATCCTTGTCTGCAGACAGCCTCTTGTATTGGCCGCCAATGAAGGGATAGCTTTGGCTCACATAAGAGTAGCGGCTACTGGTTCTCTTCTATAACAACGCTACTTGTAGCGCCGTTTATACCAGCAGACTCAAAGATATGTCCTCTGTTGTGATGTTTGTCAACAAATTAAGAGTTTTACTGCTTCGGGACCGCCTCAAATGCATCTTTACATTTCTAATCATCCTTTTGGATGCATTTATCTTGATCAATGCGGTCCTCCTATATCTAATAATGCTTTCAAATACATCTTGCACTAGGTTCCTCTGGGTTTGGCCGCAACGCGCTTCTGATGCTTGCACTGTTATAAAGGATTTGCATGTCTTTGTCGGAACATATGCCTGTGGCGCTTTCCATTCAGGCCAGAGTCCAGCTTCGGCCTCTAAGGCTTACCGTGATTTGATGAGATCCATGGGAGTGCAGGTGCATTTCCTGTCTCCATCTTAGGCTGAGGGCAAATCTGATGTGAAGCGGGTGAAACATGACTTAAAGCAATCTTAAACAGCAAGGGTATTAGGTACAGGCTGTGGCGGGTTAACTCACCTTCATGGGGTTTAACATGCTCTTAATAATCTTCCAAGAAGATTTCTTGCAGGTAGGACCCCGTACGAAATGCTTTTTGGCATCAAGATGTTTGTTCCAGACCTTGATGGTCTAGACATTGTGGTGGCTGCCGCAACATTTGACTTAGATAACCACTGTGCTGTCTTACAGGATCTACAAAAGTGTCATGATGCTCTGTTTAAAACCCATTTGCCCTCGACTTCACATGCAGAAGCAGCTGTTCTGATTCCGGTTTCCAAAAGTTGGTGATCTGGTTTGCGAAAAGGTGGCAATTAGGAAAGAATTTGGTCCATCCTACCAAGTTCCTGTTCCAGTGCTTGGTCTTCGGGGTACCCGAACTGTGATTTTACCTCTGTTGCCTGGATACAAAGAGAATCACTTTGTTTCTATTGTTATCAATAGAATGCCTTCATGTGTACCAGGACATGATATTCCTGTGAGCTTTATTACTTCTGTTTCTCCCCGGCTTCCGGAGGGGGGTGTTGAGTCATCAGTTGACCTGGTATCTATTTTACCTTGTACACCCTCCACAATGGAAATCATTTATTCTGATCCACCACTTGAGTCCCTATGCGAGTGCAAGCCTCAAGTTCAAATTCAGAATCCCATCCTCCGTTATTTCAGCTCAGTTCTTCTGGTTACCATATCAATCAAGATAATCAAGATAATTTTTATTTGGACAATTCTTCATTGCCTTCAGTTCAGCGAGGATTTGTGTGTTCATATCTTGGTTAAAAAGCACATATCTGGTTTCACCTTGGAGATACGTCTCGATCGTGTTTTCCATGGGAGTTTTGTTTACGTGGATTGGATTTGTGGCTTTTTTTTTTCTTTTGATCAATGGCCACTACCTCCCAGAATGTTCTGCTGCAAAACTTGTCGAATGTGTTTTGGCCCCACATTCCTCCTCACATGAAATGAATAGAGACCAGTCCCTTGTTAACATTTCTGCGGTTCCAGTCACTGGTGGAATTGTATGGGATAAAGTACCATTTGATTGATTCGGTCCTGCGGAGACCCTACAAATACCATATGTATTTCGTATTTCTATGGGTGATGTGATAATACCTGGGTTGCAATCAGATGATTGGGATGTCAATGCTGTGAATTCAATGTTTTGGAATTGCAATATTACACTGTTTTCGATCCTGAGGATTTATATTTGAATTCAGCTAACTATGCCAATTTGTTCTGATATCAAAATTATGGACATCATTTCCTGCACAGAGCAAATAGACTTTGTCCCCAATTTAATTATACTCAATGGGAACATTGCATAACTCCATCTCAGAGTAGTTCCAACACACAAAAGAAGAAGTACACTTATTTTACCGGTTATAACGTTTTGGATCCGGAATCATATTATTTTAAATTGGCTTCCAATCTTTCAAATAAATACATGGTTACTCAGATCAAGTTAATTTATACATCTCATTTTATTGATAACTTAGCCCTGAAAGGATACGATTATTGGAAAGACAATATTGATTTGAAATCTGTATGGGGTATTAAGTCCTGGCAGGTCCAAGGTATTGAATCTTTATTCCATGCCTGTCTGATACCTGCTCAAATTATTGTTCTTAATGACATGGTCCAACAGACTACTTGTCTGGGGTTGGCTAGAATTAAAGAATTGAATACTCCCACTATTCCGTCCTTGGCCCTGTTTGATAATTGGCAATCTTACAGAAATTATACTGAAGACCAACTAAATAGTATGATACAAAATTGTACATTTAATTTTGACTGTAATAGCTCTGTCTGGATGGTCCTTATGACCTTTGAACACAAATGTTTGTCATTCTCGTTTTGCGAATACTACTTCAGGGTTTACATTAAATAGACGTTACCCACATTCCAACACTGTTACCACTTATTCTGTAGGTAAATGATGTCAACAATGGTTATAACAGTCCACATTGTCTGCTGTGAAACAACATCTTTTACTTATATCGGAAGACATAAACCTTTCTGATTTCCTTTTGGGTCCAAAATCTCCTCACTTGAAAAGGTTTGTTTATGCTGCTTATAACGAATTTTGGAAATTGTCACAAATGGAAGCTGCTGTGCATTTACGCCAAATTGATCAGGACAATTTACACAAAGTGCTTGCTGTTGTTGACAACAGCATTAATACTTTATCCTTACACATTTATATTTGAGATAATATTGGGTCTTCTGTTATTAATATTGTACAGAATGAAGTGTCTACCCTGTGTCATGGTCAAGATCAACTTAGATCGGTTTTGCAATTTGATTGGACCCTTCAAACACTTAAAAATGGGTGCGTGCCTTGGCATTCCCTGAATTGTAGCACATTTTTCTTACCATTCAATTTAACTCGCAAACAGCAATTAATGGCTATGAAAGACGGTAGTTATACTATGCTACATATATAAAAACTCAAACAGCTTCCCTTCACTGTAGAAGAAACTCATACTGCGGTTTTGTTTATACGCAGGGTTATCTTGTTGTTCATGTTGATGTTTCAAGTTACTGCCTGCTTGAAACGCTTCCCTATAGGTAGATATGAACCCCTTTGAAGCAGTTACGTACATGAGCTAGGGTCCCTGATTTTTAGATATCATTGTCAACAGGCTGAAAGTTAAGTTTTTCTCACATGCAAACTATGTGATTCCACTGCTGAACATTCCCTTGTATGTCAACAAGTAAAAATACACAGGGCTTTTAATGTTTCTGACCCAAATCTGACTTCTTATTTGAAAGAGACACTGGTTCCCGCATTTAATCCCACCCATGCATTGCTTTCAAAAGGAAGTTATCTTGTTTGTAATAATCAAGACTGATGCGGTCTGCAGGCGGTAATCCCACACGTGATGTCTGTTTCTTAGTTAGTTACTTGTTGCTACAACGTCCTTTTATCCACTCCACATGGGAGTGCAGATAGTTTGTTGTGGCCTTCCATTCCAACCCTGAAAATGGATTTCAATAAGCTAATCAGACTTAAAGAGCTATTGTTTCAACAAGAAGTTGCTCTCACTTCAGCACGTCAGACCTCCAAATGGCAGGTGGCGAGAACGTCTAGTGAAATACAGTCATTACTGATACATCAAATGTTTAATGCGTCTGATACCATCGGCCTGGTACACATTTTTAAACTCATGGGCTCTGGCCTCGTGACTTCTTTTCAAACTATTTTTGAAGTAATCCCAGCTTTTATACATTCTACTTTTTCCAGCGTATTTGGTGGTTTCCCACTGCTGCTCATCTTGATGTGCGGCATCATCTTGCTGTTTCTTCTATTCCGCAATGGCTACCCCATCTGTGGTCCGGCCCAGACAGGCATCGCTGCAGCTGTACCGGGAGCGAATGCTTCAACTTTTTGGAATGGTGCCCCTAAATGCTCTAGATGACAAATTTAGACTAACTTTCTGATATGCTTATTTCACCTGTGTGCAACCTGTGTTTCATTGCAACCGGTGCCCCTTTCCGTGGGCCCTGGATATCTGGCTGGCTACCCCATCTCACGCTGCCCTGGATTTTGAACTGTTGATGGGTCCCTTATTGGCCCATAACCAGGGCTGTTTCACGGGTATGCGGCTTGTGTACAACCCAGATTTGGGGCCAGTGGCTGCAAGTGGTCCCTGGTCAACTGCAATGCGTCTCCTGGATCTCAGTTTTATCGAAGTTAATACAGTTTCTTCTTGGATGGTCCTATTGACAACTGGAAATGAGAAGCATGTTTTTTTCCTTTGACCTCCTCAATTGGATGGCTGCTATTTTCATTTTGGAAGGCTGGGATATTTTACTGGAAGTCAGTCGTTCCATTTGGCATCTTACATCCTGGGTCCCGGCGATACACTGTAATTGGAAATATTTTTGTGCACAAAACTTTCCTTCTCATTCGGCAATACTATTTTTCAGATGCTCTCCAATTGCAATTGGTTATACGTTTTGGTTCTGCTTATCATCTGATTTCTTTTGTCACTCAGTGCTACCATCCTGTCCAAGGGAAGGGTGTCATATGTCCCGTGCAGGCCCATTGTCGTTTTCCCTATGTTAGCATAATCACATTGCAGACTGTCCTCTGCTTTGCGCACATTACGCTACAAACATGTTTTGCTTTGTGTTACACTGTACTTTCTCACAGAACACGCTGTTGTTTTTGAGTTCTGTTCTTTCCTGGTATTTAGTCTGAACATGTAGGCAAAGTCAAACAACAATGCCACTTGTTATTCAGTTCTGGTCAGTCCCCAGAAACTAGACAAAACACACAACTGCAGCTGTTGTTTCGGAACAAGTACCTTTGTCATATAAGTATGCACAGATAGTTAGCACACACTTGGAGAGGGACCTTTCCAGGAAAAGATCATGACAGCACCTGAGAAGTAGAACTTTCATCTATGTATATTAAGGTTCGGGGTCTGCTGCTAACACGCAGAGATCTGCTGATATATAATCATTTTGCTTCTATAGAAAGGGAGGGAAGTTACGCTACACTGTTGCATATAACGACAGCTCCATTTATAATATATTTACTACTTGAAATTCTGACTGGTTTCCTTCTTGTTGTGGCGGGTATACTGTGTACTACAGCTTTATAGTTAAAATAAACATTTGAAACTTTCCTCATGTCTCTTTTAGAACTTATTGTGGAGTAGTACGAGGGTGAGAGCGAAAGGGTGTTCCTGTAACCACGATTCCTGGGAGGGTCGGGAGTGTTGTCTTCTGGGGAGTCTAATCACTTGTTCCTCTATGAGTAGGAGGGCAAGTGAGAAACAATAGCTAGTTGGTCTCAGGCTTATGGGTACTCAGGTGTTAGGTTGACTCAGACCCTGCCAACTGAGGTTTTATGAACCCAAGCATAGTTCTGTGACTCCGCAGAATCACTGCAACAAGTTATCTAAGCTCAAGCAGTTTCCCCTCACCTGTCTTGAGAAATCAGCCTTAGGGATGCTCCATAGTTTTAGCCATAATAATAAAGGGGCCATGCTCACTTGATCCTCAGTGAAACCTAAACCCAGTTCCAAATGTACAACCAGGCTCGAGGTAATTTTGGAGAAACACAGGAGCCTGCACAAAAATGTGTTCCCTGCCACTTAGGGTTTTCCAGGGGGCGCATACCCCAAACACCAGCTCTATATGTACCAGATGTTAGACACTTACTTTTGTACAATTTTACCTGCTCTTGTACTGGCTTATCACCCAACCTATTACTAAATCGAACATTTTCGTCTCCAGTTTGCCACCACTTTTTGCACTCTCTGGGTCATAACCATAACCCATGACCTGTTGCTTCCAACAAAATACCCAGATAAATAAAAATGGGTACTTTCTCAATAGCTCTTCCTTCAATATAGAATGTTTTACTCTTGGTATGTTTGGGGCCACATGTCATAATGAATTATTTCTGCTGGTTTACCTTGAGCTCAAGTCTGAGCATAAAATTATTAAAACCATTTAAGAGTTTTGGAGCCCATTTGCATTCAGTGCTAAAAGGACCACATCATCTGCTTAGAGAAAAACAGGAACTGCTTGGGTGCCAATTATGGGGACATCTTAACTACATGATTTTAATGCTGCATCTAGAGAATTTATGTAAAATAAAAAAAGAAAAGGGGATAATATGCAGCCCTGCCTTATCCCTCGCACAACCCTTATAGGGGCTGTACAATCCCCACTCTGTGTGTAGTGCACCCTGATTTGAGATTCACAATGTGAAAACCTTACCAAATCTATGTGAGGTGCCTCAACGCCCGCCTGCTCGATCAGATCCCATAGCATCAAGTCAAAGGCACAGGAGAGGTCCATAAAAACCATGTGCACAGCTCCTCTCCTGGCCTTGACATATTTTCCATAGATAAGGGTAAGATTCAAGGCTTTCTGTATGATTCCTAAACCTGGACAGAGGCCATATTGAAATGGGCTAAAAACAGAGTTGGCATCTGCCCAGACATCTACTTTGCCCAAGATGACACGTTCTAAAATCTTTGCTGTGAAATCGATCAGCGATACTGGGGGGTAACATACAGGCGAGTTCCGGTCACCTTTTTCTTTTTTTTTAAAGATGTGCACTTTAATGGCTTATCTCCAGGAGTTAGCACAATCTCCCTTCACTGCAGCCCTCAATACATTTAAAATCAGCGGGGCCCAAAACTCTAGATTTAGTTTGCCCTTCCTGTGAATGTAGGTGGGTTTCTTGTACTATTTCCCTGAACATCAGAAGAAAAAGATAGATTATGCACTAAGATAACGTTATTTAGGACCTTGCCATAAACTGGCTGGGCCCGATTCACAGAACAAATTTAAGACAAAATCCTAAACTTAGTACCATTTTGGTATTCACAGAATGCACTTACTACTTCTGGTATTCACAGAATGAACTTACTACTTTTGCGATTCACAGAATAAACGTACTACTTTTGCTATTCACAGAATGGATTTACGACTACTAACTTTACGTCCGCACTCGGGCCGGTAATTCTGGCCCGGTGGTGGAGCTTCCGGCCCGGAGGCGGAGCTTCCAGCCCGGAGGCAGAGCTTCCGGGCCGGAGGCGGAGCTTCCGGCCCAGAGGTGGAGATTTTGGCCATGGCTAAATCTCCGCCACTGGCCGGAATCCCCACCTCCGGGCCGGCCGGAAGCTCCGCCTCCGGGCCGGAATTTCCGGCCCGAGTGCGGACGTAAAGTTAGTAGTCGTAAATCCATTCTGTGAATAGCAAAAGTAGTAAGTTTATTCTGTGAATCGCAAAAGTAGTAAGTTCATTCTGTGAATACCAGAAGTAGTAAGTGCATTCTGTGAATACCAAAATGGTACTAAGTTTAGGATTTTGTCTTAAGTTTGTTCTGTGAATCGGGCCCAATGTGTAAAGTGGCCAATATTATCCCCTTGAAAACCAGTGAAACCGCATGTGCAGTCTTCACTGTGCAAACATTTAGAGATGTTAAAATCAGCCTTCCACATGATCAACAAAGACTTTTTTTGCCTGTCTATGAAATCCGGTACCTATTGGGTGTGCCGTAAAAATATAAAAATAAAAATTTATTACTAGTATATTAAATTGTTAGGGCAAATACGAATATATAATTTGATTTCATGACTTTTTTGTTATATTTTGGGTCTTCAAGTTCTTAATGGAACTTGCCACAAAAATGGCTAGACCCCCCTTCCCTCTCCCAGCAACCGATGGAATTGCTTCAGAGCAGTAAGATTTAAATTTGTTAATTGCTATGGAATCAAAGGAACAGGTCTCCTCACAACATAATATATCAAATTTCTAAATGAAAACCAACCAAGCCTCATTTTTGAGTTTATGGCAGATCCCTGCAATGTTCCAGGAGAAAATCTTCATAATCTATTGCTCGTATTAGTGCTAGATACAAGGGTAGTTGCCCCTTGGCAACTAGGTTTGTGGGTATGAGTGTGAAGTAGTATGAGGGTGAGAGCGAAAGGGTGTTCCTGTAACCACGATTCCTGAGAGGGTCGGGAGTGTTGTCTTCTGGGGAGTCTAATCACTTGTTCCTCTGTGAGTAGGAGGGCAAGTGAGAAACAATAGCTTGTTGGTCTCAGGCTTATGGGTACTCAGGTGTTAGGATGACTCAGACCCTGCCTACTAAAGTTTTATGAACCCAAGCATAGTTCTGTGACTCCGCAGAATCACTGCAACAAGTTATCTAAGCTCAAGCAGTTTCCCCTCACCTGTCTTGAGAAATCTGCCTTAGGGATGCTCCATAGTTTTAGCCATAATAATAAAGGGGCCATGCTCACTTGATCCTCAGTGAAACCTAAACCTAGTTGGCCTGTTTTGATGGGTAGGCCAAATTTTGATTGGGGTCTGTATTGAGGTTGGTTTGAAATGCTGACACAATTCTTTCTATGGTTTGACTGAAAAGCTGGGAGCTGGTTCTAAGTGTATATAAAATAATCCAAGTGGCAATATCTTTATGGAGCTCTGTTTTACCATGCCATCCCTGCTTGAGCCAGAATGTCCCTGGTGACCCTGGGCTTACAGACATTTATGATAATAGTTTGCAGAGAAGGCACAGTGGCATTTGATCCCAACATTGAGGCTGAAACCTGGAACGACATTTCCAGGCTCTGTATGAAAATACAGTCCACCCAACTGGGTGGTCTCAGAGATAACCCTGTCCGAGGTACTTAGTGCCATCAACAAAATTGCTCTGCACAAAGCACCTGGAATGGACAAAATTCCAGGGGGCCTTTTTCTCTCTGAATGAACAATCTTAGAGCCATACCTGTGGGCAATATTCAATGCTGTGATGGGGAAATGCAATCCCCAAAACTTGGCAGGAGCAGAAAATCGTTCCAGTCTACAAGAAGCGTTACCCACGTCTACCAGGCAACTATAGACCTATAAGCCTAATTGATGTGATGCAGAAAGTGTTTGCTCACGCACTGCATGAGATTCAATATGTCAGTGGTAAATGGTGGTACGTCACACCTTCAGCAACTGGTGAAGGTATTTGCATACAAACATTGCAATCACTGACATCCATAGTATTGGTGCACCCGTTTAGTTATATGGCATAAACATTTCAGCTAAAGTCTATTTTCAAAGAACCATTATGTAAAGAGCTGTCATTCATGTAAATTCAATCAGAAACATTTCTTTTTGTAGCTTTGAAAGAACAGTTAGCTTTGAATCTTTCACAGAAACATAATGTGGCAGGTTTAGGAAAGTAAGCATTGCAACCAATCTCAAAACAATAATAGAAAGAAATCAGATATATGCACGTTTGCATTTGAAACTGATTCCAGAATTGAACTACATGAGCAGTCAAGATTCAGACCGTTAAACTAAAGGAAAATGAAAAATGGCAGCAATAGTGTGAGCAATTTTACCAAAAGTCTTGGCAAAGGTAAAAATCTTCTCATGTATGGAGAAACTCTCATATCAGTTTCATTGATGAATAAATCCATGAAAAACTGTGCCAGTCCATTAGTTAGTATATCCATATTGAAATTTAAATTAAGAATGCAGTTTGCTTCAGGGAGGTTCAGGGGGACACTTAATGTTAGCACAAAACCTGTAAAATTCCTGTTCCCACATATTAGCAACCTAGGGGCATATCAGCCAGGGCCGGCGATAATTATCGCTCAGCGCTCTTAGCGTGAGGATAAATATCGCCGGCCAACTCTGAATTTTATCGCGGAGATAGCGTGATATCAGCAACGCTTATCTCCAAAGCGATAAAATTCAGAGTGCAAGCTGCCAAATGTGCGATTATCGCTGGAAATCCAGCGATAATCGCACAACTTTTGGCAAAAGCTTGCTGATAGGGCCTCACATACTTAGCCATGATATCCGCCTTACATAGGATATCATGGCTAAGTCACTTTCAAAGCAGGCGTAAGGAAAGTAGCGATAACAGAGGTTATCGCTACTTTTCTTGTTGCTATGCTGCTTTGTGTGAGGCTTGATAATAGGAGAAATGTCGCTTAGCGACATTTCTCCCATTACTCTGGGCAGGAACGCCCACTTTGCATTTCATTAGAGATGCAAAGCTGTGCGTTCAAAAAACAGGCGCTAATGCAAGGTTTCACGTGCTAGCGTGACCTTGCTGATTAGGCGTTCAAATTATCGCCGCTTTTCGTCCAAAAACGGATGCAAAAGTGGCGATAATTTTCTATCGCCTCGTTGCTGATATGCCCCCAAGTAAGTCCATTCGGGAGATGCATACCTTTGACTTGATACCTTTGCTCTTTTTCATCTCCTTAAAGTTGTTTGTTCATCTTCTGTGTCACTTTGATCTGAAGGCTCAGAATTTTTAGGAATCGTTAGTTGTACTCGTCCTGCAGTCAGGCACCTTCTTAGAATGTCACCTCTTTTGGGGCAACAGTCTCCTGGTCCAACCCGCTTTCTCAGTGCATTGTGCCCTTCGTTGGGCTCCGTACCACTCATAGTCAACTCTCTCAACTGGGATGCTTCGGTACTTACAGTTGACTCTCTCGAACCCCCCTCAGGCCAAACGAGTGCTGTCCCAGTAGCTTTCTGGTCCCCAACAGCTTGGCTAACCTGATCCCTCTGTCTCGCTGTTATCACCTGAACATCAGCGATGGGCCCTGTTGTATCAGACAGTGGACTTGGGACTCTGCGAGTATGTACTGCGTGTACCCAATTCAGGAGAACCCCATACTTGACAGTGGTGTTGGTGACTAGGAAGACCTGGAAAGGCCCCTTCCAGTATGGTCTCAAGCCTGTTCTTCTTCACCATTACCCGGTCACCTGGAATGGGGTCATGACATGCTTATGTTGGTCCGCAAGGACAGCTTCTCTAACCTGGTGAGAGACAGAATGTACCACATCAGCAAGGCCCTTGCAGTAGTCCAGAATAGGATCATCTGTAATATTGACTTATGCATTAGCATGAACAGCTGACAGCCTCATCACTCGTCCCATGATCGCTTCGTGAGGCGATTATCCTGTCCTCCTATCTGAAATACTTCTCAAACTCAGTAACACAAGAGACAATGCATCTGGCCACTTCAAAGATGTAGAAACAAATACTTTCACCAGTCTAGATTTGAATGTGCCATTGATCTGGTCCTTCAACCCAGTATATCCTCCAGATGGACATTGCAAGGAAGCTTCTGCTCAACATGTAGTGCTGCACATAACATTTTTAGGACCTCACTGTTGAAGTCAGTGCAGCAGTCTGATTCAAGAGAAGCAGGAAATCCAAAATGCAGACTCAGTTCCAGCAACAATAACTTAGCCACAGTCAGACTATCATTTAGATGAGCAGGATAGGCTTCAACCCACTTTGAGAATATATATACAATGACAAAAACCTATCTTAAGCCATTGCAAGGGGGCATCTCTATGAAGTTTATTTGCATCCAGTTAAAAGGACCTGCTGCTTTACCAATGTGACTTATGACAACCTGTGTTCTTCTTCCTGGGCTTTGTTGCTGATATATCACACACAGGTGACACAACGTCTCTGCAGTTGCTCTAAATACTCGGGGATACATCATCTCCATTGTCCGCCGAATGATTCAGAAAAGCAATAGTATCGGTTTTGCAAGCTTCTTTCGAAGTTGACGCCTCAAGTAACTTGTCAATATACTGGACTAACGCAGAATGATTGGGCATTCTGAGGGTTTCAAGATTCTTTTTAAGTATCTGGTTAAAAATTGAGGGGCTTTCCATATACCGTTGTGGGACTTGGTACCATGCCAAAACTTGACTGCTGAAATGGAAAGCAAACACAAATTGGCTACCTTCATGCAATGGAATTAAAAAGAAGGCCTGGCACATGCCAGTGACTAAAAACCAATCGGCCTCGCATGGAATCTAAAATAAAATCACAGCTGGATTCTGTACTACAGGACAAAATGGAACAACAATGGCATTCACCTTGCACAAATCCTGCAAAATGAGATACTTGCTATTCGGCTTCTGCAAGCCCATGATAGGAGAATAACATGGACTACCTCTCATTTCTCTCAACATTCCTTGCTCAAGCATTGAGTCAATCACAGGAATAATTCCAGCAACTGTATCTGGAGACAAATTGTATCGTGGGATGCTTAAAAATTCTGCATTTGATTTTATTGTGATTTGGATGGGATCAACACCTTTAATTAATTCAATATCTTTACCTGTAAAGTCCCAGACTTTAGGTAGAACAGTGTCTCTCAAATCTTCAGGAAAAGCTTCACACATCAGGAGAGGATACATTCTGATTTTTTTTTCTGTTGGGCAAGTTTCACTGGCATCCACTTCAATCAAATATTGCTGAGCTACACTCTGATTTTGGTTAGAATTTTGATTTGCATTGAAACTTTGTATCTGAACATTCTGTTGTGACATAGGAGCGTGTGGCATTTGTATTCTCTGTCCCAAGTTATTCCCCTGTAAACATAATCTACATTCTGCATCTGATTTCCCATATTATTCAAAACGGACTTACACATGTGTCTCCAGTGTCCCAGCTTTCATTTTTCTTTTTTCAAAAATGACACCTCAATACCTGTTTTAGGATCCAGCGGACCACCACGACTTCTACCTTGTGACGGGAAATTCTGCTGCTGAAAACTATTAACACCCTGCATAAAAAGAAGCTGATTATAACCCCTTTGTGTCTGTACTGTGTTTTCAAAACCCATCAGATTTTGCCCTTTCTGAATTGCCTTTATCTGGGTAATCATTAATTTATCTTTGAGTTTCCTATGCCTCAGATACATATCATCTGCACAATAGGTTGCAAAATGAATAAGATCAGCTAGTCTTTGACTAGGGGCAAAATTAGAAAGCAGAATTATTAGTCTGATTTGAAACCAATGGTGTATGAATCAGTGGCTTTACCATCAAATCTGAAGAACTTCCATGTACAGTATTCCAGTAGTTACATTCAAGTTGTGAATCGTATTCACCTGTAAACCAGACTTGTAAGAGGGTACAACAGGTCCAATAGTAATGGGACCAGTTTAGGCATCTGGAGTATTTGAATCAGTCAGATTTACAGGAGCTGACATTCCTGTTCCCTCACCTACAGGAGAAATAGTTATCGGTTCCTTTGATACTTCAGGTATTAAGAGAGCATTCGGTCCCCCATGTGTATTTATTTGCATGAGGTCTCTATTTGATGATTCATTATACGGAAGTGGGCGATTTAGTAATAAATCAATAAAAAGTTCTTAATCTGTGTCACTCTCTTCTCTCTCATTTCCCACTCCTCTTTTGTCTGCCTCTATATGGTTCTTTTTCTCTATTCTCTTGCCCTTAACATCTTCCTCAACCTCTAACATCGGATACATGTATTACATCTTCTCTCAACATTTTCTGTTGTGCGTCCCATCTAGCTTCTGTGTAATGATCCATGGGTCTCCTATACCTCCCTTGGTATTTCCCCTTGTCTTACTGATGAGCAATATGTTCCCAGGTATTTAAAGCCTCAAAGTTGTTGGCTCTAACAGGATCTTTCTTTTTGTATAGTCTCCTTCTTATAAATTTCAAAATTCTCAAATTAAATGTCCCATAATGAGGGTATTGTTATTCCTCGTCCTTCTCAGCAAATGTATGCCAAAACTCGAGCCACGGACATAGATGTAATCCTTTGTCCATCATGGCAATATTTCCTGGCATACCTTCGGGCAGTACCTCTACCTTCTTTGTGGCAAATACAGTCTCATCTTTCTTTACCAATTTTTGTAAACCTTTGAAAAATTAAATTTTTATTAATTCTTGTATTCACAATCAATTTCCGTAAATTCAAGAAATGCTGTTCTCAAACAATCCACTTGTTCTGCATACTCAACCAATAACAGTGTGACTCTAATGAGGTAATCAACCAATCTCAGAGCAGCTTTACACTAACCATCAACTTACAGCTCTTTGCAGCAGCTCAATCGCCTTCATAATTTCTCCTGCGCTTTGTCTCAGAAAATACAATACAATACAAACAGCAAATATACTGTCTGCTCCACTAAAGGATATTTACACTCACCAGGTAACTAAACTTTCTAAACCCTTACACCACCGTGAAACCTCGTCCAGCGGAATTCCACCCTTAACTGACAAAATTAGTCTCTATACACTTGAAACCAATCACATTAATCATTTTCCACTAACACACAAGAAAACCCTTGCTAAAGTGTTGCCAATGACGTCTCACGATCAACACAATAAACCAGCAGACACTCATTACGTGTCTTTTACACTGAGACAACCCATAGGTAAATATCTTGAGAGCTTAATCCACTATGGACACGTTTACAACTTCAACTTTGCAATTAGTGCCAAACTCATAAATGGACTTTAACTAAGTGGACTTTATCAACTTCACCCCACTCAACAACATGCAGCCATTTTGAAAACTGCAATCTTAAGCAAAGCAAATATCAACGCATATCCCTATTGATACTTACACTCCTTTTCTGCAGTATGATGACTCTTTCCAGAGTGATACTCCTTCTTTATTCCTTCAATCCTTCTTCTTGCTAAACCAAAAATTGTGGACTGTTTGGGATTGGGGCAAGACTATTTTAGGCACCCTAAAATCTCACTTCACTAGGCAGAATAATAGCTCTGCTGTCAGCTTTGATGCAGTTTAAGCATGCTAATGAAATGTATTTTATATTTTCTACTTTCTTAGGGCCTGATTACGAGTTTGGAGGTCCTGCAGCGGATGGTGCAATGCTCAGTCCACTGGACCGCCAAACCAGTGTTACGGCTGCCCGCCAGATTAGGAGTTTATTCCTGGTCTGGTGGGTGGCCCTGCGGGGGTCTGAGTGCGGCGGTCTGTTGGTTTATTGAAGAGCCTACAGTGCAGACCGCTGCTCTCAGAGTGCCGTCTGCACTTTCCTGCACAGTATGGTATACATGCCACACCGTGCAGGAACTGGGGTGCAAATCGAGGGGGGCATTACATGTGCCCTCCTACATGCACCCCCTGGGCCCTCAGGCAGCAGAGGGCCATTGCCTCACTGCCACCCTTTTCATGGCAGGCTCGTCGCCATGAAAAGGGTGGCGGCAAGACAACTCAAAATATCCTCAGTGGTGCTGATGTGGCCCCACCAGCATACTTCCGCCTCTGACGGCTGCTCGAATACTGCAGGATCCAGGAACCCTGGCGGTGACAGCAGTCCTGTGGGCGACCAACCGCCGCAGTTGGAATACTGCAGCTTGTCTCACAGTGCTGCAGTGGTTAGACAGTCACCACGGGTTCAGCGGTCCCATGGACTGCCGAACTCCTAATCAGGCCCTTAATCTACTCTAATATTTCTCCTCTAACTGTACTAGGCCTTTTACGATTAGAAGACCAAATCAAATGTATTTACCACAGAGGCAATGAGACTGTGATGAATCTTTCTCCGCCGATAGTAGGGGTGGGAACTAGGATGACTATATCTCTCTGTTAGCTGTCCAGTGAGGTCCATTAATTGACAGCCAACTCACAAGTTAGAAATCAGATTTAGATACACCACTCTCAAGACCGTACTGTAGATATAAAGACTAGCTAAAGGAAGTCCCAACCTCCTAAATAAGTTAAAATGAGTAAGAAATATACAAGCCAATAACTCTGCAGTTGCTACACATAATAAGAACACCTGATGGTCTGTCAGAGCTTGCTGATTCTTCCTACAATGGATTTAAACCATTAGCCAGGTCTGGTGGCTCAGTGGACTAATGTGTCCACTGCAGGGCCTGTGTTTGATCTCATGGTCACAGGTTCAAATCCTGGTGGGTCCACTCAGCCTTTCATCCATCTGAGGTCGATAAAATGATTACCATTGAGTTAGGTAACAATAAATATCTGCTATTCAGCGGCAAGATGCCTACTGGTGAATGTGTTACAAATACACAAGTTATGTTATCAATGACAGTCAAATGGACAAATCAACAGGACTTAATAACAGACTCAGACAACAATTGAATACATTGGTTATTGTATTAGAGATGCAAAATTAATCATAACTAGCATTTGCTTAAGAATTTCAGCCCAAAAAATAACAGCTTTAATAAAAGCGCCAAGCATTTAAGCAGGTGTTGAAATCACCAATAGTCACAGAGTTTCAGAGTCTAAACCACCATGTAGGCAGAGGGATACATTGTAATCAAACAATTCAGATTCTAAGGGGATGGAAAGGTTCAAACACTTTCTCCATAAAATTGTTCTACAACTATTCACTGGGACACATTACCTCAGTTTATAACACACTCGGCTAGCTCCTTGCCCTCCTGCCCAACAGCTTGTTCTGACACCACTTACAGTGGATTTGAGGTTTGGCAGCCCCAAACTAGTCCTTCAGAGCCACGGGCCATCATCATTCTCACAACAGGCATCCTCCTCTGCCAGAAATTGCTCCAAACTGCCACTAAAGTCTTGCTGCATTTTCACTTAGGTACTTAACAACTCATCACTAAAATGTTATGGTTAAATGGCACGGTCTTCATACAAGAGTCAGGAGCTACTTAGGTCAATCAAACAATAGATCAGGATTTAGAAAGCTTGGCTAATCACCCAATAGGGTATCCAGGTGCTTGCAGGCCCTGAAGGCTTTATTGAACAGCCAGGTCTTGAGGGCCATTTGGAATTCCCGAAGTGAGTCGATGGTCCGTAGATGCATGGGGAGGCTGTTTCAGGTCTTTGCTGTGATGTGGGAGAAAGAGCGTCCTCCATTTTTACTTCGGTAGATGCGGGGAGTTTGGCCAAGTGAAACAGAGGTGGAGCGTAGTCTCCTCGATGGTTGGTGGAAGTTCTGGAGCTGGCTAATGTAGGCGGGTCCTTGGTTGTGTAGAGCCTTGTGTGAGTGGATCAGCAGCTTGAATTAGCATATCTTCTGTACAGGGAGACAGCGAAGTTTCCTGAGGTGGGGTGTGATGTGGGTTCATCGGGGAAGGCAGAGGATGTCTGACTGCGGCCTTCTGTATGGTCTCAAGTCTCTGTAGAAGGTGTGCAGTGATTCCTACATAAAGGGCTTTGCCATAGTCCAGTCGGCTGGTGATGAGGCCTTGTGTCATGATGCGTCTTGTGTATAGGGGTAGCCAATTGAAGATCCTATGTAGCATGCGCAGAGGGAGGAAGCAGACGGAGGTGACGGCGTTGATCTGTGATTTCATGGGTAGCTTGTTGTCAATGATGGTTCTAAGTTTTCTGCTGTGGTTGGAGGGAGTTGGTGCGGGGTCTAGGTCTGATGGCCACCAGGAATTGTTCCATGTGTTGCTGCTGTTGCCAAAGATCAGTACTTCTTTCTTGTCTGTGTTCAGCTGCAGGCATTTGTTCTTTATCCAGTCTGCAACATTTGTCATATTTTCTGTGGAAGTTGGTTCTGATGGTGATGGGGTCATGGGTGAGTGAGAGGATGAGTTGGATGTCGTCTGCTTAGGAAATTATGTTGAGACTGTGAGATCTGACGATTTTGGCCAGCTGGGTCATATATGCCTTGGAGAGCGTGGGGCTGAGGGATGATCCCTGGTGGACACTGCAGGTGATCTCCCTGCGTTCAGAGGGGAAAGGTGGGAGGTGGATCCTCTGGGTGAAATCGGAGGCGTAGATATCAAAAAGTGCCACACCGGGCCCAGGAGCACGAGGGGCCCACGCCCATCCCATCCAAGTTCTACATGTTTTTCACCTCCGAGCAATGGCATAAGAAGACGTGAGGAAGGAGGAGATCCTTCTGAGCTCGCCCCATGGATGCCAATGCTGTAGAGTCTTTTGATCAGTTTGTGGTGGGATATGGTGTTGAAGGCAGCCAAGACGTCGAGGAGGATCCAAACTGCTCGGTCGAGGAGGGTTCGGATGCCATTGGTGGCATGATCTGGGTGATTTCAGTGCTGTGATTGCTGCAGAAGCCGGATTGGTAGGTGTTGAGTATCTGGATCTGCTCCAGTGGTGTCATGACTTGATTGTTGATAATCTTTTCCAGTACCTTCGCTTGAAATGGGAGCAGGGAGATTGGCCTGTAGTTATTGAGTTTGCTAGGGTTGGCGGAGGGTTTTTTGAGTAGTGGTCTGACTTCAGCGTGTTTACAGGCATTGGGAAATGTTGCAGTGCTAAGTAGGGTGGTGAGCTCCTGGCCAATCCTTTGGTTTCTAAGGTTGAAGATGTGGTGTGCTCATTATATACAAGGTAAATTCTTTTCATCATGGTGGACCTTAGGTGACAGCAACATAAGGTAGGTTCTGTTGTGGCTGCATCCTCCCACAAACTGCCCTATTTCATAATTTCCACTCCACACCAATACTATATTAAATCATTCACTCTTGGCAGTCAAGCCACAAGCTCAGATATACAGGGAATAGGGAGACACAGGATGCTATTCAGCACTGAATGAAAACATCATTGGCTGTGCAGAAACTTCATATTTCAGTTGCATCTTTCCAAGAACCGCCCCATCTCATAATTTTCACTCCACACCAAACACCAACACTCTATTAAATCATTCACTCTCAGCATTCCCGCCACCAGCTCAGACATACAGGGAATGGGGAGACACAGGATGCTATTCAGCACTGAATAAAAACATCATTGGCTGTGAAGCAGCTTCATATTTCTGTTACTTTTCTTTTGCTAATATATATGGTTTACTAGCATCAATTTTTTAACATAGATTCATGTTGGGATTGAAAAGTCCCACTCTATCAGTATTACTAATACACTTATATTAACAATTAGCCACCATGTAGGTACAATTCAAGGATCCTGACTTCAAGCATCTTACGCTTGGCTCTTCTACATGTCACTTGTAGTAAGTAAGGCAGTGCAGTTTAGGGTTGTAGTATGCAAACACCACTGTATTATGAAAACATATTTGTGGAGGTAGCAACTTGTGACAAGAATATTTATGTACATAGGCAGGGAACCTGCAACCCAGATACAATGACTCAAATATACTACAGAACTATAGCAACAACATAACACATTAGAATAATATAGGGTCATGCTAACACAACGGTATTTATTCCAACAAGACACAAGAATTTAGTAGTGAAATAATCAAAGGACAACTCAACAATATAACAACAAATGCACAACACAGCACCACCTTGCAGCCTAGTAACTCAATAAAACTATGCGCACTACAATAAGAATACATTACAAGAAAGAAAACATCACAGCAATACAAAACAACAACAATACAATGCCACACAATACAAAAAGGTAAAAATCCACCAAAGCAACAGCCACAATACAGCAAAATCCCACAGTTTAAGAACATAACAATGCAAAAGCAAAACAACACAGCAGCATATCAAAAACCAAAAGATACATTGAAACATTAAAAAAATTGCAACACAAGGCAATAACTAAATGCTGTTGTGTATTGTGTAGAGCTGTGTTGTGTTTTGCAGAGGTTTTGATATTGTGGTTTGTTGTTTTGTTTTATTGTGGCTGTATTTCTTTTATCTTGTTTCTGTGATGTTGTATTTAGCTGTTGGTTTCATTTCTTCTTTTTATCATAATATTGTGTATTTTTGCTTTTCATCGAGGTGTTTCTTCATCCATTTTATTCTTTGTTTTTGGGTTGTGTAGTCAAGTTAGGCTGTGTTGTGTTGTTTGTTTTTGCTGCATTTTATATTTGGATGCTGTTTTGTACTAATATTTTGTGCTGTGATTGCGTTATATATTGTTGTCTTGTTTTGTTGTGTTAGTTTATGTGGTTATGGTTCTTTTGGGTTATATTTTGTGTTCTCTTATTGTTGTGGAGCAATTGTGTTATATTGAGTTATGCTGTCATTGTGTTCTTACTTTGTAATTCTACCTTCTAATGTGGATTTTTGTTGTGTTCTATCTTATTATCTCTTTGTTCCACAGTGTTATTGTGTCGTGATTGTATTTAATTGTGTTGAGAAGTTCCTATGCAGTTTCTAGTTCCAATCCAAAAGCAGTACACTTCATAAAAAGTAAAGAATCGAGCAACCATGGGGCATATTTTCAAGAACGTGTGATAACCATCGCAAACGTAACTTAATGCAACTTCCAACATATCAGTCTATTGTTGGAAAATTATGCCGTGTACCATGCGATAGTCACCAGATAGTGCGTCAACTGACCGCTTTAAAATCAATGCCACGCAGCAAAAATGCGAAACGCGAATGCACAAAATCTTGTGATGAGGCCAATCGCGGCACAAAAAGCACCAAAACCAGCGGCCGGCCTGCAAATTCCACTCATCTGGCGTGAAAATGCTCCATAAAAGCAGACCAAAAAAACAGTGAGATGACAACGTGCGAGCACAACCCCACAGCTGTGACGCAGAACAAATGACAATTGTCCAAATCAGATAGGCATTTCCCTACAAACATTCACAATGCACATTCACATGCATCCAGTATGTAACCTGCGCCGATGTGGAAACAAACATGATAAACACTGTGAAACCGCATCTCCCCCTCACATTGCAGAGGGACAAACAACACCCCCTGCACACCGACGTGTCATGACCATGATCAAACAAGAATGAAAGCACAGACTAATGTAGGGGCAGTGACACCTCCTTACGTATATGTTACCCATGTCATGGGAATTGAGTCACAGGGTGCATCCCTGCATCATGGCGGCACATATCAGAGCACAAAAGAATCCCTGTTGTCACTTGTAGGCCACAAATGACAGTCAAAATGGAATGTTCTGGGACACATGTGAAACGCCAAAGATTGGGATACCGTAACAACACACAGAACTGGCAGTTTGATGTAGATAAGGATTTATGGTATAAAAATCGAGGAAATAGTGCCTACATTGTAAAGAATATTATACTTACACATATATTGATATCAAATACTCAAGACAAAATTGTGGTCCTGACTATGACAATAGGAATGTAAAAGGTAAATTGATACTTGTATAGCACACTACTCACCCGCAAGGGTCTCAAGGCGCTTGTATGAATACTGCTGTGGAACCCATCCTGGCTTTCCCTGTGAGGCGTCCACTCCTGGGCACCCCCAAGGTGGAGGCCAGGCATCCTTAGCATTGTGGGGACCGTTGTGGAGATTAAGCAAGCTATTGCCCAGAGTTGCAGAGTGGAACTCCATAACTGGAATAGGCACCGAGGCGAGAATTATCAGGTCCGTGGAACTTTTGAGCCCAAGACCCGCCGAGGCGGGGAATTGAACCCTGGTCCCGGGCTAGACCTCTGTATCAGGGTCTGCCGCTCTAATCATTGAGCCACACTTCTCCACTGCACAATAGGAAAGGATTCTACTAAAAGAAAAATATAGTTGGTACATCATAACTAGTTATTAATGTATAGTTGCAGATGTCCATAGAAGGGAAATAATAAGACATGTCTGCATCAGTATAATAGTAATATATGAGGATTAACTGAATAGATCTAAAGAGTCTGCATATAGCTGTGAATACGGTAATGCGTGGAAAACAACCAGATACCAACATATAGTTGTTTATACAAGTGGAAATAATAAGATTTGTTGGCACTAGCTTAGGAACATATGATGATTAACGGCATAGATATGAAGAGACCGCATATAGTTGTAAATATGGTAATGTTTGGAAAATAAACAAAACATAAATATCGGGTCTCTATATAATGGTAAGGATTCGTTATTAAAGACGAGGATAGTGGATTCATAATTAAAAATGATCGTAATTAAAGATGACGTTAATGTACCACAACAACGAAGAGAGTGATGTTAATATTCAGCTAAAATAGTTAAAAGAACAACATTTAAGTAGGGGACAAATAATAATTAATATGAGGGTTGATAAATGTAACAGCCTGTAGATAGACATTTTGCAATAAAGTTTTATTTAGTTTTTTTTAAAAAAAGCGAAAATAAGTTAGTCCGTCTTCGAAGTCGCCACAATTATACGTCATTAGAGGGAGACACATTAGCGATGTGACATAAGACGTAACGAACTTAAATAGAGGTGGAGCGTATATGAGAACCGACTGTGATGAACTCCAACGGAATGCTCGGGGCGTCAGAATAAGAGGTGAGATGTGAGCTTTAGTGCAGAAGTGGCTAATAGAGAGCAAGACTCGGACTTATGAGCTTTAAGGGTAGAACGCTGTTAACTGATTAAGAGTAGCATGGTATGCTAACAATTACGGTGCTGAAATATGTAGTGAATATATGAGCGGATCGAGTATTGGCTCAATATTTAGATTATCATAGGAGCAAAGAAGAAAGTAGAAAGATATAGATGTTTAGGTAGTGAGCTTAGATGACACTCAAAAAGGGTAGGCAAGAAATTAGAATATAGCGGGGACATACACAGTCTGCACAAAAGTTATGGCCCCAATCAGTAAGGCGCGTAATGAGTAAATATGTGGTGAAAACTGTGTACGAGGGACTACTCTGTTTGTTGAGGCGCGATAGAATATTAATAGGAATATTAATATGGATGAGGTTATGTTTGTGAGAACTCACTTGCCTCGAGTGTGATTACATTCGCAATACGATATATATAGAGGTTTGTATTTAGGATTAAAGTAGGCTTAGAAACCCCGAAGGGAGACAAAAGAGATATGTCCAAAGGCGTAAAACATAGAGATTAGGCTTTATTTGTTAAATAGATACATGGCAAATAAAAAAGAAATTATAATACATACATATGTTTTACAGCCACGAACGAGGCATCTGACTGGGAGATAAAACTGAGAGTCACCAGTGAAAACGTTGTTTTAACAAGAAATGAGTGGTTAACCTGAGACATTGCTGAATTGATACAGCACATTGAATGGGGATATAGGTAAGAGGGTCATGAGTAAATACTGACGAATATAAGGTGTAGTATTTATGCTCCATAGATGATGACTAATTAACTAAAAGCGAACAATTATATTGCTTTTTAGATTAAATAAGAAAAGCTAGATCCATAAAGAAATCTCCATAGAGACTGGAAAGGTAAACAACGTCGATATATAAAACTTTTTTCATTAAAGCTCATGATGATGAGAGAACGAGACAGTAATAGAAGTGATATATGTCCTCTATTTTTTAGACAAATTAAGGAAAACTGCCCTAATATTCTTGATGACCAGTGGGAGAAGTCACAAAACAAATCTCCGAGGGCAGGTTTGCACCGGTGAGTGTAGAAAATAATTAACTATGATTCAATTAAAAGATTGTGAGCAAGTATGATTGATTGAATTGTTGGTGTGCGACAGTAGGGATTGAAGCACTTATGGATTATAAACGTTATAAGAAAAATATATAAGATTATGTTGGATATATGGACAAACAAGCTCGCTGTAAAAGACCATTAAGAGGGTAGTATATAAAGATAAATAATGATGCAGTATAGAATTGATACAGACGGATGCAGATGCTTACTTGTCTATTGTCTTATTTGTTTATAGGTCTGACATGTAACAGATGGTTTTAACTATATGAAATAAGGAGAATAAACTCAGCGTCCTGAAGAAGGTGGTCCAAATAAAATACACCACCGAAACGCGTTGACGCATAATTAAGTGATGTTAAATTGGGCAGGAGTCAGTAGCAAATTATAGACAGGAAAAACTATACTCGTGCTATATGCTGGCTACAAATCGAGCCTTATTAACACAGGAATGACATTGTGTATTGTCTTTTTATTGTCTCCTTTTTACTTTATATGTATGTTTTTTAAAATTATTTTTATATTCTATAGAATAATTGTGTAGAGGGAGCGCTTGCTGTAGAATTATTTACTAAACCTACAGATAAGAACATGTTACTCCACTATAAGAGTTATCATCCCCGAACACAAAGAGACAACATACCATTTGGGCAGTTTCTCAGATTACGAAGAAACTGTTCAAATCTTGATGACTTTTATAAGCATTCTGAAAACCTAAAGAAGAAACTGTCTGATAGAGGTAACCCTAAGAAACTTATTAGACATTCATTCAAATGAGCCCGGTTTTATAATAGGGACAGAATGTTAAATGCAGATATAAGTGAAAAATGAAGCCACTAGTAACAAGTTAGTATTTGTGAGTCAGTATTCGAATATAACCAATAGGCTGAAAAATGCTATTAATTCAAGTTGGAATATCCTGAATGAGGGCGAAGAAGTAAAATTACCTAGACCTCTATTTGCGTTGAAACGGAATGACAATATACCCAAAAACCTAGTACAAACATGTAGAGATACGAATGTTGTGAGACAAAGTACTCTAACTGGTAGTATAGCCTTAGGAAACAACAAATGCAGCAATTGCTCAATATGTGACAACTGTATAGTAACAAAAAGCTTCACTTACAATAGATATACGATTAAATCAAAAAGTCTGAATAATTGCAGGAGTAGCAATGTGGTGTATATCTTACGCTGTCCTTGTAATCTGGCCTACGTTGGGGAGACCGGCCGTGAATTAAGATACCGACTGATGGAACACAGATCGGCTCTGAAAACCGGTAAACATAATGCCCCTTTAGTTGAAAACTATAGAGATGTAAAACATGGATACTCGGAATTTGAATGGTTCATAGCGGAAAAAATAACTACAGGTAGAAGAGGTGGTAACCCTGAAAAAAAGAGAAAGAACAGAGAACAGTGGTACATTTCAACATTAGATACGATAGAGAGAGGATTGAACACTAAGGAAGATTGGATGCGAATTGCAACCTAAAATAACATTGGCCAAATATCTATGCAACAAAACAGTAAAGAGAGAGGTGATGTAGATAAGGATTTATGGTATAAAAATCGAGGAAATAGTGCCTACATTGTAAAGAATATTATATTTACACATATATTGATATCAAATACTCAAGACAAAATTGTGGTTGTGACTATGACAATAGGAATAGGAAAGGATTCTACTAAAAGAAATATATATTTGGTACATCATAATTAGGTATTAATGTATAGTTGCAGATGTCCATAGAAGAGAAATAATAAGACATGTCTGGATTAACTGAATAGATCTAAAGAGTCTGCATATAGCTGTGAATACGGTAATGCGTGGAAAACAACCAGATACCAACATATAGTTGTTTATATAAGTGGAAATAATAAGATTTGTTGGCACTAGCTTAGGAACATATGATGATTAACGGCATAGATATGAAGAGACCGCATATAGTTGTAAATATGGTCATGTTTGGAAAATAAACAAAACATAAATATCAGGTCTCTATATAACGGTAAGGATTCGTTATTAAAGACGAGGATAGTGGATTTGTAATTTAAAATGATCGTAATAAAAGATGACGGTAATGCACCACAACAACGAAGAGAGTGATGTTCATATTCAGCTAAAATAGTTAAAAGAACAACATTTAAGTAGGGTACAAATAATAATTAATATGGGGATGATAAATGTAACAGCCTGTAGACATTTTGCAATAAAGTTTTATTTAGTTTTTTTTTTAAAAAGCGGGAATAAGTTAGTCCGTCTTCGAAGTCGCCACAATTATACGTCATTAGAGGGAGACGCATTAGCGATGTGACGTAAGACGTAACAAACTTAAATAGAGGTGGAGCGTATATGAGAACCGACTGTGATGAACTCCAACAGAATGCTTGGGTCGTCGGAATAAGAGGTGAGATGTGAACTTTAGTGCGGAAGTGGCTAATAGAGAGCAAGACTCGGACATATGAGCTTTAAGGGTAGAACGCTGTTAACTGATTAAGCATAGCATGGTATGCTAATAATTACGGTGCTGAAATATGTAGTGAATATATGAGCAGATTGAGTATTGGCTCAATACTTAGATTATCATAGGAGCAAAGAAGAAAGTAGAAAGATATAGATGTTTAGGTAGTGAGCTTAGGTGACACTCAACCAGGGTAGGCAAGAAATTAGAATATAGCGGGGACATACATAGTCTGCACAAAAGTTATGGCCCCAATCAGTAAGGCGCCTAATGAGTAAATATGTGGTGAAAACTGTGTACGAGGCACTACTCTGTTTGCTGAGGCACGATAGAATATTAATAAGAATATTAATATGGATGAGGTTATGTTTGTGAGAACTCACTTGCCTCAAGTGTGATTACATTCGCAAAACGATATATAGAGGTTTGTATTTAGGATTAAAGTAGGCTTAGAAACACCGAAGGGAGACAAAAGAGATTAGGCTTTATTTGTTAAATAGATACATGGCAAATAAAAAAGAAATTATAATACATACATATGTTTTACAGCCACAAACAAGGCATCTGACTTGGAGATAAAACTGAGAGTCACCAATGAAAACGTTGTTTTAACAAGAAATGAGTGGTTAACCTGAGACATTGCTGAATTGATACAGCACATTGAATGGGGATATAGATAAGAGGGTCATGAGTAAATACTGACGAATATAAGGTGTAGTATTTATGCTCCATAGATGATGACTAATTAACTAAAAGCGAACAATTATATTGCTTTTTAGATTAAATAAGAAAAACTAGATCCATAAAGAAATCTCCATAGAGACTGGAAAGGTAAACAACGTCGATATATAAAACTGTTTTCATGAAAGCTCATGATGATTAGAGAACGAGACAGTAATAGAAGTGATATATGTCCTCTATTTTTTAGAAAAATTAAGGAAAACTCCCCTAATATTCTTGATGACCAGTGGGAGAAGTCACAAAACTAATCTCCGAGTGCAGGTTTGCACCGGTGAGTGTAGAAAATAATTAACTATGATTCAATTAAAAGATTGTGAGCAAGTATGATTGATTGAATTGTTGGTGTGGGACAGTAGGGATTGAAGCACTTATGGATTATAAATGTTATAAGAAAAATATATAAGATTATGTTGGATATATGGATAAACAAGCTCGCTGTAAAAGACCATTAAGAGGGTGGTATATAAAGATAAATAATGATGCAGTATAGAATTGATACAGACGGATGCATATGCTTACTTGTCTATTGTCTTATTTGTTTATAGGTCTGACATGTAACAGATGGTTTTAACTATATGAAATAAGGAGAATAAACTCAGTGTCCTGAAGAAGGTGGTCCAAATAAAATACACCACCGAAACGCGTTGACGCATAATTAAGTGATGTTAAATTGGGCAGGAGTCAGTAGCAAATTATAGACAGGAAAAACTATACTCGTGCTATATGCTGGCTACAAATCAAGCCTGATTAACACAGGAATGACATAGTGTATTGTCTATTTATTGTCTCCTTTTTACTTTATATGTATGTTTTTTTAATTGTTTTTATATTCTATACAATAATTGCGCATCATAAATGTATTTGTGAAATTGTTTAAGGTCATTTGATTGAAAAATAGAAGAATCAATCTACATGATTTTATTATCTATAAGTGCTTCACTTGTGTAAAATTTAAAGGCTGTGTGTATGAATGATAAAATGATAGTGAGATAAATTGAATCTGCCTTTCATCAAAGGAAATTTGTTTTTTAACTTTATGGTTCTGGGTGCTCTATTCCTTTGGATATAAGAGCCCCCTCTCCTTGTGATTCAAAGTTTGAATATGTGACACCATAAACAGCCTCACTGCACAGAGGTGACACACCCACCATCTATCAACAAATCCCTCAATTGACAGCACAACATGTCGCAGCCACACTTGTCTGAGTGAAGTGCCTGTACAGATGAGTGACATGCACGCAGGAAATGTGTATTGGAATGCTTTTATTAGCGCATGCAGTGCCTGTGGCAGTCAACCTACTGTGCCATTACTATGAAGGACCCACACAATGTGACGTCAACCAGAGAAGAAATTGTCAATGATATAGTCCCTACGGGCTATTCCTGCTGCGGCTGCAGTGGGGTGTGGTCCACCTGCCTCATCCTCATCATCATCGTCCGGTGCATCTGGCACTCGTATCCATGGGGCTTTGCTGCGTAGACATATGTTGTGCAACACACAACATGCAACGATCATCTTGCACACGAGGCCTGGGCTGTACAGGAGCTTACCACCTGTGACGTCCAGGCACCTGAAATGTGAAGATTCCCAGGTGGTCCTCTATTGACTGCACATTGATGGAATGAGTGTGCTTTCTGTTGTGGTAATTGTGTGCAGTGTCGGCAGGGGGCACAAGTAGGACATATGTGCAGTCTATTACCCACAACACGTGTGGGAATGCAGCTATGGCGTAGAAGCCTTGCTTGGTCTCCAGCTGCTCATGCGCATTGTGGGGGAAGCATAGGTACTGGGGTACCAGGCTGATGATGGCATCCAGGACTGGTTTGAGAAACTTTGATAGGGCTAGCTGTGAGACCCCTCCGACTCTGGCGGTTGTTGTTTGGAAGGTCCCAGAGGCCAACAGGTGCAGCACAGCCAGCAGCTTTGTCTGTGGAGGGATGTTGGTTGTCCGCTGTGTTGGTACTGTCAGCCTGTGGGCAATGATGTTCAGGATGCGTTGGATGGTTGTCCTTTTGAGCCTGTATGGGGCAATGACATTCTCTGGTGTTAAGTCTGTGAGGCTGGTGCATTTTCTGAAGGTCTGCGGTCTGTTTCTGTGCTGCCTCAGTGGTGGTCCAGGGGGGGGGGTGCGGGAGGAGTGCGGGGGGTGGTGGCAGTCCTGGGTGTGGTGGCGGTGGGTGTTGTGGGCCTGTTGTGGCTCCAAGCTGCATGATGAGTAGCTCCATGGCATCTGTTGTTCTTTTGGTGTGGCTGTTGGCTGGGCTCCCTTTTGTGGTGCCGGCTCCGTCCGACTTTACACAAGGTCAGAGCAGGTGTTAGTTTCCTGCTGCACGCCTTATCGCCTGTTTTGTGATCTTATCGCCGATCTTGCCGGTCGTTGAGAATGTTGTGGAGTGGTGTTGTCACGCCTTTTTGCTCGGGAACGCCTACTCTGCATCTCATTAGCGATAGTTGCCGGGGTCATCTGTGGCAATGTTTTTTGAGGATGCTATATCCGGAAAACTGGTGATATAGGCTGTTTGCACCAGCTTGTGACTGGGGCGATAAATTTATCGCATATTTTGCTGCGATAAAGTGCTGTTTACTCTGCGATAGCTCCTTGAGCATATGGCCCCATGTATCTCAACTAAAAATGATAACATATTGCAATGACAGCTCTACCACTTCAATCAGTATAAAAAATGATTTGGATTGGTGAAAGAAATCGGAGGCGTATTTATTAAAAAGTGCAGCACCGGGCCCAAGTTCTAGAGCAATGGCATAAGACATCCGTTTCGCTCACTTTCGTTGGGGCACGCATGGCAGCTGCCCTACGTCACTGAAAGAAGTGAAATCAATATTTGCAGCGAACCTCTAGAAACGCCTGAACAAATATTGTTTTGTTTTTATTTCGGCTGATCCTTGAAAAAGATTGAAATTGTGACCTGTGAGCGTATGTATGCGCGTGTCTTTCTACCATTCGCTTTCTCTGCATCCTCGCAATTGAACTGAGGCTGTTTCTATTCTCTTTCGATTTTAAATAACATCAATCCAACGGACATTTCTCTCCTTTCTGTATTATTATTATTATTATTATTATTATTATTATTATTATTATTATTATTATTATTGTTGTTATTATTACTATTATTACCATTATTATCTGAAGTCTATTGAGGTGAGTTAAATGTAAAGAAAACATAAAAGTATTGTCTCATTGATGGACAGGTCAGCCACACAATGTTCAAAGGATGTTGAATCAGCTGAGCAAGGTCATACGTGCAATTCAATCAGTGTCCTCGCCTGTGCGATTTTCCATATCCTAGGAGAGTTCCGATATCATTTGCTTACTGCTGCGCTACATCTCATTCCATTTACTGCCGTAGATTGCTTCACAGGACACAGTATCCAAAATGTGGCCGAGCACATTCAGTCAGAGGTTTGCAGGTACTGCGATGCAATGCGATGTTTTATTTCGGATGAGCAAGGGGTTCGAGTCCCCTGTGAGACATTGTTGATCTGCACCGAGGTTGGTGAAAACAGCTCCAAGGAGTGAGTAGGAATCAATACATATTTCATAATTTACTATATTTCTGTACACTGTTTCGATCACTTCAGCTCTCTGTGAGTTGAAAGACGAAGGTTTATAAAAATTGCTGCACAATAAAATGGTTAAAAGACGGATGAGAAAACCAATTGCATATTTTGATGAAATATCAAGAGGAGATTTGAGTAGCATATAGCATCTAAGGGGCATATTAACAAGGGCTTTATCTCCGCTTTTTTGGCTTTAAAAGCCAAAGAAGCTGAGATAAAAATATCGCCCTGTCAACAAAAGGGTGCTAACATGCAAAATCGTATGTTAGCACCCTTTTTCACTACGCTTCCCTTTGCAAAGTGGGCGTTCCAGAGCAAAATAATAGGTGAAATGTCGCTAAGCGACATTTCTCCTATTATCAAGCTTCACACTAACCCTGTTAGAGACTCTGGGGCATATCAACAAGGGTTTTATCTCTGCTTTTTTGGCTTTAAAAGCCAAAAAAGCAGAGATAAAACTAGCACCCTATCAACAACAGGGTGCTAACATGCAAATTTGCATGTTAGCACCCTTTTACTCTACGCTTCCCCTTGCATCTCTAATGAGATGCAAAGGGGGCGTTCCAGAGTAAAATAATAGGAGAAATGTCGCTAAGCGACATTTCTCCTATTATCAAGAATATCGCTAACCCTGTTAGAGACAAAAAAAGCAGCGCTAACCACGGTTAACGCTGCTTTTTTACGTCTGGTATTTTTCTGACTTAGCCATGATATCCTATGGAAGGAGGATATCATGGCTAAGTTTGTCTGTCCCTATCAACAAGCTAACGTGCGATTATCACTGGGTTTCCAGCGATAATCTCACGTTAGCCACTTAGCGTGAGGATTTTTATCGCTATTGAGATAAGCGTTGCTAATAGCACGCTATCTCAGCGTTAAAAATCAACGCTAGCCGGCGATATATTATCCTAGCGCTAAGTATGCTTAGCGATAATTATCGCCGGTTGTTGTTGATATGCCCCAAAAAAAGCAGCGCTAACCACGGTTAACGCTGCTTTTTTACGTCTGCTAATTTTCAGACTTAGCCATGTAATCCAATGGGAGGTGGATCACATGGCTAAGTCCACCATGGGCTATCAACAAGGATATCCCTATCCTTGTAGTTTTATAGCTGCATTACCAGCGATAACCTCCCAAAATGCCGCTATCGCTGGATTTTTTATCGCCTAGGCGGTAAGCGTTGTTAATAACGCGATAACCAGGCGATATTATCCAGCGATAGAGGGCGTTAATTAAAAAAATTAACGCTAAGCGCTCTTAGCGTTAATTTTCCCTGTTCCTTGTTAATATGCCCTAATTTCTTTATCTTCTTGGAGAATACAGGCCACTTCCTGAAAAGCTCATGATTCTGTAAAAAGTGTGATTTTGTATTGAACTTTTATATCCAAGCCAAAGCACCTGTGTTTTACATTTAAATAAAGAGTGGCAACTTTCAGTCTTCCACTACTGCATGTTGTCTGGGCATTTAGAAACTATCGCCCAGCTCCCAGAACTGCACTGTCTTTGGATGCAGGTTTTTGTTACGTGATCAAATCTATGATTACACATGACACATCTCAATTACCCAAGCCAGTTGCTAACGTATGAACAGTAGAAGAGAATAGATTTCCGAGGAGTTTTCATTCTCTCACCCAAAGCTACTACAGTACAGTTCCTGTGTCTCTATCATGCTCCAGGAGGAGTTGCCATAGTTTACAGCATCATTCGCTAAGAACTGGTCAGCTAGAATATGTGCCGATAGCAGTGGTAATGAAAATAATTAGAGTGAGATGGGCACAGTGAGCGAAGCATATTGGAAGCCAAGAACATGGCGTTGAGTGGTCCATTATGAAACCGCACATTTTCTTTTGTCAGGCAGTGCGCGGTCCAGATGAGTGGGCACAGGAAGAGGAAGGATCGGGAGAGGGAGAACCAGGATGTGGTCTGGTAAGTGGGGTTGGTGCTGGGTTTGGGGAGGATGGAGGGTAGTTTTAAGGGCTCAGGGGGAGTCAGGTTGTTTTCAGGGATCAGGGGAGGTCAGGGTTGTTTTTAGGGCTGGGGGGTTGGGGTTGTTTTTAGGGCTCACAGGGTGTTGGGGTTGTTTTTATGGCTGGGGGGTTGGGGTTGTTTTTAGGACTCAGGGGTCAGGTTTTTTGTTAGGGCTTGGGGAGGTCGGGTTGTTTTTAGTGCTCAATGTGGGGTGGGGGTCGAGTTTGATCTTCACCATACCTATTCCTTTACCAATCATGCCTTTACCACAAAACTTAGTGGTAAAGGCATGGGTGATAAAGGCATGTGTGGATAGGAATGCGCTATTCAGACACATTCGTTGTTCAGGAAGCTTTGTGGAGGCATGCATGGTCTGGCCATGTGGGCCTCTGTCCTACAACCATATGTGAATCACAGACATGGATGACACTGGGATTCCCAATACATCAGAAATGGAGCTAGGTTCTCCTATACAAAGTGGAACCCGGATACATCCCATAGTAGACACTAAAGGATTAATTTACAAAACAATTGGTGTATGACAGCGGTGCAAGTCTTTTTGCTGCGCTGCTGTACACCAATTTGAAAGGCAAGGAATGCACCGTATTCACAAGATACAGGGCATTCCTGTCCTTTCTGCCAGCGCTGGTGCACAATTAGGTGCCTAGTGCCAATGCAGGTACCCTTGCATCTTGGTGCAAGGGTATCTGCGCTGTAGGCAGGATTTTGTTTGTGCAGAAAGGGGCTCCTGCGAGAAAAGCATCCTATTTCCCCTGATCACCCCCATTTTTAGACTAATACTATGATAACTGACTCTAACTGCACCCCGGGCTCTGCTACCCAGTCCCAGGGCCAGTGCTCTTATTACCAATTTATATGGTAGTTAAGTGTATTTGCAATTGCTACTGACAACCTACCTGTAAGTCCCTAGCTTTTGGTAGGGCATGTAGGTTTATGGGTTCAGCAGCTTTGAGGCACTTAGGTGTGCACTGCTATGTTGCTTGCTTTCATTTTAAAAGTCAACCCTGCTTTGCAAGCTGCTTTTAAATTGTGATTACATGCAAATTTAACTTTGAATTTAAAGGTGCTTCCTAAGTATTAAACTGCCTTATTCTTACATACAAGTCACCCTGAGGTCTACCCTAGGTGCCCTCGGGGTAGGGTGCCATGTAAAAAAAAGACGGGACATTTGAAAAGATATTTTATATGCCCTGGTGAGGGAAGAAATATCAGTGTCATTTTCCCCCCATTGTAGAATTTTAGCTCCATAGGCTGGCATGTGAATACTGTAATACAGTGTATCTATTGACAGGTGTGAGCTAAAATATTCTATTTCAAGGACTTAAAATATTGGTAATGATAAATCCAACAACTTGCCACTGTGGATCATATCATCTCTAAGACAGAAAAGAGGTTTTAGAAATTTCTTTCCTGTGAGCTACAATGTAGCCTTCTAGCAGCCTCCCCTGATTAGCCAGCCCTTCACAGGATTAGCCAAACTGCTTTGATGAGGTGATAAGTGGCCTGCACAGATTAAGTGAGGTGATACGTTGCCTGCACAGAAACAGAGGTTATCTGATGGGAGGATAGGAATTCTGCATCCTGAATTTTAAAGTGCAGTGCGTTGTGGGACGAGAATATGCCACACTTTTGAAGAATCTGTCATGCTTCTGGGTGAGACCCTGTACCCCATTTGTTAAGAGTGCCACCCTGCTTGTCACCTCAGGAAAATGAATTAATATGTGAGAGCTTCATAGCAACTCAGATCTACTGCCTGAAATTGCATGAAGAAGAAGGACTTCCCTGTTGGAACCCTGGATTGCACTCTGAAGGACAGCTCCTGCTATGTCCTGGGAACTACAGCCCTGAAAACTTTGCCTTGCTTCAAAAAGGTTTATAGAGTGGGCTCTCTCAAATCAACAGGTTAATAGAGCTCATCGGCACCATTTCTCCGAGTAGTCCCCAGCCTGGAGTGCTTCCAGTAGACCTTTTAAGATTTGTCCAAGTGCATTGTGGGAACTGTAGTCCCAACATCCAAGGAGCAACTCAGAGACAATGGAACCTTGGATTTGTGTCGTGGACACTTTGAACTCCATAAGTTTGGGGCAACTTTTGGAAAAAGCCCCATAAGGTGGCTGAGAGTCAGGCCACCAACGGTGAACAGCAACCCAGCCTAGATTTCAGGTCCATCCTGCTGAAAGCTTCGGAGCTCAAGACTTCTAGAATTTCACTGAGGCCTCACACTGAGCCAAAGACGCCGTTGTCGGCTCAAATCCAGGTCTCAAGAGGTGCCTCTCTCGACAACAGGAGAAAATAATCCAGAATAGTTTCTAAGTGAGAAGGTAAAATTTTGAGGGCTCTATCGCGGTTAGCCTCAAACTTTGAGTTTGTCCCGGTCAAACATGACCAGATGTCCCAAGTCAAATCTATATGTCTTTAAGCAATAGATAGTGTTTGTTCTTTAAAAATGTATATCTCCGATTCCCTATATTGGATTTTTTTACTTTTTGTGTCATTTTTATCATAAAAATATTTCCTATTTTTATAAATTAGTTGTGGATCTTTATTATGTGTAGTGTGTTACTCATCAAATGTATTGGTGTTTTTAAATCCTGCACACAACTGTCTCCTAATTTAAGCGTGCCTGCTCATTGCAGCTACCAAGAGCTGAGCAAGGGAATAATTTATAGACATCTTGTCTGATCCTTATATTGGGTTGGTGACCTTATTACTAGTGTGTGGTTCATACTTACCTCTAATAATAATCCACCTTCCAGCAGCACCATCCAGCACAAAAACAATCCTGAGATGTATTTTTCTCATCATGTGTGCTGCAGAATGTAGCACACCTGGAGCGAGGAAAAAATAAGGAGTAATTAAAACATTTCTCGTTGTTACGCCTGCTCTTGGGAGGCATAAGGTTTTGGTCCTGCCCCAGATTTACATAATTTTGTAAATCTGGGGCAGCCTGAAAATCCATGGGTGTTATGTGGGAACACCCACCACAACCCCCCATGGAACGCCTCCTAGACACAGAGAAAGACAATGAAGTGCTTTGCACTGTCTTGCTTACTCTACTTCTACGAGGCCATGCAAATCAACATTGGGCGGCTTTGCATTGCCTCATAGATATGATTAAGAGGCCTGCTCACCTAAATGAGTGCAAAAATAAGTGACACTCCGGCAGCATAGGCCTGTTATAAATAAGCCCCTATGGGCCTCTTTTATGGGATTTTGGTGTAGGGCAGCGCAGCAAGGTGCCTTGCTGTGTTGCCCTACGCCAAAGTGAAAAGACAGACATGCACCATATTTAAGCAATTGATTGCATTCCTGTTCATCTCCCCAGCCCTGGTGACGTTTTGGCAGCCTGGCGCCAGTGTAGGCACTGTTGCCCCATTGTTCAAGGGCACTTCTATTGCAGGCAGGATTTTTTTGTGTGCAGAAAGGGGGACATACCTCCATGAAAACAATCTTAAGAGATGTTTTCCTCTTTCCGTGTGTGCTGCAGAATGAAAAACGGGGAAGAAATGAAGTTATTTCCCCTCATCATGCCTCTCCTTGGGAGGAGTATGGATTTGTCGCTTCCCCAGGTTTACGTCTTTGCAAATCTGTGGCAGCATCAAATTTCATGAGGGTTGCATGGAAAAACTGACCGCAACGCCCATGGAAAACCTCCAAGTTGCAGAGTAAGTTGACGCAGCGATTTGCGATGTGTCGCATGAGGCATGATTTATAAGGCCACTCAAAGCCACATAGGGTGACTTTACGTGGCTTCTTAAATCTTTATGCGAGCCTTGTGTCACGCATGTACCACTTTACATGGTGCAAATGTGATGCAAGGCTCTCATAAAAAAGCCCCACATTTTTTGTATGGATCACATGACAAAATTCACCCTGAGAAAACAAGCAATAAAATAGCTGTACTCATGAGAATTATGAGACAGATGTTGTGAGTTACAAAAATTTAAACATTTTGGGTGAGCAAGTGGCTTTTATAACTTGTGCATCTGTAGTGCCAGAAAGCAGTGAAGCTAAGGCTCAAGGATGGGCGCATCCAGCAGGCTGAGTAGCATGAGCAAGAAAATTTGGAAGTGGCTGGTTAGAGTTTAACTACAACAGGGCAACATGTTCAAATTAATTCACACTTTATTTTCATGTGAATGAGGGATAGATTGTCTTTTCCACAGTGTTGTGAGGTAGAAATGTAGTTCTATAGCCGATAATCATGAACCATCAGAAGTCTAAAAGGTGTGCAAACTTGTTGTGGCCCTTCTCACCTTATTTTGATATTCTTTCTGTCTGTCATACAGAGTAGCTCGCCTTGACTGAAAGAGATTGGTGATTATCCGAATGGAATGAATAGAGAATCAATATTTCATTTAAAGACATGGAGGCTAATATTATGCATTTTCGTCCGTTAATGCCACTCCTGCAGCACCTTTGAAGAGCCTTTTAACAAAAACTAAAAACTAAAATCTAGAATTTAGAACAGTGTAGTCCATAATAGTCCCTTAACAGAACACTCCTCCTCTTTTAATGCAGTAAATCATCATTCTTCCCATGTATTTTCCCCTCCTCTGTTATAGGTCATGTCTTGCTTCCTTCCCTTCTTCTTCACCGTTACTCTGCAGGAAAAACACCAAACCTGTCACTAACATATATTTTACATCCTCATCCCCTATAAAGTAAAACATACCTTTTCTCTTCAACATCAACATACATATTTTTTTCACACTTATTTGCATACTCTCTAGTTTATTATTCCCCCTCTTCTCTTTTTTTCATTTTTAAAAATGTTTATGAAGGGATGTGGAGGTTGGGATAATGTTAGCCTCTGTGTCTTTAATGAAATCCTTATTCTCTATTATTCGGAGAATCGCCAGTTCATTTCAAGACTGGAGACTACCATTATGCGTGTTGAAAGCCCTTCAACAGCACATTTACACATGCTTTGTTGGTCAAAATAATATTTTGCAAAGGTACTTGCATGTGTCCAATCAGCTGCTTTATTGATTTATTTATTATTTTATTTATTTTATAGTTTTATAGAGTGCGAACCAGACCCGTGAGGGTATCAGAGCGCTTTACAGGATGATTGAGGGGAAGGAATACAAAGCGTAAGGATGGGAGGGATCTAATTGGGAGAGATAGGGATACATTATACAGGAGGAGCACGCAGCCTAAAGTCCAAGCTACATGTCAGATAGAAATTAAGTCAGGTAGATATAATATACAAAAAAGTTACATTATACAGGAGGAGCACACCGTCTTAGGTCCAAGGTACTACATGTGGGATAAAAATTAAAGCAGGTAGGTATAATATACAAGAAGGCACGCAGTCTCAGCTCTTGGGGGGATGCCCAGGAGTGCAGAAAAATGTATAATCCGTGGAGGCTGTGGATAATGCCGCAGTGTCGATGAGGTGTTTGTAAAGTATACATTAGATGAGGTATTGTCCCATTAGAAAGTTTTGGTTTCCTTCTTAAAGTGTGCCAAGGACGGAAGTCTTCTGATGGCAGGTGGGAGAGAGTTCCAGATTCTTGGTGAGGCCACAGAGAAGGCCCGATTGTAGGTTTCTTTCTTCCGGAAGTGTGCTGGTTGCATCAGCAGGTCTTTGGCAGATCGGGAGTTTCTGGCTCCTCTGGATATAATGAGTTTTTGTGCGAGAAATGTAGGGGAATTCGAGTACAGATCTTTGTGAGTAATGCAGGCCAGTTTACATTGTATTCTGGCCTCTAGGGGTAGCCAGTTCAGAGCTTTGAGGTGGGGAGAGATGTGGTCACATTTTTTTGAGGCCGTTAGGAGTCTGGCGGCGGTGTTGAGGCAGGCTTTCAATGGGGCCAGAGAGTTCTTGGGTAGCCCTGCAAGAGTAGAGCATCCATATTCAAGTCTGGAAATGACTAGCGCTTGGGTTGCCGTTTTAAGCTCCGACACATCAAGGAAGGGTTTTAGGTTTCTTAGGTAGCTCAGGTGGAATCTAGCCATTTTGGCCATCGAGTTTATACGACCACGCATATTCAGGCTGCCGTCAAGGGTTATTCCAAGGGATTTCGCCGAGTCAACAATGGTAGGAGGGCAGTTTAGTGCAGTGATGGTCTTGATCCATTCCTGGATGTCTGGATTGCGTTTGTGTGGGGAGATCAGAAGAAATTCAGTTTTATTTGCGTTGATTTTAAGCTGGTTGGCGGTGAGCCAATGGACTGTCAGCTTCAGGGCCTCGTTTAGGGATAAAATGTCCTCAGGTGAAAAGATTTTTATGTAGACCTGTGCATCGTCGGCGTACAAAAGGTAGGAGATGTTGACGGCACGAAGCACCTCGGTGAGAGGTTCAAGGTAAAGGTTGAAGAGGGTAGGGGAGAGGGTTGATCCTTGGGGACTCCAACAGAAACCGGAGAGGGGGCGGATAGATCACCGTTGATGAGGACTCTCTGTGAGCGGTTTTGGAGTAAGGATCTAAGCCATTCAAGGACGGTGCCAGCCAACCCCATCCTGCGTTTGAGGCATTCTAGGAGAATTTCGTGGTTAACCGTATCAAAGGTGGAGGAAAGTTCTAGCAGGATTAGGAGACAGGTTTTGCCTAGGTCTAGGGCTTGGAGGGCGTTATCCACAATGTGGAGGAGGGAGGTTTCCGTGCTGTGTCCAGGTCTGAAACTTGATTGGAAGTCATCTAGCAGGTGAAAGTTGTTGATGTGAAGGCTTAGCTGCTGTTGCACACATTTTTCCAGAACTTTGGCAAGGAGTGGGATGTTAGATATGGGTCTATAGTTCTCAGCGGAGGCAGGGTCCAGCGTGTTTTTTTTAGAATAGGGACAACTTGGCCAGCCTTGAGCGAATCAGGAATTGTGCCCTGTAGGAGGGAGGCGTTGATTATTGAGTTCCAGGAAGGGATGATAGCCTGAGAGGCGGCAGCTAGACAGTTAGAGGGGAGAGGATCATTAAAGTGATTGTTTGGATTTAAGGAGGCAAGAATTCTTGAGATAGAGTGATCGTCATAGATTTTAAAGTTGGACCAGTGCGCCATGTTTTTGGGTGAGGTTTGGGAAGATAACGCGGAGAGAATAGGTGGAGCTGGCAGATTTTGATTTTGGTGGTGAGTTGCGGATTTAAGTTCAATTCCAAGGGCAGAGATTTTTTCGCAGGAGAAGGAAGAGAAATCCTCGCTTGATATTAGGGGTTTAGGTGTTTCTTTGGAGGTTTTCGCTAGTTTGTTGGATTGGTGTTTGACCAAGTCGAACAGCTTGGGAGGTCGATTTTTGGCATTCTCCAGTTCAGTTCTGAAAAATTCTTTTTTAGTGTTGAGGATTTTCTTATTGTAGGCATTTCTGGCCTTTTGGAGACGTTTTAGATGTGCTGTAGATGGGTGTTGTTTCCAGATTCGTTCGGTCTGTCGAAGGGATCTCCTCTCCTTGTTGAGGGATCCGCTGAACCAGGGATTTCTGTCTTTGATCTGGGTTCTTTTTAATTTTAGAGGTGCCAGGTCATCGAGAATGTCGAATATGGTGGAGGAGTAATGGTCCGCTAGGTTGGCGACCGATGTGCACTGTGGGGGGAGGTCAGACTCACAACGTGCTGCCAGTTTCGCGTGGTCGAGGTTCATGGTGTTCCTAACCCATTGTTCAGGAATCACGGGTTGAGGTGTCCATGATTTGTGGGTGCTGGGCAGGAGGAAGGTGATGGTGTGATGATCAGACCCATCACAAGGATAAATGGAGATAAATTTGACCGCTGATTCCTTAGCAATGATCCAGTCTAGGGTGGCACCTTTCGAATGAGTAGGGATCAAGCAGGCTTGGATAAGGGCTTGATCGGCCAAGAAGTCTCTGATGGCATTGACCTGAGGGTCCTTAGGATCGTTCCAATGCAAATTAAAGTCGCCAAGGAAAATGTTGTTAGAGTTTGGAGTAAATTATTGGGTTGAAGGTGCACTCCGTGTTAATCTAATATTTACTGATCTTTTATTACGTGAAATAATAGATGCTACGGTACTGTATCCACTGTCATGATGGATGACTAGTAAGGGAAAACAGAAGATATAGCAGGAAAACCTGCTAGGTACCATGCACTGTTCACTGGTTTTTGTCCAACAAACCCTTATTTGAAATCAATAAACAAGACTAAGCGATTGTGTATTTTATCTAGGCCTGGGCGTAGTTTGCGAAGTAGCACTTCGCAAAGCTACGCAAAGTGAAGTTCGCACTACGCGAGCTATGCGTAGCACTTCGCGAACTGCGTAGTACCTTGTTCGCACTGTGCCAGATGTCGTTTTCAATGATTGCACAGTGCGGACAAGCAACCGGCACTGTGCAATCATTGAAAATGGCATCTTGCACAGTGCGAGCTGTAGTTTTCTGCTGCTCGAGTAGATTTTTACTCGAGCTTCAGCTTTCTCAACGCGAACTGGTAGTTTCTCATCGCGAGCGGTCGCGAGCATACGCGACCACTCGCAATGAGAAACCTGACCTCCTCGCGTTGGGAATCTCGCCGGGAGGTTTATTTTCCATGCTCGCGATCGCCAACTTGAAGTTGCTGATCGCGAACAAGGAAAAAGTCTCGCCGGGATGTCATTTTGCTTGCTCGCGGTCGCCAACTTGACGTTGAGGACCGCGAGCAAGCAAAAAATGACCGCAGCACTACGCAACACTACGATACGCGTGTTTGCACTGTGCTACGTGCAGTTCGCGTAGTGCGAAGTAGCGCGAACTTCTCAAACTACGCGAGCGTAGCGTAGTGCTTTGCCCAGGCTTAGTTCTATCATCGTATTCAATTTGTACATAAATACATCAGTGCATGTAAAATGATAAGGTTCACAATGTGAAACAAAGTTTCAATACTTAAAGATGCATGACATTAATCATTCTTAATGCTGTGTACAATTCCATTGACAGTATTCAATGATACGGAAACGTGGTAATTCAACTCTTCATCCGTTTTTAATGTACGGCCCGATGCATTTTGGGACAAAAAGATCCCTTTGTCAGGGGCAAAGCTAAAACAAATATTCTGAAATTACTCATGTTGTCAATAAATTAATGGTGGAAAGTATTAACACAACATCTGGTGGCTTAGCGGCATAATCAATGAACAAAGTATATGATCAACACTACATGTGTACACCAATGAAACAAGAAAGATGCAGGTCTAAAACACCACCGAGTGTGTTCGTGGTGAACGTTATCATTTTACATACATTGATGTATTTATGTACAAATTGAATACGATGTTAGAATACAAAATCGCTTAGTCTTGTTAATTGATTTCAAATAATGGTTTGTTGGACAAAAAACAGTGAACAGTGCATGGTACCCAGCAGGTTATCCTGCTATATCTTTAGTTAGAGTTTTGAGACACCTTGGCTGTGATGATTTCCATGAGGAGGTCTGATAAGGTGTCGTTCTTGCCAGGGGGGTGGTAAAAGATGTGAAGTTGGAGTGGTAGATACAGGCAATGCCACCCCCTTTTTAGGTCTCGCCTAGCTATTGCGTTTACGCAATCGCTATGCGAGACTCTAGTAAGAGGGGCATTTCAAAGTGCTCCCAAAAGTGGATTGCATGGCGAGCACGCGCACAATCGCGTGCACCGTGCTGCCATGCAATCCGTTTGGGGAAGCGCTTCAGCCAACTGGTGCGTGCACGTGCATTTCAAAGTGCTCCCAAAAGTGGATTGCATGGTGAGCACGCGCACAATCACGTGCATCGTGCCGCCATGCAATCCGTTTGGGGAAGCGCTTCAGCCCACTGGCACGTGTAGCCACAGCCTCGGCATCATACTTCAAAGGGGTCCGCTCCCTCGCCTGGAATGCGCTCCCCCGGTCCTTGCCGCTTCAAAGCCCGCGTTTAGCGAGATTAAAATGACACTTCAATCTGGGCCCGAGACTGATGTACAGCAGCGCACGGGCAGCTCGAAGCCATGGAAAGACACATGCTACTTTTGTCTTCCTTGCTTTTCCCCTTGTCACTGTTTTCCTATATTCTTCTGGTTGATTCTTTCTTCCTTTCTCCTCCTTGCTCTGATTGCGAGTCTCATAGTGGACAAATAGGCACCAGGTATGCAAAATAAGTGTTGATGCCCTCCACTTGCTTCAGTTAAGAACTGGTGCCCTCTTTTCACTCGCTCATTATCATTTAAGGTGCCCCTCCCCCTTTCAGGACATGCCTCTTTCACTGTCTCTCCCCGCCTGCATCTTTGTCCCCGTGTTTACAATAGCTTCCAGTAACCTATGTTTCATTGAGATAACCCCACCATGATCCTCTCTTTCTTACTTTGCCCCCTCTGTCAGTCTCCACCACCCCCTGAGCGCTCCCAGTTCATCCTTTCTCATTCTGCCTTTTTACAATCCTGACTCTTTGGCGGCTGTTAGCTTTGAGATCTTTTAGTGTTTGTAGACGTCTGTTCGGGTTTATTTCATAGAAAAGCAACAGCCCTCTATGCGGCACTCCATTTTGTGCCTTGTGTCCCCTGATACCGTGGACGCTGGCAGTCTCCGGCCACGCTCCCTTATCAGAATATTCAGAGTCCCTTTTGATGCAGGAAGGAAGTAAGCCCACACATCTGTCTGCCATTGTTGTGGCCGCTCGCTTCTTTGATCCGTGGAAGCCTCCCTCGCACACTTGCTCACCTTCTTGTTAATGGGTCCTAATTGGCATGGCAGGCTCTTTTGTCATGGATGGTGAGACGGCACACTTGTTTGCAGCTGCCTCTCCCCCCAGTGGTGGTACCTTTCTTAGGCTGGGCCTGGCCTAGGGAGAAAAGCACACTTGTCCCCTTGATCTGACTTTATGGCAGATGCTAGGTGCTGGCGTGAGACCAGATGTGCGCCCGCACACCTCCTGAGAAGAAAATCCGAGGACGATGTCACGAGTCGGTCACCTTTGCCATGACATGTCAGAAGTATGCTATTGCATTCAATGGAAATACCACGGGAGAGACTAGGCTTTGCAAAGGTATTCATGTATCTAAAATTGTGTGTATCTCTAAGGAGCCATCTTGTAGTGTATGTTGTGGAGACGCTCACAATGTTATTTTTATGCCTTAAAAGCTACACTTAATTTTTTTTTACTTTACAATAATCGCTCTGCTGAGGCCAGGTAAGTCTGGACAGATCGAAGAAGGGTACTGGTTTGAGAAGGGTTATGGGCAATATCGATAAATAAGATGTGGGGTTGTTATATTGTCAGTTGTATGATGAATCGGTCCACGGGTGTATTTCAGTCTCACCTTTTTTTCTGTTGGCTGTTTAAGTATGTCCTTTTGCCTCCATTGGACTACATGAAGGATTCTTTTACAGTTAGTGAGGGGCTCATTAGCAGTGAGCATCTCGGAAAACGGATGATACTGAAAATAAAGCATATTTTTGTTTTTTATAGCATCCATTTTTCAGATGCTTTTGTCTGTGTGCTTGCTTCCCAGTACACAATCAATCATTGGTGAAGTCAATAGAACACTCTACAAATGTGAAACCTTTAGGGTTTTTACCAATACATTTTCTTGCAGGTAAATTGGAAGTTCTAAATTTGTTTTCATCATGTAAATTTAATACATCCTTTTGGGGAACTTTACTTGGTGGCTCGTGGTTGTTGGGCTCCTTTGGTTTGAAGCTTTCCTGGGTGTGCCCCATCACTCACTGCCTCGGGCCCCTCGGACTCCCTGCCATGAACGCGCAAGCCTCCTGCATTGTGCTTTATTTGCAGCCTTTGAAGTGGCGGGTTCCCGCCCGCCTGAAAAGGATGGCACACTTTCCACCTTCTCTGCCCCTCCCCAGGGGCTGCTCTTTTAACTCCCTCTCGCTTCATTCAGTCCTTCCTTGTGTGCCCGTCTGACTGCCTTTAAGGCCTTGCTCTCACTGTGTATGGGGAACCAGGTGGTATTATGTACCAGTGCTAGGCACCCTCACTTGCGCATCTGAGCACAAGGGGTAGTTTCCAACCTTGACCTGTCAACAACCAACTTTCTGGGCCAAGTTCACCCGGACATAGACAGACGTGGCATAGATACAGAGACTCCTATCTAAGTTTAAATGCGACTGGTGCCTGACTATAAGGCGAGGCTAGTTTAGTTCTAAAACTAGTCGAAAGGCATTAAACACGGGAATAAAATGGGAACTGTCACTCTGGTCAAGTCCATCCAGGTTTGAAAGAATCATTAAACAAGGCCGAGGGGCAGGTGAGAGATCAGGACATCTTCCCGGGGGCAGGTGTGAGCTCAGGACATCTTCCCGGTGGCAGGCGTGATCGCCCAGCCCCTCGGCTTTTGCTGACCTCGTCCACTGATATATCCGCCTGTGCTAATTACCCCTGTACGTTCTCCGCAGCACGTCTCCTCATAAACTTTTCATTCTTTCTTTTGTAGTTTTTACATGGCGCGAACTCGACCCGAAGGTATTGGAGGCCTAACATGACACACCAGTTACATTACATAAGGACACATTAATTTTTGTTTGGCACGGGGAGATTAAATAACTGCCCAGAATCACAGGATGCTGAGACCACGCCCAGATTCAAACCGGGTTCCTCAGCGCTAAAGTCGTCAGTTCTGGACTTATGCTACAGAGAAACTTCGATTGAGCCAGAGCCTGGCCTTTCGTCTGCACTGCCCCCTCCAGGTCTGCGAGTAAGGTATGAGACCTGATGCGAAAAGATAAAGAAATTACAGCAGCGAAAACATCGAAGTGTTATCTCTTGTCGGCTTGTAGACACTGCTGTAACAATGCCGTGTGGGCCGGGCTCCCAAATACTAATAGCCGTGCACGCATTGTAAGGCATGCTTTATTTCACAGGAGGGACGTGTTTACTTTGACTGTGATTGTCTGAGGTCTCACGCATGAAGGCAAGACAATAACTGCAGACAATCTGGTGAAATGAAGACGGACACACAAGGAGGGAGTGGGGTGATCGCTCCAGCAGTACATGTAAGAGACAAATGAGAGACGTGCGCATGAGGACAAAGAAAGTCACACAGGCAGAACCAACAAGCGGGGCCAAGGCGGCCCACGCTCAAAACAAGCATTGGCATAGCCAATAGGTCTCGCCTTTGGGACCTTATAAGTGTTTAGCCAAGCAACAGTTGATGTTGTTGCACCAGGGATATTGTGCTGCATAACTAAATACTTATAAGGCCCCAAAGGTGAGACCTATTGGCTATGCCAATGCTTGTTTCTTTGAGTGCCTGTCCATCCTTACGATGTTATAGTTGGGCAGAACTAAGAAGTCTAGGTAGGGCGATGAGGAATCCTTGAGCTAAGATTCAGTCAAGATCGCTAGGTCCGATATATGACTCAGGATGAGGTCGGCGACATCAGATGCATGCTTTACAGCTGATCGGCAGTTTATTAGGAGGCCGGCTAGGAAGGGGTAGGAGTAGGAGTAGGTGTCGAACGTAGAAGCAGAGGTGGGAACTTTAGCTAGGTTGCTATTGACCACCCCTCTGATGCGGAGGGTAGCAGATCTGTTAGGGTTGGTTGTAACCGTGCAGATAGGGTGTTCTCCCCTCAGGTCTAAGGGGCATGGGGTTGTCAAGGCAGAGTCGTAGCTATTGAGGAGGTCAGCCACTTACTTCCTCCGTGAGTTCTGAGGATTAATCGTGTCAGGGGTGGGTTTGTAGGTGTGGAAGAGAGCAAGAATTTCCTCCTCAGAGAGGTGACAGGGTTGCTTGCATGGGCGCAAGTGTCTCAGGGTTAGTGGTAGAGGGTGAAAGAGAGGCCTCATGAGGGGGATGTGGGTCACATTCCGTGAGAGCCATAGATTCGAGAAGGAGAGTTCAGTGATGTGGAGGTGCTTTAGGTCCAGAATGGATTTGTGGATGCTCAGTGTTAACTCGGAGGATCTACGGCGGACAATGTCAATATCTCTAAGAGAGGTATGTTCTGGTAGACCGGGGGCCAGTCGAGAAGGCATTGCGCCAGAGAGACCTTTTCCTGGAATGGAAGATGAGGTCGTTGATGACAGTGCCCTGGTTTACGCAGAGACGATGGTCAGATATCAGCGTCTCAGGATGACTTTTCAGGATGGAGTGGTTAAGGGTTTTGGAGGTGGATTCGGAGAGGTTAGGAGGGTAGATAACAGTGTAATAATTGGCTCCCCTGGAGGTCAAGCAGGGCTCAGCCACGCTGGGTAGAGTGATGAATGAAATGAATGAAATGAAAATGTGATTTATAAAGCGCTGCAGTTGCCCTGAGGCGTCCAGGCGCTAGGTGATGAGGTTGCGGCCCCAGTGGTCGGTTTGCGTGGCGAGATGAATCCGCAGGTCTGCCCTACAATCAAGGTTTGCTTACAGAAAGTGCTGCCGCGTCAAGATGGCCTGTCTTAGATGAGTAGCGAAAAGCAAAGTGCAAGCGCAGGTGAGGATCAGTCCTCTTTCACTAGCTAAGAATGGGACAAGTGGGTTTCCAGAGCAGTAAGTTGAAAAAGCTGAAGAACAAAAGCCGATGCCCAGATGGCCACTGTAGAAGTCCTCTTTCTGTTGTTGTAGGTGGCTTCTGGCTTAGTCCTCTTTCTGTTGTTGTAGGTGGCTTCTGGCTTAGTCCTCTTTCTGTTGTTGTGGAATCAACGGAACAGTCCTCTTTCATTTAATATGCATAGGGCAGGTGAGGATCAGTCCCCTTTCACTCACTATGAATAGGGCAAGTGAGGACATTTTCAAATTATGAAATGCCAGCAAACTCACATTGAATGCATCAGTACATAAATGGTTAAGATGGCCATTGCAAACAATTTCAGACTAAGGGTGTATATGAAGTAGTGTTTCACAAGTGGTTAAGTTGGCCGATATACCGACTACGCTGATAAAATTAAAGAAGATGGCGAGGCGCTCCCGTTTGATAGTATCTGGTATCAGCTGCGCTCACCATTAGTTAGGTGAGGCAGGCAGTCAGCTGATAAATCACACAAGCTTTAAAAATCATTCCAATCGACCACAAGACATATACAGCTTGCTTACCATTGACCCTCCTAAGGAATGTGCTCACATGAATACCTCCTTCTTTCTTAATTTCTTTCACCCAACCTGCGATTGCTGCTATGCCTACTGCATCATATTGCTTCACATAAGAAATTAAAAAACGATTTTCACCATGTCTTCTATAGTCTAATACTCGGCTCTCATATTCAGGTAATAAACCACCATATTCAACTTTCTCTCCTCTGGTAAACTCGAATAAAAAACTGACTCTGACATAGTCTTTATTCTCTTCCAGATTTCAAAATAAAACCCATGAGGTACGTAAACTTTGCTACTTACCTCTAACACCTTCACATCTGAAACTCTTCAACATGAAAATAAACACAGTAGTGTTGCTAATTTTCCTGAACGACTGTTAAGTTAAAAAACAAATTCGTAAGCCATGTCAAAAAGGATAACAACACCGTACTTACGTTCCATAATACATCATCTCTCGCCCTAGGTGGTCTCCTTAATCTCATACTTTTAAGAATCCTATATACCAAAACATTTCTACCTATTGACCAACGATCAATATGAACATGACCTGCAAAAATTGCTGATCTGCAACAATCTATTGTCCTGTACCCTAAACCTTTCTCAAACTGTTCTACCAAGAAATGTATCACTTTCACTATAGTAACATCCACGGGATCCAAACTACTCTCCATGCATCAACATGCCCATACTTTCCATAATCCATTATATCTTCTCCTAGTTCCTGGAGCCCAGGAATCTTCAACTAACTCTGTAGCGCTATTTGAAAGTCCCTTGTAAAAGTCAAATCTCCTGACACCTTTGAAACAAGAAGGTTCAGCACCTTATCATATTAAAGGATGTTCTTCTCTTTCCCCCATTCTTCCATAGACCTTCTCTTGCTGGAATCAAATAAGGTACCACACATGCTAACTCCATCGCTGTTTAACCCCTTCGATGCTCATGATGGAGCGGTTCCGTCATGAGCATCGATTGGGCTGTGCTTATGACGGAACCGCTCCGTCATGAGCACAGCCCCTGGGGGAAGCGCTGGCGCTCCCCCCCTGGGGCATTGATCGTGCCCCCACAGAGGGGGATGGCAGCGGAAGAGTTTCCGCTGCCACCCCCGAGCCCCCCCACGCTTCCCCATGACGTCAGCGCGCACTGCGCGCGCCGACGTCATCAGGAAGCGCTGGGACGCCTGGAAGCCATTTGCTTCCAGGCGTCCCAGCAGCAGCAGGTATGTTGAGCTCTCCGGTGGGGCCGCGGGGGTGATTTTCCAAGTATTGAGGCATCGGGGGAGAGGAAAGAGTATTTCCTCTCCCCTGATGTCTCAATACAGGGCATTCCTGCAGCACGATCGTGCACAGCGTCGCGATCGTGCTGCAGGAATGCCACCACTAGGCACCAGGGATGCGTTGTTGTAATAAAGGAAGTGACCCCTTGGGCAAGGGTCGCTTCCTAGGCCCCCATTATGTTTGCAAGACTTTTCCGCCCCCTCTGGGGGCAGATCGGTTTAATTCTTTTGCCGTTTCCGCTCCCAGGGGGGGCAGAAGAGCCCACTAGACACCAGGGATCTGTTTGATACTGTAGGAAGCAACCCCTTGGGCAAGGGTCGCTTTCCTGGGCCCCCAATTTTTTTTGAAGACTTTTCTGCCCCTCTGGGGGCAGATTGGTTTAATTTTGTTGCCGTTTCTGCTCCCAGGGGGGGGGGGCAGAAAAGCCCACTAGACACCAGGGATGTGTTTGTTATTGTAGGAAGCGACCCCTTGGGCAAGGGTCGCTTCCTGGGGGCCCAAATATTTTTCAAGACTTTTCTGCCCCCCCTGGGGGCAGATCGGTCCTTTGTGTAGCCGTTTCTGGTCCCGGGGGGGGCAGAAGAGCCCACTAGACACCAGGGATGTTATTTTTTTGCGTAAAGGAAGTGACCCCTTGGCCAAGGGTCGCTTCCTGGGGGGCCAAATGTTTTTCAAGACTTTTTTGCCCCCCCGGGGGCAGATCGGTCTTTTTTGTAGCCGTTTCTGTTCCCAGGGGGGGCAGAAAAGCCCACTAGACACCAGGGAATTAGTGTAAATAAAAATAGAAGTGACCCCTTGCTTCCAGGGTGCACTTTTTTATAATATGTATTTGGCCCACCCACCCCGGGACAGAGTAGCCTTTTTTTTTCCTGCTGTTTTCTGCCCCACCTGGCACACAACCCGATTGACCATTTGGGTAGTGACATAGCATGTTATAATGTTTATTGTTATATGTTTTGTGAATTGCAATTGTAATGTTTTTTTTTACTTTTTTGTTCTAGGTGAAGGCGTTTGCTCTTTTCAGTTTGCTGTTTTGTTACTGGTGGTTCTGCTGTTTGTGTAGTTTGGTAAGAGACTTTTTTTTGTACGATGTAAATGTGTTTGATTTCTCTGCATGAATTTTTTTTGCAAATGGTGTAATAATAGCAGTATGTTTGTTTTTTGAGTGTCAAAAACGTTTTGCATTGGTGCTCGATGTGTATTTTGTTGTCTTGGGAGTAATTTGTTTTTTTTTCTTCTTTCTAGTTGGATATCGTTGGTTTTTGCTGTGTCACTGCAGAGTTGGTTTCTGGTGAGTGCAGCTGTCTCTTGTAATTGAATTGTATAGTTTTTGAGTACATTTATCTTTGTGATAAAGGTACACATTTCTTTACTTACTTGGTTTGCACATTGTTGGTTGTTGTTGACTTGTTTGTGCAGTCTTCTATCTTAGTAAGTATAATGGCTAGCCGCAGGATTACTGCTCAGCAGGTTGTTGGTTTGCTGTTTGAGTCTTCCTCTGACCATGGTTCAGAGACTGACTCTGCATCTGAGGGAGAGGAGGCAGGGGACGATTCTGGCAGAGAGATTTCTCTCCGTATGGAGTCATCGGATGATGAAGATACTCTTAGTGCGGATGAAGTGCCTGTGTTAGAGGAGGAGACTGATGTGCCGATAGTGCGGCAAGAGGCATCTGGGCTGCAGCCTGGAGCTGCAAGGCTTCCCGTTGGTGTAGTGCGGCAAGAGGCTTCTGGGCTGCAGGCTGGGGCTGCAAGGCTTCCCTTTGAAAGTGATGACCTCTGGGTTGCCCCTGGCATGGTGCAGCCGGCATTGCCAGAGTTTACTAGTGTTCCAGGGTGTAGAGTGAATACTGAAAACTTTTTGCCGGTAAAATTTTTTCAGTTGTTTATGGACGATGTGTTTTTGGCAGAGATTGTTGAGCAGACTAATTTGTATGCCGAACAGTTTTTGAGGGACAACAGTGCCAGTCTTAAGCCACACTCTAGAGCTACCCGGTGGACTCCCACAAATCTTGAAGAGATGAAGAAGTTCTTGGGTTTAACTTTGTTGATGGACTTGCTAAGGAAGCCATCAATGTCTTCATATTGGTCTAGCAGTCCCTTGATGGCAACGTCTATTTTTCCGGCAGTCATGAGTCGTGACAGGTATTTGCTTCTGCTTCGGATGATGCATTTTGTTGATAATGGTTTAGCGTTGCCACGAGATCACCCTGAGTGTGACCGTCTTTTTAAGATTAGGCCTGTCCTTGATCACTTTGTTGATCGATTTTCTGAGATTTATGCTCCTGGGAAACAAATTGAGTCTTAGGTGTTGTTCAAGGGCCGCTTGGTTTTTAGGCAATACATTCCTAGTAAGACGGCACGCTATGGAATAAAGCTGTATATGCTGTGTGACAGTAGGACTGGATATGTCTCTAATTTCAGGGTGTACACCGGTAAGGAATCCAGGATTAACCTCCCTGGTTGTCCGTCCACTTTTGGAGTGACTGAGAAAATTGTTTGGGAACTTGGTAGAGGATTTTTTAACAAAGGCCACCATTTATATGTAGATAACTTCTACACTGGTGTGCGGTTGTTCAGGGAATTGGCCAAAGTGGACACTGTTGCTTCTGGCACAATTCGCTCTAACCGTAAAGGTTTCCCGAAAGAACTTGTTTGTCAAAAGCTTGTGCGGGGACAGTGCAGTGCGTTGCATTGCCAGGAGCCTCTTGCTGTGAAGCTTTCAGACAGGAGAGATGTCTATATGCTGACTACCATCCATGATGAAAGCACTGCACCTGTGACTATTTATGGTCAGGTCGCTGAAGTGTGCAAACCTGTGTGCATTTTAGACTATAATAGGACATGGGTGGTGTTGACAGAGTAGATCAGAGGTTGGAACCTTACACTGCTGTTCGTAAGGCTTACATTTGGTACAGGAAGTTGGCTATCCATCTTTTCCACTTGGCAATGTTTAATGCTTTTGTTGTGTTCCAGGATTCTTGCCCTGAGTCAAAGATGACTTTTGCTAAGTTTCAGGAGTCTGTAATAGGCAGCCTTGTTGTAGTGGAACAGTCAAGTGTTCCTAGAGTTGGAGTGGTGGAGGATGTTGCTAGATTGAAAGATCGCCACTTTCCAGATCACATTCCTCCCACACCCTCAAAAGATTTTCCCAGTAGGAGATGTAGAGTCTGTTGGCGAAGAGGTAAGCGGAAGGAGAGTCGTATGTACTGCCCCGACTGTCCTTCTCAACCTGCACTGTGTGTCCCTGCTTGTTTTAGAGCGTACCAAACGCAAAATAATTTTTGGGAGCATTCATGAGTGGTAAAGTGAATGGCCTGGTCTGTTTTCTTTGGATAATTTGATTCTGTTTCCAGGTTGGTGTTAGTGCACTGTATTTAGTTGCTGATTTTGTGTTTGAAGATTTGTATCTATTTGCGATTTGTTTGTGTTTTTATTTTTTTCAAAAAAAATCCTAAATGTGATGGCGGTGTGTGTAGGCTGGCGCTTGGCTGTTGGTGTGTGTGGACTGGCACTTGGTTGGTGGTGTGCATGGAATGGTGCTTGGCTGGCGGTGTGCGTGGACTGCCGGTGTGCATGGACTGGCGGTGTGCGTGGACTGGTGCTTGGCTGGTGGTGTGCGTGGACTGGAGCTTGGTTGGCGGTGTGCGTGGAATGGTGCTTGGCTGGCGGTGTGCATGGACTGGTACTTGGCTGGCGGTGTGCGTGGGCTGGTGGTGTGTGCGGACTGGTGCTTGGCTGGTGGTGTCAGTGGACTGGAGCTTGGCTGGAGGTGTGCGTGGATTGGCGATTGGCTGCTGGTGTGGCTGGACTGGTGATTGGCTGGCGGTGTGCCTGGACTGGCGCTTGGCTAGGGGTGTGCGTGGACTGGTGTTTGGCTAGCGGTGTGCATGGACTGGCGCTCTGCTAGCGGTGTGTGTGGACTGGCGCTCGGCTGGCTGTGTGTGAGTAGTGACTTTCTGCTGGTCACTACACACACTGCTAGCTGAGTGCCACTCCACGCAATCCTGTGTAGTTGCTGTGTCAGGAATGTGGGCGTGTGAAAGTGATGGGCCCTTGAATGGCGCTGTGTGCTGGTGTGAGTTTTGTTATGTGATGGGCCCGCAGCTGGCGGTGTGAATGGTTTTGTATGTCTCACATGTATGAAAGGTGTATGAATGGCCTGTAAAGAGGTTGATGCCTTGTCGTGGCTTTACAGCTCACGAGCTGTGAGTCAATGGTTCAGTTTCTCGCCCTTTCAATTATTACCAGTGCATTTCATTTTTGTGAAATCACTTGCTCATACAATTGTATCTAATGAACCATAACTCACCCTCGTGCCAAATCCAACCAGTATGTGTGTGTGCTTGCGGATTAGATGGCTGTGCAGTAATATTTGTCTTTCTGAAGCAGGGTATACCTTGTCCCTTTTTGTGATTTTTGTAATGTGTTGCTTTTGTGCCTGGTGGTGCGAATGGTCTTGTTTGTATCAGGTATGTAAGGTGTGTGAATGGCCTGTAAAGTGGTTGGTGCCTTGACGTGGCTTTACAGCTCACGAGCTGCGAGTCATTGGTTTGGTTTTTTATGAATTTAATTATTGACAGTGCATTTCATTTTTGTGAAATCTCTTGTTAATAAAATTTAATACACTGAACCATGACTCGCCCTCGTGCCAAATCCAACCAGTATGTGTGTGTGTTTGAGGAATAGATGGTTGTGCAGGAATCTTTGTCTTTAGTTTCTCTGCCAAGGTACACTTTCCATGTAAGAATAACCCACCAACTGTAGATATTGTCGAAAACCCATGGGAGTTCATGTTGATGTCTCTCTTGTGAATTCAAAAAGTTTTTTTATCCTCAATGTCCTGCAAACCTCAAAATGTCTGCCACATTTTCATTGCAATATTATTGCAAAATTCTCACGCTGTAGGAACAATAGTTAATCTGGTTTTGCAAGGGGGGTCACTTTGGTTTTTGTCCCGTTGCTCAGCGGCCATCTAGGGAAACCTACCAAACCCACACATTTCTGAAAACTAGACACCCGGCGGCTTCCAGGGAGGTATGGCTTGCGTGGATCCCCCAACGTTTCCTTACCCAGAATTCCCTGCAAACCTCTATTTTATCTGAAAAAATCACTTTTTTCACATATTTTGGTGTGGGAAAGTTGTGGCATCACCGGGCTCACACAAATTTAGAACCACCCAGCGTTCCCCCAGGTCTCCCGGTAAAAATGGTGCCTCACTTGTGTGGGAGGCCCAAGTACCTGCGGCAGGCAAGGGCCCAAAACGTTGTGAGGCGACATCAAAATGGCCTATCGCAAAACCACCTGGTTTTGCAAGGGGGGTCACTTGGGTTTTTTGCCCGGTGCTCGGCGGTCATCTAGGGAAACCTACCAAACCCACGCATTTTTGAAAACTAGACACCCGGCGGCTTCCAGGGAGGTATGGCTTGCGTGGATCCCCCAACGTTTCCTTTCCCAGAATCCCCTGCAAACCTCTATTTTAGCTGAAAAAATCACTTTTTTCACACATTTTGGTGTGGGAAAGTTGTGGCATCACCGGGCTCACACAAATTTACCACCACCCAGCGTTCCCCCACGACTCCCGGTAAAAATGGTGCCTCACTTGTGTGGGAGGCCCAAGTACCCGCGGCAGGCATGGGCCCAAAACGTAGTGAGGCAACATCAAAATGGCCTATCGTAAAACCACCTGGTTTTGCAAGGGGGCTCACTTGGGTTTTTGGCCCGGTGCTCGGCGGCCATCAAGGGAACCCTACCAAACCCACGCATTTCTGAAAACTAGACACCCGGCGGCCTCCATGGAGGTATGGCTTGCGTTGATCCCCCAGCGTTTCCTTACCCAGAAACCCCTGCAAACCTCTATTTTAGCTGAAAAAATCACTTTTTTCACAAATTTTGGTGTGGGAAAGTTGTGGCATCACCGGGCTCACACAAATTTACCACCACCCAGCGTTCCCCCAGGTCTCCCGGTAAAAATGGTGCCTCACTTGTGTGGGAGGCCCAAGTACCCGCGGCAGGCAAGGGCCCAAAACGTAGTGAGGCGACATCAAAATGGCCTATCGCAAAACCACCTGGATTTGCAAGGGGGGGTCACTTGGGTTTTTGGCCCGGTGCTCAGCGGCCATCTAGGGAAACCTACCAAACCCATGCATTTCTGAAAACTAGACACCCGGCGGCTTCCAGAGAGGTATGGCTTGCGTGGATCCCCCAACGTTTCCTTACCCAGAATCCCCTGCAAACCTCTATTTTAGCTGAAAAAATCACTTTTTTCACACATTTTGGTGTGGGAAAGTTGTGGCATCACCGGGCTCACACAAATTTACCAGCACCCAGCGTTCCCCCAGGTCTCCCGGTAAAAATGGTGCCTCACTTGTGTGGGAGGCCCAAGTACCCGCGGCAGGCAAGGGCCCAAAACGTAGCGAGGCGACATCAAAGTGGCCTATCGCAAAACCACCTGGTTTTGCAAGGGGGGTCACTTGGGTTTTTGGCCCGGTGCTCGGCGTCCATCTAGGGAAACCTACCAAACCCTCACATTTCTGAAAACTAGACACCCGGCGGCTTCCAGGGAGGTATGGCTTGCGTGGATCCCCCAACGTTTCCTTACCCAGAATCCCCTGCAAACCTCTATTTGTCAGAATCCCTAATGTAAGTTCCAAAAAGAAGCACAAGGAATTAAGTACTATGGGCGCTTCAGTCTTGAATGGATTTCAATGGTCGAGTTTGTGGCATGCCCGCATTTCCAAGATGGCCGCGCAGACGCTGGGGTCGGCGGTCTAGTTGCTAACAGATCTAGAGGGAGACGATGTGACGCGCGCGCGCCTGAGGTAGTGCGCACTTCACTAAGATTTTTCCTCAGAGAAGACGTGTTTCGAGAGAGTTCCCAGTTCTGAAGAGAATACCTTGTCAAGAAGTTTTCCAGAGTGACACAAGAGAGTTGTGTCAATACTTACCGAAGAGAACGGAAGAAGCCGCAGAGTCCGTAGAGGCAACTTACTGAGAGAGTTTGGAGTTTTTCCTCGTCGCTTCAGGAGACAAGATACGACTTCTACAGCACCTGAAGAGAAGACAGTAGAAAGCTAAGTGAACTACCGACAGTTTATTTAAGGTCACATTAAAATGTTTAGTAGTGTTGGGTGACGCAATAAGTAAAGACTTACCAGAGACAGCAGAGAACTGCATACCGAGTCCTAAAAAGAAAAGAAGTATATTGTAGTTGATTCTGAAGAGGTTACTAAGGAAAAAAATATTAAAGACAATAAGTACAGTCAACAAGGGAAGTAAGGAGAAAAACTTACCAGAGCTATAACAGATCGCAGTAACCATAGGAGAGGAAGCAACTGGAGAAGTTAAAGCACAAAAGACTCATCTAGAAGACAACAGTTAATAGTATAGCTAGAAGCAAGAAAAGAAAAGAGAAGCCACAAGAAGAAAGATTTATGGTAGGTCAAAAGAGAAAGAGTTAAAAGATATTAAGACTACAAGATAAAAAGGTTTAATAAAAATGAATATATGTTTTACAGATAATTAGTGACATCAATAACCAGAAAGAAGAAAAAGGCAGAGTTGAATAAAGAAGAGAGGCACAGAGTTCAGGACACTGGGTAGGTAGAAAACACCATTAGAGAAGAGAAGAAAAGAGATAGGATAGAGTAGAGGAGGAATAATAATAATAATGTTGTGTGCTTAGTTACCTCAGGAATCTTCAGTAGCAGAGTGATAACTGAAGAAGAATTCCAGATAGGAAAAACCAGAAGGTCCAGAACCAGCCTCTTCTCTCGTTTGTTATTTTATCCAATTTCCCCCTTCCCCCTTGCTGATCAGTTAGAGCCAAAGACATATTTTGGGGCTGAGTGATTAGTAGTGGGAGTCGGGAAGCTAGCAGCTTCTGTTCCTGTGCAAGACAACAGCAACCAGCGTGAAGCTGAAGGTGAGCCCTGACACTATTTTAGCTGAAAAAATCACTTTTTTCACACATTTTGGTGTGGGAAAGTTGTGGCATCACCGGGCTCACACAAATTTACCACCACCCAGCGTTCCCCCAGGTCTCCCGGTAAAAATGGTGCCTCACTTGTGTGGGAGGCCCAAGTACCCGAAGCAGGCAAGGGCCCAAAACGTAGTGAGGCGACATCAAAATGGCCTATCGCAAAACCACCTGGTTTTGCAAGGGGGGTCACTTGGGTTTTTGGCCCGGTGCTCGGCGGTCATCTAGGGAAACCTACCAAACCCATGCATTTCTGAAAACTAGACACCCGGCGGCTTCCAGGGAGGTATGGCTTGCGTGGATCCCCCAAAGTTTCCTTACCCACAATCCTCTGCAAACCTCTATTTTTGCTGAAAAAATCACTTTTTTCACACATTTTGGTGTGGGAAAGTTGTGGCATCACCGGGCTCACACAAATTTAGAACCACCCAGCGTTCCCCAAGGTCTCCCGGTAAAAATGGTGCCTCACTTGTGTGGGAGGCCCAAGTACCCGCGGCAGGCAAGGGCCCAAAACGTAGTGAGGCGACATCAAAATGGCCTATCGCAAAACAACCTGGTTTTGCAAGGGGGGTCACTTGTGTTTTTGGCCCGGTGCTCGGCGGCCATCAAGGGAAACCTACCAATCCCATGCATTTCTGAAAACTAGACACCGGGCGGCTTCCAGGGAGGTATGGCTTGCATGGATCCCCCAACGTTTCCTTACCCAGAATCCCCTGCAAACCTCTATTTTGGATGATAAAATCACTTTTTTCACACATTTTGGTGTGGGAAAGTTGTGGCATCACCGGGCTCACACAAATTTACCACCACCCAGCGTTCCCCCAGGTCTCTCGGTAAAAATGGTGCCTCATTTGTGTGGGAGGCCCAAGTACCCGCGGCAGGCAAGGGCCCAAAACATAGTGAGGCGACATCAAAATGGTCTATCGTAAAACCACCTGGTTTTGCAAGGGGGTCACTTGGGTTTTTGGCCCGGTGCTCGGCGGCCATCAAGAGAACCTACCAAACCCATGCATTTCTGAAAACTAGACACCGGCGGCTTCCAGGGAGGTATGGCTTGCGTTGATCCCCCAACGTTTCCTTACCCAGAATCCCCTGCAAACCTCTATTTTAGCTGAAAAAATCACTTTTTTCACACATTTTGGTGTGGGAAAGTTGTGGCATCACCGGGCTCACACAAATTTACCACCACCCAGCGTTCCCCCAGGTCTCCCGGTAAAAATGGTGCCTCACTTGTGTGGGAGGCTCAAGTACCCGCGGCAGGCAAGGGCCCAAAACGTAGTGAGGCGACATCAAAATGGCCTATCGCAAAACCACCTGGATTTGCAAGGGGGGTCACTTGGGTTTTTGGCCCGGTGCTCAGCTGCCATCTAGGGAAACCTACCAAACCCATGCATTTCTGAAAACTAGACACCCGGCGGCTTCCAGGGAGGTATGGCTTGCGTGGATCCCCCAACGTTTCCTTACCCAGAATCCCCTGCAAACCTCTATTTTAGCTGAAAAAATCACTTTTTTCACACATTTTGGTGTGGGAAAGTTGTGGCATCACCGGGCTCACACAAATTTACCACCACCCAGCGTTCCCCCAGGTCTCCCGGTAAAAATGGTGCCTCACTTGTGTGGGAGGCCCAAGTACCCGCGGCAGGCAAGGGCCCAAAACGTAGTGAGGCGACATCAAAGTGGCCTATCGCAAAACCACCTGGTTTTGCAAGGGGGGTCACTTGGGTTTTTGGCCCGGTGCTCGGCGGCCATCTAGGGAAACCTACCAAAACCATGCATTTCTGAAAACTAAACACCCGGCGGCTTCCAGGGAGGTATGGCTTGCGTGGATCCCCCAACGTTTCCTTACCCAGAATCCCCTGCAAACCTCTATTTTAGCTGAAAAAATCACTTTTTTCACACATTTTGGTGTGGGAAAGTTGTGGCATCACCGGGCTCACACAAATTTACCAGCACCCAGCGTTGCCCCAGGTCTCCCGGTAAAAATGGTGCCTCACTTGTGTGGGAGGCCCAATTACCCGCGGCGGGCAAGGGCCCAAAACGTAGTGAGGCGACATCAAAGTGGCCTATCGCAAAACCACCTGGTTTTGCAAAGGGGGTCACTTTGGTTTTTGGCCCGGTGCTCGGCGGCCATCTACGGAAACCTACCAAACCCATGCATTTCTGAAAACTAGACACCCGGCGGCTTCCAGGGAGGTATGGCTTGCATGGTTCCCCAAACGTTTCCTTACCCAGAATCCCCTGCAATCCTCTATTTTAGCTGAAAAAATCACTTTTTTCACACATTTTGGTGTGGGAAAGTTGTGGCATCACCGGGCTCACACAAATTTACCACCACCCAGCGTTCCCCCAGGTCTCCCGGTAAAATGGTGCCTCACTTGTGTGGGAGGCCCAAGTACCCGCGGCAGGCAAGGGCCCAAAACGTAGTGAGGCGACATCAAAATGGCCTATCGTAAAACAACCTGGTTTTGCAAGGGGGGTCACTTGGGTTTTTGGCCCGGTGCTCGGCGGCCATCTAGGGAAACCTACCAAACCCATGCATTTCTGAAAACTAGACACCCGGCGGCTTCCAGGGAGGTATGGCTTGCGTGGATCCCCCAACGTTTCCTTACCCAGAATCCCCTGCAAACCTCTATTTTAGCTGAAAAAATCACTTTTTTCACACATTTTGGTGTGGGAAAGTTGTGGCATCACCGGGCTCACACAAATTTACCACCACCCAGCGTTCCCCCAGGTCTCCCAGTAAAAATGGTGCCTCACTTGTGTGGGAGGCCCAAGTACCCGCGGCAGGCAAGGGCCCAAAACGTAGTGAGGCGACATCAAAATGGCCTATCGTAAAACCACCTGGTTTTGCAAGGGGGGGTCACTTGGGTTTTTGGCCCGGTGCTCGGCGGCCATCTAGGGAAACCTACCAAACCCATGCATTTCTGAAAACTAGACACCCGGCGGATCCCAGGGAGGTATGGCTTGCGTCGATCCCCCAACGTTTTCTTACCCAGAATCCCCTGCAAGCCTCTATTTTAGCTGAAAAAATCACTTTTTTCACACATTTTGTTACTTTGCCAAAAAAAGGGTCATTTTTCACTGCCAATTTGAGGTGTGACCACGTTGCGTTTTGCGTCGTTTCCTGTCGCGGGCACTAGGCCGAACCGCACAAGTGAGGCACCATTTTTCTTGTAGGACTTTGGGGAATGCGGGGTGGGTGGAAATTCGTGGATCCACGCAGATTCCAGAACTTTCCATCATAGAAATTTGGGGAAAATTTGTTTTTTTTGTCATTTTTTTACGTTTGCAAGGGATTCTGGGTAACAGACCTTGGTGGGAGGCACTCAAGACACCCCATCCTGGATTCCCCTGGGTGTCTAGTTTTCAAAAATGTATAGGTTCGCTAAGTTTCCTTAGGTGCCGGCAGGGCTAGGGTTCAAAAACTACAGCTTGTCACTTTGCCAAAAAAGGGTCATTTTTCACTGCAAAATTGAGGTGTAACCACGTTGCGTTTTGCGCCGTTTCCTGTCGCGGGCACTAGGCCGACCCGCTCAAGTGATGTACCATTTTTCTCGTAGGACTTTGGGGAACGCGGGGTGGGTGGAAATTTGTGGATCCACGCAGATTCCAGAACTTTCCATCACAGAAATGTGGGGAAAATGTGTTTTTTTTGTCACTTTTTTACGTTTGCAAGGGATTCTGGGTAACAGACCATGGTGGAAGGCAGGCAAGTCACCCCATCATGGATTTCCCTGGGTGTTTAGTTTTAAAAAATGTATAGGTTTGCTAGGATTCCCTAGATGCCGGCAGGGCTAGGGTTAAAAAACTACAGCTAAACTCTTCGCAAAAAATGTGTAAATTTTCAGTGTGAAAATGTGGTGGGTTCACCTTAGGTTTTGAGCCACTTCCTGTCGTGGGCACTATACCTACCCACACAAGTGAGGTACCATTTTTATCGGGAGACTTAGGGTAGTTCAGATTTGTAAAGCAACTGTTATTACCTATTGATTTTTGATGCATTTCTCCCTTCCAAATGAAAGACATTGTGTAAAAAAAAAGTCATTTTGAAAAATGACCAATAATTGTCATGCATGTATGAGTATTCCCAATTTCGAAAATGTGCAAATATGCACTGTTTCTAAACTCTGTAATTTGTTCCCATTTCAGAAATACATAGGTGTCTTTCATACCGATTTTCCCATGTATACATTTTCCCACAATAATTGCTATATACCCGGAACAGAAAAAAAAAACATTACAAAATGCTGCTCAGTTTTTTACTCTGGGTTCGTTGGGCTCTTGGTGAACCTATAAGTCCTATATATTCCCACAGCCAGGAAGGTCCACCAGATGTAACGGTATATTGCTTTCAAAGAGATGTCATAATTAGAAAAAGTTACAGGTGAAAACGTTGACTCAAAAGGCTGCTTTTTTCAACAAATGTTTAATTTTTCCTATATTTAACTGTTAGTTTCTTTTTTTTTTTTTTTTTTTTTTTTTTTTTTTATTAAGAAGCTTGGAACAAACAACACTGAATAAGAAGAAGAAAAACCAAGAGCAAACACTCTTTACAATGCATAGGACATTCGCACACCATTGGCTTCAAATACAGCTACAGCTACCAAGGAGAAAAAAAAAAAAAAAAAAAAATCAAAAAGAGAAGGTAAAAAGGGGACAGAGGTATAGGACATACTATAATAAGTAAGTTCATGTTTAGCTGATCCATTTTTTTTTTTTTTTTTTTTTTTCTTCTTTTCCTTCCTTTTCCACCTTTCCATTTTCCCTTTCTCTCCTATTTCCCCATTTCCCCCCTCTTTCCCTTCCCCCTCTCTTCTTTCCCCTTTCTTTCTCTCTCTCCCTTACTTTTAACTACTCCTTAATCCATTTTTCCAAAGGGTCCCAGATACGTTGCGCCTTCTCGCGCCTTCTTCTACCCCATCTTGAAAAAATAGCTGATTCTAAATAATATAAAGCCAAAATCCTTGCTCTCCAATTTAAGAAAGTAGGGGCATCAGGACTTATCCACTCCGAAGTTATCGACAGTCTCACCACAGACATAACTATAAACAAGAAAGCAGTCTCATCCCGAGTTCTCTGCTTCTGACAGCCAGTCTCACAACCGAATATGACAAATTCTGCCGAAAAAACAACTGAAATATTGAGTTTAGAGTTTAAAAAAACTTCTATGTCGTGAAAAAATATATGCAATTTGGGACAGGAAAAAAACATGTGTAAATCATTAGCGGCTGCCAGACCACATCTCGAGCACTGATGACCTCCTGTGCCTCCCCATTTAGCAATTTTAGCCGGGGTGTAGTACAGGTCAAACAGTGCCATATAACTTTGAGACCGTAAGCTTCCTGACATAAAAACATTATTTGACAATTCTAAAGCCTGAGAAATATCTAAGTCTGTTTTACCTAATTTTGTTTCCCATTTAGCATTCTGTAAGAGTATATCATCTGGAAAGCTGGAGAGTAGACATTGATACAGCATACCTATTCTGGAGCGTTTTAATATCAATTCCATGAGTGGATTTTTTTTAAAAAAACCAAGATCCTGCCCCTTTGCTTTCTCTACAAAACTACGAATCTGTAAGTACTTAAAGAAGTCGTGTGGATTCAAACTAAATTTCTCCCTCAAAAACTCAAACGAAGCCAATACTCCCTCGGTTCCAAGATCTCCTATAGTCCTTACCCCCTGCGACATCCACCTAAATAGAGTTAAATCTTGAAAAATAGGAGGTAACAGTCCTGCCGCGGCAAGGGGAGTATAATTATTAATTTTAAGAATCTGATATTTACGGCGGATCTTACGCCAAAGCGAGAACATTGCTATTATTACCTTAAACTTAGTCTTTTTGTAATAACTGGGTTCCAGTACCCGAACTAATATTCCCTTAACTTCTTCTCCCAAGCCTATTTCAAAAATAGAAGGCCTACAGCATTGTGGTACCCAAGCCCTATCCCCAAAGAGCGGTACGGCTAAATGTTGGATATAAGCTGACCAATAGTACAGCATTAAATTAGGGGGGGTATGGGTTGGTCAAGGAGGATTGGGGAGGGCTGGGGTAAAAAAAATTAAAAAAGAAGCTGGAATTAACTGTTAGTTTCTATAAAGAAACCTTGATGGATCTACACAAATGATCCCTTGCTGAATTCAGAATTTTGTCTACTTTTCAAAAATGTATAGCTTTCCAGGATCCATTATTGCTTTTCTACCCATTTCTACCATTATTTGGAAGGAGGTTGAAAGCACAACAAATAGCAAAAATAGGGTATGTCCCTGAAAAATGTCAAAACTGTGTAAAAAATGTTGGATTTCTGATAAAAATCTGTCATTCCCTAAAAGCTGGAGAAATGGTGATTTCAGCCCCACAAACTCTTTTTTGATATCATTTGCAGAGAAAAACCCAGACGCTTTCATTTGCAGCCACTTTTCCCCATTTTTCACCAAAAAAAACAAACTTTTGCTGTATTTTGACTAATTTCTGGGAACCCTCTAGGAGAATCCACAAACCCTGGGTAGCTTTACAATCCCCATGATGTTGGAAGAAAAGGACGCAAATTTGGCGTGGATACCTACTGTGGTCAAAAAGTTACAGGGGCCTAAGCGCGCACTCCCCCAAATAGCCCAAAAAAGGCTTAGCACAGGAGCGGAAAAGGCCTAGCATTGAAGGGGTTAAAACCAAACTTGTGACACCCAAAACAGCATCACAAATGCTATTTGACATCTCTCTTGTCTCACCGTCAAAAGTTATCTCTAAATCATCGCGAATGAGGAATAAGCATAGGCTCTATTCCCCTTACATGCATGTTGTAATGCTTAGGCGCGCAAACAAATCCACGTTCAATGGACCCAAAGTGTTGCCTATCCTGCAAAAAAACGTATGATCCAACTTCCAATCACTGATTTCCCTCAAATGTCCTGAACTCCAACCCTCTGTTAAATTCAGTGCCCCGGTAATTAGTCTGTTTTCACTGTGATCCTGTGTTCCAGGAAAAAAAATGCAAAACTCCTTCACCAACTGTGACAATCTAAGGGATCTGCCCCCCCCCCCCCCAATGTATTGCTATTAGCAACAGCTGATTCTTTGTCCATCTTTACCAACACGGATTAACTCCGTGAAATAGCTCTGAAACTTTTCAGCGCATACAATCCGGCTGTCAATTCCAAACAGTTTATGTGATTACACTTCTCGTCCTTTGTCTAAACCTGTCTATTGTTTTCCTTACCATGCACCCCATCGTCTCAGACATGCGTCTGTCTCCAGCACATAGCTTGAAACACACCCAAAAATGGCACGGCCATTCCAAGCCTCCATATTGTTCAATCACCAAACTCCTCCTTTGCATCTGCATTCAGTGTTACCCTGTCTCCATACCATAGCCCTTTCCTCAGAGCATCTCCCTTCAACCTCTGCAATGCACGATAATAAAGAGGATCAGGAAATATAGCCTGAATTGATGATGACAGCAATCCTACTATACGTGCTCAATGTCACAATTATAAAGTGTCCTTCTTCAAAACACATAGAATCTCCTTCCTCATCAACATTATCTTCCTCTCTGGAAGATGTTACATAACCTCCACCTTATCCACTTGGAATCCTAAAACTCCTGCTTTCGGTGTGGCACAGACAATGCTGACATTTCCCATATATTCTATTCATACGCAATATTGGCTCTGTTTATAGAACATATGGAAAGGTATTTATCAGAGGTTACTGGAGTTGTCATAAAGATCTCGGCCTCCATGATGCTTCTAGGGATTGGGGAAGACCTACGGCAAGGGATGCCGATGCATACTTTTCGGTATTTAATTTTTCTTGCCACAGCAGTAGCACAGCTGTGTTTAGTGTCTTTTTGGCTACAGCCTGAAGCACCATCTTTTGAAATGTGGCGTGCAAGGTTCTATAGTATCTTTCATCTGGAGTTTAGTCTATACTCTGTTAAATGGGCCAAGAAGCGTACAATTTGTATGTACATATGGGGGTCTATGATAGATCATATGACTGTATATGATTGGCTGGAATGTATTTATATACAGGGGAATATGAATTGTCACTGTGTTCTGATTTAAGATATGTCTGAACTTATTTCTTCTTGTTACTGTGGATTGTAATAATAATAAAAAAGGAATCCTAAAACTCCATCTTTGGAGAAGGTATTAAAGCTAATTTCTCCTCGTTTACCAAAAATCCTTAACCCTGCAACATGTTGTACACCTGTATTGACTCCTTCTCAAGTTCTTCCATATTCAGTGACATTATTAATATGTCATCTAAATACACTCTATCATACGTATTCTTCTCTCTTGGATGTATGTCATAGCTTCCCTCATTACTTTTGTAAAGCACCAAGGTGCTGAAGATAGGCCAAATGAAAGGCATTGAAACTGATATAGATGCTTTCTCTGTCTGAATTGCAAAGATTTCTGTCTGTCTTTCCCTATCGGTACCAAGAAATAAGCATCTTTTTGATCTAATTTCACTAGCCAATCTTTTTCCAACAAGAAGTCTCTCAAACAATGGATTGCTTCCATTTTGAAATGTCTGTATTTCAAATATTTGTTCACCTATCTTAGATTTATCACTGGCCTCCATCCTTTGTCCTTTTTGTTTTTGTAAATCTTTTTAATTAAAGACAGTGTTTCGACATTTTGCATCACAGCAATAATTAATACAATGATTAACTTTTACATAGGGTATATATGCGTTTGAGATTGTGCTTATATACCGTAGTGATTGATACTTCAGCGCTCCGATCTCTATACAACAGGTGAAGTAGGAGGGGAAGGGATAGTGGGTGGAACACAAATGTTACTCTGTACACATTCCATTTGCCCTACACTTGTGATTACTTTTCCAGGCAACCTCTGGCCTCATATATTGTATTTTCCCTCATCATGCACCTATCCATGTCCTTTTTCCAGGCGTTTACCATTGGTGTTGTCAGTGTGCCACACTTTCTGTCTAAATTCCGCTTGGCGTCCATCAGGCCCAGTGTTACCTAAATTTTTCTTTGCTGTTCAGATCTGTGGTTTACCAGATATTTAGCAAGCATATTTTGATTTCAAGATCCAGTCTTGACCCCAAAGCCTCCTTCATACTAAGGTGTACCCCCCTTCAGTATCTTTTGATGTGTACATTCCTATATTATATGCAAAAACGTTCCTTCTTGGCCACACTGCCGCCTACACCCAGGATCCTCCCTACCGCCCATCCTAACCAATGTTGGCCTCGTCACATATATCCTGTGAAGTATCTTTAGTTGCACCAATCTGAGTCTGACGGAGATCGCCACCTGTCTGGTAGAGGCGATTGTCCACTGCCATTCATCTTCATCCAACTCTGATATGTCCCTCTCCCAATTCCTGCGGAGTTTTGCAAGGGCGTCGTGAGCTTGGTTGATCAGCTTTCGGTAAATTAGGGATGTTTCTTTTTTGGGCATATATCCACCCAGGAGCCTATCGTCCAGTGGCGAGGCCTCCGGGGGAGTCTCCCCCCTCGGAATCCACACTAGCAGGGCGTGTCGCACCTGTAGGTATCTAAAAAATTCTGTATTTGCCATCTCGTATTCTTGTTGAAGGGTGGAGAAAGGCACAACCTTCCCTTTTCTCCACAGGTCCCCCACCTTAGATATCCCAATAACGTCCCATTGATCCAAACCCTTTGTCTTTCGTAGTGTGCCCAATTGTTCTGAGTCCCACAGAGGGGTGGCCTATGTAATTGTTTGGGCCCAGCCCATAATCTTAGTGGTAGTTTGCCACACCTGCACTGAATGTCCGGTGGGTCCAGTCAGTTGAAATTTTGTGGGTTTGGAGTAGAGTGCCCCAGTGTAGTTCCCACCTGGTAAAAGCCATCTGTCCATTCTGTAGCCTGGGTCATCTCGCTGTCGATATGTGCAGTGGTAATGGCAGTCAAGTGGGCCGCCCAGTAGTATTCTTTTATATCTGGGAGTCCTATTCCCCCATCGTACCACCCCATCACCAATTTTGGCAGTGATATGCAGGGCTGTCCCCCCAGAGAAATTCTCTCTGCTCGCTCTCTACTGCTTTAAAGTATGCTGCTGGAACCGGATTAGGAAAATGTTGTAAGACATATAGAAAGCGTGGCAGTAACATCATTTTTAATAGTGAAGCCCTGCCTAACGTCTCTTTTTAGTTGTTGCTGTGGGGGTTGGAGATTACGCTCATAGCGAAGTCTGGGATCGGTTGTTATGTATATCCCTAAGCATTTGTAGCCTTATTTGGCTTCTTCCACTGGGCATTCCATGGCAATGGAGGGAGTTTCCCGTTCAGTACATAGATCAATGATTTATTCCAATTAATAGTGTGACCCGTACACTTGCCAAAATTGGTGAATATATCAAGAACCCTATGCATCGAGACTCTGGGCGAAGCCAGATACAACAAAATATCATCTGCGGAAAGGGAAATGCGGTCCTCCCAGTCTTCTGCCCATCTTAAACCTCTGCTGATGGGGTCCCTGCAGAGCCATGTCGCGAGGGGCTCCAGTGTCAGCGCGAAGAGCAATTGGGACAGCGGGCAGCCCTGTCTAGTCCATCCCCCAAGGGAGAAGACTGCCAACTTTTTATCATTTATGACAACTTGTGCTTGAGGCTCCGAATATAGGAGCTTAACCCCACTGGTGAAATTAGGACTGAAGCCCATCCTTCCCAAGACTGCAAATAGGTATGGCCACTCTATGGTATCGAAGGCCATGGTGGCATTTAAAGACACCACCACCGCATTTCTCTTATAGTACCCTTGCGCCCCAATACCCCATGTAGCCTCCTCAAATTAAGTGCTGTGTTTCTGGAAGGCATAAACCCTGATTGGTCTGGGTGCATCAGTTTGGTAATTACTTGAACCAGACGAGTGGGCAACAATTTTGCCAATATTTTGGCTTCAGTGTTCAGCAACGTGATAGGTCCATACGAGGAACATTTATTTTTGGGCTTGCCTTCTTTGTGTATGGTTATCAGTGTAGCCACTCTCTGGTCCTGAGGGAGTCTACCCACTTCACGGCTCTCCTCAAACATGTCTCAGAGATAAGGGGCTATTCTATTGGGTTTCAGTTTGTACGATTCAATTGAGAGACCATTTGGGCCCAAAGCCTTTCCCGATTGCCGGCCCCTTATAGCTTGCACAACATCATCGTTAGTTATGTCTCTTTCTAATATAGTTAGTGTCTTCTGTTGATAATGTCGGAAGTGTCATGTCTGAGAGTAGGGCTTCTGAGTCATCTTCCTGAAAGGAGGTATTGGAGGTATAAATTGTGTGACTTTTCCCGTTCCCGCTATTAGTTCTGTGGCAAGGCGGTTTGCAAAATCTCGTTTGTCTAGCCAGGCCAATAGTTTCCCAGCTTTATCACCCAGCTCGTATAGTCTGCCTGATTTGTCCCTGCTTAACGGTTTGGCCATGTCAGTGGCAGTATTTCTATATTCTTCTCTCTTGAGGTTGAATGTGTGCAGCCGTTCCTCCTCTCCAGTTTCTGAAGTTTACCCCTGTAGCTGCAGAATCTCCTCCTCTTGTCTGACTAGTTCTTTAGTCTTTTCTTTGTGTGCCCTGGCAATCTGGGAGATCGCTTGTTCTCGCACAACAGATTAAAGGCCTCCCAGAGTGTTTGGGCAGAAGCTACGGATCCTTCATCCTCCTGGAAGTATTGATCTATTTTTGTTGAAATTTTACCCTTAACCACCGGGATACGGAGGTACCCTGGATTAATTGGTGTTATTCTGCCCACTTGCCTCTCACCTATTGCCACTCGGGCCCATATCGGTGAGTGATCCGAGATGCCCTGTGGTAGTTGTCGGATCTCCTTTATTCTTCCCATCTGTGCCACTGGGGTGAGAAGATAGTCAATTCAAGATAAGCTATTGTGTGCCCCTAAGTGAAAGGTGAATTGAGTCTCCCTTGGGTTATGTACGCACCACACATCAACCAGTCCCAATGCTTCTAGGAAGTTGGGGAGCCACCTTTGTGAGGGCCTATGTTCCAGGGAGGATGGCGGTCGAGTCCCTCTGACACAACTGAGTTGGAGTCTCTACCTACTAATAGCCGCCCGTCTGGGAATGTTAGCACGATATTGCCCAGGTCTTTAAATGTCTGCGCTTGTAGTCCCAGGGGAACATACACCCCTACTAAAGTGAGTGTTGCTCCCTCCCATTTCCCTGACATGGTGGTATATCTGCCCTTTGCATCTGTCCAGGTGTATTCAATCGACATAGGGAAGGAACTCCTTGCCATAATGCTCACTCCCCTGGAGGCCGTAGTGAAACCTGAATGTATTGCCAGACAATATCACCACCTGGTTAGAGCTTTACAAGTGTTGCCAATAAGGTGAGTCTCCTGCAGCAGTACCACCTCAGGGGCCTGTCTTTTAATAAACTGTAATACTATACTTCTCTTTAGGTTATACCCCAGGCCATTAACATTCCTGGACAGAAGCTTAATATTTTTCTCTAGCGGTGCAGCCATGTTTGTTATCATTGCTGTTCTCATCCCTACTGCTACCTGCATTGCATGTTTTTGCACTGTCAACTAATATACAATATAAAACATACCAAACCCAACAACCCCACTCCTTGCTCCCCTGCACTCTGGGCATAGAACTGTCCATAACCCCAACGTTGCAAAGTGCCTGTCACCCCAAAAATAGACTAAGTGTAGAATATAAGGGGCTGGATTCACATCCCTGATGTCCACCCTCTATGCACATGTTACATACTGATCAGCTAGGTAATTTGTGAACATTAGTTGAGTCACTTAGCATAATCATTTTCGGTGGTGTCCACCAGCAGCATTGTCTCCTCTCGACCTCAGGGCGACTGTGTTATTCCATTGTTCATTTTCCCCAAATGGTGCACCGGTCACTCAAACAAAGCAGGCTGTCCTGCCCGGGTTGGCTCTCTTCTTTTCAGGCATAATGATCTGTTGCAGGTCTCCATCCCTACAGCCAATCTGTTAGCACATCTGGGTTGTCGAAGAACCAGGCCCTGAGTTCTGCCTCGACTTAGAGTCTGGCGAGGAACAGCATTGAGTACTGAAGGCCCTTTTCGCTAAGCTGTTTCTTGATACCCAGGAAGTATCTTTGTTGTCTCTGTACATTTATCGTAAAATCTGAGAAGAAGGTTATTTCTTCGTATTTGACTGGGGGGCCACACGAGAGGTTTGTAAGATAATATCCCTATCTCTAAAGTTCAGGAGTTTTGCAAAAAAAGGACGTGGGGGCGCCCCCGGTTTCGGTCTTCCACCCGGAATTCTGTGTGCCCTTTTGACTGTAAAAACGTTGGAGAGGCCCAAAGAGGTCTGCGGCAGTGGCCTCTGCCCTTTCAGGTACACCAATATTTCTTACATTGTTTCTTCGTGATCGGCCTTCCTAATCATCCAATTCGTCTTCCGCTAGTTTTCAAAAGGCTTGAAGTTCTTTATTGTCTTGCTGCATTCGCTTGGAGACCCTATTAAGGTCTGTTGTGACCGTTGCCATGTTCCCGACTTTCTCTTCTATTTTGTGCAGGTCTGCTCTGATCAGAGTGACCTCCGTCGTGTTTGAGTCCGTTCTTTGCTCCAGTGAAGTGCGCACGCCCGAAATGGAATCCATAATGTCTTTTAAGGTCGGGTCATGCTCCTCTCACTCTGTTCTTGCTATCACGCTGCATTTGTTTGTGGTTTCAGGGTAAGCCAACCTTTGGGTTGCGAATACGTCCAGTGTCGTCTGCAGCGTACCCTTGGGGACCTTGGTTTCGGACATTGTGGACACTGTTTGGTACTACTCGATAGACCGTTTTTTCCTCACCAGTGCCTGGATTGTGGCGCGTCTTCTGGTCCGCCTGTGCCTTTGCCCAGGAGTATGAATGTACTTCACCGTTTGGCTCCCAGGGTCGTCCTCTCAGGTCTGCTGCTCTCTACTAAGCTGCCAAGCCAATTTCCAGCCGAGTTCAGCATAGTTGGGCCTATTACTTGGTGTGTTGGCTACTCCTGCAGTTCTGGGCCTATTGCTGCGCTCTTTATTCAGGGTATGTTCCGCAGACCATTCACATGCTGTCCGGCACTGGAACCGATCCTCAATTCTGCCAGATGCATCCTCAGCTTTCCTGATGCTTCCTATGGTATATTGCCAGATATCACTGCTTCTCACCATGTAGTTATGGCTGCAGCTGCAGGAGTCACCGCAGTCTCCACCGCACTCCTTCAAGCTCAGGAGAACGCAATGATCCTTGCAACCACTGGGGTGAGTTTTCAAAATTATCGGTCACTGCCCCTCTATAAGCCTATGCTCCTTTCGTCGTCACAGCCTTCCCAGGGAGTTGGTTAGCCCTGTCACTTATTTTCTTGTTTTTTTAACGTATTCGGCGAAGGAAGACACTCCTGCTTTATTTCTAGGGACTTGTCTGATCAAAGTGGCAGTCTCCCAGCCTCTGTATTTCAGTAGGTGTGTTCTTCCTCAATGTCTCTGCCTCTGCGTGGTACTTTCAGAGCACACACTATTGTGTTTTCCAATTTTGGACTGCGTCGAGTATCATGCCTGTGTGCTCTGCCCGGCTCTTTTAATGTCATGCCCCTGCTTTGCCAATGCCTTCTTTCTGCCCAACCCGGGAGAGTAGCCGCTCACCTCTCTAAGCTTTGCGGCCGGGTTTATGGTGGCCTCCGGTTCCACGCCTCCCTGGATGCCGCCTTAAATCTGCCGCCGCCCCCGGCTCCATCTGCACACGAGCCCGTGGCTCCAGGAATCTGCCACGCCACACCGTTCTGGTCTTCTTTTTTTCACCGTGGCAGCTTCTTTTGGTACCGTTTTAGCATCGCTGGTGCTGTCGGCTCATTCTGTTACTCCTGCTGATATTGTTGACGGATCTGTGTGCCAGATTTTGGGGTAGAGACTGGGGATTCTCTGAGCTGCTCTAACTTGCCACCATTTCCATCGGCACTGAAGCCACGCCCCTTCCTTTGTCCTTTTTTTGTCCTTTAAATATTATGCTCCCGAAACACTTTGCTGTTTCCTCTATGTGTCTACTGCACACTGCTGAATCACTGACTCTATTTCTGAGTCCACTATTAACTCCTGTTCTTCGGATACCCTTATCTCCCTTGGCTCTCTTCCTTGTAGTGTAAACTCCGCAAACTCTATTGCATACCCCTGTTTAGTCTCCAAAACCTCGTATTATCTTTTCCCATTCTTTTTTTAAATGTCTCAACTGACCCCCTACTCTTTCCAGGGTAGATCCAAAAGTAATCCCTGTACTGACCTTGAGATCTGCAGTAAGTCTGGCCTCAACACCACGAGAACCTTTCTTTTCCTGGTTTACCCGTTCTTCCTCTGTTTGAGCAAATTCATGACGGGGCCTGGAATCCTCTTCCTTTATACTAATTACTGTATTGGTTTATGTATTAGAACCTTTGTATCCCTCGGCTAGTAGTGGGTCCCCTTTTCTGGCCCTTTGAAAAATACTACCCCCAAACACTTTTTGCAGATTTCCCCGCACCTTATCCAAGGACCTAAACATGGCTACATACTTCCTAAGATTCTTTACAGCACTTCAGCAAGGAATAAACCTTTAGAATACTCATTAGATTCCTTCTGTGCCATGTCCCCCAATTTGGGACGTATCTTCATCAGGATTGCCTTTCTCCTATCTGCCAACAATCCTGCATTCACATTACCTAACATAACTACAGCTCTAAGGCTTCATCTTCAGAGCAATTCCAAGTCAACTGGTATCTTGTTAACATGCGCCTCCTCAGCCCTATCTAAAATCCTAGCCAAAGGACCCATAACAACAACCCTATGCCCTGGCACATTTCAAGGATCATTTTAGAACCAGTCTAGAGCATTCTGCCCTCATCACTCTCCTAACCTCCTTATTCAGGGTTTTCATATCCATTCCTTTATAAATCTACCCACATGATCCATTGGCCACCAGTCACCACTTATCAGGTGTCTCATGCTTAAAGTAGAAAACATCTCCCCTCCAAACAGATCTCGTATTGACTCTGTTGAGCAAGCACCCTCTAAATTGTCAAAATCATAATTAAATTCATCCACCTGATGTATGTCAAACACATACTCACCATACTCTTCATCATTCTCTGCCAGGGATACATGACTCATGTCTGCCTCAAAGAATTCATCCTCCTGTGTGCCATAAAGAACACCTTTTCTTTGTGTGCCACCATGAATACCCAATCTTTGAGTGTCGCTAAGGACACCTTTCTTTGTAATGTTATTCTTCCCATTTTTACCACTTTTAGACATTAACATGTCATCCAAATGTTTTGTCTTCCAAGCATTCTTTTTTTCTTTCTCTCCACTTCTTCCTTCCTCATCTGACAAGGAATGTAACTCCTTTCCTGACTCTAAACCCTTCCTCTTTATAGTCTTTAACATTTTATCTAATGTCTCTTTAACTTGATTTTTGATCTCATGTTGAATCAACCATTTGACCACTTCCTCATTAATCATAGTTCCAGTGATCTCTAAACTACTTCCTTGGCCAGGATCCATTTCCACACTGTAAACCAAAAATAGCCAAATTCAACTAAACAGCCCCAAGTTATAATAATATAATCTAAAACCAATACTAACTTTCCTAATACTGTTTGTAATGTACCAATCTCCCTTCGTTTCCGAATTATGTGTTCTGTGAAGTGTTCCAGTGAATCACCACATTACATCAAATAGCACTTGTGCGATTCCTTGATCTATTTTCCTAGATCCAAAATGGCCCTGAAATCACACAAGATCACTCATGATATAACAGTACGTATGTGCCATACACAATTTGTTGGGAGGGATCAGATGAATGTAGTCGAGCGTACCTGTGCAGCTCAAGCAGACTGATTGTTTGTCCACATGCGTGGATATCACTCACTGCTAATGGTAACTGCGTGCCCCTACGCCTCCAATATGCATGCCACAAGACGATCATGGCACTCTGCAGCAAATAAAACTTATGCGGTTATTTAAACCATGTTATGCCGCATACCTACAGCTTCATTGAATACTCAGTTTGTACACAATTTCCAAAGTTAAAAATCTAATGATAATCGTGTTACTTGTCTAAAACCCTTACATTAGCTAATTACATTAAACTGAGAAATATAGAACCTGCTTCCAAAAATTTGAATCTGGAGTTCTGTATACAATTTACTTATAACTTTCCATAATATACAACTTATTCAAAATATTAAAATACCATAACCATATAAAAGGAAGATACTTATCGCTCCAGGAGCAGCAATTAAAAGAGGAGGAGTGTTCTGCTATGGTACCATTTATGGACTACAGTGTTCTAAGTTCTAGATTTATGTTATTGTTATTAGGTTCTTTAAAGGTGTTGCAGGAGTGGCATTAAAGGATGTAATGCATAATGGTAGTATCCGGTCTTGAAATTAAATCCCATCATGAGTGTTCTCCATTTTGTCTTCTTCATTTTTAGGTGGAAAGTACAAAGTTACACATTTGGCTGAATTTTTTTAGGGCATGGCACTATAAATTAGAAGGTTTTATGATGTTTGAATGCGGTATCTTCAGAATTCCTTCCCGATTCTCCCCTCCACATGGAAATGGGTTGATTAAATAACGATAGGTTTATAGTTCAAAAGTGCAATTTATCAATGACCAATAACATTATTTTCGTAATTCCCACAACATTATGACAGCATTATTCAAAGCGGTAAAAAAGGGGGTGGTGATGGACGGAGCATTAAACACTCACACCCAGTCAACAGATCTGGGTTTGATCCATCACCGTTCTTTAGCCCACTCTGCCACCCCAGTTCAGACATGGCCATATGCAAATCAGTCTGACCCTGTGCCTCATGGGAACAGTCCAGCCCGAACTGCCAAGGCATGCCTTCCCTGGACCGGAAACAAGCTTCCTAGGAATGGTTTCTGGCATTTCAGCCGTCTTCAGCCAGGCTTGCTTGAATCCAGTGGCAAAGTGAGCAAGGGACTTACGTCTGAGCATACCCTGCCAACTTATGGCAAACAAAGCGGTACAAAAGGGGGTGGTGATGGACAGGGCATTAGAACCAATCAAACACTCACACCCAGTCAACAGATCAGGGTTTGATCCATCACCGTTCTTTAGCCCACTCTGCCACCCCAGTTCAGACATGGCCATATGCAAATCAGTCTGACCCTGTGCCTCATGGAAACAGTCCAGCCCGAACTGCCAAGCCATGCCTTCCCTGGACCGGAAACAAGCTTCCTAGGACCGGTTTCTGGCATTTCAGCCATCTTCAGCCAGGCTTGCTTGAACCCAGTGGCAAAGTGAGCAAGGGACTCACGTCTGAGCATACCCTGCCAACTTATGGCGAACAAAGAGGTACGAAAGGGGGTGGTGATGGACGGAGCATTAGAACCAATCAAACACTCACACCCAGTCAACACATCTGGGTTTGATCCATCACCGTTCTGTAGCCCACTCTACCACCCCAGTTCAGACATGGCCATATGCAAATCAGTCTGACCCTGTGCCTCATGGGAACAGTCCAGCCCGAAACTGCCAAGCCATGCCTTCCCTGGACCGGAAACAAGCTTCCTAGGACTGGTTTCTGTAGACGTGAGTCCCTTGCTCACCGGTAAATTGATTAATGGGCTTTTTATTACCATTGCTGAGAGAGGAGACAGGAATTATGGGCACTCTTGACCTTGCCTCTCTCATGAGTCAATACACCCTCTCATACTCAAAAATGGTAATAAATTGGAGATATGTACAAAGAGCCAGAGCAGAAACCGTATCTCTTCTTGGATATGCTCATCATAGTCCTGTCGTGTAGTTCCCGCTAGTCTGTAGGACCTGCGCATTTGTCTACACAACATGAATTTTGGGTGAGGTGCCTAGACTGATTCTGAGCACCCCCACAGGATATGTTGACCTAGAGACCAGTTAGTTCACAGTGCCACCATAAGCCCCTCTAAACCTACCAGGGAGTAAATAGTTTCTGCCAACCACTAAACATGACAACCCTGATCCCTCAGGGATCGAGGAGACAGATAAGAACCTTTTGCTCAGTCACTCATGCTTACTTGTGCTAAGAGAAATATATAGATTACACGGTGGGAAATGTTCAATATATTTATTGAACTAACATTATTCTGGTATGGACAATATGTGCTGTGAGATAATTATTAGACAGAAGCAGATGAAAGTGATTACAAGCACCAAAAGCGTAAATAGTAGATACAGTTCTACCATGGTGCAGGCATATAAACAAGGCAGTAATCAGGCATACTCCTACTTTGCCAACCCTAATCTAAGTGTACCTAGAGTGTGTGCAGGTGTAGAGTCAAGAATCTCCCCAAGAGACGATCCAACCCCATAACCTGGTGGGTGAGAATGAAGGACCCCATCTTGGTCATGAACTGGACACCCCTCATGAGATGTCAGACCACTGCGTGGTGAAGTTTCAGCATGCAGGAACCCTTGGTGTCAGCTAAAGTGCCTCCTCTGCTCATCTCATGAGTTGCTCTTTATTTATATTATGAATAGGGCTCCCGGTTTTATGGTATTTATGTTTGGGGTATTTCCTTCTGTATTTATCCATATTTATTTTTTGCAAATTTTATCTGTATTTATCCATATTTATTTATGGTTTTGTGGATAAATGAAGCTGAAATTAGTATATTTCCACATTTATTTTACCGGTAAATATGCATGCACTCATACTTGAATGCCTACCATGTGTCAATGCTGTAAACACCTGCAAAAGATAAATCAATGCACTTAAAAGGAAATATGGAAATTTCATAATCAACCTTGTGCATATCTACTTCTGTTACAGCCTCTTTACTAAAATGCCTTTCTTTTTTAGCCCCCTAACCTATCAATCCACACAGCCATAGGCCTGGCAGACAGTATTTAGAATTACTCAAAAAGCCACCCAATTTCCGTTTTTATCCACATTTAAAACTAAAAACTGACAAGAAAATAAATGTTTTCTGTCTGTATTTACCTGTAAAAATCAGTAAAAACGGATAACAGGGAGCCCTAATTATAAAGCATCCTTGCAATGTGCGTATAGATTGGCAATCTTATGGATATGTAGATAGGCCTGACACCCATGGATAAAGATAGAAACGACATTTGCAAATAGTGCATGGAAGGGCCTTGTACATGATGTTCAAGGCACTGTGATAATGTTGTGCGAAGCTAGATGTATAAACAAAGTATTTTCAGGGAAACTAATCCAACATTGTTGTGCATGAAAAAATGTGCACAGGTCCCCACAGAAATGTTAATGTGAAAAATAGGACAATGTAAGAAATGAGCAGCTTCTCTACATGGGCCTAGCTGGGGCACATAACAGTCCTTTGTGTAGGAAGAATGAAACTCATCAGAATGTCCCAAAAAGCTATAAGCTGTAGCCATACGGAAGACTGAAATACTTGAAGAAGACCTAAATAAGAGATTTTGAATACTTTAAAATGTGGTAACATGATCTCCAAAAGAGATGGCACAAGACAATACTTGTGCCGCAATATATTCTGGGCATAGCTAGTGGAGCCCGTCTCCTAATTTATTTCAAATATATACCATCACAATATACACACTGGCCTTCCTTGATGACTGGAGAATGTACCTTTTTTGTTTGCATTTGTCCTTTAAAGAACAATGAAGACCATGGAAAAATAGAGACTGAGTTTGAAGAATATATCCCAGTCGTACCTACCTCCTGGCTTAAGAATGGGGACCAATGAGTTCTCAAAATATTCAGAATTCAAATGTTTCTGCAAATGTCAGAATTTCTGAATCTGAAAAAATAATGATGGCAGATTGGATATCGACAATATCATTCAATGTCCCACTTCCCAGGGGAAAGTGATTATAAATAATTAGTTTCGCAAGCCTTCAAAAACAAAAAGATACTCTGATTCTTTTCAACTGAGTTGTACCATCTACAGTACTTGGCTTGGGTCTTTGATTTAATGGGCCAGGCTAAAGTCAAGGATGACCGATGAGAGCAGAATGAAAGATACTCACATAGAATCCCAATCACATCCTATGCTGCCTAATACCAGTTATCCATCTCACTGGCATCCCCATTTCACCTCAGTGGTGGAGTCGACAACAGCTTTGAGCGACCTTCTCTGCTGCTTTTCAACCATTATTCAAGTCCTATTTGCCCATGGGTAAAAGCTAAACTTCCCTGTATGGTTCCATGTGTACCAGGGCCTCCAACATGTCCCAATCTAATAATACTTTGACAATACAAATGAACATCTGTCTGCTAAGCGGAAACTGATACTGATTTTGCTGAAATAAATTTGGGGAAGGATGTAATGAATTGTTGCAGCCAACTCTTCTGTGTTTGACTCATCATGAAAGTTACAGTGTAAGTGTGTTTGCCTATCATCTTTAACGGTCCTAAACTGTGTTTGTGATGGTTCCTTGAGGGAAACAGCTTTTACAATGTGGCCGTCACCATGCAATACCATTAATAAGCACCCTTAATAACACATAAGTCCTTACAATGCATGTCTCTACGACTCAAACTTTTACTGCGCATATGCCTTTACCATGAATGCTTTTATGATGTGTAATGAAATCAGTGTTATCATTTGAGATCTCATTGATGATGTCATTACTGATGTCACTGACCTTGTCATGAGTGATGTAATCTGTGAGGTCATTGCAGGGCTGTAAGTTATAGTTACCCTAGTTAACTATAACTGTTAATTTTCAATGGTTTTCTACAAGTGAAATCTGAGCCAAATTATAACGTCCCTGTAACCTTTGTTTTTTTCAGTGAATTTCCTAGGTTTTTGAAATTCTATTTCTAACAGTAACCTGTAACCTTTGAGAGTGGGTCTGCGAGTGGCTGTATAGGTAGGTGAGTGGGTGTGTGAGTGGCTGTATGAGTCTCTGAGAGGGTGTGTTAGTGGGTTTGTGGGTGTATGAGTGACTAAATGAGTCTGTGAGTGAGTGTGTGAGTGACTATGTGTGTGTACATAGCTGTATGAGTGGGTGTAAAAGTGCTTGTGCAGATCCGTGAGTGGGTGCATGAGTGTTTGAGTGGCTCTTTGAGTGAGTGCATGAGTGTCTGAGTAGGTCTATGACTGTGTGGAAATATGGATTTTCCTGGTCAGTTATGTCCCCTATCTTGGACCCCAACGGTCCCATGTGCATGTCACAAGTACATGTATGTTTCCCTCCAGTTCCAGTTATGAAGACGCAAACACATGTGCGTCCACCGTCCACATGTCCTTTGACAGATCCGCCATGAATAGGCCGGATATTCCATTCCTAAATATGAAAGGCCACCGGCTTTATATGGTTCACTTATGCCACTTTACAGTCCAGGCAAGTAGGCCCTGATTCTGTCATCAAAACTCCTCTTGCCTTCTGCCTCTGAAAGCCCCAGTCCGAGCCTGCATCTGTGACCATGAACTTTGTCTCATTCTCTGCGCGGCTCACGAAGCCTGACATCAGCCTACTCTCTGCCAAAAACTGTATTTCACCTTCGAATTATCTGCCTCTCCCTCAGCCGATGCATTCCTGCCTAGTAGTTTAAGTAAACATTCTTCCAGTTATCAAGCAAAAAGGCCCATCTTCTCTGTCCTCATGCAAGTAATTCATAGCCCTGTTACTAGGAAATATTCTGCCTCTCGCATTTCAGTGTAGACACTTAGACGCTTGTGCACGTACACACAGTCAGTATAGAATAGATTCTGTCCGAGAGTCCTTCCTTGTGGATAACATAGTTCTTTAAACATAGGATGTTAGATATGATTTGGGATTAGGTTGACTTGACCCCCCAGACTTTTTGTCTCCACATGTAGAGCTAAATGTCAAGTCCCCTTCACCCCCTAGTTACACGTCAATTACACGTCATGCCGCTGCGCGCGCATCTATGCCAAGTATTATCTTATAGATCCACCTATGCATAACATCATAACCAATCATGTTTCTTTTTACTCCTTATTACGCCCATTTTCGGTTACGCACTTACAGTATCGTTTCTCTTATCAATTGTTACGCCTTCTACATTGGTTTCATTGTAATGTATGTTCTATAAAAGCAATTTCCTGTCAATAAAGTATGTACTTCACTTCCTGAACCCCCGTGGTGACGGAACCTGAAGGCCGCGACTCGAGTCGGCCATTTTGGAATAAAGCCCATTCAGAAACCTCTTATACCACGGATTCTGCCTCTTATTATTCTGAGCTATTTTATTTAAGACTCCGTATGAAATTCAGTCCAGGTAATAGAATATTTACCACATAATGGCGCCCGAACAGGGACACTTTCTCATCTCACGCGCCGGCGGTGCGTTGCAGGCCCGGTCTCCTGCCACAGCTGGACGGACCATAACGCGTACCAGCAGGATTTCCTGTAGCTCCCTCCGGTCAAGCGGGGGCGACTGAGGCTGCGATCAACCCAGACGAGGCGGTGAGAAGTGCGAAGTATCCCGACCAGAGCCTAGCTGAGAGAGCAAGATTCGAGGTATACAGAGGCCCACCAGGTTTTCGAAGTCCCGATGTCCAGAGGGTCCGATGTCCGCAGTCATCGAGTCCAGTCCATTCTCCGAGGCCTTCCGTTTCAAGGAGCTACCCGGTGAGTACCATCGCCGGGGAGGCGTGTTGACGCGCACATAGGTTGTGCCGGTCAAGACGGATTTGGGTACACAAATCCGGTCTGCACTGTTTAGCAGTGTATATGTACTGTTTAGCAGTATATCAAGTATTCCGAAGTATCTAGTTATTGTCGAGAATTATGCTTGGTGATTTAGTTTTGCAGACGATCATCATTGTTGTTCATTTAAATGTTAAATGTTTAATGTGTTAAAACGTCCTGCATATTGTGGTATGAATGACTGTTCATTATTGTGTTTTTTTTGTATTAAGTGTGTTCAAAATTAAGTATCGGATCAGTTGTCAATATGCCGCTCTTTTCGAAATTAAGACAGATCACTACTAGGAAAGGGGTACTCGAAGAAGCCGTCCCTATTCCTCCTAGGGATACTCCAGGGCACTTCATGTATCACAAACATGGCTTAGACGCTATATTATTTCTTGATTTATGGGTAGATTACACCAAGGGATTGCCAGAAAGTCAAAGGTGGCCCGCAGCGGGAACCTGGGATGCAGAGTGCATCATGAAAGTCGAGGAAGAATTATGGAAAAGAAAGGTCAGACAGTCACAGAAAGACGCTGTTGAGTTATGGCGTAAAGAATCTCATAGACGTACAGAAAAAGCACGTAGACAGGAAGAGAAGAGTAAAGAAAGTTCAAATAAAGTTCAAGAAAATCTATTAATTGAGGAAGGTATTAGAGTGAAATCAGAACAAGTGGATAGACAGAGAAATGCCCTTATGAATGGTATGTATCCCCTTCTAGCCGAAGGATTACCTAAGGCTGCTCCAGAGATACCAAAAGACTTGCCACCCCCATTGTTTCCAATCAAGGCACATCCTAAGGGGCACCCTAGAACAGCGGAAGATGTTTTTCTTTCCTCATATTTAGATGACGCAGCTCCCGAGTATGCTAATTCCGCCCCACATAGACCGCATACCAGGGAGGTCCAACGCCAAGATCCAGCACCCGTATCCCTACAGCAACAAGTCGAGTCACAAGTTCCGGCAAGCACATCTGTCTCCGCATCTGTCCCTACAGGTACTTCCATGGCTGTGTCCACACCTATAGTTGCTGTGTCACGTTCGACGAATCCATTCACACCCGATGCCCCAGATGGGGCCACGGGAGGTGCTAGCAATACTTTTACGCCACCTAGAATAAATAAACTTGTTTTTCAAGAGTCAGCGCATTCACGTACACCCAAATTCGTAAGTGAACGTGCGCTTAAGGAACTTCTTATAGATTGTAGATATGACCCAGTGGTCGGTAAAGAGGACGAAATGGTCCTGGCATCATTACGCATCAGACGAGCCGCAGGATATTTAGCGAAGTTACCAGGAATGACTGCGCATCTAGAGAAAATATATCATTTTGTTCAAACAGGGCGAGATCCAGAATGTATTAATAGAGCTATGGAATTCCAGAAAGTAGAGATACAGGGGGAACTGTTACGTTTCCTCATAAACTGTGTGATCAGAAATCAAGACCGACCGGGGGTAGACCCGAATGCAATGCTTATTCTTACAAGATGGAGCCAGAATATATCAGAAGGGAGACACGATAAGCAAAATTGTATAATAGCCATGTGCCGAAAGATCCGTAAAGAAATAGAACGTATTCATGAAGAAAGATTGGAAACAGACGAGTTCGAGCAAGATGAAATGTCCGAATCAGGGGATTCCGTAAGACAATCGGACACCATAGCCTATGTAGGTAGAGGAAGATCCTGTAATAATACTAGATGTTTTTCTGATCCAATACACTCTGTATGTCCAAATAATAGCAGGTATCCGACGCCAATAATAAATCTGAAGTCTCCTGAACATTTGTTTCAAGCCGCAGATAAAATACTCCGAGAACGAAGGGGTTACCACCTCCTCGATTCCATGGATGAGCAAGAATTAGCCAGATCAGCCGTCCACTGGATTGACAGTCCTGGAAAATACGGTGATGAGACCGTAGCACACACGTTTTTTAACCTCAGTCCAGATGAACAACGTTTAGCTGGAATCTATATGATTCAGCAACTCCTTATATTATATAAGAGCCAACATGCTGATCCTGGTCCTTTACCTGATATATTAACTGAACTACTCACGAATAGATGGAGAGGTTCTAGTAACAAGTTAATTAAAGAAATATTAGTGTCACGTAAACAGTACGTCCTTTTTGTAAGCCCAGATCCTTTCTCGCTGCCCAGCAAGGAAAGAAAGCCGTATTACATGGATAGACAAAATCCCTTACGAGAAGTGCACCCAATAAAAGGCGAAGACAATCAGTTTCACCGTGTATTTGTATACACACCCATAACAAAAATTGAATTGTTAGAAATGAAGAAAGTAGTACCCAGTCATGACAAAGACCCAGCGGGTTTTCACCGAGAAATTAAAGACATGTTACTGATGGGAGAGTATACCTATCCTGATATTATGACGATATTAAAGGTGCTAATGCCTGCTGGCATTTATGAAAAACTGAAAGAAAAGAGTGGGAAGTGGGAGACCAAAAAATAGATTGGACAGCATTAGAAACAGAGGAAAGGGCCCGAACTGCAGGTTCAGGGCTCGGGGATAAAGTTAAAGCATTACCAGGTTTACTAGTACAAGTACTGCCACGTTTATTAACTACGAAAAAGGAAGATTGGGGTGCAATCTCAGCCTGTAAACAAAAGCATGATGAAGACACAAGTGATTATTATGCCCGATTTGAAAAATGTTTTGGTGTAAATAGTGGTATAAAAGCAAGTAGTGAGTCGTATCCACATTTATTTGTGACAAAATTAGTGGAAAATGCATTGCCTCCAGTGAAGAATAGGATATTGAAATTTGAGAGTACCTGGCAAAGTAACACTCCGTCACAAATGCTACAAATGTTACAGTATCATCACAATAGAATTAGAGATGAACAAGAACACGAACAAAGACGTATGAAGGATACAAAAATGAAAATGCTAGTTTCCCAGACAGTACCAGCGGATGGTCACAAAAAGGGTGTGACACATTCCGGAGATTCAGCAGTTCCTGTAAAGGGAACATGCAATTACTGTAAACAACTAGGCCATTATGTACACGATTGTCAAGTCTTGAAGCGTAATATAGCTATAGGTATTGCGAAAGAAAGACCACGACCACTCAGACAGGATCAGAATGAACAAGGAGCTACGCAGCATGGACAGTCCATGCCAGCTCAGCAACAGTCTATGCCAGCCTTACAACAACCCATACAGTTTGTGCCAGCTGCACCACCGATGCCTGCTACTGCCACACAAACCACAACACGACAAATGTATCAGACTGCACAGTATGAATATCCTGAGTATCAGCGTTACGCATGAACTAGCCTAGAGAGGGAAGTTGACTTACCCCTTATTGAGATTCCTGTAGATCAAGAAGGACCTTATGTACATAGTGAATTATTAGGTCAAGACAGAAGATTCTTACTCGATACGGGGGCAAGTCGAACAACAATAAAGCGTAGTGAAGTTCCAGGGGCACCCCTCTCAGGCTCTCAAAATGTTTCCCTTGGTTTCTCAGGAAAGCCTATTGTTAATGAGGTATCACAGCCACTTCCACTTACGATTGGTCCCTTGACACGAACTACTGATTTATTGCTTACCAAATCTTGTCCAGAAAACCTGTTAGGTATAAAGACATTGAAAGCCCTAGGGGCTATTATCTGTTGTTCTCCGGAAGGAGTAAGATTGTTTTTACGTGATTTTAAAGGTCATTATGTATCCAGAGACATGGATCGCCGATTACAGACTTTACCAGCACATCTATGGGCACAAGGCCCCACTGATGTTGGTTGTATGAACATTACACCATACCGAGTCACATTAAAGGCAGGAGTGGTACTACCACGAATGCGACAATACAAGTTACCGCAAGATGCTGTAGTGGCTTTACTACAAATCATTGACGAGCTAATTGCCCAAGGAGTAGTTGTAGAAACAGACTCCAATGTATGTAATTCACCGATAATTCCGATTCTTAAACGAACAGATCCTACAGCCCCGCCAGTATATCGATTGGTTATTGATTTACGCGAATTAAACAAATGCATTGTGCCACAATTCCCTGTGGTCCCCGATATCTCATCATTATTGACAGCCATTGATTCCGAAGCAACATTCTTTACTGTAATTGATCTCAAGAATGCCTTTTTCAGCGTCCCCATAGATCCGGAAAGTCAATATTTGTTCGGATTCAGTTTAAATGGGCGCAGTTTTAAATTCTCACGCGCTCCTCAAGGATTTACAGAAAGCCCCAGCATCTATAGCCAAGCACTGAAACGAGAACTCGACAGTATCCACATGCCAGTTAACACTGCACTGCTTCAATATGTCGATGATCTGCTGATCACCGCGAGAAGCGAGCCCGAATGTGAAAAGGCTTCTCTGACAGTTTTACATTTTCTAGCCGACAAGGGGCACAAGGTGTCTCCTTCTAAGCTGCAATTCTGTGTCCAGCGAGTTATTTATCTTGGTCACTCGCTGTCCAAGGAGGGAAGGCAGCTTACACCAGATCGCATTCAGTTAATTGCTAACATGTCAATACCCAAGACACAAAAGGAGGTGCGGGCTTTCATAGGCCTCACTTCATATTGTAGGCAGTGGATCCCTCAGTATGCATTCCTAGCAAAACCACTCATTCAGTTGACAACACAGGAGGCAGCCACATCGACTGTCCTCCCTTGGACTCAGGATCACACACAAGCTTTTGAAAGCTTAAAGAAAGCTCTATGTCAAGCACCTGTTTTAGCGACACCATGTTACAGCAAATATTTTACACTCTTTGTTACAGAACGCGAAGGTACTGCCTTGTCAGTACTCACTCAGGAACAAGCAGGATCACACAAGCCATGTGCTTATTTCTCTAGTACATTAGATCCCGTAGCTCAGGCTTTGCCTGCGTGCCTGAAATCAGTGGCAGCAACAGCTTTAGCAATCAGACAAAGCGATGCCATAGTGTTAGGACATCCATTGACAGTACAAGTACCACATGCAGTAGAAGTTCTTGTGAACCGAACGCAAACACAACACCTGACCATAGCAAGACTTACCGGTTATGAACTGACATTGTTTCAGCCACACATAGAGATCCGACGTTGTAATACATTGAATCCTGCTACACTTTTACCTGTAATTGGAACAGACCCACTAGCTCATGATTGTGTTGAAGTTATTGAAATAAAGACGAAACCCAGACAAGACTTAACAGACGTTCCATTGTTAGATCCAGACCTGACGTTATATGTAGATGGATCGTGCATGAGAACAAGTACAGGAGATTTAGTGGCCGCGTATGCAGTCACAACAGACACTGAGGTTATTGAAACAAACTGTATAGATACTTTGTCAGCCCAAGCAGCAGAACTTATTGCTCTAACACAAGCCTGTATTCAAGCCACAAGTAAGAAAGTTAACATATACACTGATTCACGTTATGCATTCGGAGTTGTACATGACTTCGGGGTGCTTTGGCGAGAGAGGGGTTATTTAACTTCTCATGGGACCCATATTCAGCATGGGTCTCTCATTCATGCTTTGTTAGACGCAATCCATCTGCCCACAGCTATATCGATTATGAAATGTAAAGCACACATGAAGGTTACTGATATCATTTCTCAAGGCAATGATTTAGCTGACAGAACAGCTAAACAGACTGCTCAGACTCGCACATCCGACATGACAAAGACAATAGTTCGGACACCAATACAGTGTATGACGATTAAGGATCCCGCACTTGATATAATTGACATACAGTCACATGCCACAACAGAAGAAATAAAGAAATGGACTGAACTAGGAGGGATCCAGACAGATCAGGGATGGGTGACAAAGGAGAAATCTGTATGGTTTCTTCCTGACTCTATGGTCCAAGCCATTATAGCTACAATTCACAGTCCGGCGCATTTAGGAGAAAAAGCTATGCTAGACAGCATTCAACACCTTTGGTTTAATAAACATCTACGAACTGCAGCTAAACAAAAAGTCCGTACCTGTATGATATGTTGCCAGTTCAACCCAGGAAAAAGTGTTCCCGTAGAGCAGGGTGGATTTCAGCCTCCCGATCATGCTTTTGAAGTCCTCCAGATGGATTATATCCAGATGGAACGATGTCGAGGATTCAAATATGTTCTTGTAGTTGTCTGCGCTCTTTCCCGATGGACTGAAGCGTACCCAGTATCGGATTACACTGCCCCGACTACTGCCAAGCAGCTAGTTCGAGAATTCTTCCCACGGTACGGTTTACCACGTGTTGTATATTCGGATAACGGCCAGCCTTTTTCATCCGAATTAATGAAACATGTTTCACTTTTGCTGGGATATCAGTGGAAGTTTCATTGTGTCCGACACCCCGAGGCAGCAGGTCTCGTGGAACGACATAATCAAATTTTGAAAATCAGATTGTCAAAAATATGTAAGGAGAAAGGTGTTGACTGGATAGTAGCCTTACCAGTTGCATTATTTTACATAAGAATGGTAGCACACTCTCGAACAGGGCTATCCCCTTATGAGGTGATCTTTGGTAGACCACCGAATATGTGGGGGACGCCTATACCCCGTAAAATAACTGATGTTGATTGTAATATGCTGACAGATTACCTGGCTTCCTTGATGTCTGCACTACAATCTTGTCGTTCACAGGTAGCTGCAGCTTTTCCTGACAACACTGAGGTGAAACCCCATGACGTAATCCCGGGCGATTATGTCCTTGTGAGGAACTTTGACAGAAAGACTCAACTGGAGCCCAGGTGGAAGACACCTAAGCTGGTCCTGTTGACCACAAGGACAGCCGTGAAGATCGAAGGAAGAAAGGGTTGGATCCATTCAAGCCACATCAAGAAATTTCACGGACTTCCTTCGGATATAAACAGTCCTCCTCGTGTGTCTTCACCCATTGACTCAAAGCTACCTTTGGCTGAGGCCAGTAGCACAGACCTTTATAAATTAAAACTCAGACCCAGGCCGTCGGCCGATTTGATTGTTTAAGTCCTCTCCAAGGTGAAGCGGTTGAATCTGTCCCCGACATGTATCCCTTGAGTCTGAATCATGAACAATCAAGAACAATGTTGAAACGACATGCATACTGTAAAACACTGCGTAGCCACTGTATAGTGACATTATTAATTTTGTTTTTCTTGAGTTTTATAATAATTACTGCAAGTATATTGTTGCATATGTATTATCCTGTTTCTAAACATATTTCCAATATAACTAATGAACATTCTTTTAGTGACCTACCCCCACATGAATTATCCTATAGACTTGCGCTGCGTGATAACACTTTCATTAGTATGTTACACCATTCCCATCAGACTAGTAATGCCACTAATTGTTGGGTGTGTGGCCGACTCCCTCCCTATCAGAATAACAAAGGAGTTCTGCCTTTCTTCCCCCATCCGTTCACACATAATGGCTCCTGTGGAGCATGGTTTAGTTTACTAAATTCCATAGACTCAGACACGGCAGTTTATCAACACCATTGGATATGGGGAAATCTGAATCTAGTTTTATTCAAAGTCTGTTACCCTGATAAGAAGGGTCACCCCAGTAGAACAGGAACTGATCTAGAAAATGAAGTGTATGGATTAGGTAATTTTACACCTAATCTTATGATTCTGAATGTCGAATCCGAAGTTGAACTAATTCTGCCCACTATGTCAGTACTTCCAGTTAAGGGTGAATTATGTGTAAGAAAAGTTGGTTCCATACATATGGGCCATAGCAAATGCGTTACTACAGTAGAATATAGTGATCAAGGTAAATCTTCATTTAGATCTTCTCGCCATTCCTACTTTATATGTGATCAGACCGCATATATACGTCTGCCTCTAGATTGGGATGGTACCTGTTACATAGCATTCCTTTTGCCACCTGTTTTCCTAGCTCCCCCTGATTATTATCGAAATGTTCATTTAGTACACAATAGAGAGCGAAGAGATCTCCCCATTGTCGATTACACTGAGACGGCATGGGACAAGTATGTAGATTTTAATAAAGGCATCTTTCCCTATATAGGTACTGTTACTAACAGTAAGCTGATACGTAGATTAACTAGAACCCTTGAAGCAGTAGTGAACGAGACTATTTCCGCCTTAGGCAATTTAACGGAAGAGCAGTCTGCTATGCGGATTGTTGTGCTTCAAAATCGTCTTGTCCTTGACGTCATCCTGGCTGATAGGGGCGGAGCTTGTAGGGTCATCGGATCAAGCTGCTGCGTATTCATACCAGAAAATTCGCCATCTGTATATAAAGCCATCACTCGCCTTCATAAGATTGTAAGCCAGATACACCAGAACCCAGGCACTTGGACTTGGTCCAGTTGGTTTTGGAATGCGGTATCAGCCTGGGGATGGAGAGTTTTATCCTTCCTAGGTATTGGCCTTCTCATACTATTCAGTTGCTGTCTATGTCTACAATGTGGACCAGCGATTTGTGGTCTGTGTGCCACATCGTGCATTCCACATCAAGATTTTCATTCAAGATCCCGGAAGAAGAAAGAAGAACAAATGATGCTATATGAACAGATCAATGGATTGATGAAGATTGATATCTCTTGAAGGGCAAGTAGGGGACAAGGAGGGAATGTGGAAATATGGATTTTCCTGGTCAGTTATGTCCCCTATCTTGGACCCCAACGGTCCCATGTGCATGTCACAAGTACATGTATGTTTCCCTCCAGTTCCAGTTATGAAGACGCAAACACATGTGCGTCCACCGTCCACATGTCCTTTGACAGATCCGCCATGAATAGGCCGGATATTCCATTCCTAAATATGAAAGGCCACCGGCTTTATATGGTTCACTTATGCCACTTTACAGTCCAGGCAAGTAGGCCCTGATTCTGTCATCAAAACTCCTCTTGCCTTCTGCCTCTGAAAGCCCCAGTCCGAGCCTGCATCTGTGACCATGAACTTTGTCTCATTCTCTGCGCGGCTCACGAAGCCTGACATCAGCCTACTCTCTGCCAAAAACTGTATTTCACCTTCGAATTATCTGCCTCTCCCTCAGCCGATGCATTCCTGCCTAGTAGTTTAAGTAAACATTCTTCCAGTTATCAAGCAAAAAGGCCCATCTTCTCTGTCCTCATGCAAGTAATTCATAGCCCTGTTACTAGGAAATATTCTGCCTCTCGCATTTCAGTGTAGACACTTAGACGCTTGTGCACGTACACACAGTCAGTATAGAATAGATTCTGTCCGAGAGTCCTTCCTTGTGGATAACATAGTTCTTTAAACATAGGATGTTAGATATGATTTGGGATTAGGTTGACTTGACCCCCCAGACTTTTTGTCTCCACATGTAGAGCTAAATGTCAAGTCCCCTTCACCCCCTAGTTACACGTCAATTACACGTCATGCCGCTGCGCGCGCATCTATGCCAAGTATTATCTTATAGATCCACCTATGCATAACATCATAACCAATCATGTTTCTTTTTACTCCTTATTACGCCCATTTTCGGTTACGCACTTACAGTATCGTTTCTCTTATCAATTGTTACGCCTTCTACATTGGTTTCATTGTAATGTATGTTCTATAAAAGCAATTTCCTGTCAATAAAGTATGTACTTCACTTCCTGAACCCCCGTGGTGACGGAACCTGAAGGCCGCGACTCGAGTCGGCCATTTTGGAATAAAGCCCATTCAGAAACCTCTTATACCACGGATTCTGCCTCTTATTATTCTGAGCTATTTTATTTAAGACTCCGTATGAAATTCAGTCCAGGTAATAGAATATTTACCACAACTGGATGCATGAATGTCTGAGTAGGTCTGTGGGTGGGTGCATGAGTGTTTGAGTGGGTCAGTGAGTAGGTCTGTGAGTGGGTGTATTATTAGTCTCTGAGTGGGTGTGTGATTGAGTGGTGAGCCCCTGAGTGGGTCAGTGAGTGGGTGAATGAGTGTCTAAAAGCCTTGTTCTGCTAGTTTCTGATCTCTATTTTGCCTTTTTCTGCTTGTTGCTAACCTTTACTTTGCCTCTTTCTGCAAATTTCTGATCTCTATTTTGCCTCCTTATGTTCGTTACTGACCTTTAGTTTGCCTCTTTCTGCTCATTGTTGACCTTTATTCTGCCTCTTTCTGCTCATTTCTCACCTTTGTCGTGCCTCTTTCTGTTCACTGCTCACCTTTATTCTGCCTCTTTCTGCTCATTTCTGACCTTTATTCTGCCTCTTGCTCTTGTTTCTGACCTCTATTTTGCCTCTTTCTGCTCATTGCTTACCTTTATTCTGCCTTGTTCTGGTTGTTTCTCACCTTTATTTTGCCTCTTTTTGCTCATTTCTGACCTTTATTCTGCCTCTTACTGCTCGTTTCTCACTTTTATTTTGCCTCTTTCTGCTCGTTGCTGACATTTTGCAGACTTTTTCCTTGTCATTTCTCACCTGTATTTTGTCTCTTTCTGCTTGTTTCTCACCTTTATTCTGCCTCTTGCTGCTTGTTTCTGACCTATATTTTGCCTCTTTCTGCTACTTTTTTACCTTTATCTTGCCTCTTTCTGTCCGTTTCTAACATATTGTTGTCTCTTTCTGCTCATTGCTGACCTTTATTTTGCCTTTCTGCTCGTTTCTCACCTTTATTTTGTCTCGTTCTGCTTGTTACTCACCTTTATTTTGCAACTTTTAACTCATTTCTAACCTTTATTCTTCCTCTTTCTGTTTGTTTCTCACCTTTAATCCACCTCTTTCTGCTCGTTTCTCACCTTTATTTTATCTCATGCTGCTCGTTTCTGACCTATATTTTGCCTCTTTTTGCTAATTTCTTATCTTTATCTTGCCTGTTTCTGCACATCTCTCACCTTTTTTGCCTCTTTCTGCTCATTGCTGACCTTTATTTTGCCTTTTCTGCTCATTTCTCACCTTTATTTTGCCTCTTTCAGCTGATTTCTAACCTTTATTCTGCCTCTTTCTGTTTGTTTCTCACCTTAATTCTGCCACTTGTTGCTCTTTTCTGACCTCTATTTTGCCTCTTCCTGCTCATTACTGACCTTTATTTTGCCTCTTTCTGAGCATTGCTGACCTTTGTTCTGACTCTTTCTGCTTGTTTCTCACCTTTATTCCGCCTCTTTCTGCTCATTGCTGACCTCTATTTTGCCTCTTTTTGCTCATTTCTGACCTTTATTCTGCCTCTTACTGCTCGCTTCTCACCTTTATTTTGCCTCTTTCTACTCATTGCTGACCTTTATTTAGCCTCTTCTGCTCATTTCTGACCTGTATTCTTCCTCTTACTGCTCGTTTTTCACCTTTATTTTGCCTCTTTCTGCTCGTTGCTGACATTTATTAAGACTCTTTCTGCTAATTTCTTACCTGTATTCTGGCTCTTTCTGCATGATTCTAACCTTTATTCTCCCTCTTGCTGCTCGCTTCTGACCTATATGTTGCCTCTTCCCGCTCCTTTCTTACCTTTATCTTGCCTCTTTGTGCTCGTTTCTCACCTTTTGTTCCTCTTTCTGCTCGCTGCTGACCATTATTTTGCTATTTCTCTGCTGATTTCTCACCCTTATTTTGCCTCTTTCAGCTAATTTGTAACCTTTATTCTGCCTCTTTCTGTTTGTTTCTCACCTTTATTCTGCCTCTTGTTGGTCTTTTCTGACCTCTATTTTGCCTCTTTCTGCTCATTACTGACATTTATTTTGCCTCTTTCTGCTCATTGCTAACTTTATTCTGCCTCTTTGTGCTTGTTTCTCACCTTCATTTTGCCTCTCTTTGCTATTTTCTAACATTTATTCTGCCTCTTACTGCTCGTTTCACACCTTTATTTTGCCTCTTTCTGCTCATTGCTGACATTTTACAGACTATTTCAGTTCATTTCTCACCTGTATTTTGCCTCTTTCTGCTTGTTTCTCACCTTTATTCTGCCTCTGGCTCCTCCTTTCTGACCTATATTTTGCCTCCTTCTGCTCATTTATTACCTTTATTTTGCCGCTTTCCGCTCGTTTCTCACCTTTTTTGCATTGTTCTGCTTGTTGCCGACCTTTATTTTGCCTTGTCTGCTCGTTTCTCACCTTTATTTTATCTCTTTCCGCTTGTTGCTCACCTTTATTTTGCCTCTTTCAACTCATTTCTACCCTCTATTCGGCCTCTTTCTGTTTGTTTCTCACCTTTATTCTGCCTCTTTCTGCTTGTTTCTTACCTTTATTCTGTCTCTTGCTGCTCGTTTCTGATCTATATTTTGCCTCTTTTTGCTCATTTCTTACCCTTATCTTGCCTGTTTCTGCACATTTCTCACCGTTTTTCCTCTTTCTGCTCGTTGCTGACCTTTATTTTGCCTTTTCTGCTCATTTCTCACCTTTGTTTTGCCTTTTTCTGTTTGTTTCTCACCTGTATTTTGCCTCTTTCAGCTAATTTCTAACCTTTATTTAGCCTCTTTCTGCTAATTTCTGACCATTATTATTCCTCTTACTGCTCGTTTTTCACCTGTATTCTGGCTCTTTCGGCATGATTCTAACCTTTATTCTCCTTCTTGCTGCTCGTTTCTGACCTATATTGTGCCTCTTCCTGCTCATTTCTTACCTGTATCTTGCCTCTTTGTGCTCGTTTCTCACCTTTTTTGCCTCTTTCTGCTCATTGCTGACCTTTGTTTTCCCTTTCTCTGCTCGTTTCTCACCCTTATTTTGCCTCTTTCTGTTAATTTCTAACCTTTTTTCTGCCTCTTTCTGTTTGTTTCTCACCTTAATTCTGCCTCTTGTTGCTCTTTTCTGACCTTTATTTTGCCTCTTTCTGCTCATTACTGACATTTATTTTGCCTCTTTCTGCTCATTGCTGACTTTATTCTGCCTCTTTGTGTTTGTTTACCACCTTTATTTTGCTTTTTTTCTGCTCACTGCTGACCTTTATTTGACCTCTCTTTGCTATTTTCTGACATTTATTCTGCCTTTTACTGCTCGTTTCTCACCATTATTTTGCCTCTTTCTCTGCATTGCTTACCCTAATACTGATTCTTTCTGGCAGTTATAGTTATGATGTAGTTTTCATAGGAAGAGAGTTTTTTTCATTTGCCAATAACTTTGGCGTTGTTTGATGAATCCTTGCAAAGTTTTCAAAACTAGTTTGTCATTTACTTCAGCTGCTGTCTTATAAATTTCAGGGTGATCTATTACGGGTGGCCTGACTAAAATGGGGGGTCCCAAAACATGCTTTCCCATTGTTAATTTCCATAGCAACTTTAGGCACGACTACAACCCGCACTGCTGAACGGAATTACACCAAATTTGACAGAAAGGTAGCTGGTGGTCCAGAAGACTACCTTTCTGTAAATAGGCATCAATCTTTCCAACACTTCAAACCAGGATGTGCTGGCAGCCGTCTTGGGACTCGGCTTGAGCCAAGTATAAAGTATATATGTATATATATATATATATATATTCAATGAAAAAACCAAAGGTTTCACACATGTTATAGTTAGCTGGACTTTTCACTCGTAAAAAACCAATGAAATTCCCCCGTTATAGTTAGTTCAGCTAACTATAACTCGCGCGCCCGCAATGCACTACTGATGACGTCACATATTACATCACTCATGACATGGTCAGTGACATCACTCATGACATCACTGATGACATCTCAAATGACATCACTGATGACATCATCCAGTGAATGTGTGTTTTTCTGAAAATTAAAAAAGTTTAATATATGTATATCTCAAGGTCGATGGAAGAATAAATGAGTATATAAGTGTCTAAATTGATGATTTGTTTTTTATAAATTGATTGTGTAACTGACTGATTAAGTGTATCTTTATGAATACATGGCTAAGTGAGTAATGTTTAAATTTGTAAATACCTGTATCAGTCTCTCACTTTGTATATAAGTGGCTGCATGGGTTGGTGAGTAGCTACATGAGTGTCTATATAGGTTATTAGTTGGTTTTTTGAGTATCAGTATGAGTGTGTGAGTGTCTTCATGGTTCGGTGGGGGTTATTATGTAGTGCATAGGTGCATGAATGAGTGACTCACTGTTTGTATGTGTTGAAGACAGCATGTGTGTAGGACCGTATGGGTGGATGAGTGTGTGTATGGGTGTGTTAGTGAGTGAATGACTGTCTCAATAGTGTCTTTATGAGTAACTACATATTTTTTAAACTAGTATATATGACAATTGGTGTATATAAGTAAGTATATGTGCGAGTGAGAGATTGGAAGAGTGCCTGTATGAATAAGTATGTGTTTCTATAAGTGATTATTTAAAAGACTAAGTATGTGTAAGTTTCTGTAAAAGTAAGTGTGGTGGTGTGTGTATAACTGTATATGCAGGTAAATGGATGTTTGATTCTTTATTAGCATGAGTGACTATGTGTGAGTAACTCTATGAATGAGTGGCATTGTGTTACAGGATGTTTAGGTGTATGAGTACATATGATGTGTGAGTACATGTATGAGTGACTGTATAGGATTGTTGGTGGATGAGTGGATGTGTATGTGGATCTTAGAATTACTGAATAGGTTGTTGTAACTGTTATTTGTATGTCCATTTTTTTGAAAATTTCAGTCTCTATTTTTAAATGTGTGTATCAAAGGTTATATTAGGGTGAGAGGAGGTCTACCACTCTATCACAAGGATGATGTCATCAGTGATGTCATTTGAGATGTCATCAGTGATGTCATGAGTGATGTCACTGACCATGTCATGAGTGATGTAATATGTGACGTCATCAGTAGTGCATTGCGGGCGCGCGAGTTATAGTTAGCTGAACGAACTATAACGGGGGAATTTCATTGGTTTTTTACGAGTGAAATGTCCAGCTAACTATAACATGTGTGAAACCTTTGGTTTTTTCATTGAATTTCTAAGGTTTTTTAAATGCTAATTCCTAACTATAACGTGTGTGAAACCCATGGTTTTTTCAGTGAATTTCAAAGGTTTTTTAAATGCTAACTCCTAACTATAACGTGTGTGAAACCCATGGTTTTTTCAGTGAATTTGCAAGGTTTTTTAAATGCTAATTTTTTTTTTTTTCTTCTTTTTTTTTTTACATATTTTTATTTTAATTTTCTATCCTTTTTTAAAGACTATGGTTAAATTTTTAAAATTCTACAATATGTTTTTATTTTACATTTTTTATAAAATAAACAGGTAAAATTTTTTAGCAATACATTTTTTCCTTTTTTTTAAAATATTTTTTTAGTGCGCGTACGGTAAGCTTACGGTAAGCGTACGGTTTACGCAATGTCCGTAATTTATCTACGCTGTTTGCGTATAGTTACGCAATTTGCGTAGCCGCGCGTACTCCGCGTGGGGCGCGTACGCTACACGCGCACGTTACGCGGAAGTGTTGGGGAGTGACTGTTATGCGCATGCGCGCGAGCGCGTGTCTTTTTTACGCGCATGCGTACTTTTGCCGTAAGCGTACCGTAAGCGCACCGTAAGCGTACGGTTGGTCATGTGATCATGAAACACAACTTTTGATTGGTTGAAACTACTTTCAGTTCTAGAACTCTCCTACACCACACCCATTCCCCTCATTTCTGCTTGTGATCCCTTAGGAGAAGGAGCTGGGTTGTCTTTGTGATACGATGGCAGAACAGCAGAGCTCTTCTGAGAGTGAGGCTAGCAGCACTACCTTGAGGCAGAGAGCGAGGAAACAAAAGACCTCTTACGTATGGGAGTATTTTACTTTTCCAGAAGGCCAGCAAAAGGTAAATGCACCCTTAGTGACTTGTAAGCTGTGTAAGCGTGTACTTTCAAGAGGGAATCCTGACAGGAAGTATTCCTTTGGGAATCACACCATGATGAGACACCTTAAGGATGTACACAGAAGGACACATGCTCGACTTACTGAAGGTAACCCTTCAGTAAATCAACCAAGCACATCCACAGCAGCTCAGCCTGGACCATCATCTGCAGGGCCGAGTCCTTCTTCTGCAGGTCAGGTGAGCCCTTCATCTGTGGTGGGAGCATCTCCTTTTTCTGGTCCTCTGGAAACTAACCCTCGGTTTCTGAGGGTTGATATACGGTGCGCCACTTGTCATGATCTAATTTGTCATAGGGAGACCAGTATTTCCCTAGGGAACAATAAAATAGATCAGCACATTTGTCGTAGAGACTAATATTCCCACTCTTTCTTTCCTCTGTCCCTGCATGAACACAACGGCTCTTTTAAGAGCCAACCTTACCTTTCATCTATTTTTTATATATTTTTTTAAAAACTTTTTTTTTGTTTTTTTTTACCGTACGCGTACGGTACGCGTAATTTTTTTTTTTTTTTAAAAACTCTAAAAATCAATTATCACATTACAAGGTCCTTGAGAGACTACAATTAAAAACTGAAAATGTGATTGTAGAGAAGTGGAAAAAAGGGACCATGACATTATTGACTTACCATACCCACTCAAAAAAAGATTTATTCATTTAATTTTTTTTTTAATTGCTTTAAAAATGGTTCTAGTTTTCGAAAATGTTCTATCTCAATCTGAAAAAAAAGAAAAAAGTATTAATATTTAATAAAACATTTTATAATACAGTACACATATTTACATATTTTTCAAAAAATATTTTTGCCTTTTTTTTGCTGTTTTCAGAAAATATTGCATTTCACTATAAATTGTGAAAGCAATTGCATTCATCATTTAACAGCAGGCAAAAAAAAAATTAACAATCTCAAAGATTGTTTTAAAAAAGCCCACAATCTCTTTTTGCATAAACATAACTTTATAGAAATGCATAATATTCTTAAAAAATATCATCTAATATCAATACTTATTTCTTTAAAATACCGTCTGATTTTTTTGTTTCAGAAGTATAATCACAATAATATATCTCAAATAACTCCACAATACATCTGGTTCCATTTCCTTTAGGCCAAATAGTAATTTTAAATTTCTTTTTTTGTTTAATTTCCAATGGTAATCCAATAAAAATCTAAAGTTTAAATTGTACAGATGTCACCGATTCTCTGTAACATTTTGGTTTCCGAAAGATTAATTAATAATTAAATAAGTCCACAATAGAATTGTTTACTTTTCCGCATGGCCATATAGTAATTTTAAAAATCTTTTTTGAAAAAATTTCCAATGGCAATCCAATAACATTCCAAAATTTATATTGTGCAGATGTTACCGATTTTTTCTAAATTTTTGGTTTTCCAAAGTTTCCTTAAAAAATGGAAAAATTCCACATTACAATTGGTTACCTTTCCATTAGGCCAAATGATAATTTGTTAAATCTTTTTATTTGTAAATTCCAAATGGTAATCCAATAAAATGGTAAAATTGTTTTGTCCAGATGTTGCCAAATCTCTCTAAAATTTAGGTTTCAGGAAGATTAGATAGGAATTTGCTAAATCAAAAGGCAAACGTTGCTTAAAAATCAATTGGGAATCATTACACAGTGTCCAGCCTTTTTCACATTTAAGATAAACTGTGTAATGACCAGAAGTTACAGTAGGTCCATCATGGAAAATTATTGCAACTGTTACAAAAGTTTTTCCTGAAATTGATAATTGCTGTCCTGTAAACTTCTTTATTAAAGTATCCAATTCTGAACCATCAGCTCTACATCGTTGCATCATTAAAATTACATACTGTCTGTATTCCTTTAAAATTAATGTTGAAAACATGTCAGATTTACACTCACCGCATTGCATGCTATGATTAGCATCTTTAACTAATTTAGCAAAAGTGACTGTTTTACTCTCTGGCAATGTTAAATAAATAAACCTTTCAGAATCAACATTAGAGCCACATATATTATAACAGTTTTCACAACTATGTTCCCATTTATAAGAGAGACCAAACATATTTTCAATGGGAACCCCTTCTTCTTCCAGTACCTGAAGAAAATAAATCAAGAATTCCTGTGCGTCTTGCTGTACATTTTGAGAAAACTGTGTTCGTCCTGAACATACATCTAAAACTTTTCTAATTTCAGTAGCACTTTCTATTTGAGTTTTATCATTACTCAGCTTTTCAAAAAGGAGACTCAGCACAGAACAGAATCTTTTTCCCTGATTTATTATTATCTGCTCTTGCAAACTTTCCAGATAAAATGCAACATTCAGCACTACATTAGCGTAGCAGTTGACACCAGAGCTATTTTCAAAATGACACCCTACAACCTGTTCTTCATTTTCCTTTTTCTTTTTGCTTGCAATTACATCACTCCTCTTTTTTTTCCTCCTCTCTACATCTTCATTACAGATATTCTCATTTCTCCTTTTACGAGAAACTACACGTTTCTCCAACACAGGATACTGACCTAAATGAGGAGCATAGCTTCTTCTTAATCTATTATACTCCTTTACACAATTTGTATCAGCACTAACTTTTGAATCATCAAAGTCTATCATGAATAAACCTGATAATGTTTTCACTCGTGACAAAGCAACATATGCCATACCTTCTTTGAACACAGTTGAACCAATGTTCACAAATGCACAATCTACAGTCAATCCTTGAGATTTGTGAATAGTTACAGCATATGCTAGCGAAAACGGAAACTGCTTCCTACGTACATATAAGTCTTTCACAAGCATGAAACGAACTGAACAACGACAAATGTCTTTTCTATCCGATCAAATTTTATTTTTAAACATTCAATTCCATCTTTTTTCTGATAATTAATAAAACCCACAACTCTTCCCATAGCTCCATTAACTAAACCTTTTTCAACATCCAAATTTCTCCTTAAAAATACTCTACAGTTCATGCAAACATATAGATTTTTTTCTAATCCAGCTGTTTTCTTCTCTAGTGAATCCAATTTATTTTTCAGTGTGCCTGTTAATGTGACAGTAATTCTTCCATCCTCAATTTTGTCCACTGCTTCCAATTTCCTGATATCTTCCTTTTCCAATTTCAAAAGCTCCTCATTGAATATTGAGCATTCACGTAGAGTTGGCATTAAGCAGATGACACTTTTGTTTTCTGCAATGTTCTTGTATATCTTCTCTGCAACTATTTCTTCCTTTGGAAATAAATTATGTAGCAGCCGACTCTGTAATGCTTTTTTGCCAGCTTCTGTGAGTAGTCCAATCCTGATATCTTTCAGAATACTTCCATATTCTTCATCGTTTGCTTGCCTCATATTAGTTGTAAGTTCCTTGTACTCAAAGAAGGACCAAATATTTGTATTACCGATGCTTCCCAATGACTTCTTCGTGTCTTCATGTGTCACAGTATTAAACACTGGTTGTCCTTTAACTGGAGTAAGTTGCAAAAGATCTCCAAAAACTATGACGTGTTTTCCTCCAAATAACACGTCATAGTCTGTCTTCAGAATTTGCTGCATTCTTAAATGCACAAAGGCAAGCATTAAGTTTGATACCATGCTCACCTCATCAATAATGAGAACTTGCATCTTCTTCAATACTCTTGAAACTTCCAAGCATGCTTCTCCAGTTAGCTGGTTGTATTGTATTTTGTTCTCATGCTCCACTGGTAACATTAGCAAACAATGTAAAGTGATTCCTTTTATGTTATATGCTGCTAACCCAGTTGGAGCAGTAACCACACAAGACAAAGTAGAATCCGTTTTTTGCTGTAGGTAGCTTCTGATGACTTTTATTAGGAAACTTTTTCCAGTTCCAGCTTGTCCGCTTACATACATCCTGATTGGATGAAATGATGTGCATGAGCACTATTTTTTTTCATGTAGAAATCCGTGATCAATTTTTTTTCTGATCTCTTCATAAATTTGTTGCTGCTCTTCGTTCAGTTGTCTTTCCAAATTTTGTAAGTCTATAAATTCTCCTTGAGCTTGATTCATAGCCGTTTCCACTTCATTCATGGCTATTGATGCTTCATTTTCAACGATTGGTTGTCCTAGGGGATCTTGACTGAGTGTTCCTGAACTTTGGCTGTCCTGAGAACTGTCTCTAGCTATTTCTGCTGCAATTGTAGTTTCCTGTTCAATTTCTTCATTTAACATTTGCAGATAAGTTGTGAATGTATTGCATTGTATGCTGTCTTTGCAAGCATTAAAAGAATCTTCATAGCTTTGAAATTCTCCCAGTAGTTCATCCTCTGTACGCCATGGTTTAAACAGCTGTAAAAGAGCCAAGTAGTAAAATTCCTTTTCGTCAGTAGTGTCGCAACTCAGCTTCCGGTGATTTATCAAACTTCCTTTTGTTTGCTTCACCAAACATCCTTCCTCACCAATGACTTTATATTTTCCATTGTTGATGTCTTCTGCGGCTTTCCGTGAATAAATGTAGTTCTGCAGCACTTCATAGAGACACATGTTCTCCAGATGATGACTTCTCTTGGGATAATATGTGTCCAACATGTTTGATTTCAAAATATCTGTACTTTCTGGGTCATTCTCGGCCAAATATTCAATTTCTCCAACAGATTTCAGTACCCGATTTCTCATTGCTGCAAGGCCTAAACTTGCCCAAATTATTCTTCTTGATTTCGAGTAGAGACTTGCAGAAGATAACCTATCTGAACATTCGTAGGATCCAATTTCTCGATGCGATAACATCTTCAAACTGAAACTGTACAGCTTCTTACTGACAGTTTTCTCGTGAGAAGTCTCTTCCCACATTTCCTTCAATTCTGTTTTTTCTGATTTCGTAATGTAAGACGTTACATATCGAGCAACAGCAATGGAATTGTCAGCTACATACTGTATATCCATGTTAGCGTTCCACATGGATAAAATCACTGGGTTGTAGTCATTTATATTTTTTGATTCTTCTTTTCTTTTAAGGTTGTAGGTATTCTTAGGTGATTTTCTTGTGATAGTATGTCTCACAGATGACATAAAACTGTTAACTCTTCCATTTGAAAGAACAGGTCTAGGAAATCCAAATCGACATTTAGTGTAGTATTTATCTTTGCTCTTGTATTTCCGTCGACAGTATTTTCCACACCGATGACTTTGGAAACGTAAAACTTGCTCCTTTAACTTTTTCTCTTCTGTGCTTTTTGGTATAGCACATGTTGCATATTGTTCAATGTAAGATAACACTGCTTCATCAGTATCTGTTCCAAACTTTGGGGCATCCTTGATCCACAACAGCATATGAATATGAGGAGCACCTCTTGCCTGGTACTCTTTTCTCCAAAAGAAATCCACTACTTCTCCTAGAGGTGGATTTTTTTTATTGCAGATGAAGGACATCATAGCCTCAAATCTATGATTGAAATATCTGCAAACATTAACCGGATCCAATGAGCACAGTTCTCCTGCTGTCTTGTATTCGATGTTTTTAATGTTTGAATTTGCCTCTCGTAGAAAATCCAGTAAATCATCCCAAGCGTACTCCGCACAGCTTAGGGTAACGAACCATGTTGGTGTTCCTAAATTCCGTAACATGCATTTTAATTCACCATGGCGTCGGTACCAATATTCATTTGTCCCACGCTGACAAGCCATCAGATTGATCAGTTGTGTTTCCAAATGATCATCTCGGTGCTGCACTTTCTCCATAAAATCCTTAGCAGACACATTTTGCAAATATACTCCACTTTTTAAAATGTGATTTACTGCATAAGACAATGCAGACAAGTCGCTTTCAAATAAAAGATGGAACAAATAAGGAATACTTTGTCGAAATCTGGGATCTTCAGCATATAGTCTTGTAGTCCGATACTCAGAAGCTGGAATCTGTTCCGGACGTTCATCGTATCGTCCTCCTTTTCCTTTAGGAAACAGCTGGGGAAAACATCGAGCTTCCAAGCTCTCCTCCCATACACTCACGGGAGTTCCTTTTGCTTTCTTCATCTGAAATAGATCAATATTGTCTCCCATAACTTCTTTTGAATGAAGAGGATGTATGCTAAAATGTTCATAAATTTCTTCTTCCTTTGACTTGTCCACTTTTTCAATTTGTCCAGTTGGTGTTTCTGTGTCTTCTTGTAAATCTTCTTCTTCTTCTTCTTCTTCTATATAAATTGATTCATACCATTTGTTATTCCTTTTCAAATACAAATTTGCTCTTTGTACTTTCCGTACATCTACCAGCTCCTGCCAAATCTTCTTATTCTTTGTAGGTACACCATTAACCAGAATAATTAATGGTTCAGTTTCCAAAGTATCCGCATCAATAGTTTCCATATTTTTTTTCAAATCCAAGGGCAAATACACCACTCTACCTTTTAAACCTCTCAGTAAATCTGAAGGAGGTAATTTACCAGTTTTGGGCTCCATACGTACTATGGTCTGGAACGGATGAACACATTGAATGAGTATAGACTCATATGTATTTAATTCAGAAAGTTCAGCAGGAATAGCATCCAATTCTAAATTATTATGTACAGCTCTGGTCGGCATTCTATTTTCCTCTAACTTGTTGTAACAGTATTTACAAATACGCTGAACTTCACCCAATTCAAAACAATTTTCAAGAAATATATATGTGGCAAAATCCTTCCACTTATAATTATCTTCATTTTCACTCTTTCTGTAGAGATCAACATACCTGGTTTGTTTTCTATAATGAGTTCTGCGGCAACAAATACAAGTAATATTTGGTCTTTCATTAGAGATTATTGCAAATTTTGTTATGTGATCATTAAATGTCTTACTTACAGAGGGTTCTACATTCTCTTCCACTTCTTCCTCATTTACTGTGTCCTTCTCTGCACTGTTTTGTTCAGGACCAAAGTAACAAAACTGAATTTCATCAACAACCTTCTCTACATCTGATACCGTTCCACGGAACAGAGCCCTATTCAATTCATCTAACTTTATTGCTGGACTTTTAGCAAAATACAACCGTCTCACAAACTTTCTCATTTCAGTATGATGAACAGCCAGCATCCTAAAATGATGGAAAACACTATTACACACTTTTCTAGATAGACAAGCCAGAGAATGACCCTGCAAACCAGTATTCTCTCTCACTCTGCATGGATCCAAAGTTTGAAGCACCTTAATCTTCTGTTTTACACTTTTTTACTATATTCTCTTAGAAACTCACGAAATTTATCAATAGATTCCTGACGCACAGTGCAAATACTACTACAATTCCAAGTGTACACTGGGGCTTTAGGACGTCTCCCCATAGCCTCTTCCGCCATCACTTGTACCTCATCTCTTGGAACCATTATCTCCTTCTCCATTATGCAACCATTTTTCACTTCATAAGCACGACCTCTGGTGTCAACTGCATGCAGCAAACTATTACTTTGAAAATAACTCTCTTCATTAAAAAAAGGTTCACTACTTGAACTATGCATCCATTTTCCTAAAAACACTTTAGAAAAGTCTGTTCTGTTCACTACTCTTTTCCTTTTGCTATGTGATTTCAGTACATTAACCATTTTGTCTAATGTACGCATCCTATTCAAAATTAAAATGAATAGTTTCCTTTTTAATTCTAATGCCTTTGCTGCAATGGCTTCAATTTCTTTTTTTCTCTTATAAAACTTAGCGTTTTGCTTATATTTCTTCACATCCTTTATCAAATTGGACATAACTCTTCTCTGAAACATCTTTCTACGTATCTCTTTAAACGCTGTTTTTCTGTTTAAGGTATATTTGCATTAACTAAATTCTCAATTTTTTCCTGTCGTTTTCGATTGAAATCATTCTTTCCAGTACAGACATTTTGTACATTTTTCCTTTTTTTGAATATGTTTTTTAGAAAAAATTTTGTCTGCTTACCAGAAGATTTTTTCTTTTTCCCAACATGAGCATCTTCAACTAACTTAGGTCCTCCAGTTGTCTTCAAATATAGGTTTTTTTTGTGGTCTTTTTTTACTCTGGATTTTGTAGGCATCTTAAATTTTGTTCACTGCTCTTCAGCAATACCTGAAAAAAACTAAAAAAAAATTCCTTTATTTTATTTAAATATATTACTACATTTGTTTTCACATTAGACACAAAGCGAAATTTCTTTGCCAATTTGAAAGCACACTTACTGCTCTTTTTTTTGGCAAGTGATAATCACTTTTACAGACTGACACATTATGAATCCACTTTTCAGATTTTTAAAAAAGCACATGTCCAAACTGCTTTTTCAGACCATCACCATTTGTAACCTGGGTGACTGCCTACACTCCAGCAAGGGCAACCAGCCTTAGTGATGCTGAATGTATTTGCATTACTGACTGAAACCTCAAACCCCACTCGCGTGTGAATACTGTGCATGATTCCACATGGTAAGCAGCTGGGTGTGTGCTAAGAGTCTGCTTCTGCACCAAAAAATGGCTCCCCCTTTCCTTCTAATGCAACTGTGAAATCACCAGAGCAATACGCAATAAATCTCTGCCTGTAATTCCTATTTGCACACAGAGTCATGTTTTCACATTAGACACAAAACGAAATTTCTTTGCCAATTTGAAAGCACACTTACTGCTCTTTTTTTTGGCAAGTGATAAACACTTTTACAGACTGACACATTATGAATCCACTTTTCAGATTTTTTAAAAAGCACATGTCCAAACTGCTTTTTCAGACCAGCACCATTTGTAACCTGGGTGACTGCCTACACTCCAGCAAGGGCAAACAGCCTTAGTGATGCTGAATGTATTTGCATTACTGACTGAAACCTCAAACCCCACTCGCTTGTGAATACTGTCCATGATTCCACATGGTAAGCAGCTGGGTGTGTGCTAAGAGTCTGCTTCTGCACCAAAAAATGGCTCCCCCTTTCCATCTAATGCAACTGTGAAATCACCAGAGCAATACGCAATAAATCTCTGCCTGTAATTCCTATTTGCACACAGAGTCATGTTTTCACATTAGGCCCTTAAACGAAATTTCTTTGCCAATTTAAAAGCACACTTACTGCTCTTTTTTTTGGCAAGTGATAAACACTTTTACAGACTGACACATTATGAATCCACTTTTCAGATTTTTTAAAAAGCACATGTCCAAACTGCTTTTTCAGACCAGCACCATTTGTAACCTGGGTGACTGCCTACACTCCAGCAAGGGCAACCAGCCTTAGTGATGCTGAATGTATTTGCATTACTGACTGAAACCTCAAACCCCACTCGCTTGTGAATACTGTGCATGATTCCACATGGTAAGCAGCTGGCTGTGTGTTAAGAGTCTGCTTCTGCACCAAAAAATGGCTCCCCCTTTCCATCTAATGCAACTGTGAAATCACCAGAGCAATACGCAATAAATCTCTGCCTGTAATTCCTATTTGCACACAGAGTCATGTTTTCACATTAGTCACAAAACGAAATTTCTTTGCCAATTTGAAAGCACACTTACTGCTCTTTTTTTTGGCAAGTGATAAACACTTTTACAGACTGACACATTATGAATCCACTTTTCAGATTTTTTAAAAAGCACATGTCCAAACTGCTTTTTCAGACCAGCACCATTTGTAACCTGGGTGACTGCCTACACTCCAGCAAGGGCAAACAGCCTTAGTGATGCTGAATGTATTTGCATTACTGACTGAAACCTCAAACCCCACTCGCTTGTGAATACTGTGCATGATTCCACATGGTAAGCAGCTGGCTGTGTGCTAAGAGTCTGCTTCTGCACCAAAAAATGGCTCCCCCTTTCCATCTAATGCAACTGTGAAATCACCAGAGCAATACGCAATACATCTCTGCCTGTAATTCCTATTTGCACACAGAGTCATGTTTTCACATTAGGCCCTTAAACGAAATTTCTTTGCCAATTTGAAAGCACACTTACTGCTCTTTTACAGACTGACACATTATGAATCCACTTTTCAGATTTTTTAAAAAGCACATATCCAAACTGCTTTTTCAGACCAGCACCATTTGTAACCTGGGTGACTGCCTACACTCCAGCAAGGGCAACCAGCCTTAGTGATGCTGAATGTATTTGCATTACTGACTGAAACCTCAAACCCCACTCGCTTGTGAATACTGTCCATGATTCCACATGGTAAGCAGCTGGCTGTGTGCTAAGAGTCTGCTTCTGCACCAAAAAATGGCTCCCCCTTTCCATCTAATGCAACTGTGAAATCACCAGAGCAATACGCAATAAATCTCTGCCTGTAATTCCTATTTGCACACAGAGTCAGGTTTTCACATTAGTCACAAAACGAAATTTCTTTGCCAATTTGAAAGCACACTTACTGCTCTTTTTTTTGGCAAGTGATAAACACTTTTACAGACTGACACATTATGAATCCACTTTTCAGATTTTTAAAAAGCACATGTCCAAACTGCTTTTTCAGACCAGCACCATTTGTAACCTGGGTGACTGCCTACACTCCAGCAAGGGCAAACAGCCTTAGTGATGCTGAATGTATTTGCATTACTGACTGAAACCTCAAACCCCACTCGCTTGTGAATACTGTGCATGATTCCACATGGTAAGCAGCTGGGTGTGTGCTAAGAGTCTGCTTCTGCACCAAAAAATGGCTCCCCCTTTCCATCTAATGCAACTGTGAAATCACCAGAGCAATACGCAATAAATCTCTGTCTGTAATTCCTATTTGCACACAGAGTCATGTTTTCACATTAGGCCCTTAAACGAAATTTCTTTGCCAATTTAAAAGCACACTTACTGCTCTTTTTTTTGGCAAGTGATAAACACTTTTACAGACTGACACATTATGAATCCACTTTTCAGATTTTTTAAAAAGCACATGTCCAAACTGCTTTTTCAGACCAGCACCATTTGTAACCTGGGTGACTGCCTACACTCCAGCAAGGGCAACCAGCCTTAGTGATGCTGAATGTATTTGCATTACTGACTGAAACCTCAAACCCCACTCGCTTGTGAATACTGTGCATGATTCCACATAGTAAGCAGCTGGGTGTGTGCTAAGAGTCTGCTTCTGCACCAAAAAATGTCTCCCCCTTTCCATCTAATGCAACTGTGAAATCACCAGAGCAATACGCAATAAATCTCTGCCTATAATTCCTCTTTGCACACAGAGTCATGTTTTCACATTAGTCACAAAACGAAATTTCTTTGCCAATTTGAAAGCACACTTACTGCTCTTTTTTTTGGCAAGTGATAAACACTTTTACAGACTGACACATTATGAATCCACTTTTCAGATTTTTTAAAAAGCACATGTCCAAACTGCTTTTTCAGACCAGCACCATTTGTAACCTGGGTGACTGCCTACACTCCAGCAAGGGCAAACAGCCTTAGTGATGCTGAATGTATTTGCATTACTGAGTCCAACCTCAAACCCTTAAACTATTCTTTTTTTATACCAGTACACCTTAATTTATTGTGAAAACATAGTCCATATTATTTTACTTGTTCCTCACATTTAAATTTCTCCCAAAACAGAAAATAATAAACACAACTTCAACAAAAAGAATTGCATTTCTATTATTCATTTCTTAATTTACCATATACATCCCCTCTCAAACTCTAAACTCACCTTTAAAATTAGTTAGTTGTGAAAGAAATGTGGCACTCAAACAGCAGATTATCAGAGCCAGGATCTCTGTTCTTTACACCTCTCTCCTCTCAGCAGAACCAGATAATGGCAAACTTTCCCTCTCTTTTTCCACATATATACATGTTAATTTCAAATCTCAGTACTTCCCCCTTTTTTTCAAATGTAATCACACATTTCTATTGGTTGAAAACCAACCCTTTTCCAAAAGTACCCTTCCCCCAACTTGACTTCTGCCTAGTACCCTTCCCCCAACTTGACTTCTGCCTGCTACCATAGCAACAGCTCATGGAACACTGCTGTGTGGAGTTAGGTCAGAAGTTCGCCAAACAATGTTTCAATTCCGCAGAGCAAGAGTGCTTGACTTTTCAAACCTAACAGCAAATCCATAGTACTGTTCTTTGGTAACACATTTTTCTGTACCAATACAAAACATGCTTCTATTAATTTACACATACAGCCTAGTTTTTATTCTAGAATGGTATGAAACAGCCAATCAGTTCTTTTTTTTATGAAACAAATATGTATGCCTCCATTTCCAAACTGTCTTTCATTTCTTTTTAACATTCTACTGAATTACACCTCCTGAGTGCATCCAGTTCTCCTTTGAAGATGTTCACAGTGTGGATTGTAGGGCACAGCTATGCCTTCTGGAGTGAAAAGTTTGCAGAGAAAACAGGTATGGTGAGAGACCTTGCTTTGCCAAATGTAGACATTAAATGGATTGGTCAGAGAGGGTTAAAGTGGCACCAATTGATGCCATTGGTGAAATCCTTCATGCAAAACCAACACCCTGACCTCATAATAGTGCACTGTGGTGGCAATGACCTAGGCACTTTGACTGGGGTAGGTCTGGAAATGCTTATGAAGGACACCTTTGCACAACTGTTTTCACTTTTCCCTAAAACTGCCTTTGTGTTTTCTAACATATGCCAAAGGCAAAAATGGAACTGGTCCAATCATTTCTGTCCGCAGATTGACAAAGCAAGAAAGCACGTCAACAAATCTGTTTCTGCTTTCCTCCGTGACTATGGTATGGGTTCCATTTACCACAACAACTTGCGTTACGACATGCAAGACATTTATAGAGGAGATGGTGTGCACTTCAATGATGAAGGGAACAGAGTCTTCCTCTTGAACCTTAGACTCTGCATCGGTACTTACTTGTAGGTACCACTTAAAAATCACTTCATAAACACAACGGCTCTTTTTAGAGCCCCCTAATATCTAAACACTTAAATCTGCATTTCTTTTTTTTTTTTTTTTTTTACCGTACGCTTACCATACGCGTACCCCGTGATTTTTTTTTAAATCAATAAATGTTTTCTTTGTACTTTTCTGTCCTTCTTTGACCCCCTTACAAATTTTAGGGGGTCTGTAACTCTCTCCCTTGCCCCCTTTTCTTGTTATCACTCTTTTTTTTCTGAGTGAAACACACGAAATGGCGGCCGCCGCTTCCTGGTTTCGACCGATTCGAATGTTTACTAAGATCTAAGAGCCAATCCGAATCGCGCTCGCGCACGCCACCGTACGCGTACGGTAAGCGCACCGTAAGCGCAACGTAAGCTGGCTCAGATATATATATTGATTTAAAGGCTATTTTCTCAGAATCTACTGAACAGATTTACACCAAACCTACAAAAGGCACTTCCTTGACCTGAGGACTACCTCTCTGCCAAATTTCTAGTAATTCTGTTCAGACGTTCGGGCTGTAGCCCTGTCTAATGGTCCTATGGAAAAATGCATGGGAAAAACGCGTTTTGGGACCCCCCTTTTATCTCAGCCCCCGCTTGACGAATCCCCCCGAGACTTTCAGGGAAGGAGCGGAGCGTAGCGCCCCACCTATTTTGAAAAATTCGCGAGGATTCGTCGACCGGCGCCACAGTTATTCAAAATAGAATGTTGCGGATTTCCTATGGAAACGTGGTCCTAACTATAACTACCTACTGGCGACCGCCAGTAGGTAATATACATATATATATATATATACATATATATATATATATACATATATATATTATCTACTGGCGGTCGCCAGTAGATAGTTATAGTTAGGACCACGTTTCCATAGGAAATCCGCAACATTCTATTTGGAATAACTTTGGCGCCGGTCGACGAATCCTCGCGAAATTTTCAAAATAGGTGGGGCGCTATGCTCCGCTCCTACCCTGAAAGTCTCGGGGGGATTCGTCAAGCGGGGGCTGAGAAAAAAGGGGGGTCCCAAAACGCATTTTTCCCATGCATTTTTCCATAGGACCTTTAGACACAGCTACAGACCGAACGGCTGAACAGAGTTACTTGAAATTTGGCAGAGAGGTAGTCTACAGGTCAAGGAAGTGCCTTTTGTAGGTTTGGTGTACATCTGTTCAGTAGATCCTGAGAAAATAGCCTTTAAATCAATATATATATCTGTGGCAGCTTACGGTGCGCTTACCATGCGCTTACGGTAAGCTTACCGTACGCGTACGGTGCCGTGCGCGAGCGCGATTCTGATTGGCTGTTAGATCTTAGTAAACATTCGAATCGGTCGAAACCAGGAAGCGGCGGCCGCCATTTTCTATCTCGCACTCTGAGGGGGAGGAGGAAAAACAAAGGCAAAAAACATGTAAAGGGGCTGTTTAGACTGCTTCCAACCACCTAGCCATGATGAAGGTGTCCCCTAAGAACCCCCAAGGCAAAAAATTCAATGTTAAATTTTTTTGAAAAATCGCCGATTAAGCTTACCGTACGCGTAAGGTAAAAAATTTAAAAAAAAAAAAATTATCCACACTCTCCACACCCCGTGTGCAAATGGTGCCCGACGGGCACCTTTTGTGCATGTCATATCATTCCAATTTAAAAATCAAACATTACCTTTCACAATGAAGCGCATAATATGTCCTCCATGTGCGCACGGTGCGCGAAGTGCATCGTGCGTACATGGCCCATTCAGCGTAACGTGGGCTACGCGCACCGCGTGCCCACCGTGCGTGCACGGCACTAACTGCGTAAAGTGGGCGCGCGGTGCGTGAAGCGCACCGCGTGCTCACTGTGCGCGCACGGTGCGCGCATGGAACTAACTGCGTTAAGTGGGCGCGCACGCCACGAATGGCGTAATGTAACTTAGCATTTAAAAAAACGTACAAATTAACTGAAAAAAACATGGGTTTCACACACGTTATAGTTAGGAATTAGCATTTAAAAAACCTTGCAAATTCACTGAAAAAACCATAGGTTTCACACATGTTATAGTTAGCTGGACATTTTACTGATAAAAAACCAATGAAATTCCCCCGTTATAGTTAGTGCAGGCAACTATAACTCACGCGACCGCAATCCTCTGCTGATGCTAATACTGTATTTAGACACTTATTTGCCCATGTCTTCTTCCATAAAATTTTAGCTATACATATATTACAAATATTTTTTTTTCATAAAGACACATATGTCATCAGTGAGGATTGCGGTTGCGTGAGTTATAGTTGCCTGCACTAACAATAACGGGGGAATTTCATTGGTTTTTTATCAGTAAAATGTCCAGCTAACTATAACATGTGTGAAACCTATGGTTTTTTCAGTGAATATAAATATATATATATATATATATATATATATATGCAAAAAACAACACCGCCCCACTCCTCTGCTCTCTGCAGTGCGGGTGCACCAATTGCGCGGGCGATAGCGCAACCAATTATTACCAAACACCACGTCTCTGGAAAAAACGTGCGGCGCACTCAGGCTCAATCGAAAGAAATTTGCTTTATTCGTTCTTCTCCGTGAAGACTAACACACGCGTTCCGGCACCCTGGCCTTCGTCAGTGTTAGTTTGACATGTTCAAAACCCACATATAAATAATAAGTGCGGTCATTGGTCAATAGGACTAACAAGTAACATCGACAAGGGACTTCGCAAGGGGTTAACCACAATTCATCGTAACCACGGCGGCCATATTAGGATTGCCACACAGACATAAAAATCATGTATAATACATTGCAGCACGTCATTGGATCACAGTGAACATCTGCATATATGCAATAAAATGGCGATAACAATCCAAGTAATTAAACATATGCAATTCATATACAATTTTGTCAATCAAATTATGTTTGTGACCATACAATGACACGATTTGCTGTGTATGTGGCAAAAGAAATCGAGCTCCCAAAAAGCATGAAATATACAATTGCGCCCACCAATGGGCGTAGCCACAGTTGAGAGGCACACTGTACAGACCTAAATTTATTTGCTACCGGTCCCGTCGGTGGTACTATGTCAAACTCAATGTTAGAAAAAGAGAAAGAAGAAAAAGTGAAGGGCATTCACTCAATCTACACAAAGTATGTACAGAAATTATTCAATTAATCAATCATTCAAAGAACGCAAAATTGAATCCTAATATGGCCGCCGTGGTTACGATGAATTGTGGTTAACCCCTTGCGAAGTCCCTTGTCGATGTTACTTGTTAGTCCTATTGACCAATGACCGCACTTATTATTTATATGTGGGTTTTGAACATGTCAAACTAACACTGACGAAGGCCAGGGTGCCGGAACGCGTGTGTTAGTCTTCACGGAGAAGAACGAATAAAGCAAATTTCTTTCGATTGAGCCTGAGTGCGCCGCACGTTTTTTCCAGAGACGTGGTGTTTGGTAATATATATGATGAAGCTTATTTATTTAAGCATAGTTTCGCCTTCAAACACCACCACTAACGTTTTGAACAAGAAATGTTCTTTATCACGGTTCAGTGAGTCCTTTTTCAGTTTCACTCCTTTATAGTGTCTTTTGCCTTTGCAAGGCATTATGGGATCTGTAGTTTTCGGAATCGCTTTATTCGTTTTAAAATTGGCCAATTGTTGGAGTTTTAAATGGCATTGATGAGCGCACCAGCTACGGACAATTTGTTGATAAATAATTATTGATACTGGTAGTGTTTTGGATGCTGGCAGTGTTTTGGAACATTCGTGGCGTTTATCTCAAAGGGGAACCAATTGACTTGCGGAAAAGAAGCTGTCTCCAAGTTGCATGAACACCAGGACTGTTTTGAATTTTGGAAACTTTACCCCAGGCGTGGGAACCGCAGAATACAGATGGTGACAGACAACGCGTATACCTGTAAGCGACTTCAAACCGGGAGAGAGGACGCCGAGGAAGCGGAGCCGGAGGACACCGCTGAACCAGCGAACACTCGAGGTAAGAAGAACACGGCAGGCGCGCAACTGTAGTAAATAATCCCTAATGCTTGATAGCATTTAACGCCGTAGCGTTTTCCTTTGGTGAACTATAAAAAGATCAAAGTAACAACAGAATTACGATTGTAGCAAGCATACGCACTGAGAAAAGTAGCACCACTTTAGTGAAACAGTGTAATCATTTCTTTCGGAATCAAGATGGAGGCACGAGCAATGAAAAGATCCTTGAAGGCAGAAACTTTATTCAAAAAACGCACAGACCAACAGAACCATGAAAAAGAGATTAGTGAAAAAGAACCATCTACTAAAAATATCAAACAGCTTTTTTTTCAATTAGAGAAACTTTTAAAGAAAGAAATATCTAAAAGTTGGGAAATCTTAACATTGGAAAAATATATAGAATATAACCGAATACCTAGAGGTCTGAGAATCTTTACATTACCTAACCATCCTGATACACGGCCAGAAATGTTGGAAGAATGGGCCAGCAATAGTATGAGCTGTTCAAGAAACATGGTCCTCATTGTGATCAAATACGCAAAACAAGATGTGGAAGAGCTACATAAGGATCTAAAAAACACTAGAAGAAACGATAACAGCCCTCAATCAAGAAGATGAGAGTAACAAACTACGTAAAGACATGGACAGAAACTTGGACAAATATGAAGAAGAAGTTGAACAAAGAAAACAAAGAAAGTTCAGACGAGATAAATTAGACTATGAAATAGGATCAATACTAACATTTGCTAAACGTTTTGAAGGCTTAAAAAAACAACTACATGAAGGCAAACTAACGCTTACAGAACCAGGAAACACACATGTAAGTGAATCAGAATCAGATCTAAGCGTAGAAGAACAAACACCAAGAATCGGCGGTCGCACTACTTTTTTAGACGAAATGAAACTCATATATTTGGATCAAAAGACTCCAAAAGTAAGAGGAAGAGGACGCGGTTGGGGGAGAGGAAGAAACAACAGCCAAATAACAACATCAAACGAAGGAAGACAATACGTAGAGGAAAAGGAAAAAACAAAGGATTATCCACTACGCAACAGAATGACAAAAAAATAGACAGAATGAAAGAGAATCTAATCATCAACCTCTCGGGACACATACTCACTGAAGCAGAAAAAGTGTTCTTAACAAAGGCCTTTCCTTTTGCCCAGAGAAACATCATGATTTTGTGGAAACTAGAATTGATCTATACAAATATGTGAGAAAATTAAAACTAAAAAAGTTATTTGCAAAGAAGTCAAAAATAGAAGAACAAAGACAACCTTCAAGTTTCACATTAAAGGACACTCTGTCTATTGAAGACGCTACAAGTCTTAAAACCATCTATGACCTGGCATTCAATATTGATGAAGGGGAAATGACAGAAACACAAGTCTTAAATGATCTGAACATAAATACTGATAAACACTGCGAATCTGGAATGAAGCCCAAACCAACATTTTGCCCTGTTTTAAGTCCTGGCAACAGGATAGATCAATTCCATGAACTCGTAATAAACAAACTTGAAAAGATGGAAAATGTCATAGCCACTAAGAATGAGAATCTTACTAAGAAGGAACGTCTGGCGTTAGGAAATCTGAGTGAAAATGCGTCAATAACTATCAAACCTGCGGATTAAGGGGGAAATGTGGTGATTCTAAATACTACTGACTACATAAAAGAAGCCATGAGACAATTGGGAGAAGAACAAAATTATTTCCAACTATCATCAAATCCCATCAATGATCTAACAATAGATCTTGAAAAAAAAAATTAATTCATGGCAAATCAATGGGCTCTTGAATGATGATGAAGCCAAATTTCTATACAATGACAGTCCTGTAACACCCACAATATATTTTCTTCCCAAAATGCAAAAAACACGAATTAATCCGCCTTGCAGACCAATTGTATCAAGTTGCCAATCCCTCTATGAAAATATCTCCATCTATGTGGATAAATATCTAGCACCCATAGTAATGAACCTGAGTTCCTATATCAAGGACACGGGGATTTTTTGCGAATACTATCAAATATGGGATGGCAAAAAGGTTACCAACTGGTAACCATAGATGTAGTATCCCTCTACACATCAATCGACCACGAGATTGGATTAAAAGCAGTGGAATATTTTCTACGACAAAGAAATATCCAAGAAAGGAAACACACAGAGATGCTCTTGGAAATGGCAGAATTATGATTGACTAATAACATCTTCCTTTTCAACCAAAAAATCTTCAATCAGAAACGCGGTACTGCCATGGGAATATCATTTTCTCCCAGCTACGCCAATCTAACAATGGGTTGGTGGGAAAAATTTGTGGGATGGAATGAAACAAATGAGGAATATACTACTAAGATTGAATTATGGTTGAGATACATCGACAATCTTTTCTTAATTTGGAATGGAAGTCAGAATGATTTCAAAAAATATATGGACATTTTAAATACCAATGAAGTTGGATTAAAATTCACCTATAACATCAGCTCCAAATAAATCCAATATCTAGATGTACAAATATATATTGAAGAAGAGCAAATACAAACTCAAATCTACCGAAAACCAACTGCCACTAACAGCATTCTCCATGGCAAAAGCTTTCATCCAACGAGCCTAATCAAAAGTATCCCGTATGGAGAGTTTATAAGAATGAGAAGAAATTGCTCTACTAACGAGATAGCTGAGAAAAGCTGTAAAGAAAGTCAAAAACGATTTCTGGACAGAGGATGCAAATATAGAGATGTGGAACAAGGTCTAAGAAGAGCTAAAACCATCTCTCGTGAAGAAACTCTCATGAGCAAAAACAAAAAACAGATGGACAACTCTACAAGACTCATCATAACATATAGTAAAAAAAGCTTCAAGATCAAGAAAATTCTGTAAAAATACTGGAATGTTTTAGGAAAAGACCTGGACATCGGGAAATCACTCGGAGACAGACCAAACATTACCTATCGCAAAGCCACATCTCTGAAGGACAAACTGGTAAACAGCCATTTCGCGACAAAAAAATCAACGACATGGCTGACCACGAAACAAAAGGGATTCACCCATTGCACAAAATGCAAGGCATGCAAAATTGGCAAATCAATGTCCAGCATCGATGACTTCTGAGGAAAGATGTTTCACATCTCTGACAGAATAACATGTGAAACAACATACGTGGTATACATGATTGAATGTACTTGTGGAATGCGATACATCAGGAGTACCATATGTCCACTTAAGAAACGGATACTAGAACACCTAAGAGCTATCCATAATAAAGATTTAACATATGCTATTTCCAAACATCTCCATGTTCAACACAAAACTAATTGGGAAAACATTCGGTATTTTGGTATTGCTACTGTGCCTGCCAATGAAAGAGGCGGGAATCGCACAATGAAACTAAGAAAACTAGAATCGCGCCTCATTATTCGCTTCAGAACCAAGATCTCATTTGGCCTAAATGGAGATGAAGAGTTACATGTACATCTGTAATACATTGGGCATTGAGTCAATGGGTACTACACACAATAGACATATTGTCCCCTCTGTCTCTGTCTGTGTTTCTCCCTATTGTAATCAAATACCTCAAATTGAAAGCAATTAACTAACATGTATTTATAATTGCACTAACATGGTACTATACCAGATATGAGGAGAAGAATATTCAGTAATTAATCATCGCAGAGATTGGGGATAATTAAAATCAGCAATGCCATTTAAAACTCCAACAATTGGCCAATTTTAAAACGAATAAAGCGATTCTGAAAACTACAGATCCCATAATGCCTTGCAAAGGCAAAAGACACTATAAAGGGGTGAAACTGAAAAAGGACTCACTGAACCGTGATAAAGAACATTTCTTGTTCAAAATGTTGGTAGTGGTGTTTGGAGGTGAAACTATCCTTAAATAAATAAGCTTCATCATATTCTGGAGTGCGGTGTAATCCTTGGCTTAGCAGAAAATTTCGAGGTGTGTCTGACCTCAACATCGGCACCCGCTAGTAACGAGCGCACCAGCTACGGACAATTTGTTGATAAATATATACATATATATACACATCCAGAATATATCATGTAGCGTTGGATGACTCCTATATCCTTATGACTATGGATGTCATGGCTCTGTATAGGAGCATTAGACATGAGTATAGTAGTAGAGCGTTGATAGTTTATCTTGGTACAAGACATATACACCTACATCAGCACACACAGATGCTTATCAGTATGGCCGAGTGGTGTCTTAAGAATAACCTCTTTATGTTTCAACAGCAAACATACAAACTGATCCAAGGGCCTGCCTTGGGTACCTGCTACGCCCCCAGTTATGCAAACCTACTTATGGGCTGGTGGGAGGAGCAGGTACTCGCAGTTGACCATGTGGAAGAGTGGGTAAAAAACATTGTCCTATGTACAAGGTTTATTGACGACCTTTCTAGTCTCTGGAATGGTTTGCCTGAGTCTTCTTAAATGTTTGCACAGAGATAAACACAAATGACCTTAACCTCACATGTACATGTGCTATTAGTAGAAAAGAGGTACACTTCCTTAGTTTAGTGGTATATGTAGAAGGAAAAAGACTGCATATTAGAACTTACAGAAAACTGACATCTGGCAATTCTACACTACACACCAGTAGATTCCATCTGACTAAACTCAAAAACAGCATACCATATGCAGAAAATCTGTGTATGAAGCAAAACTGCAGCAGTGAGGACACACTTAGAGAGATACAGAGCTATCTGTCTTAATGACTCAGAATGCGGGGTTATAGTCAGGATGTACTTGATACAGCCCAAGTGAAGGTCAAAACACAAAAGAGAGAAGATTTGCTATTTGGTACACATAAGAAAAGGAAATTGACCACTGATAACAGCAAGATTTGCCTGATCACAGGGTACTTAACCTACCATGCTAGATTATGCAATATCTTGCACAGACACTGGAAACTCATTAAAAGTGATCCTGTCATAGGGCATGACATACCCCACACCCCCCTTATATCATTCAGAAGGGCAACATCAATGCGTAATGAACTAGTGCAGAATTTCTCCCAGACTGGGAGTGGTTCTGAGTGGCTGAGAGCAAGCAGGGGTTTCCAGAAATGTTCCAGGTGTAAAGCCTGTAAGCAGGGTCGTAATATGAAGACCGTTCAGTCACCCCTGTGAGAGACACCTATGACCATTTGGGGGATGTACAATTGCAAGATTGAATTTGCAGCCTACATACTTGAGTGTACCTGTCCTAAACACTACATAGGTAGTACCATCCACATGGTCCATATTGGGATCTTGCAACACCTCAGGGATATATCCAATGATGATAAGAGGTATCCAGTGGCCAGGCATATCCATGAACACCACCAGGCAATAGCTAAAGATTTGGTGTATTATGTCATTGATGCCATCCCAAAAAACCAGGGGGGTGGCAACAGGGAGTTGCAACGTAGGAGGCTGGAATTGCTCTATATACTCATGTTGAACAGCAAAATCCCACATGGATTAAACTCAGATGAAGAGTTACTATAACAACTTTAGTTATTTTCTCCTGCTCCTGATCAGCTTTTTAGGTGTAGAGTAGCTTATTTTATTTTCACTTTATGCCATTATAAATAGGCATTGGAATTTAAGTTCTGACACTATGTCCAAATTAGGGGTGATATTCGTTATTTAGAAGAAACTCAGGTAAAGTAGGGTACTATGGGCTACAGGTGTGAATAAGCCCCAAATTTATAAAAAAATTAACAGTATATTGGATATTGTGACAAGTGGACAGTAAGCCCACATGGGCGTGATCTAGTGGATGTGTTTGTTTGTGTGCCTTGCTCCCTCTACTAACATATTTATTGTTATAATTCAACAGACACTTAGGAAGATTGATACACCAGTAGGCTTAGGGCATATGATAGCACAACCACTAATACCAGCTCACATCCCCTCGTTAGTACTTGAGAAAGTAGCTGGCTGTTCACAACACAGCGTATTTACCCATTTATGTACTCTGTTCCCATACTTATTGATTTGTATTTTTATGTGGTTCACAACCTAATGATTTTGAACTTTACTTCCTTTGCTGCTTATATGTTTTGTATTGATATATTCTTTGGAAATGTGCCATTAACATGCTTGCAAAGTATTTGATTAGTTTTTTTATGTTCATGTCGGAAACATGGTGACCATGGCAACACTATATAAACACTGTTCTTAATGGCGCCGCATTATGTGAACAATGTGGTTCGCCCACCAAAACGCGTCAAGATCCTTTTGTCCCAATAAACTGTTGAACCTAGTCCCAGCGTGTTGGTGCCTGCTTCAATACAATAGGAGCAGGATTGCTATATGAGAACAGTAAATCCAAATATCTGGCTTCATTTTTTCAGAAGCCCACTGGAGGGCGATGGATAAATAATATTAATTAACTGTGGCAGGTGCAGAATCCACTGTGGGGAACAACAAAGGAGACACTGAATACTACATACCCCAGGATGCATCACACTATTGATGTAGTCACGGGACCACTGGAGGGCAATTAGTACAAAATTCTAACAAGGGGGAGTGTTCTCTTTGAAAACTGTGCAGCCTCTATATATCTATGTATATATATATTCACTGAAAAAACCATAGGTTTCAGAGACGTTATAGTTAGAAATTAGCATTTAAAAAACCTTAGAAATTCACAGAAAAAAACATAGGTTTCAGGGGTGTTATAGTTAGCTGGCCATTTCACTCATACAAAACCATAGAAATTCCTCTGTTATAGTTAGTTCTGCTAACTATAACGTGCGCGCCCGCAATGCACTGCTGATGATGTCACATATTGCATCATTCATGGCATGGTCAGTGACATCACTGATGACATCACTGATGACATCTCAAATGACATCACTGATGACATCACTGATGACATCATCCAGTGAATGTGGTTTAGTTTGAAATTTAAATATGTATTATATATATACCAATCTGTATTGAAGATTGAGTGGGTATATAACTGTCTGGATGGAGGATTTAGTAGCTGTCTGACTATCTGTTTAAGTGAGTAATTAAAAGTGTCTCATTTAATACATGGATTAGTAACTAAACTATGTGAATGTGTGCATCACTGCCTCTGTTGTTGTATAACATGCTGCATCAGTTGGTCACTAACTACATGAGTGTGTATATTAGTTATTGATTAGTTGGGTGAGTATTTGTATGGGACACTGAGTTTGTGTGTGGTTGGATGGGGTGTGTGTAACTCTATGCATAGATGTGTGAATGGTTGATTGACTAGGTGTATAGGTTTAAGAGTGCATGTGGAAACAGTTGTTTGGGTGACTGAGTGTATTTATTTGTGTGTTGGTGAGCGAATATATGTTTTAGTTGTACATCTTCAACAAAGTTAAAAAGTAAAAGGCATTGTATGTGAGAGTTGGTGTATATAAATAAGTATGTGTAAGAGTCAGTGATTGTGAGAGTAACTATATGAATGAGTGTATAATTGTAATTGTGATTTTTTTAACATATTAACTATGAGTTACTATGTGTTTGAATAAATGAGGTGCTGTTGGATAATTGTGTGAGTGAGTAAATGTAAGTGTGATTAATTTTTTTCATGAGTGAGTAGGATGACTGCATAACAGACTAAGATGACTGCTGATGTGTCAATGTCTATATACGTGTATAAGTGCATTTGATGGTGTTCTATTAATTAGTGACTGCATATATAAATGATTCTGTTGTTGAATGGGGAGTTGTGTGTGTAGACTTAGGGATCAGTGAGTGGGTATGTAGTAACTGGTATTGGTGTGTCAATAATTTCAAATATGGTACTCTGTATTTTACAGTGAGTGATGAAAGGTTATACTAGTGTAAGATGAGGTGTCTCAGATTGTCACGTGGATGATGTCATCAGTGATGTCATCAGTGATGTCATATGAGATGTCATCAGTGATGTCATCAGTGATGTCACTGACCATGTCATGAATGATGCAATATGTGACATCATCAGCAGTGCATTGCAGGCGCGTGAGTTATAGTTAGCAGAACTAACTATAAATGAGGAATTTCTATGGTTTTGTACGAGTGAAATGTCCAGCTAACTATAACACAACTGAAACCTATGTTTTTTTCTGTGCATTTCTAAGGTTTTTTAAAAGCTAATTTCTAACTATAACGTCTCTGAAACCTATGGTTATTTCAGTGAATTTCAAAGCTTTTTTAAATGCAAATTTTTAAGTGTGATAGTAGTTATACCTATGTTTTTGTACTGATTTTCTACAGTTTTTTAACTGTTTATTTATAAATATGTTATTCATTAAATAACATTACATATTTTTCTGAAAATTGCAAAAAAAAAATGTTTTAAACATTCAAACTGAAATATTGATAAATGTTTTTGTTTTCATTTTTTATTTTAATATATTTATATTATTTTCTTTTTTTTTAAAAATGTTTCCAATTTTTTTTCGGAGTCGCGTACTCAAAGCGTTCATATCACGGTGGGTGCGCGGATTCTATCCGCCATTTTAGAAAAGTTGTGAAGGATCCGCATACGGTGTGCAACAGCTGCGTGATTTTTAGTTACATCATATACATTTAATATTACGTGATGTGCGCGATTGGTATGCGACTAGTCTGCGACTCCTGCTCCCGCGCATTCGCGACACATGCGCATTACGGTACGAGATGCTTGTGCGGTGGCGGGTCCCGCATGACGTCATATACATGCTGGGGCGCGCAGGGTGCGCGACTCCAGCTAAAAAAATGTATGCTCCAAAATGATATGTATGTGTCTTTAATATACATATTAGGGCAAGAGATTATCTAAGATATTCATTAAAATAATATATTTGTACTTATAATAAATTTATATTATTTTAAAATATATTTTTGCGAAGTCGGGTGCGTGCATCGTGAGCACAGAGAACCAGGTCAGCAGAGCTGCTGTAGAGCCAGAGAAACCAGGTCAGCAGGGCCGTTGTAGAGCCAGAGAACCAGGTCAGCAGAGCTGCTTTAGAGCCTAAGAAGCAGGTCAGCAGAGCTACTCTAGAACCAGAGACCTAGGTCAGCAGAGCTGTTCTAGAGCCAGAGACCCAGGTCAGCAGAGCTGCTCTAGAGGTCGAGAACCAGGTCAGCAGAGCTGCTGTAGAGCCAGAGAAACCAGGTCAGGAGAGCTACTTTAGAGGGAGAGAACCAGGTCAGCTGAACTGCTTTAGAGCCAGAGAACCAGGTCAGCAGAGCTGCTCTAGAGCCAGAGAACCAGGTCAGCAGAGCTGCGTTTGAACCATAGAACCAGATCAGCAGAGCTGCTCTAGAGGCAGAGAACCAGGTCAGCAGAACTGCTTTAGAGCCAGAGAACCAGGTCAGCAGAGCTCTTTAGAGGGAGAGAACCAGGTCAGCAGAGCTGCTTTAGAGACAGAGAACCAGGTCAGCAGAGCTGCTCTAGAGCCAGAGAACCAGGTCAGCAGAGCTGCTTTAGAGCCATAGAACCAGGTCAGCAGAGCTGCTTTAGAGCCAGTGAACCAGGTCAGCAGAGCTGCTCTAGAGGAAGAGAACCAGGTCAGTAGAGCTGCTTTATAGGGAGAGAACCAGGTCAGAAGAGCTGCTTTAGAGCCAGAGAACCAGGTCAGCAGAGCTGCTCTAGAGCCAGAGAAAACAGGTCAGCAGAGCTGCTTTAGAGGGAGAGAACCAGATCAGCAGAGCTAATTTAGCGGGAGAGAACCAGGTAAGCAGAGCTGCTCTAGAGCCAGAGGACCAGGTCAGCAGAGCTGCTTTAGAGCCATCAAACCAGGTCAGCAGAGCTGCTCTAGAGGCAGAGAACCAGGTCAGCAGAGCTGATTTAGAGGGAGAGAACCAGGTCTGCAGAGCTGATTTTGAGCCAGAGAATCAGGTCAGCAGAGCTGCTCTAGAGCCAGAGAACCAGGTCAGCAGAGCTGCTCTAGAACCAGACAACCAGGTCAGCAAAGCTGCTGTAGAGCCAGAGAAACCAGGTAAGTAGAGCTGCTTTAGAGCGAGAGAACCAGGTCAGCAGAGCTGCTTTAGAGGGAGAGAACCAGGTCAGCAGAGCTGCTTTAGAGCCAAGGGACCAGGTCAGCAGAGCTGCTCTAGGGCCAGAGAACCAGGTCAGCAGAACTGCTTTAGAGCCATAGGACCGGGTCAGCAGAGTTGCTTTAGAGCCAGAGAACCAGGTCAGCAGAGCTGTTGTAGAGCCAGAGAACCAGGTCAGCAGAGCTGCTCTAGAGCCTAAGAACTAATTCAGCAGGGCTGCTCTAGAGCCAGAGAATCAGGTCAGCAGAGCTGCTTTAGAGCCATAGAACCAGGTCAGTAGAGCTGCTTTAGAGCCAGAGAACCAGGTCAGCAGAGTTGCTCTAGAGGCAGAGACCCAGGTCAGCAGACCTGCTCTAGAGCCAGAGAAACCAGGTCAGCAGAGCTGCTTTAGAGGGAGAGAACCAGATCAGCAGAGCTGATTTAGAGGGAGAGAATCGGGTCAGCAGAGCTGCTCTAGAGCCAGAGAACCTTATCAGCAGAGCTGCGTTAGAGCCATAGAACCAGGTCAGCAGAGCTGCTCTAGAGGCCAAGAACCAGGTCAGCAGAGCTGATTTAGAGGAAGAGAATAAGGTAAGCAGAGCTGCTTTAGAGCCAGAGAACCAGGCCAGCAGAGCTGCTCTAGAGCCAGAGAACCTGATCAGCATAACTGCTTTAGAGCCATAGAACCAGGTCAGCATATCTGCTTTAGAGCCAGAGAACCAGGTAAGCAGAGCTGCTCTAGAGCCTAAGAACCAGGTCAGCAGAGCTGCTCTAGAGCCAGAGAAACCAGGTCAGCAGAGCTGCTTTAGAGGGAGAGAACCAGATCAGCAGAGCTAATTTAGCGGGAGAGAACCAGGTAAGCAGAGCTGCTCTAGAGCCAGAGAACCAGGTCAGCAGAGCTGCTTTAGAGCCATTGAACCAGGTCAGCAGAGCTGCTCTAGAGGCAGAGAACCAGGTCAGCAGAGCTGATTTAGAGGGAGAGAACCAGGTCAGCAGAGCTGCTTTCGAGCCAGAGAATCAGGTCAGCAGAGCTGCTCTAGAGCCAGAGAACCAGGTCAGCAGAGCTGCTCTAGAACCAGATAACCAGCTCAGCAAAGCTGCTGTAGAGCCAGAGAAACCAGGTAGGTAGAGCTGCTTTAGAGCGAGAGAACCAGGTCAGCAGAGCTGCTTTAGAGGGAGAGAACCAGGTCAGCAGAGCTGCTTTAGAGCCAAGGGACCAGGTCAGCAGAGCTGCTCTAGGGCCAGAGAACCAGGTCAGCAGAACTGCTTTAGAGCCATAGGACCGGGTCAGCAGAGTTGCTTTAGAGCCAGAGAACCAGGTCAGCAGAGCTGTTGTAGAGCCAGAGAACCAGGTCAGCAGAGCTGCTCTAGAGCCTAAGAACTAATTCAGCAGAGCTGCTCTAGAGCCAGAGAATCAGGTCAGCAGAGCTGCTTTAGAGCCATAGAACCAGGTCAGTAGAGCTGCTTTAGAGCCAGAGAACCAGGTCAGCAGAGTTGCTCTAGAGGCAGAGACCCAGGTCAGCAGAGCTGCTCTAGAGCCAGAGAAACCAGGTCAGCAGAGCTGCTTTAGAGGGAGAGAACCAGATCAGCAGAGCTGATTTAGAGGGAGAGAATCGGGTCAGCAGAGCTGCTCTAGAGCCAGAGAACCAGGTCAGCAGAGCTGCTTTAGAGCCATAGAACCAGGTCAGCAGAGCTGCTCTAGAGGCCAAGAACCAGGTCAGCAGAGCTGATTTAGAGGGAGAGAATAAGGTAAGCAGAGCTGCTTTAGAGCCAGAGAACCAGGTCAGAAGAGCTGCTCTAGAGCCAGAGAACCTGATCAGCAGAACTGCTTTAGAGCCATAGAACCAGGTCAGCATATCTGCTTTAGAGCCAGAGAACCAGGTAAGCAGAGCTGCTCTAGAGCCTAGGAACCAGGTCAGCAGAGCTGCTCTAGAGCCAGAGAACCAGGGCAGCAGAGTTGCTATAGATCCAGAGAAACCAGGTCAGTAGAGTTGCTGTAGAGCGAGAGAACCAGGTCAGGAGAGCTGCTTTAGAGGGAGAGAACCAGGTCAGCAGAGTTGCTCTAGAGCCAGAGAAACCAGGTCAGCAGAGCTGCTTTAGAGGGAGAGAACCAGATCAGCAGAGCTGATTTAGAGGGAGAGAATCGGGTCAGCAGAGCTACTCTAGAGCCAGAGAAACCAGGTCAGTAGAGTTGCTGTAGAGCCATAGAACCAGGTCAGTAGAGCTGCTTTAGAGCCAGAGAACCAGGTCAGCAGAGTTGCTCTAGAGGCAGAGACCCAGGTCAGCAGAGCTGCTCTAGAGCCAGAGAAACCAGGTCAGCAGAGCTGCTTTAGAGGGAGAGAACCAGATCAGCAGAGCTGATTTACAGGGAGAGAATCGGGTCAGCAGAGCTGCTCTAGAGCCAGAGAAACCAGGTCAGTAGAGTTGCTGTAGAGCCATAGAACCAGGTCAGTAGAGCTGCTTTAGAGCCAGAGAACCAGGTCAGCAGAGTTGCTCTAGAGGCAGAGACCCAGGTCAGCAGAGCTGCTCTAGAGCCAGAGAAACCAGGTCAGCAGAGCTGCTTTAGAGGGAGAGAACCAGATCAGCAGAGCTGATTTAGAGGGAGAGAATCGGGTCAGCAGAGCTGCTCTAGAGCCAGAGAACCAGGTCAGCAGAGCTGCTTTAGAGCCATAGAAGCAGGTCAGCAGAGCTGCTCTAGAGGCCAAGAACCAGGTCAGCAGAGCTGATTTAGAGGGAGAGAATAAGGTAAGCAGAGCTGCTTTAGAGCCAGAGAACCAGGTCAGAAGAGCTGCTCTAGAGCCAGAGAACCTGATCAGCAGAACTGCTTTAGAGCCATAGAACCAGGTCAGCATATCTGCTTTAGAGCCAGAGAACCAGGTAAGCAGAGCTGCTCTAGAGCCTAGGAACCAGGTCAGCAGAGCTGCTCTAGAGCCAGAGAACCAGGGCAGCAGAGCTGCTATAGATCCAGAGAAACCAGGTCAGTAGAGTTGCTGTAGAGCGAGAGAACCAGGTCAGGAGAGCTGCTTTAGAGGGAGAGAAACTGGTCAGCAGAACTGCTTTAGAGCCAAGGGACCAGATCAGCAGAGCTACTCTAGAGCCAGAGAACCAGGTCAGCAGAACTGCTTTAGAGCCATAGACCCAGGTCAGCAGAGTTGCTTTAGAGCCAGAGAACCAGGTCAGCAGAGCTGTTGTAGAGCCAGAGAACCAGGTCAGCAGAACTGCTTTAGAGCCATAGACCCAGGTCAGCAGAGTTGCTTTAGAGCCTCAGAACTAGGTCAGCAGAGCTGCTCTAGAGACACAGAACCAGGTCAGCAGAACTGCTTTAGAGCCATAGACCCAGGTCAGCAGAGTTGCTTTAGAGCCTCAGAACTAGGTCAGCAGAGCTGCTCTAGAGACACAGAACCAGGTCAGCAGAGCTGCTGTAGAGCCAGAGAAACCATGTCAGCAGACCTGCTGTAGAGCCAGAGAAACCAGGTCAGCAGAGCTGCTTTAGAGGGAGAGAACCAGATCAGCAGAGCTGATTTAGAGGGAGAGAATCGGGTCAGCAGAGCTGCTCTAGAGCCAGAGAAACCAGGTCAGTAGAGTTGCTGTAGAGCCATAGAACCAGGTCAGTAGAGCTGCTTTAGAGCCAGAGAACCAGGTCAGTAGAGTTGCTCTAGAGGCAGAGACCCAGGTCAGCAGAGCTGCTCTAGAGCCAGAGAAAGCAGGTCAGCAGAGCTGTTTTAGAGGGAGAGAACCAGATCAGCAGAGCTGATTTAGAGGGAGAGAATCGGGTCAGCAGAGCTGCTCTAGAGCCAGAGAACCAGGTCAGCAGAGCTGCTTTAGAGCCATAGAAGCAGGTCAGCAGAGCTGCTCTAGAGGCCAAGAACCAGGTCAGCAGAGCTGATTTAGAGGGAGAGAATAAGGTAAGCAGAGCTGCTTTAGAGCCAGAGAACCAGGTCAGAAGAGCTGCTCTAGAGCCAGAGAACCTGATCAGCAGAACTGCTTTAGAGCCATAGAACCAGGTCAGCATATCTGCTTTAGAGCCAGAGAACCAGGTAAGCAGAGCTGCTCTAGAGCCTAGGAACCAGGTCAGCAGAGCTGCTCTAGAGCCAGAGAACCAGGGCAGCAGAGCTGCTATAGATCCAGAGAAACCAGGTCAGTAGAGTTGCTGTAGAGCGAGAGAACCAGGTCAGGAGAGCTGCTTTAGAGGGAGAGAAACTGGTCAGCAGAACTGCTTTAGAGCCAAGGGACCAGATCAGCAGAGCTACTCTAGAGCCAGAGAACCAGGTCAGCAGAACTGCTTTAGAGCCATAGACCCAGGTCAGCAGAGTTGCTTTAGAGCCAGAGAACCAGGTCAGCAGAGCTGTTGTAGAGCCAGAGAACCAGGTTAGCAGAACTGCTTTAGAGCCATAGACCCAGGTCAGCAGAGTTGCTTTAGAGCCTCAGAACTAGGTCAGCAGAGCTGCTCTAGAGACACAGAACCAGGTCAGCAGAACTGCTTTAGAGCCATAGACCCAGGTCAGCAGAGTTGCTTTAGAGCCTCAGAACTAGGTCAGCAGAGCTGCTCTAGAGACACAGAACCAGGTCAGCAGAGCTGCTGTAGAGCCAGAGAAACCATGTCAGCAGACCTGCTGTAGAGCCAGAGAAACCAGGTCAGCAGAGCTGCTTTAGAGGGAGAGAACCAGGTCAGCAGAGCTGCTTTAGAGCCAGAGAACCAGGTCAGCAGAGCTGCTCTAGCTGACAATGACTGACTGACACTGACTGACTGACACTGACTGATTGACACTGACTGACACTGATTGACTGACACTGACACTGACTGACACTGACACTGATTGACTGACACTGACTGACTGACACTGACTGACTGACTGACACTGACTGACACTGATTGACTGACACTGACTGACTGACACTGACTGACACTGATTGATTGACACTGACTGACACTGCTTGACTGACACTGACTGACTGACACTGACTGACTGTCACTGACTGACTGACACTGACTGACTGACTGACACTGACTGACTGACTGACACTGACTGACATTGACTGACGCTGACTGACTACTCTCTACTACTCTCTCTCTACTACTCTCCACTACTCTCTCTCTGCTACTCACTCTCTACTGCTCACTCTCTACTCTCTCTACTACTCACTCTCTACTACTCTACTACTCTCTACTACTCACTCTACTACTCACTCTCTACTACTCACTCTCTACTACTGTCTACTATTCTCTATGAATCACTGTTTACTACTCTCTACTACTCACTCTCTACTACTCACTCTCTACTACTCACTCTCTACTACTCTCTACGATTCACTCTCTACTACTCACTCTCTACTACTCTTTACTACTCTCTCTCTCTACTACTCACTCTCTACTACTCACTCGCTACTACTCTCTACTTCTCTCTACGACTACTCTCTACTACTCACTCTCTACTTCTCTCTACTACTCACTCTACTACTCTCTACTACTCTCTACCACTCACTCTCTACTACTCTACTACTCACTTTCTACTACTCTCTCTCTACTACTCACTCTAATACTCTCTAATACTCACTCTCTACTACTATCTCTCTACTATTCACTCTCTACTATTCACTCTCTACTACTTACTCTCTACTACTCTCTACTACTCACTCTCCACTACTCACTCTCTACTACTCGATCTCTACTACTCGCTCTCTACTACTCTCTACTACTCACTCTCTACTACTCACTCTCTACTACTCTACTACTCTCTAATACTCTCTCTACTACTCACTCTCTACTACTCACTCTCTACTACTCTACTACTCTCTACTACTCTCTCTACTACTCTTTCAACTACTCACTCTCTACTACTCTCCACTACTCACTCTACTACTCTCTACTTCTCTCTACCACTCACTCTCTACTACTCTACTACTCACTCTCTACTATTCTCTCTCTACTACTCACTCTACTACTCAGTCTACTACTCTCTACTACTCACTCTCTACTACTCTCTCTCTACTACTCTCTACTACTCACTCTCTACTACTCACTCTCTACAAATCTCTACTACTCACTCTCCACTACTCACTCTGTACTACTCGCTACTTCTCTCTACGACTACTCTCTACTACTCACTCTCTAGTTCTCTCTACTACTCACTCTACTACTCTCTACTACTCTCTACCACTCACTCTCTACTACTCTACTACTCACTTTCTACTACTCTCTCTCTACTACTCACTCTAATACTCTCTAATACTCACTCTCTACTACTATCTCTCTACTATTCACTCTCTACTATTCACTCTCTACTACTTACTCTCTACTACTCTCTACTACTCACTCTCCACTACTCACTATCTACTACTCGATCTCTACTACTCGCTCTCTACTACTCTCTACTATTCACTCTCTACTACTCACTCTCTACTACTCTACTACTCTCTAATACTCTCTCTACTACTCACTCTCTACTACTCACTCTCTACTACTCTACTACTCTCTACTACTCTCTCTACTACTCTTTCAACTACTCACTCTCTACTACTCTCCACTACTCACTCTACCACTCACTCTCTACTACTCTACTACTCACTCTCTACTATTCTCTCTCTACTACTCACTCTACTACTCAGTCTACTACTCTCTACTACTCACTCTCTACTACTCTCTCTCTACTACTCTCTACTACTCACTCTCTACTACTCACTCTCTACTACTCACTCTCTACTACTCGCTCTCTATAAATCTCTACTACTCACTCTCCACTACTCACTCTCTACTACTCACCCTCAACTACTCTCTACTACTCACTCTACTACTCACTCTCTACTACTCTACTACTCTCTACTATGCTCTCTATTTCTCACTCTCTGCTACTCACTCTCTACTACACACTCTCTACTACTTGCTCTCTACTACTCACTCTCTACTACTCACTACTACTCACTCTACTACTCACTCTCTACTACTCTCTACTACTCACTCTACTACTCACTCTCTACTACTCACTCTCTACTACTCCACTACTCTCTACTACTCACTCTCTACTACTCACTCTCTATTACTCTACTACTCTCTACTACTCTCTCTCTACTACTCACTCTCTACTACTCACTTTCTACTACTCTCTACTACTCACTCTTTACTACTCTCTACTACTCACTCTCTACTACTCTCTCTCTACTACTCACTCTCTACAACTCACTCTCTACATCTCTCTACTACTCACTCTCTACTACTCTCTACTACACATGCTCTACTACTCTCTCTACCTCTCTCTCTCTACTACTCTCTCTCTACTACTCTCTAAAACTCACTCTCTACTACTCACTCTACTACTCACTCTCTACTACTCACTCTCTACTACTCTCTACTACTCACTCTACTACTCTCTACTACTCACTCTACTACTCACTCTCTACTACTCTCTACTACTCTCTCTGCTACTCACTCTCTACTACTCACTCTCTACTACTCACTCTCTACTACTCTCTACTACTCACTCTACTACTCACTCTCTACTACTCTCTCCTACCCTCTACTACTCACTCTCTACTACTCTTTACTACTCACTCTCTATTACTCACTCTCTACTACTCACTCTACTACTCTTTCTACTCACTCTCTGCTACTCTCTCTACTACTCTCCACTACTCACTCTCTGCTACTCTCTCTACTACTCTCTACTACTCACTCTCTATTCTCTACCTCTCTCTACCTCTCTCTCTACTACTCTCTACCTCTCTACACCTCTACCTGTCTACACCCCTACCTCTCTACCTCTCTACCTCTACCTCTCTACCTCTCTCTACCTCTCTCTACACGCACACATATGCACATATATATATATATATATGCATATGCATTTATATATATGTATGTGTATATATATATATGCATACGTATATAAACATATATATTATCTGCATATCCATATAAATACAAATATAAATGCATGCATACATATACATATACATATATGCATACATATGCATGTTATGTACATGAAAGTTTGAAAAACACTTATACAAGCAAAGTTAAAAAGCCACCCAATTACAAACAGAATTGCTTTAACTTAAACGAGGGCGAGACCTATTGCATTTTCAATGCTTGTTTACTTTGGTTCCATCAAGAAGGCATTCAGGTGTGTCATACATTTGCCATAAATTCTGAATGTTAGCAGTCTAGTTGCTAATTAGATCACTGTAGCAAAGCTACTGCTCACCAGGGAAGTCTGCTGCTGGTATTCAAAGTGCATGTTTCAGTCTTCATGTCAGAATTATTTTATGAAATTGGAGAGGATTTGAGAAGTCAAAATGTGCCCTAATTTTTCTTTCTGCAGCACTAATCATAATTTCTATGGCAAAATGAACCCCCTTATTTTGTTCCTTTGCAAATTAAATGTTGTGAGTGTTACCACTTTATTCCAATCAAGATGGCTTCAGGTGTGCCATACTTTTGTCATAAGTAAGACTGTTAGTGCTCTAGTTGTTCTTTAGAACACTCTGGGACATTCTGTTATTGGGCTATACTTGGGCTACATCTGGGTGATATGTGTGCTACATTTGGGCGCTTTTGTCTCTTGTGGCCATCGTGGGAGACTTATTAGTTATGAAATTTCCTAATTTCCTCATTTACTAGAGTCTCCTCAGAAGGAAATACTTTCAGTTTTTTACTTTGATTCCATCAAGAAGGCATTCAGATATGTCAGATCGAAAAGGACTAGCCTATTTGTGAATTTACATAGACTCAAGACTGTAAGGCAGGGAACAAACCATTTTGTTTGTTCATGAAGCCCTCACCCACCAACCAAGTTGGTGGCATGCTTCATCATCGGGCCCACCCAGTGACACAGAGTGTGTCCCGGGTGTGCTTCGACACCTGGATACAGCGGAGCAGGTATGTATCTGAGTGTGCAGTGTAGTGACATGAAGGTGACGATTTAAAAGCTATGCAGGGATCCCAGTACCCGAGGGTAAATTATATTTTAATAGCTGGGTCACTGCTAGCATTAAAAAAGGCTGTTGGATGTTATAGGAATGTTAATTAGGGTTTCCTACATCCAGGTGTGGTCCATATGTTTCAGCCAGGCCTTTATGATTAAAACTGGCTTACCTCAGGACCAAAGTGTGTAGGTGCAAATTACTTAGATTTAAGTGATTGTGTAATTTTGAGAAATGTGTCGCACTCGCTAAGGTGCTTTACATGTGAGAGGGGGATTCCCTCTTAGGAGGCCTCAGAGATGACTGGAGGCTCAACGCAGACACTGACCAAAAGTATCGGTCCATTCCTCTGCCGTACTACTCCATGGGTCATGTTTGGCAACAAGCCAACTAATGCTCTAAGATGTAGGAAACCCTAATTAACATTCCTATAACATCCAAGATACATACCTGCTCCGCTGTATCCAGGCGTCGAAGCACACCCGGGACACACTCGGTGTCACTGGGTGGGCCCGATGATGAAGCATGCCACCAACTAGGTTGGTGGGTGAGGGCTTCATGAACAAACAAAATGGTTTGTACCCTGCCTTACAGTCTTGAGTCTATGTAAATTCACAAATAGGCTAGTCCTTTTTGATCTCACATATAAACCCCGGGATACAGACTAGCTACCTAGTCCTCTCTCTCTCCTTTGATAGTGATATTCAGATATGTCACCAATGTGCCTTAAATTCGGAATGTTAGCACTCTAGTTGTTTATTAGATCACTGTAGTAAAGCTACTGCTCACCAGGGAAGTCTGCTTCTGGTATTGAAAGTGCATGTTTCAGTCTGCATGTCAGAATTTTTTATTGAAACAGTAGAGGATTTGAGAAGTCACTAAAAAAGTGCCCTAATTTTTCTTTTTTCAGCACTAATCATAATTTCTATGGCAAAATTAACCCCCTCATTGTGTTCCTTTTAAATTAAACTACTCACTCTCTACTAATCAATCGCTACTACTCTCTACTACTCACTCTCCACTACTCACTCACTACTACTCTCTACTACTACTCTCTACCACTAATTCTCTACTACTCTACTACTCTCTCTCTACTACTCTCTCTCTCTACTACTCCCTCTCTACTACTCACTCTACTACTCTCTACTACTCACTCTACTACTCTCTCTCTCCTACTCACTCTCTTCTATTTACTCTCTACTACTCACTCTCTACTACTCTATTACTCTCTACTACTCTCTCTACTAGTCTCTACTACTCATGCTACTACTCTCTGCTACTCTCTACCTCTCACTCTCCACTACTCTACTACTCACTCTCTACTACTCTCTACTAGTCTCTCTCTCTACTACTCATTCTACTACTCTTTACTACTTACTCTCTACTACTCACTCTCGACTACTCACTCTCTACTACTCGCTCTCTACTACTCTCTACTACTCACTCTCCACTACTCACTCTCTAATACTTGCTCTCTACTACTCTCTACTACTCACTCTACTACTCACTCTCTACTACTCAACTACTCTCTCTACTACTCACTCTCTACTACTCACTCACTACTACACACTCTCTACTACTTGCTCTCTACTACTCGCTCTCTACTACTCTCTACTACTCACTCTACTACTCACCCTCTACTACCCCCTACTACTCACTCTACTAGTCACTCTCTAATACTCTCTACTACTCACTCTCTACTACTCCACTACTCTCTACTACTCACTCTCTACTACTCACTCTCTACTACTCTACTACTCCCTACTACTCTCTCTCTACTACTCACTCTCTACTGCTCTCTACTACTCACTCTCTACTGCTCTCTACTACTCACTCTCTACTCTCTCTCATCTACTCACTCTCTACTACTCTCTACTACTCACTCTCTACTACTCTCTCTCTACTACTCTCAACTACTCTACTACTCACTCTACTACTCACTCTCCTACTCACTCTACTACTCACTCTCTACTACTCACTCTCTACTACTCTCTACTACTCACTCTCAACTACTCTCTCTACTACTCTCTACTACTCACTCTACTACTCACTCTCTACTACTCTCTACTACTCTCTCTCTGCTACTCACTCTCTACTACTCACTCTCTACTACTCTCTACTACTCACTCTCTACTACTCACTCTTTACTACTCTCTACTACTCACTCTCTACTGCTCACAACTACTCACTCTACTACTCACTCTCTACTACTCTCTACTACTCACTCTGTACTACTCACTCTCTACTACTCACTCTACTCACTCTACTACTCTCTACTACTCACTCTCTACTCTCTACTCTGTATTACTCATCCTCTACTCTACCTCTCTACCTCTCTCTACCTCTCTCTCTACCTCTCTCTCTACCTCTCTACCTCTCTACCTCTCTACCTCTACCTCTACACCTCTACACCTCTACCTCTCTCTACCTCTCTCTACATGCACACATATGCACATATATAGGTGCATATATATGCATATGCATTTATATATATGGATGTGTATATATATATACATACATATATAAACATATTTATAATCTGCATATCTATATAAATAAAATATTAAATGCATGCATACATAGACATATGTGCATACATATGCATATTATATACATGAGAGTTTGAAAAACACTAATAAAATCAAAGCTAAAAAGCCACCTAATTACCAACAGAATTGCTTTAACTTAAACGAGGGCGAGACCTATTGCATTTTCAATGCTTGTTTACTTTGGTTCCATCAAGAAGGCATTCAGATGTGTCACACATTTGCCATGAATTCTGAATGTCAGCACTCTTGTTGCTCTTTAGATCACTGTAGTAAAGCTTCTGCTCACCAGGGAAGTCTGCTGCTGGTATTGAAAGTGTATTTTCAGTCTGCATCTCAGAATTTTTTAATGAAATAGAATAGGATTTGAGAAGTCACTCATAATGTGCCCTCATTTTTCTTTCTGCAGCACTAATCATACTTTCTATGGCAAAATGAACCCCCTCATTTTGTTCCTTTTTAAATTAAATGTTTCAAGAGTTACCACTTTATTCCAAATCAAGATGGCTTCAGGTGTGCCATACGTTTGTCATAAGTAGGACTGTTAGCGCTCTAGCTGTTCTTTAGAACACTCTGGGAAGCTGCAGTAAAACACAAAGGAATCAAATGAAAATCTCTGCCCTTGTTGGATGTACATGTTTTACTGAGAATGTCAGACTTCATTCTCACATGACTGGGAAAGATAATGTGAATTTACAGAAAATATGCTCTCAGTTTAGCTTATAGATCATCTTCCAAACCTCTGTGGGAAAAGCATGAGAAAATAGTTTTCTCTCAAACATGATTCATGATATCCCAGCAGAAGGCTTTTTCACATGGTAAAATCACCTTAGAACACACCACAATTCCTAAAATGAATATGGTACCATCAACAAATGATTTATAATGTAACTAAAGTCTTAAAACCTTCTATTAACTGCAATGCTTTTTAATGAGGTGCTAATCATGTATATTGGTTCCAAGATGGCTGCCAACACTTCTTGGATGAAGTGCTGACAACCAATCAGATCTCACGATGAGATGTGTGGTTAGGCTCCGCCCAGATATATCTATGATTTTACATTTTTGATTTTCTCAGCAACTACTGAACGGATTTACACCCTTTAACCAAAAGGCACGAGTGTGAACGGCTACCTCTTTGCCAAAGTTCGGGCTACAGCTGCGATTAACGGTTCCTATGGAAAAATGCATGGGGAAAACACGTTTTGGGACCCCCTTTTTTCTCGGCCCCCGCTTGACGAATCACCCCGAGACTTTCAGGTTTGGAGCGGACCGGCGCGCCTCACCAGTTTTGAGAATTTTGCGAAGATTCGTCAACCGGCGCCAAAGTTATTCCAAATAGAATGTTGCGGATTTCCTATGGATAATAGGTCCTAACTATAAGTACCTACTGGCGACCGCCAGTAGGCAATGTATAAATATATTCACTGAAAAAACCATAGGTTTCAGGGACGTTATAGTTAGTTGGACATTTCTTTCCTACAAAACCATACAAATTTTGCCGTTATAGTTAGTTCACCTAACTATAACTCGCGCCCCCGCAATGCACTGCTGATGATGTCACATATTACATCATTCATGACATGGTCAGTGACATCACCGATGACATCACTGATGACATCTCAAATGACATCACTGATGACATCATGCAGTGACTGTTTTTCTTTAAAGTTTAAATATGTATTATATATCTATATGCCAAGGTGTATTGAAGAATGAGTGGGTGTATAAGTGTCTGAATGGATGATTTAGTAGGTGCATGACTGACTGTTTATGTGAGTGATTACATGTGTCTTACTGTATGCATGGGTTAGTGACTAAACTCTGTGAATGTCTGTACCAGTCTGTCTATTGTTGTATAAGCTGCTGCATGGGTTGGTCATTAGCTACGTGAGTGTCTATATGGGTTATTGATTGCTTGCCTGAGTATTTGTATGGGTGCCTGGGTGTGTGTGTGGGAGGGTGGGAGGTATGTGAGTCTGTGCATAGATATTTGAGTGGTTGATTCACTGTGTGTATGGGTTCAAGAGTGCATGTGAAAACACCTGTATGGGTGGGTGAGTGGGTGTATGGGTGTGTTGGTGAGTGAATTGATGTCTCAGTGGTACATGTCCAAGTAACTACATATGTAAAAGGCAGTGTATGTGAGAGTTGGATTATATAAAGGACTATACGTGAGAGTCAGTGATTGTGAGAGTGGCTCTATGGATGAGTGTGTACTTGTATCAGTGATTGTATAAGAGAACAATTATGTGTTTCTTTCTGTTTGAATAAGTGATGTGTTGTGTGTATAACTATATAGGTCAGTAAATGGAAGTGAGATTGATTCTGTGCATGACTGACTAGCTGTGTGAGTAACTTTGGATGAGTGCTGGTGTGTGAGTGTCTGTGTAGGTGTATGAGTTTATATGATAGTGTTGTATTGATGAGTGACTCCATGTATGATTGATTGCATGGGTGAATGAGTGGATCTGTGTGTTAGACCTAAGAACCAGTGACTAGATATGTAGTAACTGGTATTGGTGGGTCTATGGTTTCAAAAGTGGTATTCTGTTTTTTGGAGTGGATGTATCAAAGGTTATATTAGGGTGTGAGAATGTGCATCAGATTGTCACATGGATGATGTCATCAGTGATGTCATTTGAGATGTCATCAGTGATGTCATCGGAGATGTCACTGACCATGTCATGAATGATGTAATATGTGATGTCATCAGTAGTGCATTGTGAGGGCGCGAGTTATAGTTAGGTGAACTAACTATAACGGAAAAATTTGTATGGTTTTGTAGTAGTGAAATGTCCAACTAACTATAACGTCCCTGAAAGCTATGGTTTAATTCAGTGAATTTCTAAGGTTTTTAAATGCTAATTGCTAACTATAACGGGCCTGAAATCTATGTTTTTTTCCAGTGAATTTCAATGGTTTTTTAAATACTAATTTCTAACTATAACGTTCCCGAAACCTATGGTTTTTTCAGTGAATTTCAAAGGTTTTTTAAATGCTAATTTCAAACTATAACAGGCCTGAAACCTATGGTTTTTTCAGTGAATTTATAGGGTTTTTTAAATCCTGATTTGTAAATTTACCTAATATTTATACAACCTTTTATGTTTATCTGAAAATTGCAAGCTTTTTATTTAAAAGATATTTTATAACTGTAATATTCTATATTTTTTAAAAATATTTTTTATTTTAATTCAATTATATAATGTCCTATGTCTTTTCAAAATATATGTATTTTTTTTGTCCCAAAAATATTGGAGTCACGTACTCATCGGGCACCTATCACGGCGGGTGCGTGAATTCAAGCCACCATATTGGAAAAGTTGAGGAGCCGCATTTGGTTTGCAATGGGTGCGTGGCCCCGCGTAACATCATATACGTATGGAATCGCGTCATGTGCGCGATTGGTATGCGACGGGTGCGCGGTGCATGGCCCCACGTAATGTCATATACGTATAGGATTGCGTCATGTGAATGCTTCGTATGCAATGTGTGCGCGGGGCCGGAAACCGAGTGAAGTCATATACGAGCCGGGTCGTGCCAGGTGTGCGACTCCTGTAAAAAAAAATTATATTTCAAAACTATATGTATATAACTTGAATGTACATATCAGAACAAGAGATCATCTAAACTATTTATAAAAATAAAATATTTGTACTTGTAATAAACTTATATTATTGTTAAATATATGTTTGCAACATCGCGCTGGGTGCGCGCAGGTTGCGCGCTGGGTGCGCGACTCCCATGTGACTTCGAAATAAACTATTTCATTGGTTGACAAGGTTTTCCATTCTAAAACTTGGAGGACCCCACCCTCTTTAGTCATTCTCTCAGCTGCATCAGAAGAGTGATACCTGCTATGTTTTTAGGAGCAATACTGAGAATGTTTTTGGTGTTTACTTCTAAAACTTCTCCAGTGACTTCTTCTACTCCACCAATAGACCTCCCATCTGATGATGAAGATTTGGGACCACCTCCAAAAAAAAGACCAGAGTCTATTCTATGGAATTATTTTACAATTCCGAGGGAGAAAGGAAAGTAAATGCGAGGAAGGTCAGCTGGGCAATCTGTCCCAGAGTTCTGTCAAGAGGCAGTGACAAGAAGTACTCCTGTGGGGCGTCCAGTATGTATAAGCATCTACAGACTATACATCCGAGACAATTTGCACGAGAACAATTGCGACGGGCTCAAGAGGCCTCACAAACTGACCAGGGAGATGGTCCCAGCACATCTGGAGGCTCAACCTCTTCATCTCGTGGACCAGATATTTGCACTGAGTTAGCAAACCTGAAACAGCATTGTATAAAATGCAATGCCATTTTATGCTGTGGGGAGCAATCAGTTGACGCTGTATGTTCAGCAGCACAAAATGATTGCTGCACATTTTTTTTCAGTTGGAATTACATTTTAATTCCAAAGGTTTAAAATGTTGTCTTTTTTTTTTATGAAAAAACACCAAAACAAATCTCAAAATTGTTAAAAAAACACACAAAAAAATTCAAAACAAAAAAGAAGAAAAAAGTCAGTTCTCTTCAGAACTACCTTATTTGGTTAAAAAAGAGAAATAACTGCATACTAACATCTGGGTGACAGCTAGAGTACATGTGTAGAACATGATTCATTCTAAGAGTGCATGAGTAGTGAGAGGGAGATGGCTGGACTGCATGACTAATGTACAGGTCTACATGTGTTAGTGCCTGTGTAATTATAGGAGTACATGGGTACTGACTGGATGATTACACTACTGCAAGGAGAGTGCATGATGATTTTATAAATGCTTGGGTTTTGGCAGAGTGATTGGATAAAGACATGGGAGTGGCTGAGTATCTGCAGGAGTGCATTAGTAGTAACAGAAAGATTAGTAAACTATATAGGTAGCAGTCAAAGGAATGTAGAAGTGCAGGAATAAGTGCCTGAGTAATTGCATGAGTACATGGCTACTGACTGGATGATTAGAGTAGTGCAGTGTGAGTGCATGGTGAATTTATAAGTGCTTGGGTTTTGGCAGAGTGATTGCTTAAGGACATGGCACTGTGTATGTAATTGAAGGAGTGCATACATAGTAACAGGGGTAGCAGTCAAAGGAAAGTAGAAGTACATGAATAAGTGCCTGGATAATTGCATGAGTACATGTGCAGTGACTGGATAATTAGAGTACTGCAATGTGAGTGCATGGTGAATTTATAAGTGTTTGGGTATTGGTGAAGTGATAAGATAAGGACATGCTACTGGCTCGATAATTGGAGGAGTGACAGGGATTGACAGTGTGATTGCTGGACTGCATGGGTACTAACTGGGTAATTGGAGGAGCGAATCAGTACTGTGGAGGTGGTTTGTGAACTAGATGAATACTGCACATCTGATTGTAGCACTACATGTGTTAGTGGCAGGGTCATTGCATGAGTATATGCATACTGACTGGATACTTAGAGTGTTGCAAGGAGAGTGAATGGTGAATTTATAAGTGCTTGTGTTTTTGCAGAGTGATTGGATAAGGACATGGGTCTGGCAGGGTTATTGGAAGAGTGCATACGTAGTAACATGGAGATTACTAAACTGTATAGATAGCACTCAAAGAACTGCAGCAGTGCATGTGTTTGTGACTGGGTCATTCCATGACTACATGGGTAGTGACTGGATGATTACAGTACTGCAAGGAGAGCGCATGAGTCAATTTATAAGTGCTTGGGTATTGACAGAGTGATCGGATTAGTACATAGTACTGGCTGGCTGATAGGAGGAGTGCACAGAGAGTAACAGGGTGATTGGACTGCACGGATAGTGCACATTTGAATATATCACTGCATATCTTAATGCCTGTGTCATTGCATACGTACATGGATAGTGAGTGGATACTTAGAGTGCTGCAAGTTTACAGCATGGTGAATTTATAAGTGCTTGGGTTTTGCTGCAGTGATTAGATAAGGACATGGTACTGGCTGGATGATTGGAGGACTGCACCGAAAGTGACAATGTGATTGCTGGTCTGCATGGGTAGTACTTGGGTAATTGGAAGAGTGAATCAGTACTGTGGAGGTGGTTAGAGGACTGCATGAATAGTGCACATCTGATTGTAGCACTACGAGTGTTAGTGCCAGGATCACTGCATGAGTATATGCATACTGACTGGATACTTAGAGTGTTGCAAGGAGAGTGTATGGTGAATTTTTAAGTGCTTGTGTTTTGGCAGAGTGATTGGATAAGGACATGGGACTGGCTGGGTGATTGGAAGAGTTCATACGTAGTAACAGGGAGCTTACTAAACTATATAGGTAGCACTCAAAGAATTGTAGCAGGGCATGCGTTTGTGACTTGGTCATTGCATGACTACATGGGTAGTGACTGGATGATTAGAGTACTGTGAGGAGAGCGCATGAGTGAATTTATAAGTGCTTGGGTATTGATAGAGGGATTGGATTAGTACATAGTACTGGCTGGGTGATTGGAGGAGTGCACAGAGAGTGGCAGAGTGATTGCAGGACTGCATGGATATTACCTGGGGAATTTAAGATGTAAATGAGCAGTGTCTAGATGGTTACAGGACTGTATGGATAGTGCAAAGCTGAATGTAGTAGTCCATGGATAGAGATTGGGTTACTTAATATTACCTTTACAATACTAGATATCAAAGTTTTTGAAATAATTTTTGCAGTTGTTTTTTATAATTTAAATTTTGAAAAGTTTTAAAGTTTAGAATTTTCCTCTTTAAAAGAGATGAAAAAATACACTTATAACATATAATATTATAATTTTAAGAACACAATATAATTTGACCATTACACAACATAATTACTTTCCCTTTTTTGCTGTTTTCAGAATCTATTTAATTTCACCATAGACAGTGACTTCAATGCCACTCATCATATATTAGTGAGCAAACAAATCCAATCAATAAGATGGTTAAAAAACCCTAAACGTGTGTCCAAAATATTTACAACAAAGTCAAGTATCAAATATCCAAAATAAACGCATTAATTAATATCAATATTGTTTCCACTATGCCAAAAGATATTCCTTGGCTTCTTCTAATCCACCAGTAGAAATTCCATTGGATGAAAAAGATTTAGTTCCACCACCAAAAAAATAAATAAAGTCTATTGTTTGGAAATTGTTTGCAATTCCGGAAGGAGAAAGAAAAATAAATGAAAGGAAGGTGAGCTGCACACTGTGTCCCAAAGTTTTATCAAGAGGCAGCGAGAAAAAGTACTCATGTGGCACTTCTAGGATGTAGTGATAGGGATATAGCTGGACTGCATGAGAAATGCACAGGTAATTGTAGGGCTGCATGTGTTACTACCTGTGTTATTGTAGGCGTACATGGGTACTGACTGGATGACTACTGCAAGGAGAGTGCATGGTGATTTTATAAGTAGTTGGGTTTTGGTGCAGTGATTGGATTAGGACATGGGACTGGCTGGGTAATTGAAGGAGTACATAGGTAGTAACATGGAGATCACTAAACTGTATAGGTAGCACTCAAAGGATTGTAAAGGTGCAAGAGGTAGTTCCTGGGTAATTGCATGAGTACATAAGCACTGGCTGGATGATTGGAGTACTGCAATATGAGTGCATGGTGATTTTCTAAGTGCTTGTGTTTTGGCAGAGTGATTGGATAAGTATATGGGACTGTCTGAGTAACTGGAGGAGTGCACTGGTAGTAACAGGGAGATTAATACATTTTATAAGTAGAAGTCAAAAGACTGTAGAAGTACAGGTATAATTGCCTAGGTAATTGCATGAGTACATGAGTACTGACTGGATGATTAGAGTACTGCAATGTAAGTGCATGGTGAATTTATAAGTGCTTGGGTATTGGCACAGTGATTAGATAAGGACATGCTGCTAGCTGGATTATTAGATGAGTGCACAGAGAGAGAAAGTGTGATTCCTGGACTTCATGGGCACTACCTGGGTAATAGGAGGAGTGAATCAGTAGTGTGGAGGTAGTTAGGGACTGCATAGAAAGTACAAATTTGATTGTAGCACTGCATGTCTTAATGCCTGAGTCATCGTATAAGTACATGGATAGTGACTGGATACTTAGAGTGCTGCAAGTTGACAGCATGGTGAATTTATAAGTGCTTTTGTTTTGGAGCAGTGATTAGATAAAGAAATGGGTCTGGCTGATTGGAGGAGTGGATGGAGAGTGACAGTGTGATTGCAGGACTGCGTGGGTACTACCTGGGTAATTGCAGGAGTGAATCAGTAGTGTGGAGGTGGTTAGGGAACTGCATAGATTGTGCACATTTGATTGAGCTCGCTACAAACTTGCTGAAGTTTTCTTGCCCGTTGCTTGGGGGCCGTTATTGTTGGACTCACCAGAGCGGAGCGGAGATTCTGGACTCCACTTCCCGGCACCTACCACGGCGCGTATGCCGCTGACGCACTCGCCCAGTGCCAGGAGGCGCACAAAAGGATCCCCGGGTTCCTGCAGCACGGGAGCTCGCTATAAACTTGCTGAAGTTTTCTTGCCCGTTGCTTGGGGGCCATTATTGTTGGACTCACCAGAGCGGAGCGGAGATTCTGGACTCCACTTCCTGGCACCTCCTGCGGCGCATACACCGCTGACGCACTCGACCCAGCGCCAGGAGTCTCACAAAAGGATACTTGGGCTCCCGCAGCGCGGGTGCTCGCTACAAACTTGCTGAAGTTTTCTTGCCCTTTGCTTGGGGGCCCTTATTGTTGGACTGAGCGGAGCGGAGATTCTGGACTCCACTTCCCGCCACCTCCCGCGATGCGTACGCCGCTGACGCACTCGACCAGTGCCAGGAGGTGCACAAAAGGATCCCCGGGCTCCTGCTGCGCTGGAGCTCGCTACAAACTTGCTGAAGTTTTCTTGCCCGTTGCTTGGGGGCCGTTATTGTTGGACTCACTGGAGCGGAGCGGAGATTCTGGACTCCACTTCCCGGCACCTCCCGCAGCGCATACGCCGCTAACGCACTCGCCCAGCACCAGGAGGCGCACAAAAGGATCCCCGGGCTCCCGCAGTGCAGGACGCCCGGGCCAAAGGCGGGCCCTTCTGCGCTTGTCCGCGGCCAGAAGACGCAAGGCAGGGCCACCCCCCTTGCACAACGATATACATCGTAAAACTTGTAAGAGAAAGACGTCTTTTGTTTGTTCCCCTGTTATCCAAAATTGCTTACTTGGACTAAAAGATGGGAAAAAGGAAATTGCCACTAAAGGGGAAAGTGCCCCCAAAGAGTGCGCCAATCACTAAATACTTGACAAACGCTGTGGGGATTATTAATAGCGAAATTGTCCATGTCGAGGAACAATTGGCAGCTACACAAACAGCTCTTGATGCTGCCCTAAAAGAATCTGCTCATGAAGGCGGGAAGTCTGTAGCCATAAATGGGTCCAATTTGGGGAACATAGAGGAGGAAATTGAGCTGAGAGTAGACAACATTTCTGCAAAAGAAATTGTACATAAAAAATCTAATCCTTGTGTGTTAAATACATCCCTGGAGATCTCAGCTTCAACAGATGATATGCCCTCAACATCTCACCCCGCTAAAAAAAAGAAGGAAGGTCTGCGACCAATAAATAATGTGGTGGAGCACCTACCAATATATTCCAAAACTAAACCAAAGCCCAGGCAAAAAAAGGACGACAAAAATCCTGGGACCCTAAGGGGGGACAAAACACCTATTAACCCAAAGACACAAGATCTTGAGTCATTATTTAATAGACTTCATGGCAAATTAGACAGTATAAAAAGACGCCTAATGTCGGAGATTAAATTGTTACAGAAAGACATGGCATTTTTAACGGAAATGGTGACTGAAATCTTACCTTTTAAGTCTTTGAATAAAATTACCAGCATCTCCAAACCTACTAAGCCCATTTCTATGTTGATGGAAAATGTCAGAACAAACAGGGACAAAACCGTCATCCACCCTTCCAATGAAAGTCAGGACATTCTTGCTGTAGGGGATGTATTGACACCAAAAACTCCACCTCGCTCAAGGCCGCATAAAGCTCACATTCCACCGGCCACAAGGGAACAGCAAAATATACAATTGACTAGGATGAATAGAACTAAAGAAGACAATAATGATATCCAGGGGACATTAAATCTTATATCACAGGCAACCCATTATGTTATTATCCTAAATAACGTTCCAAAACTTTTGGTAACTCAGAAGGAAACATATGGGTCTTTGAAAAATCAAGTTGGTCATTGGTTTTCTGTTAATGCGGATGTCGGGGTGAACACATTGCAAGAATCTATAATTATGATAAGGAGGGTGAACTGGGTGGGTAATTCTAGAAAAACATCCGGGGGGGATTGCATTGTTGTAAATTTTCGGGACCTGAATTCGGTTGGTGATTTGCTGAATGTTTTGCAAATTGATGACATTGGGTATATCCCTGAAAAAGCTAATCACATAGTGGCTGTTCTATTGGGATATTTTTATAGGCCTAGCTATAGTAACGCCAATGTAACCATTAGTCAACGGCCATATCTTACACAACCTATACCGCTGCACAATAGATATTCAGTCCTAAGAAGATGCAGCGATGTAGATTGACTTAGAGGGGGCATTGCTAGGTCTTCTGAAACAAAAAGGGACCAAACCTCTAAATTGAGAGAGGGAGCAGCCAACACTAATATAACCACACAAAGGGAGCCAAATCCCCTGAATGGCACCCTGGACTACTGTGAGGGAGATATTGACACATCTAATTTAGTGCAGACTATAGAACATGATGATTTAACAGTATCATTGTATAAATGCAATTAGGATAAACAAATGAATTGCAATATTTCTTATACTCCCTGTTGGAGGGAGGACCACCGGGTGGTCAGGGGGCCCACTCCGGGGAACCTTCCTACCGCAAAGTTATAGCCGAGCGCCGCTGAGAAGCCTCCTATGAGAGGTCTTTCTCCTATGATCGTACTAGGCCCAGTAACACCACCACACAGGAGTCCGTATCAGTTGCTTATCTAGGAACTTTAACAATAGTAGCACATTCGAAATATTTACAGGGGGATCGAGAGATCCAGAAAGAGTCTAAATGTCTTTGTAGGGACAGGGTAGCGGGACAGTCTTAGTACCAGCCTGGTACGGGGAAGCTCTGCGCCAGACCTTGCGTTAGGCCGAAGGTGGCTCCGGGGATCGGAGCGGCAGGTGCTGGTCTCAAAGTAGCTCGGACGTGGAGAGCCGCGACGGTGTCTGCAGGGCTTGGGTGGTAGTTCCGCTTGGGTCGAGCCGCGACACAGTCAGCAGGGCTCCGGTGGTAGGTCCGCTTCGGTCGAGCCGCGACGAGGTCAGCTGGGCTCTGGTGGCAAGTTCAACAAGGTCGGGCCGCGACAGCGTCAGCAGGGCCCCAAAGGTTCGTGAAGGTCTTTAAGCACGGTGGAGCCGCGACGTAGTCAGCAGGGCTCAGAGCGTGGTTCCAGGATGAGTCTTTCTCCGTAGGGTCAGCCGCGATCCGATCAGCAGGGCTCTTGACTCCGGGATACAACTGCTGTCCTGTTGCAGGGTCGCCCCAGATATAGGTCTGGAGCCCTTTGATGTCCGGACCCTTGCGCCCGGGGGGGCGGAGAGGCCGGGTCGGGAGCGGCCAGACGCTCAGCAGGAGAGGCACCAGGCCCAGGAGAGCTGTGGGGCGATCGCACCTAGGTGTGGGAGGACAGTTGGGGGTCCCATTGATACTGCCCTCCGCCGGGAGTGGGGAAGTGTTCACGTGGTACCCCCTGGCCAGTTGTTGGTGCCTTGATGTCGGGGCTTGCTGGGGCCGAGGCCGGGTTGAGCGGGGTCACGTAGGCTGGTGCGCAGAGTCACGTACAATCCAAAATGGAGGAGCCCCGAGGTGCAGGGGACCTCGTGCGGCTTGGCGAGGGGGAACAGGACCATGCCACGAGGCCGGTTCCAACACTTCCACTCTTTACACAAGTAGAGCTAGCCCGGGCAAATATCAAAGCGAATCCTTAAATTTAATGACATGGAATGTCGCAGGGGTTAAAAATAAAATTAATGACGAAGCCTGGCTGAGAACGCTAGATGGGTGTTCATTAGTTGTACTTTAAGAAACATGGTCTACAGAATCTTTTCTCAAAAATGGTTATCAAATTGTTTGTACAGATGCCAGTCCATCGAGGGCGGGATGAGCTAAAGGAGGTTTAGCCACCTTAATTGCTACCACATCGCCCTTGAAGCTTATGAAAACATATATATCATCAGAATATTATCAGCTCTTGCGTCTGCAATCGGTAGGAAAGCAGGCTGTCATTATAATTAATCTATATAATAATGTTTTTGATAAATCAAAGAGCAAAGTAATTGGGAGTCTTGAAAAAGATTTGGATTATTTCCTTGAGGGGATAGGTGGTGACTATATATTAATATGGGCAGGGGACTTTAATTGTGGTATATGTACCTTTGAGGTAGGTGAGCCTTCTGGATATTGTGATCATCTAGGAGACAGGATACCCCACTTCCCCCACGACTAGTATGGGGAATCCATTAATAATGTGGTGCATAAACACGATTTGCGGATTTGGGATCCCTCGGTTGGGGGGGAAACTATTTTACCAACATATGTAGGAGTAAGGTCATCTTCAATCATAGTTCAAATTATTGTGTCTGCAAACTGTAGTGAACTGGTGGAACATGTATTGATTAACCCCAGTTTATTCAGTGACCATCACCCACTAATAGTTTCACTAAGATTAAAACTCAGCCAAAAACACAGGGGAATAATGGAGTATCAAAAAAATGGTTATGAGTAATCCCGGCCCTATTTATGACAAAACTAAAAGAAAAAATACAAGATGATATAGAAATCTGTTTGGATAGCACCGCTCAGAGTCAGGAGACTATAACTGCTTTCAATAAAATTATAAGCGAAATTGCTGACGATGTAAGTAATAAAAAACAGTATAAGGCGCGAGATTCTAACCCGAGATGGTTTAACCATGAACGCTCTAAGCTGAATGGGGATCTGAAGCTGGCACTAAAACAAGCACCCAGAGATAGTACAAAAGTTTGTACTCTGCGGAAATTATATAAAAATACACTGCAAGAAAGGAAAAGGGAGATCCGCGAAGGGGCGTGGGAGAAATTAACCCAGGCTGCGGAGCTAAAAGACTCAGACCATTTCTGGAAACCAGTTAATGATCCCTTTTTTAAAGATAATACAATTGTAAATATTGATATTGTGGTACCTCCGGATGACTGGGTTATCCACTTTGAGGGGATTTTTAACCCAGATGGTGCAAAAATAAGCGCAACTGGAAAAGGAAATTTTATAATGGTAGAACCCATCAACTCTTTGCCAATATCGCCAGATGAAATTGAATTAGCTTTACAAAGATGTGCAAATGGTAAAGCTGCAGGCCCGGACGGTGTACCAATAGATGTTTTTAAGTATGATATAGATTTCTGGATATCCATTTTAACAATTTTTTTTAATGCCACCATCGGTGTTTTTTACCAACTACTTGGGTTGAAAGTATAATCGTACCAATTTTTAAAAAAGGTGACAGAGGAAAGCCAAACTGTTATTGCCCAATATCTCTCCTCGACTCCACATCAAAACTGATGGGTCGTATAATGTTGGAAAGACTCAAAACTTGGGCCAACAAGGAGAAAATACTGTCCGACGTACAGTATGGTTTTAGAAGAGGAATTGGGATGATAGAGCAGTGTTTAAATTTAGAACTAATCATAGGGAAGTACACTTTGGCAAAGGAGGGGCTGCTACACCTTTGTTTTGTCGACTTTACTAGTGCCTTTGATTTAGTTAATCACAGCAAACTATGGCAAACACTAAGTGGGTTAGGGCCCCCCCCCGGATATAATTATATTTTTATCACAAATCTATACCCATTTAACATCTAAGGTACGATATGGAAAGAGGGGGGGAATGCACACCGGATTTTAGTGTAAAAAATGGCATTAGTCAGGGTTGTGTTTTAGCGCCCCTCCTTTTCTCTCTATATGTCAACAATGTAGACCCTTTTTTACAAACCTTGAGTGCAGATGCTCCGAAAGGTGGGACTCTTATAACCCCTCTACTGCTTTATGCAGATGACCCTGTCCTTATATCAAGGACAGCGAATGGCCTTCAAAAGCTTATAGAGAATTTTGCCCTGTACATGACAAGTAAAGATCTGAAAATAAACTTAAAGAAAACTTTTGTAATGACATGCAGGGGCAAAAATCCAAAAAATAAACAACGTGATGTAGGTGGAGTTATAATCAATAGAGTCTCATCTTTCTCTTATCTGGGGTTGCTTTTCAACAAGAATAGTACATGGAACTCCCATATTGATTTATGTAATATGACATTTTTAAGATCAATAGAGAGCATCTTTAGATTTTCGGCGAAGATAGGAAATAAACCTATCCACAAAATGTTAACACTCTATCGTTGCAAATGTATTTCGGGGGCCTGTTATGGAGCTGCTATCTGGGGTAGGTCTAATATCACCTCCCTTAGGAATCAAGAAAATACATTTCTAAAAAGACTATTGGCAGTCCCTCATGGGACTGCAAATGATATAATCCATACAGAATTATCAACTTCATATATTAGTGATACAATAAATATTGCAGGTCTCACCTTTTGGCACGGCATCTGGTCTAAGGATGAAACCAAACTCACAAAAGATTTAATTATTGACTGCCTAGTACTTGATCATAGCAGGAAGATTCCTTGGCCGGAGTATAGTCAAAATAATTTAAAATACTGTAATTGTGACAGGATCTTAAGTATAAATATTTAAAACTAAAGGAAAACAAAAGAGATTGGTCTGCTAGTCAAAAACACACTGTCATTTCATATTGTGAACGGCCTTTTGTGAGGGGCCTACAGCCGTACCTGGTACTGGTGAAAAACGTACAACAGAGATTTTATCTCACTAGGCTAAGGATGAGTACGTTACACGAACTAGTTGCTTTCCCTAGACTGGAAAAATTGTGTCAGATATTACAGAAATGTCCTTGTGACGGAAAATCCAAGCAATCGACAATGCACTTTATTCTCTTTTGTAGTTTTTATAAGGAAATCCGGAAATCTGTTTTAAAATCCCTATTTTTATCAAGCATGCTTTTTAATTATAAATATGCATTTAACTTTGTGTGTAGTTTAGAAAATATGAAAATGATAAGTATTGTAATCCGCTTCATACAGCTTGCGGTCAGGAAACGAAAAGATTATTCACATCTTGATGCATTGCTGTATGAAAATTTGGATGATTATTTTTAAATATTGTTTTGTTTTTATTAATGATATATTGCCAAAAATGTTTGTTCTGTGTCCTAGGTCACATTATGTATTTCTCACACCAGCACTTTATCTCCCTTGTCTGAATGTATTAACCCCTGACTAGCTTGCAAATCCTTAGCCCCTTATAAACTTTAAGATCAAAAGAGGGTCATAGGGACATTTTTTGATAATACATGTCACAAATGTGTTTTAAACAGTTATTTTCTTTTCCTTGTATTTCTTTTTAAAATATTTGGAATAATAATGTAAATTTAGAAATGTCTTTTTATAGTATGCTTTTATGGTAAGATTTGTTGCACCGAATGAAGCTGATTTTGATTTGATTTCATTGTAGCACTGCATGTCTTAATGCCTGAGTCATTGTACAAGTACATGGATAGTGACTGGATACTTAGAGTGCTGCATGTTGACAGCAGGGGGAATTTATAAGTGCTTGGGTTTTGGCGCAGTAGTTACATAAGGACAAGGCAGAGTGATTAAAAGAGTCCACAGGGAGTGACAGGGGGATTGCTGGACTGCATGTGTAGTGCTTTGGAAATGTTACCACTGCATAAGTTAGTGCATGAGTCATTGCATGAATGCATGGGTAGTGCTTGGATACTATCTGGATGATTGCACAATACAGAATCAGTAAATCATTTCTCATGTACTAATAAAATCATATATTCACTACCTTTGCACTCCTTTAATCAGTCAAACACCTCTCAATAATTCAGTAAATATACATACAACTATATAAATAACATCTGAACACATACATGAGTCATTACATACTATCTAGTTAAGTAGATAACTACAACATACCAGAAAGATTAAAATGTGGTGGTTTACTTTTGAGCTACATCTTGTTCATTAAATCTAGAAATATGCGACATCATCAAACTATACCTCTCAACAGACTTAAGGAAGAAGACTAATAAACAACACCTTTTATGAGCATTTCTAAAACCACACTTTTATTAAACATCTTCAGCATATCTAAAAATGTTGTGGCATCATTCAATTATACCTTTGCTCAATCTACAAAAATAAGCATAATTAACAACACCTTATTTCACCATTCTATCTTAAAACATATGGCATCATTCAACTTTAACTTCTGTACAAACTAAGAACAACAACATAATTATTAACACCTTATATGATCATCTTTCAAACAGCACAGATGTGCTACATTTTACCAAACTAACTATAATTATGCAGTGTCATTAAACTATACCTTTGTAGAAATAAGAAACACATGATGCCTAATAAACTACATCTTATGTGAACATCTTTGAAAATACACATTTGTAGTGCATGTTCAACCAACTATCAACAAATAAGAAGCATCATTCAGCTATACCTTTGAACAGACTTGAAAAAATATATATTACTGTACTAAGTGTTTTTTAAACCAACTTCAAGTACAATAAAAATAATCCCAATATACAGCTCTACATTTAATAATATATTTCAAACAACACAGTTTTAGAATAATGTCAAATCTATTTTCAATAAACCTAAAAAATATATAACTCACCTTTTAAATAAATCTGTTGAATGAAAAATCTCACAAACTCATACAGGATTTTCTTTTACACGCAGAGAATATAGATCACCACACTCTCCAAGGTAAAACCAGTAATGGCAAGGTTTCCCTCTATTTTGCCATACAAATATACATAAGCAACAAATCACATTGCTTCCCAGAGATTTTCAAATTGAAAAACACATTTCCATAGGTCATACATAATAACACTTTTCAACTGACTTCTTCACCCCTTTTGCTTATGGCCAGTTTCCATAGCAACAGCTCATGCACATTCAACTTAACTGTCAGGTCAAAAGTTCACCACAGAATGTTGCAAATAACAACAGAAAGTGTGGTTGCTTTTGCAAAACATGCCCTTATCCTTTTTGCTGTACCTTTCAAACATTTTATACTAACCAGTAAGAAACATGCTTGTTAAACAAAGTAAAATGCACCCTATATTTGAATGTAGAATCTTCTTTAACAGCAGATCAAATCTCTACTTTCTTAAAAACAGCATCTTCTCCACCATTTTAGATATCTCTTATTCTACCAACTGCCTACCTCAGCTACAGAATTATTTTCATTACCTACAGAGATCCCTTCAAGATGCTCTCAGTGTGGATTGTTGGGCACAGCTATGTATTCTGGTGCAAAAGGTATGCTGAAAGCAGAGGTATTGACAAAGACCTATCTTTGCAAAATATAGACATTAAACGGATTGGACAGAGAGGATTAACGTGGCACCAATTGATGCCTTTGGTTGAAACCTTTCTGCATCTCCAACCCCCTGACCTCATGATTGTGCGCTGTGGTGGCAATGACCTAGGCACATTGACGGCGGTAGGTCTGGAAATGCTAATGAAGGACACCTTTGCAGAATTGATGTTGCTGTTCCCCCAAACTGCCTTTGTATACTCTAACATATGCCAAAGACAGAAATGGAAGTGGTCCAATCAATTTTGTCCACAGATTGAGAAAGCTAGACAAATTTTCAATAAAGCTGTTTCTGGTTACCTCAGAGACCATAGAATGGGCTCCATATATAACAACAATCTGCGTTTCCATATGGAGGGCATCTACAGGAGTGACGGTGTACACTTCACTGATGAAGGTAACAGAGTGCTTCTCAACAACCTAAAGCTCTGCATCCACACTTACATGTAGCTACAAGAAACTCATAATAAACACAAGGGCTATTTTTGCTAGGAGTCACACAACTTGGACCCGCGCACCCATCGCGTTCACACTAGGGGCCACGCTGATTACTGCGTACCCCTCATGTTCACACCAGAGGTTGTGCTGAGAGCTGCATACCCCTTCGCGTTCACACCAGGGGAGCACGTTGGGAGCCACGCACCCCTTCGCGTTCACACCAGGGGGCCGCACTGAGCGTCGCGCTAGGGTCACAGCTCCAATTAAAAAGTCCACCTTTATTAATTTACATTCGCCCCGGGGACCCCATCCCCTGGGGCCTGGCATGTCCGTTGGGGACCGTGGGGGAGCCCCAATGTCCCCACAGTCCTGCCGGCTCTTCGCCTCCTGCGGGAGCCGGCATTGCTTATCCACACGGGGAGCTGCTAACATGCAGCTACCCGTGTGGAAAAGCAATAGGCTTTGGATTTTGGAAGTGAGAGCAGGTTTCTCAGGAACTACTAAACAGATTTACACCATTTAAGAAAAAGGACTCTTTCTTAACAGAGGGCCAACATTTTGCCAAATTTGGTATAATTCCGTTCAGCAGTTCGGGCTGTAGCCATATCTAAAGTTTCCTATCGAAAATAACATGGGAAAAACATGTTTTGGAACCCCCCTTTTTTCTCAGCCCCCTCTTCACAAATCACCCTGAAAGTTTCAAGACAGGAGTTGACCAGAGCGCCCAACTAGTTTTGAAAATTTTGCACAGATTCATCAAACGACGCCAAAGTTATTAGGAAAACAAAAAATGTTTTTTCCTATGGAAAATAGGTCCTAACTATAACTACCTACTGGCAACCGCCATTAGGTTATATATATATATATATGTGTGTGTGTGTGTGTGTGTGTATGTATATATTTATATATATGAAAAAACCCATAGGTTACTATGTTACTGTATTATCCTGATCAAATTGTGGAGTTTCATCTCGGCATTCCTCTTGGTCCTTCCTTCCTTGAACGCTCCATCCATCAATCTTGGGTTCCACTGCCTGCCTGGCGGATGCGGATTGGTAAGGTAAGTGTGAGTTGTTTTTCCCAGTATAGCACAGGGTAAAGGCCGGCCTGTAAGTGTAGATGGAAAATCAAAAGGGATATTGAAAAATCAATTAATAAAAAAAGCATCAATTACAGTGGAGTGCAAGAAGAGGAGAACACTTTCAAACTGAGGCGGCATTAAGCTACAACAACAACAGGATCTTATTATTTAGATTCAGGGATAGGAGCATTATAAACCTCATCTGCTTTCCACTGGGTTATATTAAAAACCCGGAAAAACTACATTGTCCTTGTGACCGCGGTGGAACCCAGAGTATGCCCCATTTCATTTTCGGCTGTGGTTTTTATATGAAATTTACAAGACATTATCTAATACCATATTGTAAGAAATATGACTTGTCTAACCATAACCTTGCCTATAGACACTTTGTAATGCTAGGATCTGATGAATTAATTTTTAGAGTCAGTAGCTTTCTTAAAGCCATTGTATGCTCACGCAGGTCGTTGAAAATTGCTTAGACATTCACTTTGCACTTTAAAGCATGTCTTGCTGAAATTCAATATATTATATTAGTTTTACCATCATAAATCTATGAGCTAATTTTCTATGTATAACCTTATATACTGTTGTACGATGGCCTCTTTTGCACAGCCCAGCCAGTAGGTTATTTGTGTTTTCATTGCTGTTTTTTATAAATTATATTCTTATATGTAACAAGCAACGGCCCAAAATTGTAGTATTTAATGTGTATTTTAAAATGTTTGTCTTTGTGCTTTTATGGATGGTTTGTTGAAATCCGAATAAAGTCTATTTGAATTGAATTGAATTGAACAACAACAGGAGAGAGCAGGTACACCGCACCAGGCCGTGACCCAACCTCCATTTAGCTTACATTTTGACAGAGCCAGACAAAGCACATATACAGCAACCTAGCATTTTCAAAATTAACTTACTAAATCAATGGACTGCTGTCAGTCATACCACTACACTCAACTCAACTACAACACGGACATTTAGGTCTGCTGTGGTTCTTGTTGAATTGTGTTTACCTTTTATGCCACTTGATGATACACAGTTATTCCATCAATCATCTCCGATCCTACTGATTGACTGGGAAGAGTATAGTATGTGGTCATCATGATCATGGTGTCTAACTCAGGGGCAGATTTACAAGCCCCTTGCGTCATTTTTGCGCCGCTGTTGCGTCACTTTTCGTGATGCAGCAGCAGCGTAAAAATGCAGCCCATTTACAACGTGACACATCTAGTGAGATGCGTCACGTTGTAAAGCCCTGCGTTCCATTATACCTGCGTCAGGTATAATGTATGCAGGGTGGGTGTTCCAATGCAGCAAAGCCTCGTAGAAGTGACGCAGTGAAATCTACAAGATTTCACTGCGCCACTTCTAGGACGCCACTGTGTCAAATTCTTATGCCTGCTTGAAGCAGGAGTAAGGAGTGACGCAGCACAATGAGGATAGGCCTCCTCCTGCATTGCTGGAGTTGCGTCATGCTTGCGATGCCACTCCAGCAATGCGTGACTTTTGCGTCAACAGATGCGTCAGAATTTCTGACGCATCTGGCAATCCTTGCGCCATGGTGCGCCGTATTGTAAATACGGCGCATCCATAGTGGCGCAAGGGTTTCTAATGGTGGCGCAGGGAAAGTGACGCATCTTTATAGATGAGTCACTTTCTTGTAAATCTGCCCCTCAGTCTGTAGTGTACCGAGTGAGTCCAGAGTCTATATTCAAATATCCAATGGATCGCCCTGCAGTAGAAGTACAATTTTGTTATTAAACAACAAGAGTGTTTCCAGCATTAACCTGAAACAGGACACATATATAGCAACATAACATGTTCCAAAGTAAGTAACTAAATCAACACACGGCTGTCAGTCATACCTCCACTACAACACTCGTCGTGACTACTCGACTCCACCACTACACAGACATGTAGGTCTGGTGTGGTTGTTGACTTATTTACATTTTATGCCACTTGATTTGAAACGCCCCGAGTTTTTCCATCAATCATCTCTGATCCAACTGACTAACTGCGAAGATAGTATGGTCATCATCATGGTGTTGTTGTATGTGTTGTCCAACTCCAACTCAGTCTGTATTGACTCCGATTAAGTCCATATTCCATATATAAAAAAATGCAACGGATATTGGCCTGCACCTGCAGACCTGCAGTACTAGGAGTACAATTTGGTTTTTCAACAACAAGAAGGGAAACATTGACTGTCACGTCAGTCACTTTTAGTTGGTAGATTAATTACTAGAACAGTTCGACTTCATGCACAACATCAACACAAAAAACACCAATCACTCAGAGTCAGCATCCAATGCATGCCATCATTTCCTGTCATGCTCTTCTCTTTGGCTGTCAGATGCCTAGTTACTGAGGCAGTGGCCTCACTATTATTACTCCACATTCATTTTGAGTGTTAGTCGCTGTTTTGGTTTTCTTATTCATCTGTGGCACTTTGTGGCAGTTGAAGTTGGTTCACATGGTCAGCGCTGTGATGGGCCGTGGCCTAGGTAGCGGTCATTGGTCAGTTGAGTTTGCAGAAATGTCAGCAAGTTTCTTCGCAGAGTCTTGTCTTTCTCTGCCAAGTACCTCCTGTTCTGACAGTGATGAGCTTTGGATGCCTGCCTAGGCTGTAGCCTTCTGACAGTGATGAGTTTACTTTTGGATGCCTGCCGACCGGTGATAGCCTTCTGAAAGTGAAGAATTTTGGATGCCTGCAGAGGCGATAGCCTTCTGACAGTAATGAGTTTCGGATCAGAAACAAAAGGAGGATAGCTATAGTCATGTTCCACTTCTTCTGGAGGGACTGTTAGAGACAACATTTCTTGTACTATTCTGCATCCAATGTCTGGCTTGATGGAAATTTATTTAAGGTGAGTCAGGAAGATGGAGCAGGACTCTGAGGAGTGAACAGTTAAATGCACAGAGGTGCAACTCCAATATGGAAATTAAAAAAAAGACGGAGGTGATGGATTTGTTGTTATTCGAACTAGAAAGACAGTTACACACACAAATAAAGGAAGGAAGAAAGTAACAATTTGAAAGCCTAGTTGTCAGGGAAGAGAAGCTCGTCCGCAAACTCTGGTGGTTCGACCAGAAGTAGGTCATCTAACACACTACTTCCGTCACCTAAGTCGCTCTCCTCTTCCTGCTGTGATTCAGGTATTTTGTACTCCGGTAGTATAAAGTGCTGATTCATTTTGATCATGGTTAGCCTCTCCACGCTTTTGGGCGAGAGACTGGCCCTTTTCACAGTTACAATGACACCAGCAGCACTGAAAACATGCTCAGAAGAGACACTTGCGACAGGGGAAGCCATATACTTTATCGCCAGCCGGCTGAGCACTGTCCGTTGGCTTCTTTTCCCATACCAATACACCAATAGATTTTGATCCATGAAGACCTCTGTTGGGTCATCCAGATGGGCCTGGACCATCCGCTCAATGCTCAGGGGTGCTCCGATGTGCTCAGCCTCTTTTGCCTTTGCATCAGCACTGAGCTTACCATACCCATGCCGTAGAAACCAATCAGTTGCGATTGTACTGTGGCTGATGATCCTGTTCTTGCTGTTGTTAATGATATTGGTAGTGTTGGTGACTGCTGGGAGGCAAAAGCACTGCCCTCAGGTTCTGAAGTAGAACTTGACTTTGGATACCCTGTAGTACTTGTTCTAGCCTGGGGCGGCAGGCCTCTAATTACCAGCCGTTTGTTTTCAAAGTCAGTGGCTTCCTCAGCTATCAAAGTTTTGTACTTGGCAACATCCACTTCCGAAAAAGGAATTACTACCTTATTGTTCAGAAATACTTTGCACCGTGGATGCAAAATTGTGGCAGTAATGTAATGTTGATGTGACACAATGTTATTTTGAATCCTTGTATTTTCAGATAAGCGAACAGCTAAGGAGTCCGCCAAATAATATGCGTCTTGTTTGTCATCCACACCTGCGTACGTTTCAGACACCTCCTTCAGCTGTTGCTCTAGGATGTGCAACAATGGGATAGCTTGGCCCATAGTACAGTCCTCCCTGCTGACTTCACATGTGAAGACCTCAAAAGGAAGTAGCATCTCTGTCAGGCATTTAACGAGGTCCCATTGGCCCATCTCAACGGTCATGCCTATCACAGTAGGATCCCCTAATCTTTGCATGACATAAGCATAGAGTGGTATGTACTGCTCAAACAGACGATCCAGCATGTAATAAGTTGAGTCCCAATGTGTTGGCACCTCCTGGATGAGTGCTTTGACTGGCATTTTATGCTCACGTTGAATGACCCTCAGCTGCTTCCGGGCTTTAAAAGAATGGCTGAAATGTGTGCATATTCTTCTGCAGTTGGCCAGTAAGTTGCTGACTTTGTATTAATTTTTCAGAAAGTCTTGAACAACAATGTTAATGCAGTGTGCCAAACACGGGACCCTGAAATAGCCCCCATCTTTCATGGCCCTAACTACATTACTGCCATTGTCCGTGGCACCAAACCCAATGTTAAGCCATCTTGGGTGCAGCCACTGAAAGACCTTGCTGTTAAACTCATTCAAAATGTTTGCAGCAGTATGAGATTTCTTAATGGAAAACATGGCCACAGTTGCATGTTTGCGAGTGGCATAAAAAATTTCAGCAGCGTCATAACCAGCAGATATCTTTTCTCTAACCCCCACAAAAGATATCCAGTGTGCAGTGATGCACATGTAATCAGTGGCTTGGCAACTGGTCCACATGTCTGCTGTCAGGTTGATACTCTGAACAGCACTCTGCTTCAAGGCTTTTCCAAGCCCCTTCAACAAAAGAAAAAGGGAGAAGGTCCAGTGCTAACATTGTAACCAGCTTCGCATTGTACAAATTAGCTATTGGGTGGCTGCTTTCATACTGCCCCTCCGCCCTTGTAAACATGGTGATAATGGTAGGCTGCATGGTTTTCCTTTCTGTTAGGCTCAATGACACACTTTTTTTCATGGTGGTACTCCTTGGTGTCTCAGGCTGACTCTTACTTCTGTGCCACTGAGATGTTGCTGAGGATGTGGGCGGTACCACTGCACTGCTGGGGACAGGGCTACTTTGTGTACCACTACCAGAGAGAATGTCTCCCGCTTCTTCCTCTTCCAGCATGATTGGATCTTCTACTTGTTTATCCCCACCAACCACAATGGTTGCAGTTTTTATGCTGTGAAGGTGTTCCTCCCAGTCAATCAAGTGGTGTTTTTTCACAAGGGTTATTTGGCCTCCAGTATCATAGTTTGTACCAAGCTTACCCCGACTAACAGAGGTATTACAAATGGAGCATGTTGCAATATTCTCCTCCTTTTCACTAACCGTAAAGAAGTCCCAAACTGGGGAGCTTAACTTTTGTCTCCTGCTGGAGGTGCCACTTCCAATGCCGTATGAACTGGAGGGTGTGCGTTGAATTTGACTCTGTGCAGTACCACTACCTACTTCTACTGAGGTGGTGGTTGTGCTGGATGTAGGTCGCTGCCGGGCCTTTGCTAATGCATATATGGAAGCTGTAGGTGGTGTTGGTGTTACCTGTGTTGGTGTTATCCATGCCACATCCTTCACAGCAATTTGGGATGTGGTAATGTCGGTCTCCACTGGGGCGGGAGTAATGTCCATGATGACTGGCTTATCATCATCCCGCTGTTCTACATCAACCTCCATAAGTGTAAGGCTTTCAGGAACCTTCCTTTTCCCTACCCTAACCTGGTCTTGGGACGTGTCTCTCTCTCAGACTGAGTTTATGGCTCCCAAGTGGCATCTAGATCATCAGAAGGGGTGCTTGGCAGAGAACTCGATGGACTAACCCTCCTTCTCCTTGCTGGGGATGTGGAAGACAATGAATCTTCTGAATGAGTGGCTTCCTCTTCTTCTTCCTCTGCATGAGGCTCCATTTCCTGAACTGACCATACTTCGGGAGGAACAACTACTATTGTGGGCGGTGGTTTGCGGCTGTTTTTGACCACTTATCTGCTGTGTTTCCTCCTGCATTGATTGGGTACTACTTTGAGATAGCGATCATTTATCTCAGGCTCAGCATCACTGGTTTGCACCATTAGACTGGCTACCTCTTCCACACTCACATGCTTGGGCCTGGGTTGGTGGGTTGGGCCCACTGATGCGGAGGTGCTGCCCCCATCTTGCCCCTCCGACACCGCTGCTGCAGGCGTAAGTTTTGACTTCCCAAAAAAGGTTTTGGGCGGCACACCAGCCTTAAGTGTCACTTCCTTCTGTTCCTTCTTCTCAATAGCAACTTTCTTGGTACTGGAGGACCTGGTACCTGATTTCTTTGGGGCCATCTTCTTCAGATGTCAGCAGCACTCAGTTGCACAAGTTGCAGAGATGTCTGGTCAGGTCACATGTCACATCGCGTACAGCAGCAGAAAGTCTGTCTGGCAGTACAACGGGCGATGATGACAGACACTTCCTCCTCAGTCTTTCATGCACCTAAAAGCAAAAAAACCAGAAGAACATCAGTCAAACGTGGAATTTGTTGTGCTTAAATTACTGCTAGTACAATCAAACAAATATAATATATAACTTAGTGCGTGGTGGTCACAATTATTACATTTTAGTAACTCAGTTAATTAACAACAACAGTGTAGCCATTTATGATACTTTAACAACACGGGCTTTCCTGGTGTACTGTGTACACTCAGGAAGAATATGAATAGCAAAGAACAAAAACAAAAATACAAATGTAGTGGAACCTGTTTGGCCTTAATTTGTGCATCACGTGGGATGGATGCAGCATCAGGGAGCTGCAGCTGGCATTAGGGATGGAAGCAGTAAGCCAAGAGGAACAATGGAAAGACACGCAGGCCTATGTGGCAAAAACAGCACACTTCTAACTACCACCATAAAATGGTCCCCAGCCACATGGTCACTCACAGGCACATGGCCCGGAAAACACTGAACTCAAGCAGGCCTATATGGCCAGACAAAGGATGCCTGTTAAACAACACAGCTTTAATGCAAAAACGAAAACCCACATGGCTAAAAAGGTTGGAAAGTTACACAACAACCACAACACATACACATGCAACAAAGGCATTTATTTAACACACACCCAAAAAGTGAACTACACCCCAAAAACCATATTTTGCAATTCAATCCAATGCCATCCATGCTCTAAATGATGTTTACATTCTACAGAAAACATAGAAACAGTTGTTTCATGCACCCATGATGAGTAGCTCTGGGCCTACTGGCAGACTAGGCCACAAGCTTGGAGGCCTATGACAAAAGCACAGTGGCTGGTCCCACATAATGGCCACCACCACATGGCCACTCCACCCACAACAACAAGAAAAGGAAGACAAGACAGACAATGCAGGCCTATGGCCAAAGCACAATGCCTGGCTTCACAAAATGGCCACCACCCACATGGCCAGGCCACCCACAATAACAAGAAAGGGAAGACAAAGGACAGGAACAGGAAGTTGGAGACTCTGGGGAACTTCCTTCCTCTTTAAAAAAATTGTAAAAAAATAAAAATTACTCTACAGCCAAATGACAACATGGGGAGTTTTTTGGGCAAAATGACCAAAATTATCATTTTCGAGAAGGTTTTATGCTGCTCGAGAGATATTCTTCGCCAGATTGCAAATTCTGCATGTTCGGCATCGCGATCTTCACAAAAAGTCGTTACCGCCTGTGCGACAACGCATATTGAGCGCGCGAAGAAGAAAAAAAGTGTAATTCCGCGTTGTTGCGCAGTGCGGAGTTGCCAAAACTCCGCGAGCTGAACGCCCACAGTTACCTACTGGCTGAAAAGGCCTATTTATTTAACACACACCAAAAAACAGAAATACCACCCCAAAAAACAGATTTTGCAATTCAATCCAATTCCATTCATGTCCTAAATGATGTTTAAATTCAACAGACAACACAGAAACAGTTGTTCCATGCACCCATGATGAGTACCTCTGAGCCTACTGGGAGACTAGGCCACAAGCTTGGAAGCCTATGGTAAAAACACACTGCCTTGCTCCACAAAATGGCTGCCACCTACATGGCCAGGCCACCCACAATAATAAGAAAGTGAAGACAGACAATGCAGGCCTATGGCAAAAGCACACTGCCTGGATGGCTCCACAAAATGGCCGCTAGCCACCCACAACAAAAAGAAATGGAAGACAGATAACGCTAGCCCATGGCAAAAGCACACTGCCTGCCTTCCCAAAATGGCCACTACCCACATGACCAGTCCACAACAACAAGAAGCATAAGCCAAGGGGAACAAAGGAAAGACATGCAGGCCTATATGGAAAAAGCAGCACACTACTAAACTACCACCACAAAATGGCCCCCAGCCACATGGTCACTCACAGTCACAACAGGCCATGGAAAACAATGAACCCAAGCAGGCCTATATATTGCCAAACAAAGGAGCCCTGCTAAACAACACAGCTTTAATACAAAAATGCAAAAACGAAAATCCACAGGGCTAAGAAAGGTTGGAAAGTTACACAACAAGCACAGACACACATCCAACAAAGGTATTTATTTTTAACACACACCCAAAAAGTGAAATACACCACAAAAACCACATTTAGCAATTCAATCCAATCCCATCCGTGCCCTAAATGATGTTTAAATTCAACAGACACCACAGAAACTGTTGTTTCATGCAGCCATTAGTAAATCTGGGACTACTGGCTGAAATGACAATCAAAGAAAAACAACTAGGTCCCTACTGAAACTACAAGCCATCCACAACAATACATTTTAAAAACGATGAAAATTACAAAACAATGTAGGTACAAACAATGACCCAATCAAACAAACAACAAGTACACCAATTCTCCAACTTACTTGTAAAATCTCAAATACAAAAGTCCTTAAATGCAATCCAATGATATGATGCAGTAGACAGACACAAAAAGTGATCCTTCCAGCTCCAAGTCCAAATGAAAGTGAACAGCACATGAACAAAGCACTAGGAGGAGCCTGCTGGACAGGAACAGGAAGTTGGAGACTCAGGGGCACTTCCTTCCTCTTGAAAAAAAAGTAAAAAAAGAAAAAGGACTCCTTGCACAAAAACCTACAGCCAAATCACAATCTGAGGAGTTTTTGTTGAGCTAAATGATCATTTTTGAGAAGGTTTTATGATGCTCGAAAGATATTCTTCACTGGATTGCAATTTCTGCGTGTTCGGAATCGCGATCTTACCAACACTTCTGCCGGAAGTCAGATGGAGCGTCCGAATGAAGTGTATGCGTTCGCACACTCTCGCGGGATCGTGCGGCCGGATACCAAATCTCGTGGTGCACGCGAACGGATAGGAAATCTCGTTGGCGAATGCAGAATCCCGGTAAGTCGTTACCATGCGTGCGAGAACGCATATTAAGCGAGCGAAGATGGTACTTTGCAGATTGCATAGTGTTCGGTAACTACGCGCTCTACGCGAACCGCGAAGTTACCAAAACTCCGTAAATTCCACAAGCGTAGGGTAGTTCTTTGCCCAGGGTTACATTCAAGTACCCACTCACAAACCCACTAAGACACTAACACACCCACTCACACACGCAGTGAGACACTCACTCACACACCCACTGAGACACTCATGCATTCACACACTCACTCTCAAAGGTTACAGTTTACAGCTAGGAAATATAATTTTAAAAAACTTAGAAATTCACAAAAAATACAAAGGTTACATGGACATTATAGATAGGAAATATTATTCAAAAACCTCAAAAATTCACTGAAGTAAACAAAGGTTACATTGACATTATAGTTAGTCTCAAATTTCACTTGTAAAAATCCCGAAAAATTCAGCTCTTATAGTTACCTGAGCTATCTAAAACGTATGCCCCTGCAATGCACTGCTAAAGACCTCACATATTACATCACTCATGGCATGGTCAATTACATCACTGATGAAATCACTGATGACATAATCCACAGAATGACTCACACACCTACTCACACCCTTTAGAACCTCTAATAAACCCACTCCCACATAGCCCTCAAATACCATTTCACAGAACCATAATAATATTAATCCACATTTGTAAAGCACGAACAATCACCCGTAAGGGTCTCTAGGCGCTGGGGGCCGTCGGGAAGATTAAGCCAGCTATTGCCCAGAGTCACATGGTGCTGGGCTAATCTGCCACCAGTGCCGGGGATGGAACCGTGATCCCCAGATTCCGGAGTCAGTCGCCCTGGCTGCGGCGCCACACCTCTTCCCTCGACCAGTACTCACAACCAATCACTCATCCATAGAGACATTCACACATCTACTCATGCACCCACTCATTCACCAAAACAGCCACTCACACATCCAGTCATACAGACATACAGAAACACACTCCCTCATGTACCCTTATAGCCAATAGCCAATTCCACATCCACTGAATTACCCATACAGGAACTCACACACCTACATACTCACCCAAACAGCTTTGACGCAGCCCCTCACTCACCCATACAACCACTCACAGACCCACAGATTCACTGAAATGCCCATATACACATTCAAAACAACCACTCACACACCCACTCAGTCACCTTACATCCACTCATGCTGTTATTCACTATCCTATATAGCCACTCATACCCACTCACTTACCTATACTCACAAACGGCTACTCACTCACCCATACAGCCACTCACACACTCACTCCTCCATCTATACAGCCACTCACACACTCATACCCTCATCCATACAGCCACTCTCACAGCCTCTCAGTCATCCATACAGCCACTCCCACTCCCTCTCCAATATAGCCACTCCCAAAGCTACTCACTGACCCATACAGCTACTCACAAACCCACTAAACTGGAAGCCAGCCCTCGGACAGTACGTAAGAATCACGATCCCGGGGGATGGGGCTATGCAGGCAATTGGCAAGGATGCCCTGCTATGGGACTACTCTACCTTGGCAGAGCTAGGGTCTGTCAATGGGCGCATACTGGAGTTCAATAAGAAGAGCATGGCAGAAAAATCTGAGGAGATTCTATTAGCTCTGATATATCAGACTATAATGACCCACAGGAAAGAGACGCATACCGAGAGTCAGTGGACTCAAAGTGCTTGCACAAACGTCAGAACTCCGTGTGCCATATTGCAAAGTCATGCTCTGGAGTGACAGAGTGTTTCAATGAAGCAGAAGATTGGATTTCGTTCTTTGAGGATGAGCTGGCAGCCCAAAAGGCAGCAACTGAGGCTATGCAGTCATTAAAGGAAGACACTCAATGGAAGCTAACATGCTTGGAGAACCGCCCCCGGAGAAATAATCTAAGAGTTTTACAAATTCCACAAGGCTCAGAAGGCCAGGATCCCCGCAAATATATCATCTAGCTATTTTCAGAAGCTTTTCCTGAAATTAGGCAGTGTGACTGGCAGCGAGAGATCCAAAGAGCGCATGGATTTCCATTTACTATTCGCCAAAAACCAGGACAGGCGGCCCCTAGACCAAGGGCGATACTAATCTCAGTTAATAACTCTTTGGGCCGCAAAGCTGTATTTGAACTAGGGTGACATGGTTGCGTCCACTGTCCACTACTCTCCAGTCACCAGCAGTTGTGGTCTGCATGGACATATCAGTTGTTTGCATTCCCATGTCTGTCCTGCATATCCACGCCTCACTTCTCATTGTGTACATTCCCACTCACGGGTCACTTGCATCCTCGCACATGGCTGCATTCTGCTTCTCCACACGTTTAGCTTTTGTGTGGCTTTGCTGCCATGAAATGTCTGTGTTGGGTGCAGGAGTAGCCCAGGATGACCATGGAGTGGTGTAGTCGTGTCTGGTAGGTGGTCGTGTAGTTTGACATGTTGTATGTGGTTTGGTCACGTGTGCATTCCCACAGTTGTGCGTTGTGTGTCGGTGGCTTTAGCGTGTGTGATGTGTTGATTTGGCACTTACCAACGAGCAGTCCTGTTCCGTATGTGCCATCCTGGAAGCGCTGGTTGATGATGGACTGTCGGAAGATGAAGGAATCATGCACACTGCCTGGGTAGTTGGCGACGACATTGGTGAAGAGTCCCCAGTGGTCCACTATTGCCTGCACATTGATGGAATGCTGATGCTTTCTGTTGCGGTAGTGGTGTGTAGTATCCGCAGAGGGCACAAGTGACGCATGTGTGCAGTCAATTGTTCCCAACACGGCCGGGAATCTGGCTATGGTGTAGAAGCCTTGTTTTGTCTCCAGCAGTTCCTGCGCAGTATTGGGGAAGTGAAGGTACTGGGGTATCAAGCTGATGATGGCATCCAAGACAGGTGTGAAGCAATTTGATAGGGCTGACTGTGAGACCCTTCCTACTCTGGCTGTTGTCGGTTGGAAGGTACCAGAGGCTAACAGGTGCAGGACTGCCAGCAGCTTTGTCTGCGGAGGGATGTTGGTTCTCTGCTGTGTTGGGACCATCAGCCTGTGGGCAATGTGGGTCATGATGCGGAGCATGGTTGCCCTTCTGAGCCTGTAGTGGGCAATGACTTCCTTGGGCGTTAGGTCTGTGAGAGTGGTAAATTTTTGGTAGGTCTGCTGTCTTACTCTGCGGTGCCTCTGTGGTGGTCTGGGGGGTGGGACCGGGGGCTGGGTGTGGTGGCGGTGGGTGTTGTGCCCTGTTGGGGCTGCAAGCTGCATAATGAGTAGCTCCGTGGCGTCATTTGTTCTTCGGCTGTGACTGTGTGCAGGGCTCCATTGCCTACTGCAGGTAGTCGTCCATCTTTACACCTGCTTGAGACAGGTGTTAAATACCTGCGGCTACCATGGCTCATCGCCTGTTTTTGGTCCGCTTTACAGACCTGGCAGTTCGTTGTGAAAGTGGTGTTGTGTTTTTTTGGTGTATTTTTGCACGAGAACGCCTACTCTGCATCTCATTAGGGTTAGTTGGCGGTGTCCACCATGGTGATACATTTTGGGGCAGTTATTGCGGGAATACTGGCGATGTCTGCAGTTTGCACCAGCTTGTGAATAGGGTGTTAGGTCTATCTCCACTTGTGATGCGTTAAGGTAGAGATAAATTGGAGATAAGTCCTTGTGAATATCCCCTAGAGTGTGACTTCAGGCTTGCCTCACATCCATTGGCCTATGGAGAACTATTAAGTGTTTTTTTTGTGTAGATAGTAAGCAACAATGAGTGCAGTGTGGTATGTGTGAGTAATTGAACACTTGGATTAACATCCAGCATGTGAATCTCTCACTCTTTTATGAGATCTTACACTGTCCGCAAATTTTCTGCCATTGATTTTAGATTTGCACTGGTCATTTACAGAACGATGATAGAGCTAATGTCTAGTTTTCATCATTTTGTGTGTGGATTTTTGGTTCACATCACATGAGTTAACATACGTTTCTGTATCCCAGGACTTCCGGGCTAATCTCCAATCTTTTATTGAAACAGAGGAACAGAGACCAAGTAGGTGTTTATATTTCATTTTGAAAACAGATTGTGTGATTGGTATGCTCTTTATACACTAAGAGGAAGTTAGGGCCTATGAACCCCCGTATACTTCCTAACTTCTTTCCCATATTTTAATCATACCCACTGGGGCATACTTTAAAGGAATTACAGCCACCAGACAGGTATTTTTAACCCACAAATAAAACCTCTTCATCTCCTATTCAATTAAAACATCAGCTTAATATCAATCAGTGCTCCAGTGTAACTCACAATTAGCAGCATGCTTTGTTCCGTAGCGGAATAGGGATGAACCCAATGATGAAGCATGCCACCAAGAGTAACCCTGTTGGGTGAGGGTTTTTCTTACAAAAAGCATTTGCTTTCCTCATAAGGACATCTAGTTAGTCCACGTGATAGGGCTGGGCTCTCCTTTTTGGATATAGTTTCATTAGTGTTGCCTGGTGAAACATTGGCTGTAGTAACTAACATAACTACTGTGCCACAGAATGACAGTCGGGGTAATGAAGATTACTTGTAAGTTATCAGTGCATTATACAGAGGGTAGAAGGCAAGGACCACACATATCTTAAACCACAGGGAACACTAAGGAGTAACATCTATGGGCCCTCCTATCATAGTTCCATCAATGCAGGCCACACTTCCTACATATAATGCAGCACACGGATGATTTAGATGGCTACATGGCAACCCCCAAGTTCTTACACTGCCTTTTTCCTGAAAATTGTATGTTTGTTGATTAATTTCTTTCAAAACCCAGTTGACTATTTTAAAATTCAGTGGCATTAGTAAAACAAATCTGTGCACCGGGTTCCCATTGAGATGCCTCTTTTAACTTTGTTAACATGCTTGCTTAGAGCAGAAAAGGAAGAATTACCAGTTGAGAGAGTCCATGCCGGGCAGAATACCAAACAAAAACGGAGGCGTGCATTTAAATGGGGTGCCGAGGTCTGGGCATTTCAGGTACCATTCAGAGTAAAATAATCTTGTCTCGTGGCCTGTTCTATTGCCGGAGGAAAACTGTAATTGGATTGGAGACTCTCTATCAGTCTTGCAGAATTCTCTTTCACAAACCAGATGATGGGCCGGTAAGGAATTCAAAAATAGCACGTTGGAGGGTGAAGGCGGCAGGCTTAATAAGGAAGAAAGTGTCTGGCATGGGCGTTAGAAAATAGGCTTTCAATCCTGAGGCACCACACACAACAGATTTTCTGTGCAATTCTTTCCTTATAACATGAGCTGCTAATGACTACTTGCATGCTCCTATGGTTGGGATTTTTAACCTTTTACATTTTAGACTGGATTCATTCCATTTTTAAATAAGTTTATGAGTGCATTTTCCTCCACGCCGAAGTATCTTAGTTCTTTTCTTTCTCTTTCACAATCACTACTCTTTGCATCTTTTTTCCCTGTCTTTCTCCTTTTTTCTCTGCCTATCGGTATCTCACCTCCCTCTAGCACATGAAAGGTGAGAGTGGGGCCAAGACTTTCAAGAAGTGAAGATGCACGCGAGTCATGATGCCCTACGCCTTCCTCAACAATGTTAATAAATAGATTATTTCACTGTGCATGTGCATAAATGTTTTATGCCAAGGCATTTTTTCATGTTTATTTATTTGAAAAAATATTTACCTAAAATCAGGATGCAAGGGTTTAAATTTGTGCAGTTCAATAAAATAATATTGAAGAGGCCTTGTGAAAATTTGAATTGTTTACAGGTGTAAAGTAATATTAATATGCAAAGTGTGAAGCAGTAAACAGTGTTTTTCTCAGGTCAAGTTCATTTGGTTTGAATGGCTGCCAACACTTCAACCAGGAATGTTTGGCAGTCATCTTGGGACTTGGATTGGAGCTGAGTCTCACACAAAATGTAAAAGAATAATGAAAAAGGGGCAGGGTAGGAATACCCAGACCCCCAGATATGGTGTGGGGTATCACAGGAACCCTGCCGGGGGTAAAATGTATATTTCTTATCTAATTTTGCTGAAAATATTTGGGTGGACCCAATTATTTTTAATTATTATTTAATTAACTTCTCACCTAAAAAATAACTTTCAAAATATTATATACACAATTTACCTACTTAATATTCAAATAAATCTTTCATATTAATAAATGATACTTAATTAACTTGCCACTCAGTACCCCTACAAACCTCACATCCCATTACTACACTATAAGTTACTACTTTACATTAACATTGAAAATATAAATAACTTTACATTTGTACAAACAATATAAAACATGTACCATTAAAATAGTATTAAAATAGATATAAACATATCAAGAAACTTAAAAAACAATACGCTTTACCTTTAAAAAAGCGATCTTTTTGTCAACAATATTTTTGCATGATATTTCTCTGTCACGATATACACAAAGTAATATTTCTGCAACTAAATATTATCAATATTTTGTCTGAATATCTATATAGATATATATTCCCTGAAAAGCAAATGTTAAATGGGTGCTATAGTTAGGTAAAAATATAATTTAAAGCCCACAGTTTTCAACAAATAAAACCACTGACATTCACCAGTTATAGTTATCGCACGTAACTATAACTGGTGCCCTAAAGGAATTATAGGTAATGCCCCCGCCATGCACATTGTTGTTATCAATGATGTCATATCAGATGTTGAAATTATGTTATCAATGACGTCATAGAAGATGTCATGACTGATGTACTATTGGAAGTAGTTCAAGGTGAGGGTGCTAGTTATAGTTACTTTAGGGCATGAGTTCTAATTACTTGAGGGCATGAGTTATAGTTAGGTGAGATAACTGTAACTGGCTGCACCCGGCAGAGGACAGGTGCAGAGTCTGGCAGGCCAGGCACTGCACTTAACCCTTCACAGGCACCCAATCTTCAACTATGCATGGCAAATGCTCAGGGGGCTGGCCTGTGGCAAGGCCCTTCTCCTAGCCCCCGCGGGCACTCACCCCTTTCTTTTTTTCAGTGAATTTCTAAAGAGTTTTTAATGTAAAGTAAGATAGTATTACAATTCCTAACTATCAAATCACTTTAACCTTTGTTTTATTGAGTGGATTTCTATAGTTTTCTAATGTAAAGTAAGATGTCCATCAACTTGTGCAGCATGGGGTTGGGCGCCTTTGAAGCCTGCGAGTGATGTAGCATGGGTGTAGGCCCTTCAACTGAGGTCATGTCCTCTACCCAACCCCCTCAGCCTCGCACGGCAGACTATGTCATATAACAATATAAAGGGTGTCTTTTTAAATAAGGCAGACAACTGGCTTAGTTAAAAGGTCAAAACACAAAAAATGAAAAAGCAGCAGGCCTATTGGCTTTATCAAGGGTTCAGCATATCAACAAATATAAAGCAAACCTAATGACCTTGTCAAAAAATCATGAATAACTATAGTTAAATGTATGTTTTATCAATTCACAAATTGCAAAATGTATAAATAGTGATTGTCACAAAATATTATTTAATAAAGAATTTAAAAAAACATTAAACATGTTTGAGTCATTTTAGAAAGTTTTCCAAGTCAGAAAGTGCAACCATGGAATCAAACACAAATGGTTCCTGCACTCCAGCTGAAGAGCATAGAGCTCCAGCTTGCACAGCTTTAATAAAATGTGGGAAGCTCTCCTGGATTCAATGGTCCAGGAGACTTATTGTGTTTTTTAAAATGTTGATAGGGACTGCTGAGCTCCCTGCAGACATCTGCAAAATACAAAAAATGGTTGGTGGATCCCCTGCCCCCTCTAGGGGCATAATCAGTAGCAAAGCACAGGTCATGATTGGACACTAAATAAGCCTTTCCTGCCACTCATTATTCTATTTAATTGTCATTTTGTCTGTGTCCCGGTCCCACCCAGTACAGCCACACTTTATAGTCAAGTCAAATTAACTTTATTCGATTTCATGACAGAAGAAATCATAAAAGTACATGGTAACAATCGTATATATACACATGGAAAAAAACGCTAATCAAATACAAAAATATATTACTATAAGGAGGAACAATTAATCACAAAAAATCATAGATAATTTACCTTGATCTATATTTGAAAATACAATCTAAAAAGTGTATAAAAGGTTTTAAAATATAATAAAATTACACAGACTACATTGTAGCCCGGGACCTAATAATCGCCTTCAAATAAGTTGTAACAGCCAGGATAGTTGCCGGTGTTTCCAACATCTGTAATCTTAGAAATGCTACCCTGCAATATCTAACATTCCAGCTTTTAAGAATCGGTCTAAGGTACATCTGCCTGGGTATGGAAACATTTTAACAGAATAAAGTGCACTGCATTGATGATTGTAATGAGACATCATCATGGGGGCATACAGATATATCAGTTGTCCAGACATTTACCACTGGGAATAAAACCATTCTGTAGAAGGAGCCATGTCGAAAACGAGCCAAGAGCATACGACTAAAACTATCTTGTACTGACAGCAAATATTGTTGAAGTCTCGGGCCACTCAAGATCAAGTGGTTTGCCATGACAGTGTGTTTTACTCTCTCTTTGGACCATCTTTGGTCTTCGAGGAATCTCATGCAATATGCTTTCAAATCTTTCCCGGAAATATCCTCCAAACTACTTGGGTCCATAAAATATGCAGGATACCCAATGGCGTTAGTTATCATTTTTATATAATTAAGCCATGCCATATCTTTAGCTCTCTCCAATTTAAGGCAGTCCAAGATTACATCTCTGTTTAAGCCTGTCTCATCTGTGACCCACACCTTATGCCACAGTAATAACGGAGCTATCTTAATGGTATCCGATATATAGGAGAGTCCCAATTCCTGATAGCAACTATAGGTGGCAGAAGAAATAGGGACTCCCAAAAGATAGCGGATAAAACCATTTTCATAGGTTTGTATAATATCTGGTTCTTCGATGCCCCATAAACCGGCCCCACACAGCCCGGTGGAAACGCATTTGGCCTTATAGACTTCTTGTACAGGTCTTCCTCCAAAATTTATAACTGCCCCCACTGCTCTGCTAAAATTCAATTTTCTGGCCTTAATAGCTGATTTCCATGTTCCCTTTTTGTCAAAAGTAATGCCTAAGTAACAAAAGGTACTGGTATTGTCTACCTTTCTGTTATCAATAAAGATATTACATGTTGTACCTCTATTTTTACCACACCCCATGGTAAATGTCTTTGTTATATTCACTCTTAGGCCCCTCTCTTTCATATAAATAACCAAACTATGAACCGCTCTTTGAAGGCCTAGTTGGGTCCTTGACATATTCACCGCATCATCTGCATAGAGTAAAACAGGGACGGGGGTGCCCCCAATGGTCGGATAGTCATTTTGATCTCTGATGAGGTGATGACCCAAACTATTAATATAAAATGTAAAAAGAAAAGGAGGCAGTATACACCCCTGTCTGACACCCTTTTCAATTGGGAGTTTTGCCGAGCACTCCCCCGTATTCCCATAACGCATCCTCGCCCCTGCATTCCTATACATTTCCTTTATAAGCAATATTAAAACCCGGACCATCTTAAGATCTTCTAAGATGTTCCACAACATGCCATGGTCAACTCTATCAAAGGCTGAACTCAAATCTACAAAGGTAAGAAAAAGTTTCCCCCTCTTAGCCTTAGTATATTTATCTATAATCAAGGCTAGGTTCAATCCCTGCTCCATAGTTCCCATGCCCGAACGGAAACCATATTGTAGTTTTGTTAAAAATCCTGCCTCACTCGCCCAGGTTTGAAGTCTATTGAGGTTTATTCTCCCAGCAATTTTCTATAGAGCATCCAGAAGTGATATAGGCCGATAGCAGCTAGGTTCATTCCTGTGCCCCTTTTTAAAAATCGGGTACCACTATCGCATCTGTCCACGTAGGAATAAGTTTAAGAGTGGAACTACTATTTAATACCATCGTTAACAGTGGTGCCCACAGGTCAATATTTGATCTGTAGACATCCAGTGGTACCCCGTCCGGGCCAGGTGCTTTTCCAGCCGCACTCTCCCTAATGGCCCTTATCACCTCCTCCAGAGTAAAATTCAAATCAAGAGGGAAGACACCCTGATCATCAGCTGCTTGCCTATCCAGAACAGCTCCCGTAGATTAATAAAGATCCCTAAAAAATTCCACCCACCTTTCACCCGTAATAGCCACGTCTATCACATCAGCTACTTTATCTTGATAGAAAGGAGCATTTACAGCTTTCCAAAAACTTGTATTGTCCCTCCTGATGTAAATTTTCCCAAGCTTCTTTCTTTAACTGGCTTTTACGCTTTTTCCAGGCTAGATGATAGGCAGCCCTTGCCTTTTTAATGTCCTACTTACATTTTGGTACTACATGCAAGGTCCTTTTAAGATGAGTATGGGCTCTAGAGCAGTTACTATCAAACCAACCCTTTACTTTCGGTCTCCCACAATTAATTTCCCTCCTTAGGAGTCTATGGGCTTCCTCTGATATCTTTAAGAAGGCAGAATAAACATCAGCAGCAACACTCCCTTGTGTGAGGCATGTTTCCCATTCGGGCTGAGTTTTAGTGATTAGACTATGCAAAAAAGCTTCAAGTTCTACTCTATTCCATTTTAGGGAATGACCATTTGTAGTCGCCAATCGCACCCCGTAGTCATAAGGTGCCTGACTCTTACTTTTTATATATTTTCTCCGAGCAGACAACTTTCGGCGAATTGGGTAGTAATCACTCATGGAGATTTCCTCTGTTGTACACTCCTGGACACTCCAAGCATATCATTTGGAAAGTACAACAAAATCAATAGTGGAGGTGCAACCTCTCCCATTGAAAGTTGGATAAAAGGGTGTAGAGTTTGGACAAAGCTCATTGGCAGAACCTAGGTCGAATTGATATAGTATATCGTTAAACATCTGCCCGCTTTTATTATGCATAAAATGTGAGGAATTATCCTCTTTGTCTTCCCCTAGGCCGCAAATGCCATGTTCACTGTGCACACAGAGAGAACAATTAAAATCCCCTACCCATAATAGAGGCATATCACCTAGGCTGTTGACAGGGTTCGATTCCCTGGTACCCCTGCCAACCTCCGGCCCTCTTGGCATCACACAATTCGCATGTGTTTTCTTCCTCTCATAAATATCAAACTGTCAATCCTGATCGTCCAACCGTGACAAAGATTCAAAACGATTGGGGTGTAGCCAATTTGTGGTTATAGATTGTACATCACAAGAGTCTCTGGTTCCTCCCAAAGGGGGCATTGGCAGGGAAACTCGTTTCACCATGTGTTCCTGTCTTGGGTGATGGATAGAAGGATCCTAATGGTAGTATAACAATATCAGAATGATCATGGCGGTTATTCCCTGCCCTGTACAGAAGCTCTCTTATCAATCTAGGATCACTAAAAGTCAAGACTATGCAATCCCCCTTAAGTTCTTTTCTTCCTTTCCCCACCCATGGAACACGTCTGGCCATTTTAAAGTGCTTGAATAGAGGATCGCACAGGCCAATACAATTTCCCAGCCAGTGTAATGATTTATTACGAAGCTCCCTCCATGTTTCCTAGGCAGGGTACATCAATTCTGGGACATTAGCTAGGATGACCACGTAAGGGACGGCTGCCAGAGGTAAGTCAAGGCAGGGCTGCCCTCTCATAGAATGATCTCGGGTCATACGTGTGTCTATGTTGCTATCAGTAGTTCCCCTCTGTCCCCTAACGCTCTTGCCCTGTTCTCCCTCTCCTCCCAAACTTTGGGCTGGGAATATACTATTGAGATCTCTAGACACACCTACCGTGCTGGTTAAAGTAGCGGGAATATTTATAATACGATCCTGCAGGCCCCCTGTATTATTATGTAGCACCTCTCTACACTTTCCTATAGGGCCTCGTGTACTAGTTTCAATAGCAGCTACTCTATCAGATAATGCTTCCATGGCGTCTGTGAGATTTGTTTGGAGGATAGCCATGATATTCTGTAGACTTTCCATGATCCTTTTCTGACCCTGCAATATCGCTGTGATGGAGTTATTACCAACATTATGATGTGTTTTTATAATGTTTGCTTTAGGAGCCGTTTTTTTCTTGGTGTTTTTTCTCTTTTTGCCACCCTTGTCAATATGTCCAATATCCAAATCCAGATCGGCTACTTCGGTTGGCTGGCTTCCCTCCAAGCGTGTAGATATCTTACTATGCTTTGAGGGAGGGTACGAATCCTCACCCATCCCGCTATGATCACTTAGGGTTATTTGGTCATCCATGGTCATAATACAGCCATTTTGCAAGCTCCTACAAATACCCTCCTTTAGTTTAACTTTGGGGCAAGTAGTATTCCCTTTCTCCACGGCAACTGCATCTGCATCTTCCCCTCCATTAGTTAATGTTTCTTTCTTCCACCATATGAATTTGTTCTTCAATTTCTCCCATGGCCCCTGTGAGATAAGTCAGAAGTGGTTGTTGGCCAGCCCTCCTTTGCTTAAATGTTACACTACTCCCTTTCCGTTTCGACATTTAAAGGGGTTGTAAACACAGTACTCACACTACCAGTCCGTTCTTTCGCACTACTCCCGATCGTCACTTCTCAGGGGGGGGGGGGCAGCCCAGCCTCCTCTGGCCACTGACGGCCAAGGACGGCCAAGGACGGGCCCGCCCTTGGCCCAGGCGTCCTGCGCTGGTTGGCGCGATGAGGCTGCGCGGCTTCCTGCGCGACCACAAGGGCCCCCTGGAAAATGTAGTTTTCTCCTCCGGCCGGCAAGGTCCGCTCTCCAGCGGGTGCAGTCGCTCCCCGCTCCCCACTACAGGGCCAGGCAGGTCTGGGCAAAACAGAGCAGCGCCTCCAAATACAACACACAAGCAAGTAGAATATCCGGGTGTCCCGCGCTGCAAGAAGCTCCTGGTTAATTTCATGCACCGGTTGGTGCGCTGAGGGTGCGCGGCTTTCTGTGCGACCACAAGGGCCCCCTGGGAAATGTAGTTTTCTCCTCCGGCCGGCAAGGTCCGCTCTCCAGCGGGTGCAGTCGCTCCCTGCTCTTCGCTACAGGTCCAGGCAGGTCTGGGGAAAACAGAGCAGCGCCTCCAAATACAACACACAGGCAAGTAGAATGTCCGGGCGTCCCGCGCCGCAGGATTCCCCTGGTTAATTTATGCGCCGGTTGGCGCGCTGAGGGTGTGCGGCTTCCTGCCCGACTACAAGGGCCCCCTGGGAATGTAGTTTTCTTCTCCGGCCAGCAAGGTCCGCTCTCCAGCGGGTGCAGTCACTCCCCGTTACAGGTCCGGGCAGGTCTGGGCAAAACAGAGCAGCGCCTCCAAATACAACACACAGGCAAGTAGAATGTCCGGGCGTCCCCACTTGATATATATTTGAAGCCATGATGAGAGCCCCAAGACCCCCAAAGCCCCTCACCGCTCCCAAGCCAGAACCCATTAGGGTGCTGGTGGGAGTCAAACATTTTATTTTTCTTGTGGGTACCCCATCGCCCACCTCAGGCACCCACACTTTTTCATATTGGGGGCTGTAGAGGGAACCCCAAGGTACCTGTCGGCTCCCATGCAAGTAACCTTGCAGGTGTTGGCCATTTACTTTTTTTTCATGGGTTAACTGGTGCCCTTCCAGGGCATCCACAACTTTGTTTAAGTTGGGGGTTGGGGGGGGAGCCCAAGGGCCCCCATAGCCCCAGACGATTTGGAGACTAGAATCCATTGTGGGCGAACGGAAGAGCCACCCACTATTTGTTTATGTGGGTGCCCCGGGGCCCACCTGGGACACCCACATCTTTCAAATAAGCTGGGGGTGAAGGTGGAGCTTGCACCATTCCTTTGCTCCCACCCAGGTGGAAGCAGCATTTTTCTCTGTTCTCACCCAGCACAAGAAAAGTTGTGTTACCTGCCCTGGAGAGTGCTGGCAGGGAATACAGTTTTAGCTCACTTGTTACATCACTCATGACATGTTCTATGACATCATTTATAACATCACTGCAATATCAAAATGTCATCATTGATGACAACCCTGTGCATGGAGGGGGAGTGAGCTATAGCTACTTTAGGGCATGAGTTACAGCTACTTGCGATAACAATAACTGATGAATTTCAGAGCTTTGTTCATTTAAAATGGTATATTATACAGACATTTTCACCTAACAATAACATCCCTTTAAACTGTGATTTGTTTTGTTATTAAAATATACACCACTTCAGGCACAGCACTGCAGCTTTGGATTTGGTAAATATATCTAAGCCAACCTGGAATGAATAAAAGCAGTCTCTGACATATATTTCACCCTTATTAGAGCTCATCAGAGAGAGATAGCTTTGGCAAGACAGAAGAAACCACCCAGTGATAATAGACTCTCTCTCTTTTATTACACAGTTAATTAAAACCGTAACATACAAATATCATATTGGTACTTAATAAAATTAAGGATTAAAATTGAATACACATTATAAAATCTAGCAATACGAGACAAATGTCAATTCCAAAAACAGCATTTCAGGTTGATGACAATATATCCCAATTAGCCGTTTAGTCCAAAAGAGAAGTGTGTAGTGCAGAAGGCAATAACAAAAATTTCCCAATGCTTGTTAAAGATACCGATAGCTAACTTTAGTCAAAGTTCATTTGTTCAATAACAATATAAAATAGAACTTGTTTATTTCTTAGTGCTGGGCTGTGTGGAGTGCAGTTAAAATAATATTAACAAACTCCCCAGCCCTTGCTAGAACTTGAGTGGAATTATTACTGAAGCACAAATCAGATGCCTCTCTGCAATGCCTCAGTAACTTTTCCCGATAGCATGGGACCAGTAGAAGTCCACGGTCATTAGCAAGATGAGGGCAACAACATAGCAGATGTAACCAGGACTCATGTGGATAATTACAGAGCCTACATGTTAGCTGTCCATTCCTCTCAGCCCACAACGGGTTAAAATCGTGAATTGGAAGGGCTAACAGCCTCATATAAATAATGTTATTGCAAGTCTGTGGTTGGAGAGAGTAATTAAAGAATGGTTGAGGTTTACCCTTGATATACGAGGCATCCAGAGCTGTGAGGAGTGGCTTTCTGGGAAGCCGAGCGATGTCTCTCTCAAATGACACTAGGGTAATTTGGCTTTTTATTGTTTGTTTCCACATTGACAGGGGAATGATTGGGTTAGAGAGGTTTATGGTTTCAATCTTCAGTGTGGAAATGGCCAAGTGCAGCTGTCTGTACCAAGGAGAGAGTTTGTCCGTGAACAATGATTGCAATTGTTCTTTCATGGATTGAGCTGATGCACGCAGAGTGTAGATGTAAAATTTAATTAAGTCTCCTAGGCAGTGAAGATCTGCACTTGCCAGGCCTAGCTCGAGTCTCAACCTGGCCCTCCTTGCATGCTCGGGAAGCGAAAATATTTTCTTATAGGCCATTGTTTGATAATTCACTAGGAATTAGTCCATTTTGCCAGGGAAAGACAAGGGACAATAAGACAATGCCAGGAGCAGTTTGGCACGTAAGACCCTTAAAATTGGCTCGGCAGTAAGGCTGTGCAAATGCCGATTCAAGCGCCTCAGACTATGTATAACCCCATCTCCCTTGGGCCACAAATGTTTGAGATGGATCACTTGGTTTGCTCCTTCATTAAACCAGACTCCTAGATAATTATAGCTAGTTCAGGTCACTATTTGTAGGCCACCTACTCACCAAGACAGGATTTTCTTTCTTTGATGTTTCCCAAAAATCATAACTTTCATTTTTTACTCATTCATCAGAAGATAATTTTTTATATTGTATGTATTAAGGGCAGTGAGTGCTCTTTGTAGTCCTGTTTTTGTATGATCCATAATGATAATGTCATCAGAGTATTGCATGATCTGTAGTCATGCGCCGCCCAGTTTTGGGGCAACCAAGGTTGCACCTGCCAATGCTTTAGGCAAGCCGGCAGTATAAAGATTAAAAAGTAGTGGGGCTAATACGCAGCCTTGTTTTTGACCATTTTTTGTTGCAATTTTTGCAGATACTGTTGTAGCACTGGTTTTAATCCTCCCCAAAGTTTTCTGATGTAGTGACATCAGTGCAGAGAGAAGTGTGGAGGGTATCCCACAGGAATTTAACTTGTTCCATAACATACCTCGATTGACTCTATCGGACGCTGCACTAAAGTCTACAAAACAGCAGAATAGAGGTAGATGATTGGACAGAGTGGCTCTCCAGGACAAGTAAGACAGCGCTATTATGTTATCTGTTGTAAAGCAGCCTAATCTAAAGCCTGACTGAGTACGGGGGAAGATGCTGTTTTCTGTAACCCAGTTTTCGAGTTCTGCCAGCAGGACACGGGCGTAGGCCTTAGCTTCGATGTCCAATAACGCTATTAACGTATAATTGGCCGGATTTGAGCGGTTGCCCTTTTTGTAGATTGGATGTAATATTGAGCCCTGCCAGGTAGATGGAATTGTGGCTGTAAGAAATGCTTGTTTAAAGAGCGGTCTGAGGAGCTCTGCCCAAAAGGATCAATTTGATTTAAAGACTGCAGTGGGTATTCCATTTGACTCATCATTTTCAGCACAGAGTCAATGGCAGTAGTCAATCCTTTGCTTAAAAACTCTACTCACTTCTCGTCAGTCATATTATCTTTCCAAATTAAACACTGGTGATGAATAGCATATTACCCTTTGTGCCTCAGCATATATGAAATGGTCATTTTTACATTTACGTGTGACTGCAGATGTTCCTCTTTCTAAAATTCACAGGCATTCCCAGGAATATGATTGAAAAACTGCACCAGATGTGTCCATCAATACAGATTCCTTAGGATGTCATGTAATTTCCCAGTGGAAGATCATTCCGTCTGTTGAGTTCTCCATAGTGGAATAATTTCCCCTTTGTCAAGTGCCTACTTGTTTTTTTCTCCACAAGAAAAATTATTTCCTCAGACCCCTACTAAATCTTGGGGTGATCCACTCCCCTTCTAAATATTGTAGACGATTTAGGCCAGTCCTTGGCTTGAGTAAAATCCAGCCATTTACTTAATTTAGGGTTCACCAGGAGTCTCATTTGTGACCCCTGGCTTGCTTGCCCTTGTGATTCATGGTGCTTCCCTTGTGTACTCTGTCCTAAGACGTCACTGTAGCATTTCCAGTAATGTTAACTATGGCAGCTCGCTTTTTATTAATTCTCTTTAACTGGCAGCCAACAACAACATTTGGCTCCCATAATTAAAGCAGCATTGAAACTGAACAGCACTGTACTTTAAATAAATGTTACCACCATTTGTATTTTGGAGGTCTCTTGCCTGAGCAGCCTTTGCTGCATGTATTGCAAAGGAATCTTCAGCGAGACACAAGCGTGGTGTGTTTACACTGAAAAAAACAAATGTCTAACATTGTTTATTATTGCGGGTTGAGAGGGTCCGGCAAAAATACGTCTCAATGTCTTTGGCTGTTTCTGAGCTTGTTAAGGGAGAGAGAGGAAATTATAGAAGAGAGGAGAGAAAGAAAAAGGGTTAAGAGACATTCAGAAGCAGCAGAGAGACAAGAAGAGAGGTAGAAGACAAAACAGGTAGACGGGCGAAACACTGAGACAAAGATGTGAGTGTCTGTGTATGTGTATGTGTGTGTGTGTGTGAGAAAGAGCTATAGTGGTAACAAAAAAAGGAACAGCTGAGAGACGAAGAGATGGAGAGATATATATTGGAGAGACAGAGATAGTCTGGTAGGAGAGGGTCAGAGGGAGACACAAGAAAGAAATTTAAAACACAGACAGGCAAAGAAGAGATATCTGCAAGACCGTGGGAAAGGCAGGTGAGAGGCTTGACTGGTAGACAGATGAGAAAGGCACAATAGAGAAACAGATGGGAAATAAGAAATAAGTGTGAGGACTGGTGACTAGACCGAAAAGACACACCAGGAGGGATGGGCTTGTGAAAAAAAGACTTCTGAGAAAGATTGGAGACAGTTGAGAAAGTGACAGTTTAAAGAGACAGAGAGAGGCAAGAGGTGATAACAAATACATTTGTGAAGGAGCTCAGAGAGGGACAGAGAAGGAAAGATGGAATGCAGGTGAGAGAGTGGGGATATAAGGAGACAGAGGGGATAGACAACACTTAGAGGAGATGTAACAGAAAGGTGAGGAATAAATGATAAATAGAATGCTGAAAGCAAACAGGAGACATTAGAAATAAAAAAGGAGCATTAACACAGTCTACAATGGGCCCCATAATAGAAAAGATTTTCTAGCATTTTGAGTCTATGGCATAAACAATTAAATGTCATGCATTTGCATATAGTGTCATCTCATCATATCAAACATACAGCAAATCATAACTTGATAATCATCACATTCAATTCGCAACATCTCCTCATATATTATAAAACATAATGAATTCAGTTATTATGTATGCCAGATGCAATGATAGTATACAGGTGCAATTAATTTTCTATGAATATGCTCATTGTGGAATGTGTTGATTGGTCTTTTTTTATTTATATTGCACATTTATGGTCGTGTTTATCACTTGAGCTAGTGAGCATGAGCAAGGCCGTATGGCCAAAATGCGTTGCTTCTCTGTGTTGACTTTCTGGTTATAAACAAGGTGAATTTGCAGTCATGAGTGCACTTTTGGTACTTATGATTCCTGTTGGTGCCTTGGAAGTAAATTTTTCAGTCAGGGGCCATTTCCGACACAATATGACTCTCCCGTTGGGGTGGGGCAGCTTAACGCATGATTCTAGTCAGCCCCCTCCCACCCCATGACTGGATTGTCATTGTCATGGTGTTGTCACGAGCGCATAAAGCAACTTGCTGGTAACACGCCAACTGTTACCATTACCGACTGACTTATTTTGGACTACTTTTGGATTTGGGACATAATACAGTGTAGAAGAAAAGCGGTCCCGAGAAGCAGGCGGAATCAAGCCGGAGGACTCAAGACTTGCTGGCTGGAAGCTACGTGGTCAGTTACCAATGCACAGGTTTTGTTTCATTGGGCAGAGGGTGTAGTCTTATGACTAGAGCGGTCGACCTCGAAGCTGGGGTACCGTGTTCGAGTCTCGGCCATGACGTTCAACATCCTGTGATTCTGGGCAAATCACTTAATCTCCCCGTGCCTCACAAAAAAAAATGAAAGTGTTTATCTAACAAAACTAAACTGGTGCTCATGTCAAATGTTCTGATACCTGATGTCTTCGGGTCTAGTTCGCGCTATATTGACTCTTAAAAACAAAATTGACAAGCTAGACAGATATCTTCCGAGAGCGGCAGGGTAAATTGGTTGAGTTTGGGTGGACTATTGTTACCAGAGTACTCTGAGAGATTACACTGGAGTATATTGTGTTGTTTCCCTAACTGATGTGGAAACAACAGCTCATGTTCATGGCACCCAAGTGGGATTCCCAAAAGGCACCTGCAACCAAGGCTTTGTTTTTGGCAGCCAGCACCAAAAGTGGTAACGTCTAAGAAGGGGGCAAGTCAGGTGCTATGCTATCTGCCCAATTTGGGTGATTAGAGATGAATTCCAACATTAAATTGAGTAAAAGGTGGGAAGCAACCTCCCAGCAGAACTATTTAGATAATGACAAAAATACCTTGTGGTTTATGAATTTTTATTAAAACTACCTATGATCCCATGATGGTGTGGAAATAGGCTCAGAATCTATGTCCTGCTCAAAGATGATGCTGAGTATCCTAATAAAATACGCTTAATCTGACCGAGAGAAGTCATTAAAAGAGATTAAACAGATAAATGTTTGGTTGTCATCACTGAATGATCAAGATCAAATTACTAGGTTTAACATGGAAATGGAGAAAAGACTAGCTCAACTTGAGGGTGAAATCAATTGTTCAAGCAAAGCGTCATGATTTTGAAACAGGGCGAATTTTGGCCTTCAACAAAATATTGATTATACCTATAAAATCACATATGGTATTACTGACAGTCTTTATCCCATGGGAAGTAAGGAGAGCCATGTTAGTTTAGACACTCTGTAGGACTCTAATTCTTCAGAAACAGGTGAAGCAAGTACATCTGAAGGGGAAAGCAGAGGTGAGACATTTTTGATTAATTTAGCCTGTTAATTTGTGGACAAATAACAAGTAAAAACTTGTGAAGTTAAAGGGGGCCTAAGCGGTGGGAATGATAGTTTTTGTGCAGGCAGGGACACCTTACTGTGCAAAAACAATCACAAGAGGTATTTTCTCTTTCTCTTAGATACAGGAAAAATTAGGAAAAAGAAAAGTATTTTTCCTCGTTGCATCTCCCTACACCTCACCTGGGGAATTGCAGGATTCTGACGCATTTCCAGGTTTATTAATTGTTGTAAATTTGGGTATGTGACAAAATCCATGTGTGTTGTATGGGAACAACCACAGCAACACCCATGGCATGCACCTTTCAAGTGCTGCCTGAAAATGGCCAGTATTTATAAGGCCATGAAAAGCTATGCAGAGTGGCTTTACATGGAGTACCTCGGTGTGGAGAAAAAAGTGAAAGAAAAATAGGTGAGCATGACCATTATATGGACATAAACCCTCACTCACCCCAGGGTGACATGCTTCATCATAGGGTTCCTCCAACACAAAGGGACCGCAAGGTACCCAATGTGGACTACAACTTCCCAGTCAAGAAGGAGCGGAGTGTTTTCAAACAAGCACTTTATTGTAATGACCTCAAGAAGTGCCAGTGAGGGGCAGAGTGCAAAAAACAAGAACAAATTGTGCAGGACTAAAAACTCACTCAGTAGAAATAACCAGTCTTTAATTTCTACTTCCTACTGGGAAGATTACAAATAGAAAGTGAGCCAGGGTTATGGATATCTACCCTGTTTAGGTCAACATGTTTCTGCCCTAAATGACAACTAAATATTCAGGGCATTCGTCAGGACCAATTCTCTAGTCATTCTGCCTAATTAGTTGTGTGTAACAAAATTAGGAAATATTTTGAACCAACCATACGCATTAGTCATACTTCAGTTCGGAAGGTCAAAACATCCTAAAACAAAATAAAACAAGAATACAATCAATGTGACATACATGGCCACCACCACCAATAGTATATATAGTGCTCCACACCATTGTATTTATTAGGAAGTGTTGGAAAGGTAAACATTTAGAAAAAAAGGCTATAAGAGTGGGACTCCTTACAAAAGAGGGAAAGACAGTATTACAAACCCGTTTCATCAAACATTTGTGTCCAAGTAATGTTTCAGCTGCTGAATTAATGTATAATTTTGTTAAGGAAGAGAAGTCTATTCTTTGTTTGCTGCCAACTCTGGAGGAATGTGGTAAACTTAGGGCCAGATATAGGTAATCCTGAAATACCGAGTCCTTAATAGCGATTTTTACCGAATTGCTATTAAGAACTCGGTATTACAGGTGTACGTAAAAAGTCGGTAAAAATTACCGAATCGGTAATAAGCGGTAAAAATTAGCGATTTGGAAAGAATCAGTAAATACCGATTCTCCATTACCGAATCGCTATCACCGATTGCTTAATACCGATTCGGTAATTAGCGAATCAGTCATTAAAAAAATCGGTAATTGTCGAATCAGCCAATCCTGTGCATCCTCATTACCTCCCAAACAGGAAGTGGCCACACCCATGCAGCTGCACTGATCCTGAAGCTGTTTGTGAGGCAGGGAGCACAGCAAACAAGCCAGGACCAACTCTACAAACTATTTGCTGACAACACTGAGCAACTATGGACAACCAGGAAGGGAGATGGATGCAGCTGAAAGAAAGAGGAAGCACAAATTCAGCGAGAGGGAGCTGGAGGTCCTTATTGAGGATGTCTCTAAGGACCACGACAAACTTTTTGGGAAATAGTCTATGCACGTGCCTGAATCCCAGAAAAGGCAGATTTGGCTGGTCATACAAGAAAAAATCAATGCTACTGGAGTAACCCAGCGCTCCATTGAGGAACTCAAAAAACGCTGGTATGACCTGAGGAAGCATGCTAAGGAGAGGCTGGCAGAGAGGAAGAAGCAAGCCAACCGTAGAGGTGGAGGGAGAAACACAGCACCTGCACCAACTGCCCTGGATCTCCTGGTCCAGTCCACCCTCCAGCCGGAGAGTGTGAGTGGGATTGGGGATGCAGACAGCTCAGCCAGAGCTGGCAACAAAAAAGGTAAGATGCATGCACTGCTTGCTGTGCCCCACTCCCTAACCCCAATCCCCAATGAGGCATTGTGAATCCCACTCCTGTACATGTTTTACTAAAAACCAGCAATGCATTATGGGAGATGTAGTCAGAAGTAACACATGTCAGAACAGTCAGTCCACTGAACCCAAAGGCATGTGACACACATCAGCAATTAGCAAGCAGAGGACAGTCAGTTTGATTGCCAGGCATTAAATTTATTATTACACAAATGCTGCCAGATGAGTGAGCAAATGTACATTCTGTCTTCACAGGCAAGCCATCGCGCAGGACTGCAGAGGGGAGCAAAGGAAAGTTACCCAGGACAGAGAGGACACAAGAGGAGGAGGTCCTGTCGCCCTCAGGGCACATCCCTTCACCACCACCACCACCATCACCACCACCACCATCACCATCACCACCACCACCACCATCACCATCACCACCACCACCATCATTGCCACCAGCACCGAGAGCCAGGAGGCATGCAGTGGCTAGCCTCCAGCAGATGGAGGAGTCTGAGGAGGACAGCATAGTAGAACAACAGTCCACGGTGGCTGAGGATGCCAACGGTGCAGGCTCACTGTTCCCCACAGAGCGCTCCCACACACGTGCCAGACGCCGCAGGGCAATGGCAGCCAGTTCAGCTTCACAGGGCGATGATGAGAGTGTGTTCGCCGGTCTTGAGGGGAACATGCTAAAGGTGCAGTGCCTGCAAGTCAAAGCCATAAGGTCAGTCCAGCGGCAGATGGTACAGATGAATGGGCACATGCTGCGAATAGAGAAGGGCATCTGTTCCATGAACAATACTGTGGCTGAGGGCATGAGGGACATGTCCGAGGCAGTGAGGCTGCTGTGCAGCAAAATGGATGAGGACCGTTTGGCAAGGTGCAGGGACAGGTAGAAACTTGACAACTACACCAAGGCGGTGAACCGCCTCTCCACTGCCACCTCTCTGCTCTGCAGGCGCTCGGTGGCCAAGAAGGAGGAGATGGCCCACTGCAGCTGTGATGTGGCAAGGGAGCTGGTCACAGTGACCAGTGCACTAGAAGTGCTACAGACCAACCAGGTAGCCACTACAGGTGATGGGGATAGTGAAGAGGCTACTAGCCGCAGTAGCATCACGCCACCTATCACAGAGTCCAGGAGGTGCAGCAAACGGCACAGCACTGCCACAGGACAGACTGGCAGTGAGGACAGTGTGCCCAAGGAACACAGCAGTGCAGCGCGTGGGCACAGGAAGTAATGCCAGCCATCACATGGTTTATCAAAATGGGTGGTGTAACCCGTTTTGGTTTTGGAAACTGCATTTATATTAGGCCTGGCATGTGACGACCTTCATGTTGTGGTGGTGTGCTATGTTAATTAAACACCGTCACGCACTTACAGTAACTGGCTGTGTATTCTTACTTACTCAGAAATATTTGCGTGTTATCTCAGCCCGTCTGTGTCTCCCATCTGGTGCTGCTGCACACCTGCTGCGCTGTGCTCTGGCTGTGGACAGTCCTCACCCTCGTCCTCAGAGTCAGGTAGTTCTACTGCTATTCCTTTCTTTGTGGTAAGGTTATGCAGCATGGCATATGTTGCTATTATTTTGAAGCAGATGATGGGGCGGTACTGACGTGCACCTCCACTTTTGTGGAGGCAACGGAACCTGCTTTTTAGAAGTCTAAAGGTGCGCTCCACAACATTGCGTGTGCTTTTATGTGCCACATTGCATCTTCTCGCACTTGGGGTGGAAGGGTTGAGGTATGGAGTTAGAATAAATGCCCCACGGCATATACGCTGTCACCTAAATGGGAAAGGAAGTGTCATCAATAAGAGTCACCAACACATTCATCCAAGGTATACATCAGGGTGTGTCACATTGATTTACCTAGCAGGTATCCTTCTCCAAATTCACCCCCAGCCAGATGTGTGTAGATCCAACTGTTCCTGAATATGTAGGAGTCAAGGGTACTCCCTGGAAATTTGGCCACGATGTCAGTGATGATGTTGTCCGCATCGCATATCACCTGCACGTTGATGGAATGCGTAGATTTGCGGTTCCGGTATATGTGTTCTGTAGCTGCAGGTGTGCAGATTGTTATGTGGGTCCCATCAATGCACCCTATTACATGTGGGAACTGTGCCTTTTGGTAGAAATCAAGCTTTGTCTTCTGCAGTTCCGCCTGTGTGCTGGGGAGGCGTATGTAGTGATGCATTCTCTGCATCATGGCATCCAAGAAGGAGTTGAAGAAACGGGACAGGCAACTCTGTGACACACCACCTGCCACAGCTATCACCCCCTGGTAACTCCCTGATGCAAGTAGGTGCAGGCTACAGAGCACCTGAACATGTGTTGGTATGGCGTGCGCCCTTGATGTCTGATGCTCCAGGAGTGGGTGCAGGTCCCGTTTCAGGTCTAGGATGGTTGCGGGTGTAGCCTGTACCTCTCATGTATTTCAGCCTCAGTCATTTGGAACAGTGTAACACGCAGTCTGTACACGCGCTCCGCCCATCTCCAGATCCTCAGTCCTGCTGCTCACAAGCGTAGCCACCTTGCTATCACGTAGAGGGCCGCCATTGTGTTCACACTGTTGCATTTTGGGGCTGTTTATATGCAGTGCTCCTGATTACCCCCTGCTTTGAGTCAGTGGTAATTAGCGACTCTTAAATACCGTAAATTTGGTATTACCGATTTTTGGTACATCGCATTTCTTATTTAGCGATTCGGTATTTAGGGGTTTCGGTGTCTGCTAATCGCTAAATAAGGTATCGGTAACTGGTTTCCCTTATTTTTACCGATTCCTTATTTGCGATGGCGTTCTGTATTCCCTACATCGCACATGGCTAAATACCGGTCGGTAACGCAGATATTTAACGAATTTCGGCGTTACCGACCGGTATTTAGCCACCTACATCTGGCCCTTAATGAACAATTATTGGTACTAGAAAAAGAAGAGCTGGATGAAATTAGTGCAAATGATAGAATGGAACATCAAGGAGTTACAGTGGTATTAACAGGAAAACTGCTTTTGGAAAAAGGATAGTTTAGAAAAGTCTGTGTCGAAAACTGCAGGATAAGAAAAACAGTTACGCATCTGTAATAATTGTTGTGTAATCTTACATTATAATTTAAATGTTAAAGAAGGGCTAGTGAATGGAGCAATGGGTAAAGTTATGAAATGTATTAATTATCTAAACAGAAATGATGTGGAATTTGCTATAAAATTTGATGATATTGCTGAATTAAGTAGATTGGTAGGTGCATTGTATGTTTCCTACTTCTGATAGACTTGTATGTCCAGCGAAATCAGCTCCCAGTGCCTTTTCCGTATGCAGTAACTATTTACAAATCACAAGGTTTAAGAATGGTTACAAGTCTTGTTTATATTGGTGGTGGTGTATTCAACGAAGGAAGGTCATATGTTGCTTTGTCATAGATTAGAACATTGTCTAGTTTATTTCTATGTGATTTTGATGAAAAAAAAGTAAGTCCTGATATGAGGTGTCTAATGGAATATAATCTGTTAAGAGCTCAATATGCTCCTCATTTAGGCTAGTTTCCTGTGAATCAAAAAGCAATACTATGTCCGAAGTGGAAAATATCAAGCAGTCTATCAGAGTTGAACAGAAAAATCAACAAAAAGAAAATCAATAAGGAGGAAAGAAAAGAAAACTAAAGCACATTGAGGCAATACAAGGCTATCACTTTGATAATAAATCTGGAGTGAACTGTTATGAAAATGTAGTGTCAGATGGACTAACTAGATAATTTGACTAATTTTACAAAATCTATTAAAGAAAAGGTTCATTAAAAAAATTCTTCACAACTATGTAGTTTACTTGAAGAATTAAGAAGTGACAGAAGTAGTATACATTCTGCGAATGGAATAAGAAAACTCACTCATTACTGTACTGGATCAGTAGTGTTCTCCCAAAATCTTTAGCAGGAAGCTCAAGAATTTCTAATGGTAATGCTGGGACTATTAGATAAAGAAGGTGTTTTTATTAATGAGTTATTTGGTTTAACTTATAAATGGACCCAAACTGTGAAGATTGCAAATTTACGTTTAGCATTGAAATCAATTCAGAACAATTCCTCTACTTGACATTACCAGATTGTAAAATTGTGAATTTGAAGATTTAACTACAAACTCCCATCAAGGTATGATCTGTCCAAACTGCGGATCAGAACTTAGGTCAACATTGTTTCTACAAAGGTATGGAAAATGTCATAGTCATGCTGCAATGGTGCAGAGTGGATGGGTCTAAATTAGGAACTGACATTACAAACTTTAAAGCTGCACAGATTTACATCTCAATAACAACTTTCACAACTATAGCAATGATATTTCATGAAGGAGTTTGTATAACCTCTAGATACTACACAATATATTTAAGATGCCAAACAGGGTGGACAGAGTGCAATGACATACAAGTGATATTCAAATGAAGACTACCTAAAAAGTTACTAAACTCATATCTGCTATTTCTAGAACCGAAGCTCTAAGGAGAATATAGGATAAGAAAATGTGGTATTGTGTTGGCATATATATGGATTATGTGTTTCTGCGACATTACTTGGCTTATTAGGAGTATTGTCTACGGAAAGCCATTTTTTTTACTGCGGGAAAGGAATTTATAAAACATTTGAGGACTACATTCTGTTACTACTGATAAAAACTAAATGTAGGTGGTACTACAATACCAGTAGCCTTAAGTTGAATCTAAGAAGTCTCTTCACCACTAAAAAATGCCCCTTATGTTTCTGCTACAACAACTTCTACGTAGTTCTGTGTCTTATGTATTTCATACATGGACCAAGAACATTTGAGCTAACAGGGATGATGTTTAGAAAAGGATATTGAAAGATGAAAACTGCTTAATAACAGCTGGCCATTTTGTACCAGATATAAAAATGTCAGAAACTGTTTTAATATATATATGTTTTCATTAAGGTAGTAACTTGTTAGCAAGCCAATATTAACAAACTTGTAGTGAGTGGAATGCACAGTATTACATATTTGTAATGATCTACTGTGGGCTTTTTTTTTTTTTTTTATAATCCATCGATTGTTTTTTCCCTACTGTTTGATGATGATGCTTCATACAGCCACTGTTGAAAGGGAAGAAGTATAAAAGCTGAAAACCATAAAAAACAAAACAGTAAAACATTTGACTATGTTTAATTCAAGTTTTGGAGACAAAATATTGTGTTGTGTTTTGGTTGCCTGATTTTCAAATTGAAATCCTAATACATTTTTTTTTATATTTGTTCATAGTGGTTGCAGATCTGGATATATTACATGAGTCAAACTAATCTACTGATGGATTCATCCAGGCACTATTCATATAGTCACCCCATCTCCCAGGCACTCCTCTTCCTCTCATCCAATCACCCAGGCAATCATCCCATTATTGGAGAGGTAGGCATGCTCTCATCAATTCACTCAGGGACTACCCATACAGTTATGCTATCATCCAGTCACTGCACTTGCACACACTCATTCACCCAGGCATTGAACTTTCATTCGCCCATTCACCCAGGCACTACTCTTACACTTATCCATTAACCCAGGTGCTATACTTGCAGTTATCTAATGATCCAAGCACAACACATACACTCATACAATCACTCAGGCAATATCCTTTCTCTCATGCAATCACCCAGCCACAATCTATACATTGATCTAAACAGCTAGGTACCACTCATGCACTCATTAAATTACACAGGCACTAACCATGCACTCATGAACTCATGCAGGCACTACAGATTCACTTATGTAATTACCCAGCACTACTCATGCACTCAATCATCCAGGCACTACCCATGCACTCATACAATCACCCAAGCACTACCCATGAAGTAATCCAATCACCCTGGCACTACCCATGCACTCATACAATAACCCAGGTGCTGCAGTTGCACTCATCTAATCATCCATGCAGTGTACTTTCACTCATACGGTCAACTAGGCACTTCACATGCACTCATCCATTCACTCAGGCAGTATTCATGCTCTCCTGCAATCACTTAGGCACTGCACTTGCACTCATCTATTCACCCAAGCATTGCACTTGCACTTATCCATTCACCGTAAGCACTGAAATTGCACTCATCCATAAATCCAGGCACCGCACTTGCAATCATGCAATCATCCAGGCACTGCTACTTATATAATCATTCATGCAGTACTGATGCACTCATCCAATCACCCAGGTGCTACTCATGCACTTATGCATACACCAAGGCACTACCCATACAGTCATTCAGTCACTCAGGAACGACCCATGCACTCCTGCAATCACCCAGGCACTACTGATGCTCTTATGAAAACACCCAGACACTACACATGCACTTAAACAATCACCCAGGCACTACCCATGCACTCCTGCAATCACCTAGACACTACTCATAAAGTCACCCAGTCACTACCCATACATTCCTCCAATCACCTAGGCACTACTCATGCACTAATTGAATCACTCAGGCACTAGTGATGCATTCATCTAATCACCCAGGCACTACATATGCACTCATCCAATCACCCAGGCACTACCCATGCACTCATGCAAACACTCAGGCACTACAGATGCGCTTATGCAATTACCCAGGTACTACTCATGCACTCAAACAATCACCCAGGAACTACCCATGCATGCATACACTCACTCAAGCACAATCCATGCAGTAATATAAGTACCCTGGCACTACCCATACACTCATCCAATCACCCAGGCCCTACCAATGCACTGATGCAATCACCCAGGCACTACACATGCACTAATAAATCCCCCAGGCACTACTGATGCTCTTATGAAAACACCCAGGCACTACACATGCACTCAAACAATCACCCAGGCACTACCCATGCAATCCTGCAATCACTCAGGCACTACCTATGCAGTCACCCAATCACCCAAACGCTACCTATGCACTCATCCAATCACCCTGGCACTACACATACACTCATCCAATCACCCAAGCACTACCAATGCACTAATTGAATCACCCAGGAACTAGTTGTGCACTCATTTAATCACCTAGGCACTGCTTATACACTCATACAGTCACCCAGGCATTTACCATGCACTCCTCCAACCACCCAGGCACTACACTTGCACTCATCCAATCACCCAGATACTACTCATGCACTCATCTAATTACCCAGGCAGTTTCTATGAACTCATCCAGATACAACCCATGCAGTCATACAAATACCCAGGCACTACCCATGCACTCATAAAATCACCCCGGCAGCACTCTTGTGCTCATTCCAAGATTTATGCAACAGTCATGTAGTCATTCAATCACCCATATACCAGTATTACACTCATTCCAACATACATGCATACTTTATCTTTTTTTAACTGCAATAGGCGGTTCAAACAGGAACCCCTCCACACCATTGTATTTATTAGGAAGTGTTGGAAAGGTAAACATTTAGAAAAAAAGGTTATAAGAGTGGGACTCCTTACAAAAGAGGGAAAGACAGTATTACAAACCCGTCTCATCAAACATTTGTGTCCAAGTAATGTTTCAGCTGCTGAATTAATGTATAATTTTGTTAAGGAAGAGAAGTCTATTCTTTGTTTGCTGCCAACTCTGGAGGAATGTGGTAAACTTAGGGCCAGATATAGGTAATCCTGAAATACCGAGTCCTTAATAGCGATTTTTACCGAATTGCTATTAAGAACTCGGTATTACAGGTGTACATAAAAAGTCGGTAAAAATTACCGAATCGGTAATAAGCGGTACAAATTAGCGATTTGGAAAGAATCAGTAAATACCGATTCTCCATTACTGAATCGTTATCACCGATTGCTTAATACTGATTCGGTAATTAGCGATTCAGTAATTAAAAAAATCGGTAATTGTCGAATCAGCCAATCCTGTGCATCCTCATTACCTCCCAAACAGGAAGTGGCCACACCCATGCAGCTGCACTGATCCTGAAGCTGTTTGTGAGGCAGGGAGCACAGCAAACAATCCAGGACCAACTCTACAAACTATTTGCTGACAACACTGAGCAACTATGGACAACCAGGAAGGGAGATGGATGCAGCTGAAAGAAAGAGGAAGCACAAATTCAGCGAGAGGGAGCTGGAGGTCCTTATTGAGGATGTCTCTAAGGACCACGACAAACTTTTTGTGAAATAGTCTATGCACGTGCCTGAATCCCAGAAAAGGCAGATTTGGCTGGTCATACAAGAAAAAATCAATGCTACTGGAGTAACCTAGCGCTCCATTGAGGAACTCAAAAAACGCTGGTATGACCTGAGGAAGCATGCTAAGGAGAGGCTGGCAGAGAGGAAGAAGCAAGCCAACCGTACAGGTGGAGGGAGAAACACAGCACCTGCACCAACTGCCCTGGATCTCCTGGTCCAGTCCACCCTCCAGCCGGAGAGTGTGAGTGGGATTGGGGATGCAGACAGCTCAACCAGAGCTGGCAACAAAAAAGGTAAGATGCATGCACTGCTTGCTGTGCCCCACTCCCTAACCCCAATCCCCAATGAGGCATTGTGAATCCCACTCCTGTACATGTTTTACTAAAAACCAGTAATGCATTATGGGAGATGTAGTCAGAAGTAACACATGTCAGAACAGTCAGTCCACTGAACCCAAAGGCATGTGACAAACATCAGCAATTAGCAAGCAGAGGACAGTCAGTTGTATTGCCAGGCATGAAATGTATTATTACACAAATGCTGCCAGATAAGTGAGCAAATGTACATTCTGTCTTCACAGGCAATCCATCGCGCAGGACTGCAGAGGGGAGCAAAGGAAAGTTACCCAGGACAGAGAGGACACAAGAGATGGAGGTCCTGTCGCCCTCAGGGCACACCCCATCACCACCACCACCACCATTACCACCACCACCATCACCATCACCACCACCACCACCATCACCATCACCACCACCACCATCAATGCCACCAGCACCGAGAGCCAGGAGGCATGCAGTGGGTAGCCTCCAGCAGATGGAGGTGTCTGAGGAGGACAGCATAGAAGAACAACTGTACACGGTGGCTGAGGATGCCAACGGTGCAGGCTCACTGTTCCCCACAGAGCGCTCCCACACACGTGCCAGATGCCGCAGGGCAATGGCAGCCAGTTCAGCTTCACAGGGCGATGATGAGAGTGTGTTCACCGGTCTTGAAGGGAACATGCTAAAGGTGCAGCGCCTGCAAGGCAAAGCCATAAGGTCAGTCCAGCGGCAGATGGTACAGATGAATGGGCACATGCTGCGAATAGAGAAGGGCATCTGTTCCATGAACAATACTGTGGCTGAGGGCATGAGGGACATGTCTGAGGCAGTGAGGCTGCTGTGCAGCAAATTGGATGAGGACCGTTTGGCAAGGTGCAGGGAGAGGTAGAAACTTGACAACTACACCAAGGCGGTGAACCGCCTCTCCACTGCCACCTCTCTGCTCTGCAGGCACTCGGTGGCCATGCAGGAGGAGATGGCCCACTGCAGCTGTGATGTGGCAAGGGAGCTGGTCACAGTGACCAGTGCACTAGAAGTGCTACAGACCAACCAGGTAGCCACTACAGGTGATGGGGGATAGTGAAGAGGCTACTAGCCGCAGTAGCATCACGCCACCTATCACAGAGTCCAGGAGGTGCAGCAAACGGCACAGCGCTGCCACAGGACAGACTGGCAGTGAGGACAGTGTGCCCAAGGAACACAGCAGTGCAGCGCGTGGGCACAGGAAGTAATGCCAGCCATCACATGGTTTATCAAAATGGGTGGTGTAACCCGTTTTGGTTTTGGAAACTGCATTTATATTAGGCCTGGCATGTGACGACCTTCATGTTGTGGCGGTGTGCTATGTTAATTAAACACCGTCACTCACTTACAGTAACTGGCTGTGTCTTCTTACTTTTTTTTTATTTTTTAAATCTTTTTTATTTTACCATATTGCACATATAATAAGTACATTTTAACACCATACATTTCAGCAAATTCATAGAATTCCTTAAGTTCATCTATACACAACAAATTCAATGCAATTAAACGTCAAGTGAATCAAATTCTCATATTGGGGTTTTTTAACCGTATACTTATAATTCAACCTTACTCAACTGCCTAGGGTTAAATAAGGCCTGCCTTCCACATAATGATAGGTTCCCATATTTTTAACCCAAGCTGTCTTTTCATTTTTCCTTTTCTTTCATATATAGACTTTTCTAAATTGTATACTTGCAAAAGATTGGCTAGCCATGTATGCCAGGCTGGGGGGTTCTTATCCAACCATGCTCTGGCTATCATAAGTCTGAAAACTGCCATAGCTATAAACATGAATTCCCTTTGCGGTACGTCAAAGTCTGGGCTGATCCCCATTAAAATCCACAATGGCGTAAGTGTAAGATGTATGCCTAGAGATATATTCATGAATACCTCTATATCTTTTATCAAGGTATACAGTTGGGGGCAAGTTGCGAAGATATGTACAATATCCGCTCCCGACGTATTGCAGCGATAGCAAGAAGTCCCTGTATTACCCCCCCACTTAGAGATTCTGGCAGGAGTGTAATACAATGAATATAGGGTTTTATAGTGTTGTGACTGCAGAGGAGCCGAGCACAGAATTGTGTAACCCAATTCCAATGACTCCAAAAACCACTGTTCTTTCCCACTTAGAGCTACAGCCCATTTTTTGCTATATTTCTCAATGTCGTCTGGTTTCCTCTTTATCAGACTTGCATACAAACTCCTGATTGAGCAGTCCCCTAACGTCTTAATTTTCTCTAGGATTTCATTCTCTGTAAACCCTGCGGGTCCCCCCTTTTTATTCTTCAAATAGCTTCTTACTTGAAGATACTTAAAAAACCCGTGTCTATTAATACCAAATGTATTTGATAAGTCTGTGAACTGCAACACTCCCTCAGAATCCATGATATCTCCTATCTGGGCTATACCTTTGTCTGCCCATTCCGCCATTGTCCTATCAGCAAAGATTTCTGCTGGAAAAGACCTATTCTTATAAAGTTTAGTATATCTATTAAGTCTTCCCAAACCAGCATTTTTAAGGAAAGCCTTCCATACCTTAATAGCCCCAATGATAGTCTTAAACCGCGTTCTTTTATAGTACCCAAAATCAATACAGTTCAAGAAACAATTTTCCGAATCCTCCCCGAGCACGGTGGCATAGATCTTAGTTGAGTTCGATGTAGTTCTTACATTAGATCCACCCCCTCCGATTAATCCTTGAATATATTGCAGAGTTGCTGCCCAATAATATAACCTAAAGTCTGGTGCACCCCACCCGCCCCTCTCTCTAGGAAGTGAAATAAACCTATAAGCCCTTCGTGTCTTCCCTTGTGCCCAAATGAATCTATTTAGTATTGCCTCCAGCGCGGTAAACCATATGGCGGGAAAAGACAGGGGGATAGATCTAAAAAAGTAAAGAAATCTAGGCAAAATTAACATTTTAATGATATTCGTACAGCCAACCAGGGATAAGTGTAAATTGTGCAGTCTTTCCAAATCCAATTTTACCTTATTAAACAGAGGTGTTATGTTCCTCTCTACCAGCTTATCTAAATCTGCTGTAATTATTACCCCAAGATATACTGCAGAACCAACCACCCGTATGTCCTTACAGTTAGAATATCTATTCTCGACTATTTGAGTCTTCGGCCTATTCAATCTGTAGCCTGATATTTGTCCAAACGATTGTGCGGTCGCTTCCAGTTCCTTAATTGCCAATGTTGGGTTGGGTGTCAAAATGGCCACGTCATCAGCGTGTGCCAGCGTTTTAACCACAGCGGTATTGCACTTCATAGGAGGAATGCGCTGGTTGTCTTCCAACCTTCTTAATAAAGGATCTAAGTATAAGGCAAAAAGAAGGGGGGAGAGGGGGCACCCCTGTCTAGTACCCCTAGTGATTTTAACCGAAAGTGAACTTCCCCTGTTAACTTTTATTTTAGCTGTCGGATCTTTGTATAATGTTTGGATGGCTGCTATATATCCTACACCTATGCCACACCACTTTAAGACCGACCACAAATATCTCCAGGAAACCCGGTCGAACGCCTTCTCTGCGTCTAAAAAGAGAGCTGCCATCGGGTCTCCTAGAGTACCTGCTGCATCAAATGCTGTGATTACCTGTCTCACATGACAGGTAGTTCCCTTCCCTGGAATAAAACCGTGTTGTACTGGGCTTACCAGAGTTTCAATAATGCCAGCCAATCTATTTGCCAACATTTTTTAATAGACTATGACATCTGAGTTCATTAATGTAATTGGCCTATATGAGCCTGGCGACGACGCGGGCTTCCCTTTTTTTAGAATCACTATAATGTCTGCCCCTCCCCATGATTCGGGGCTTTCATCCCCTTTCTGTGCCTGTACCATAATATCAAACATATCCCTTTGCAACACCCTTTGAAAAACTTTATAAAATTCCACCGGGATCTGGTCCGGTCCAGCTGCCTTGCTGGAAGGTAATTTAGACAATGCTATGGTGAATTCTTCCCTTTGGAGTGGGGCTTCTAACATATCTTTAGCTTCCTCTGTTAGTAAGGGAGGGAGAGTACCGTCAAGATAGGCCTCTATCTCATTTGACCAATCTCCTGGGTCAGAGGTATAGAGTTCCTGATAGAATTGCCTGAAAACCTCCCTCACTTTATCGGGTTCCGTTAAAGTAACACCTTGGCTATTGGTAATCTCCTTGACCTCTGTAGTAGCTAACTTCTGCCTAGCCCGGACAGCTAAGATATGGCCCACCCTTTCACTTAATTCGTAAGCATTTTCTTTCCTAGTGAGGAAGTCCTCAGCAGCTTTCCTGGCAATAGATTCTGTGATTTCAGCACGGAGTACCGCAATTTTGAGCAGTTGCTGCTCCAATGGACGGTGATTCTGTATATCAAGGGCCATCAGTTCTTCCTCCTTAAGTAATCTGTTTAAGGCTTCTTCGGTCTTGTGTCTCTCCTTTTTATTTCTTGCTAAGACATAACTCAGGGTCTCGCCCCTAACCCCAGACTTAAACGCATCCCATACGACCCCTGGAGGTGCTGTTCCCCGATTCATATCCCAATAGTTCCTGATCCAAGTATCCATAAATTCCCGATATACCTCGTTGTTTAATAATTTTCTTTCAAAAGTCCATTGGGTAACCTTATTTTGCAAAGTCCCTAAACTAACTGTTAAAACCAATGGATTATGGTCTGAGAGAGCACGAGGGTATTTATCAATCCGCGAACCCTGTATCATGGATCTAGAAATTAGAAAATAATCGAGCCTAACCAAGACTTTATGGGGAGCTGAATAGAATGTACTACCATCTATATGTGGGTGTAATTTAATCCATGGATCTTCCAGGGAATTATGATAAACCATATCTGAGAGAGCCCTGTATGTCTTCTTCTTCCTACCATTGTACTGCCCGCCTGGTTTTAAAAATGAACTGGTATGATCATGAATATTAAAGTCGCCACAGCAGACAATTGGCTCTGGCCACTGTGCCAGCTCTATGTCTAAATATTGAAAAATATCAGGGTCATCCTCTGTTGAGCCATATATACTAACCAACGTAAAGCTTGCTCCCTTGAAGATTATTTCCGATATAACCCAACGACCCCACTGATCTTCCTGTTTCCTTCCGACAGTGCCACCCCCCTTTCTCCTGAGTATTGCAACCCCTCTTGTTCTTATGCTTTGTTTAGTGTGAGCCAATAACGAGAAACCCAGTTGCTTCAATAGATAACCCCGCGAGCCTTCTATATGTGTTTCTTGGAGGCAAACAAAATCTAAACGGAATGACTTTAACAGGCCTGCAACTCTAACCCTTTTATTAGAGTCGTTGAGCCCACAAACATTCATTGTAGCAATTCTACAAGCCATATCTTAAAGCAAGTAGCCAGCCGAAAAAAAAAAAAAAAAAGAGTTGTGAACAATTCAATGGATTCAATGAATTTGCTTTGCTTTGCTTATTTATTATACTGTGCTGGACTGACTTATAAAATCCACATTCTTGCTTATTTTCACCCCCACCCACTTCCCCCCTAACCCACCCCACCCTCCCCAACCCCCACCCAGTCTGCCCTCCCTACCCACCCCTCCCCTTGTACAGGCAAATAGGTCAGCTATGACCTATGTGTGACTGCTTTTAAGCCGTAGTTGTCGCCTCCCTCTCCAAGAATAACAAAAGAAAAATCCCAATTTGCCAAATTTCTGATGATTCTACTCAGATAGACCCCCCCTCCTCACCTTTACGTTTTGGCATTTTACGTTTTAGCAGTTAATCCGCCCTCTCTCTCAACCCCCATTCTAGCCTTTTAGCTCCTCTAGAAATTGATTTGCCTTAATTTCTGAAAAAAACATTCTTGTGTGACCCTTTGTGATTACTTTCAATCTAGCAGGGAATAAAAGGTAGGCTTCTGAGCCTAATTTTTGAAATGGAGCAATTAGTTGTCTTAGCTTCCATCTCCTTTCCACTGTCACGTGGCAGAAATCGGGTCGAGCAAAAAATGTGGAGCCATTAAAAGATCTCTTGGAATCTGGCCGAGCCTTGTCAATTATCTCCTGCCTCAAAAGATAGTTCCCTATATACACTAGCATAGCCCTGGGCAAGGTCCCTTGCCCATTAGGCCCTTACTTCCGTTGTGTAAAAGGGAATCTATGAGCTCGCTGTACTTCTAGCTCCCACTGCCACTGAGCCTCAGGAAAAGCCCCTCACAACAAGTTGATTACAAACCCTCTCGGGTCTTGCCCTTCCAACCCTTCCGCCAGTCCCAAAAGTCTAACATTATTCCGTCGTTGGCGGTTTTCAAAGTCTTCCAGCTTCCACTGCAAAGATAACCGCCAATCAGCCACGTCATGGTTTATCAAAATGGGTGGTGTAACCCGTTTTGGTTTTGGAAACTGCATTTATATTAGGCCTGGCATGTGACGACCTTCATGTTGTGGCGGTGTGCTATGTTAATTAAACACCGTCACGCACTTACAGTAACTGGCTGTGTCTTCTTACTTACTCAGAAATATTTGCGTGTTATCTCAGCCCGTCTGTGTCTCCCATCTGGTGCTGCTGCCACACCTGCTGCGCTGTGCTCTGGCTGTGGACAGTCCTCACCCTCGTCCTCAGAGTCAGGTAGTTCTACTGCTGTTCCTTTCTTTGTGGCAAGGTTATGCAGCATGGCACATGTTGCTATTATTTTGCAGCAGATGATGGGGTGGTACTGACGTGCACCTCCACTTTTGTGGAGGCAACGGAACCTGCTTTTTAGAAGTCTAAAGGTGCGCTCCACAACATTGCGTGTGCTTTTATGTGCCACATTGCATCTTCTCGCACTTGGGGTGGAAGGGTTGAGGTAGGGAGTTAGAATAAATGCCCACACGGCATATGCGCTGTCACCTAAATGGGAAAGGAAGTGTCATTAATAAGAGTCACCAACACATTCATCCAAGGTATACATCAGGGTGTGTCACATTGATTTACCTAGCAGGTATCCTTCTCCAAATTCACCCTCAGCCAGACGTGTGTAGATCCGACTGTTCCTGAATATGTAGGAGTCAAGGGTACTCCCTGGAAATTTGGCCACGATGTCAGTGATGATGTTGTCCGCATCGCATATCACCTGCACGTTGATGGAATGCGTAGATTTGCGGTTCCGGTATATGTGTTCTGTAGCTGCAGGTGTGCAGATTGTTATGTGGGTCCCATTAATGCACCCTATTACATGTGGGAACTGTGCCTTTTGGTAGAAATCAAGCTTTGTCTTCTGCAGTTCCGCCTGTGTGCTGGGGAGGCGTATGTAGTGATGCATTCTCTGCATCATGGCATCCAAGAAGGAGTTGAAGAAACGAGACAGGCAACTCTGTGACACACCACCTGCCACAGCTATCACCCCCTGGTAACTTCCTGATGCAAGTAGGTGCAGGCTACAGAGCACCTGAACATGTGTTGGTATGGCATGTTGATTTTTTGTGGTTTTGTAAAGTTTTTTTAAAAATGTTTTTTTTATAGAAACAATAATGGCAACTGAGACAGGAGGAACTTGAAAAATGTGCACTGAGAAATGTGCAAAAAATATAAAAGGGGGAAAAATTAGCATGTGTGAGTTTTCCCACCATGGAGAATAGCTGCATCGCACTGCTCACTAGCAAAATTCAAAAAGACTTTATTTCGGACAAAATGACCTAAAAAGTACAACACATAGCAAACATTTTACATCTAAAATTACATCATGCTGCCAGTCATGATTAAAAGAGAAAAGATAAAAACAATGGTACTTGTACACACATTTTCATATTTAGAATACATTGGATTTTTGGATATAAGATTGGACAAAGCTTACACAATTGACTTCGAAAAGTGCGTGGTGCAATAAAATACATAAATTAGCTAAAAAAAAACATATATATATAAAAAGAAGCAAAAGCTCTTGAATTTAAAACTATACATGAAACACAAAAATAATTAGTCGATTTACTGAACTATCACACTTGATACAGGGCAATCGATGCATCATTTCGAGATCTCAGGTAAACCACATTGAAAACAAGAAACGTGCAACCGAGTATACTATTGGGATGCTTGAATCAGATTTCAGAATCCTAAATACTTCAAGGCAGCGCCGATTGCCAAGATTCCTATAAATCTGGACCAACCAACGTCTCCTTGCCTTCTGATAGCCTAAACAGCTAAAAAAAACATGAAGCTCAGTTTCCTCAGGATAGTCACATGCCGGGCACTGAATCATTTGTTGGTCTCTCCACTTAGATGTAAAGCAGCGAAGTGGAAGCACCCCATATCTGTATTGTAAATAGAGCTTCCTAGCCGCTGGTGGAATTATGAGATCTATTGCCGACTCAAAGCAAGGAAAATCTTTTATTTCTAAAAAAACACTAGTGAGTTTCCCAGTCCCAGAAAGGGTATGAAGTTGAGTCAGTCTGTACTCTTTATAGCATGCCTTCATATAATCCTTAGATATTAGCAGACAGGCTGACTCAGGTTCAGACCAACAATCCCCTAAACCCATGCTAATTAGCAGAGATTTTATGTGGTCGAGCCACGGAATCTTTACAGCACCCCATACCCTCAGTACCTCTAGTAATTCCTCTCTGTAGGATATGAGTTCGGGGGAAGTCCAGAGGCGGCGCCAATACATTATAGGCTTGAGACTCGCTACTTCAGCTATTGAAGTTATACCTGTATCGAGACGTAGCGGGACCAACGGGGTACCACGTGGTAGTCTAAATAACTGTCTTAAGTATTGGTTCCATATAAAGCCCCACCTCTCGCTTGAGCCCAATAGATTTCTATTGCTGGACTAAAAATTCTTTTGCTGGACTTATTAAAGACCTTCATGATGCCACCTGAAGATTGTGCTATTTTTAGCGTGGATTTTGTAGTATGCGACCCCCATTTCATAGACTCGGAGATTGTAATGCCTAAATACACGAAGGATGACACTCTCTCAAGGGGTTTACCATTTAAAGACGGGTTAGGGCGTGTACTTTTTGGGCAATTAAATGCCATAAATTTGGTTTTCTGTAGGTTTATTTCTAGGCCTCTATCTCTACAGAACATCTCAAATGTATCCAAAACCCTTTGTATCCCCATAGGCGATTTAGCTACCAATAGGGTATCGTCGGCAAACATCATTGCCGAGATTCTACGGGAGGCTAACTTGGGGGCGTCAAGATCTTTTTCTACAAGCAAGACATCAATCAGGCCATTAATATAGAGGCAAAATAAAGTTGGTGCAAGCACGCACCCCTTAGCGTACACCACGGTTAATGGGTATAGGGGCTGTGAGATTACTGTCCTTACCATACCTAATGTACGCATAATTGCATTCATGTAAACATTTAAAAAGTCGAATTAGATATACTGGGACCCCCATCTCAGCCAAAACCAACCATAATTTCTCCCTAGGTACTAGATCAAATGCAGATCAAAAATCTACAAAAATTAAGAAGAGACTACCCCCCCTGCACACATGCAGTCTTCCAGTACAGCAATTGTAATCTTAGTACCTGGTCCAGGGTCGACAACTTTTCCCTGAACCCGGCCTGGAGGGCGGACAGAACCTTCCTCTCTTCCATCCACAACTGCAATCTAAGGAGTAAGACTCGCGCAAAAACTTTCTGAGAAATATAGACTTATAGGTCTATAGTTGGTTAGGAGGAGTGGGGAGCCCTTTTTAAAAATCGGAATTATTTCCGCACCAAGCCAGCTTGGAAGAATCTTCATACCTTGCATAATTGAATTAAAAAGCATCCAAAGATATGGAGCCCAAATAGCAGGTTCACTCTTGAAGAGGTCTCCAGGTATCTTATCCAAACCTGGAGCTTTGCCGGAGCTATTCTTGCTAGTGCAACCTTTATTTCTTTTATGGGTATGCTCAGGCCCACATCTCCATCAGTTAAGGGCATTAAATCCCAATTACCTGCAGGACAAGGAACTGATGGATCACAGCCATAAACAGAATCATCACCAGGCTCCTTAGCATACAAGGTTTCGAAGTGCTCCCGCCAAACCTGTTCGTCTAGGTTTAGCTCAACCGCACTTCGGAGGGTGGTTATACCAGAATTAGCAATTCCCCAAAATATCCTCATGTCTCTGTCCCCTAAGGCAGTTTTCATTGTGGCCCAATTTTCTTCTTCCCACCTTTGCTTAGCTTCTTGTGTAGCTGCTTTATAATTTACTCTTGCCGACCGTATCGAGAGGCGATCTTTGGCTTTAATAGATATTACTAATGTCTTTTTAGTCTGACGGCAAGAAGTATTGTACCAAGGGTGGGGGGGCAACTTATCTTGTTTCAAGATTTTATTTGGGAAACAAATTTCAAAAGTGACTTTTCCTAATTTATCATGATTCAATTGGGCCTGCTGTAAGTCGATACCCTCCTTACTCAGGCTACATAAGTTGGACGCATCTGTAAAAACCTGTAACAAGGCATCATATATTCTGGCCAATCTATCTTCGGATTGGCTAAAATTTGACCATTTCACTCTCTTCCTGCAATGCGAAACCACCACCCTAGAATCAGAAGGGTTATCTATAACTGACAGGCTCCCCATATTCAATGCTTTAAGTACCACAACTAGTGCAGAATGGTCACTATCTAGACGTGGAATTATCTTAAAATCCATTATCCTAGCCCAAAAATGTGAGTTAATAAAAATATAGTCTAATATAGACCCACGATTTTTGCTACTGAACGTATAACCATTCGATGATTCGGATAGAGATCTCCCATTGCAAGCTCGGAGGGAGTGTCTCAAAGTGAGACAACTCATCTGAATCACTAGTGGGGACCATATTTTGACTTTTGGACGTTCTGACTCTGGGATTTTCAAAAAGTGGTCCTCATCAAATAAACCATCAGGAGGTAACCCCTCTAGTGGCTCAAACTGACAACTGAAGTCCCCACCTACTATAATCATCTGATTAGTGTCAATAGAACCTAGGAAAGTAGTTAACTCTTCCACTGTGTTGGATTCATTGCCATTAGGGGAGGGTCGTGAATATACATTTATTAAGACAACAGGGGGCTTTAAAGGAAACCGTAACAAGACGCTTAAAATTTCACTTGACCCTGTGTCAATTTGAACCGCTGTACACCCCAGATGAGATCCCACCCAGGTTGTAAGGCCCCCGGTTGGTTCTCATTTTCCCCCCGAGGTTGCCGGAAGGTTAAAACTAGCATAGCCTAATTTGGAAACCTCTCTTCTTGCCCAGGTTTCTTGGAACATGCAGATTTCAAAATATCAGTCAAAGTTCCCCATTCGGGGTCATCTAATTTACTGTTTAGTCCCGCAATATTCCAAGACAAAACCCTTGTTGCCTGGGTATTCAATGAGTTCTTATTGGGGGGCACCAGTATTGGCTGATTTAAAGAAGCAATTGTTAATTCAGCAGCATCGGGGGGCTTTGGCTCAAGATCCAATGGTTGTTCAAGGTTTTCGAAGTGGTCAAACCGAGAGAGAGGGTGGTCTAGATTTCGGGAGCCGTTCATGCTCCCTCTGGCCAATCCGTCCTCAAACTCACAATTTGGCCCTATTAGACTACCCTGACTCTCTAGGTCTAATGTTATTGAGGCTATTCCCGCATTATTAGTTATATTGGGTCCCTTCAGTCAGTCCACTCCCTAAAGGGGACTGAACCTATTACCAGTTGGAATATTAAAAATTGGAAGATTATGCAGCAGCTGGCCTGGGTTTGGGGGTACCGCTCTTTTAGGAGGAAATCTCCTTCTCATCTGATAGAAATGATCTTGCTGGTAAGGCCTTGTTGGGGGATAGAAATATACTAAAGGGAGTAAAATAATACTCCCCCTATTCCTCCAATATTCTGTTGCTAAAATTTGTTCGATAATGCTTGGGTTTCTAAAATTAATTACTACGCAATCCCCATAAATATCCTTGTGGTGCTCGCCTATCCATCCTACCCTTCTTGTAGTTAATATCTCATGGGTGTTCTCATAACCAAAATCACTATGATTTGCTAACCAATGAAGGGTTTTGTGTTTTAGCTCTTGATGTGTTTCAATTAATCCCTTTCTTAGTTCTGGCGCCCCTGCAAGTACCAATACATATGGGGCAGACTCCGGCGGTAAATTTATAATTGGGGGGCAATATGTTTGATTTTTTCGACCTAGATCATTACGGTCCTGATTTGAGGGGATATCAATCGTCCCCCGCCTAGGGGTGTCCTCCAGTGTCCTTCTCCCTGCCAACCGAGGGCGGTCCTGATGCGCCAAATTTGTTGTCACTGGGCATTGCCCCGCAGAGATATCATTTTCCCCCCTATCGTTTGAGGATTTTTCTTGTGTTATCGAATTGCAAGGATCTTTGGTAATTATGGGGGGCCCAACTTGCACGTTGCTCATAGAGGCCTGAGCACACGGCATACTGGCTATATTAGTTATATCTTTAGACGTCTCTTTATTTTTTGCCCATCTGTTCCACTTTGCTGACAGCCTATCTAACATTGCCACTACAGGAATTAATTCTTCTTTAATGATAGTTCTTATTTGTGTAAAGAGAAACCAAGAGAGTTGGAAAGCTGGTCTCACAACTCGTATGTACCCCAGGTAATTTACTCCACGTCACTTTCTGTTTATGAAAACCCACCCCTTTCCCGTGCTCCAGCACCTCGTTGTTGTGTTTAGTGTGCTTTTATAATGAGGTGTATTTGATTTGTGAAGTATGTTTTTTTTGCCAATATTCATGCTGCATTGCTGATTTTTGTATATATCTTTTCTTGCTAGCTGTGGGTGGCAAGAGGTTAAAATATACTTGGTTTCAGTATTTCATCGCTCTTGCTGTTCGGGGATTGAAGTTTTGTGCGCTCGCACCACCCGTAAAACGTAACAGAGCGTGCGAGCGCTGAGCTTGTGATGCGTATGAACGCTTGGGTGCAGTTATCTATTTAAACCGCACCCAGCATTCTGGAAGGTGCTTTGCCTTCCGCTTGTCTCCCGCGAAGGATCGCGTCGGAGAATTCCCTGATTGAAGAAACAAACAAACGCTTACCTGAACTTCTCCTCATGCTGCTTCACAGCTCCGGTCCTCCGCTGTAGACATCGTCTTCTTCATGTATGACAGGATCTACAAAGAAAAGACAAGAGAAGGAGATAAGTGAACTTTAGTATTTTAAAGGCGCCCAACGCAAGAAAGGCCATTTTAAAATAATATGAACAACTAAAAAAATTTTGGGAACCTTTTCTTTCAAGAAAAGATATTGCAACTTAGGAGAAATTCATAGTTATTTGATGGACATTGAAAACATGTTATATAGTTTTGTATGAGTGCGGAAACTCTACAAAAGCATAGGTGATTACAATGTTATAAGTTTGTGATAAATATTGTTTATGAGCAAATAACTTTGTGATTTCAAAGAAAAGAAGGGAACATACAGGAGTGAATAGAAAACAATACATCATGCTGTGCCTGTTAACAGTGAGGGAGTACGTAAAAGAGGGAAGTTTAGCTAGAACTCCAGATCTACATGTAAAGAAGAAAGGTTAATAAAGTGCTTGTATCTTTTAGTGCGAGCAGATGCAATCAAGACACTAAAGCTGGAAAAACATCTAAAGAAAAGCCCAACCCAATATACCACTCCAAATGAAAATACTAGGACGTAGGCCCGACAAGAGTTGTCCGCAGGTAGGCATTGTAGTTGCATGTATAATTCGAATTTAACCCTAAAGTTGGATGATACTTCAGTACTAAAAAGGCTCACATTGTAGACTTAGAATTTCTGTAATTGTTTTTGCGGGTCGACAACTGAACACGTCATCACGTCCAGTATCCGGCCATCCTCCCAAATAGCTATCTTAAATCTTGTAGTATGTCCTAAGCTTACAAGTTCTAAATTAGTTATTAGGGAAGAGACGACGTAGTGCTTTGACAATTTGCTGCTGGAGATTCGTCACCAGCAATGAAACCCACATGGGCTGATCATTAATGGGTTCTGGCCTAGCCTCAATGTGATTCCCACCCTGATTGCCCTTTTCCATGTCCACTTCCTGCCCCTTTTTCCTTCTTATAGGTGGTTTAACATTGTGTTTTATTTTTTCTTTACATTTTCTAGCAGGGCACCGGGGGATAACATCTCTAGAGAGATCCAGGGTCTGTATCACCTCGGTTATAAATTGGTCTTTGGTGGTCTCTGAGTCTGTTGCCCTTATGTCAATTAATGAATCACAAACTTGCGGGCTCAGCTCTAAATTTGGGGTGATCGAAAGGCGCTGCTCTGTACATTCTATTTCTTTGACTACTGCTCCTAATGCTTTCTCTAGCATTCTATCTAGAGATGTAGGTTTAGAATTATTTGTTGGGGGAGCAAGATTGTGTTGCTTCACAGTACAAGCCCACTTCCCCATCTTAATTATGCACTTAATTACTGGGGTGCGAGGGATAAAAAGAGCCAAAAGTATACAATTGCAATCCCAGGGTACAACACAATCACAAGATAATGAAACTATATAGACATTTATGACACTAACATTGTAACATAACACTATTTAAATGTCTATGCATGGCCAGTTATTGATAAAAATCAGCAATACCTCATCGTCCAATCAATAACTTTAGATGTTAGGGATGTTGCCCAGCCCAGCCTCCTCCGGCCTCTGATGGCCTGAGACGGTCCCTCCCTTGTCCTGGGCTTCTCCCGGCTCTCCCCGCTCGCGTCCCGCGATTTGGGAGCTCCCAGGTGTTTTTATGCGTCACCGGGCGCTGAAACAACGTATCAAAATGATACAAATGGTTCTGTCGGGTAAACAGTATTACTTCTAGCAAAAAACCTTCATTGGTTTGTTTGTACGAAGATTAATCAGGACTAACACACATAAAGACCATAAATAGTATTCAAAACAGCTTTATGAATTGCATCATTCATGAATAACTACTTAAAATGGCTGTCAAAAAATAAACGTGAAACATATTTGTGACAAAGTGACATATAGTGCTCAGTGCTGTGGTGAAAGGTGCGTAATATATACAGTGTGACTTATGGAGGTATCGATAATTTACAAAGGCCAGAAAAGCAAATATTTGAAACAGTCTGCAGACGGATTGAATAAGTCTTTATGCAGAGTCTTTTCAACTGATCCTTGAAAGAATGTCGACGTTTCAACCCAAGGTAGCGTTACTAGCTAGTCAATACGGGTCTTCATCAGGACAGGGAGTGACAGCCTATGAAATAAGGAATATGGTCAAGTGTGTTCAGGAATATGGATGCCTTGAAAATTCAACGCATGCAAGGTGAAAACTCACCAAAAAGGAGCCCAACGTAGCTCCTGGGGCGGGGTAGACAGATGAGCAAACAGGAGCAACTGTCTCCTGTAAGACGTGGCTAGGAGTCTAATCGAGAGAATAAAACTGTGTAAGACATGGCCCTAGAATGGCTGTCAATTAAAAGAAATACCGGAAATGCGCTGGTAAACTCACCCGGTAATAGGATATATTCTCTCTCCAAATTTGTTCAAAAGGAGGAAATTCATGGAGTTGGGTAACCTCTATGTCGTATTAGTGATCCCCCTGAAGTTCTGTATGGACAAGTGGAAATCAGTCAGAACCATACCATACCAAAAGGTCTGTTTGGTGAGCAGAAATGATATTAATGAAAAGGGACTCACCCGCACAAGGGAATGAATCTCTTCCAAGGCGGCAATGGGGCATGGGCAGCAAAAGTCTAATGTCCTCAGAACGAGCGAATCACACTGAGGTCCTGTGAAATTAAATATACCGGGAACTTAGTCTCATATAAGACCATCAAGTAGGGCAAGGTGTCTAGATCGAGTGGGGCAAGGTGTCTAGATCGAGATAATCTCCGCTCACCTTAAATGTCGGCCCGGCAGGGAGCAACTACTTCATGTCTGAACGAGCGCAGGCAAGCGTCCTGTCTCTAGAAGAATCTGTCGGCGAGTGTTTGACAGACGCTGTCAATTAAATGACTGAATGAGGCGCGTGTACGTGGCGTGAGCAACCGCGTCATGCGTTCGTTGCTAGGGGACGCTCGTTGTGCGGGAAAACTAGTCGGGAATGGGTGATTGAATCGCACAAATTCCTGATTGGATTAGATGCACGTGGCGTAAGCAACTACGTCAAGCGTTCGTTGCTAGGAGACGCCTATCGTGCGCGAACCTACTCCGGAGTGAGTGATTAATTAAATAACACAAATTCCTGAATAAATTAGTGTTAACGGCGGTCTCATAATGGAGCGCGGAATCCGAAAAGATTCGGAGACTAGTAAGGCTGGTGTGAATAAGTCGCGGTATATGAAAGTGAAATACCGGTTGTTACCTAGTAAACAATTATGGTGCTCGGCTCATGAGAATTAAGCATTGTGTTAACCCGCGGTGTCCTCTATCTTTATGAGAGTGCAATCTCAACAGTCGCGGTTGATATGAAAAATATACATATAGGAGGGATAGATAGTCCCAAGTTCATAAATTAAATTAATCCAATAGTGGCTCTGTTTCATGTGTCTTCAATAAACATGTACCACGATCGTAGAATCTAAATAATCATATGATTGATGTTAAAACATTGCCTATTAATACAGCCAGGACTTTTCTGCATGTATTGTAGTATCATACATACAGACTATTCATGTATTAAAAGCATTACACACAGATTTGTAAAAGTTACGTTTAAAAGCATTCACCAAAGAGTAACACGCCAACATGTTGCGGATACTTTGATTACTAAAGTAATACAGTAATCTAGAAAACTTAGTCTGAGACATAATGGAATACATTGGAAGGTTTGCGAGGCCAGAGTTGTCACAACATCTTCACAGTTTCTTCAATGTCGTTCAACCCGGTCTGTACCGAGTCGGGCAAGCAAGAACATATACAACAAAGTAACGCGCCAACATGTAGCAGTTACTTGGGGTTCTCAAAATTTATACGGTAATCAGAGGGATGCAACATAATAGAATACATCTGGTGATTAATAAGCTAAAGTTGCCCCATCTGCCTCGCAGTCTCCTCGATTTCGTTCAGCCCGGTCTGTACCGAGTTGAGCGAATGGATCCATCTACATTCTTTGTAGTTTAAGGCCACAGAGATTGCGCCTCCTCTAACATTAGGGCTAACCTTCTCTAGGATCCACCATTTAATACTGTCTGGAGAGTGATTGTGTGTCATGAAATGCTCGACCATGGGTGCGCCTTGCACTTTGCACCTTATTCTGCTCGTATGCTGAAGAATTCTAGCCTTTGCTTTCTGGATGGTTTGTCCTACATAGATCAGACCACAGGGACAAAGAATGGCATATATAACATGCGAGCTATTGCAATTGGTGAAGTGGGGCAATTTGTATGTTTTGTTCTCATATGTGAAGCTAGTCCCCTCTTGGCAAAGGTCACATGCCTTGCATTGCCCACATTTGTGGTGTCCGGACACAGGTGGAAGTCCAAAGTAGTTCCTTAGGTCAGGTTGTTTTGGTGGTTCAAGAAATGCTCTTACTATAGTGTCCTTGATATTTTTGCCCCGCTTAAATGCAAAGATGGGGTCCTGCTGAGTCATAAGCTCGCTTGCTACCAGGTTCCAGTATTTCTTTACGATTTTTTTGATGTCATTACTTTTGGTATTGAATGTCGTGACACAGACGATATTGTTTTTTTTCAGTGTCTTTAGCTTTGACCTCCAACAGTTGGTCTTGTGGACAGTACCAAGCGCGTTTTTTTGCTCGTTTGAGCAAACCCGTGGGATAACCTCTTTCCTTCAAACGATTTGTGAGGATATCAGATTCTTTAAAGAAATCAACTCTTCGGGTACAGTTTCTTCTTAGTCTCAGGTATTGTCCGTAGGGCAAATTGTCTCTCAGATTACGAGGATGGTGTGAGTTGCATCTTAGCAGTGTATTTCTTTCCATGGGCTTTCGATAGAGGTCACAGTACAAGAGCCCTTCCTCCACTCGAAAAGTGAGATCCAAGAAATCTATTGACTTGTTGTTACTAGTTATAGTAAACTGAATGTCATTGGACCTGGCATTTAGCCACTCATGAAAGTTATTCAACTCTATGTTGTCACCAGACCACACCATGATGACGTCGTCGATGTAACGTTTCCATACCGCAATCTGGTTGAGGTATGGATTTTGGTGGCTGTACAAGTGCTCCTCTTCATAGTGGTCCATAAAGATATTCGCCAAGCTCGGCGCATATGTGGCTCCCATCGCCACTCCTTTACACTGATAGTAAAACTGTTTCTGGAAAACAAAGTAATTCTTTTTCATTGCGATCTCTAAGAGTGTAATCAAGAAATCAGTTGGAATCCAATGGGGTCTCTGTCGTTCATCCAGGGTGGTTCTGATGACCTCCAACGCTTTATCTTGAGGGATTGAAGTATACAGTGAAGAGACATCCAGTGTTACAAGCAGTTGTGTTTGTGTATCAAATTCCTGCCCCTCCAAAAGTTGTATAATGTGCATAGTGTCTCTAACAAAGGATTTTGTCTTTGGGACCCAGGGTTGCAAAAAATGGTCAATAAACTTGTTCAGTGGTTCCAAGATTGATCCGCAACCAGAGACAATCAGTCTACCTGGTGGTTTGATTAGCCGCTTATGCACCTTAGGTAACGTGTAGATTGTGGGGATTCGAGGTTCTTTTTTATTAAGAAAATCATGTTCATGTTGACTCAGGAAACCACAATCCAATCCGTACTTGGTCACCTGTTGAATCAATGATTGCACTGTAGGGGTCGGATCTCTTCTGGTTAGTTGGTAACTTTCCGATTCTCCCAATTGAAGTTCTATCTCCTCCACATAGTCCCTAGTATTCTGCAATACCACAGCTCCGCCCTTATCTGCTGCTTTGATAACGATGGAGTCATTGCAGCTCAGGGAGCGCAGTGCCAGCTTTTCTTCCTTGTCGATGTTATATTGTATATACTTTCTTCCATCCAAAAGTTGCATGGTCTCTTGGAGAACAATCTTCTCAAATGCTAGAATCTTCTCACTTATTTGGTAAGCACTTGGAGTGAAAGTGGAGGCAGGCCTAAAACTCGTCGCCGATGATCCTGGATTAAAAGGGTTTTTGCTGAAATAGTATTTCAGTCTGATCTTGCGAAAGAAGTGTTGGAGCTCCAGTTTCACTTGAAATGAGTCAGGTATAACAGTAGGCACAAAGGACAATCCTTTGGTGAGAACATTTCTCTCAGCATCGGTCAAGCTGTGGTTTGACAAGTTAATTATTGGTTCTCTATGGTCAATTGTAGTGATATTGTTTTTGTTTGTACATTCCGTCTGATCTATTGTGTCAATAAGGCCAGTTATAGCTATCTGAGGTGCTGAGGTGTCAATGCTGTCTGCAATGGCAATGCTCATCGATTCTGATGTGTCCTTTCATTCTGTGTTCTCAAATTGATACTGTGGTGAGAATTAGCTAACAAAGCTTCGTTGTTCATATTGTCAATACTGATGAAGGCACTCTGTGTCTGAATGTTATTAACACTAGTTCTCTGGTTTTCTACCACCTGTAGGTTTGTCTCAGAGTGGAGATTTCCCCGTGTGTTTCTGGTTGGTAGAAGCGGACACGAGATGTTCCCTGCTGTGTGTTCCTGCCTCTGTTCCAACTCCTTGGTCTTTCCCAGTTCTGCGCCTTGCCACCTCCCCTGTTGGTCTGGCGGTAACCTTCCCCTAAAAAATTGGGGCCCTGATTACCTTGATTACCTTGATAACTAGTGGAGGGTCTGTCTAAATCCGTGTCTGAGCCACTACCAAATGAAGAATCTGAGAATGTCTTAAATCTCCTGGGGCCCTGTCTGCTTTTATTCGAGAAAAAGCCCTGACTATCCTGCTGGTAATAGTCGTCCGATAAATAGGGATATGTATTGTTCTTGTCGTAACTCCTTATATCCTTAGCTAATTTATCCAACTTCCTGTTCAATGTGACTGTATTAAACTCTGCCAATGTTTTTTCAGCCCGCTCAAGGGCTTCTCTGGCAGCTCTATCCTCAAGAATCTCCTTCTTAAGGTCAGAGATTTCTTGCGTGAGTTTTTTAACGTACTCAATCGCAGTCTCAACACCAAGAACCATACAGTGTCTAGAACAGTTATTGGCTACGTAGCTGAATCCTTCCCTAAACTTGGGGATGTCTATAAAAATGGCCGGTTCATTACGTACTTGCAATCCTTTGGGAATTATATTGGATTGCAAGTACTTAGTTAGTACGTGCCCGTGAAGGCGTGCTCTAATTAGTTTCTGAAACAACGTAGGCAGCGTCCTGGCCGCAGGTGTTGGCGGGAATTGTAGTCCCCGGGTAGGCGGCAGCAGCAACACAGGTGGCCCAATACTCAGGGTGGGAGGTCAGCGTTTGCGACGGCGGCAGGTCAGCGCCTGTAGCAGCAGCAGCTGTTGTTAGTGAGTATCCCCTGCTCAAATTAAAGTCCCCCTCTTCACCGGAGCTCCCAGATGTTTTTATGCGCCACCGGGCACTGGAGCAACGTAGGCAGCGTCCTGGCCGCAGGTTTTGGCGGAAATTGTAGTCCCCGGGTAGGCGGCAGCAGCAACACAGGTGGCCCGATACTCAGGGTGGGAGGTCAGCGTTTGCGACGGCGGCAGGTCAGCGCCTGCGGCAGCAGCAGCTGTTGTTAGTGAATATCCCCTGCTCAAATTAAAGTCCCCCCTCTAGCACTTATACCAACACCACAGTCCATGCAATATGTGGCCATTCTCGAAAACTCTGGAGCCATATCTGCAGTAGTAGTCTGGACCTCTGAAGGGGCTTTCTGGCTGGGAATTGTTGCTGCTGCAACTGATGTAGATGGTCCTCCAGCTTCTCTCTGCTTGATTGCCAGTTGCAGACGTTTTCCATGATAGGTTTTAAGATGATACAACATGGACCTCGTCCCACATGAATATTTTCTTTTTGTCCCTCTAGAGAGGGTCTTCTGGCAGATTGTGCATTGCACTAATTTTGCAACAGTTTTATGATTTCCCTGATGGGATTTTTAAATATTCCCAAGCTCTATTGCCATTTTTGGTATGAAAAAAGTCCCCAAAAAGCCTCCAGGCAAAATCAAGTACCTGCTCACAATAAAGTTCTAGAAAAGAAGATTCAAGAAGCAGGAGTGGGTGTGTACTTCCAATTTATTTTGCTGAAAAGTATATTATCCAATTATATTCCTTGCTTGCTAAACCTTGTTCACAATATCTCTGTATATATTGTATTGTATTGTATTGTATTGTAATTGCATTTAGATAGCACTTACAACCTCTGACGAGGCATTAAAGCGATTTTTCGGCAAGCAGCACACTACTCCGGAACCCATAAATGATTAGTGGTGAATTAGTATAGTGAAATAAGAAAGTAATTTGAGTGGAGGATATGTTAGTCAGTTATTTGGATTCAGAAGAATAGTGAAGAGATAGAAGAGGGAAAAAAGTTAGCATTTATATAGCGCTTGTTACCCCTGATGGGGTGTTGAAGCGCTTTTTTGGCGACTAGCACAATACTACGGAACCCATAAAGGATTAGTGATGAATTAGTATAGTGAAATATGAAAGTAATTTGAGTTGTGACTGATGCAGATGGCCTTGAAAATTACACTGTATTAGATGGGAAGCCTGTGTATTTAGTTCCTTGTCCATTATTTCACCCTTGAAAAGGCAATGTGGCACAGTAATTCAGGTCAGAATGTTCCTTTGGGAGTGAGGTCACGGGTGATTTGCAAATTGTTCTTTATGCGCACAGATGAGCTAAACAACCTTGTAACGAAAAGCTAATTGGAGGGTATAAAGTGTTGTTTTATGTATTAAATCCATCACTCTGCTTTTCTCCACCAATCTCCATAAATATGAAGAAGAGGACAACGCTCTCCAATATGTGAAACAAACAGAAATGACTAAGAAAGGGCCTGGCCAGCCAGTCACTCACTGGTCACCACTAGATTTCAGTTCACAAGAGAATTAGCCTGAAGAGGTGAGTCAAGATTTTCATAGCCACTTTAACTTCTACCAGCAACTTCCATACTACCCTCTATCAGCAACACAAAATCTCCATTCATGAACCGATCAGACAACTCTGATCATCTACTGCAGGTCACATTCAGGATCAAAGAAGCCACTGAATATATGCAGACCCCACCAATGGCCGTAGTGGAATTTTCTGACACATCTATCACACTCCATTACTTTTCACTCACTGGCTTGTGAAAATCATGGATTGCTCAGAACCTACCTAATCATAGGTTTTTAGGAACCACAGAGTGGCAGAGAGGCTGTTGCTCTGGAATAGGCTTGTTATCATGGAATTCCTACATTCCGGGTTCAGGCATGTCCCATCTACAGTTCGTTCAGGGATATAGCACAACAGAGTGTTGTGAAAAGCATGGTGAAGGCAGAGATAAGGCAATTTTAGTTTGATGATGGCTAATTTTATGTAAGCATATCAAATATGTCAAGCTCACTTAGGTAGGAGCAATCATAGCACGATGTAAGGCTGCTGCCTTAAGATGACAGCACTAGGTCACGTGAAATTACTAGATCTGAAAACGGCTATCTCATCTCCTTTCATTTTGATGTCAGCACTCAGTGGTGTCAAATATTATGAAAAGACCTAAAAACGGCTGTTTCATCTCACCGTAGATGTCAGCACTAGATGGTGTCAAATTTGGCCAGAAAATAGCTCCTTCATCTCAACATAAGATTTTAATATTAAGTGGTCCCAAATTACAGGAAAGGGCATGGAAATGTCTATCTCATCTCATCATAGCATAAACTGTCAGCACTAATTGGTGTCAGATTACAGATTGTAACACATCAGCAGTTCCCTAATATTACTGTAAATAATAACTGTGACACACTCCCATTTCTCATATGTTTGGTCCTATTGCGATCTAAAAGAAACATTTTATATTTTAAATATTTCTCTGCAGAATGGCTATATTAGACTCTCACACGTCACCCACTTTAAAAATAAATTAAGGGATAATGCTATTCAAAACAATCTGTTTAGTAATTATTCAGGGTCATCACGGCAAGACTATCAGGAGGCTCCCCTGAAAGTAGAGTGGTGTCTTTGCTCTGCAGTAGTTTCAGCTGGTGGTAAGCGGCTTGTGAAGCTAGAACTGCTGGAAGTAGAAGCTGGAAACAAAGTGAGTACCCATTCTCCACAGAATATAATACCCATTTATCATTGGTAATGGTGCACCACTCTTTAAGATACATCACTCCACCAGAGTGGGGAACAAGGATCGGGGTAGAGACAATTCATTGATTGCCTGGTGTTTTGGGGAAGCTGATGATTGTCAGGTAGCTCCTTGGCCACGTGCTAAGCGACAGGACGGTTTCGCCAGTGGCCGCTGGTGCTGCAAAAACCAGTGAGGGGTTTGAACACTCTGATGGTATGGTCGCAGGTCATAAGCCTTAAATACAAAGAGAGGGGCCCCACAGACCAAAGGGACAGGGCACCAAGTAAGCCTTAAATGTCAAATATATAGTTCCCTTGAGAACCACTTTTCAAACTCAACTGTCACTCAGTTATAAATATACAAATATACATAATCCAAAGGGAGCACAACTACACAGGTTGGGGGAACACTTATGTTCAATTTCATAAAAATTGAAGGTTTGATCACAAAATTCAATTAAATCTATCATAATACACATTAAAAAGTCATAAAACCCACACATTAATTTGAGAAAATACATGGAAAACACATAGCAAAGATACAAATTCTCTGTCAAGATGTAGTAATGTATTGCACAAACACAGTTTTGACGCGCTTGAGTGGGGTGAAATTGATGAAACCACCTTCTTCAGGAGTTAGACATATACATTCTCCTCTCTTATATGTTACACAGCGATCCTCTTAAAAATATATATACAACTGTAACCATATTCTTATACATCTATACAATGTTAATCTCTTAAAAAGTATAATTCATTTTGTGTGTTTGTATTTAAAACAGTAAGTGCTCCAGCATCCATATACATGTGCTTACCTCACATTCAGGGCGACCCTTCAACATCCATCCTATCTCATATGGGCTAATTTTATTATATTACATATCATTCATTCTCATTTGCAACTCTGTGCCTATCATGATTAACTAACCGGGGGGGGGGGAACACTCAATGAGATGCCGTAATTACTTTGGGTAACACCACCATATATCTGCACGTAAAGAAATATATATATATGTATATAAAGTGATGATAAGGAGATCACCAGCTGAGGACAGACAAAATTATAGGCTTGTTCCCCCAAGTCTTCGTTACCATTATTAATGACCGACATACCCATCACAATTTCGGAGGTACGTTTGATATCTCCTAAGGTTACTTGGTAGGCTGATTACACTCCACCATTGGTTATCCACTCCTCAATAGTTAGTGGTTAGAATCCCAATACAAATAATATATACAGACCGAAACATATCACCAATACCAGGAATTTTCCAAGATATTTAAAAGGAAATATATGTTAAGGGATTCGACTTAGAGACAATATCAATGCTAAATACCTACTGTCGATTTAAATCCACAATGGTCTGCATAGAGAGTTGAATAAACTTCCCTTACACTGGACTTTTAATTCTCCCATAGTTCCCGTCACTATAAAGCAAACAAAATGATGCTGAGTGAACAAAACGTGGCATTCTGTGGCATTGTAATACCATCTACCATCGTACTCATACTCCTTACCATTGGTAAGCCAAGACTCTTCTCTTCGGAGTCGACGTATATATATGCGGTCGTACAATCAGGCGTCTTGAAAACTATTGCTGGCCGAGACCCTCCTTTTAACCGCCTGCTACCCTGCAGTGCGTACACACCTCTACCACGTGATTTGTAAATAGGTAACCCCCTGGCCTACACCTGAGCGCCATCTTAAAAAAGGTATACCTCATCTTAAAATTGTATTCTTTTTCCTTAAACAAACGCAATGACAAAACTAATGGCTGCAGAGTCAGAAAAATGGGTTCGCAGGTCATAAGGCCTGTACCTGTGGTGAAACTCCTTCCGTTTCTCAAGGCCTTGAGAGTATCTACCTCAGCCTTCATTTTAGCCACCTCATCCTCTGTATGTGACCCAAACAACAAGGTGCCCATGAAAGGTAGATTTAGTATGCGTTGCTGGACCTCTGGTTTCAAAACCATCAGACGAAGCTAAGAGGATCATCGTGCACACTCGTCATGTGAATATCCACGAGCCACAAGGTCAGCGCCATCCTCAGCTGCGCTAATTAGTTGATAAGCAACTATACCTTCTTCCTGTAGAATCTCCTCATAGTTCTGACTGTTTTCTCTGGGGAGCTTTTCTGATAATCTGGTAAGAGAATCCTAGAGAGACCTGTCATAACGTCCTAGTAAAGCTGGTTCACTAGAGGCTTTCATAAATGTGGCTGAAGTGCTATCCATCTTCCTGTCCAAAGAATCCAAATGTTTGCTATTCTTGTCTGAAGGTAAGGGAGAAGAGGATGCCTCAGAATGTGTTTTCTTGGCTGCAGCGATAATGACCTAGTCTGCTGGAGGGTCTGACCATAGAAATTAATGGCTCTTGATCCAGAGCCTTGTATTTCTTTAAAATTCTCACTGGAGCAGCTTGAAGGGAGGCTGGAGTGAGAAATATATCCATAACTGGTTGGATAAGACCTTGGGCCAGAGGCAGTAAGGGCCATGAGGAGGACCTATGATGTAAGGTCTCGAAAATAACTGAAGAGGTTGGAGGAGGAGCTGGAATGTCAATATTCAGTTTGGCAGTCCCTCTCACCAATATCTCATTGAAGGTACTGAGGTCGTCCACGGGAGATATTCTCACTGGTGGAGTATTAGTAAGAGTCGGTGAATAGTTAATTTTTAAAGAGTGTGTTGATGTAGAACATGTAGGGGATCTGTGTGTCCGATGGTGCCATGTAGGCCACCGAGGTCATTGAACGAGAGTAGTAGACCTTGGTCTGTCTCAATATCGAACAGGAGTAGTAGAACTTTATCAGTCTCAACGATGAGACCTACTCAGCTACCTGGTTCTGTCTCTATGAGTGGTATTTCCAGGCACCCTGTCTGATGAAGACTGAGCGATGGCCTCTGTCAAACAAGCCAGAGGAGTCTTGGCTCGTGGAGGTGGTCTTGGAAAAAGGTGTTTGTGGAAGAGACCTTGAAGGCGAGTATACCTAAGAGTACTGAGAAAATGGACTCCATGATCAGTCCACTTGTAGACACTCTAGGGATCTAGGAGATAGGTGGATAGAAGCTTCTGCGGAATGGCAAGGTTATTGTCCCTGCACAGAAGACTGTGAAGAAGCTCTTGTGGAGGTAGGAGAAAACCTTCCTACCCTGATCAAACTCTACTTAGACATGTCACAATGTCCTGGTGAGGGATGAGGCCATGAAGTCCATTTACGCTTCTCCACAGGTGTTGGCGACTACTTGGAAGATGCTTGTCTCAACACCAGGTAGTGAGTGGCTGCTGGTGATGGAAAAGTGTATCGACGTCTATAATCGCTGGGTTGACGTCGATGGAGGTGGAGTATGTTTCAACAACAAACGCCATCTAGTTGGCACCAACAAAGATGTGTACCTTCAGGTCGTGGTTGACGCCGACAGATGCAATGCTGGTCTCAATGACGAATGGCATCTACTTGCAGTCAACGGGGGAACGTTGTGACATGCTAAACCTAGAGGCAGACCAGTGATGGTCTGCCAGAGTGCCTGCCAAGTGAACCTAGCTCGTCGTCAAGTGATGAAGCAGCGATGAAGACATCCTGCATTCTCTCAACAACATGGTCTTTGATGGCTTGCATAGATGTGTCCCCATCAACGGAACTCTTGTAGGAGAGTCGCTAGATGGTCTTTGTTTTTTCGCTGACAAGAATGTTGCAGGCGAGTGGTGTCTAGCAGGCCCCTTCGAAGTCAAGATGCTGACGGGGAACGTTATTTTTTCATCTTTGTAAGAGGATCTTGTTCTCCTCTTCTCACGCCTGGTTGTAGTTCTGCCTCTAGGAATGTTGTGTACAGATGGATACCCTTCTGAGGAAGTTCTCTCTCTTTCTGAAAGACCATGGATATGGATATTTGTCTCTGTCTTTCAAAGTCAGCGTAAAAAACTTCTGAGAATGGTAAAAAGAGTCTGACAGATAGGTAGCTGGGACACATAAAATGCAGACAGAATGAGGGTCTGTATTTGCCTTATTTTTGCCTCATGCAGGACACTCGATAAACAGTAAAGGCATTTTCTGACAAGACAAAATGTGTATTCCTGTCAGAAAAAAGTTGTTATTCACTCTAAATAAGAAAAGACATTGAGTAAGGGGAAAAAAGTTGTTTTCTGAAGACATTCTTTGACAAAACGTAAAAACCTGAGTGAGTTCTGTACTCCAGGCTCCTGATTGAAGGGGCCACATAAAAGAACCTACCTACCTGTCACTCCTGAAGCATGATGGGTTACAGTTGGTCTTAAAGGTACGGTGTCAGTTTGCACTTTTTATGATTTTAATGCAGCATATTGGCTAACAATGCCTTGATTTTCCTAAGCAGTTTTCTCTTCAATAAAGGCTGCATTTGTTTACCTGTATGCTCTCTTTATCTTATTTACAGAAATACCAGTGTCTTGAAATTGATTTTTTAAAGAAAATGCAATGTACATAGGTCATTTTTAGCCATTAACAGAACTGCATAGATATATGTATTTTTATAGTACTGCGTACATATTTTTATACTTTACATATAATATATATTTACTATGTGCTCTGGGGTCCTCGCACTTAGGCAAGAATATTCAGTGCTTATAACTATTGATGAGGATCCCCAAGAAGGGAACACGTTACTTATCTGTAACAATAGTTTTTGTGCTCCTCTCAATTCACATGCTGTGCACTATTCACCATCCAGTGGTTGCATCTGGAAAGTTCCCTGTTCTATTTCTCTTGTGGGTGTCAACCAGAAAAGGAGTCATGTCAACCCTTCCCTAAAACAAATATAAGCCCTCAATGCTCCTGTACGTGGCCTCCATATTCAACATTTTTAAACTATTTACATTTTCAATTTGGCACCTCATTCCTTGAAAATTACCTACCTTCACTGGAGAATCAATGTGCTAGATCTGCAATTAGGGGTGTGGAAAGCTGCATTTGCAGTTTTGTGTCTACATGTGTTGCAAAGATGTATGTCTGGTGTTACCAGCTGCAAAACAATTGTGTTTACAAACTCTTGGTCCAGTTCTCATTCATGTAAAATTTCTTCTTTTCTGTCTGCTTCTACATTTTGTTTTTGAGGTAAATGTATTTTCATTCTTAGAAGATTTTTTGCATTGCCAAAATATGCATAAATTGTGCTATCTTGTATACCAAGTAGGACTTTGTGCCCCTGTTTGTTGAGGTAAACATACTTGTAGTGTTGTTGGTTTATATGTGCATTACATTCCTGTTACGTGTGTGTGGAAGGCGTTTAGTTCCGGAAATGCTGTCTTCAGAGACTGACTCCAGTCTCACACACATAGTGGCCTATTAGGATGGCGATAGCGATGCTGGGACCAGCCGCCAGTGGTGCAGCGGTCCCGCACTGGCAATTAGGATGCCACTGCCACCGTGGCATCTTCTATTCCCAGCATTGTGGCAGGCGGTGCTCACATCACCACCCGCCACAATGCTGGGAATGCACTGTGTGCATTGTCATGCACAAGGTGACAGGCATCGCGCGGTGCCTGCTACCTTGCCATGACAATGGTACCTCCCATTTGCATCCCCCAACCCCCCAATACCCTGGGGGCCCGCAGCGGGCCCCCGAAAACAGACTCCGCATGGCTTTCCATGGCGGGGTCTCCGCCATGAAAAGCCATGCACCGCTGCCCATGCCAATATGAATGGCGGTGTCTAGCAGACACCGCCACCATATCTATCCCCTTTTCCACCTGGTCGACTGGTTGACCGGCGGAAAACCGGCAGATGGTCTTTCTGTCCGCTGGGGTCCCCTGCCATACAAATATGGAGGGGGGAAATGGGTGGTGGGCGGATCGCCACTGCCATGTGGGCAGTGGCAATCCGCCCTACATCCTAATAAACCCCATAGTTTTTTTCCCGGATTGCTGCATCCATATAGACTCTATATTGCAAATTCCCTCATCTGGGCATGTCATGGTTCCCTGTTGGCAGTGATAGCCAATAATTAATTGCTGCCAGATTGTGTATCAATTACATTAACATAGAACTTATATGAACTCTTGTGACTGGGAATCCTTCCACTTACTTTGTTAGGGACCGGCCATACAATCCCCTTACGCATTCTTCTCAGGCATCAATTGCTAAGTCCTGATGATGATCCGATTATCTTGTTAAGGGATCAAAACGTCATAGACTTCAGTACCTTGACACTGCTATATTTTTGTTAATAATATGTGCTATGGTGCTAATATGTATGTTCTTTGGCCTAATCACTAAATTGTAGCTCGGCCAATATGTGCAATGCCTGAGTTTGGTAACTCAATTTTTTTTGTTGTGAACTGCCCCACTGGTATGTCTTTTTTGAATTTTTCAAAATAAATCATAAAATCCATCGGAATATATGAACATAGACATCATTGTTTTTCTGTATCTATTATAGACATCCTGCCGCAGATTCCCCATCCCCGAACCTCCAGGCGTCAGACCGGATCTGGAAGACCCCCGACAGCAGCGCCTCCACACGCCGGCAGACCACATCGGCCGACTCCACATGACGTTGTCGGCGTCTTGTTAGTCATCGTTGTGATGTCCACATCATCAAAACAACCGCCACTCTGGTGTGCCAAAGCCAGTTCCTTCATCTCCGCACCAGCCAGCGCAGATCCGTCAAAGAGAGCCCACTCCCTCTCAATTTTTGATGGACGTTTTGTCAACTCCTTTTGGAGTGCTAGGGATGTCTAGCAGGAAGACTTCATGATTCAAGCCGTACAGTGCCTGTCACCACGGCATTTCAGTCAAGGACCCCCAATTAATGTGTCTCTGGTGCCTGATGAGCTACCATGAGACAAAGTCATGCTCTGATTTCTTGGCCATAGCAGTGAAAGCTTTGAGGGAACTGTTCCTAAAGCTGCTCACGGCCGGTGCCATGGAGGTTACCCCGTCTATCTCGTTCCCAATCCCAGTCGAAATGAAGGTCCGAGGACCGCTCTGGTGTATCAAAGTCCTCTTTCTTGAAGTTATCACGGTCAGGTAAGAGGCACCACAAAAAGCAAAAGAAGTCAAAGCGTGCGTCAACTTCACACCGTCCGTCACGTGACGAGACCGAGGAACCTCAGCATTCAAAGCCCTGCTCCGTGGAGTGGGTGCCTGGGTCGGCTTCGCATTTCCCTTTCTTTCAGGGGCCAGGAGCAACCTCCATCCAACTCAAGGAATTTTCTGACACCATGTGAGACATATTTGGGAGCCTGACACTGCCGGTGCTCCTTTGGATCCTGTTGTTTCAAAGTTTTTGAAGAACACGTGATATCTGCGATTATCAAGGTCATCGTGACATCTGGTGTCACCGGGAACACAGTAAACGCAAAATAAAAGTGATTTTATTAAAAAATTATTATAGACAGACAACTTTAAACATGAGATCAGTAAACAACTAGTGTCAAACATCAATTAAAATATCTGTATATGTGTGTTTTAGAGTACCTGAAAAACAAGCTATGTTCGCAGATTTCGATGTCATAGTGATGCCCGGAGTCACCGCAAAAATGGAAAATAGTCTTTGAAGATGAGTTTACTGGAAACTCACTACAAAAATATGAGTTTGAAAAGTACACTAATAGAGCTCTTCGGTTAAATGTACTGTAGAATATATCCATATATATGTTTCACACTTTGTACAAACCACACGCTCTTCGCAACTACCAACGTCACCACCACCACGCTAGTAGTCACGAATATAATTTATTTTGATAAAGGTGGTTTTCTCCTAAATTGATCACTGAAGCTAAAGTTAGAACAATATCTTATTAAATATTCAGACTTAAACGTTATTTAAAAAATTTCTTGACTTGTATGTTTTTGTATGGGAAATAAATTTGCTAATCACAGATTCTCCACAGTAAATGTGACAATGATGTGCTGAAAAGTAATTAATGTACTTTCTGATAAACACGTACCAAATCAAAAAATGTGTGATATAATATAACAATAATATACAATATCCAATTACAGAAAGAAAATACAAAATCTCAGAGGCTCAATTAAAAAAAAAATTACGTTACAATTAAAAAATCGAATTTAAAAAAACCTTAGAAATTAACTGAAAAAACAAAGGTTATAGGGGCGTTATACTAAGGAAATAGCATTTAAAAAACCTTGGAAATACATTGAAAGAAACAAAGGTTACAGGGACGTTGTAGTTAGGAAATAGAATTTAAAAAACCTTAGAAATTGATTTAAAAAAAAAAAAAAGGTTTTAAGGACTTTATAGTTAGGTTGACATTTTACTCATAAAACAACAGAGAAATGCAGCAGTTATAGTTAGCTGAGATAACTATAACTCATGCCCCCACTATGCACTGCTTATGACCTCACATATTACATCTCTCATGACATGGTCAGTGACATCAATGATGACATCTCAAATGACACCACTGATGACATCATCCATAGAATCTCTGACGCACCCACTCACACCCAAATATAACCTTTCATACACCTACTCCAAATTCCACACTACCATTCTCAAAACCAATGACACACCCATAGCCATAGTTACACACCCACTCACTGTTTCGTAGGTCTACACACACATCCACTTACCTATACAGCCCCATATACACCAACACACTCACTAATACAGCCACTGATATATCCACTCATATACCCATACAGCCACTCTCACTCTGTCAGCCACCCATTGAGCTGCTAAATCACATATAGAGTCAATCAGACAGCCATTCACTCACCTATACAGTTATACACACACCCACTCACTTATTCATACATATACTAACCCATAGTCACTCACCCATACAGCCCCTCACACATGCACTTACTAACCCCTACAGCCACTATCACAATGCCTTACTCACATGTACAGTCACTCATATACTCCAGCACTCACCTATACTGCCTTTCACATACCCACTTACTCACCCATATACCACTGACATATCCATTTACTCACCGACACAGCCATACACAACATGCAGTCACTTATACAGTCCTTTTCTTACACACTCACTAACCCATACACCCATTGACTCACTCACTCAATAATCCATACAGGTATTCACACACCCTCTAACCCACCCATACAGTCACTTATACACCCATAAAGGTACTCAGACAACCAATCAATCACCCATATGCATATTTAGATAGTGAGACGTGTTTTAATTACCTTAAATATACTTACTATGCATGGGAAAATCATGCGTGGTAAAGGCATGTGTGGTAAAGGCTGTGTGGAAAAGTCATGCAATAATGCCATACATCCAGTGAGTAAGGATACATTTTCAAGGTAGGTGATATGGAGACAGAGAGGTGTAAAAGAGAGAGATGGCTGAGGGAGTGAGAAATATATGTGAGACAGGTGAGGGAAATAATATGAAGTCAGGTGAGAGAATCAGGTGAGAAAAGGGATCAAAGAGAAAAAAAGGTGGGAAAGACATTGTCCACAGAGTGAGTAGTAGATAAGAGAATGCGAATAGTGAAACAGATAAGAGCGAGCTTAGAGAAAGAGTGGGAGACAGGTAATGGAGTGAGGAGTGATAAAGAGACAGAAGCTTAGACAGAAGTAGTTGAGAGGTAGGAAAGACTGACATGTGAGATGTAGGTGAGACAGAGACAGCTACAAAAGAGTGGGAGACAGGTGATAGCAGTGGCAGAAATATAAACTGTTGAGTGAGAGCTGAGAGCAAATTAATAAAGAAGAAGATGGATAAGATGGAAAGTGCTGGATGCGATAGAAAGACAGGTGAGAGACAGATAAAGACACATCAATTGTAGATAAGTAAACAGCAGAGGGCAAGGTGATAAATGAAAGGGGTGGTGATACAAGACTGAATGGTGAGAAAGACAGCTGAAAGAGTCCAAAGAAGGTGAGATAAATCAGAGACATGGTTGATGAAGAGGCGTGTTAGAAACAGAGAACTGAGAGAGCATACAGCAGGTCGGAGATAGAGAAGTGCAATGCAGATAGCCAAGTGAGAAAAATGGCAGAGGAAATAAGGCAGCGATAGGGGACTTGGGACAAGCAGGATGAAAAAGAGATGAGGAAAAGTAAGAGGCAAGTGAGATAGATGCGGACACCAATGCTATTGAGAGGCAAAAAATACACTTGCAACAAATGTGAAGAAGGCAGCTGAAGGAGAGAGTCTTGATTACCCCCAAAATATAAAATACAGATATTTGAGAATAAGCCACCTGCTACAGATAAGGAAACTGCTAAGGAATTGAGAAAGGTGATACAGAGACTGCTGAGAGAATAAAATGCAAAGAGGGAGGCGGGTGATGCAGAAAAGGAGAGAAGAAATATGACGAGGTGGAAGAGACAACGAGGAGATAAGAAAAATGTCAAGAGAGAGGAAGGAGAGGGAGAGCAAAGAGAGAGCAAAAATGAGAGCAGGTCTTCACAAGACAATGTGAAGGACAAAGTTGGAGAAGGAGGCACAAGACAGCTGACGATGAAAGAAAGAAAGAATTAAAAGGAGAGAAGGTGAGAGGAGGAAACATTCAGCAGATATAGAAGGACCACAATACTTGGCATAAAAGAGTGCTCATAATCTGAAGCAGTGGAAAAGTTGTACTTTCCTCTACTATGAAATGAAGGGCATGTATTCTGTGTAATTTTATGAAACCAAAGCCACTGTCCTAGTCCATGCCAAGGCATATCTTTTTTTGGCAGGGTTCAGTGCTACCAGGACCATGAACCTTATTACAAAAAGTTCTCTATCAGGTGCTGGTGTGAACTGAGAATTTGCAGCTGCACTGGAGAGATTGCAGGAATAAAAGACTGAACAGCAATGTCAAACTGCTTTTTCATCTTTTATCGTTTGTGGATTGACCTGCCTTTGGCTGGTGCCCCTGGGACCTCCAAAACCCTGAAGTATGCCCTAGGGTGTGCACTGGTTGTATGATACTTTCTTCTAGGCATCATTAGTGCACCTTCTGAGAGCCTCTTTGCCCCTGTAGCAGCATCATCAATGTGGTGCAGGAAGATGAGGAAAGTGTGTCCCTCATTTGAATAGAGCCCTCCTTCATTGAAATTAGGGCATGCCCTCTTGACATTGCACATGTTGGAATGTGCACCCAATCTAGGTATACTACACAAGTGGCTCAACTTGCATTTGCTTTCCCTTCGGTATTACCTAAGTGTCTGCGTGAATGGAAGAGAAAATCCAATTTAGCCCCCAGGTCATTTCAGTAATCTGTTCCAATAATCTATGTTTAGTCTGTGGTAAAAGTATATACATGTGTTATAGAAAAATGATTGATGACTATTGTGAGATAAAACAATTGGAAGTTTCACCAAACATGTTGAATGTGTATTAATATTTACCTAAGGTTTTTTTCTAATGTAACACAATAAAACAGTATAATTTGTGATGGGGTATGTGGGACTCTATTTTGCATACCTGTGGTGAATCAGACTGCAGTTTGAAACTGAACTCCACCTTTTGCCATGGATGCCTTACATTCAAGGAATCTATGGGACCCCTTGTGAATGCATTAGTGAAATTAACACTTGTTCACTGATGCATGCACAGTGGATCCCAACAAATATGCTAACTGTACTCACTTCTAGGGAATTAATATCTATTTCAACAACTAGCATTTGAAAGAATATGGGCATAATTGAGGCCTCCAGACGTTTCATTTACAAAGAGGTTTCACCAAAACAAGATCCAGCAGCAAAGAGGCAGCCATGCTCTGAAAGACTTTGTATTATATCAATAGCTGAACCAACACTGGAATAGATTTCTGATCAATTACAAATTATTTTATGCTACAATAGTCCCTAGAGAGGTAGGGATAGGAAGTAAGAAATGAATACAGACCCAGTCAGCGCTGTATTGGTTAAACTTATCCAGCCGGACTGAGGGTCAATATTTAATTTATCAGCAAGTCTTTAAGATATAAACAAACACAGGTACTGAAAGTGGGACACAAGCCTGCATCCTACTACAGAAACATAGAAACACACAATTAGGGGAACATTTAAGCGAGGCTCAGGCAACGCTCACGGTTTGTTTTGGGAAATAGTATCAATTAGGTAGACAAATCGCAAGGAATGCCTCTACACAGTCAAAAGTAACATCACAATTAGTGCATGAGGCGTTTTATGGTGTCGACGGCACTTCGATCCAAGTGAGCAATGTGTGGATCATCTTCAGGACATTATATAAGCATGCCTGTGTATAAGTGCCTAAAATTACTGTATTAATTATTAGAACAAGACCGGGGAGCCAACCACGGGAGTAAAGGTGCGGGAGCACGGAATGCAGAGGCGTCCGGGGGGCACAGATGGATCTCCGGCAGTTGCAGAATTGCGGCACTGTCCGATCGTAGATCAAGGGGCACTTCGGTGGTCAGGGGGCACTTCGGTATGGGATTCGTGCGTTCCAACTTCGTTTAATCAGCGCGATGGCCTACATGTTTCAAGTTAGAGGGGACGTAAGGAGGAATGCACGGGGGAAAGAGCCACAGACGTGTGCTCAACCGGCGTAGAGACCTATCGTCGATAGATACGTCAGGCTGCTCAGGGGGTTAGCTTACATAGATGCAGATTTGCAAGGATCTGTAAACATGGGAATGTGTCAGAACTGTGCACCTCCACAGTGGAGGTGTAATAAGGAGAAATAACTCTATTTCTGTTCGATTTTTCCTCTTTCTATGTGTGCTGCATTCTGCCACATTTCATTAATATGGTGCATTCCTGTCCTTTCCTTTTGATGCAGGGCAGCGCAGCAAATACCTTGTGATGCTGCCATGTGTGAAAAAGTAAGAGTCCATACGTATTTATGATTACAGTAGTGATTTTATTTGGTTTCAGCAGACATAGTTCAGGACAGTGAAATTATAGACAAAGCAAATGTGTTTCCCCTCTATTGGCAATCTTGCCTATGACTTTGTCAAGGTTTTAATTGATCATTTGGAGCCATGTTTCAAAATGATGTAGATTGCAATAGTACTTAACGCTGAACTATATTCTAAAAGTCTGAACAAATTTCAAGTCAACATGGTCTGCGATAGAACATTTGTCTCACTCTGCATATGACCACCACAGTGCTCCCTATACAATTAAAAGATACCATAAAATTAGAAATTATTATTTTTAGATTTAATAACCATTCATTAACAAAATAATCAATTTGCAAATGACAATAGACAAAAACATTGCATAGAGGTGAAGAAACGGTGTTGGTGCCCAAGCAAGTGTAATACACATGTGCAATTTATAGAAATACAAACCGCATAACACACATAAATTATAGCAAAAACAGATCCCTCACAATATTTATTGGTGTTTCCAAAAATCATTACTCTGAACAATCTTGCGACTCTGAAACAGATAAACATGATGTCATGCCATAAACTACAACATGCAACAATGCGAAATGAAATGTTTTGCACAATAGGAGGTGCTGAAATGAGAAAATCACAAGGTCTGAGGGCTTTCTAAACGTTAATTATATGTTATGTTAAAGCGATTTATAAAGCGCTCGTATACCTGGAGGTCTCATGGCGCTAGCTTTGCTCGAACATAACTATGAAACGACCCTTAATTATTAAAACCAATGTTTTCAACTCCTTTCTAAAAGAGAGCAGAGATGGTAAGACCCTAATATGCGGTGAAAGAAGACTCCAGATCTTGGCTGCGCCCATAATAAAGCCTCCCTGCCCAATTCTTCTTCCTAAATCTGGGAACCACTGTTTTCATGGCCCCAGAGGTTCTGAAATTTCTGGTGGGTTCGTACCAATCAAACGCCTGCCTCAGAAACTCAGGGCCGTTTTCACGCAATGCCCAATCGGCTTTACAGAGAGCCATAAATGTAGCGCTACCTACTGGCAGCCAGAGTTGCTTATGTATTGCCTGGCAGCCTGAATGAAATTTAGGAATAGCAAGAAGTAACCTGGCTGCCGAATTTTGTAAAATCTGTAGCTTATTCAAATGCTGTTCTTGTATATTTAAATATAAGCCTTACAATAGTCGAGTTTTGACAAGACTAAAGGTATGGGAACAGTTTTTTCAGCCTCTGATGCAAGGAAAGGAAGTATCCTTTTGATCATTGTGAAGGTGTGAAATGAGGATGAGACCACTGCGTTGACCTGATTTCCAAAATTCAGTTTATAGTCAAAGACCACTCCCAAGTTGGGATTCGCAAGTGGTACCAATTCCTCTGGCCGCTGGGCTGGGGCCCAAACCAAGGTGTGATTGCCAAATAAGATAATCTCAATCTTTCCTGAGATCAGCTTTAGACACAGTTTGCTCACCATTCATTGAATGTAGGCATGCAAACGTGAAACATAATGCCAATGGTTTTTCGTTGTTAAATGCCGACACCAATATTTGTGTGTCATTGGCATAGGAGGTAAGGGTGAGACCAAAGGATTTAATCAACCATGCAAGTACTGTTAATGTACGTTCCTGGAGATCGAATGGTGATGGCGGCACAAATAATGTGAGGGAGTGGTAGAATATTATATTCACTCGCTCTGTGGGAACCTTAAAATGTATTAATGGCACGTCCCAATAATAAGGGGCACAGGAGGATCGGTGTCGGCAGTCAGGCGAGGAGAGGTTTCTCCGTTTTAGGAAAGTTACTTATTTTGAAGTCATCAGAGTCATGTCATGTGACTTTACTTCCTTTGATAACTTTAGGTGGAGTCATATGATGTCACTTCCTGTGTTGTCAATGACGCCAAAGGGCAAGTGATGTCAATTCCACTACCCCTGGCATTTTTGAGAAGCAATGCCCTTGATTCTACCTTTTACAGGCTAGAAAGGAAAAGGAGAGGTGATTTTAAATACCAACAAACGCCCATATTTGTTGGAGTTCACAAACTTCCAAGGCTTACCACCCCATGAACACTTATTTTCTAACCACTTGTGTTGGATTAATGAGCCAATTGTCAAATGTTTGTTAGTCATGATTCAGTTAATTAAAACCATTACATGATATAAAACAACATACAGTGGGGCAGATTTACAAGAAAGTGACGCATCGTGCCACTTTCCCTGCGCCACCCTTAGAAACCCTTGCGCCACCATAGATGCGCCGTATTTACAATACGGCGCACTATGGCACAAGGATTGGCAGATGCGTCAGAAATTCTGACGCATCTGTTTGCGGAAAAGTCACGCATTTGCTGGAGTCGTGTCGCAAGCATGATGCAACTCCAGCACTGCGTGTTGAGGTCTATTCCCACTACACTGCGTCACTACTTACGCCTGCTTGAAGCAGGCGTAAGGTTTTGACGCAGTGGCGTCCTAAAAGTGGCACAGTGAAATCTTGTAGATTTCACTGAGTCATTTTTACGAGGCCTTCCTGCGTGGGAACGCCCACCCTGCATACATTATACCTGACGCGGGTATAATGTGACGCAGGGCTTTACAACGTAACGCATCTCCCTGGATGCGATTGTTTGCGCCGCTGTTACGTCAAAAAAGTGACGCAACTGCAGCGTAAAAGTCACGCAAGGGGCTTGTAAATCTGCCTCTATGTGACTTGTGCGTCCTTTGTTAAAAGAGGTAAGAACTTAATGGGGCAGATTTACAAGAAAGTGACGCATCTGTGAAGATGCGTCACTTTCCCTGCGCCACTTTGAGAAACCCTTGCGCCACTATGAATGCGCCGTATTTACAATACAGTGCACCATGGCGCTAGGATTAACAGATGCGTCAGAAATTCTGACGCATCTGTTGATGCAAAGGTCACGCATTGCTGGAGTTGTGTCGCAAGCACGACGCAACTCCAGCAATGCAGGGGGATGCCTATCCTCATTGTACTGTGTCACTCCTTACGCCTGCTTCAAGCAGGCGTAAGAATTTGACGCAGTCGCATCCTAGAAGTGGCGCAGTGAAATCTTGTAGATTTCACTGCGTCACTTCTACAAGGCTTTTTTGCGTTGGAACGCCTACCCTGCATACAGTATACCTGATGCAGGTATAATGTGACCCAGGGCTTTACAACCTGCCTCATCTCCCTAGAGGCGTCACGTAGTAAATGGGCCGCATTTGTACGCTGCTGCTACGTCACAAAAAGTGACGCAACTGTGGCGCAAAAATGACGCAAGGGGCTTGTAAATCTGCCCCAATCAGTCCAGCGAACTCTACACCAGTGGTTACTTCTACCTGACAGCAATCCGTTTGTGAATTACTGGCATGGGTAAGTAAATTAAATTTGATTGTAAACATATGCTACAACAGCATCTATCTATCATCTGTCTTTCTATGGGGCATGTGTACACGCCCCTATCGCCACAGGAATGTCACTTTTTACGATGTTCCTGTGGCGATGGGGGCTTCGCCTTATTTACAAGGCAGCGTTAGGCCACTTAATGTGGCTTAACGCTGCCTTGTAAATAAAGCCAGTTTCATGCTATGCTTAGCGTGAAAGAGGTGGGCAGTGGGTGGTGTGGTGGGCGTTCCACCGCAACACCAATTGATTCTGATGCTGCATCCTATATACAAGGGAGGCGTAAATAGGAGGCAGCGCCAGAATTAAGATGCAATGAGGAGAAATTTTTCATTTCTCCTTGTTTTTGCTGTTTTCGTGTGTGCCGCGTAGTGCAGAATATATGAAAATAGCAAAAGGCCAATGATTGTTTATGTACAGGAAGGTCCCCCTTCCTGCACATAAACAATCATTTCTAAAATAATGCTGTTTTGTAACTTCTGTATGTGCTGCATTCAGCAGCACACATAGAAGTTACAAAATGGCATTTAAAGATTGTCTATGTGGAGGAAGGCGGCCCTTCCTGCACATAAACAATCTTTCCCTGCACGCAGACACCCGTGTGCTACGGTGCAAGGGTGCCTGTGTTGTCGCTAGGCTGCTAAGTGTAGCGCCACCGCATGGGGAAACGCAGGGCTGCGCCATATTCTTGTAAATATGGTGCTGCCCTGCGTTTCTGAAGTGGCAGAGAGAGGCGTTAAGCCAGGAAGGCTAACGCCTTTCTCCGCCACTTCCCATGTACACATGGTCCTATATATCTTGCGATCTAGCTACACCGCTCTATCTACAAATAATATCAGCCTATCCTGAGTGAGGAAGCCTTGATAGCACTTCCATCTGAAAAGGTTTCAATTGGTTTCTTTAAAACGTATCTACTTTTATGCAAATACCTCCTCTTTCCTCTACATTGAAATGGCATGGTAATTACCTGAGCACGTCTCTCCCAGGCCTTCAAATGGAGTGCATTGCTCCGAACTGACAATGGCATCACATCTTCAGTTTCTCAATGACTTCCCGCCTTATGTTTTCTAAGTGTATCTAATCTCGAACCCTTCTAAATGGAAATGATTCAGTCCTATCTGCGCTAATTTACATGTGCTTCTGTGTTGTGGCCCATAAATAATGGAGTGGTAGCAAGATGGTTTAAGTGTGTGTGAGACTCTTAAATTGCGAATAAATCGAGCGGAGTGTAAAAATATCCACGAGGGCAATTGCGTAAAGTGCCAAGAATAAGTACGACTCTCTTTTCCATGCTAATTGAGGAAGAGTTTACCTACTTCTAGATTTTCCCTCCGAGTTTTCAACTTGGAAGAAAAGTACTTCAGAAAGCAAGCACTGTTGGAAAACACTGTCTTAGTAAAGAACGAATATATAAATAAGGTATTTTGCTGGGGTGGCCGGACACTAGTGTAAATCTCAGACAGAGATCTATGATTATAATTTGGCAACCACTATGGTCACTAGACTACACTCAAAGACATGGGTATAAAGGGCATCATTTACGAGAAGTGGCGCATCGCTGTGTGAAAGCAGCGATGCGCCACTTCTCAGTGCACCCTCCTTGCGACACCACTTATGCGTCATATTTGCAACTCCAGCAATGTTCCTTTCACATGGGGCAAACCCCATGTGAAAGGGCCTGCATCCCCCTTACACCTGCCATGAGGCAGGAGTAAGGTTTTGACACATTTGCGTCCTAGAAGTGGCGCAGCAAAATCTCATAGATTTTGGTGCGCCACTCCTACGACCCTTTCTGCCGGGGGTACGCTCAAACTGCATACATTATACCTGGCGCAGGTATAATGTAGCGCAGGGGTTTACGAAGTGACACATCTACCTAGATGCGTCACTTCGTAAATATGGGGCAACATGGCGCATGTTTTACCCCACTGATGCGTCACAAAAAGTGACTCACCAGTGGTGCAAAAGTGACGCAGGGGCTCATAAATGAGGCCCTTTACTTTTAAACCTATCAGTGAGAAGCCCACTTCACAAGTAACACATGTTGGAGAGGCATTGTGCTGGTAACTCCATCAGTAATCCAGTTGCATATTTTTACATATACAAGTGGGACCGAATGGCTGTGTGAAAACGGGTCAGATGGTGAACCTTAATTTGGGAACTGCTGAGCCAGCTATGCCACTTGATCTGCTGTGTGCAGACCTCTTATGGTGCTCTTTAACAATGCTACATATGAGAAGCAGCTCCTAAAACAAAGATCTAGATGCAATAGCAATGTCAAATGGGCTTGCCAGAAAAGCTCGACATCCTTGCCCTGTTTGCAGTTCATGCATTTACCACTTTACTCCGCCAGTGGTTAGGTGTTTCCACACCTGGATGTTCTGAATGTGGAAGAACAAGACCTGATTTTTCCAGCCAGAAAAATCAGCTGGAAAAATCAAATGAATATTTGGCTGCAGCTACAGCCAAGTCTCCTGGCACTCTTTTTATTTTAATAACGGGGTCATATACGAGCCTTCACCCCACAAAAAAAAACGTTCCCTTCCTGCCCTACATCTCGCACTTTCTTCTTTCTCCTCCATCCCCACATAGCGGCCTACCCATCTAGCTATCACGTGCTCAGAGCATGGAAGACGTGATTCCGTGTGGTTGTCATAGCTGGAAGAATTGGCTCCACACTGTAATTCCCCATTCCATGGAATGTTACTTGTTAACCCCTTCGCTGCTAGGCCTTTTCCCCTCCTGTGCTAAGCCTTTTTTTGGCTATTTGGGGTAGTGCGCGCTTAGGCCCCTGTAACTTTTTGACCACAGTAGGTATCCACGCCAAATTTGCGTCCTTTTCTTCCAACATCATGGGGATTCTAAAGGTACCCTGGGTTTGTGGATTCACCTAGAGGGTTCCCAGAAATTAGTCAAAATACAGCAACATTTTGTTTTTTTTGTGAGAAATGGGGAAAAGTGGCTGCAAATGAAAGCGTCTGGGTTTTTCTCTGCAAATGAAATCAAAAAAGGGTTTGTGGGGCTGAAATCACCATTTCTCCAGCTTTTAGGGAATGACAGATTTTTGTCAGAAATCCAACATTGTTTTCACAGTTTTGACATTTTTCTGGGACATACCCTATTTTTGCTATTTTTTGTGCTTTCGACCTCCTTAGAGATAATGGTAGAAATGGGTAGAAAAGCAATAATAGATCCTGGAAAGCTATACATTTTTGAAAAGTAGACACAATTCTGAATTCAGCAAGGGGTCATTTGTGTAGATCCATCAAGGTTTCTTTATAGAAACTAACAGGTAAATATAGGAAACATTTAAAATTTGTTGAAAAAATCAGCCTTTTGAGTCAACGTTTTCACCTGTAACTTCTTCTAATTATGACATCTCTTTGAAAGCAATATACCGTTACATCCGGTGGACCTTCCTGGTTGTGGGGATATATAGGACTTGTAGGATCACTAAGAGCCCAACGAACCCAGAGTAAAAAAACTGAGCAGCATTTTGTAATGGTTTTTTTTTTGTTCCGGGTATATAGCAATTATTGTGGGAAAATGTATACATGGAAAAATCGGTATGAAAGACACCTATGTATTTCTGAAATGGGAACAAATTACAGAGTTTAGAAACAGTGCATATTTGCACATTTTCGAAATTTGGAATACTCATACTTGCATGACAATTATTGGTCATTTTTCAAAATGAGTTTTTTTTACACAATGTCTTTCATTTGGAAGGTCGAAATGCATCAAAAATCAATAGGTAATAACAGTTGCTTTACAAATCTGAACTACCCTAAGTCTCCCGATAAAAATGGTACCTCACTTGTGTGGGTAGGCATAGTGCCCACGACAGGAAGTGGCTCAAAACCTAAGGTGAACACACCACATTTTCACACTGAAAATGTACACGTTTTTTGCGAAGAGTCTAGCTGTAGTTCTTGAACCCTAGCCCTGCCGGCACCTAGGGAAACCTAGCAAACCTATACATTTTAGAAAACTAGACACCCAGGGGAATCCAGGATGGGCGACTTGACTGCCTCCCACCATGGTCTGTTACCCAAAATCCCTTGCAAAGGTAAAAAAGTGACAAAAAAACACATTTTCCCCACATTTCTGTTGAGGAAATATGAATTTTGTGATCAGTTATGTCCCCTATCGTAGACCCCAACGGCTCTATGTACATGCTATACGTACATGTATGTTCCCTCCTGCTCCAGTTTTGAAGACGCAAATATATGTGCGTCCACCGTCAACATGTCCTCTTTCAGATCCACCATGAATGGGTCAGATATTCCTTTCCTAAGTATGAAAGGCCACCGACTTTATGTGGTTCACTTTCCACATTTTACAGATTCAGACAAGTAGGCCCGAATTCTGTCATCAAGCCTTTTCCTGTCTTCTGCCTCTGAAAGCTCCAGTCTGAGCCTGCATCTGTGACCATGAACTTTGTCTTACTCCCTGCGCGGCTAACGGTGCCTGATCCAGCCCGTCGCCTGCCAAGAACTGTATTTCACCTTCAAGATTATCTCCTCCGCCCCTCATCCGATGCATTCCTGTCTAGTAGTTTAGGTAAACATTCCTCCAGCTACCGTGCAAAGGGGCCAGGCCTCGCTGTCCTCATGCAAGTAATTCATAACCCTGTTACCATGGAATATTCCTACCCCCTCGCATTTAGTGTAGACACTTAGACGCTTGTACACGCACTAGTCAGTATAGTCAGTATAGAATAAGATTCTATCCTAAGAGACCTCTCTTTTTGGATAGACAGTTCTTTAAACATAGGATATTAGATATGATTTGGGATTAGGTTGACATAACCCCAGACTTCTGTCTCCACATGTAGAGCTAAATGTCAAGTCCCTTTCTCCCTCTAGTTGCACGTCAATCACACGTCATGCGGCTGCGCACGCATCTCTGCCAAATATTTCTGCTGACATTGCAGGATTCTCTTATGGATCCACCCATTTATGACATCATGTATGATGACGTTGTCTAGTTACGCCTATTCTAGTTACGCATGCATAGTTTATTTTTCTTATCAGTTGATACGCCTACTGCATCTGTTTTACTGTAATGCCTCTTCTATAAAAATGATTACCTGTCAATAATATATGCCCTTCCTTCCTGAACTTTCGTGGTGATGGAATAGAACGCCTACAATTTAAATTGTATTCCTTTGTGTAGGAATAAAGCCTTTTTAAACCTCTAATACCACGGATTCTGCATCTCATTTTACTGAGTTGTTCTTAAATAGACTTTACCGCATAAAAAATAGTACCGGTAACGAAATATTTACCACATAAATTGGCGCCCGAACAGGGACACTTTCTCATCTCACGTGCCGGCGGTGCGTTGCAGGCCCGGTCTCCTGCCACAGCTGAACGGACAAAAAAAACCGCGTACCTGCAGGATTTCCTGTATCTCCCTCCGGCCAAGCGGGGACGACTGAGGCTGCGATCAACACCCAGACGAGGCGGTGAGAAGTGCGAAGTATCCCGACCAGAGCCTAGCTGAGAGAGCAAGATCCGAGGTATACAGAGACCCGCCAGGTTCCGAAGTTCCGAGTCCAGTCCAGTTTCAGTTCCGTTCCGAGGCCTTCCGTTCCGAGCTACCCGGTGAGTACCATTACCGGGGAGGCATTTAACGTGCACATAGTCTGTGCCGGTCAAGACGGGTTTGGGTACACAAATCCGGTCTGCACTGTTTTAGCAGTGTATCTGTACTGTTCAGCAGTATATATAGTATGTTTTGCATATAAATAAGATAAATAAGTATTATCTAGTGTCAGTATAATGTCAGTAACTAGTTTTCTATTAGTTATCATTGTTCGAAAAACTGTTAAGTGTTAAATGTTTTAAATACGTTCTATATACTGTGGTGTGAATGACTGTTCATTATTGTGTTTTCTTGTATAAAGTGTGTTCTAGTAATAAGGTCTAAAAATGCCGCTCTTCTCGAAACTAAGACAGATCAAAACTAGAAAAGGAGTACTCAAAGAAGCTGTTCCCATCCCACCGAGGGACACTCCAGGGTACTTTATGTATCATAAGCATGGCCTAGATGCCGTATTATTTCTTGATTTATGGGTGGACTACACCAAAGAATTACCAGAGAGTCAGAGATGGCCCGCAGCGGGGACCTGGGATGCAGATTGCATCATGAGAGTAGAAGAAGAATTATGGAAAAAGAAAGCCAGACAGTCACAGAAAGATGCCATTGAATTATGGCGTAAAGAATCATATAGACGTACAGAAAAGCGCTCAGACAGGAAGAGAAAGGTAGGGAGAATTCGAATAAAACCCGAGAAAATCTATTACTTGAGGAAGGTACCCGAGTAAAATCAGAACAAGTAGACAGACAAAGAAACGCTCTTATGAATGGTATGTATCCACTTCTGGCTGAAGGGTTACCTAAGGCTACTCCGGAAATACCAAAAGACTTGCCACCTCCATTGTTTCCGATAAAAGGACATCCCAAGGGGCATCCTAGAACCGCAGAAGATGTTTTCCTTTCCTCTTATTTAGATGGCGCAGCTCCCGAGTATGCAAATACCGCACCACATAGACCGCTTGCCGATGATGCTCATCGCCAAGATTCTCCGTCTGTACCTCCACAACAACAAGCTCTGACACATATTCCGACAAACACATCTGTTTCTACAGTTTTTCCCGCAACGACGGTTGCTGTCTCACCTTCAACAAATCCTTTTAGGTCCAGCACCCCAGACGGTGCTATAGGAGGTACGACAGACATTTTTTCTACGCCACCCAGAGGAGATAAATTTTCCCTTAGAGAATTAGCACACCAACGTACGCCCAAACTAGCAACCCCCGACATGCTCAAGGAACTTCTAGTAGACTGTAGAATCCGTTACGCGAAGTACACCCAATTAGAGGTGCCGATGATAATTTTACACGCGTGTTTGTATACACGCCTATAACTAAACTGGAATTATTAGAAATGAAGAAAGTAGTACCCAGCCATGACAAGGACCCAGCAGGTTTCCCCCGTGAGATAAAAGACATGTTACTCATGGGAGAGTATACCTACCCCGATATTATGAAAATATTAAAAGTCCTATTACCCGCCGGTGTTTATGAGAAACTCAAAGAAAAAGAATGGGAGGTGGGAGACCAAAAGATAGATTGGACAGCATTAGAAAACGAAGAAAAGGCCCGAGCTGCAGGAGCAGGGCTTGGGGATAAGACTACAGCATTAGCAGGATTACTAATACAGGTACTGCCACGTTTATTAACTACGAAAAAGGAAGACTGGGGTGCAATCTCAGCCTGTAAACAAAAACCAGATGAAGACACTGGTGATTTCTATTCCCGATTTGAAAAATGTTTTAGTATAAATAGTGGTATAAAAGCCAGTAGTGAGTCATATCCGCATCTGTTTGTGACAAAATTAGTCGAAAATTCTCTGCTACAAGTCAAGAATAGAGTATTGAAATTCGAAAGTACCTGGCAAGGTAATACCCCATCACAGATGCTACAGATGTTACAATATCACCACAATAGAATTAGAGAAGAACAAGAACACGAACAAAGACGTATGAAAGATACAAAAATGAAAATGCTTGTTGCACAGTCAGTTCCAGCCGATAGTCATCAAAAGGGTGATTCCGCAAGTCCTGCAAAAGGGACATGCAACTACTGTAAACAACCAGGTCATTATATACACGATTGTCCAGTCCTGAAACATAATATTGCCACAGGTAGAACACATGAGAGACCACGTCCACCTAGACAGGATCAGAATCAACAGCAACTGCCTCAGCAGGCACAACCTAGGTTAGCTCCGCAACAATTAGCTCAGCAACAGGCAGCTCCACAACAGATCGTAGCACCACCACAAGCGCAGCCTGTTGCTGCAACTCAAGCAACAACACAACAGATGTATCAGTACGCACAAACAGATTATCCCGATTATCAACGATACTCATGAGATAGCCTAGAGAGGGAAGTTGGCTTACCCCTTATAGAGGTTCCTGTAGACCAAGAGGGACCTTATGTACATAGTGAACTATTAGGGGAAGACAGAAAGTTTTTACTTGATACAGGGGCAAGCAGAACAACTATAAGACGCAGTGAAGTTCCAGGGGCACCCCTCTCAGGCTCACAAAATATTTCCCTTGGATTCTCAGGAAAACCTATAATAAATGACGTAACACAACCTCTTCCACTTACAGTCGGTCCATTAACACGTACTACAGATTTATTGCTTACTAAATCATGTCCAGAAAACTTGTTAGGTATAAAGACATTGAAAGCTCTAGGAGCCATAATATGTTGTTCTCCGGAAGGAGTACGACTATTTTTACGTGACTTTAAAGGTCACTACGTATCCAGAGACATGGATCACCGACTGCAGAATTTACCTACACATTTATGGGCACAAGGCCCCACTGATGTTGGTTGCATGAACATTACACCATATCGAGTTACACTGAAATCAGGAGTGGTACTACCACGAATGCGACAATACAAGTTACCACCAGATGCTGTAGTGGCTTTACTGCAAATCATTGACGAGCTTATTGCCCAAGGAGTGGTTGCCGAAACTGACTCCAATGTATGTAATTCCCCGATAATTCCGATTCTTAAAAGAACGGATCCAAAAGCTCCGCCAGTATACCGATTGGTTATTGATCTGCGCGAATTAAATAAATGCATTGTACCACAATACCCTGTGGTCCCAGATATCTCCTCATTACTCACAGCTATTGACTCAGAAGCAACGTTTTTCACTGTAATTGATCTCAAGAATGCTTTCTTTAGTGTCCCAATTGATCCAGAAAGTCAATACTTATTCGGTTTTAGTTTAAATGGACGAAGTTTTAAATTCACACGCGCACCTCAAGGATTTACAGAAAGCCCCAGCATCTATAGCCAAGCACTGAAAAGAGAACTTGACAGTATCCACATGCCAGTTAACACTGCCCTGCTTCAATATGTCGATGATCTGCTGATAACCGCCCGAAGTGAACCTGAATGTGAAAAAGCGTCGCTGACGGTTTTAAAATTTCTGGCTGACAAGGGGCACAAGGTGTCCCCTTCCAAGCTGCAATTCTGTGTCCAGCGAGTTGTTTATCTTGGGCACTCGCTGTCCAAGGAGGGAAGGCAGCTTACACCCGACCGCATCCAGTTAATTGCTAACATGCCACCACCCAAGACACAAAAGGAGGTGCGGGCTTTTATAGGCCTCACTTCATACTGTAGGCAGTGGATCCCTCAATATGCATTTCTAGCAAAACCACTCATCCAGTTGACAACACAGGAGGCAGCCACATCGACTGTCCTCCCTTGGACTCCAGAACATACACATGCCTTTGAAAGCTTAAAGAAAGCTTTATGTCAAGCACCTGTCCTAGCAACACCATGTTACAGTAAACAGTTTACACTCTTTGTTACAGAACGCGAAGGTACTGCTTTGTCAGTACTCACTCAGGAACAAGCAGGATCACACAAACCATGTGCTTATTTCTCTAGTACATTAGATCCAGTAGCTCAGGCACTTCCAGCGTGCCTAAAATCAGTGGCAGCAACAGCTTTAGCAATCAGACAAAGCGATGCCATAGTGTTAGGACATCAATTGACAGTACAAGTACCACATGCAGTAGAGGTTCTCTTGAACCGCACACAAACACAACACTTGACTATAGCAAGACTCACCGGTTACGAATTAACATTGTTTCAGCCACACATAGAAATCAGACGTTGTAATACGTTAAATCCTGCCACACTGTTACCAGTAGGCGGAACAGATCCATTGGCACATGATTGTGTCGAAGTCATTACTATCACGACGAAACCCAGACAAGACTTGACAGATATCCCTTTGACAGATCCAGACTTGACATTATATGTAGATGGGTCATGTATGAGAACAAGTACAGGAGAGTTAGTGGCCGCTTACGCAGTCACAACAGACACTGAAGTCATTGAAACAAATTGTATTAACACTTTGTCAGCTCAAGCAGCAGAGCTCATCGCTCTGACACAAGCCTGTATTCAAGCCACGAATAAAAAAGTCAATATATACACAGATTCACGTTATGCATTCGGAGTCGTCCATGACTTCGGCGTACTGTGGCGAGAGAGAGGTTATTTAACTTCTCACGGTGCCCACATCCAACACGGACCCCTCATTCAAGCCCTATTAGACGCGATTCATCTACCTACTGCAATATCGATTATGAAATGCAAAGCCCACACAAAAGTTACCGATATTATTTCCCAGGGTAATGACCTAGCTGACAGAACAGCTAAACAGACTGCTCAGAATCAGACTCACACAACTGACATGACAAAGACAATAGTCCTGACACCAACACATTGCATGACAGTTAAGGATCCCACCCTTGATGTAATTGACATACAGACACATGCTACACCAGAAGAAATAAAGAAATGGACTGAATTAGGAGGGATCCAAACAGATCAAGGATGGATGACGAAGGAAAAATCTATATGGTTTCTTCCCGACTCAATGGTCCAAGTCATCATTAATACTATACATAGTCCAGCGCACCTAGGAGAAAAAGCTATGCTAGACAGCATTCAACACATTTGGTTCAACAAACACTTGCGAGCCGCAGCGAAACAAAAGGTTCGTACCTGTATGATATGTTGTCAGTTTAATCCAGGTAAAAGCATCCCCGTAGAGCAGGGTGGATTCCAAACTCCCGATCACCCTTTTGAAGTCCTCCAGATGGATTATATCCAGATGGAACGATGTCGAGGATTCAAATATGTTCTCGTAGTTGTCTGTGCTCTTTCCCGTTGGACAGAAGCATACCCGGTTTCAGATTACACTGCCCCAACTACTGCCAAACAGTTAGTTCGAGAATTCTTCCCACGGTACGGTTTACCACGTGTTGTCTACTCAGATAACGGCCAGCCGTTCTCGTCCGAACTAATGAAACACGTTTCCCTTCTATTAGGCTATCAATGGAAATTTCACTGTGTCCGACATCCCGAGGCGGCAGGTCTCGTGGAACGCCATAATCAAACTCTGAAAATTAGATTGTCCAAAATATGTAGAGAGAAAGGAGTCGATTGGATAGTAGCCTTACCAGTTGCACTCTTTTACATGAGAATGGTAGCACATTCTCGAACAGGGCTATCCCAGTATGAGGTGATCTTCGGTAGACCACCAAATATGTGGGGGACGCCTATACCTCGTAAAATAACTGACGTTGACTGTAATATGCTGACAGATTACCTGGCTTCCTTGATGTCTGCACTACAATCTTGTCGTTCACAGGTATCCGCAGCTTTTCCCGACAATACTGAGGTGAAACCCCATGACGTGGTTCCTGGGGATCTGGTTTTAGTCAGGAAGTCACCGAAGTTAGTTCTACTCACCACAAGGACAGCTGTGAAAATCGAGGGAAGAAAAGGGTGGTTGCACTCGAGTCATATCAAGAAATTTTATGGACTACCATCCAGTATAGAGACTCAACCCTGTATTCCCTCCCAGACAGACTCAAAGCTCCCCTTGGTTGAGCAATCGAACTCAGAACTGTATAAACTAAAATTGAGGTCCAGTAAGTCAGACAATTTGATTGTTTAAGTCCTCTCCAAGGTGAATCGGTTGAATTTGTCTCTGACATGTATCCTCTGGACCGGAATAGAGAAAGAAATAATCAAATGCTGCTCAAGAAGCATGCGTATTGTAAATCATTTCGTAGTCATTGTACAGTAACATTATTAATTTTGTTTTTTCTGAGTCTTCTGATCATCATTGTCAGCATCCTATTGCACATGTATTACCCTATTCCTAAGCGTGCTTATAATATAACTGCAGAACATTCTTTTAGTGAATTACCTCCACATGAATTGTCCTATAGATTTGCGCTGCGCAATAACACTTTCATTAGTATGCTACATCATTCTCATCAAACCAGCAATGCCACAAATTTTTGGATATGTGGCCGACTCCCTCCCTATCAGAACTATAAGGGAGTTTTGCCCCTCTTTCCCTATCCGTTCACACACAATGGCTCCTGTGGAGCATGGTTTAGTTTGATTAATTCCCTAGATTCTAATTCCGCAGTTTATCAAGACAACTGGGTATAGGGAAACCTGAACTTAGTTTTGCTTAAAGTCTGCTACCCTAACAAGGAGGGACTTCCCAAAAGAACAGGAACTGATCTAGAAAATGAAGTATATGGATTAGGTAATTTTACGCTTAACCTCATGATTCTGAACGTTGAATCTGAAGCTACACCAATCTTGCCCGCCATGTCCGTATTCCCAGTAAAAGGGGAACTATGTATAAGAAAGAATGGCTCCATACACATGGGCCATAGTAAATGCACCACTGTAATAAAATTCAGTGATCAAGGCAAGTCTACATTTAGAGCTTCTCGTCATTCCTACTTTATATGTGGCCAGACCGCATATATACGCCTACCTCTAGATTGGGATGGTACCTGTTACATAGCATTCCTCCTGCCACCTGTTTTCCTAGCTCCTCCTGATTATCACAGAAATACCCATTTAGTACACAATAGACAGCAGAGAGATCTCCCAATTGTCGATTACACTGAAACAGCATGGGAAAAATACACAGATTTCAATAAAGGTTTCTTCCCCTATATAGGTACAGTCACTAAGAGTAAGCTAATACGTAGACTAACCAGAACCCTTGAAGCAGTAGTGAACGAAACTATTTCCGCCTTAGGCAATTTAACAGAAGAGCAGTCTGCTATGCGGATTGTTGTGCTTCAAAATCGTCTTGTCCTTGACGTCATCCTGGCCGATAGGGGCGGAGCTTGTAGGGTCATCGGATCAAGTTGTTGCATTTTCATACCAGAAAATTCGCCGTCAGTATATAAAGCCATAACCCGCCTTCATAAGATTGTAAGCCAGATACACCAGAGTCCAGGCACCTGGACTTGGTCCGGTTGGTTCTGGGGCGTGTTGTCAGCCTGGGGATGGAGAATGCTCTCCTTCCTAGGTATTGGCTTTCTCATACTATTCAGTTGCTGCTTATGTCTACAATGTGGGCCAGCGATTTGTGGTCTGTGTGCCACCTCGTGTATCCCACATCCAAGTTTTCGTTCGAGATCCCGGAAGAAGAAAGAAGAACAAATGATGCTATATGAACAGATTGATGGATTGATGAAGATCGATATCTCCTAAGGGTCCGAAGGGGACAAGGAGGGAATGAGGAAATATGAATTTTGTGATCAGTTATGTCCCCTATCGTAGACCCCAACGGCTCTATGTACATGCTATACGTACATGTATGTTCCCTCCTGCTCCAGTTTTGAAGACGCAAATATATGTGCGTCCACCGTCAACATGTCCTCTTTCAGATCCACCATGAATGGGTCAGATATTCCTTTCCTAAGTATGAAAGGCCACCGACTTTATGTGGTTCACTTTCCACATTTTACAGATTCAGGCAAGTAGGCCCGAATTCTGTCATCAAGCCTTTTCCTGTCTTCTGCCTCTGAAAGCTCCAGTCTGAGCCTGCATCTGTGACCATGAACTTTCTCTTACTCCCTGCGCGGCTAACGGTGCCTGATCCAGCCCGTCGCCTGCCAAGAACTGTATTTCACCTTCAAGATTATCTCCTCCGCCCCTCATCCGATGCATTCCTGTCTAGTAGTTTAGGTAAACATTCCTCCAGCTACCGTGCAAAGGGGCCAGGCCTCGCTGTCCTCATGCAAGTAATTCATAACCCTGTTACCATGGAATATTCCTACCCCCTCGCATTTAGTGTAGACACTTAGACGCTTGTACACGCACTAGTCAGTATAGTCAGTATAGAATAAGATTCTATCCTAAGAGACCTCTCTTTTTGGATAGACAGTTCTTTAAATATAGGATATTAGATATGATTTGGGATTAGGTTGACATAACCCCAGACTTCTGTCTCCACATGTAGAGCTAAATGTCAAGTCCCTTTTTCCCTCTAGTTGCACGTCAATCACACGTCATGCGGCTGCGCACGCATCTCTGCCAAATATTTCTGCTGACATTGCAGGATTCTCTTATGGATCCACCCATTTATGACATCATGTATGATGACGTTGTCTAGTTACGCCTATTCTAGTTACGCATGCATAGTTTATTTTTCTTATCAGTTGATACGCCTACTGCATCTGTTTTACTGTAATGCCTCTTCTATAAAAATGATTACCTGTCAATAATATATGCCCTTCCTTCCTGAACTTTCGTGGTGATGGAATAGAACGCCTACAATTTAAATTGTATTCCTTTGTGTAGGAATAAAGCCTTTTTAAACCTCTAATACCACGGATTCTGCCTCTCATTTTACTGAGTTGTTCTTAAATAGACTTTACCGCATAAAAAATAGTACCGGTAACGAAATATTTACCACACTGTGATGGAAAGTTCTGGAATCTGCGTAGATCCACAAATTTCCACCCACCCCACGTTCCCCAAAGTCCTACGAGAAAAATGGTACCTCACTTGTGCGGGTCGGCCTAGTGCCTGCGACAGGAAATGGCACAAAACCCAACGTGGTCACACCTCAATTTTGAAGTGAAAAATTTGGCAAAGTGACTAGCTGTAGTTTTTTAACCCTAGCCCTGCCGGCACCTAGGGAAACATAGCAAACCTATACATTTTTGAAAACTAGACACCCAGGGAAATCCATGATGGGGTGACTTGACTGCCTCCCACCATGTTCTTTTACCCAGAATCCCTTGCAAAGGTAAAAAAGTGACAAAAAAAACACATTTTCCCCACATTTCTGTGATGGAAAGTTCGGGAATCTGCGTGGATCCACAAATTTCCACCCACCCCGCGTTCCCCAAAGTCCTACGAGAAAAATGGTACCTCACTTGTGCGGGTCGGCCTAGTGCCCGCGACAGGAAACGGCGCAAAACTCAACGTGGTCACACCTCAATTTTGCAGTGAAAAATGACCATTTTTTGGCAAAGTGACTAGCTGTAGTTTTTCAACCCTAGCCCTGCCGGCATCTAGGGAAACCTGGCAAGCCTATACATTTTTGAAAACTAGACAGCCAGGGGAATCCAGGATGGGGTGTCTTGAGTGCCTCCCACCATGGTCTGTTACCCAGAATCCCTTGCAAACAAAAAAAATTGACAAAAAAAACACATTTTCCCCATATTTCTGTGATGGAAAGTTCTGGAATCTGCGTGCATCCACAAACTTCCACCCACCCCGCGTTCCCCAAAGTCCTACGAGAAAAATGGTACCTTACTTGTGCGGGTCTGCATAGTGCCCGCGACAGGAAACGGCGCAAAACGCAACATGGTCACACCTCAATTTTGCAGTGAAAAATGACCCTTTTTTGGCAAAGTGACTAGCTGTAGTTTTTGAACCCTAGCCCTGCCGGCACCTAGGGAAACCTAGCAACCCTATACATTTTTAAAAAATAGACACCCAGGGGAATCCAGGATGGGGTGACTTGACTGCCTACCACCATGGTCGGTTACCCAAAATCCCTTGCAAATGTAAAAAAGTCACAAAAAAACCACATTTTCCCCTCATTTCTGTGATGGAAAGTTCTGGAATCTGCGTGGATCCACAAATTCCCACCCAAGCCGCGTTCCCCAAAGTCCTACGAGAAAAATGGTACCTCACTTGTGCGGGTCGACCTAGTGCCCGCAACAGGAAACGGCGCAAAACGCAATGTGGTCACACCTCAATTTTGCAGTGAAAAATGACCCTTTTTTGGCAAAGTGACTAGCTGTAGTTTTTGAACCCTAGCCCTGCCGGCACCTAGGGAAACCTAGCAAACCCATACATTTTTGAAAACTAGACACCCAGGGGAATCCAGGATGGGGTGACTTGACTGCCTCCCACCATGGTCTGTTACCCAAAATCCCTTGCAAAGGTAAAAAAGTGACAAAAAAACACATTTTCCCCACATTTCTGTGATGGAAAGTTCTGGAATCTTCGTGGATCCACAAATTTCCACCCACCCCGCGTTCCCCAAAATCCTATGAGAAAAATGGTACCTCCCTTGTGTGGGTCGGCCTAGTGCCTGCGACAGGAAACGGCGCAAAGCGCAACATGGTCACACTTCAATTTTGCAGTGAAAAATGACCCTTTTTTGGCAAAGTGACTAGCTGTAGTTTTTGAACCCTAGCCCTGCCGGCACCTAGGGAAACCTAGCAAACCTATACATTTTTGAAAACTAGACACCCAGGGAAATCCAGGATGGGGTGTCTTGACTGCCTCCCACCATGGTCTGTTACCCAGAATCGCCTGCAAACGTAAAATATTGACAAAAAAACACATTTTCCCCACATTTCCGTGATGGAAAGTTCTGGAATCTGCGTGGATCCACAAACTTCCACCCACCCCGCGTTCCCCAAAATCCTATGAGAAAAATGGTACCTCACTTGTGTGGGTCGGCCTAGTGCCTGCGACAGGAAACGGCGCAAAGCGCAACATGGTCACACCTCAATTTCGCAGTGAAAAATGACCCGTTTTTGGCAAAGTGACTAGCTGTAGTTTTTGAACCCTAGCCCTGCCGGCACCTAGAGAAACCTAGCAAACCTATACATTTTTGAAAACTAGACACCCAGGGGAATCCAGGATGGGGTGACTTGACTGCCTCCCACCATGGTCTGTTGCCCAGAATCCCTTGCAAACGTAAAAAATTGACAAAAAAAACACATTTTCCCCACATTTCTGTGATGGAAAGTTCTGGAATCTGCGTGGATCCACAAATTTCCACCCACCCCGCGTTCCCCAAAGTCCTACGAGAAAAATGGTACCTCACTTGTGCGGGTCGGCCTAGTGCCCGCGACAGGAAACGGCGCAAAACGCAACGTGGTCACACCTCAATTTTGCAGTGAAAACTGACCCTTTTTTGGCAAAGTGACTAGCTGTAGTTTTTTAACCCTAGCCCTGCCGGCACCTAGGGAAACCTAGCAAACCTATACATTTTTAAAAACTAGACACCCAGGGGAATCCAGGATGGGGTGACTTGACTGCCTCCCACCATGGTCTGTTATCCAGAATCCCTTGCAAGCGTAAAAAATTGACAAAAAAACACATTTTCCCCACATTTCTGTGATGGAAAGTTCTCGAATCTGCGTGGATCCACAAATTTCCACCCACCCCGCGTTCCCTAAAGTCCTACGAGAAAAATGGTACCTCACTTGTGTGGGTCGGCCTAGTGCCCGCGACAAGAAACGGCGCAAAACGTAACGTGGTCACACCTCAATTTTGCAGTGAAAAATGACGCTGTTTTGGCAAAGTGACTAGCTGTAGTTTTTGAACCCTAGTTCTGCCGGCACATAGGGAAACCTAGCAAACCCACACATTTCTGAAAACTAGACACCCGGCGGCTTCCAGGGAGGTATGGCTTGCGTGGATCCCCCAACGTTTCCTTACCCAGAATCCCCTGCAAACCTCAATTTTAGCTGAAAAAATCACTTTTTTCACACATTTTGGTGTGGGAAAGTTGTGGCATCACTGGGCTCACACAAATTTACCACCACCCAGCGTTCCCCCAGGTCTCCCGGTAAAAATGATGCCTCACTTCCGTGGGAGGCCCAAGTACCCGCTGCAGGCAAAGGCCCAAAACGTAGTGAGGCGACATCAAAATGGCCTATCGCAAAACCACCTGGTTTTGCAAGGGGGGTCACTTGGGTTTTTTGCCCGGTGCTCGGCGGCCATCAAGGGAAACCTACAAAACCCATGCATTTCTGAAAACTAGACACCCGGCGGCTTCCACGGAGGTATGGCTTGAGTGGATCCCCCAATGTTTCCTTACCCAGAATCCCCTGCAAACCTCAATTTTAGCTGAAAAAATCACTTTTTTCACACATTTTGGTGTGGGAAAGTTGTGGCATCACCGGGCTCACACAAATTTACCACCACCCAGCGTTCCCCCAGGTCTCCCGGTAAAAATGGTGCCTCACTTGCGTGGGAGGCCCAAGTACCCGCGGCAGGCAAGGGCCCAAACATTTTTTTGATAGGCAATGTTGATTTCGCCTCACTACGTTTTGGGCTCGTGAGCTGTAAAGCCACGTCAAGGCACCAACCACTTTACAGGCCATTCACACACCTTTCATACGTGATACAAACAAGACCATTCACACCACCAGGCACAAAAGCAACACATTACATAATTCACAAAAAGGGACAAGGTACACCCTGCTTCAGAAAGACAAATTTTACTGCACAGCCATCTAATCCGCAAGCACACACACATACTTGGTGGATTTGGCACGAGGGTGAGTGATGGTTCAGTAGATACAATTGTATTAGCAAGTGATTTCACAAAAATGAAATGCACTGGTAATAATTGAAAGGGCGAGAAACTGAACCATTGACTCACAGCTCATGAGCTGTAAAGCCACGACAAGGCACCAACCTCTTTACAAGCCATTCATACACCTTTCGTACGTGTGAGACATACAAAACCATTCACACCGCCTGCCGCGGGCCCATCACATAACAAAACTCACACCAGCACACAGCACCAATCAAGGGCCCTTCACTTTCACACGCCCACAATCCTGACACAGCAACTACACAGGCTGATGGATTGCGTGGAGTGGCACTCAGCTAGCAGTGTGTGTAGTGACCAGCAGAAAGTCACTACTCACACACAGCCAGCAGAGCACCAGTCCACACACACCGCTAGCAGAGCGCCAGTCCACGCACACCGCTAGCCAAACACCAGTCCACGCACACCGCTAGCCAAGCGCCAGTCCAGGCACACCGCCAGCCAATCGCCAGTCCAGGCACACCGGCAGCCAATCGCCAATCCACGCACACCGCCAGCCAAGCTCCAGTCCACGGACACCACCAGCCAAGCACCAGTCCGCACACACCACCAGTCCACGCACACCGCCAGCCAAGTACCAGTCCACGCACACCACCAGCCAAGCACCATTCCACGCACACTGCCAGCCAAGCTCCAGTCCACGCACACCACCAGCCAAGCACCAGTCCATGCACACCACCAGTCCATGCACACCGCCAGTCCATGCACACCGCCAGCCAAGCACCATTCCGCGCACACCACCAACCAAGTGCCAGTCCACACACACCAACAGCCAAGCACCAGCCTACACACACCGCCATCACATTTAGGATTTTTTTAGAAAAAAATAAAAACACAAACAAATCGCAAATAGATACAAATCTGCAAACACAAAATCAGCAACTAAATACATTGCACTAACACCAACCTTGAAACAGAATAAAATTATCCAAAGAATACAGACCAGGCAGTTCACTTTACCACTCATGAATGCTCCCAAAAATTCTTTCGCGTGTGGTATGCTCTAAAACAAGCAGGGACACACAGTGCAGGTTGAGAAGGACAGTCGGGGCAGTACATACGACTCTCCTTCCGCGTACCTCTTCGACAACAGACTCTACATCTCCTACTGGGAAAATCTTTTGAGGGTGTGGGAGGAATGTGATCAGGAAAGTGGCGATCTTTCAATCTAGCTACATCCTCCAACACTCCAACTCTAGGAACACTTGCCTGTTCCACTACAACAAAGCTGCCTATTACAGACTCCTGAAAATTAACAAAAGTCATCTTTGACTCAGGGAAAGAATCCTGGAACACAACAAAAGCATTAAACATTGCCAAGCGGAAACGATGGATAGCCAACTTCTTGTACCAAATGTAAGCCTTACGAAGAGCAGTGTAAGGTTCCAACCTCTGATCTACTCTGTCAACACCACCCATGTGCCTATTATAGTCTAAAATGCACACAGGTTTGCGCGCTTCAGCGACCTGACCCCAAACAGTCACAGGTGCAGTGCTTTCATCATGGATGGTAGTCAGCATGTAGACATCTCTCCTGTCTGAAAACTTCACAGCAAGAAGCTCCTGGCAACGCAACGCATTGCACTGTCCCCGCACAAGCTTTTGACAAACAAGTTCTTTCGGGAAACCTTTATGGTTAGAGCGGATTGTGCCACAAGCAAGAGTGTCCACTTTGGCCAATTCCCTGAACAACCGCACACCAGTGTAGAAGTTATCTACATATAAATGGTGGCCTTTGTTAAAAAATACTCTACCAAGTTCCTAAACAATTTTCTCAGTCACTCCAAAAGTGGACGGACAACCAGGGAGGTTAATCCTGGATTCCTTACCGGTGTACACCCTGAAATTAGAGACATATCCAGTCCTACTGTCACACAGCATATACAGCTTTATTCCATAGCGTGCCCTCTTACTAGGAATGTATTGCCTAAAAACCAAGCGGCCCTTGAACAACACCAAAGACTCATCCACTGCAATTTCTTTCCCAGGAGCATAAATCTCAGAAAATCGATCAACAAAGTGATCAAGGACAGGCCTAATCGTGGCAACGCTAAACCATTATCAACAAAATGCATCATCTGAAGCAGAAGCAAATACCTGTCACGACTCCTGACTGCCGGAAAAATAGACGTTGCCATCAAGGGACTGCTAGACCAATATGAAGACATTGATGGCTTCCTTAGCAAGCCCATCAAAAAAGTTAAACCCAAGAACTTCTTCATTTCTTCAAGATTTTGGGAGTCCACCGGGTAGCTCTAGAGTGTGGCTTAAGACTGGCACTGTTGTCCCTCAAAAACTGTTCAGCATACAAATTAGTCTGCTCAACAATCTCTGCCAAAAACACATCGTCCATGAACAACTGAAAAAAATTTACCGGCAAAAAGTTTTCAGTATTCACTCTAGACCCTGGAACACCAGTAAACTCTGGCAATGCCGGCTGCACCATGCCAGGGGCAACCCAGAGGTCTTCACTTTTGAAGGGAAGCCTTGCAGCCCCAGCCTGCAGCCCAGATGCATCTTGCCGCACTACACCAATGGGAAGCCTTGTAGCCGCAGGCTGCAGCCCAGGAGCCTCTTGCCGCACTACACCAACGGGAAGCCTTTCAGCCCTAGGCTACAGCCCAGATGCCTCTTGCCACACGGCACATCAGTCTCCTCCTCTAACACAGGTACTTCATCTGCACTAAGAGTATCTTCATCATCCGATGACTCCATACGGAGAGAAAACTCACTGCCAGAATCGTCCCCTGCCTCCTCTCCCTCAGATGCAGAGTCAGTCTCTGAACCATGGTCAGAGGAAGACTCAAACAGCAAACCAACAACCTGCTGAGCAGTAATCCTGCAGCTAGTCATTATACTTACTAAGATAGAAGACTGCACAAACAAGTCAACAACAACCAACAACGTGCAAACCAAGTAAGTAAAGAAATGTGTACCTTTATCACAAAGATCAATGTACTCAAAAACTATACAATTCAATTACAAGAGACAGCTGCACTCACCAGAAACCAACTATGCAGTGACACAGCAAAAACCAACGATATCCAACTAGAAAGAAGAAAAAAAAAAAATTACTCACAAGACAACAAAATACAGATCGAGCACCAATGAAAAAAGTTTTTGACACTCAACCATTTGCAAAAAAAAATCAGGCAGAGAAATCAAACACATTTACCTTGTACAAAAAAAAGTCTCTTACCAAACTACACAAACAGCAGAGCCACCAGTAACAAAACGGAAAACTGAAAAGAGCAAAAGCCTTCACCTAGAACAAAAAAGTAAAAAAAAAAACATTACAATTGCAATTCACAAAAAATATAACAATAAACATTATAACATGCTATGTTACTACCCAAATGGTCAATCGGGTTGTGTGCCAGGTGGGGCAGAAAACAGCAGGAAAAAAAACGGCTACTCTGTCCCAGGGCGGGTGGGCCAAATGCACATTATAAAAATTGCACCCTGGAAGCGACCCTTGCCCAAGGGGCCACTTCCATTTTTATTTACACTAATTCCCTGGTGTCTAGTGGGCTTTTCTGCCCCCCCCCCGGGACCAGAAACGGCTACACAAAAGACCGATCTGCCCCCAGGGGGGGCAGAAAAGTCTTGAAAAATATTTGGGCCCCTAGGAAGCGACCCTTGCCCAAGGGGCCGCTTCCTTTACTCAAAAAAACACATCCCTGGTGTCTAGTGGGCTTTTCTGCCCCCCCTGGGAGCGGATACGGCAACAAAATGAAACCGATCTGCCCCCAGAGGGGGCAGAAAAGTCTGACTAAAGAAATGGGGGCCCAGGAAGCGACCCTTGCCCAAGGGGTCGCTTCCTACAACAAACACACACATCCCTGGTGTCTAGTGGGCTTTTCTGCCCCCCCTGGGAGCGGATACGGCAATAAAATGAAACCGATCTTCCCCCAGAGGGGGCAGAAAAGTCTGACTAAAAAAATGGGGGCCCAGGAAGTGACCCTTGCCCAGGGGGTCGCTTCCTTTTCAACTAAAAGCATCCCTGGTGCCTAGTGGTGGCATTCCTGCAGCACGATCGCGACGCTGTGCGCGATCTTGCTGCAGGAATGCACTGTATTGAGACATCAGGGGAGAGGAAATACTCTTTCCTCTCCCCGATGCCTCAATCACAAAGAAAATCGCCCCCGCGGCCCCACCGGAGCACAAAACTCACCTGCTCCTTGCTGGGACGCCTGGAAGCAAATGGCTTCCAGGCGTCCCAGCGCTTCCTGATGACGTCGGCGTGCGCTGTGTGCGCTGACGTCATGGGGAAGCGTGGGGGGGCTCGGGGGTGGCAGCGGAAACTCTTCCGCTGCCATCCCCCTCTGTGGGGGCACGATCGATGCCCCAGGGGGGGAGCGCCAGCGCTTCCCCCAGGGGCTGTGCTCATGACGGAGTGGTTCCGTCATAAGCACAGCCCAACCGATGCTCATGACGGAACCGCTCCGTCATGAGCATCGAAGGGGTTAATACTCAGTCCCGCGACAACTTTGTCATGCGGAAACAGTAAACTCACATGCGATTTTACCGTGTGTAAAATCGACTCATTATTATGGAAATCCTATATTGTGTCCCTCTCCAATACATCATATGACAATCTCAGCAGCTTCCTCTTTTCTCAGAACAAAACAACAAACTTACTTCATTTCTAAAGCACTCAATACCCTGAAGGGCTCCTAAACGAGAGAATGCAGCTGCGTTGGTAAGGAAATGACAGTCCATCCTTCACATCCTGAGCATTGTCTTGAGAGGGGTCTATGAAAGTGTTGGCATGAGTAGCATTAAATGCGGATCTCATGCTCACTTTATCCTCTCTCTGAAACCAAGGGAATCGAGGGGCATATTATCAAGCCAGGTGATAAAATTATCGTCGCTTTAGCGGCAGAAAACTGCCGCTAAAACGGCGATAATGAGCTTGATAATATGCTCTATGGATTTCCAATTGAAGCCCAGGTTAGATGTCCTTCACATCTAACATGGACTTCAATTGGAATTCCATAGAGCATATTATCAAGCCAATTATCGCCGTTTTAGCGGCAGTTTTCTGCCGCTAAAGCGGCGATAATTTTATCGCCTGTCTTGATATTATGCCCCGTATTTCCTTCAGAAAAAAATGTTGGAACTCTGTAATAGATGTCATTAAGCCAGTACAGTCCCGGAAAATCTGGGGGATCTTCCAAGTCTTGCAATAGCAGGTCAGCATGCAGTGAGCAGCTTATGTTTTCGTTTCCTGTATGGGAGCTGTCATATACCACTTATGTTCCACACCATGGTGAACCTTGCACTGAAAATTCTAGACTGTTGGAATCCATATTTAAAGTTTAAAGCAGACACCCAGACCACAGAGATTCAGGCAGCGTTTACCTCATTGATGACCCAAATATAGCCTCTTCATTTTGAGTGGGAAAATTCTAATTTTCCACAGCTGAGGTGGGGTGAAAATCATGATTTTCTTAAAGTCACTGAGGCTAATATTATGCATTCCTCTTTAATTGCAAACTCACAACAGCAACATCACAATGCAAAGAACTTAGAACAAGAGTCTATTAACAGTACATTCTCCATATAATTCCGTGTGACAGCTATCTTCCTTCTTTTGCTGCAAACAAACTAAATGTCCAACTTTGACGAATACTCATAAACAAACTGCAACCATTTCTTTCTTCTCCATTAACTCTTATTTACTTCTTGAAGCCTCCTCCTGCAAATAAACCAAAAAAACATAATATTATAGGGTGGGAATTTATAGGGTGGGATAATATCAGTCTGTGTGTCGGTAATAAAATCTTGATTTTCTACCCACCTCAGCTGTGGAAAATGTGAATTTTATGTCAATGCACGGAGACCAGTATTATGCATGTTTAAAGCCTTGTAAACTTACAAAAAGGCCTGAGGAGATTTACCGACCAGCAGGGGTCGACTCCCCTCTAATGTAATGTAGCAGCAATAACCAAAATCCCCTGGGTCAAAGAAAAGAAGTAGCGAAGTGCGGGGGATTCCCTTTTATGGGACGAATTCCCTCACCCACCTGTGGGTCTTTTTTCTCTCATTAATATTGAAGCATACTCCCTCTGGAAAATAACTACGTCCCGTGACCTCCAGGGCCTTAACATCTGAGACCCTCCTAAATGAAATCAGGCAAAGAAGCATAACCAATTTCATGGAATTTCTTTTTTTAAATCAAGAAATTCATTCTCAGACCAGCTTGCCAACTCCTGCAATACGACATTCACGTCCCACAAGGAGGAATATTTAGCCCCTGAACCTCACACTCCTTAACAATCTTTTCACCATGTCCTGATATCCTATTGGTACGCTATCTATCAATTCATGACCCGCAGAAATTGCAGATCTACTAATGTTCACTGAACTGTAGGACCTGCTGTCTAAGAAAAGCTCAGATAAATAATTTACCAGATATGCCACAGATGCTGATACGGCATCCAAACCCCTTGAAACACACCAACAAACCCATCTCTACCAGGCCAATCAATATGCCTTCGAGGTCCCTGGTGCTCAGGATTCCTTAATGAGGTTTGAAGCTTCCAACTATATACCTGACACCTGCCATGCTCTCCTGAAATCAACTAAGCCATCAAATACAACTGTCTTTGCAGAACTAACTTGCGCCTGTCTCCTCCTGTATTCACTAACCGATATAGGAAACTCGTTAGAACTACTAGGTACGCTATCAACATTTACAAGGCACCTGGATACCAAACTTGGGATGGGCAAAATGGTGCAATTAACACCATTTCGGCATTTTCTTTTTTCACTTTCAATAATGCCCTCTGAATCAAAGCAAAAGAAGGGAATGCATATCCCTAAATTTTGCTCCAATTCTGAAGGAACGCATCCACTTCATCCACTTCTGGGTCCGGCCTTCAACTGTAAAACCTTCCTATCTGGGCGTTCACTGTGTTTGCAAACAGATCTTCCATGACAGGAGCCCATCTCTTGTTTACTAAGTTGAACACCTCCCTGTTCAGTTTACAATCGCGGAAATCCTTCAACGCCCTTGAATTCCAGGCACTGTCATATTGTTCATTCCTAGAATGTACTGTGCTTGAATCATAATGTTCCTGTTCAGACAAAAATGGCAGAATACCTTGCTTGATCTGCCAAAGCTTTGGACCCGGGCCCCCCAATTTGTTGACATACCATACTTCAAAGATGGTGTCCATACTTAAAAGTACACAACATGTCATACGCTCGTTGAAGAAACTCTTTATTGCAAAGGAGCCTGCCAATAATTCTAGATAATTTATGTGCATCAGTCTGTCCTTATCTGTCCTCTTTGCCCCTGTCGTCAACAAGTCACATCTTGCTCCCCAGCCCTGAAGACTGGCATCCGATTCTACCTTTATATCCAGCATAGAACCGAAAATAGCCCTTCCATTCCATGCTTCCAAATTTTCCAACCACTATCTCAGCTTCTCTCACATCTCCACATGTATCTGTACCTCCTGTGAGTATGTCACTCCTCTATGTAAGAATCTGTCTTCAATCTTTGAAGAGCTCAATAATGTAGAGGAGCCTTTAAAAACGCTTGAATGGAAGCTGACAAAAGACCTAATAGCCTCGCTATCTGTCTCAGGGTCATCCACTTGCAAACCAGCATTCTCCAAATCTCCTTGCGAATCTTCTTTACGTTTTCCATTGGCAACCTCAATTCTCAATCCAACATCCAAATCTGAAAACCCCAAAACATGGTCTCCTGTGTGGATTCCAGACATGATTTCTTCCTGTTTACTACAAATCCTAGATCCTCAAACACACATACCGCCAACATTATATGTTCCTCTGTCAACTCTCTGCTCTGTAACATAATTAAGAAATCGTCCAAGAACACTATCAATCACACTCCCTCGTCCATAACCACTGACTCATTGTCAGTGATATTGCTCTCCCTCCCTCGCAGCTCCACCATTAAGTGAGGCCTGCCCCTGCACTATCAAGTGTTGGTTTGAGGCCCTCCTCCACCCGCAGGTTTTTCAAGCTCCCCCCTTCACTCTCCTTCTGTGTCTTCCCTGCGTTTTTCACTTGCTCTTTACCCTCATCTCAATCTCCCCCTTTTACTCTCCTGTGTCCTCTATGTCTCTCCTCCACTCTTTCCTGCACTTTTTCTGTCGTTTTCCCCCATCTCAAGCTCCCCCTTCACTCTCCTTCTGTATCTTTCCTCCGTTTTCACTAGTTTTTTACCCTCATCTCAATCTCCCCCTTTCACTCTCCTGTGTCCTCTGTGTCTTTCCTCCACTCTTTCTTGCACTTTTGCTGCCTTATTTGCACTTTTATCTCTCTTTTTGCCTTTTTCCTTTTGGCTTTTTCAGCCTGTTTTCCCCGCCGCTGCTGCCCACGCGGCCCCTCCCCCCCAGCACGACCAGCGCGATCGTCCAAATCCAGCTCCGCTTCCCACCTCCCAGCTGTCCAGCCCTCCCCGACCCCTTCTTAATGGTGGCCGCTATGGGGACAGGCGAGCAAGACCACTGATTCATTGTCAGTGTAATTGCTCTCCCTCCCTCGGAGCTTCATCATTAACCCCTTCCCTGCTCATGACGGAACCGTTCCGTCATGAGCCACGGTTGCCGTGTGCTCATGACGGAACGGTTCCGTCATGGCAATCCTGTCGGCGGCCGCTCCGCCTGCGCGGCGCTGTTTCCCCGCCTGTGCGGGGCGACAACGCAAATGGGCGGAGTCATGACGGAACCGTTCCGTCATGAGCACAGCTCAACTGTGGCTCATGACGGAGCGGCTCCGTCATGAGCACAGGCCCGCCGCGCTGCCCCCCCGCACCCCCCCGCGCCGCGGCGGAATTCCCGCCGCGGCGAAGGGGTTAAGTGAGGCCTGCCCCTGCACCAAGTGTTGGTTTGAGGCCCTCCTCCACCTGCAGGTTTCCCTGCGCCTCATCCCTGGTGGTCCAGTGGACCTCTGTCTCCATTCTCTTGCTCTGCTTTCTCTCTCCTCTTTCACTCGTTTTTCCCTCACTTCTATCTTCCTCCTTCACTCTCCTTCTGGGTCTTTCCTCCATTTTCTGTCATTTTCCCCTCATTTCAAGCTCCCCCCTTCACTCTCCTTCTGTATCTTCCCTCTGTTTTTCTCTCGTTCTTTACCCTCATCTCAATCTCCCCCTTTTACTCTCCGGTGTCCTCTGTGTCTTTCCTCCACTCTTTCTTGCACCTTTTCTGTTGTTTTTCCCCCATTTCAAGCTCCCCCTTCACTCTCCTTCTGTATCTTTCCTCTGTTTTCACTCGTTTTTTACCCTCATCTCAATCTCCCCCTTTTACTCTCCTGGGGCCTCTGTGTCTTTCCTCCACTCTTTCTTGCACTTTTGATGCCTTATTTGCACGTTTCGCTCTCCTTTTACCTTTTTTCCTTTTACATTTTTCTGCCCGTTCTTCCCCACCGCTGCTGCCCACGCGGCCCCTCCCCCCAGCACGACCAGCGTGACCGTCCAAATCCAGCTCCCCTCCCCGCCTCCCAGCTGTCCAGCCCTCCCCGACCCCTACTTAATGGAGGCCGCTGCGGGGACAGGCGAGCAAGACCACTGACTCATTGTCAGTGAAATTGCTCTCCCTCCCTCACAGCTCCACCATTAAGTGAGGCCTGCCCCTGCACTATCAAGTGTTGGTTTGAGGCCCTCCTCCACCTGCAGGTTTTCCTGCTCCTCATCCCTGGTGGTCCAGTAGATCTCTGTCTCCATTCTCTTGCTCTGCTTTTTCTCTCCTCTTTCACTCATTTTTTCCCTCACTTCTATCTCCCCCCTTCACTCTCCTTCTGGGACTTTCCTCCATTTTCTGTCATTTTCCCCTCATTTCAAGCTCCCCCTTCACTCTCCTTCTGTGTCTTCATTTTTCACTCGTTCTTTACCCTCATCTCAATCTCTCCCTTTTACTCTCCTGTGTCCTCTGTGTCTTTCCTCCACTCTTTCTTGCACTTTTTGCTGTAGTTTCCCCCCCATTTCAAGCTCCCCTTCACTCTCCTTCTGTGTCTTTCCTCCATTTTCACTCATTTTTTACCCTCATCTCAATCTCCCCCTTTCATTCTCCTGTGTCCTCTGTGTCTTTCCTCCACACTTTCTGGCACTTTTGCTGCCTTATTTGAACTTTTCTCTCTCTTTTTTCCTTTTTCCTTTTTCCTTTTGCCTTGTACAGCCCGTTTTTCCCGGCCGCTGCTGCCCCCGCAGCCTCTCCACCCAGCACGACCAGTGTGACCGGCCAAATCCAGCTCGCCTCCCAGCTGTCCAGCCCTCCGCGACCCCTACTTAATGGCTGCCGCTGCGGGGACAGGCGAGCAAGACCACTGACTCATTGTCAGTGAAATTGCTCTCCCTCCCTCGCAGCTCCACCATTAAGTGAGGCCTGCCCCAGCACTATTAAGTGTAGGTTTGAGGCCCTCCTCCATCCGCAGGTTTCCCTGCGCCTCATCCCTGGTGGTCCAGTGGACCTCGGTCTCCATTCTCTTGCTCTGCTTTGTCTCTCCTCTTTCACTCGTTTTTTCCCTCACTTCTATCTCCCCCTCACTCTCCTTCTGGGTCTTTCCTCCATTTTCTGTTGTTTTCCCCTCATTTCAAGCTCCCCCCTTCACTCTCCTTCTGTGTCTACCCTCCATTTTTCACTCTTTCTTTACCCTCATCTCAATCCCCCCCCTTTTGCTCTCTGGTGTCCTCTGTGTCTTTCCTCCACTCTTTCTTGCACGTTTTCTGTTGTTTTCCCCCCATTTCAAGCTCCCCTTTTCACTCTCCTTCTGTGTCTTTCCTCTGTTTTCACTCGTTTTTTACCCTCATCTCAATCTCCCCCTTTCACTCTCCTGTGTCCTCTGTGTCTTTCCTCCACTCTTTCTTGCACTTTTGCTGCCTTATTTGCACTTTTCTCTCTCTTTTTGTCTTTTTCCTTTTGCCTTTTTCAACCGGTTTATCCCCGCCGCTGCTGCCCCTGCGGCCCCTCCCCCCAGCACGACCAGTGCGACCGGCCAAATCCAGCTCCCTTCCCCGCTCCCGCCTCCTAGCTGTCCAGCCCTCCCTGACCCCTACTTAATGACAGCCCCTGCGCAGTCGCTGTGCAGCCACGCTGCCGGGGCGCCAAAGGCAAGCATGTCTGTGCCCGTCAGCGACCCAACTGCAAACAGTGTCAGGAACCCTGGATCTCTGCACCACCAACGCTATGACCCAGCGGCACTCCACGCGCTCAACCCAGGCCGCAACAACAACTGCAAGCTAGCATCACCAGCCGACATTCACGGACCCTTCAGCTGTCACTGCTGCCGGCACACCTGCAGCACTGCCAAGACCACTGACCCAGCGCAATCTGCCCGCAAGAACACAACCGAACCGAAGACCCTGATATGCATCCTCCTCAACGTCCAATCCCTGCACAAACACACCACCGAAATCTGGGACCTCCTCGACAGCACTACCCCGAACATAGCATTCTTCACCGAAACTTGGACCAACACCACCTTGGGAACGGACATCACCCTCGCCATTCCCCAAGGATACAAGATCTCCAGGAAGGACCGCCCCACCCGCCCGGGAGGAGGAATCACCATCGTCCACAAATCCACCCTCTGCCTGAGCACACTCCCCGACGAGTCCACAGACCTGATGGAACGCCGTCACTTCAAGATACTGGCCAGCCCTAACTCCACCCTCTGAGGAACCCTCATCTACTGACCCCCTGGACCCCGCGGACTTTTCGCCAACTCCATCACGAACATCATCTCCCCGCATGCCATCGTGTCCACCAACTACACCCTACTGGGAGACCTCAACTTCCACCCCGACAACCAACTGGACCCCAGCACCACATCCCTCCTGGACAACCTTCACAACATTGGACTCCGCCAGATCATGACCGAACCCACGCACTCAGCAGAACACACCCTCTTCACAACAGGAAACTTCATCACCTTCAGCCACACCACCAAACTCCCATGGACTGACCATCGATGCCACCACTTCAACCTTCAGAACACCCACCATCCACAGACACCAGCACCTGCTCCCGCAAAGAAACTGGACCAGAATCACCGACGACCAGCTAACCTCATCTCTCAGCAACTCCACCTCAATCATCGCAGAAAACGACAACGCAAACACCGCAGCCCGAACCCTGCACAGATGGCTCTCCGACAGCGCCTACACCATAGCCCCCCTCAAGAAAAACGACAACACCCACGCCAAGAAAGCTAGATGGTTCACCACCAAACTTCGAGAGGCCAGATGCACTTGCCGCCGCCTCGAAAAGGCGTGGAGGAACACCAAATCCACAGAAGCCCACAACAACTTCAGAGCCGCCACCAACGCCCACCACCAACTCATCAGAAAAACGAGGAAAAAAGCGATTGAAGACAGAATCTCCACTCATGCACACAACAGCAAAGAACTCTTCAACATCATCAAGGAGTTCGCCCAACCCACTGGCGAGTCCACCGACATCCCTCCCTCACAAGACCTCTGCGACAAACTCAGCACCTTTTCCCACCACAAAATCAAGAACATCTAAGACAACTTCGACAAACCAACCACCCCCAACACCCTGAAGCCAGCGATCGACAACTGGACAGCCCTCACCACCGAAAACACACTGAAGACGATGAAGTCAACTCACTCCGGGGACCCCACGGACCCCTGCCCCCACCACATTTTCAACAGAGCCGCCGACACCATCGCACCTATGCTCTGCCACACCATCAACCGCTCCCTGGCAACCGCCTCGTTCCCTGACGACTGGAAACATGCTGAGATCAACCCCCTCCTGAAGAAACCCTCAGCAGACCCCACCAACCTCGAAAACTACATGCCCATCTCCCTGCTCCGGTTCCCAGCGAAAGTCATCGAGAAAGCCATCAACAGCCAACTCACCACATTCATTGAAGAGCACAACATCCTCGACTCCTCCCAATCCGGCTTCAGAAAAAAACACAGTACGGAAACCGCCCTCCTCGCCACAACAGACGACATCCGTACCTTACTGGACAAAGGAGAAACAGCAGCCCTCATCCTCCTCGACCTCTCAGCAGCGTTCGACACAGTCTCTCACCGCACCCTAATACGCAGACTCCACGATGCAGGGATCCAAGACAATGCCCTCGACTGGGTCCGCTCCTTCCTCTCTGGCAGAACGCAGCGGGTCAGTCTCCCCCCTTTCCTCTCAGACCCTACACCTACCACCTGCGGAGTCCCCCAGGGGTCCTCCCTCAGCCCTAAACTCTTCAACATCTACATGGCTCCGCTCGCCCCCATCGTCAGAACCTACGGACTCAACATTGTGTCATAAGCAGACGACACCCAACTCATCCTCTCCCTATCCAACGAACCCAACACCGCCAGACACAACTTTCGAGAAGGCATGGAAGCCATCGCCAAATGGATGAAAAACAGCAACCTACAACTAAACACCAACAAAACGGAAGTACTCATCATGGGCCCAAACCCAGAGGCCTTGAATGACACCTGGTGGCCCCCCGCCCTTCGAAGCCCGCCTACCCCCATGGACCCCGCACGCAACCTGGGATTCATCCTGGACTCAGAGCTCAAAATGGACCACCAGATCAACTCCGTCTCATCCTCCTGATTCCACACCCTCCGCCTCCTATGTAAGACCTTCAAGTCAACTACCGACTACAGCACCAGATTTAGTGGAACCCTTAATAGTCTGTCCGGTTGTCACTGAACTCAGATCCTCAGATTCTAACTTAAAATGTGCTAAGCTGGAACATTGCAGGATTAAGATCCAAATTGAATTCCAAGGAGTGGGTCGATCTGGTTAGTAATTATGACATTCTGATGTTCCAGGAGACATGGTGCACAAATGAATTGTTTCTTGAGGGATTTGCATGTTATAACAGCATTGTACCCTGCCCCAAAACAGGATTGCCCATGTGGGGGGTTATCAACATGGATAAAGATCTCAGTTGGGGGTAGTATAAAACCTCTGGTGACAAATAACGAGAACTTTGAAGCCACGGTTTATTCACAGGGGGCCTCGATATGTTTAATTAATTTTTATAATAATGATTTTACATCACTACCAAATAGGAATTTTATTAATTTGTTTGAATTTATTGATAAATTAGAAGACGAGCAGAGGTATGGCAAATTGGACGGAATCTGCCTAGGTGGTGACTTTAACGTACGATTGCATAGTGGTATTGACAACACAACCATTGCCCCGGTTAGGGTCAACCTATGTAAAAGAGGGGAGGAACTCTGTAATTATATTTCTTCCCGTAATTCAATTAATGTAATGGAAAAGGCAGGCATTGTCTCAAATAAGGGCCCACTGCCTACCTACAGAGGACATGGCTGTTCATCTATTATAGATTATGTTTTTATATCATCTTCATTGGTAAACTTTTTAGTAAAGGCTGAGGTTTTATGTACTAGCCAATGTGACCATAACCCAATTCTAACAACCATGAGATTTTTTTCTAAATTTATTACCCAAAGGGAAATAGGGGCTAAACATTTGGAGGTATCAACTGACAAACTTAGAGTGATTTGGAAAGGCTTAGATAATAAAGCCCTATTCGCACGCATGATAAAATCCTATCCCCTACTGGTAGAGACGTGCCTATCGAGCAGCATTTTGGGTGCAGAGATCATTGAGGCCTTTAGTGGTTTATGTGTTGGTATTAAACACATAATCTCAAGACCTGTTACCAACTCAAGCAAGAATCCCAGATGGTTCGATGGCATATGCTCACGGGCTAATAGAGAACTGCGTGAAGCACTAGCGGCCATACCCAGGTATATAACCCGAGTTAGATCATTAAGAGCCTGCTATAAGAAAGCAACTAAACTACGCTCAGATGAGATATTGAGAGAACGTTGGGATAACCTTGCTAGTGCTGCCACGCTTAAAGATGTAACTGGATTTTGGAAAGAAGTTAAAGCCATGAGGTCTATGGGCTCAAATATTACTCCCATAAGTTGTAATATAACTAGCAAATTATGGGCGGAGCACTTTGCCAGAATCTACACAGCTTCCACAAAGATCTCTAATAGTCATACCTGCCCCCCAGTTTTACAGGTTGCTATAACTGTAATTGAAGTTGAGGATGCCATAAAACAAAGTACAGGGAATAAAGCCCCAGGCTCGGATGGGCTACCAATCGACCTTATAAAATATGAACCAGATTTCTGGGCTCCCCTTTTATGCAATGTTTTTAATAACCTGACCAATACGGCTATCCCGAGCACTTGGTCGACCAGTATCATTGTGCCCATTTTTAAAAAAGGTGACAGATCCAATCCCAGCTTTTACCGCCCAATTTCCTTGATAGACAATACTTTGAAGATCTTGGGCAGGGTTGTCTTTAATAAGATCAGGAAATGGGTGAAAGACAACCAAATTTTAATTTATTGTCAGCTGGGCTTTAGAAGCAATGTCGGAACTGTCGAACAGTGTTTGAACTTAAATCTTATTCTGGGCAAATATACGATCGCTCAAAAAGGTCCACTTTATTTGGGTTTTATGGATTTAACCTCAGCCTTTGATTTTGTTAGCAGATCACGTTTATGGGAGATTCTTTTAAATTATGGGTTGGATGAGGCTTTGGTCCATTTTTTGGCGTATTTGCACAGGGATTTAAAGGCACGGGTGAGGATAAGCAATGATGCGGAGGTTTCTGGGGATATTGTCATTGGTAGAGGGGTCAGACAAGGCTGTGTTCTAGCCCCCCTACTTTTTATTCTTTATATAAATGAATTACATAATTCCCTGCCAAATTGACCAATGATATACCGAAAATTAATGGCAAATTATTCCCCGTGCTTTTATATGCAGACGATGCGGTCCTCATGGGCCGCACCCCCAACGCACTTCGCACTTTAGTTAAGTGGTTCGTGTCTTTTATGGCCGAACTGGACCTTTGCACTAATTTTTAAAAATCTTATATAATGATGTGTGGGCTGAAAAAACACTGTATTAATTCTATAACATCGGGCAGCGAATCCCTAACACGCACAAGCACTTTTCCTTATCTGGGCTTAGTTTTTTTCAGAATCAGGCTCTTGGCAAGTCCATGTAGCCCACAGCAGAAGCAAACTTTCCAAAGCGGGTAATTCTATAATTAGTCTTCGGCAGCCAAAACAAGCAGAAGTGGTATTACCTTTAATCCAGATATATAAATCGCAATGTGTATCGACGGCCACCTATGGTGCTGAAGTCTGGGGGTATGCAAATTGTAGCGGGACTCAAATTTCATCTCCAACTTACATATGCCACAAGGAATTGAACCTATATTATGTGGAGGATTTTATTAGGTCTCGTCCAGCTATATTCTGGCTAAAAATATGGCAGAACCCCGCTGCGATTTTAACACGAGAGATAATTATAGATTGCCTTAAATGCGATAAGGGTGGTAGTATACCTTGGCTTGTTGCAGTTAAAAACAGTTTAGCCAGTGTGAAGTTGGAGCATATTTTCTTATGTCCATTAGCATTGGAAGGCATAAGTACAAAATCACTTAGGGGGGCGCTGTATGATCTGTATCATAAAGAAAGACAGAACATCGAGCATCATAAATCATCGATTGTTAGGTATATGCCCTTTCTGGAGGTACCGAGCACTCAACATCATATGCCACAGAAATACCTCAGGAAGAATATAGGGAGATGGAAAAGGAGCTTACTTTTCCGCCTTAGGGATGGTAGTATAAAATATTCACTTTGCTTCTCGATAGGATTTAATAGCAACCTTGAGCAGTTGTGTTGCCCATGCGGTATTGGTAGTAAACAAACATTGTTAAATTTTTTACTTTTTTGTAAATTTTATGCCAGATATACAAAACAGTATTTAACTCCCTATTTTAAGGCATGGGCTATCTTTGATTTCAAATTAGCATATTTTGAAATTTTACGGCTAGAAAGTGATGACTTGTATTCTTGCTTTTATGGCCCTTGTGGCCGAAATAAAGTTTTTTTGACTTTGACTTTGATTTTCCGAATAAGCACGTTTTTACAAGCTGCGGTACGCTCACGTGCTTCCATGAACGAACCCTAATGTGCCTCAAATTTTGTAACACTGCCTATAGAAATTCACCTTTTATCTTTGCTCTTATAATAGTCATTATTATTGCCCGTAACTAAATATTCTGACAAAGCTGCTAGTATTGGTAGAATTGAAAATGGGGTTTTAGTTAAATTATATCTGTACCTTGATGACCATCATTGTCTGATTTATTGCACGCTATCGCACTTTATCTGTAACATACTGCTGACTTTGCACATTGGTCTAAACCTCATACTTTGTTATTAATGCTGCTAGATTCTGCAGGTTCGTCCAACCTTTTTACTGTGATTTTACTACTGTAACCTTGTATTTGTATTGGATGATATTGTATATTTACATGTTTTAAAACTTGATTGTATTTGCCATTGGTAGTGATGAATTGTGCTTTTATGGATATTTTTATCCGAATAAAGATTATTTGACTTGACTTTGACTATGTAAGACCTTCAAATGGATCCCCCTCGAACACAGACAGACCTGGTCACCAGCAGGCTCGACTACGGCAATGCACTCTATGCCGTAAAAAAACAAAACCTCACCCGCAAGCTACAGAACATCCAAAACGCCGCCGCAAGACTGGTCCTCAACCTGCCAAGACACTGCCACATCTCCCAGCACCTGCAAACACTCCACTGGCTCCCCATCGAAGCTAGAGTCACCTTCAAGATGCTAACCCACGCTCACAAGGCCCTCCACGACACCGGACCAGCATACCTGAACAGCCGACTCAAATTCCACGCACCCCAAAGGACTCTACGATCAGCCCAGCTCTCCTACGCAGTGGTCCCCCACACCAGAAAGACCAGATCGGGAAGCCGCTAATTCTCCTTCCTCGCGGCCAGAGCCTGGAACGACCTTCCGCCCCACCTCAGACAGATAACATCGCTTCCCATCTTCGCAAGAAACCTCAAAACCTGGCTCTTCGACAGACCCCATCCTTGATGGACTGGAACCTGCGAATCCCCCCCACACCCCCAGCACCTTGAGACCCTTACGGGTGAGTAGTCGCGCTTAACAAACACCTGATTTGATTTGATTTGATTTGATTTGTAACCAAGCAACTATGGGCCTTATCACCTTTGTGAAGCACCATGGTGCCAAAGTCAGACAGAAAGGGAGACATTTGAATCTCCACATAATCCCTTTCCATAGAAACTTTAGGTAATTCCTTTGCTCATAACATAAACATACTGGCACAGTCAGATATGCATCTTTCAAATCTAACTGTCTCAACCAGTCTCCTTTCCTCAAGAGATCTCTCAACATATGAATCTCTTCCATCTTGAAGTGATTGTATTGCAACCACTCGTTCAGCTCTTTCAAATTCATGACAGGTCTCATACCTGTGTCCTTTTTTTCTACAAGAAAGAGGATGCTCACAAATCCTATTGAAGTACTGTCTGCACTCTCTATTGTTCTCTTCTTTTCCAACTGCACTTCCTGATCTTCCATTTTCTCTTCATTTTTTGAAAAACACAACACCCTTGGACGCCTTACTTGAATTGGATTCTCCACAAAATCTATCCGATATCCTCTCACGGTTTGTAAAACCCAAGGATCCAAAATTATCTCTTTCCATCTGGCTGAAAAATGGGCACATTTGTCACCCAACTTTTCCACATTACACAAAGGGTCTTTTTCAGAACATACCTTGTCCTTTTCTCTCCTCTATATCTTCCTCATCCCCTCTGTCTCTGGAGATAGAAACCGGTTCTATTGAATCCGTACTTCTGATAGCCACTGGGTCTATTTCAACGCAAGAACGAAGTTCTTGTGCTTCCCAATCCACAGCCGGGGAATTGACTCCACATTCTCCCGGCCCCTCCAAAAACCTTCCTAATGTCCTTCTGAACTTTCTGAATAGAGTTAAAAGCCCCTGCATATCGGGACATCTCCTTAAAAACTCATCACAAAAAAGGAGGCCATTTGTATTTTGACCTGATTCTTTGCTTGCTAGCTTAGCTACTTTTAGATCTATTTTTATTAATAGACTCTTCCTTTGTTCTGCACACAATGCAGCATTAGTGTTTCCTAATAAGCATACAGCTCTATGGATCCACTGTTGCAATTCTAACACATCCACTGCCATCTCCTGCAGATACGCCTTTTTGCATAAATCAAATTGTTTTATTAATGGGCAAAACACAGTAAGTAGTCGGTCTTGACAACCATTTAGTCCCTTATCAAGACCACTGCTGGGGTCTCCACCAAACGTATTCAAGACTGTTATCATTTTAGTATCTAGCTCTGGCGTACACGCCACTTTGTTAGCTAGAGAAGGGCTTGGACACTTCAAGCGGAATCTAGTTTTCACCTTCTTAGGCATCTCTCATCTAATCCAAAACCCCACATGTTTAGCAGGTACCCACTGAGGAGAGAGCAGATGTTGAATAGTATGTGGGTCAAACAAGGAGTCTTCTAAAGGATCTCTGACCTGATCTAGTTCATCTTTCTCCTTGTTCTCCTTTTTTACCCTTTTCCTTTCTGTCTCTTGCTCTTTAGAGTCATTAGGATCGGACGAGCAAGAAATCACTATGTTTCCACTACAAGAAGACTTGTCACAAACAATAGATCTGTGCCCCTTTGTGGCCTTTATAGCCTTACCATTCAACTCTATTGTAGTTTCCCTTCTCTCGCCTTTCTAGTTAAAGGCTCCTTTATTCTTTTTCACTTTCTCTCTGCGGACATGTTTCTGCTTTTGGGCCACTTTTTGGCCACTTCTGCCAGTTATTTCACCACCTGTTACCTCTTCCACAGACCAAAATTGCTCATCCTGATTAGTGTTCAAAAATCTTCCTTCAATTTTTCCCACACAATCATCTATTTTCTTCCCTAACTGTGTTGCCAACAAAGAAATAGCATTATTCACACAATCCTGTACTCTGCCCTCCACTTTCCTCTCAACTACGTTAGTACCCTCCATCCTATCGAGCTTTCCTCAATAACAATAATCCACTACTTAGGAAAAAAGTATCCAACTACTATCTCAAACAATAAAATCTTTTGAATTCCTTTACTGACAAATCTCACTAATCAAAGCTGGACTGCAAATTCCAACTGCCTTCTCCTCACTCCGACGATGAAGAGATAGATAAAAAACAATCTTTTTCCACCGAAAAGATGGCTTCTGTAAAACTAAGCCTTCGACTAGCTTGGCCCAATCCAAGATGGCCGTCGTGTCATCTGATGCTACTTCGGGGATCCAGTTGATCCACACTTCATGCACCTTGGCTAGGCACGCAGACATGGTAGGCATCAACTGTACTTTTAAGTTATGTACCTGCACTTCTCGGTTTAGATCTCGAACCTATCGGAGTCCAAAAACAGAGAAAGAGCATCGCCTTAGGTTCGACTTCTCCTCCCCGTCCTGCCTCTCGATCGCCTTGGAGTCAGGCACGGGAGGAGTACAGACCGCACATGGCCATCTCACGCTCAGAATTATTTTGTGCATATGAAGTCACGCTTGAGCCTGGTACCAACTGTATTTCAGTGCAGCCCTCTCGAGCATAACAATGTTTCCCTCATAGAACGGATTATTTAGGCATTCAAGAACCTCTGTCTAATTTAAATTCCTAGGAACTTCACTAAATGTCTAATTTAATTTTATCCTAATTGTATCAAATTGCTGCAACTGCTATCCCCTCGCTTGAAAATATGTTCCCTTACAACAGAACCTCACCTTACCTGATATTCAAATTTAACAAATATGCCCCACATGCACTCTTCTCATAACATACTTATTCCCAAAAGGCCATAAAACCATTAGCATACTCGTTACATCAGACCCAAAGAGCAAATAAAATGGCAACTTATCAGTGCTGTGAGCCGCAGCAAAGAAGGAATATGGCTGCCACACAGGGAATTATATGGAGAAAGGAATGTTAATAGTTTATTGTTATAAGTTTTGTACATTGTGATGTTGCTGCTGTGAGTTTGCAATTAAAGAGGAATGCATAATATTGGCCTCCATGTCTTGCCATAAAACCACACTTCCTTAGAGAAACAACAAACCAGATTTGCCTCCATGGAGCTTTATTCACTACATAGTTACAGGCCAAAGCAGCCCCAGTGTCATAGTATGAATTGATGAATTTGCATCTTTTTTCCACATGTAATATGTGTAATATTTGCAAAAAAATAAGTAAATTATATGAATTATGCGTATGTCCTCATCTAAAAAACTCTTGCAAGATGCCTGCTCAATGTACTTTCTTTTTTTTTTTTTTTTTTTTGAAAAAGTTTTTATTGAACAATAATTCGGTTACAAGTATGGGCCTACAACCACCCGGGCCGGCCGCTAGGTACATAAGGAAATATACACATATCAAGGCTGCAGTTCGTTCCCAGGGCACTGCCCCGCAGTGGCTCAAGATAGTTCTCGAAGAACAGCAAGTGTCAGTCCAACAAGAACAGAAACAAAAGGAAAAACAATAAAAACAAAAGGCGAGTTACGAGGGATACCAGTGCGGTTCAGGCTCCCCCCGGGAAATTCCAGTCAGAACATTTGAGCAATCCGCTAAAGAGAGGAGTACCGGGAGGCCGGGGACGGAGGGGGGGGGGGGAAGGGGGTCAAGGGAGATGAACGTCCATATGTAGTTGTTACAAAAAGCGCCAGGAGCCGTCAAGGGTCAGGGGGACATGGCGATATCAGTGTCTACCAGGGGGGGCGTACAGATGCCTCCGCGATACGCATTCCATTGACCCCAAATTCTACCCCATGCCCCCGGCTTGCCACGGGCCACATACACTGTCTTCTCCCGAAACATACACCAGTCCATATTCTCCTTCCATACTGACACGGTGGGCGGCCGTTGAGCGCCCCAAAGTTGCGCTATATCCCTCTTGGCAATCATGTTCCCTAGGGCCGCCCACCGAGTCTGAGCCGCGTTGTAGTCATTGGGCTCCCACACATTCAGGACACAGCGACGCACCTCCGGCAGCAGCACAACCCCGGTGACCTGTCCCATAACCGTGTGGACCCGGCGCCAGTAGTCCGCCACCTCGCGGCACTCCCAAAGGATATGAAGAAAGGTGGCGTTGAGCCCGCAGCCTCGTTTACAGAGCCCGTCGTCGGAAAATCCCATCGCGACCAAGCGCGGACCCGTAACATACACCCGGTGGAGAATCTTGAGCTGTACCAACCGGAGACGAGCCGGAATGGCAACCTCCTTGGGGGACGACAGTGCAGACTGCCAGTCTTCGTCGTCCAATTCGACCCCATCCCCAGTCCAAGCCTCCCGAAGGCGCACCAGGAGATCCGCCCGGTGATTAATCAATTTTTTATAAATTAAAGAAATAGTACTATCAGGGACAATTCCGTCAAGTACGCGGTCCTCGAGGGGCGAGGAAACAGGGATCTTGGTCCCCTCCCCGAAGACCGAGAGCAGGGCGTGTCGAACCTGGGCGTAGCGGAAGAACTCCCTGTCGGTCAGCTCGTATTCGGCCTGGAGCACCGCGAAAGTCTTGACCGCGCCCTTGTGCCACAGGTCTCCCACTTTGCTGATACCAATCGTGTCCCACTGGTCAAACCCCTTGGTGGTCCACAAGCTGCCCAGGCGGTCGGAGGCAAACAAGGGAGTAGCACATGTCATTCGCTCACTCCAGCCCATGGCCGCAGTGGCAGCCCTCCAGGTCCGCACAGCAATCTTGGTAGGACCCGTAAGGGTCCGGTCAGCCAGGCGGGAATAAAGTGCCCTGTTGTAGTTCCCGCCGGGAAGCAGGAACTTGTCCATCTCATACGCCGGATTCAAGCCGGGCGCATACGTGGCGTGGTTAATGGCAGATAGCTGCGAGGCCCAATAGTACCTGCGAATGTCAGGAAGCGCGATGCCCCCGTCATACCAGGGGAGAGTGAGCTTGGCAAGAGCAATACGCGCCCGGCCGTTCCACACCAGTCTCCTCTGCAGGCTCTCCACCTCCCGAAAGTAGGCCACTGGGATAACGTCGGAGGAGTTCTGGAGTGCATAGAGGAACCTGGGAAGGGACATCATTTTAAACAGCGCGGCCCGACCCAGCGGGGACAGGGGCAGCCTGCACCACCGGGCCGTGTCCTCACGCAGTCGCCGAAGTGGACGCAGAAGATTCTGCTCGTAGCGAGCCACCGGGTCCAGCGAAACGTATATCCCCAGGTACTTAAAGCCGCTCAGAGATATTTGAATCGGGAGCCGAGGCGGCAGGAGAGGAGGACCACCAGCGATGGGATAAACGCAGGATTTAGACCAATTGATCGTGAGACCCGAATTGTTCCCAAAGGAGGTCAGAACGTCAAAGAGGACGTTGAGTGACTGCCGCGGTGAGGTGAGATACAGGAGAATGTCGTCCGCATACAGCGAGACCCGATCTTCAAAGCCCGGGCCCCACCGGATCCCTCTAAGCGAGGGCTCCCAACGGAGCCAGGCAGCGAGTGGCTCCAGGGCGAGAGCAAAAAGCAACGGGGACAACGGGCACCCCTGCCTCGTGCCCCTGCCGAGGGCAAAGGGCCGAGAGACCCGCCCATTCACCACCACTTGAGCCATGGGTCCCGTGTAAAGGAGCCTCACCCAGCCAATAAATCCCTCTCCAAAGCCGAATTTATCCAAGACGGCCCAGAGGAATGGCCACTCAATAGTGTCAAATGCCATCGTGGCATCCAAAGAAACCAGCACGGCCGGTTCGGTGAGGAGCTCCGCCCTGGCGAGGACCCCGTGCAGACGCCGCAAGTTAAGAGCGGTGTTGCGGTGCGGGATAAAGCCGCATTGGTCCGGATGAATAAGGTCGCACATGACACTCAACAATCGATTGGCCAGGACTTTCGCCAGGATTTTAGGCTCCGCATTAAGCAGTGAAATAGGCCGGTAAGAGGTACAGCGGTCACGCGGCTTGCCCTCCTTGGGGAGAACGACTATAGTGGCCAAGCGCTGGTCAGCCGGGAGGGAACCCGCCGCAAGAGAGTCGCGGAACATGCGGCTGAGGAAGGGCGCAAGCTTATCAGGACGCAATTTGTATAGTTCAATGGGCAGACCATTAGGACCCATAGCCTTGCCCGAGCGAAGGGAACGAATCGCGGTCGCTATTTCATCCGACGATAAGGGGGCGTCCAGCCGCTCCCGGTCCTCAACGGACAGGCCGGGCAGAGCAATATCTCTCAGTAGGAGGCGAGAGTCATCCTCGTCCCTGTCAGTCACCGGGGAGTACACCGCCCGGAGGTGGTCAGCGAAGCATTCCACAATCTCCTCCGGCTCAGTCACACACACACCATCCGCAGCACGCAACTCGGGGACCACACGATTCACTCTCTCCTTTTTGTCCAGCCATGCAATCAACTTTCCCGCCTTGTCCCCCGCGTCATACAATCGGCCCTGCTGCTCCCTATACATAGTTTTGGCCGCGTCAGTGACCAGGGACCTATATTCGAACTGTTTCAGGCTAAGGGCATGTAGCCCGTCCGGAGTAACATTCGCCTCCAAGGCCGACTCCAGCCCCGAGATGTCAGTCTCCAGCTTCACCACCGCCTCGCTCCTAACCTTCTTGGCCACCACTATCTGGGCGAGGGCGTGTCCACGTATAACAGTTTTAAAGGCTTCCCAAAGGGACAACGCAGACGACACCGACCCCTCGTTTTCACTGAAGTATTGGTCCATGGCCTTAACCAGGCTGTCACGAGTCACAGGGTCCCGCAGGTACCAGGGGTTAATGGGAGCTATCCGCCCTGCGGACCGCGACCCGGTGTCAAAGACAAGCCACAGCGGAGAATGGTCGGAGATACCACGCGCCAGGTGTCTGACCTCTCGAATCCGACCAGTCTGCGCCGCGGGCATAAGGAAGTAGTCTAACCTGGAGAGACTCCCATGCGCCCCCGAATGAAAGGTGAACTGGCACTGGGTCGGATGCATTAGTCTCCAACTATCCACCAAGCCGAAGGTCTCCAACATCCCACCCAGCCATGACTGGGCAGCGGGGAGGGTCCTCGGTGGGTGACGGTCCAGTTCACCCGAAACCACAGAATTAAAGTCCCCGCCCATGAGCAGGAGGCCGTCCGGGAGGTCAAGCAGCATTCGACCCAAATCAGTAAAGGTGGAGTTCTGGAGGCCCGGGGGGACGTAGACTGAAACCAGGGTAAGGGGCTGCCCCTCCCACCTCCCAATCAGACACACATAGCGCCCTCTGTCATCCGAGACTATCCTCGTGATCTCCACCGGAAGGGAGGCTCGCAGGAGAATGCCCACCCCCCTGGAGCCAGTTGTGAAACCAGAATGGGCTACGAGGCGGTATCCCCCCCTGTTCATCGCATGGCAGACATTGCCGACCAAATGCGTCTCCTGGAGAAACACCACATCAGGGGTCAAACGACGCAAATATTGCAGTACAACACCCCGCTTAATACGGTCCCCCAACCCATTGACGTTCCACGACATAAGCCTCAACCCGTCTCCCCCCATCCCCTCCAATAGATCAAGAGGCCCCCAGCCCGCAGCACCGCTCCCAAATATGGATAAAAATCAATACCTCGCCCTGTAAACAAAAAACACACAACTAAACAACCCCTCTTCCCCCCCAACCCCACCCCAAGTCCAACGCCCCCCACCCTGCACCCCTGCGGGCCAAAGACCCCCCCCAACTTGCAGTGTGCCTGTCGCCCCACTAACCCCATTCTACAAAAAGACCCCGGAGGAGGAAAGGGACCCGAACCCGCCCGCACCCCTCACGGGTCCTGGTAAAACACAGTATGCAAAAGAAGTAAGACCCAACTGTACAGTGCAAAACCGCAAAAGCAAGGACCAAAGGTCAGTCTAAGGGGACCCGTCACCTGCGGTGCCCCCAGAGGGCCCGGGCCGGCCACCCCCGTCCGGCAGCGAGTCCAGCCAGTCACTTGCGGCCACAGGAGTGTCAAAAAAGGCTGTCCGCTCTCCATGCTCCACTCGAAGTTTCGCCGGGTAGAGCATCGAATACTTCAGGCCTAGCTCGCGGAGACGGCGCTTCACCCCCTGGAATCCCATCCGCTGTTTCTGGACCAGTTGCGTGAAGTCCGGGTAAAAGTTGATGGTCGAGTTCTCGTAGCGGACCGGGCCACGGGTCCGTGAAGCCTGCAGAATAGCATCGCGGTCCCTGTAGTGGAACAGTTTAGCCATGATAGGCCTCGGGAGGGCCCCCGGCCGCGGCCGGCCGCCCGGAACTCGATGGGCCCGCTCCACAGCGAAGAATTTGCTTAGGCCAACCGGGGACAACTGTTGCAGGATAAGTTCCTCGACCACGAGGTCCACCGGGCGGCTGTCGGAGGACTCCGGTACCCCAATGATGCGGATATTGTTGCGTCGGGCCCGGCCCTAGAAGTCCTCAAGCCGCCGGGCCATATGGTCGTTGACCACTCTAATGTCCCCAAGCGCGGCCCGCAGATCCGACACCTCCGCACCCAGGGTGGAGGTCCGTGTATCAAGGGCCTGGACCTTCTCGTTGGTTTTAGAGAGGTCGGCCCGAATCAGGGTGACGTCGATCGCGACAGTGTCGATCTTACGGGCCAGGGCCTCATATTGCGTCGCGATAGTTTCCCTGATGCCCTCGATGGCACCCATAATGTCCTGTAGGGAAGGTTCCGCAGCGACGGTCGTGCCTCCCCCCGCAGCATCCGGGGAAGGGCCAGCAGCGCCAGGGGACCCCCTGCCCTGGGTATAGCGGTCCATGTTGTTGCTCTGGACCGCTCCTCCGCGCAGTGAAGCCTTGGTCTTGCGCCCCTCCGGACCCCCTTTGCCCGCCATGTGAGCGCAGTCACTCAATGGGACCTCCGATCAAGGGGTGCGCGGGTGCCAGCGAAAGGACCACAAACTGTCGGTGTAGGGGTCGGAGGCGTCAGACCCGCCAGTAGCAGATGGAAGCAAACCTCGGGCAGAGGCCCAGGAGGCACCTCGCCACCTCGAGCACGCACGCCAGCTGATCTCCTGAAGGCCAAAACCGAAACCGAAAGTGCTGAATCGGTAACTGGCACCGCGCTGAGGCCGCTGTTGTTCAATTGCAGCCCGGCCCCACGGGTCACCTTCACCCCGGCCACCTCCGTCGGGTGGGTCCCAAAAGTTCCGGCGACGATAGCTCAGGATTCCCAGGTCCGATTAGAGTTTTGAAAAGAGATATATAGTCAGCTGGTCTTCATCTCTCAGATTCCATACACCAAATCAGGATATTCTCAGGATTTATTCCGAGGAGCAGAAAGGGTCCGGGGAGCCCTGTGCTCACGCGACCATCTTGGATGCGCGCTAGGCTCCTCCTCCTGCTCAATGTACTTTCAGTACAGTTTCTAAATTCCCAGTCTCCTGCAAGAGAAAATTACATGTAAAGCATAAGGGGAAAAGTCATTATTATGAAAAAAATACATACCACTAAAATCACAAATTAACAATGATTGCTCTTGTGTACAGAAAAAGCACCTGAGGCTACTTAAAGTGAACATAGATCTCAAATCCCGAAATCGTTGCGGACAGTTTTCAGTTTGAAAAAGTTTGGAGTTTTTTGGCTAATATATTCATTTTTGCTCTCTCCTGGAATATTTACTAATGTTTCATGCAATTCAGGGTAGCAAGCGAAGTTACAGTGCTGCATTGCATGAAACAGAGAGAGCAGAAATGCCTCATATTTACAAAGATTTGGAGATTTTCTGCTCTCTCCTTACGCTGGCAAACAACCTGGTGCCTAGCTCCAACGCAGACAGCCTTGCATCATAGTTCAAGAGTGCCTGCGTTACAGGCAGGTTTGTTTTCATGCAGGAAAGGGGATCTTCCTGCACAAAACCAATCCTTTGAGTCATTTTTCTCTTTATATGTGTGATACAGAATGCATCATGCCTAGGAAGAGGAAAAATGTTGTTCCTCTCCTGATACCATCCTTTGGGAGGATTACTGATTTGATGCAATCCCAGGAGTACAAACCTCCGTAAATCAGAAATTGCATCAAATCCTTGGCTCAATGCATGGGAATACCCATGCTCCACCATTGGAAAGCCTATCAGTTCCAAATTAATGTAATGCAGTTCAAGCGACTGTCTTGAGTATCATTTCTTTACAAACACATGCAATTTGGCACAAATTCCCCCTTTCATGGCTTCTTACATTCTACTGAAGTCTTTGCATTGACCTTGTATTTCCTTGTGCAATGCAAGGACAACACCAAAGCTTAGCAAATCTTGGCCTTTGTTTCATTCAACACAGCACAGCACAGCAACTTTGCTTGCTGCCTTGTGCTGCATGAAACACTAGTAAATATGCCACTCCATCTTCTAACTGACCAGATCAGCTACCGAATATTCCTATGATCCAATAAATGAAGCTAAGGTAATATTCAGCAATAAGGTAAACAACATGGTTCTTCAAACCTGAATAACTGTGAAAAGGACGGAATTTCTTAATGAGCCCTCTCTGCATCCCAAATTTTTCCTAAAGTTCGTGAAGGGCAATATCCTCCAGCAAGAGGTTCAACCACTGAATACCAGTGAATACATTGAACTTGGGCTGCATTCAGTGTCAAACTAGATAACAGACGTTATCCCTGAAGAATAATTAGAAGGGATTTGTATGCCAATAATCCCAAGTTGCTCCAATGAGAGAAATAACCATCTTCAGAATACAACACAGTTAAAGATGTAATGATAAATCCCTAAGTATAACTGAATCGCTGGTGGTGTTGGTACTTTAGTGCTACCTGCAAGAGAGGCTGTCCCCATAACCGTCCAGGCTTCTGCATCTTCATCTAAAGGCTTCCATATATGCTCTTCACACAATGAAGCAGACCCTTGTCTGGCCCTTAAATGTCTATGCCTTCCTGAGCCAAACATAGCGGTTGAATATAGGTTGTGTCTTTATCAGTGGCGGCTGGTGACATTTGAAAGAGGTAAGGCATAAATGTTGGGGATGAGTGGCCTGTGGCGAGCAAGCGTAGCAAGCGAGCCCTACTGGCATAAGGGGGATTCCACCTTATTAAAAGTTTGAAAAAACAGTTGGGAAATGGTGCATTTTTAAGCAAATCTGAGAAAGCAAGAAGGTTAATAAAGCACCTCAGAGTTTCTCTTCTCCACCTTAAAGTCTTGGCTATCCCTCAGCCTCCCTCTCCTCTACCTCCAAGCCTCTGCTCTCTCTCCTCTACTTCCAAGTTTCAGCTATCCCTCTGTCTCTCTCTCCTGCACCTCTACGGCTCTGTGTTCTCTCAGTCTCTCTTTTCAACTCAAAGGCTCTGCTCTCTCTCATTCTCTCCCTTCTCCACCTTCAAGTTTCTGCTCACCCTCACGCTCTCTCTTCTTCACCTCCAAGTTTCTGCTTTCCCTCAGCTTTTTTCTCCTCCAACTCTAAGCCCCCACTCTACCTCAGTCTCACGTTCGCAAGACTCTGCTGTCCAACATATCAGGCAAGAAAATGTATAGTGTAGAGTACACATGCCCTTTACACACACACAAACAAATTCCCTTCTGTTACTTTAGGGCTGCTTGCTCTCCTAACCCTCCTCAAGTAGGAAATACACCCATCAGCTGCCTGTACTGAGAGAGAGAAAGAGAGATTGGTGCTGTTTTGTGTGTGGTTGGAGCCGATGGGGGTGTGCGCATGATTGGACCTTGTGTATGTAACCAGAGCCGAAGCATGTCATCTGTAGTTTGGTTGTGTGTAGGTATCGGAGCCCTTGTTTGTCATCCAACGGATATGTGTCATGGGAGCTAATGAGTGTGAGCATGACTTGAGTGCCTGATCAGAGCTGACTCGCACTCCGAGCCCATTAGGCGATTTGCATCGGGCCCGAGTGAGGAGTAATGCCCCTGCTGTTGCGCTCTCAGCCACAACCGTCTCTTAATGTTTTCTTCACAGAGCAGGCTGCGGCCTCTGCTGAGTCACATACAGCGAGTGAGGTGATGGGAGTATGGCATGTGCATGTCCCCATTGTTCATCCGCACGTTCACGCATGGAAACATTAGACTTTCGCAGCAGCTCATAGACGTGAGCTGAATGCTGCAGACTATATGATGGAACATAAATATGTTTCTATGAGCATCACTGTGCAGGTGCATGCAAATGAGTAACCAACGCTGTCGCCGCCACGTGATTAAAGTGGCTAAACCCCGTTTAGGTCCTGCTGTCTCGCTACCAACAGCATTTTACTGTGTGTTTTTGGAATTGGTGTCATGGAGGTAACACACATAACCTGAGCCCACCCCTGGAACCGGGCAGGAGTCCCAGGCACAATGCACAGCAGTGGCCTGTTTGAGTATCACAGGGTCTCCCTAATAAACAGTCACATTAAAGCAGTACGGTCCACCAATTTGAACAACACAATGTCAGTGCTGCCTTAATTAGCCGCTGCCTCTCCAAACGCAGCACTATAATACGTGTCTGAAATAACTGGCAAAAGCAAATCAATATTTTGGCATTCAGACGTTATTTGCAGATAGCATGCAATCTACTAAAAGTTGAGCTACTGGAACTCTTAGTTTCAAGATACGAACACACGTCTTGCTGAAAATAAAAACATTGTGGGGAGTCGCAGCTCGCAATACTGGGGGGAGGTTTAAAAAATAAAGTAAGAAAACTTACCTGACCCGCGCTGCCTCTGCTGCTGGGGTCCCGCGTTGGCGCCTTCAACGACTTCTGCGTCACTGGAGTGGCTGGCAACCCCTCTCAGCCAATCCAGACGCTGCTCCAGCAGCGCCAGGATTGGCTTGAGCAGGGATACTCCCTGCCCATTAGGAGACCGGGGTCTGCGGCATGAAGAAACCCTCGCTCTCCTAAGGGGAAGGCTAGGGTGCATGTTCGCGCTGGTCATAAGAATTACCAAAACCGAACATGCGCACTATTGCTGTCCAGTGCACTGTCACTCAAACCCTGAATGCTGCCGCAGCCCCACCCCCTTCAGCGTCCCCCGTTCTACTTCTGACGCTAATTCCAATCAGAAGTATTGATTGGAATTAGCGTCCGAAGTAGAAAGAAGAATTTGTGTTTGTTATTCGCAATTTATTAAAACGATCGATGGATGGGGCCATGGCATTAGTGGGGCAATGCCCCAATGAATGCACCACCGCTGGTCTTTATAAGCTGAGACTACCAGGAGAAGTAAAACAATGGGTAGGGTGATAAAAATATATATAAATGCTTACATAATTCTATTGATTTACGAGGGATGAGGGACAAGGGTCTGTTCTTGGGGTTATAATTTTATAAACAAAGGCATTTCCATCCTTCATCTAGTCTCGTTCATATGCAGTAATTCTGAGTTATTTGGTTGAGGTCAGATCAATAAAAAGTTCTGTTTTTTAATAAATTATCATTTTGGTTTGATTGAAGGCTTGTTGAGATATTTAGGACTTGATTTAGGATTTGGAGTACAGATAGTCATTTCTTCATTATGGAGCAACTGATAAGCCCATTAGGCTTCCGAAATACCCTCAGCTTTATTTAAAGTTGGTGCTGAAGTAGTGTTGTTCGTCATGACAGAGTAGGATCCATCAGTCGATAATAAGTACTCTGTCTTCAGTTTCCATGTCATCAGTTTCCAAGTCCATTATCAACAGGTACAACTCCTTCAGCAATGGTATGGTGTACACCTGTCCACCTTATTGAGTTTTCCACCACCTGAAATGAGCGGGAGAACATCACACACAAAAAAGTACAGCAATGTTGAGCATGTTTTCAGACAGCAGCTCACGCAGCATGACAGGCATGTCCGTTAACAACCACAAAGTTGCTCTATATCAACTTATCAATCACATCTGCGCCTCACACTACAAAAGCTAACATTATAACCCCACAACCATTTACCACACTCACTTCACACCAGCAGCACATCCACTTCAATACTTTTGGTAGTTTTTTGTCGCCAAAATACTCATTATATTTTAGTAAACAATCTTTAAACTGATATTTTTGTAAAAATATATTGCTTACCTTAATATTGCATCAGTGATCCCCACTAAATACATAATTGTAATATTCACCTTATGAAAGGGATTTTTTAATTTGGTTGTTACGGTAGTCCACTACAAGTAATGAAGTCCGTAACCTTTTAGGTGCAGGCAGTTTTCAAGGTGAGCTCAAACTCTGGTTGCTATGGCACACAGCAAACAGGCTTAACCTAAGGATAATGGGCCTGATTCACAAACTGCACTTTGTAGTACATTTTGTACAAAACACACTACAAAGCGTAACTTTGCCTACACTTATATATGCCAAGCTCTCCGGCCCATCAGCAGAGTCTCTGCACAAGTAATAATAGATTTAGTCGTAAATGTGGGATGAATAAATGGGAGTGGGTGGGAAAAGAGGCAATCTGATTACTAAGGGGGGTGGAATGAGGGAGGAGTAAGATGGGGGTTTAAGGAGGGCCAGGGAGGGGGTTTAAGGAGAGATGTCATCCATTTACACTAGAGTATGCCAATTGCATTACCTTGGAGGTGGAGACATGACACTTACATTTTTTCAGTAAGGTGACACTTTTAGTGCCCGATTCACAAAGGTAAATTTACACTTTTGGGTAATTTATGATTGCTATTCACAAATATATTTTTCTAGTAGTTTCTTTATGACTGCAGAGTCTCTGCACATACAAATATAAGACTGTCCTATCTTTTTATGTGCAGAGACTCCACAGTCATAAAGATACTACTTGTAAAATACCTTTGTAAATAGCAAACAATCGCAAATTTACACAAACGTTTAAGTTTACCTTTGTAAATCAGGTCCAGAGTTTGTGAATACACAAATTGAAAACTCACTACAGAATGTAATTATATTCTATAGTGTAACTTACCTTTGTCGGGCCCATTGTGCAGGGCATTTGGAAGCAACACAACAGTAAAAAGTCAAATACACAGCACACTAAAAGCCACACTGAAGTTTTAAAAATATTGTAAAATGTAATAATCAAAATGACATCAAAACAACAAAAGTATAATAAATTGATCCAGAGATATTATTTTTTAAAGTTACAGATAAGTATAGCACTAAAAAGTCCCCAAAAATATGCAGGGCTAACAATTCTCTTTTTATTTTTTACCTTGTTTTGTTTATTTAAAAATACTCTATAGTTATAAATTTGCTTTGTATTTTCCTATATTACAGTGTTCACTTTATTCCTCTTTTGGGACTCCATAAATATGTTTCACATTGTCTGAAGTCAAGTCTGTCTGCTTTGTGTCATACCTACAGCAGGTGGGCGTAGGGGTGTACATCTCTGGTTAATTTAGCAAGTTTGAAGGTTCACCATAACAAGGGTTATTAATATTTCTTGAGGTGGGCAGTCATCTATGACAACTAAGAATGCATATTCTTGCATTAATCTGTTTAATGTTTTGAAATAAACATTTTCAGCAACATCATTCTTACTATTTTTGTTGTGAGGAATGTCCTCTACTAAATATTTTTTCAGGCTAGGATGGGTTACACATTTGCTTATTTAATAAAATATGACAAAATAAACTAAGACTTTCTTAAGGATTATGCTTTACAGAAATTTGCAAAGACACACTTTAATACCTGCTGGGACACAAGACTCAACAGAGCTGGTTCCCTTACACACTTGCATCCCTAAGCTATGAAGCCACATTTCAATCTATAGCACTCACTATGGCCTGCATTTAAGACCTGATCATGAGTTTGTCAGTCAGACTGTCAGAGAACTGCTTCTGCATCGTCTACACCACTGCCGCGCTGGCAATCTACCGGCCACCATATTATGAGTTGTGCTGTTTGAATTTCCGACCGAGCACAACATAATCCTTGGTGTTTGTCTTATGCTAGCGTAGTATGAACACCAAGGTTGATGCTGTACTAGCATAAGACAAACAAAAAGGTTGAGGTTGTGCGAGCACAACATCAACCTTGGTGTTCGTCCTATGCTGGTCCTTCGTTAAAATGTAAACATGCGAAGAGCCATGTTGAGAAGGGGCTGGGCCTGAGGTGTTCCAATCTCATTACCTTTTGGTCATAGACACTGCTTCAGTACCCTTCCTATGTCTAAATTGCCATTCAAGGCCATTCGCCAGATCACTTCTGTAAGAAAAGGAGCCGACGACCGAGCCGGGTGACATCCAGGATGGGAAGAACAATCGTGAAACGGAGGTGCAGTTCAACAAGAGGGCGGCAGCAACGTCTTCCTTCCATTCCTCTGGGGCCCACATAGAACAAAAAAGAAGATGGGAACATAGTTCTCTTTGTACTGGAAGCAAATAGCTGACCGGTACCGCAATAGAACTCAGGGGACAGCAACTAGAACTCAGGGTACCGCAACTATTTAGGGGATAGTCCTCCATCTGATCTAACCGACATTAAGGGATTCTCTGAACATAACTTTCTGAACAGTCCTGATGACAGTGGCGCAGAGAGACTGAAACATGTAGACCTTAACCTCATTACTAGATGCGATGTATACATTACACATTCACTATAGGCATCCATTTTTCTTTTAACCTTACCTTTGCCTAACCTTAATTAAAATTCTCAACACTAGACAAGAGGTAATTTTGGATCACTCATTCTGTTGCAAATCCCCCCGAAAAAATCTCTTTGATTGAAAGAGATGACCTTCCCAAATGCATGTTGCCAACAGCTATGGTAGACTAACTGTTTGTCAAGTATTGCTAAAGTGAGATTTAACTGACTACAACTACCATGAGGCTTTGTGAGTGCAACTCTAACCAAGATGCTACACTCCTTTTGCCCCTTCTCACTTTTCTGCCACGTTATTACTGATCTACACTAGTCACGCAGCTTACCATTTGTCAAGTGATGCTAAAGTGACATTGAACTGACTACAACTACCATGAAGCCTTGTAACAGAAACTCTAACCAAGATGCTACACTCCTTATCCCTCTTCTTACTTGTCTGCCATGTTACTACAAATCTACACTAGTCAAGCAGCCTTCCATTTTCAAGTGTTGCTAAAGTGACATTGAACTGACTACAACTACCATGAGGCCTTGTGACTGCAACTCTAACCAAGATGCTACTCTCCGTTTTCCCCTTCTCACTTTTCTGCCATGTTACTACTGAATTACACTCATCATGGACTATGCAATGTACAGAAAATGCCCTGCTCAGATAAACATATGAATACTGTGCTTGATGGTGTCCTTGTCTCATCATCTGAAACTATTAATGGCATGAGTGACACCATAACAACTGTGTACCCCTAATATATATGAGCCATGAAGGAAACGCAGCTGATTAGTAGTGCCAGGTGACCCCTTGACACTGCACTTTTCACACAATGAACAATACTAAATATATATCCAAGCTGGGTGTTTGACTGTATTAGACACAACTAAGCCGTGGAATGGATACATACACATGGGATGACTACATTGTGTTTGTGCTGTGGCAACAAATGATGGATGTAATGCTGAATAAATCAAACATTTACCCTCAGTCAAGTGATCGGGGTTAAATCCATTGTTCTTTTGCTCACTACACCATCCAAGTTTGGACCCAAACATATGCAAATCAGTCTTGACCCTGCTCCCTATGGGAACAGTCTAGCCCCGACTGCCAAGCCTGATCCTCCATGGACCAGAAACAAGCATCCTAAGACCAGTTTCGGGGTATCACCCCTCATCAGCCAGGCTAGAACGAATCCAGTGGCCCAGTGAGCAGGTTACCCACGTCTGAGCCTACCCACCCCTGATGAGGAGTGATACATAGATACATATTGAACTTCATTTCACTGCTTCTTTTCTATTTTCATAGGCTACAATTTGCCTCTTAATTTTAGAGTGTAAGCATTAGGTTGGTTGCATACATTGTGTGGCACCTACATAGGGCAAGCATGTAATGGATTGTGGGCCCCTGTACTTTGTGGAGAGAAGTCTACCATTGAAATGTGTGATGAGGGAGATTTCTACTTGTGTTACATGCATATCCCTATTCAGGGCTCAAGTCCATAGTAGCTACATTGAGTTCTGAAATCACATAATTGTATATGTGGATTGTTATGTATAAGGTTCGTACCACTAGCCATGTCTGTATGATGTTAGAAGCAGTTGCGGGTGATGTTAGCCAAGTGTACCGTCCCACTGATCACTCAGCCAATATCAGATTTTGAAAAACAGTTGTTTGGGAGGTAGCTATATATCTGAGGGCCCTGTATCCATGGGTGTTCCCTGAAAGTGTTATTTGTCCCACTAGTAGCCCTGATAACTGTTATATGGATGAATGAGGCAGGGTGACTGAGGTGACCCCCTGACCTGATACTTCTTTCCATTGATTCACAGTGTCAATGTGTGTCTGTCACTAATGCCTGTCCCCTTACTCACACAGGTCTGTTGACACCTTTGTAATAGTGTTGCTTCCACTGTACAGGCCTATTGTATATCTGTGACATGAACATTGTAGATAGTAGGTTACTTTTGAAGATATTGAGAAATGTGAATTATCTGTTTGGCTACAATATACCCTATCACATAACACATGCAATGGTATGTTGATTGTCTTCCCTGTTACAGTGCCTCATATGGTAAAAGGGGTGTCCTGTGATGGTTGTACAAACAACACAATCTTATGTTGTCCTACTAGGATACTTAAATAAGTAGTCCACGTGCCCACACAGCCAGATGTAGCTCTCAGTGTCACACATACCAGCTCTTAGCTTGTGACCTTAGTCTGAGGATATTGTGTATACTATGGTACTCGCCATTATGCACCATATTCATCAATGCAATGAGCCTGACAGGAAAGATGTCTGGACAGTCATGCACAGGTAGGTTACCCTTCAGAAGGTAAAAGATTGGTGTGTTGTGGCTGATGGTACCTCACATCACATTCCATGTAGGATAGAGCTGATCTACTTGATGTTAGTGGTTTGCATCAGTCAATGTAGGTCATGACCAAGGTTGAGGTTAGTCATCTGATGACCACAAAAGTGTTTATCCATGCTTTAGTTCTGCATAGCATGTGACAAGGACACATGTAATATGTTGACTCTTGATGAAGGCTTATGCTAGATGTCAACATGATGTGTATCAAGCTGACAGCCATCCCCAAACTCCCAGTTACAATCTGTTCCGACATCAATTGCATCCATACAGGTCAACGCCCATCAGAAGATGGCCATTTGGAGAGCCATCACCCGGAAGGTGTGGACCCTGGGGCTCTACCACCGGCATGGTGCCCACTGCAGAAAGATGTGGGAGGACCTGAGTTGCTGGATTTGGAAGATCATGGTGTTCCATCTGGGGAAGTCCTCCCAACATGGGAGGGGCACGCATCAGACCCTGACCACCCGGATGGCCCCGCATAATGTCAGTTGCCTACCCAGACCTTGATGGGCAGTTGAAGGCACAACAGCAGTGACTAGGGGGGAGTCCGGCCAGAGTCAGACATGTCATGTTGACAACTTTGAGTGTTACAGACAGGCATTTCACCAACCATATGTGTGGTGGCCCATGTGCCACACACAAGCTGAGTCATTGTTAGTGTAAGTGTGATAGTATGAGCATGTTGCTGTGTTGTGTCTATTGTCTTTCTGACCTGGAAGATAGCAGAGTCCTATCCACATCCAATTATCTCTTTTTGAGCAGACACCTGGTTGAGTGAAGTGAGTAATCATCTCATGTTCTCAGTAAATCTGGGTGACAATTGTACCACACAGGAAACTGGTCATGCTTGTATGAGGAGTGATGTACCCTCACTATTGTCTCTTATGTGATGGTAGCCCCATTGCATGTGACATGACTTGGAGTTCACAGTACATGTAGTGACTGTAAAACAGTTCCCATTCGTAAGTACTGAATATACATTGAATATGCAGAGCAAACTTCACTGGTGCCATCAGCACTAGTGGCTACATGTTGGCCAGTGTGCATTTGACAGTTGATGGTTCCTCTACAAAAGTGTTTCAAAACACTCATTCACTGACAGGTGACATGCATGAGAGAATAAGATGTAGAACTGTGGGAATCATATGTTAGTGTCTACACTGATCCTTTCAAGGCAATCTGAGTAAGCAATACCAAAGAGTTGTGTGATGTGCCTGCCCATTGAGACTCTAGTGATCCCTAATCTTCATGTCATAGAGGTTCAGGGACACCCAAAACCTTCAAAGGTGTCTCAGCTTGTAGATATATTATCTATGACTGGCGTCATCACGTGTACCAAGCAGGATTGAAGATGTTTATATGGCTATACAGTGGCATGTGCTGTGTGAATTCAGAGTAGATCTCTCCCAATTGATTGGACTTCAATGTTTTCAGGGAACTTTATCTGCTAAATGTGATACATGTGACACATAGGTAAACTATATGTGCACAGCTGTCATTTGACTTTTCAGGTAGTGTACATATGATGTAATTTTGAGTGCAAAGTGTCATCAGTGTGGAAAGAGCATTTGCATGTGACATGATGTCTGCCACAACAATAAATGATGGTACATTGGTGTACAACTTGATCCTCATGACATCCTGATGTGTCAAGAGTAATAGTTAGAATTGTTTGATTCTGGGCCTTGTTTGAGTATTGTGTAAATATAACACTTGGATCCATCCTATTTGGTTACTACTCTTTACAATGGTATGTAACAAGTGCCACAGTATGCAATGTGATCAACTATCCTAGTATGGACATGAGGATGGAGTGTAGAGCATTCCATCAATGCATTTGGGCCTATCTGGGGTTATGACATGAGATGACCCAACTGTTTGCAGGTCATGTAACATGCATGCATATGCTTATGCTCAATTAGAAACCTATGGAGTGAACCATAAAGGTGGTGTGATATGTGGTCTTTTTCAATGTTTTCTGTGGATTTGTGATGGTCAGGTGTGGAAATGCAGTTGCAATAAACCCATGTTACATGTCATTTCAGATACATCCAGGGCAAGCAGGGGAGAAGGGGAAAACATCAGTGAGGACAAAGCTGGTCGGTTCTGGACGTGATACATCAGACACGGAGGGACCCTTTGACCAGGAGAGTGACAGGAGTTCCCCGGAGGACATCAGCCAAAGCTCATCATCATCTGAGTCATCCTCTGGTGGATAGTCCTGAGTGGTGGGGTACCCAAAAGGATCAGTTCCACCTTCATCCTTGTCTGCCACTCCCAGTTCCATCGCCACCCTCTCTGTTGTCCTCCCACAAGTTGGCCATTCCCGCTCCCCTAAGAAGGGAGCAGTCTCCTTCGCTCCAGGTACCCCAGTCGCTGCCCCTGTTAGCCCCACTGCCCTGAGTGAGGAGGCTATTGACCTGCTGAGGAGCATCTCTGTGTGTCAGACTGGAGAGCTGAATGGCCTCCAGGAGCAAGGCAACAAGCTGACCCAGGTGGTGGCCTGCCTGGAAGGCATTCACACTACCATATCTGGCCTACAGTGAACTTTTCAGGCTTTCATCTCCTCCCATCTTAGCCTTCCAGCCCCCTCCTGCCCCCTCCCCATGCCCATTCCCTATTCCCTTTTTCTTTCATATCCCAAGCATACACACAACTAAGCATGCACACAGACGCAAGCACCCCACACAAATGCAAGACTTCAAAAAGCTCAAACACACATGCACACATCAGAAATTTCCCTCACCACCCCCACCACCCCCAGAATACCCCAATGCACCATAACAATACATACAGAGCCTCCCCAGACACACCCATACCCACAGACACCTCATTTACACCAACAGACCCCTCCAACACACCCAGCATTCACACAGACACTGCACCAACAACCACAGAGCTCTCCACAACTCCCAAATCCCGAGACACCGCACCAACAGCCACAGACCCCTTCACAATACCCATATCCCCAGACACCGTACCAACTCCCAAAGACCACTTCACAGCACCCTAATCCCTAGACACAGCACCAACAGCCACAGACCCCTCCACAACACCCATATCCCAGACACCAAATCAAAAGCCACAGACCCCTACACAACACCCCCACCAAAAAACACAAATGCTCACAGTCTCCCACTCAATAGACAGCAACACACCACATAGTACAGACAGCAGAGCCACTCCCTCTTCCTCCCAATCAAAATTCCATACTGAACACCCTACCCTTTTTCCCTATGCATCTGACATATTTGCTCTTGCCTGCGAAAGCCAACCCCACCCTTTTCAAAGTCCCAAACTCCCCACCCACACTCAAACCCACCCCTTCTACTTCCCAATACGCCCCATAACAACAGCAGCCCTAACCCCTGTACCCAACCCAAAAAAAGAAAACAATGAAAACAATGAAAACAACCACCTAAACCCGGCCGCAAAGCTCCCAAAATCAAAAAACCCCATGCCCAAGGACAAACCCACCCCTCCATAAACCTCTGCCCCCTCCTTCCCAAATACCATCTTCAAAGTGCCTGCAATGCCCAATGGATACCCCTTTGTGAGAAGGTTCCCTGGCAGTGTCAATAAGGGCACATTTGGTGGCACAGCAATGTGCTGTGGCACATGGACAATGAATGGACTGGCCATTGACCCTTTTTTCTTTTTTGGATTGCTTTAAATCCATTCATTAAAAACGATTGTGGTTTGGAAGACATTAGTACTGCAATTACTTTCCTATTTATTTGATGTTATTGTTTAGTTAATGAATTGTGAGTACAACTGTGCTTGTCCGATCCCTGATTGCTGATCTAGTCGAAGTAGTTAGTATGATGTGACCTTGGAGCCAGTGCTGGAGTTAGACAGGAAAGGGGAAATTTTAAATGGATGTCTATGTGGTTTGACATACTAATGGGGCAGATACTGCATTGGTTGACATGTTATGTGGTAAGTATTTCAGCTTGGCCTGAGCATTGTCAACATCATTTAGGTTGCACCTCTCCCTATGATGTAGGTTGGATATGTGTTTGATGTGTTGAAGTTAGATATTTGCATATCCATGCACGGAGGGTGTCAACTTGTCCTACCTTTGTGGAGTTCTGCATGCACATGTGTCCATTTTGCTGTGTGTACCATACAGCAACTTCATCTAGATGTGTCCCACATGATGTTCATGTGGTGTTTGCTTTCATAAGTTGCACTTACCTATTGCCTACACATGCATGGGACATGCATGGGACGTGGTCATGCTTTTGGTTGTCCCTGATATACTTCAGTTCTCAGGTGCAGTGCACATGGATTATGTCAGGCATGTGCAAAATCTACTTTGCCCTAGTGCCCCAGCCTTTCAGAGTTCCCCTTGACGGAGGCATAGCTATCCTGCAGAGAGGTTTTCCATTGTGCCCTTAGAATGGTTCTCATACTGATTCCACGCAATCCCATATACTGACATTGCCTTTTCCTGTGGGTGATGAGTGAAAGACCAGACCAGAGTTGTAGCAGAGAAGGTGTGTTTCACTTTATTGACACATCTATACAGGTGTATCTTCGACATCAAATCAGGACCTGGTATGTGTGCAATGTGATTTTGTCACATTCGCTATAGCATCTTGGTTGGAGTTGCAGTGACAGGACGTAATGGTAGTAGTGGTAGATTTTCAATGTCACTTTAGCAACACTTGGGAAATGGTAAGCTGCCTGACTAACTGAGAATGGGAAAAAGAACCGGAGGATCTTGGTCAGAGTTGCAGTCACTAGGCCTCATGATAGTTGTAGTCACTTCCATGTCACTTTCCCAAAACTTGAGAAATGGTTAGCTGCCTGACTAGTGAAGATCAGTAGCAATATGGCAGACAAATGAGAAGGGGCAAAATGATGATAGCATCTTGATTAGAGATGCAGTCACAAGGCCATATGGTAGATGAAGTCAGTTCAATGTCACTTTAGCAACACTTCACAAATGGTAAGCTGCCTGACTAGTGAAGATCAGTAGTAACATTGCAGACAAGTGAGAAAGGGCAAAAGATGTGTGACAGAAATTAATAGGTGTGAAATTGTGAAATTGTTGAGGAGGTGTTGTTGTGGAACACACAATTATACACACATCACTATCACTGTATATAATTTGTAAACATATGTCAATATATGTACTGTGTGCCTGTGCAGTAGCAATGTTTGGTCTACGAAGGCTTCCTACAGATATATTTCGATGATTGTTATGAAACAATCCCAGGCAGGGTCCCTGTAAAACTGTTTTACTTAGGGACCCCAACTCCCCTGCCTTGTCCATGTCCATGTTGGAGCATCGTTTTGATGAAGGTGAGTTTAAGCCTTATAGTCCTCATTTTCCGCTGTCTCAGATGTGGTGGTAGGACCGCCATGGCCACACCGTTTGTAAAGCAACTTGCAATTGGGTGAGCAGTTTCACTGGCAGTCTAAGCCGCCCACAACCTCATGGGCCCACCGCGGTCAGAGTTGGCTGGTGGTGTCAGCTGTTTGGCAGCGTTCTTTGGAAAGCCAATCCGCCCAACTCGTAATACGGCGGTCGGACCGCAGAGCTCATCGCAGTTAGACCGCCACTACTGGTACGGCGGTCCACAGACTGCCAACCTCATAATAAGGCCCTTAGACTTTGAATGTTAGCATGTTGGATGGCTTTGTGCGTGTAAACATGAGTTATATCTATTCTGCATTATTAAATGGGCCTTTTGTGCTATGTCACCATTAAAATTGTGGACAGTACATCTGTTTTGTGATGGCGTGACCTTCAGCCTAATTGGAAATTAGTTCATATAATTCCCTATTTAGTATTTTATAACACATGGGATTCTGCTACCCCTGTATAAAAAGCCATCTCTAATTTCTTTAAAATAGGCGACTTTTGATGCACCCAGTTATCTACTAGCTGTACAATGAGAAGCAGAAAGGAGATATGCTCTGCAACGTATTTTTTTTTTTGCACTGCTTAGGTAATTAATGAAAAATGTGAAGCTTTATGCATGTTTCTAGACATTCTAAGCTACTGTGCCCCATTTTAAAAAAAACGGACTTGTATTAAACTGATTCTAATGTTGTTTTGCTAACAATATCTAACTGCTTTTTTGGTGTGTTCAATTTTGCACTAGAAATTCTATTTTTATTCTTCATATTTGCAAACATGCTCTTTCTTTCATATGAAAAAGCCACACATCACGGATCTAAGTGGTTGGTGGGAAAGGTGTTAGTATGGCCATGTATTATAAGGAATAATGTATCCCCTGCAGTACCTGATAAGGATATTGCAAGTTACCTCCGCACTATGTATCCTTTTAAAAGGACTCAAACTTCAGCCTTGGTGCTCTTTATATTCATGGGACTCCTCAATGACTTGTAATATACTTATAACATATGGCAGGGGGTACTTTATCCCATATAGAATAATAAAAAAATACATCAGGAAAGATCCTCAATGGAATACTCTGTAGATATCAGTCCTGTTGGAGCTATGCTAATATGTCAGATATATATCTAATACTAATTACACATTTTTAATACTATTTTCCAATATTTAATGTGTAATGAAGTTATAAATTGAAACACACTTATGTTGCCTACTAACAATAAACATTTCAACACACATGATAATACATTAAAGGACTTGCATCTCATTATTTTTCAGTTTAGCTATATGGATTTATTTATTTTGTTAAACCATACAAATGAGATGCAACATTAGGAAGAACTCCAATAATGGAAGATGTATATGCAGAATGAAAATGAGAAAGAAAGACAAAACAAAATTGTATAAAAACTACAATTGTGAAGATGTAAGTCATTGTTAAATTATGATAGAATCTCCAAACACATTAGCTACACCAATGGGAGTTGTTAGCCACCCTTTGGCTCTGTCTTCATGTTTTTTCACACATAATGTGCTCAGGCGTTCTCATGAAATACATTAAAGTATTTACAGATATGCTACAGATAAACAACTCAAGAATCAGATCTATAGTTTGATAAAGACACATCATGAGTCAGTTATCTTCGATTGAACTCAGTAACATTGGCATCACTCCATGACTGAGAGGAAGTGTACAGATATTATTCACAAATACTTCACATCAGTGTTCAGGCAACTTGCAGTGCGGATCGCTCAGGCATCATCATCAGTTTCTAAACAAAATTACACTATATCCACCAATGACTTGGTAGTGCTGAAGCAGATGATCGGATGAGATAACCTAAGAAGGATTCAGCTGACATAATAATACGTTTGAGAATAAGCTCTTGCCCTTTAAAATTCAATTATGAATTCAGCAAAAGGGATAATTTATACAACCTCACATATCAAGCCCATCTTTATATGGCACATTTCACGTATATGCACTTACCATCAGGCAAATATGTTTCACATTTTTCATCTTAATCACTATCATCTTGCTGACGCATCTCTGCAACATCACCCTGGAGTTCCTATTTGTAGTCATCATCAGGGATGAAGGGTGTGTTCCTCTGCAAGCCAATGTTGTGCAGCATACAATGTAACTATCTGGAAGACCTTCCCATGAAAGAGTAGTGAGGCTACCTTCAGACCTGTCCACACTCTGCAACCGGGCCTTCAGGGGCCCAAAAGTCCTCTTCCCAAGCCCTCTTGTTCACATATGGTCCTCATTGGAATCAGACTAACACTGGAATTGCTGGGTTTCCTGCATGGTTTTTAGATTAGAAAATGCTTTGTAGACTTTTTCTCAATAGTTCATTCTCAATCTTCTCCTGTGTACAGGAGGATGGACATATCTACAAAATGTGCAAATGTTTTTTTCACACAGGTGTTGGATGTTGAAAATATTTAGGACAAAAGCACGAATACATAAAGATATTACTCATATATTTCCCATACCAGACCTTTTGTAACAATTTTTAAAATTTTCTCTTCAGTTTTGCAAACTACTTGGAAAACAAATAAGAGTAACTGTGGTCTACCATATGTATTTTTGTTACAATTCAATAAGGTTTGTGCATATATTTTAATATACATTGTAATGATTCTTTGTTTGTAAATAATAGTATTAGGTACAACATTTTGACATATTGTTTTTTTTTTTCTAAATGCTTATTGTGTTATACATTGGTCAATACCTTATACCTCAAAAGGTTTATCTCCATATTTTGTGTGGGAGACGTTTCACCCGTTCTTGACAGAAGCAACATGATGAATGGGGAATGTATCCCTTGAATTTGGAATATTGGTCCACCAAATTAGCAGGTAAAACTAAGCCTGATAATGTAGGTGTATGTAGGCAGACATAACAGGACAGATGACTGACATATTTGTCATGAACGACAAATCTGAGCCTACATTTTTGGCCGTCCCCTGTCCCATATTAATTCAAGTGGAACATGATTGATCTTATTATTATTATTTTTTTTTCAGAGTTTTATATAGCGCAAACTTGACTCAAATCCAATCAGGTATCAGACCGCGTTACATAGCACCAGTTAAGTTACATTAGGACACACATTCATTCTTTGTTAGGCACGGGGAGATTAAGTGATTTGCCCAGAATCACAGGATGTTCAGCGTCATTACCGAGACTCGAACCCAGTTCCCCAGGTCCGAGGTCGAGCGTCCTAGCCGTTAGGCCAACTCCTCTCTTATACACTGAAACCATGTAGGAGTCCATAGACATAAAGTTTCCTTCTCATTGCATGCATGTATTGGGTGCCATTTTGCCACTTGCCTCTTAACCTTCAGGTGTAGCAGTTATCTTCACCAGTTGTTGCTCTTTTTAATCTGTTCGAATCCACCATGACAGAGTGTACAGGTGATCGATCCAACTCTCACCCCACAAATAGCAGAGGACTTCCTTTAATACGGTATTCACATACCTTTCAAGAGTATTATACTGTACCAGTTCATTCACTTGTAACATGATATAGTTGCTTGATCTGCTGGCTATAACTGCTACTTTGACTTTTGTTAATGCACTTCCACCATTTCAAGAACTAGCTTTTAGTGCATATGTTTGGGCATGCAGCCTTAGACTGCAGGCTCTGGTTTATTTTTGAGCATTATTGGTCAAACCCCACTGATGACTCCCATAAAGCACGAGCAAGGCAGATATACACTCATGAACAAGTACAAGGGTGTGGATGGTGCGGGAAGCATGGCAAGGGCAGTTTACCCCACATACAATACACACATGAATATGCTCTGTTCCTGTAGAACAATTTGAACCGCCATCGTAGTGCTAGATTTCTGACTTTAAATGTGTGAGGACTACACTCAGCACACTGATGATTATCTAAATATGCATATATCAAACAAAAGCAGCACATATTTACTTTCTGCAAAAGACTTATTGATAGTGAACTCTGGAGGGGTCAGATCTATGGTACAAAATACTCTTTCTATGCACAAGGAGCCTTATTATGGATGCCTCCGGGTAGGGGGAACAACCTTTACAACGCAACTTTTACAACGCACTACCTTTACAACGCATTTTTTACAACGCATAATCCATTACAACGCATGACATTACAACGCATGACACTACAACGCATTTTTAAAAACTACCTTTACAACGCATTCCATTACAACGCATACTACCATTACAACGCATACCATTACAACGCATAATATTACACTACACTATCCAACACTTACCCTACTGTTGCACCCCCTGGAGTTAGAATAGTAATTTTTACCCCTATACTATCCAACACTTACCCTACTGATGCACCCCCTGGAGTTAGAATAGTAATTTTTACCCCTATACTATCCAACACTTACCCTACTGATGCACCCCCTGGAGTTAGAATAGTAGTTTTTACCCCTATACTATCCAACACTTACCCTACTGTTGCACCCCCTGGAGTTAGAATAGTAATTTTTACCCCTATACTATCCAACACTTACCCTACTGTTGCACCCCCTGGAGTTAGAATAGTAATTTTTACCCCTATACTATCCAACACTTACCCTACTGTTGCACCCCCTGGAGTTAGAATAGTAATTTTTACCCCTATACTATCCAACACTTACCCTACTGTTGCACCCCCTGGAGTTAGAATAGTAATTTTTACCCCTATACTATCCAACACTTACCCTACTGTTGCACCCCCTGGAGTTAGAATAGTAATTTGTACCCCTATACTATCCAACACTTACCCTACTGTTGCACCCCCTGGAGTTAGAATAGTAATTTTTACCCCTATACTATCCAACACTTACCCTACTGTTGCACCCCCTGGAGTTAGAATAGTAATTTTTACCCCTATACTATCCAACACTTACCCCACTGTTGCACCCCCTGGAGTTAGAATAGTAATTTTTACCCCTATACTATCCAACACTTACCCTACTGTTGCACCCCCTGGAGTTAGAAAAGTAACTTTTACCCCTATACTATCTAATACTTACCTTAAATGTAATTTAATATTATGCGTTGTAATGGTATGCGTTGTAAAGGTAGTATGCGTTGTAATGGAAATGCGTTGTAAAGGTATTTTTTAAAAATGCGTTGTAGTGTCATGCGTTGTAATGTCATGCGTTGTAATGGATTATGCGTTGTAAAAAATGCGTTGTAAGTGCATGCGTTGTAAAAGTGTGCGTTGTAACGTCATACATTCCCGGGTAGACCCTCTTAAACCCTATGTACGGTGTTTGATAGGGAAGGTATATATGTGTTTGCTGAAGGCCATCTAGATGGTAACTTTTAGATTGGAGCATTGGAAATATTCAGAATAATAATGGCCCAAATCAAAATTTAAATCCACAGAAGCAGAATGAGGTGATAATGAGTCAACTGCAGCAGGTTGTAAATCTACAGAGTCAGTTGCCACCTGCCCCTATGCCAAATGTTGTGAACCAGGCCAAGAACAGTACGGACACCGAATTTCATGGAGGAAGTGGTAAGAAAAATTCTGTAACATCACGATTTCTTTTACAGGATACTTATTTCGATGACAGCGACCAATGATGGTGCTTGAGGGGGGAGGAAAAGGAGTGCGCACTTGGCGCATCCTTACTGGTAGATCATTCAGGTCCATATATTGATGGTAAAGAAGAAGGAAAAGATATTACTTTTTTGTTGGACACTGGTGCTACCCGTTCTACTGTGAGAACAGCAGACATTCCAAACCTACCCCTCTCGGGAGAGGCGATTCAAGTAGTTAGCGTTTCAAACAAACAGATTAGAACTCCTATTACTGAACCAATGGAGGTACGCATTTGCAATTTCAGGGAATTACACAAATTCGTGGTGTGTGACTGCAGTCCTGTAAATTTATAATGGAAGAGATCTACTGTGCAAAATGAACTGCACAACATTTTGCACACCGGACGGTGTTGCAATTCAAACCCCAGATGAAGACGGAGTCTATAAAATTATGTTAGCTAAACAAGGCACAGAGGTATACGAGATGTATTCTTTGATGACAAAAGACGATTTACCAGATGAAGTGGAAAATGACAGTAAATCCAGATGTGTCGGATTTTACAGGAAAAGAAGTAGGGCTATTGGAAAATGTAGACCCAGTAAAAGTAACATTGAAGGAAGGTGCAGTCTATCCAAACACATAACAATATAAAATGAGTCCCGAAGTTAAAGCTGGTGTTGCAGCAGAAATTGATGGAATGATTGAACAAGTCATTCTAAAATAAATAATGAGCAGTCCATGCAATTCACCTATAATTGGCATTAAGAAACCCAGCAGGAAATATAGAATAGCTCAAGATTTAAGAAAGATTGTTGTACCTTGTTGCCCTGTAGTCCCAAATCCAGCAGTAATTTTGTACCAGATACCATGGAAGGCAGGTTGGTTTACTGTAATCGATTTATGCCATGCCTTTTTCTCCATTCCATTGCACCCAGACAGCCAGTTTCTCTGCTCTTTTAAGTTCGAGGATCGAATTTTAGTCTGGGATCGCGTTCCTCAAGATTATACTGAAAGCCCTTCGATTTTTTATCAAATAATAAAAAAGTGTTTAGAAACCTTAGTGTTGTCCAGAAAGTCAGTACTGGTACAGTATATTGACGACTTGTTAGTCGCATCTAAGACAAGAGATGACTGTGTTTCTGATTCAATTGCCTTATTAAATCATTTGGCTGATGGTGGACATAAAGTGTCCCCATAAAAATTGCAGTTTTGCAGACCCGGAGTCAAAATACCTTGGACACCAAATAGAACGTGGAGTAAGGAAAGCGACCCCTGAGAGAATAGAAATAATAAGACAAATTAAATTGCAGCAAACCCAGAGAGATATAAGAATGTTCCTTTGAGTTGTGGGATACTGTAGGCAGTGGATTGTAGGGTTTTCCTTGCTAGCCAAACCCCTAATACAAATGACCAAGAAACAAGCAAAAGATCCAATAGAATGGGATGATGAAAGTATGGAAGCATTTGTAAAATTACGGAAGTGTCTGTGTGAAGCTCCTGCTTTAGGTATGCCAGATTACTCGAAAGAATTTCCACTCTTTTGTTGTGAAAAGAATAGCTGTGCTCTTTCAGTTTTAACCCAGAGACATGGTTTGATGCGACGTCCAGTGGCATATTTTTCTGCTATTTTGGACCCTGTAGCCTCAGCTTTACCAGGTTGTTTAAAAGCATTAGCTGCAACCTTCATAAGTCTAGAACAAAGTGAGTCAATTGTGACGGGACATCCAGTAAAGGTGCATGTTCCACATTCAGTTGAGATTCTCTTAACAAGAACTCGAACGCAGTACCTTACTCCTAGTCGGATGACAAAGTATGAAAGAATCATATTAGGTGCTGAAAACGTGACAATAGTCAGGTGTACCGTATTGAATCCTGCCACCTTATTACCAGATGTGTATGGAGAAGAAGTGAGAGATGAAGTCGAGCACAACTGTTTGGATGTGACTGAACTTAGCACCAAACCCCGTCCAGACATACAGGAAGTACCTTTGAAGAATGCTGAACATGAGCTATTTGTAGACGGCTCATGTATGCGCCATGAGGCAGGAGGACTAAGTGCTGCTTACGCTGTGTGTACATTGGCTGGAATAGTCGAACCATCCTATTTATCAGGAGTCAAATCTGCACAAGTAGCCAAATTGATAGCTTTGATTAAAGCAATGTAAAATTGAGAAAAATTGGAAAGTAACCATTTTTACTGATAGCCAGTATGGTTATGGGACTGTGCGTGATATTGGCCAGTTCTGGATGCAGAGGGATTTCTTGACCTCTTCAGGATCCCCAATTAAAAATGGAAAATTCGTAAAAGAGTTGCTTGAAGCACTACAATTGCCAAAAGAAGTGGCAGTGGTCAAGTGTGCCGCACATCAGTCAGGGGATGACTATGTGACAGCTGGAAATAGGTATGCTGACCAAGTTGCCCAATACTGTGCCAGAAATAAATTGTCGGTAAACAAGAAAATTGAAACAAGTAGAATTAGCTGCCAATTTATGCTACTCTCCGGATTGGAAACATGAGAAGAAGTAAGACAACTACAAGAGGAGGTAGAATTGAGAGAAAAGGAAGAATGAGTGAAAGTAGGATGCGAAAAGAGGTTAGAAGATGAAGTGTGGGTTTACCTAGATGGCAGGCCAGTAATACCAGAGTGTATGCTTTCACAATTTGCTAGGATGTATCATGGAGAAACCCACATAGGTAGGGATGCTATGATCAGACTTTTTAGACAGGATTGGTTTAACCAAAGGTTTAGGAGTGTAGCAGAGATGCTTAATTTGCCAACAAATCAATCCAGGTCGAAAAACAGTGGTCAGCACGGGAAACATTGGTAAAAGCAGAAGGTCCATTTATAAGGCTACAATTAGATTTCATTCAGCTACCACCTTACAGAGGTTTGAAGTACATACTTGTCATAGTTTGTTTATTCTCACGGTGGGTGGAGGCATACCCACTAGAAGAAATGACAGTATAACAGTTGCCAAACTATTGTTGAGAGAACTGATTCCACGGTTCGGTTTTCCAGTAACTTTGGAAACAGATAGAGGGTCTCATTTTAATAATGAAATAATTTGACTCATCTGTGAAGCATTTAAAATTGAACAAAAACTGCACAGTGCATATCGCCCAGAGGCTTCTGGAGTGGTAGAACAAATGAATCGCACTATAAAAAAGAGACTGGCAAAGGTATATGCATTCACCCCCACTGGAGTGGCCTGATGCTTTACCTCGTGTTCCGAAGGGGTTCAGAAGCATTCCTGACAGGAATACAGGGTTGAGTCCCCATGAAATACTCATGGGAAGAGCAATGAGGCAGGCATGTATACCAGGACACACACTGTTGTATATATCTGATGACTTGGTATTGGAATATTGCAAAGAACTGACTGACCTAGTACGTTCTATCTCTCACCAGCTTGGAGAAGACGCAGTTGCCAGGCAGCCGAATCAAGCACATGATCTGAATCCTAGTGACTGGGTGGTGGTGAAGAATCACACTCGAGAATCGTGCCTAGCACCCAGGTGGGAAAAACCACATCAGGTCATGTTAGTTACAACAACAGCAGTGAAATGTGCAGGCTTGCCTAATTGTATTCATGCTAGCCATACTAAGAGAGTACCAGCACCTGACAAGGAAGGACCTCACCTGACTCAAACAGTTGAGGCTGCAGAAGGTTCTGCAGCTGTAGGATCTAGAATATCAGGTCCTGAAGTAGCTGATCGAGAACAACCAAGCACAAGTCAGGATGACTGGATACCAGTGGTTGACATAACTGAAGTAATTATAAGGACAAGAAGTCAAACGAGGTCGGAAATACAGGAGAATAGTGATGACCATATAGGTATAGAAGAACAAGCTCAGGAAGGTGAAAATACAATTGTTGGAGAACCTGAGCAGGATCAGATAAGGAGAGAACAATCTACTCAGACAGAGGTGGATGAAGCCATTCATGAGTTTGAGAAGGGACAGACAGATCTAGAAGAACACGTTCAGGCCGCAGAAACACAAAGCACAGTAAGATCTGAGCAGGACCAGATAGGAAAATAAGAGCAAGTTCAGGTAGAAGAAGAAGAGAAAACAGAAATAAAACCTGAACAGGGTCAATCCAGGGAAGAAGAATGCATCCAGGCAGAAAATGACATTATAAAAATAAGCCCTGGACAGCGTCAGACAGAAAGGGTTTCTGAAAACAAAAATGGTCAGATTGTGCCACAGCTTAATGAAAATAAAAGAACACTCGAAGACAGTGACAGTGCAGTGCAAGCAAAAAGGTTCAGAAGATGTGATAACTGGCCAGGTGGTGTGAAAAAGTTGAAGTATCATTTTAAGACAATTAATGAAGAACCTGACCAAGTAAACGAAATTTCTAGTCAGACTGGGACATCTACTGAAAAACCAAGACGAAGAAGTCAAAGATTAAAAGTATTGAACAATAAGATCAAAGGTACTGAATGGACATGCGTGTTTCTTGAAGACGTGACAATAGTCAGGTGTACCGTATTGAATCCTGCCACCTTATTACCAGATGTGTATGGAGAAGAAGTGAGAGATGAAGTCGAGCACAACTGTTTGGATGTGACTGAACTTAGCACCAAACCCCGTCCAGACACACAGGAAGTACCTTTGAAGAATGCTGAACATGAGCTATTTGTAGATGGCTCATGTATGCGCCATGAGGCAGGAGGACTAAGTGCTGCTTATGCTGTGTGTACATTGGCTGGAATAGTCGAAGCATCCTATTTACCAGGAGTCAAATCTGCACAAGTAGCCAAATTGATAGCTTTGATTAAAGCAATGTAAAATTGAGAAAAATTGGAAAGTAACCATTTTTACTGATAGCCAGTATGGTTATGGGACTGTGCGTGATATTGGCCAGTTCTGGATGCAGAGGGATTTCTTGACCTCTTCAGGATCCCCAATTAAAAATGGAAAATTCGTAAAAGAGTTGCTTGAAGCACTACAATTGCCAAAAGAAGTGGCAGTGGTCAAGTGTGCCGCACATCAGTCAGGAGATGACTATGTGACAGTTGGAAATAGGTATGCTGACCAAGTTGCCCAATACTGTGCCAGAAATAAATTGTCAGTAAACAAGAAAATTGAAACAAGTAGAAGTAGCTGCCAACTTATGCTACTCTCAGGATTGGAAACATGAGAAGAAGTAAGACAACTACAAGAGGAGGTAGAATTGAGAGAAAAGGAAGAATGAGTGAAAGTAGGATGCGAAAAGAGGTTAGAAGATGATGTGTGGGTTTACCTAGATGGCAGGCCAGTAATACTAGACTGTATGCTTTCACAATTTGCTAGGATGTATCATGGAGAAACCCACATAGGTAGGGATGCTATGATCAGACTTTTTAGACAGGATTGGTTTAACCAAACGTTTAGGAGTGTAGCAGAGATGCTTAATTTGCCAACAAATCAATCCAGGTCGAAAAACAGTGGTCAGCACGGGAAACATTGGTAAAAGCAGAAGGTCCATTTATAAGGCTACAATTAGATTTCATTCAGCTACCACCTTACAGAGGTTTGAAGTACATACTTGTCATAGTTTGTTTATTCTCACGGTGGGTGGAGGCATACCCACTAGAAGAAATGACAGTATAACAGTTGCCAAACTATTGTTGAGAGAACTGATTCCACGGTTCGGTTTTCCAGTAACTTTGGAAACAGATAGAGGGTCTCATTTTAATAATGAAATAATTTGACTCATCTGTGAAGCATTTAAAATTGAACAAAAACTGCACAGTGCATATCGCCCAGAGGCTTCTGGAGTGGTAGAACAAATGAATCGCACTATAAAAAAGAGACTGGCAAAGGTATATGCATTCACCCCCACTGGAGTGGCCTGATGCTTTACCTCGTGTTCCGAAGGGGTTCAGAAGCATTCCTGACAGGAATACAGGGTTGAGTCCCCATGAAATACTCATGGGAAGAGCAATGAGGCAGGCATGTATACCAGGACACACACTGTTGTATATATCTGATGACTTGATATTGGAATATTGCAAAGAACTGACTGACCTAGTACGTTCTATCTCTCACCAGCTTGGAGAAGACGCAGTTGCCAGGCAGCCGAATCAAGCACATGATATGAATCCTAGTGACTGGGTGGTGGTGAAGAATCACACTCGAGAATCGTGCCTAGCACCCAGGTGGGAAAAACCACATCAGGTCATGTTAGTTACAACAACAGCAGTGAAATGTGCAGGCTTGCCTAATTGTATTCATGCTAGCCATACTAAGAGAGTACCAGCACCTGACAAGGAAGGACCTCACCTGACTCAAACAGTTGAGGCTGCAGAAGGTTCTGCAGCTGTAGGATCTAGAATATCAGGTCCTGAAGTAGCTGATCGAGAACAACCAAGCACAAGTCAGGATGACTGGATACCAGTGGTTGACATAACTGAAGTAATTATAAGGACAAGAAGTCAAACGAGGTCGGAAATACAGGAGAATAGTGATGACCATATAGGTATAGAAGAACAAGCTCAGGAAGGTGAAAATACAATTGTTGGAGAACCTGAGCAGGATCAGATAAGGAGAGAACAATCTACTCAGACAGAGGTGGATGAAGCCATTCATGAGTTTGAGAAGGGACAGACAGATCTAGAAGAACACGTTCAGGCCGCAGAAACACAAAGCACAGTAAGATCTGAGCAGGACCAGATAGGAAAATAAGAGCAAGATCAGGTAGAAGAAGAAGAGAAAACCGAAATAAAACCTGAACAGGGTCAATCCAGGGAAGAAGAATGCATCCAGGCAGAAAATGACATTATAAAAATAAGCCCTGGACAGCGTCAGACAGAAAGGGTTTCTGAAAACAAAAATGGTCAGATTGTGCCACAACTTAATGAAAATAAAAGAACACTCGAAGACAGTGACAGTGCAGTGCAAGCAAAAAGGGTCAGAAGATGTGATAACTGGCCAGGTGGTGTGAAAAAGTTGAAGTATCATTTTAAGACAATTAATGAAGAACCTGACCAAGTAAACGAAATTTCTAGTCAGACTGGGACATCTACTGAAAAACCAAGACGAAGAAGTCAAAGATTAAAAGTATTGAACAATAAGATCAAAGGTCCTGAATGGACATGCGTGTTTCTTGAAGACGTGACAATAGTCAGGTGTACCGTATTGAATCCTGCCACCTTATTACCAGATGTGTATGGAGAAGAAGTGAGAGATGAAGTCGAGCACAACTGTTTGGATGTGACTGAACTTAGCACCAAACCCCGTCCAGACACACAGGAAGTACCTTTGAAGAATGCTGAACATGAGCTATTTGTAGACGGCTCATGTATGCGCCATGAGGCAGGAGGACTAAGTGCTGCTTACGCTGTGTGTACATTGGCTGGAATAGTCGAAGCATCCTATTTACCAGGAGTCAAATCTGCACAAGTAGCCAAATTGATAGCTTTGATTAAAGCAATGTAAAATTGAGAAAAATTGGAAAGTAACCATTTTTACTGATAGCCAGTATGGTTATGGGACTGTGCGTGATATTGGCCAGTTCTGGATGCAGAGGGATTTCTTGACCTCTTCAGGATCCCCAATTAAAAATGAAAAATTCGTAAAAGAGTTGCTTGAAGCACTACAATTGCCAAAAGAAGTGGCAGTGGTCAAGTGTGCCGCACATCAGTCAGGAGATGACTATGTGACAGCTGGAAATAGGTATGCTGACCAAGTTGCCCAATACTGTGCCAGAAATAAACTGTCGGTAAACAAGAAAATTGAAACAAGTAGAAGTAGCTGCCAACTTATGCTACTCTCAGGATTGGAAACATGAGAAGAAGTAAGACAACTACAAGAGGAGGTAGAATTGAGAGAAAAGGAAGAATGAGTGAAAGTAGGAATGCGAAAAGAGGTTAGAAGATGATGTGTGGGTTTACCTAGATGGCAGGCCAGTAATACCAGACTATATGCTTTCACAATTTGCTAGGATGTATCATGGAGACACCCACATAGGTAGGGATGCTATGATCAGACTTTTTAGACAGGATTGGTTTAACCAAATGTTTAGGAGTGTAGCAGAGATGCTTAATTTGCCAACAAATCAATCCAGGTAAAAAAACAGTGGTCAGCACGGGAAACATTGGTAAAAGCAGAAGGTCCATTTATAAGGCTACAATTAGATTTCATTCAGCTACCACCTTACATAGGTTTGAAGTACAAACTTGTCATAGTTTGTTTATTCTCACTGTGGGTGGAGGCATACCCACTAGAAGAAATGACAGTATAACAGTTGCCAAACTATTGTTGAGAGAACTGATTCCACGGTTCGGTTTTCCAGTTACTTTGGAAACAGATAGAGGGTCTCATTTTAATAATGAAACAATTTGACTCATCTGTGAAGCATTTAAAATTGAACAAAAACTGCACAGTGCATATCGCCCAGAGGCTTCTGGAGTGGTAGAACAAATGAACCGCTCTATAAAAAAGAGACTGGCAAAGGTATATGCATCCACCCCACTGGAGTGGCCTGATGCTTTACCTCGTGTTCCGATGGGGCTCAGAAGCATTCCTGACAGGAATACAGGGTTGAGTCCCCATGAAATACTCATGGGAAGAGCAATGAGGCAGGCATGTATACCAGGAGACACACTGTTGAATATATCTGATGACTTGGTATTGGAATATTGCAAAGAACTGACTGACCTAGTGCGTTCTATCTCTCACCAGCTTGGAGAAGACGCAGTTGCCAGGCAGCCGAATCAAGCACATGATCTGAATCCTAGTGACTGGGTGGTGGTGAAGAATCACACTCGAGAATCGTGCCTAGCACCCAGGTGGGAAAAACCACATCAGGTCATGTTAGTTACAACAACAGCAGTGAAATGTGCAGGCTTGCCTAATTGTATTCATGCTAGCCATACTAAGAGAGTACCAGCACCTGACAAGGAAGGACCTCACCTGACTCAAACAGTTGAGGCTGCAGAAGGTTCTGCAGCTGTAGGATCTAGAATATCAGGTCCTGAAGTAGCTGATCGAGAACAACCAAGCACAAGTCAGGATGACTGGATACCAGTGGTTGACATAACTGAAGTAATTATAAGGACAAGGAGTCAAACGAGGTCAGAAAGACAGGAGAATAGTGATGACCATATAGGTATAGAAGAACAAGCTCAGGAAAGTGAAAATACAATTGTTGGAGAACCTGAGCAGGATCAGATAAGGAGAGAACAATCTACTCAGACAGAGGTGGATGAAGCCATTCATGAGTTTGAGAAGGGACAGACAGATCTAGAAGAACACGTTCAGGCCGCAGAAACACAAAGCACAGTAAGATCTGAGCAGGACCAGATAGGAAAATAAGAGCAAGTTCAGGTAGAAGAAGAAGAGAAAACAGAAATAAAACCTGAACAGGGTCAATCCAGGGAAGAAGAATGCATCCATGCAGAAAATGACATTATAAAAATAAGCCCTGGACAGCGTCAGACAGAAAGGGTTTCTGAAAACAAAAATGATCAGATTGTGCCACAACTTAATGAAAATAAAAGAACACTCGAAGACAGTGACAGTGCAGTGCAAGCAAAAAGGGTCAGAAGATGTGATAACTGTCCAGGTGGTGTGAAAAAGTTGAAGTATCATTTTAAGACAATTAATGAAGAACCTGACCAAGTAAACGAAATTTCTAGTCAGACTGGGACATCTACTGAAAAACCAAGACGAAGAAGTCAAAGATTAAAAGTATTGAACAATAAGATCAAAGGTCCTGAAAGGACATAGGTGTTTCTTGAAGAATTTGAGAGTCTAAATCTAAATGAAGAAAGTGATAAAGAAATAAATGCAGAACAGATTGTCGCAGAAGTGAGACCAACCTGAAAATTCTCCAAGTTTATATTTCGAAATATTTCGAAATAAAGAAGAGAAATCTTCTTAGCCCAACATGGCTGCTGGAAAACCGAAATGAAATTGTGTACAAAGATGTTGTAGAATATGCATATGTAGTATATTATTAGTGCTTATAATTTGGTTAGTGCTAACAGTAGCCATCCCTTATTTGATGGTTACAGAAGAAAAGAATAACACAAGCACGCATGAAAAGGTAGCAAACATGAAAGAAGATATAGTAGCATTAGAAGCACCAAATGAGTTTAAGATTCAAAGAGACAGGGTAGATTTAGAAGCACCAGATGAGTTAGATGTACACCACACTGTGACAAATGACACTGCTTTAAATGTGTTTGCCAATTTATTAGTGCAATATGTAGACACCATGGAAGTTAGTGATTGCTATGTGTGTATGAAATTACCTGCATCAGTAGCAGAAGGTGTAACATATCATCATATTCCCTTAACATATGGTATTTCCTGTAGTATTTTAGCAAGTCTGTTTTATAGAACAGGAAAGTTACAATATTAGTATTCTAATATAGACATGATTTTTTCTGAGGTTCCTATGCAAAAGAGAATGAACCCCGTTCTTAGTACTTAAGGATGCACAGTTTATGGGAGAATATTTTCTCACTATGAAAACACTAGATATAGCTGAAGCACACAAGCACAATTTAACATGTAAATTACGCAAAGAAGAAAATATATTTTTGAATTTAGTTGAGCAAAGGAGACAGGACTTCCAAAGAAGGGCTTCTGAACCGAAACCTCAGATACCTCAGTGGGCTGAGAAGGAAGATATTTACACAGCTGGCAAGACTCATGCTGCTATGTCCCTAGACTTTGAAAAGAAAGGGAAGGTCTGCCTCCATAGATTAAATACTGACTATAACAATGCATTTATTGGTGCCAGTGAATGTGAACAATAATATTTTAGTAATTGGGGGATGGAGACTAAAAGGTCGAACATATCCAGTATTTCCTGGAATTTATTATGTGTGTGGCAACAAAGCCTATTTCAGGCTGCCTGATCATTGGTACGGGAGTTGCTATTTTGGAATGGTGTTCCCAAAGGTGTACTATGTGAAAAGAATCACTGGAAGCAATGAAGACGTAAAGAAACTAACTCGTAAAAAGAGAGCTAGTTTTTCAGACATGGTAGGTGATATATTCAGTGCATTGATACCTTCAGTGGGAGTAATTCTAAACTCACGTAGAATTGGTCAGTTATCTACAGTGGTTGACCGTCTATCGACTGATACTGCTGGGGGATTCTTAATGATTAATACAGAAATGGTTGCAATTAGATTTATGGTTTTGCAAAATCGACTTGCTCTTGATAAATTATTGGCAAAGGAGGGCGGAGTCTGTAAATGCTGAAAGCGCAACACTGTCGCACTTACATTCCTGATAAAAGTATCGAAATTGGAGGATATATTAAAAATATTATGAAAGATTTGAAACCACTGGAAGTTGACAGTGTATGGAAGAAGTTAACAAATAGTATTACTACCATAGGGGGCTGGTTTTCTAACATAGGTAATAGTATTATAGGCCAAATAATACTGCCAATATTAGGAATAACACTATTAGTTTTAGCAAAAGAAAGAAAGGAAAATACGATGAGATACAATTAGAAGAAATAAAAGGAGATCTCTATAAAAAGATGAAGAATTTACAGTTCAATAACAAAAAAGAAAGAAATGAAAAGATTGAGGAAGGAACTGAGATGTGCTAAAGTTGGCATCTAATTTGGTGGTGGGAAATTAGTGATGGCATTAAATGCCATCAGAGAGGGGATTGATGGAGCTAGGACTCGTATAAAAGAGACTTGTTCGGACGCAATACTCTCAAATAACTCATAGCACCGTAAGAGTTGTGTTTGAAAATACTAGCGTGCATTACAATTCACACATGTAAATCTAGGGGAAGCTTGTATATGTGTTTTACTAACAAGTAACCCGAGTGACACTAAAGATGGCTGCTAAACGCAGTATACTGTATTGCGCATGCGTCTACTGCATCTACGTAGTATGACGTTCTATTGCTTGGAGGGAAATCCTTGCACCTGAGCAGTTGCTTCCAATATGGCCGCTTGAAACCCACATGATAATGCGCATGCTTTGCTGAAACTAAACTATGCAAATTTACTAAAATGCTAATGCGAATGACTTTTATAAGTAAATGGGATTAGAGTAGAGATAGGTGGGATACAGTGAAATCATTTATTTTTTATTTTAATACTCTTCTTCTTTGATCTCTCAATTAGTTTGTATTTGGGCCTCCGAGTGGAACTGAAGCTTGTACACCATGTGACTGTCTCGCATGTGCAGTAATAACAAGCCAGGAGCCGCGATGCAAATCCTTGAATGTCATCCAAAAGAAAACAGCAACATACCCTGGGAACCAGCATGATGTCCTGCGAGAGGAAAGGACTATATACAAACGTGCATACATTGTATTGATTAAGATGTGAATACGGGTGGGAAATAAAGCTTGGGAAAATAAATTGATGGCCGGGAACACGGAACAATAAGCTTTAGGACAAATATTAAAACTTAGCATGGTGTGATGAACATTCCCCCTTGCTTGTCCAATCAGAATTAGGAGTTTTATAAAGTTTAAACATTTAGGGGTGGTGTTTAACCTTAGAAAAGTAAAATTGAGGTAGTTTAGTTAGTTAGACGCGAGAGCTCGAGGTGCAGAGATGCTGAGAGACCGAGATGCTGTGCGAGAGTTGAACAGATCCTAAGGCAGAACTAAACTTTAGAAGGTCACCTATCCTGTCCCGAATCCTGTCCTGAACCTTTGTCTCCTGACCTGTCCCAGGGGACCCATTCCATCTAATAGGCCAAAGGGTTGGTTTCCACACCATCCTAGGTAACTATAATTCTGTGTAGTATGTCATTGTACTGCTCTTTCTGTTTCTCCCTTTTCAGGTACTGTCATCATTGTAACTTAGTCTAAAGTTTTCTAACTTAATTTGATTTTCCTCCTTGGAGAAAACGGTGTTCGAGTTGTACTTTGTATTCTTTGGTTCACATGAAATTAACTAGATAAACATTTAAAACTCTCCTGTGTCTGTGGTCATTTAAAGTATTATCTTCTAATGACGTTCACCTACAAAGCTACTAACTAGGTCCATTGACCAGAGAAAAATATATACGGACAGATGGGTTGGTAAGAATTGGTAAGGTAAATTCATCTTGTGGGTATTATCACAATAAATTGACCCCATCGGTACTTACTAGCTTATGTATGAATGTTTATGGGCCCAGGTGAGTATGTGGATTGTGAGTATCTCTAGCTGGTAACCCGCTGGATCCGGGAGAGGTGGACCCAAAAATACTTAATTGCACATCATATAATAACAGTAAGATGGATTGTATTGCTATCAGAATAATGCCAAAAAAGACTTGAGAATCATTGTCATTCAACAACATTCTCAATCATTAGCTTACACAAATCCATTCTAAAATATACTTTTATTTTATTGTGATTTGATTAAAAGTTTTTAATCATGTATTTTCTTCTTCTTGTCTTACACTTTATAGGTCAGCCCCAATTACAAGAAGATTTGGCAAGCTATTGCCAGACAAGTGCCTACTTAATGAATGTGATCTAGGATTTATCACTTTCGATCTCAAATCACTCCTTTGTCCCAGTCAAATTGGTTCTTTGCCTTGCCACTATATTTAGATGATACTTTTCAAAATCATATCTTCATTCCTTCTTATCGGAGTATTCGAGTTTGGATCTCAGTTTTTCATTAAAGTTTAAATCTATTTAAAAAAATGTATTTTAAATTCTGTATATCATAATTCTGACTTTATTACTGTTTTTATAGTGAATACATATTTTGTACATTGCTTTAAGGGTAAGCATGTCCACTGAGTGCCATACCTATGAGGCTGTATAATCTAATTTTGGACAATGCCATTGTAGGCGCTGCAACCCTGTTTATCTTTCATACCCCGGCTGAATGTTCAATATTAAGGACTTATCAGCAATTAATTATGTCAGTCAATCAATCAATCAAAAACAACTTTATTCGGTTTTTCGCTAAAACCATAAAAGTTACAACATATACGCACCTCATTAAAAGACTGATTCTTAGGGAGTTTTACAATTTATAACAATAGATAAAAACAAATAAATACATAGAGTTAAAAAAAGAGGTTAACAAATCATGTCATTAATTAATATACAATACAAAACGCATGGACCATGATTTTGAGCCTTCTCCCTCTAATATGACTAAGATTCAAGACATACCCTTGTTTTCACTACTGCTTTCAGATATCCCACGATGAAGAAAATGCAATCTGGTTTTAACATCTGCAAAAACAAAAGTGCTGGGCGGACCTGATTACAATTCAACCTCTTTAAAAGGAGGAGCAAAAAGTGTCTTCGTGGTATATCATAAAATTTACATATGAACATAAAGTGTAGCAGATCCTGTGGAGATACTTGATCGCAGCCACAGGGTGATAACACCTGTGCTCTGCTACACCCTTTAGGAACGGCAAGTAACAGATGAAAAAGATCAAAGTGGAACCTAGACAATAAAAACCTCTCGTATGTAGTCAGTGTTCCCAAGGGATATGGCTCAGTAGATGGATCAGTTTTCAAGGTTAGAAATTTGCAAACACTTGCTTTTCTTAGTTCCAGCTCGTCTCTTTCTAACTTCCTGCTACAACTAAAAGCTTTCTTAACCAGTTCCACATCCTTTTTTACTATAGCAGAAGGTTTTAAAAAGAGAACCGGGTGGCCCAACTCGGTAAAACAACCACCAATGTATTTTAGCCATGGGATTCGAAGCATATGGTCAAGGCGCATACAGTCCAATATGATCTGTTGTGTGAGCTCTAGTTCTTTGTTTAGCCAGCACTTGAGTCAAAACACCAAAGGACCCAGTGCCAGTATGTCGCATAAAAATGGCACCCCCAATTCCTCATGGACTCCCAAATTAGATAAATTTTTTGGCACACCCAGCAGGCATTTTAGGACATTATTCTCAACCACCTGCAATGCGTCTGTAGTGGTGTATCCCCAGATCTCGCTGCCATAGCAGGCAGTTGCTACACCTTTGGCCTGATATTTTCAGCATGGCTGCAATTGGGCACCTTCCCATCTTAGCAGCAACGTTGAAAATAGTGGCGGTAATTTGTGCAAACTCCCCTTTTTCTTCTGTATATGGGGCCCCACTTTAATCGGTTGTCCAACAGAACCCCCAGGTATTTAAACACTGTCATTGGGGGGACCCTCTCGGGACCCACCGCAAAGGGGTACTTTCTCGTAGGCTGAGCCCCTACCTGCATTATAAAAGATTTGGCGTTGTTGATAACCAGGTCTCGGGTTCCCATAAAGGTCTCGAAAGAATCCAATAAGGATTGAAGTCCCCTGGCTGTCCTGGCTATGAGGACCGTGTCATCCACATACAGTAGGACCGGGAGACCCCGTCGCCCTATATGCGGATAATCAGCCCCCGTTGCAACCTGGTGCCCTCCCCTTATCTTTTCTAGATAAAAAAGGACCACTCAGGTGGACACATAGGGGGTTATGGTCACTATAAGCGCTGTCCCTGATAGTAAACCCTTGAAAGGCAGACTGTCAAGACTTTGGCCACCACTACAACCTTAGCGATATGCAACTCATGGGCAAAACAAAATAAGTATCCGTGTAGAACACGGAGGTGTTTGGCACCCAAAATCCTGTTGAAAAGATGCATAACTATGATAAGAAACTCAGGTGAGGAAAATGGCCGCGCAGATGGGCACCGATCTAAAGCAGGTCGGCCGTCTAGTGTTTCCCTTCACGCGACAGTTGGGACGCTCAAGGTGCACGTTCCACAAGGGAACTGCGCACTTCAACTGTAGTCTTCTGGGAGTGTGTAGCGTCTCCGTGAGGCGCAGAACTGTTTTATGTGTTTACCTCAGAAAAACTATTATACCTCAACTTTTGATTCATTACGCATGCGCAACGTGGGATTCAACTTCTCTGACAAGAAAATGCCGAAGAAAGAGGAACTTGTGCAGCGCATTTAGACTTCATGTTCCAGTTAGCAGTATTGTTCCAAACTTCCTAGAATACCTAAGGTAATCTCTTTTTGTAGCGCTTCATGTTCCAGATAACAATGTGGTGAATTCCCCTCCTCACCGAGTACCAGCGTTAATGAAGATATGATGTAAAACTCTCTTGCCAGAAGCATATGGGTCAGAGACTTAAAGCATACTCAAGTTTTCAAGTTTATTTCAAACATCTGAAGAACCTAGTGGGTTTTATCATTCATTCCCAGAATAAAGTCACAAACAGTTGGATTAATAAGCTACTACTTGTAGCGAAGGTAATTTAGGAGGGGGCTAACTAAAATAGCACATATCCAGAGTGACTAGTTTTAGGATTGTACTTACCAGAGCTGTTGTTTTCTTTTTCCCCCGAATGTAGATGCAGAATTAACCCACAAAAAATAAACACCAAAGAGAGAAGCTACAGCCTGAGGTTGACAGGGTAAATTTTAGTGTTGTTAGTGATACATCGAGCATAGGAAAGGTGTAGGCAGCATTTACATGTGTGTCTTTAAAATCCAGGTACTGTCGAAGATCCACCCTGACGACCGTGTGAAGAACCAGCAACTTCCTGGGCTGTCTCTCTTGTTTTCTTATCCACTTCCCCTTTCCCCCCTGCTTTAGTCACTACCTCGAGTTGTTCTCAGGTGGCGCCTGAGGTGGCGGGGCGTTGGGACCATCATCGGCTCCTGTGGATCCTTGGTACTCTGAAAGATTGAAGTGCCAGTTAATCCACCTGAGTCGATATGGCAGAGGGTTTTGATTTGAAGGCCTTGGCTGGAGTGCTTGAAGGTTTACAAAACCAATTGACTCAATCAGCTGGTGAAAATCGGAGTCTTAGGGATGAGATTAGAAGGTCACAACAGGAGACACATCAAATTAAATTGAAAATGGAAGAGTTCCTTGCTGGAACCACTCCATTACCAGGGTTAGAGACCACCTGTGGGTCGGCGACAGAGGTAGCAACACAAGTTATCCATTCGGTTGCCCCAATAGTACCTTTAGCTAACCCTGAAAGATTCAATGGGGATCCACACAAAGCACAGATATTCCTGACTCAGTGTTCCTTACACTTTTTGTGTAGATCGGTATTTTTTAAGGAAGAGCAGGCAAAGGTTGCATTCGTGCTGTCCTACTTGAGTGGTGACGCTGCCGCCTGGTCAATGCCTTTGATCTCTCGTAATGACCCAGCCCTGTACAACTACGAGCTTTTTAAGAAGGAGTTTTTGAGAATTTTCGACCGGAGAACCACCAACCAACCTACAGCCAACGAACTGCTAGATCTGAAGCAAGGGAGTCGTGACTTGGTAGCGTATATCGCCCAATTTAACAAACTGATTGTGGAGACCAACTGGCCAGAGGATAAACGTTCAGCCTTATTCTATCGAGGTCTAAAGGATGAATTAAAGGACGCCCTAGCCCAAATACCTAAGAGACCTCAAGAAATTTCGGAGTTGATTGATCTAGTCCTTCAAATCGATCATCGACTATATGAAAGACGTTCGGAAAAGAAATGTGGGAAATAAAGATCAGTCGACTCCTGAACACCAACAATTAGTCAATACACTACAATCGTCAGCTCCACATTTGATAGTGTCATTTACAATTAAGTTCGGACACAAAGAAGTTTCTAGGGTGTCAGTCATGATCGATTCTGGAGCCACGGGGAATTTTTGTGACCTGAGTTATGCTAAAGAAATAGGAGTAAGAGCAATCAAAAAGAAGAATTTTGAAGTGGTCAAGGCAGTAGATGGTTCAAACCTCACTTCAGGCCCTATTACAGATGAAACAGAAACGTTAGAGTTATTTGGGTTGCAGAGTCATCGAGAATATATTAGATTCAATCTCATAGATGCTCCACAATTTCAACTGATACTTGGATTACCATGGTTAACAGAGCACAACCCCACTATAGACTGGGAAAGAAGAACTGTTAAAATGAACTCTGAGCATTGTATCAAGAATAGTTTCGCAGGAACTAAAGCCAGGTCTGAAGGAACTCCCTCTACGGAATTGGCTCAATTCGCCAATTGCGTGTGTGCTTTAAAAACTAAAGAAGTCCCGGCAGAATATCAAGATTTGGCAAGTGTATTCGACAAAAGAAATGCAGAAAAGCTTCCGCCACATCGGGAATACGACTGCAAGATTGAGTTAGAACCAGGAGCCAATTTGCCGTGTAGTCGTATCTACGCTCTGACTGAAGCAGAAAATGTCTATCTCAAGGAGTATATAGATGAATATCTGAAGATTGGTTTTATCTGACCTTCCCAATCGCCAGTGTAATCGCCGCTGTTTTTTCGACCCAAAAAGGATGGAACTCTTCGCGCCTGTATAGATTATAGAGCGTTAAATCAGGTAACTGTGAAGAACCGATACCCGTTACCTCTTATATCACCTCTTCTGGATCAGGTCAAAAGAGCTAAAGTTTTTACTAAACTTGATTTACGTGGCGCTTATCATTTGGTGAGAGTGGCTGAAGGTGATGAGTGGAAAACAGCCTTCAGGACTAAATATGGCCTTTTCGAGTATCAGGTGATGCCATATGGGCTAAGCAATGCCCCTGCAGCTTTTCAACATCTTGTAAACGATGTTCTGCGAGAATTTCTGGATCGTGTAGCAGTAGTTTATATCGATGACATTCTGATTTTCTCGAACAACATGGAAGACCATGTAAAACATGTGAGAGCAATCTTGCAAAGACTATTAGAAAATCATCTATTCGTCAAGTTGGAAAAGTGCTCCTTTCATGTTGAGCGTGTGGAGTTCCTCGGTTTCATAATATCAGCTGAAGGAGTTGCTATGGATCCCGCAAAGGTGCAAGTCATTCAAGATTGGTCTTCACCAAAAAATGTGAAGGAAATACAAAGCTTCCTTGGCTTTGCCAATTTTTATCGAAGATTTATTCCAGATTTTTCTGCCAAGGTGTCCCTTATTACTCAACTACTGAAGAAACGGAAGAAATTCGAGTGGTCCAATGAGTCTGAAGAAGCGTTTCAATTCCTCAAAAACACCTTCATTACAGCCCCAATCTTGATGCACCCAGACCCGGAACAGGCCTTCTTTGTAGAAACAGATGCGTCAGACTTCGCTACAGGAGGAATCTTGTCACAAAGGAACAAACTAACGGGACAACATCATCCAGTGGCTTTTAGATCAAGAAAACTGACAGAACCTGAAATCAACTATTCAATAGCAGACAAAGAACTGTTGGCCGTAAAAGAAGCCTTCCAGGATTGGCGACACTATTTATTGGGAGCCAAGCATTGCGTGACTGTTTACACAGACCACCGTAATTTACAGTTTTTAAAGTCAGCTAAAACACTTACACCACGGCAATTAAGATGGTCTTTGTACTTTTCAGATTTTAATTTCGTGATCACCTATAAGCCTGGAATAAAAAATGGAAAAGCAGATGCCTTGTCCAGAATGAATGCACCAGAAGAATTGAGAGTCTCTAAGATGGAACCTATCATTCCTTTGAATAAAATTGTAGGAGCAGTCCATCTAGAAGAATTTACCCAGGAAATCCGTGAAAGCAGTCCAGACAGTGTTTGGAAAGATTGGGTTGGAGAGGACAACAAGAAAACAATAACAGGAGGTCTTCCGTATTATAATGGGAAATTGTATCTTCCCACTGAAGACTTGCAGACCAAGGCTCTGAAGGGATGTCATGATGATCGGTTGGCGGGCCACAAAGGCGTTAAGAAAACTCTGGAGTTGTGTGAGAGAAGTTTTTGGTGGCCTGGCATGGCAGCTCAAGTGGGACAGTACGTTTCAACTTGTGAGACTTGTATAAAAGGTAAGCCCAGTAGACAGGCTCCACAGGGGTTATTGCAACCCCTGCCTAATGCACCTTACCCTTGGCACACTGTGTCTTTAGACCTGATAGTAGATTTACCCGCTAGCCAGGGTTATACAGTCATATTGGTGTTAGTGGATTCATTTTCCAAAATGGGCCATTTCATTCCGTTAAAGAAAATACCTACAGCCCCACAACTAGTTCAGATATTTAATCAACACATAGTTCGGGCACATGGAATTCCACAAATAATCATTTCAGATAGAGGAACTCAATTCATTTCAAAATTCTGGAAAACCTTTATGCACAGTTTAGGGATTGACAAACGTTATTCCACCAGTTATCATCCTGAAACCGATGGGCAGACTGAGAGAGTCAATCAGGAGTTGGAACAATACCTGCGACTTTATTTGTTGGAGCAGGATGGGAACTGGTCGGCTCTCTTGTGGACTGCTGAGTTTGCTTACAATAATGCAGTGCATAGCTCGACAGGGTATTCACCGTTCTATCTGAACTCAGGTAGACATCCAGATTTAATGGTGGGAAAACTCGATGAGACAGTGCCAGCGGTCACAGTGATGGTGAAGGAGTTGAAGAACTCATATAAAAGGGCACAAGCAAATTTACTCAAGGCAAAAGAGTCCTACAAAAGACAGGCTGACAAGAAGAGACGGGTGGGCACCCAGTTTGTGGTGGGAGATCAAGTCTGGTGGTCCACTAAACATTTGAGACTAAAAGGGAACAGGAAGTTTCAGCCGAGATTCCTCGGTCCTTTCAAGGTCCAAAAGATTATAAATCCAGTAGTGGTGAGGTTACAATTGCCTAAACAGTTAAAGATCCATCCAGCCTTTCATATATCATTACTAAAAAAAAATCCTCCCAAAGTAAGATTGAAACCAAACCCAACCGCAGTCAGAGTTGAGTCAGGAGATGAATTTGAAGTGAGCAGAATCTTAGACTCAAAAATCTCCAGAAATAAATTGTATTACTTGGTTGATTGGAAAGGGTTTGGACCTGAGGAGAGATCCTGGGAGCCTGATTCTAATGTGTATGCGCCCAAGTTAATCAGGAATTTCCAAAAAAAATCAATCCCACTAAACCAAAATTGGGGAAGCCCCTTTTGGAGGGAGGTACTGTCAAGACTTTGGCCACCACTACAACCTTAGCGATATGCAACTCATGGGCAAAACAAATTACGTATCCGTGTAGAACACGGAGGTGTTTGGCACCCAAAATCCTGTTGAAAAGATGCATAACTATGATAAGAAACTCAGGTGAGGAAAATGGCCGCGCAGATGGGCACCGATCTAAAGCAGGTCGGCGGTCTAGTGTTTCCCTTCACGCGACAGTTGGGACGCTCAAGGTGCGCGTTCCACAAGGGAACTGCGCACTTCAACTGTAGTCTTCTGGGAGTGTGTAGCGTCTCCGTGAGGCGCAGAACTGTTTTATGTGTTTACCTCAGAAAAACTATTATACCTCAACTTTTGATTCATTATGCATGCGCAACGTGGGATTCAACTTCTCTGACAAGAAAATGCCGAAGAAAGAGGAACTTGTGCAGCGCATTTAGACTTCATGTTCCAGTTAGCAGTATTGTTCCAAACTTCCTAGAATACCTAAGGTAATCTCTTTTTGTAGCGCTTCATGTTCCAGATAACAATGTGGTGAATTCCCCTCCTCACCGAGTACCAGCGTTAATGAAGATATGATGTAAAACTCTCTTGCCAGAAGCATATGGGTCAGAGACTTAAAGCATACTCACGTTTTCAAGTTTATTTCAAACATCTGAAGAACCTAGTGGGTTTTATCATTCATTCCCAGAATAAAGTCACAGACAGTTGGATTAATAAGCTACTACTTGTAGCGAAGGTAATTTAGGAGGGGGCTAACTAAAATAGCACATATCCAGAGTGACTAGTTTTAGGATTGTACTTACCAGAGCTGTTGTTTTCTTTTTCCCCCGAATGTAGATGCAGAATTAACCCACAAAAAATAAACACCAAAGAGAGAAGCTACAGCCTGAGGTTGACAGGGTAAATTTTAGTGTTGTTAGTGATACATCGAGCATAGGAAAGGTGTACGCAGCATTTACATGTGTGTCTTTAAAATCCAGGTACTGTCGAAGATCCACCCTGACGACCGTGTGAAGAACCAGCAACTTCCTGGGCTGTCTCTCTTGTTTTCTTATCCACTTCCCCTTTCCCCCCTGCTTTAGTCACTACCTCGAGTTGTTCTCAGGTGGCGCCTGAGGTGGCGGGGCGTTGGGACCATCCTCGGCTCCTGTGGATCCTTGGTACTCTGACACAGACTGGATAGTAGAAGAAATTAAAATATAGTCGATAAAGGACCCTCTACCAATGCCTTTATAAGCGGAAACCAATGCTTTGCTGTTAGGAGCCGTGAGGGACATTAATGCCAGTAAACCAAATTCATCAGTTAGTTTGTTCAATTCGTCCCCCTGGATAGAATGCTCAAAGTGGAACCCCCCCATTCTATGGCATTCCAGGTCGGACATTATTGTAAGCTTCGGGTCACCACATGGATGGATATTAAAATCTCCTAACACCATTATTGAGTGCAATGTGTGACCACAGGTCTTCCTTAAGTAATGACCCAACTGGGTGATGTTGCCTTCCCCCTGCTTACTATTTGGTGAATTATAGAAATGAAACAGGCCCAATAGATCATTCCCCTTCTTAAGGGTAATAGCTTGAAGTGCCTGACTAGAAGAGGGGTTGATCTGTGCCTGGCAAACAACTGACAGGGAAATAGAAGTAACCAGGCCGCCCTTTGCTCTGCCACTAGATGATGGTAAGGCGGGGACAAAAAAAAGCTTTAAATCCCTCCAAAAACAAATTACAATCCACCAGCCATGTTTCCTGTAAGCAGATGACAGAAAATTGCCTGACAAACTGCTGCCATAAGGGGTCCTGAAACTTATCGGCCAGGCCTGCTATGTTCCATGGTATGACATTACTATCCAGTATATGTGGTATCACCTCTTCCTGAAAAGGTGGGAGCTGGGCCGTCTGCAATATCTCTGTTTCAACTACCATTGGGAAGTGAGCCCTCTGCTGGCACTTAGACTCTACTACAGGGACACTAAGGGTATGCAGTCAATCGCATTCCTCCATCCCCGATAGCATAGAAAATCTGTTTGTTAGAGCTAGGGGAGGGAGCAAAGTAGGGACATACTGAGACCCTCTTGAACGTGAACTGTGGGGTGCTTGTAAGTACCATTGATCACTGATCACAGAGGTTTTTGGATACTGCCTATCTCGGGGCATTTCCATAGCACTATACCCTGTTTGGTCCCCTCGGAAGGCTACTCTGTTGAAAAAACCCAAAGGTAGTACTTGTATTTTGGAACCGTGAGTAAATAAACCAACATGAGAGGCCCTAGACAAAATTCTTTCAGCTAGGACACTTCTATTAAAATTTAAAATTACACAATCACCACCTCCTGATTTCTGTGAGCTACCTATCTATGCCACCCGGCGCACCATAATGATGTTACGATCCTCACCGGGGCCCACAGGGGTGTTATTTGATAGCCAGTGGAGTACCTTATTTTAAAGCTGGCTAAAATCCTCTTTTGTGCCAGGGAAAAGGGGTGGCACATTCCCTAGAACCACTACATAGGGTGTAGATTCTAAAGGAAGATGGATAATGGGCAAATGCTAGCTTATGTTCCTTTGATGCACCACAGGGTCGTCCAACCAAACTAAGGGGAGTTGTATGTCTCGTCTAGGGGGTAGAGCAGCCGATGACCCGCTAGATGGCTGCCCTCCCTGCGAACCACCTCCCCCCCCCTTGGGCTAAGTGTGACATATGACTTTGTGTGCATTGCTGGTCTCTAGAAATGTTGCTAGAAATTGAGGCTAAGCCTGGGTGAGTTGCAAAATGTGAGTTTACAGGATCACCCATGTCCCCGCTGATTACAGGTGCATCTGACTGTGCCCCCCCCCCCCCGCTAAACCATTTCTCGATCGCTGACAACCTATCAAAGATCGGGCTCAATTTAACTTCCAAAAGGGTGGACATTATGTCCATCAAGGCCTTAATGATCGATGAGTCTATATTTGTAACTACCGGTCTGGATACCAGTGTCTTGGTAGCTGGTTTAGGAGCCGGGGTGGATTTAGGTTTTTTTGCTTTGCCCCCTATAGTATAAAGTTTACGTTTAATGCTTCTCCCAGGATTAAGGCCCCCCCAGATCGGAATGTTGGATCATCTCCCTGTGAAAGAGCGGGTGCGTGCCTAAATTGTTTTGTAAATTGGTGCTATCCTTCCTTTGTCTCCTTTCAATTATAACTGTTGGAGAAAGATACCTATGCGGGTGCTGGGTGAGGAGCCGGAGATGGAGCTTCGTGCATGGCTAGTGACCCTTCTGTGATGAGGGAACCCGCTGGTGACCCCTGACGAGAGCCTGGACGGGCGGGTGGAGTTCAGTACTAGGACTCGGCTAAAACTTCAGCCTGCGGCACACTAAGGCCAACTGGGGGTGGGTGCGAGCTGTTAGTGGGTGATCTGGAGAGAAGTCTTTTTTGCAGAAACAAATCCATTGTCACAACTGTGGTAGTGGAACTAGGTGCTGCCTTGACCCCAGCTAACCCCGTCTGAATCTTGCGCCTCCCCATGACTTAGAACAACTTGGGTAGATACAGTGCAAAACACAGATGGAATAGTAGGTAAATGTAAACAACGGCAGTAAGCACAAACACAGTAAAAAAGAGAGAAAAAGTACTGGACCATAAAAGATCACCACCCTATTGCAACCCACTAATACCAGGGTTTGTAATGTGTGTCCAAATGGAGGTTAAATGGTAGTTGTAGGAACGTGCCTACCTCCTTCCGCGGTGCCTTAAAAACTGGATAACAGAATGGCCACAGTTCAATTAAGCATTAGACCGACAGCCTGCAGCCAAGGTGTATAGCCCAGCCCAGCCTCTGCCAGTCGCGGACGGGTGCAGACGGACCCGCCCTTGGCCCAGGCATGCCCACGCACGTCCTGCACTGTGGGAGCCCTGCAGGCCCTTTGTACGCCTTCTGGCACTCTGTTGGCGGTGTCAGCTGTGTGCGCGCCGCAGGGGCTGCTGGGAGGGGTAGTCCGGTGATTCCCCTTACGCTCCCTGCACCGGAATGGCTGCAGTGACTCTGGTGGCGGTGGTGGCGCCACAACAGGTAAGATTTCAGAGAGCTCCCGTGCTGCGAGAGCCCTGCAGGCCCTTTGTATGCCTCCTGGCACTCTGTTGGTGGTGTCAGCTGTGTGCGCGCAGCAGGGTCTGCTGAGAGGGGTAGTCCGGTGATTCCCCTTACACTCCCTGCACCGGAATGGCTGCAGTGACTCTGGTGGCGGTGGTGGCACCACAACAGGTAAGATTTCAGAGAGCTGAATAGTTTTTGACAGTTTGAAAGCTCTTTGTCTGGGCTTGAACTGCCATCATCTTACTGCCCTGTCAATGATGATGTCCGTCTCCTATTTCCACTTGGAGGAAGACCCTGCTGCTGCCTATTGGTTCCCAGTACGTTCCTCTGAGGGGACTGCTCCTCGCTTATCTTCTTCTTCAGATTTTTGAACATCTATAGTACTAGATCTGGCATCAAATGAATCTGTATTCTCAGAACATGCTGAGACTCCGTGATGAGGTGTTCATAATATCCAAAAGAGTTTAATAATCCATGCCGAATCAAGGAAAGCTCAAACAATCCTGATAGTAGTCTCCTCGTATTCTCTGCTACGTGACAGGAAACATCTGGAAACAGCCGCTTCTTGAGCACCTCCACCGGTGATGAGGTGAGGCACAGATAGGCCCAGTTTGACACTCAATAAAACTGCTCGTCAGTCATAAATAGGGCAATATAAACATGTTTAAAAGGGAGGACAGTCACTTTACTCCATATTAACAAGTAAGGTGTACAGTATTAAAAAATATAAAACGTTATAGGCATCCTATATTTTTGTTTGGTACATAGTTATAGTTTTTGCTTCATTACTTCATCACAAATGTAACATCTATCATATAAAAATATCAGAGTAGCAGCATTAAACGATTTACAATAAGGGTAGAAGAATATCCTTGATATTTGTGAATCAGTAGGCAGTATGCCAAAATCATTTTTAGGCTGTTCATATTTCTTCTGTGTATGGCTTTTTTATCTGTTTTTAAACAAAATCTAGAATTGCCTATCTTTGATGTGTCTTTAATTTTTCATTGTCCTTTGTAACTGACGTGTGCATATATGTGCTTTCATCTTCTTCTGGAGGAAGTGAAAGAGATGTTGGTCAGGCTTCTGAGGTTCAATGGAGAGCGACTGGGAGTTTGATGGTGAAGCTACTGACTACACCGTATCCATCAGCACTGAGGGTGAATGAACTGGTCACAAGGCCACAACTTTAATAGACTCTGAGGCCTCTGTCCATTTCTTCTTGGACCTGGCTTGGCAGTCCGGCATCGACTGTCCGTATTGGAGCAGGGACAAGATGAACTGCACATGGCTGGGTTTCATCTGAGGTGGCATGGTGGGCAAAAGAACAATGAGAACATCAGAGGGTCCCTGTACTCAAGAATAGCGGGGAAAAGTAGCAGGGAATACACAATTCAAAATACAAGAGAAGAACCCCTATTAGAAAGATAACCTCTCAATACCACAAAAAAGCTGAAGGGGATGTTCTCTTTTTGACTGCGTGGTTGATAGCTATGGTATTAGAGGAGGGTATTGCGGGCCGTAGGTTTAGTGTATAATGATACTTCAATATGATCTTCAATGGCCTCTATCCAAATATCCAGGAACTCAATTTTTTCTTTGCTCGTTTTGGAGGTGAATTTTAAATGCGAATCGCAAAGATTGATCCAAAGAATAAATTCAGAGAGTTGTTCCTCCAGCCCTCTCCAAATAAAGAAGATGTCATCAATAAACCTATAATAGTGGGTGATATTCTCAGAGAAAGGTGCTACCTCATTGTATATAAACCTCTTCTCAAAAACCCCCATATACAGGTTGGCCACATTTGGAGCACAAGCGGCTCCCATACTGATGCCCAGTGTCTGTTTGTATACAACTTGATCGAATTCAAAATAGTTTTCATTTAGAACAATAGCCAGGCACTCAAGAATGAAAAGGTTGTCCAAATTCTTCGTACTATCAGTTAGAACACTTCTGACAGCTTCCAATGCCCCGGTTAGGGGTATATTAGAATATAGAGCCTCAATGTCCATTGAGACCAGGATGTCCGTAACAGGGTTGAATTCAATGCCCTCTATTTTAGTAATGAGGTCTCCCATAAAATGCCATCAACGCCCTGAGGAAGGAAGACTCCGAAACACGTGTCGGCACATTTGTGTGTTCTTTATGTTTTTGCATTGTATTGTTTACATATATGTATGTGATTATTTTGTATACACTGCACTGATTGTATTGTTGTTATTGTTATTGTTTAAATGTTATTTTGTCTTTGTAAATTGTATTGCTTCGTCGATTCTAGCCTGATGAATAGCTGGCTATTTGTGAATACTTTTGAACAAAAAATGAAATGATTTATTCAAAAAAATAAAAATTGATCTACAACTCTATATTTTTATAATAAAAAACAAAAGAATGTTATAATTTACTGTTTCTTTGCTGTGGTATTGAGAGGTTATCTTTCTAATAGGGGTTCTTCTCTCGTATTTTGAATGGTGGGCAAAAGAACCATGGGTTGGAATGCTACTCCTTTGCTATGTTTAATGTTCTTGCCCTAAGTGGCCATGGGTTTTCCAGATGTGGGGCTCTTGCACATGGTGCCACTGGAACCTAGACACACCCAACTGAAGAGCCCTAAATCAAGGCAAAACTGGGCTTCGATTCAGCTGCGGTCCATGCAGGTAACTTCGGTGGGACGGTGGGCCGGGTGGGGTGGGATTTTGAGGGATGATGCAGAGGGAAAATGAAAATAACTAATTAATTTTCCCTTGGCATCATCCATCGAAATCCCCCCCACCCAGCTTCTACCTGCACGGATCACAGCTGCTTGGATTTCTTGTGTTCCGGTTCTAAGGAACTTGGCTTGGCAGTTCAGACTGGACTCTTCCTATAAGGGTAGGGTCAAGACTGATTTGCATTTGGTTGGGTTCAACCTGATGTGGCATGGTGCGCAAAAGAACAATGGGTTGGAATGATACCCAAGTGATTGCCAGTGTTCTCCCATCACCTTTTGTATGCCTGTATCAACCACCACCACACCTACCATCAACACCCGCACTCTTGTATCCCCAGAAAGTAGATAATACTTTGTCCTGTGCACTTCTCCCCCAGCCTCTTTCAACTGAGCACTGGTCTCAGAGGAGGCCCTTTAAGTGTGAAGAGATTTCCTGTAGGACAGACAGTACTATTAAATGCCATTCAGGGTGTCAGTCAGCAACTGACACAGGTAATCAACATTTGGATGGGATACACTCTGCCCTGTTTTCCTAGCAGAGAGGGTTATTCAAATCCAAGAACCTATTCTGACACCCGTGCTTCCTTCACAACTGCAACTATTACTCCTTCCCACATTTCGTACCTTCCAACATTCTCACCATCCCACATCCACCTGACCCTATTCCACGTTGGCCTTATTTTCACCCTCCCACACCATCCTTATACCTCCAACCAACATTCCACGTGCCCCACCCACACATAAAACCCCTACACACTCCCATAAACCCTTCCATATACCACCAAACCCTCCTGCACCATAAACCTGCATCTGCACCTCCATTAACCCACAAATCTAAACCCTCACCTGCACCTATATCCACCAGTACACCCTTACCCTCCCCTGCTCCTAAATACCCCCATATCTTTTAACTCTCCTCTGCTCCTACATCCTTCCATACCCCTATCCCCTCCCTGCTCCTACATCACCCCATACTCCTAAACACTCCCCTGCACCTACATCCTCCCATACCCCCTACCTCTCCTATCCACTTAAATCCACAATTACCCCAAACCCTCTAATGCGTCTAAATCATCCCATACCCCCAAAGCCCTAATCTACCTAAATTCACACTAACACACTCAGATCAAAATCTTTCCACACCCTACTACCTCCCAATTCACCTAAATTTCACCATTCCCATTCCCCTCTGTCCCCAGAATCACCTCAACCTCTAAAAAATCCTAAAGATCACACTCCCACTTGAGGATTAGGCACCCAGAAAGCACCAGCTCCAGGAAAATGGAGGCCACCACAGAATTATAAAGATGCATGTGTTTGGAAGGCAAGGACTCTGCTTCGAGGCATATGGCAAAATAAATCTTGGACTGTGATGGGACAGTGTTTATTTGTCCCCCAATCTAATTTTTTTATTATCACCATGATTTCCCTTCCCAGATTGTACATATATATGTATGTGTATATATATATGTTTCAACAAATGCCACACTGCTGCCGAACTCCTTCTGCGACGGGTGCCTCCTTCGTGCAAGTGGCATGCACGAAAATAAACCAACACAAAGGTCCCTGTTCAAAGGAACACTCACGGAGCACTCAAGGGTTCTGTACTGCTTCCTTTATTACACCCAGCATGACGCGTTTCGTCTGGCACGACTTTTTCAAATGCTGTTCGGTGAATACAGTAGTCTCCAGTAACACGATCTTTTAAACACCACATTTGGCCCCTCCCATAAAGTGTTCAACGAGGAGGGACCCTTCTAGCAGCTCAGTCATTCTGATGTTTTGTCGCCGCCATCTTGGAGTATGTTTTCTTTAACTTAACAGTCTGTAGTAGTATAATTTAAAGTTATTATTCTTCTTACTTGTAAGCCTCCATTTGGTAATGGGAATTAGGAAAACATTTCTCCTCGATCGCATTGATACTTTCTTGTGGTGTTGAACGGAGCAAGGATGTTCCATTAATCAGACCCATTCGTCGACCGTTTTTTGCCATTTCTTTCTTCTGCACCTCGGAGCGTCGATTTAGTAACCTTGGCTCTTTCATGTCGTCATGAATCAACTTCACATCGATCAGTGTGTCAGAAATTGGCCACGGCGGTTCAGGCAGCACAAATTTAATGTTTCAACAAATGCCACACTGCTGCCGAACTCCTTCTGCGACGGGTGCCTCCTTCGTGCAAGTGGCATGCACGAAAATAAACCAACACAGCATTTGAAAAAGTCGTGCCAGACGAAACGCGTCATGCTGGGTGTAATAAAGGAAGCAGTACAGAACGCTTGAGTGCTCCGTGAGTGTTCCTTTGAACAGGGACCTTTGTGTTGGTGTATATATATATATATATATACATTATCTACCGGCGGTCGCCAGTAGATAGTTATAGTTAGGACCGAGTTCCCATAGGAAATCTGAAAATTCTATTTTGAATAACTTTGGCGCCGGTTGACTTATCTTCGTGAAATTTTCAAAACTAATGGGGCGCTCTGCTCAGCTCCTACCCTGAAAGTCTCGGGGTGATTCGTCAAGCGGGGGCTGAGACAAAAGGGGGGTCCCAAAACGCGTTTTCCCCATGCATTTTCCCATAGGACCTTTAGTCGAAGGTACAGCCCGAACGGCTGAACAGAATTACTTGAAATTTGGCAAAGAGGTAGTCCTCAGGTCAGGCATGTGCCTTTTGCTTAAATGGTGTAAATCCGTTCAGTAGTTCCTGAGAAAATCAAAAGTAAAATCACATATATATCTGGGCGGAGCCTAACCACACATCTCATCGTGAGATCTGATTGTCTGTCAGCACTTCATCCAAGAAGTGTTGGCAGCCTTCTTGGGACCAATATACATGATAGCACCTCATTAAAAAGCATTGCAGTTAATAGAAGGTTTTAAGACTTTAGTTACATTATAAATCATTTGTTGATGGTACCATACTCATTTTAGGAATTGTGGTGTGGTCTAAGGTGATTTTACCATGTGAAAAAGCCTTCTGCTGTGATATCATGAATCATGTTTGAGAGAAAACTATTTTCTCATGCTTTTCCCACAGAGGTTTGGAAAGTGATCTATAAGCTAACTGAGAGCATATTTTCTGTAAATTCACATTATCTTTCTCAGTCATGTGAGAATGAAGTCTGACATTCTCAGTAAATCATGTACATCCAACAAGGGCAGAGACTGTCAGTTGATTCCTTTGTGTTGTACTGCAGCTTCCCAGAGTGTTCTAACGAACAACTAGAGCGCTAACAGTCCTACTTATGACAAACGTATGGCACACCTGAAGCTATCTTGGTTGGAATAAAGTGGTAATTTTTAAAACATTTAATTTAAAAAGGAACAAAATGAGGGGGTTCATTGTGCCATAGAAAGTATGATTAGTGCTGCAGAAAGAAAAATTAGGGCACATTTTGAGTGACTTCTCAAATCCTCTTCTATTTCATTTAAAAATTCTGACATGCAGACTGAAACATGCACTTTCAATACCAGCAGCAGACTTCCCTGGTGAGCAGTAGCTTTACTACAGTGATCTAATAAGCAACTAGAGTGCTAAAATTCTGAATTTATGGCAAATTTGTGACACATCGGAATGCCTTCTTGATGGAATCAAAGTAAAAAACTGAAAGTATTTCCTACTGAGGAGACTGTAGTAAATGAGGAAATGAGGAAACATCATAACAAATAAGTCTCCCAAAATGGCCACCAGAGACAAAAGAGCCCAAATGTAGCCCAAATATCACCCAGATGTAGCCCAAGTATAGCCCAATGACAGAATGTCCCAGAGTGTTCTAACGAACAACTAGAGCACTAACAGTCTTACTTATGACAAAAGTATGGCACACCTGAAGCCATCTTGAATGGAATAAAGTGGTAACACTTAAAACATTTAATTTACAAAGGAACACAATGAGGGGATTCATTTTTCCATAGAAATTATGATTAGTGCTGCAGAAAGAAAAATTAGGGCACATTTTGACTTCTCAAATCCTCTTCTATGTCATAAAACAATTCTGACATGCAGACTGAAACATGCACTTTGAATACCAGCAGCAGACTTCCCTGGTGAGCAGTAGCTTTACTACAGTAATCTAATGAGCAACTAGAGTGCTAGCATTCAGAATTTATGGCAAATGTGTGACACATCTGAATGCCTTCTTGATGGAACCAAGTAAAAAACTGAAAGTATTTCCTACTGAGGAGACTGCAGTAAATGAGGAAATTAGGAAAATTCATAACAAATAAATCTCCCAAGATGGCCACCAGAGACAAAAGAGCCCAAATGTAGCCCAAATATCACCCAGATGTAGCCCAAGTATAGGCCAATAAAAGAATGTCCCAGAGTGTTCTAACGAACAACTAGAGCGCTAACAGTCTTACTTATGACAAAAGTATGGCACACCTGAAGCCATCTTGATTGGAGTAAAGTGGTAACACTTAAAACATTTAATTTACAAAGGAACAAAATGAGGGAGTTCATTTTGCCATGGAAATTATGATTAGTTCTGCAGAAAGAAAAATTAGGGCACATTTTGACTTCTCAAATCCTCTTCTATTTCATAAACAAATTCTGACATGCAGACTGAAACATGCACTTTGAATACCAGCAGCAGACTTCCCTGGTGAGCAGTAGTTTTACTACAGTGATCTAATGAGCAACTAGAGTGCTAACATTCAGAATTTATGGCAAATGTGTGACACATCTGAATGCCTTCTTGATGGAACCAAAATAAAAAACGGAAAGTATTCGCACTGAGGAGACTGCAGTAAATGAGGAAATTAGGAAACTTCATAACAAATAAATCTCCCAAGATGGCCACCAGAGACAAAAGAGCCCAAATATCACCCAGATGTAGCCCAAGTATAGCCTAATGACAGAATGTCCCAGAGTGTTCTTAAGAACAACTAGAGCGCTTACTGTCTTACTTATGACAAAAGTATGGCACACCTGAAGCCATCTTGATTGGAATAAACTGGTAACACTTAAAACATTTAATTTAAAAAGGAACACAATGAGGGGGTTCATTTTGCCATATAAATTATAATTAGTGCAGAAAAAAGAAAAATTAGGGCACATTTTGAGTGACTTCTCAAATCCTCTTCTATTTCATTAAAAAATTCTGATATGCAGACTGAAACATGCACTTTTAATACCAGCAGCAGACTTCTGTGGTGAGCAGTAGCTTTACTACAGTGATCTAATGAGCAACTAGAGTGCTAACATTCAGAATTCATGGCAAATGTGTGACATATCTGAATACCTTGTTGATGGAATCAAAGTAAAAAACTGAAAGCATTTCCTACTGAGGAGACTGCAGTAAATGAGGAAATTAGGAAACTTCATAACAAATAAATCTCCCAAGATGGCCACCAGACACAAAAGAGCCCAAATGCAGCACAAATATCACCCAGATGTAGCCCACATGTAGCCCAATGACAGAAGTGTGCAAAACACTTATTTTTTGTGTATTTGCAGTTTTATGTAGTGCAGACTTGTCAGGTATTGGAATGCTTTACATGAGCATTGGTTACATCACACAAGATCAAATTCATTTTGGTTGTAGACATGGGGAGATTAAGTGATTTGACCACAATAACAGAATGTTGAGCTGAAGCAGAAACTCCAACCTGGTTCCCCAGTTGCAAAGTCTGCAGCTCTGGAATTAACACCACATCCTCTCGCCAACGTGCAACATTTAATCAAGTGGTCAACTGGATAAAAAAACATAAAGATTACAAATAATTTAAAAGTTCTTTGTCGCTATTTGAAAACTCAGAAAATATGGCCTCATTTTAGTTTTTTAGAGCACTAACCATAATTTTGATACAAATAAGACCCTCTCATATATGTAATTTCTAAAGGAAATACTTTAGGTATTACAGTTTTGATTACATCAAGATGACGTCAGGCGTTCCACACTTTTGTAATAAATATAGAATGTTAGCAATCTAGTTGTTCATTGGGATACTGTTGAGAGGCAGAGGCCAGGGGCACGGACTCTGAAAATTGAAGGGCAGTGGCAGCACAACAGACTATGGAGGGCAGTGGAAAGGGGGGCAGGGGCAACAATCCAACAATACAGGACTGGCAAGAGAGGCTGTGGCAATATAATAGACCATTGTGGGCAGAAGGAAGAGGCAGTGGCAGTACAACCATACATGCCAACAGACCCGTTTCAGCCAGGAAACGTCCAATTGTTTTAAGCTCAAATGGGCTTTATTTGATCTGTCTCCTGTCTACAATCTCCTCTTTTTCAATGTAACTCAAAGGGGAAAATCAATACCCCAGTTTGTTTTCAAAATCTCCCTCTTACCAAGTTCAAAATGTTCGCAAGTATGGTACATTGGATCATGGTAGGCAGGAGGAATTGGGGTAGGGACATGGACTCGGATAACAGAGGACAGGAGGGACATGGAGAGGTGCACCAAACTGACCCTACAGGGCAGGCATCAGGGTTTGCAGCAGCACAATACACCACACAGGGCATGCGGGACGGGAGTGCAGCACAACAATCCATAGAAAGCAATAGGGAGGAGACAGGACCATGCACATGGACAACAGAGAACAGAGGGGGAAGGGGCAATGGTAGCTAGCTGACCATAATGGACAGACAGGAGAGAAAGCTGCAGCATAACAGACCATAAAGGGCAGGAGGGACTGATCGGGAGCATTACAATGGAACAGACAAGCAAGGAGGGAGGGAATAGGGGTCTGCACATGGAAACAGAGGGCTGGGGCAAGGGGGCAGGGCAGGAGCAGCAAGATGACCATGGAGGTCAGGCAGGATGGGCACTAGAAACTAGACACACCATGGAGAGCAACAATGAGACTATGATGGCATACACACAGACCATGGAGGGAAGTTGGGAGGGGGTCAGGGGCAGCTAGCTGACCACACAGGGAAGGGCCATGGCAGCACAGAAGACTATGCATGGCAAGCGGGATGGTTAGTGGCAGCACAATGACTATGATGGGCAAGAAGGAGGGTGCAGGGGCATGCACAAAGGACCATGGAGGATAGAAGGGAAGGTCAGGACCTGGGCACAGACAAGAGAGTTCAGGGGAAGACCACTCTGGGCAGGCAGGAGGAGCAGTTGCAGCACAACAGACCAGGGAGGGCAGAAGGATGTGGCAGTAAAATGGACCATGGAGGACAGGAGGGAGGGGATAGGGGTATGGCATGTGGACAGGCAGGGTGGAGGTGGCAGGGACAGGTTACAGTCATCTGACAACGCTAGGCAGGTGGGAGGGGAGTGGCAGCTCAAAAGAACACTCAGAGTAGACAGGAGTGGCAGGTCCATGGAATATGGTGGGCAAAATGGATGGAGCAGGGGCATGCACAAAGACATCGGAGGGCAGGGGGAAGGAGAATAGGGGCAGCAAGCTAAGCACAGAGGATAAGCAGAAGGTCAATGATGGGCCATAGAATTGGGCAATGGAGGGCAGGAGGAGTGGACTTGTACATCATGCTAAATGGAGGGCAGTGGCAGCACATCAGACCATGCATGGCAGGAGGGAGGAGGCTAGTCCATGGATTCAGACAACAGAGGATAGGGAGGAGGTGGATGGGGCAGCAAGCTAACTGTTCAGAGAAGGTGGGTATTAGGAACTTCATTGTTTTTAAAATGTGTGTCTGTGCGAACTACTTAAAATATTAACAAGTATGCAGCATAATCTCACTTTTATTCAGGAAGAAGAGGACGTTTGTGACTGTGACTCCGGGCTCACTTGGCAGAAACACCCCCTGACCCTCCACCCCCATCGCAAAATGTAATGCCTGTGAAAAGGGTAGGTGGACGCAGTGTTATATAGAACATAGTCCTGAGAGCACGATTGAAAATGAAAAATAGATGTAGTATATGGTATAAACTATGCACCAAAAAGTGTGATATAAGATGAACCGGGCGTGAAATATAATATGCAATACATTGTGTGCAATGACAGATTCATTGGAGAGCGCGAGATAGCACAGGCACTAGCGCGTGCTATGCGATATGAGCCTTGGAGTGTAATATGCAAAGGGCAGTGTTGTGTAACATAACTAGTCTCTAAAGTTGTAATATAAAATATGTGCTGGGGAGTGTAACGTTGCATATGCACAGTGACAAAGATATGGATCCCAGATTGTAATATGTATGGCATAGCGCTGTGCGTTATAACATACACATCGAGGAAGGCACGTTAGATGGGGCAATATAACCCGTGCGAAGGCAAGTGTGGCATGACATATTCACGGGGTGGTGTTACAGTGCACATGGGCTAGAGAGTGTCATAGCATATGCACTAGCTGGTGGAAGACAACACAGAGGTGTGAGGCAATCGGCGGGCACTGGTGGGTGTAACACAGCATTGGGCTTAGCCAGGAGCACGCTGTGACTCTCAAGTGAGGTTCGTCTCCTTTCCAGAGAGTAAAATAAAAAGTATTACACATCCGGCGGTGGATGTGTTTTTTATTAACCGTGAGGGGGGTTTCTTGCATAGTTTGGTCGAATTTTTGTCGAATCCCCTTTGAATGGCTTGGTGTGCGTGTATATTAAATGTGCCCGTCAATAGTGTTGGACCCGGCCTCATGGCGTGGTCCTGACTTCCCCGGGGTTGGGCCCGTTCCCCGCCCTAGCCTCCACGAGCTACCCGTTCGCGCCGCACGAGGTCACCTACGCCTCGGGGCTCCGCCATTTTGTCGCCTGCCACGTGACCCTGCACACCAGTCGTCCTGACTCCGCTCCACCCGGCCTCGGCCCCAACAAGGCCCAGACATTGAGGCACCAAGAACTGGCCAGGGGGTGTCATGTGAACACCTCATCGCCCTGGCGGAGGGCAGTATCGATGGGACCCCCAACCGTCCCCACACACCGAGGTGCGATCGGCCTCCATCTCTGCTGGGCCGGGCGCCTCTCCTGCTGGGCGTCTGGCCGCTCCCAACCCGGCCTCTCCGCCCCCCGGGCGCAAGGGTCCGGACATCAAAGGGCTCCGGACCTATATCTGGGGCGACCCCGCCACAGACCGGCAGTTGTATCCCGGAGTCGAGAGCCCTGCTGATTGAATCGCGGCCGACCCTACGGAGAAGAACTCTTGCTTGAAACCACCACGAGCCCTGCAGACTGCGTCGTGGCTCCTTCTTGCTGAACCCTTGAAGCCCCCCCGGAACATCGGGGCCCTGCTGACGCTGTCGCGGCCCAACCTCGCTGAAACCTCCCTCGGAGCCCTGCTGACGACGTCGCGGCTCGAGCTGAACAGTAACCATCTTGAGAGCCCCGCTGACCTGGTCGCGGCTCTCCACGAACTGACCGCCAGAGCCCTGCTGACACCGTCGCGGCTCGACCCCTCCGAGACCCGGAGGTCCTCCAGCTTGAGGATAAGAACTGGGCCCCAGGTACCCTCGTACCAAGCTCCTGCCTAAGACTGTCCCACTACCCCTTCCCTCCTAAAAGAGACACTGAGACTTTTGCGGATCCCTCGATCCCCTTTTTGTGTAATATTTAACCCGTAACCTTTTAAAGTGCTGATAAAAAATTGCTCATCTTGAGACAACCTCCTTGAGTCCGGTGTGGTGGTGTTACTGTGCTAGTACATAATAGGAGAAGGATCTCCCAGGAGGCTTCTCTGCAGCGCTCGGCTACTTCGTACAGTGTGGGGGCCCCCCCTGAGTGGTCTCGCCGACTCCTCGGGGTCCGCCTTCCAACATTTGGTGGCCAGCGACGGAATCCGAGCCGAACGCAGTACGTACCAGCCAGTAACCCACTAGCTACCCATCCAGACAAACGGAAATCATGAGCAACCAAGAAAATAACGTGACCACGGAGTTCCAGCCTGAACGGTTGGAGGAATACACGCACAAAGAATTGAAACAGTTCTGCAAGGACAAAGGCATTGCAACCACCGGCCTAGGTACCAAAGAAGAGATGCAAAAAGCCCTGAGGACCTGGCTGGAGGCCGAGGCAGGCCACTCCCAGGAAGAAGGTCCCCTGCCCCTGACTGTGGCCACATCAACCGCACCGACTCCGGCAACCGGAGGAGGAAAGAGCCTAGAAACCGGCCTCTCCGAAGAGGAGATACGAGAGCGGGAGAAGGTCCGGAACCACGAACTAGAGCTCACACGACTGCGGCTGGACGGCGAACTCCAGCTGGCGGAATAGAAACTGGCCCTAGAGCAGCTACGGCTACAAGAGGAGATAGAAGAGAAGAGACGGCACCGAGAGTTGGAGGAAAAAAGACTGACCCTTGAACACAAGCGAAGTCTCAAAGAGCTCGAAATCAAGGCAAAGAATGGGGGGACCGACACCCCCAGTAATAGAGACACCCGACCGCCGGCCGAGGTACATATCCCGAAAGATGTCGTCAAGGAGTACTATAAGAATGACGACATCCAACAATGGTTCAAGGCATACGAGGTGGCCATGACCTCCCATCGGGTGCCCCGAAAGGACTGGGGCGCCGGCCTGTGGGGTCGGTTCCTGAGTGAAGGTCGAGACACACTGCTCCAGCTGCCAGAGGAGGTGATGACCTCCTACGACCACATGAAGGAGGCCCTGCTCACCCGCTACGGGCTAACCGCGGAAATGTACCGCCAGCGGTTCAGAGACTGCAAGAAGATCCCGGGTACTACCTGGGTGGAATATGTGGACTTTTTCAGCCGGGCCCTAGAAGGATGGATCAAGGGTAGCAAAGTCACCACCTACGGGCAGCTGGTCGACCTCATTGTTTGGGAACATCTCTCCAACAATTGCTTCGTGGAGCTAAGGCAACACCTCCTCGACAGCAAGATGACCGACCCACGAAAACTCGCCGTCGAGGCCGATCGATGGGTCAACACCCGAGTCCCCCGGAACTCGATGGGGGAGTACCAGAGGAACCCCACCGGACCTCCCCGCCAACGCGGTGGAGGGGGAGGGCCGAACAGGAACCGGGACCCCCCCGCCGGGGCTCCCAGGAGCCCACCTCGAGGGCCACCGCAGCAACCCCTCTCCCCGAGCCTAGCCCGAAGAGGGGCGACCCCAGCCAGAACCGGACCACGGCCCCCAGTAACATGCTACGGCTGCCAACAAACCGGACACTATGCCAGCGATCCGGTCTGCCCCCTGAACCGAAGAAGCGGGGCCGGCGGGCCCCCGTCCCGACAGCTGGCGGCCGCCGCCCTGGGGGAAGGAGAAGAAGAAGAAGAAACCCTCGACCGAGGGACCACCGAATGGGAGCCGGCGGTCATGTCCCTGGTCTGCCTGGGCAGCCGAGAAATGGTGCCCCGCACCCCCATCCCAAGCAACACCCAGAAGTACCGGCAGCAGGTCACCGTCAATGGACAACGGGCCGAAGCCCTTCGTGACACCGGCGCCAGTGTCACCGCTGTCCGCTGCCACCTGGTGACCCCCGAACAGATCCTACCCAATGTGCTGTGCCCCGTCCGAACGGCCGACAACAGCGAGAGCCTGTGCCAGATGGCCCTGGTCCCCTTCGAGTGGGAAGGGGTGACAGGCCTACTAAAAGTGACTGTCCGCGACGACGCACCAGTAGACTGCCTCCTGGGGAACGACCTGGAGAGTTCCCCCTGGGCTCAAGTGGAGCGACGAGAGCACCTCCGAATGCTGGGGCTATCCGAATGGGCCTGCGCCATCACCCGGTCCATGACCGCCCAGGCCCCCCGCTCGTCCTTGGCCCCCGGTGCCGCCCAGCCCGAGGGGCTCGCACCACCCCCCGCCTGCAGCGAGGGGGAGGCGGACACCGACACTGGACCTACTGAACCCTCCCCCGAAGAGATTGCTTCCCTCGGCGCCCTACCAGAACTTGCACAATGGCGCCACGAAGGGGGCCCCACCCGTGAGCAGTTCCAGCAAGAACAGCAGTCCTGTCCCTCTCTCGAAGGGGTCCGACAACAAGCATCCGCCCAAGCCAACGGGGACCAGACCGGCACCCACTGGGTCTACTGGGCCGAGGGCCTGTTGTACAGTGAACAGAAAGTGGCAGAACTCGGGGCCAGCCGCGTGTTGGTGGTCCCCCTCCGCTTCCGGGAGTTCCTTCTCAACCTGGCACATGACGTGCCCCTCGCCGGACACCTAGGGCAAGACAAAACTTACAGCCGTCTGGTGACCCACTTCTACTGGCCCCGGATGCGGAGAGACGTGGACAACCACTGCCGGTCCTGCCAGACCTGCCAAGCCAGCGGGAAGACGGGGGGTCGGGTCAAGGCCCCCCTCCAGCCCTTTCCAGCCGTCAGCACCCCGTTCGAACGGGTCGGGATCGACATCGTGGGGCCCCTGGACCCCCGGACCGCCCTGGGCCACCGCTTCATCCTGGTCCTCGTGGACCACGCCACCAGGTACCCGGAGGCGGTCCCGCTAAGAACGGTAACGGCCCCCGTGGTAGGCCGGGCCTTGATGGGGATCTTCTCCCGAGTGGGATTTCCCCGCGAAGTGGTGAGCGACAGGGGCACAAACTTCATCTCCAAGTACATGCGGTCCCTGTGGCAGCAGTGCGGGGTCACGTACAAATTCACAACCCCCTATCACCCTCAGGGGAACGGGCTGGTCGAGCGCTTTAACAGAACCCTGAAGGGGATGATTCAGGGCTTGGAAGAGCCCCTCCGGCGGAGATGGGATGTCCTACTACCGTGCCTCCTGTTCGCCTATCGGGAGGTCCCGCAGAAGTCCCTGGGGTTCAGCCCGTTTGAACTATTGTACGGACATCCGGTCCGCGGACCGCTCAGCCTGGTCAAGGAGGGCTGGGAGAAGAAGCTCCCAGGCGCCCCTCCTGACGTCTACCGATACCTCCTGACCCTACGAAACCAGACCCGCAAGTTCCGAGCCATGGCCGAAGCCAACCTCGAGGCCAGCCAGGAGGACATGAAGCGGTGGTACGATCGGAACACCTCTACCATCGAGTTCGAGCCTGGCCAGAGAGTCTGGGTCATGGCCCCTGTTGAGCCCTGTGCCCTCCAGGACAAGTGGACCGGGCCCTTCAAGGTGGTGGAGAAGAAAAGTCCCGTCACCTACCTAGTCGACCTAGAGTCCCCCCGGAACCCCCTCCGGGTTCTACATGCGAAAAGGCTCAAACCCCACTTTGCCCGGACCGAACTGAGCCTGCTGCTGGCGACCGACGAGGGGGGCGAGGACGACTCCGAGCCCCTACCCGACCTCTTGCAGAACAACGTCCACGACGGATCCATCAAAGGTGTCCAACTCGCCTCTTCCCTGACCCCGGAACAGCGTATCGACTGTCAATAACTGCTGCAGGACTACGCAGCCCTCTTCTCCCTCACCCCGGGGGTGACCCACTGGTGCGTCCACGATGTCGACACCGGGGACAGCCCCCCCGTGCGACACCGAGCCTACAGGGTACCCGACCGAGTACGGGCATGCATCCAGGCCGAAGTAGCGATGATGTTGGCCCTGGGGGTCATCGAGCCCTCCGACAGCCCGTGGGCCAGCCCTGTCGTCCTGGTACCAAAGGCCGCAGCCCCCGGCCATCCCCCGGAGTTACGATTTTGTGTAGACTACCGAGCCCTGAATGCTGTGACCAAGACGGACGCCCATCCTATACCCCGGGCCGACGAACTCATCGACCGCTTGGGGTCTGCCCGCTACCTGAGCACGCTGGACCTCACCGCCGGGTACTGGCAGATCCAGCTCACCCCCAGCGCCCGAGAAAGATCCGCCTTCTCTACCCCGGATGGGCATTACCACTTTCGGGTGATGCCCTTCGCCATGAAGAACGCCCCGGCCACTTTTCAGAGACTTGTAAACAAGGTTCTGGCCGGGCTCGAGGCCTTCAGCGCGGCCTATGTGGATGACATTGCCGTGTACAGCAACCACTGGGCTGAGCACCTAATTCACCTCAAAGCCGTCCTGGCCGCCCTCCAAAGGGCCGGGCTCACGATCAAGGCCAGCAAATGCCAGATCGGCCAAGGATCAGTGACCTACCTGGGCCATCAGGTGGGAAGCGGTCAGGTGGCCCCTCTCCAGCCAAAAGTCGATGCCATCCAGGCATGGGAACCCCCCACTACCCAGACCGCTGTGCGGGCCTTCCTGGGCCTCACTGGATACTACCGGCGGTTCATCCGGGACTATGGGAGCATTGTTGGGCCTCTCACAGAGCTCACCTCGAAGAAACAGCCCAAGAAGGTGCACTGGACTCCCCGCTGCCAATCCGCTTTCGAGACTCTCAAGGCAGCGATGTGCACTGCCCCTGTACTCCAGGCCCCTGACTACAGTAAGGAGTTCATCGTGCAGACAGACGCCTCCGAATATGGGATCGGGCCGTCCTGTCTCAGGTTGATGAGAAGGGACTCGACCGCCCGGTGGCCTTCATCAGCCGAAGGCTGCTGCCCCGGGAGCAACGATGGAGCACCATCGAGCGCGAGGCCTTCGCCATAGTGTGGGCCCTTAAGAAGCTCCGGCCCTATCTCTTCGGTACCCACTTTCGGGTCCAGACCGACCACCGGCCCTTGCGGTGGTTAATGCAAATGCGAGGCGAGAATCCCAAGCTGCTGCGGTGGTCCATTGCCCTGCAAGGGATGGACTTTTCGGTTGAGCACCGACCCGGCAATGATCACGCCAACGCGGACGGCCTGTCCCGCTTCTTCCGCCTTGACGAGGAGACTCCCCAAGAAGATGGGTGACTCTCTCCGCCTTCGGCTGGGGGGGAGGCCTGTTGGACCCAGCCTCATGCCGTGGTCCTGACTTCCCCGGGGTTGGGCCCGTTCCCTGCCCTAGCCTACACGAGCTACCCGTTCGGGCCGCACGAGGTCACCTACGCCTCGGGGCTCCGCCATTTTGTCGCCTGCCACGTGACCCTGCACACCAGTCCTCCTGACTCCGCTCCACCCGGCCTCGGCCCCAGCAAGGCCCAGACATTGAGGCACCAAGAACTGGCCAGGGGGTGTCACATGAACACCTCATCGCCCTGGCGGAGGGCGGTATCGATGGGACCCCCAACCGTCCCCACACACCGAGGTGCGATCGGCCTCCATCTCTCCTGGGCCGGGCACCTATCCTGCTGGGCGTCTGGCCGCTCCCAACCCGGCCTCTCCGCCCCCCGGGCGCAAGGGTCCGGACATCAAAGGGCTCCGGACCTATATCTGGGGCGACCCCGCCACAGACCGGCAGTTGTATCCCGGAGTCGAGAGCCCTGCTGATTGAATCGCGGCCGACCCTACGGAGAAGAACTCTTGCTTGAAACCACCACGAGCCCTGCAGACTGCGTCGCGGCTCCTTCTTGCTGAACCCTTGAAGCCCCCCCGGAACATAGGGGCCCTGCTGACGCTGTCGCGGCCCAACCTCGCTGAAACCTCCCTCGGAGCCCTGCTGACGACGTCGCGGCTCGAGCTGAACAGTAACCATCTTGAGAGCCCCGCTGACCTGGTCGCGGCTCTCCACGAACTGACCGCCAGAGCCCTGCTGACACCGACGCGGCTCGACCCCTCCGAGACCCGGAGGTCCTCCAGCTTGGGGATAAGAACTGAGCCCCAGGTACCCTCGTACCAAGCTCCTGCCTAAGACTGTCCCGCTACCCCTTCCCTCCTAAAAGAGACACTGAGACTTTTGCGGATCCCTCGATCCCCTTTTTGTGTAATATTGAACCCGTAACCTTTTAAAGTGCTGATAACGAATTGCTCATCTTGAGACAACCTCCTTGAGTCCGGTGTGGTGGTGTTACTGTGCTAGTACATAATAGGAGAAGGATCTCCCAGGAGGCTTCTCTGCAGCGTTCGGCTACTTCGTACAGTGTGGGGGCCCCCCCTGAGTGGTCTCGCCGACTCCTCGGGGTCCGCCTTCCAACAAATAGCTACCCATGTTTGTATAAATAAACAACAAGGGTGTCTACTTGGAGAGTACCCACCGGCAGGGGTGCCGGGATTAGGCACGGTAGGGCGTCAGACACGTCAGAGCTTCACTAGCGGTGTAAATACATTCCATGTGGATTCATTCTATGCATAGTCGCCTTTTAATGAATATCACGCAAATCGTCATGGTGATAGGTACATAGGGTTTGTCCAGCATGTCCTAGGTGTTTCAATAAATATATATATATTTTTAAAATAATAAAAAACAAAGGCCGGCCCCGGGGGATGGGGTCCCCGGAGCCATAAGTGGTCTGAGGAGGGGGGCAATGCAGCCCCCTCCTAAAGAATTTTAATAAAAAAAAGGCCATGACCCGGGGGTTGGGGTCCCCGGGGCTGATTAAGGCCTTGGGAGAGCCAAATTAATTTTTTTCAACAAAAAAAATTAGGGTGCAGGCCCTGGGGGATGGGGTCCCCAGGGCCAGTAAATTAGAAAAAGAAGGCGAGCCACACAGCCCTCCTTCTTAAAAAAATAAAATAAATAAAAGACCGGCATCGCGCTGGAGGCCACGCCCCCTCCTTGCAGCACTCTGCAAACGCGCCTCCTGGCCAGTTGTAAGTTGGGGAATTAATTCCCCTTCAATATTGAGTGTGCCTGAGGGCCAACTTGCCCAACAGGTATCTCCAGTGTGCGCCAGGGAGCTGCGTTGCAGACAGGTGTTCTGAGGCCACGCCCCTTTTTACACCTCTATGCAACGCAGCTCTGTGGCGCTTACTGGACGTACCTAGTGGGCTAGTTTGACCCTAGGGACCCTTAGGATTCAAGCAGACTTAATCTCTCAACTCAGAACGGCCACAGGGCGCGTTTACACAGTGGTGAAGGGAGGGGACGGGGCCTGAAGTGACGTGTGCAAACACGCCCTATGGCGCGTTTTAAGTTGGGGAAATAATTCCCCTTCAATCCTGAGGGCCCCTGGGGGCTATCTAGCCCACCAGGTGCTTCCGGTAAGCGCCACTGAGCTGCGTTGGAGAGAGGTGGTCCAGGCCGTGCCCCTTTTTACACCTCTCTGCAATGGCGCTTACTGGATGTACCTAGTGGGCTATTTTGCCCCTAGGGATCCTCAGGATTCAAGGGGACTTAATCTCCCAACTTAAAAAATGGCCACAGGGCATGTTTACACAGTGGGGAAGGAAGGGGACGGGGCCTGAGGTGACGTGTGCAAACACGCCCTATGGCGCGTTTTAAGTTGGGGAAATAATTCCCCTTCAATCCTGAGGGCCCCTGGGGGCTAACTAGCCCACCAGGTGCTTCCGGTAAGCACCACTGAGCTGCGTTGGAGAGAGGTGGTCCAGGCCGTGCCACTTTTTACACCTCTCTGCAACGCAGCTCTGTGGCGCATACTGGAAGTACCTAGTGGGCTAGTTGGACCCTAGGGACCCTCAGGATTCAAATTAACTTAATCTCCCAACTAAAAACGGCCACAGGGCGTGTTTACACAGTGGTGAAGGGAGGGGACGGGGCCTGAGTTAACGTGTGCGAACAAGCCCTGTGGCGCGTTTTAAGTTGGGGAAATAATTCCCCTTCAATCCTGAGGGCCCCTGGTGGCTAACTAGCCCACCAGGTGCTTCCAGTAAGCGCCACTGAGCTGCGTTGCAGAGAGGTGGTCCAGGCCGTGCCACTTTTTACACCTCTCTGCAACGCAGCTCTGTGGCGCATACTGGAGGTACCTAGTGGGCTAGTTGGACCCTAGGGACCCTCAGGATTCAAATTAACTTAATCTCCCAACTAAAACAGCCACAGGGCGTGTTTACACAGTGGTGAAGGGAGGGGACGGGGCCTGAGTTAACGTGTGCAAACAAGCCCTGTGGCGCGTTTTAAGTTGGGGAAATAATTCCCCTTCGATCCTGAGGGACCCTGGGGGCCAACTAGCCCACCAGGTGCTTCCAGTAAGCACCACTCCGCTGCATTGCAGAGAGGTGGTCTAGGCCGTGCCCCTTTTTACATCTCTCTGCAACGCAGCTCTGTGCACTTACTGGAGGTACCTAGTGGTCTAGTTGGACCCTAGGGACCCTCAGGATTCAAGGGGACTTAATCTCCCAACTTAAAACGGTCACAGGGCGTGTTTACACAGTGGGGAAGTGAGGGGACGGGGTCTGAGGTGACGTGTGCAAACACGCCCTGTGGCGCGTTTTAAGAGGTAGTTTTAATCCCCTGCCCTATTATATACTAGGGGCTTACAGAGGAGGTCATGCTGATCACAAGGGGACCCCAACGCATAGTGTTCCCTAGTGTATGTAGGTGTTTTCACTGTATTCTGAGTGTCTTTTAACATAACACTGGCTCTAGGACGAGGCGAGGCGAATACCCAGATTCATTCGGGTAATTTCTTCCACACCTATCCCAGGTGCAGGTCGTATGATTTACCTTTTTTTCACAATCATTATGCAGTAGCTTATAACGGTCCTGACGAAAGCTAGGGTACATCCACCCAGGGCTGAAACATGTCGACCACTTCCATCGCAGTTATTTGTTAAAACTGCCAAGAGCACTGTTTTAATTTGGTACCAAGGTAGCACTTTAATAAATGATTTTTGTGCCTTGTTCCCAATTTTATTATATCACATTCACCCCAATTGCACTGCATACATCACCCCACCCAAATTTCTAGAGTGGTCTTCTCATTGGAATAAACCTCGCCATAGGTGCATCCGGGACGAACTCGGAACCCTGCCCCATGACAACTTGGTGGCATCCGGTCCTCAGATAAGTCCCTGGTCTCCCAAATGATGAAGCAAGCCACTGTATGTGGGTGATGGGAACCTTTGATGCATTCTCAGATCTTAAATGCATGCACATATCCAGAGAGATATTTTGGTAGAAACACATTCTTTGTTTAGTAATGATGGTGTAACTGTATAAAGGTCACCTAGCCCGACAGACTCACAGTTCTTTTTGTATTTAGACTCAGTTACCACCACTATCCGTCTGAAAAAGTTGAGGGTACAGGATGATTTTGCAACAAGGCTTCTTTCTGCTCTTCTGTTTGTTCTTTCTGCACATTATCCTTCTTCCTGCACTTTTCTTCGTCTTTGAGGACTTCTGTTGCTTCTTTCTGCATTTCTTTTTTTTTCTTTCTGTGCGTTTTTTCTTCTTTCTTCACATGTCCTATCTCTGTAGGCATAGTTAGAAATTAGCATTTAAAAAACCTTTGAAATTCACTGAAAAAACCATAGGTTTTAGGCACGTTATAGTTAGGAATTAGCATTTAAAAAACCTTAGAAAGTCACTGAAAAAACCATAGGTTTCAGGGGTGTTATAGTTAGCTGGACTTTTCACTCGTACAAAACCATTGAAATTCCCCCGTTATAGTTAGTTCAGCTAACTATAACTCGCGCGCCCGCAATGCACTGCTGATGACGTCACATATTACATCACTCATGACATGGTCAGTGACATCACTGATGACATCACTGATGACATCTTAAATGACATCACTAATGACATCACTGATGACAACATCCTTGTGATAGAGTGACAGACCTCCTCTTCCCCTAATATAACCTTTGATACACTCATTCAAAAATAGAAACTACAATGTTCAAAACAATGGACATACCAATACCAGATACAACAACCTATTCAGTAATTCTAAGATCCACATACACATCCACTCATTCACCAACAGTCCTATACAGTCACTCATACATGTACTCACTCATCATATGTACTCACAAACCTATACATCCTGTTACACAACGCCACTCATCCATAGAGTTACTCACACACATAGTCACTCATGCTAATAAAGAATCAAACAACCATTTACTTGCATATCCAGTTATACAAACACCACCACACTTACTTCTACAGAAACTTACACATACTTAGTCTTTTAAACAATCACTTATACAAACACATACTTATTCATACAGGAACTCTTTCAATCTCTCACTCTCACATATACTCACTTATATACACCAATGGTCACATATACTAGTTTAAAACATATGTAGTTACTCATAAAGACACTACTGAGACAGTCTATCACTCACTAACACACCCATGCACACACTCATCCACCTATACAGTCCTGCACACATGCTGTCTTCAACACATAAAAAACAGTGAGTCACTCATTCATGCACCTATGCACTACGTAATACCCCCCACCGAACCATAGAGACACTCAGACACTCATACTGATACTCAAAAAACCAACTAATAACCCATATAGACACTCATGTAGCTACTCACCAACCCATGCAGCCACTTATGCACAAAGTGAGAGACTGATACAGATATTTACACATTTAAACATTACTCACTAAGCCATGTATTCACTAAGATACACTTAATCAGTCAGTTATACAATCAATTTTTCAAAAACAAATCATCCATTTAGACACTTATATACTCATTTGTTCTTCCATCGACCTTGAGATATACATATATAAAACATATGTAATTTTCAGAAAAACACACATTCACTGGATGATGTCATCACTGATGTCATTTGAGATGTCATCAGTGATGTCATGAGTGATGTCACTGACCATGTCATGAGTGATGTAATATGTGACATCATCAGCAGTGCATTGCGGGCGCACGAGTTATAGTTAGCTGAACTAACTATAACGGGGGAATTTCAATGGTTTTGTACGAGTGAAAAGTCCAGCTAACTATAACGCCCCTGAAACCTATGTTTTTTTCAGTGAATTTCTAAGGTTTTTTAAATGCTAGTTCCTAACTATAACGTGCCTGAAACCTATGGTTTTTTCAGTGAATATATATATATATATTACCTAATGCCACTCGCCAGTAGGTAGTTATAGTTAGGACCTCGTCGGCGTCGTTGAATCTTTCCGAAATTTTTAAAACCATTCGCCCTTCTATCTTGAATGTTTCGGGGAGATTCGTCAAGGGGGGGGCGAGAAAAAAGGGGGGTCCCAAAACGCGTTTTTCCCATGTTAAATTCTATAGGAAACTTTAGACAAAGCTACAGCTCGAACTGCTGAACGGAATTACACCAAATTTGGCAAAAAGGTAGGTCTTGGTTCAGAAAGAGCCTTTTTTTTAAATGGTGTAAATCCGTTCAGTAGTTCCTGAGAAATTACAAAAAGAAAAAATATTGATATCTGAGCACCGAGGAGGAGTCGAAACTCCTCCCGAGCATGAGTTTCATTCTAATGGGCTGCCAACACTCCAAACCAGGATGTGTTGGCAGCCATCTTGTGACTCGGTAGAACCGAGCCAAAGAAAACTGTGAAAAAGAGGTTGAAAAACAAGGCAAGGGGGCAGAGTAGAAACACCCTGACCCCTAGGCCTGCTCAGGAGGTCCCACAAGGACCCCCAGGGCCCAAAAAAGCATTTAAAAAAAAGAATCCACTGAATTCACGCTGGGGTCGCAAATCCGGGCAAGAACATTTTTAAAAAACAAAGCGCTGGCTCCTGTGCTTAATTTTTTAAAGCCCCCCTGGAGGGCCTGGTCCCGAGGGCACTCACAAATTATGTTGCGGGGGCCCCCACAGCCCCGGGGACCGCCATCTCCCCGGGGCTGCGGGGGTGCGTTTGCACTGTGATGCAGGGAGGGGGCGGGCCTGATATAAGAAGTGTGCAAACACGCCCCCTGGAGCGTTGTAATTTGGGGGATTAAGTCCTCTTCAATCCTGAGGGTCCCTGGGGGCCAACTAGCCCACCAAGTACCTCCAGTAAGTGCCACAGAGCTGTGTTGCAGAGAGGTGGTCTGAGGCCATGCCCTTTTTTACACCACTCTGCAAGCACGGCTTCTGGTGCACTGCTGGTGGGGCGATTAGGTCCTCTTGTATCCTGAGGACCTCAGGACACAAGTGGACTTCATCCTCCGAGCAGCAGTTTGCAGTGTGATGTAAAAAGGGGCATGGCCTCGGAACACCTCTCTGCAACGCAGCTCTGTAGCGCTTACTAGAATTACCTGGTGGGCTAGTTGGCCCCCAGGGACCCTCAGGATTCAAGTGGACTTAATAGGGACATTATAGTTAGAAATTAGCATTAAAAAACCTTAGAAATTCACTGAAAAACCATACGTTACAGGGACGTTATTGTTAGAAATTAGCATTTAAAAAACCTCAGAAACTCACTATTGAAGAAATGAAGGAAGTACTGAAGAAGAAACCCTGGGAGGATTTAAAGGTGACTTGTGAGGGCTCTAATGCATTCCACTGGAGGACAATTGTTAATACATTAGTGGTTACTCCTCTGAATAAAAGTGTAATCAATGCTATGCGAATGGGTAGACCTCTTGCCACCGCTTTATTATTGAATTGCACCATAAATTTGTTTTGGAGAAAAAGTAGCTTGAGTCCAAAGAGTCATTTAAGGTCTTGTGGAGTGGTAAGCCTGCCTAAAATTGGTTGTGCTCCCAGTCCACAGAGGCCCGCAGCTCCCCTGCCACATTTAGAAATGAGGGAACCCCCCTATGTCTGATGATGGAACCTCACTTAGCATTGCTGATGGAAATCATTTATTCAGCAGACTGCCACAGGTCCATGGGGCCAGAGTGGTAGATTTCCCCGTCCTATTTAGGGTTGAATGCAAGCTAATTTTTCATGTCTAGGACTAGTATGAAAGGCATGGAACGCAGTAAGGAAAAGTAAGTAATGGTCCTGGAGTGAAGGGGGAAAAAACTCCTGTTCACAATAAGATGACTTTTTTTTAATGCTTCTGTTAAACAAACTCCTGTTTTGTGCATTATGGACTGCACTGGAGATGTCCATGAAAACAGAGGTGAGGAGAACATCAATAGGTGAATGCCTAACCTTTAGCATTTTGGCAAGTAAAAGCCTGCAGGTGTCCTGAAAACAAGCTGTTAAGTACCATCAATTTTTCAGATTATTATTTTCTCCCACATTACAAATAGGTGAGAAGAATACCCCTTAATCAAAGCAAAAATTCTGGGTCCCATGCACCACACTTTAAAGAAAATACGTGTGCCTTTTCCCATAACTGAAATTGAGCTCACTAAATCCCAAAGAAGTCTGCACTAAAAAAGCCCTCAAAAAAGCATAGTGTTTCATTTGATTCAATGCTATGGTCACATGACACTATGGGAATTGTATGAAATCTAAATCGGTTAGTAATCTGTGGGAGCCATCTTGAGAGAGAGAATCAATGTTAATCTGCTGTCAAACTGTGATGTTTCATGACTACTATGACAAGTCCCATTTAGGCTTCTTCTATATTCAATATGTCCCTGCTTACAGATCATTTTATCTCTTTTAGTAGCAAGTGTTACGTTTTAGACACACACAGAAATGTTAGCATCATGTTTACTTCCTATCTAGGGCAACATGTTTCATTGTTTTAGCTACGGACACTGACAAAACATCATGGACGCTTATTGTAAAAGCTGATATATTTATTATTTTTAGTTATGGGGCATATAATCTACATATGAATCGAGATAACAGATTTTTCGCAATATTTGTTAAGTCTTGTTGTTGCATTAGTGTTTACAAGTACTCTGTTTTATTTTGTATATATAAGATAAAATCTGCAAACAGACCCTTTAAAAATCCGGATGGGCTTCATGCTAACACTATCACGATATAGGTCATGCCAGTTTGCAGCAACAACCAGCCTCGGTCGGAGATGGCTCCTGGAGCTGTGTAGGGAAATGGCCTTCACTACTGCACTGCTTGTTATTACGGGCAAAAGCTGGGATAGAGTAGAGCTAAACTGCTATTTTTACTAAGAGATGGTATGCTGTGTGCTAGATCTAAAGAAATTAAAATTATAGGCTTGCTATTTATTGCTTCTGCAACATTTTGCATAGCGCTTAGGAGTAGCTGTAGGCTGTTAGGATGCTAGGAACTTCCTGACCCTGTTAGGAATGTTCATATTGCTTTTGCAGCCCATGTCATATTACAATTAGTTTCTCATTCTGTGTGGTTCCCTTTCATATGGTATCGACTATATTTGGATTGTAGAAAGAAACATCTTTAAAGTGTATTTTCTGATTCTTAGCGCTACTTTGAGTTTGCTATTCATTTAAGAAAGAGGGTTTGGTGTTCTGTTGCATCCCTATACTCATCTAGTGTGACCATTCCTGATCAAAAATCACTTTGTGCACAGTCCTGCTCAATGGGTTGCGTATGGGTTGCAGTCCAACTGGATTTCTCAGTGCATTTAACTACGGCCAAGCACCAGGGATTAGAAATGTCACCCCTGCAGATCTATGGTGGGGGCTTCCAGTTCATGACAGGTGAATCACAGATTTGAAGCAGGTTATTTATTTTAATAGTACTCTAATGGATCAATGGTTTACAAATTAAGTAAATGTCAGAAAGATGCCAGGAAACATGCAGCACAGAGTATCGGAAAGCACTGCACATCTCCTGGCCTCTTCGGTAATTCTTATTGAGCAAGATGAGATCAGAGATTCCACATATCATTGTCTTTGTTTCTTAGAAAATGTAGATCCAGATATTAGGCTTTACAATCTTCGTCACATAATGGATACTAAGATGTTATTTCAACACTGTATTCTATCAGCTAATAAAAGCATGTCTTTTTTTACTTTCCTATAAATGGATTAGAGCTGTATTCCTTTGATCTAAAAAGAGTGCATTTGTATTCCGGATTTCCATTTACTACTAACTAGATTAAAGTAATGCTTTACATAGGGTTCTAATGTAATCTAATCCAGCACTTACATTCGGTGCAAAGTGGACTAGCTGGTATAACTGTTTGAAGACATCATGTTTTCTTATAGTAAAAAGTAGAATTAAGTTCAAGTTCTGTATGTATGCCCTCCAAATTCTGACAATGGGGATCGTATGTAAAGGCCTATATGTATGTGTGTCTGTGTGTGTGTGTGTGTATTTGTGTGCTTTCTCAGAGAGAAACCAGCCACTAAGCATTTCAACCGTGCAACCAGCAACGCATAAGCCAAAGGTACAGTGGGCCTAACAAACATTTGTGGCAGGACAATCTGACGATAGCAAAAAAAGATATTTTCCAAATAAAAGCACTAGTCCAAAATCAAGCAAGAGACAATGGACTAAGGCGGTATCGTGAACATTAGCAGGTGGCCTGCCAGACTACTAGTGCGTAACGAAAAAGCATTCACCACTCTTGCTTATTGTGATGCTCTAATCAAATTTAATTCCAAAATTGAAAGGCATCAAATGCAATATAAAGTCAAAGAATTTCTTAATGGCAACACAGTTGCTCCAATAGATAGCAGTGAGATAAATATTTACAGTGCTCTTGGTGTGAGGGAAGAAGAAGAAAGAGTAGGTAGATGGGGGTGAGTCTGTGAGTGAAGGGCTCAGTCTCATGGGGTTTATACACCTGTGATTCCATGGGGTATATATTTTTGGGAATCCAGTGACTGTTGACTTTGAGTGTGGTTCTTGTTTTAAAATACAATACAAGGTCATTGGGAGGAGGGACAATTCTCTAAATCCAGCTAAGGGAGATTGCTGAGGAAGAATATAAAAACTTCCATTCCCACTCTCAAAGTAAATGTAAAGAATTGCCGTGTGATCAGATTGGGTCTACTTTGTTATATTGTCTCAGTCTCATGGGACCAGTCATTCAGACTGATTCATTTGCCATTATTTCCCTTGGTACTCCCCCTGTACTCCCTCGGTACTTCATCAAGACTACTGAGAGTAAGCAGCAACATGAAATTGCTTTTTAGCACTTTGACCCCTGGGGTGTCCCACTGGGCCCTCTCCCCCCCTCCCCCACAAGGGCTAGAGAGTCTGACACAACTACCCTGCCCCCTTATATGTTGCTTTATTTTAATATTCAGGGCACTGGGACGAAGTCCTAGAGTACTTAAAATGACGGCTGCAACATTTTATTTTTGGGTTGTGACCAGTCAATACCATCCCTTAGTCTTGCGGGACTGGTCCCAGTTCCGTGGGACCAGCCAGTGAGAATACTTCATTTGTTCTTTTTTTCCTCTTTAGCCCCTCAGTACTCCCTCAATACTCCCTCTGTACTCCTTGTTCCCATGTCCTTGGTCTTAAAGATCCTCCACCCACATGTAGATTAAATGATAACATTAGAAATGGTAACTGCCATACTATTGTGATGTAGTCTATTCTAAACTTCCAAAACAAGCTGACCAAACATATGCAACAATAACAGAATCAAGCAGCCAAACTGTGCCTAAATATCTGAGAGTGAAACCATCGAAAGACAGGATTGAAAGCAGTCATTGGCTGCTGGATCAAGAGAGAATCAACTTTATTGTTAAGTCCCAAATACAAATCCTATTGGATGAAGAGTCTGGGATAAATGCAACATCCCACCCCATTGCGCCCCAAGCATAAACCTAATAACAGTTGTATCACATTGGCATACCCAATAGTCGTGCAATAGACTACAACGTGGAGGCATATCTCTATTAGTGCAAGCCCAAAGCTGTGGAATGCTCTGTACCCGACCTTGAGGGCAGCACCAAATGATTTGCATTTTAGGAAACCTCTATAAAGAAGGAGCCTCATTTAGACTTTGTTTGATGACCCACTATCTACCAGGGGGCACTGAGGTGATAACTTACACTTCCCTGGTGCACAACCTTTTGCCATATTTAGAGATCGGCCTGCCTGCAAGTAAGTCTCTGCTGCTTTAAAGGCATTTAGATTTGCTGAACAGTCACCATGTGTCATGCAGCTGCTCATCCAACTTTTTTTGTTTTACGAAAACAAACAAAAAAAGTATGGCTTTAACTGCTTAGGAGTTTTCTCACAGGAAGTGAGGTTCATGTTGTGGTTTTTTTCCTATTTGAGATCACTAGGCTTTTGGGGGCAATGTTGAAACAAAGTATGTTGGACCACCTTCCACATAGAGTGTATGGACTGAGGTACATAGGCTGATGCATTAGCTGTCGGTTTAAGGTTTCCACTGGCAGGGACTTGCCGTCAGGAACATGCTGTTCTGACCTACTCTAAAGAGAAAGTACTGACCATCAGGTGTGCGGATAGGGTCCTCTGCTAAAAATGTCACGGGAAACCATACATACTCCACAAAGGATTGGGCTCCTGCTGTACTGCATCCCTGGCCGAGTCATTTGTTCTGCACAGTACTGTGATGTAACCCATCGGCTACATCAGCAATACATAAACCCCCCAAATACATTAAAAAAGCAGGAAATAAGTTAATAAGCAAGTAAACATGTATCAGATTACATTGATCGTCCTCGTTTTTGCCATCGACTAATATTGATTGAATGAGATGCGTTAACATGGATGGAGAGTTCTGCAAATAAATTAAATCAGTAAAAAATAACCAGAACATGAAGTCAGTATAATGTTGAAAACTGAAATACCTGAAGTGAGAATGAGTAAGCCATTACGGTGAACTATGTGTGATGCCTATTGTGTTATTTCTAGTATAATGATCTAGAAGGACCACATTAATACAACCCAGAGTGGAGTTCTGGAAGCCAAGGGCAGCCATTACGTCTGTGAACATTTTGCACAAATGACTTTAATTAAATCCGAAACTATGGCCTCCTGCCAGATCCCAGAGCATGATGACAATTTAAGAGAACTGCTTCTTAGTTAATGTTTTTATATTATGTGTACCTCAAAAAGCATTTATGGGAGGAATTGTAACACTTCCTACAACTTTTTCTTATTTAAACAATCCAAGACAATATTGCATATAGTGTTTTCTTGTCTGTCCTTTTTCCATAGGTCACTAGTCCCTCCTCATCCATTGTGATCAGGATCAGCTGGAAGCATACGTAGCAATTGAATATGTTAACTTATTCACAGTGCGACTCAATTGGTTTAGAATATGGTTTTAATAAATATATATATTGAGATAAACTTTTTGCATTAAATTGATATCTTGGGAGAGTAACACTTACATTAGCAAAATAAACCCAGAGAGTGCATATAAAACATACCTAGCCCTATCTGACAGATCAAACGACAATATTTCAGTTTAATCCATCCACGCAGCAAACGAATGAAAAAATATACCCTTAACTTAAATAAGAAATATAATATAGATGGCAGTGTGCCAAATTTAATAAAACATGTAATCTTAATCCTGCATACAAGCTTAAAGTTAACCTTCTTGACCTATTTTTACCAAATACCTAATTATCTGATAACATTTTATTATGATAGGTTAGTGGGGTATGTATAGAGCATATTCTACCATTAGTATGGCATCGTTGCATTTAGACAGGTGACTTTCCACATGGTTCTTTATATTAAACCTCAGACCTTAATTCATCAAGTGGTAATTCATTGCCAGCATTGGTTTCTGGTCCTACTCCTATTGTTGTGGTTAGGTCTTATTGTGAGATGTGGCTGTATGTTTTTGGTGCCTTAGGACTAAAGCCTTGGGTGTTTTTGGGAGTGGGAGTTATCGGTTTAACCAACTGCTTTTTTTTGTCAATAGAAGCCACATTGCTTAGCTGGCTGGAGATGTGTGAGCATTTTTTACAGTGAGTGATGATGGTTTCTGCAGGATATATATTAGAACGTCTCTCCAACATGTACTGTTGAATTTTAGCGTGTAACATATCTTTAGTATGAAGTGATGTAAGGAACACTGTGCTATCTAACTACATCGATTATTTGTGTTGTGTTCACTGTATGAAGGTGTTCTGTCCAAAATTTGTTTCTGTCCACAGTCCTGTTCTCATACATGTTCTAAGGTGTCTTGTAGTTGATGGTTCATTTAGTAGAGTCAGGGGCATATTCTCAAGGATCTATCGCCGAGTTATCGGCACTTTATCTCAGCCAAAGTCGCGATAAATTCATCGCCCCATTCACAAGCTAGTGCTAACAGCCGATACCACCAGTTTACCTGCGATAGCAGCCGCAAACAACATCAATAAGGATGTCCCCGGTAACTATCGCTAATGAGATGTAGAGTAGGCGTTCCCGAGCAAAAAGCAGCGACAACACCACGTCAGAACATTCTCAACGACCAGCCAGATCTGCGATAAGATCACAAAACAGGCAATAAGGCGTGTTAGCAGCAGGAAACTAACACCTGCTTGACCTGGTGCATAGTCAGACTACAACCTGCAGCAGAAAAGGGAGCCCAGCCCAGAGCAACACTTGAAGAACAACAGATGCCGTGGAGCCAACGATCATGCAGCTCGCACCCCCAAGAGGGCCACAACACCCACTGCTCCACCCCCGGACCACCCCCATCCCCCCTAAGGTCCTACCCCGGGTACACCCCTCCTCCCCGGACCAAGAGATTGCACATCAACGTCACAAAATCAAGAACAAAATCATTCGCCTGATGCCGCAGAATCACAACTAACAGTCATGTGAGTACAGAAAAAGCAGAATCAATCATTCATCATTGAAAGTCCAAACAAAATATCACAATCAAATATGTCTCCATACAACTATTTGGAAGAGTCATGGTGGGTCATCCCTGGACAATCTGTAAGACATTATCCAAGATAAGAAGGTGTGTCAGGCACTCATCAAAGGACAGAGAGAGAGAGAAAGAGAGAGAGAGAGAGAGAGAGAGAGAGAGAGAGAGAGAGAGAGAGAGAGAGAGAGACTGAACAAGAACGCAAGCACAATTGGGCCCTTGGCTCATACATGCCAACAGTTGCGTGTGTTTCGTAATTGGTGCACCCTAAGTCTAAGGCCTGGCAACAATTGCAGCGCGAAGGCCACATCACATTTCAGAAATGCAAGCAGTAGTCAGACTAAAATTAGGCATGAAAGCTCCTTTGTCTCAGTACATAAGGTGGAAGGACATCCGAACCTCCGCCCTTGGTCTTCAATGCGCCTGGCACACCCTGAGTGAGTTACCATACCAGACTCTGACGACTCTCACACCACAAACTACACTAATGAAAGATCAACGTGTCCACAACCCACACACACTTGTCCCTGCTCAAGCTACACCTGCATGGGATGCACCTAACACATTGGTAAAAAACAACCCATAAATCCAAACGTTGAACACACATAGGACTCATTGCTCCGAACTGTGGCATATCGTCCACAGAACTGCTGCCGGTCTGAGGAGTATCAGTGGTACGAGACCAAGAAACGCAATGGCAGGCAATCCCGGGCACATGCACAAACCCTGTCATGTGGAACTGTACCGTGCACGAGAACTGCATGTGTTGGGAGCTCTGCCAATGGCAGTTTTGTGAATCAGTTACCGTCTGAGATTTCGGCTTGCGTACGTCACATGCGTCCAGCCCTAGTTCCACTGTCAATCATGCACTTTCGAGTGGCCCATAGATGTCTGCCTATTCAACACAACGGCAGCTGAACTGGATTCTGACTTGTGTGTGCGCCCCCTATAGGCCCACAAACAGGAGTGCAACCGGGATACCCGTGCATGGGATGCCCTGATTTGTGGCGTATGTGCTGGCAGTAGTGGATGGGAGATTGCACAAGCCATCGTGTGCAGTGACCACATCGAGGCGCTCCCCTATTGGACTGTGTTGTGGTTTGGTGAAACTGCGTAGACGGAGCACATCTGTCCGGACCAGTTAATGGATTGGCTTTCCCTCGTGTTCTTTGAACTCAAGAATGACGTACTTCTGGAACAGATTGCCTATGAGCCAGAGCACAGGTTCCAACACCGTGTTGCATCGTGGAGGAATGGTCCCATAAGCCAGAACAACAGTGGACATGTCTGCATTCGCCCGGACTCAGAATGCATGTAGTGCACCTACGCGTGTTGTCACACACCTGTGCAAAATGATGCAGCCCCATGGGTGGAGCTGCACAGCTTCGTTTGGCAAAGTTCCTAACTCTGACATACTGCTGGAGGGAGACTACACACATGGCAATGTAGCACGACATGTGACCTTGTTGGTCCCTTTCACCTGCTCACTGTCAGCATAGCACACAGTCGGTGCAGTCCGGTGGTACAGCTCCATGCAGATCCCATGGGCTGTGAGTCGTGTCCCCTGACATGGGGCAATGAGCAGACGCCAAACATCACATGACTCGACCAGCAAGGCAAGTTGGTTTGAGACCATTGCCATCCGTAAGGATATGTGCTCATTTTTTCCTCCCCATTTCTTGCAACTCGACACGTTCCCATTCTGCCTGTAAGTGTCTTAAGCATTTGTCTGCCTGTTATGGTCCATTCCTTGCCCGTACTGACACGCACATGCTGATAAAGTCTACGCAACTTCACCAGTGTACAACTGTGATGAGTGTTGATTAGTATGACAAATCCTGTGCCTCAATGAACATTGTCCGTACACCGGGAGGGACAGACTGCCACATGTACATTGGTGGTGAATCCCTATTGGCAGCTCCACATCTGTGAGCCAGACATTGTGTTTGGGATAGTAGCTGCTAGACCTGTGCTCTTACGTGTCTTCAGCAATGTGAGTATGGTGTCCAATGTGATCCATTAAAACAGACTGTGTCCACACTGATGTGTGTGAGTAGGTCATGAGAAGAGATGTTCTGTAGCCACATGTGATGGGGGACACTACTTCAGGCATGCTACTGATTTTGACATTCCTACACACATCCCTATATAATACATGCACGTGAGGCTACATTGGGGGGTTGCGAGATTGTTGTTCATGTGCAATGAGGCCACAGCTAGTACACACCTTCACAGTCATCTAATTGGCTTTGTGGGTAAGGGTCAAACATGCACACTGATGACATTTACCAGGGTATACCTTTTTGTGCAATCAATGTCCCTACATTCATCCGTACTTGTATGCATGAGTGAACATAGACATGACACATCTGTGTGATTTGGGAATGTTTTATTCACATTCTGGGGAGTGTCGGAGCTGGAGGGGTACATGGCCAGTTCAAGCCCACAAAACATGGTCCCCAGTGGTGGTCCAACCAGAGTCCTTGGGGGAATGTAAGGTTAATCTGAAGAGGAAGAGTTCAGTCCGCAGCCGGATTGCTGTGTCATTGGTACCAGACATGGCAGGCCATGTCGGGGTCCAGGTGAATGTCACAGAGTGTTCCGGGGACAGTGGGAGGTGTTGTTCCAGGGCATGAAGCATAGGGCTGAACCAGGCAGGGACAGGCCATGTGGCGGGTACGGATGCTACTGCCTCCTTCCTCACACAGTCATTACCCTCCACATCTTACTCCTCTGAGACATTGTCTGTGTCCGATGTGTCAGGTGTGTATAGTGGTGTTATGGCTGCATCAATGTGGGGCACTGACACATCAGAGTGCGAAGGTGATAAGGCTGCATCACTGTGTGCCAATGACACATCAGGGGGTGGAAATGTGTGTGTTGAAGTTCCAGCAACAGTTATCTGGGACAGGCTCTGTGGCAGCAATGGCAAGATGAGGATATGCAAGGCATGGAAGATCCCAGCGAAATCTCGCTGATGTTCAGTCGTGGCAGCCCTACTCCCAGCCTGCATCGGCTCCATGGTCTCTATTATCCTCCACATCTGTGCCAACTCTGTGCTGTCATCACTGAAGCCTCTCTGACTAGACAGTTATTGTATCCGTGTAATGGCCCCAGCGAGGTCAGCCAAGGATTGGTTGTGAGCATGGTGCAGACAGTGGGTGTCCGTTAGGGACAGTAAGTGGTCCCTGATGGGACTCAGACACCCACGTATGGCATCGAGTTTGGCTGCCATGAGGTCGAACCCCACCGCAGCTGATTAGCCATCTTCTCCTGGCACCCTAACACATGGCACTGGAATTCCATGTGCTGGTCATGGGGGGTTTTGTGAGCCAGCTATGGTGGTGTGTGTTTCCTGCTGTGTGGTCTGTGCAAGGTGTGGGGTCACCACGATGCAGCTGGGCTGCCCTGCTCCTGCTGCTGCACATGATTGTGCATGTGTGCCATTGTGCCCATCTCCCTCCATCCCCCCAGTCCCTGGTCGTTACTCACCCTGTTGCTGTTGGGTCAGGTCATATCGAGCTGGCTCCAGACCCCTAACTCCTTGCACCGTCTCCACACTGATGACTGTGGTCACCATTTCCTCCAACTCCTTCTGTGGCGCAGGACTCCCACCTCCAGTCGCCTTTGCTGCCTTTCAGTTGGCAGCGAGTTTCTCTGCCACACAGTATCCAATAATATCAAATAGTTTAAAAAGTAATGGCATGACTGATGTTTCATAAACAAAGCAAATGTTTCATTTTACAAACACATTAACATGTATTAAACAAAAAGCCAATGGCCAGTCCATTTTCATAATGTGTGGTCCAGCACACTGCTGTGCCACTAAATGTGGCCTTCATGACACTGCCAAGGAACCTCCTCACAAAGTCACATCCAATAGGCATGGCAGGCACCTGGAAGATGTTACTTGAGAGCGGGGTGTTTGGGTTTAAGAGGGGTGTCCTTGGGTTTGAAAGGTGGGGTTTAAAAGAGGAAGGAGTGGACTGATGTTTAGATGGGGGGTTGGGAGTCAGAAGGGGTGGCCCGGTGTTTTAAAGGGGGACCCTTGGAAGGGGTGGATGAGTCTGGACTAGGGGTGGATTTTGAGGTGAAAGGGGTTGGATTTGGTGCGGCGATGTTATACCTGCTGCTCAGCCAGGGTGACTGTGGTATGGAATGTTGGTGTGTGATGATGCTGATGTGAATGTTGGATGCATGAGGGGGTCAGTTGGAGGATGGTCTGAGCAGGAGGAAGACTGCTGATGGTGGGGCTCTAGATGATAACATCCATCTTAATAAATCAACCTACATAATCCTAATGGACCAGGCGTCCTTTCATTATAACATTTTGGCAACAATTTGGTGAACCTACACTTGAAAGCTGTACGAGAGAAGTTAACGTATTGAAACAGAGAAACCTAAAAGATCAAGCTTCAAGAAAAGGTTCAGTAACCCTAACTGATGTGTCTGCTCGCTACAAGTGAAACTGAAGGTAGAAACGTAAAGAAGAAATTCAAGAAGTACTTGTACTACAAAGAAGTAGGTTTCCAGACCACCTTGTAAGCCCCACTAGTGTCCTGTTTCGTCGGACAGCCTATCAGCAGGATGTGCGTCTGTCTGTCTAAGTAGCAACGGCCAGTTTTGTTTCTGGGAGCCAACTTTCAGTGCTTTGTGATTATGTGCTTGTTGTCTTTGTGTGGGGGGATTCATCGCTGGCATTTGACACGATCTTTCAACGTTGATTAGGAATGAACATGGAGGAACCGGTCAGACTGGCAGCAACATTGATGGTGGTCTACTCAAACTACTATATTCTTAATGAGACTCTGAAGTTTTTCAAATGGAGTGGGAAATAGCAGCATCATGCTTCCTGTGACGCCTAACTGACACCATTTTGGCAACAATGGTGTTTCTTCAAGGGATCTGAAAGCATGTGATTTAACGTGCTGTTCGCGTTGGAATGGCAGGACTCCTAACTTCTGTGAATACCGAAATGAGTAAGTGCCTTCTGTGAATACCAAAATGAGTAAGTGCCTTCTGTGAATACCAAAATGGTAGTAAGTTTAGGATTTTGTCTTGTTAGTTCTGTGAATCGGGCCCTGTACGTCTACCTGTTATGTCTTTCATTGCTTTATCGATTGGACCTGACTAAGGACAATGAGTAATAGCTTAGGGTATGTGTGACCCACCCATCGCTCTCTACACAATCCTGGCTGTGGTAACACATGAACTGTATACCCATCACAAATATTTCTTGTTGAATGCAGATTAGCCTAAACACATGTGATGGAATCAGACATAAACATTTGAAGACATGTAGCTCATGTATGAAACAGGAGTGCAGATGATACTACAACAGGGAAAGGTACACATGCCAACATGTAGGTACTAAAACTGATGGCACCAATGATGGTTTTGTATCTCATGTTACTGTACATTCTCCACTTACCAAGGGGAAGTATTGCTCAGTCACTGCATGCAAAGTGCACTGTATGCTATGGCATATGTAAGAGGGCCACCATCAAACGAGACACAGTAGCGAGGGAGCATCATTCCTGACACACCGAAGATAAATGGGCTATTTGGTACAACGGTCACCACATCAAACAATCCCAGCTAATTAATCACTTTACTCAGCCATGTGTCTGCTCCAGACAGTAAATTGGTTGTGGACTGGAACACACAAAGTTGACAATGTAACATTTATGACTCAGGCCAGGACTCACTCTCTTGTTGCTTGTTGGGCCCTCAATAGCCCATCAAGCTCCAGGTAGGCCACCAACAGAATGCAGGCCATTAGGGGGGTCAGGGTCTGCTGTGCGCTGTCCACATTGGGAGGACAGCCCCAGCTGGACCCCTGTGAACTTCTGGGCCCAGGGCCTCAGGTCCTCCCATCTCTTATGTCGATGAAAGCTACACCAGCGATAGACCCTCAGGGTCTACAGCTTCCGAGCGATGACTCTCCAAATGGATTTCTCTGATGGGCGTTTACTATATGGATACAATAGATGAATACACTGATTATATCTGTAAGTTTTAGGATATCTGTTTGGTTGACATACATTTTGTATACACCTAGCACAAGCATTAATCAATAGTTTAAACACTACATGTGTTATTCTCACATGCTAAGCACTATAAAGACATGAATGCACACTTTTCTAGTCATCTGCTGACTATCATCAACCCTGGCCATGACCTACAATGACTAAGCCAGCCCACTAACATATTGTAGCCCAGGGCCTTCCTACATGTACTGTGATGTGAGCTACAATGAACCAGAACACACCAGTCTGACCTTTCAAAGGGTAAACTACTTGTGCATGGCTACACAGACACCTTTACAGCCAGGCCCATTGACTTGATGCATAAGGTCCATACAGACTGGTACCATAGTATAGACTACATCCTAATACTTAGGTAACAATGAAAGGGCTGGCATGTATGTCACAGACAGCTCCCTCTCTGGGGATGTGTGGACATGTGGACTATTTAATAGATATCATACTATATCTGATTAAGTTTGTGTGGTGTAGCACTCCGAAGGAGTCTGTGAGGTATAGCTAGCTCCCAGACAAATGTCTGGCAAACCCTGATGTGGGATGAGTGATATGTGGGACTATGAACATAACTACAACACTAATCTAAATTCACTATGGAACTCAGAGGCATATTGTAATCTTTGGGAATGGAAAGGATGCAGTTGAAATGGATGAAATATGTATGTGAGACAGTTACCTGCTCCTCTGGTGAGCCATAGAGCTGGCCATACAGGGGACCTCTTCAACAAGTTTCTCCAGCTCCTCTGGAGAGAAAGCATGGGCCCTCCCACCTGCTTGGCCTAGCATGATTGCTCTCAGCCGCTGAAATGGAAGAAGTGTGGATAGCAGCAGTATCAAAAGGCAAGTGAGTTATTTTTCAAATGTGGCAGCGTACATGTATGCCACATACATGGTCATCAGTATAGATGGACACAGCCCTTGGGCTGTGACCATCACAATCAACAACGTTAGCCTATGGCTGTGTCCGCCATTGGATGAAACCACACACAGCGATGTCAACTTCCAATGGTGGAGGCAGGTTCAGAATGTCCAATAAGCGAGGTCAGGCATCTGGTGTTTTAGCTGTGGGAGCTAAAGTATTGGTTAGTACTTTCACCATTGTGGGCTTAGCGATGTCACTGTGTACTAACATATCTCTGATGTTGGGTCCTTTCTAGCATGTTTCCTTTGGCCTGTCTTGTATCATGTGTCCAATGGTGGGGTCACTTGTCAAAATATCCCAGATGTTATTGAGGATACGATGAATATCTTTTGAGCTGTCATTATAAGTAAGGATAATTCTCATGTTGGTCTAACTCTCTGTCTTGTCCCTAATATTGGGAAAATTAGTGTATTTTTACCCTACAGGGTTTCTTTCCATGTGGACATTGTAAAGCCTGAAGAAACAGCTGCATGCGGAAGGAGTAGACCATGTGACAGTGCATAAGAACATGAAGAGAATATCCCTATTCCTCACATGTAGCACTCCTTTTGTTATCTACGTCTTAGAGTGCCCTTGCAAATTAAAGTATGTTGGTGGTACTACTCAGATGGTCAAAAAAAGAGTATAGGAGTACATGAGAGCCATCACTATCAATGACTCACAGTATCCAGTAGACCGCCACTTTGAAAGTAACCACTTCTCAGACACTTCACAACTCACTTATTTTGCAATCAAACAAGTTCAGAATACTCCCAGGGGAGGGGACAGGACCCTAAAACTCAGGAAAAAGGAATCTAGATACATACTAGATGTCCAAACAAATTAGTCCAGGGGGATTGAATCTGGATGAGGAACTCGGAGTGCATTTACGTGATAAATAGGGTTACACATCCATATGGTCCTATCCTCCATGTGCATTTGATCTTCTAGGGCTGCTTATCAATTATATTGATACATCTATTTGCTGTCCTTCAATGTTGTTTTATTTCACAAACTACATTCATTTCTCACTGACACTGTTTATTTATGTGTTTTCTTTACATGAGGAAAGGAAGGGACCCACTTTACTTCAGCTCGAGTACCTGCACGGGTGCCCTACCCTTGAGAAAAGCAAATGTTGCAAATGTTGTGTGTTGTCTTTAAAGAATTCTTTATTAGTTACATCCTTGTTATTCCAGAAGCGATTTTTTAGTTTGTACTCTGGAGGTGCAACAGCCAACACGTGTTTCGCCCTAGGTGGTCAATGAGATCAGGGTTTTCTCAAGGCTTAGTGATTATTCTGAAGAACAGAGAACAATTCTTTTACAGTACAAAACATGGATCCTCAAAAGGGAATACAATAAGGCTGATATTATAGCAGCAGAATGTCTGTCCCGAATCAATCCCTTGTACCGATCTTCATGGCAAGCAGTCACCATCTGCAAAGCCATTAATATCACAACAGAAGCTGAGTGAGATAGTGACTCACTGTGGCAATTGCCACATGCATGTGGGTCTAAACATCTTATCTGTGGGTGCGTACATGGCTTTAGTAAACAATCACAGGTGTTGATTTTTTTATCCCTTTTCTAACTTACCTGTTTGTGAGAGACTGAAGCCAGTTGCTTCCTTCAAGTTGTCTTTCCCTGGTCCCTTTTATCACCTCGTTTTTGTTCAAAACAAAAAACACAAAAACATTTATAACTGTCTCAAAAACCTATAAATAAAGATTGTTATAGTGAGAACAACCTCACATGTTTAAAGAAAGTGCTAACTACATGTTTTATGTTTTTCTGTAATTGTGTGTTTAAGTGTTTGTGAGTTTTTGTCTGTGTATATGTATCACACCCTGCATAAGTGAATTTAAAATAGTGCATGTGACTACTTTAGTTATCACCATGGGGTATTAACCTTTAAAGTAAAAAATATTTTGCCATGTTATCTACAATACCAAAATGGAAATGAATGTGCAAGTGACTATATGGGTGTGTCAGTGAGTACGTCAGTGGCTATATGGGTGCATCAGTGCTTGTGTTAAGTGTAAGTGTTTCTCAGGGTGATAAGCTGGTATCTGAGTAGATGTAACAGTGTGTGTCCAGGTGTGTGAGTGGCTGTATTGGTGTGTGAGTGGCTGTATCAGTGTCTGAGTGTGTTGTGTGAGTGACTCTATTGGTGTGTATCTAGGTGTGTGAGTGGCTGTATCAGTGTGTGTGTGTGAGTGAGTGAGTGAATGAGTGAGTGAGTGAGTGAGTGAGTGAGTGAGTGGCTGTGCCAGTGTTTGAGTGGGTGTGTGAGTAGCTGTCCAGGTTGGTGAGTGGTTGTATCAGTGTATAAGTGTGTATCTGAGTAGCTGTATTGTTGTGAGTTGCTGAGTGTCTGAGTGGCTGTATCAGTGTGTGAGTGGCTGTATCAGTGTATGGCTGGGTGTATGAGTGACTTATTGATGCATCAGTGTATCAGTGTGTGAGCGGGTATGTGAATGGCTATATCGGTGTGAGTGGGGGTATGAGTGACTGTATCGAGTGTAGCTGGGAATCTGAGTGGTTTTATCAGTGTGTAAGTAGGATTCTGAGTGGCTATATGGGTGTGTGGCAGGGTTTGTGAGTGACTGTTTCAGTGTGTGGCAGGTGTTTAATTTGCGTCTATTGCTGTGTGAGTAGGTGTGTGAGTGGCAATATCATTGTTTGAGTGGGTACATGAGTGGCTGATTTGGTGTGTGGCTGGGTGTGTGAATGGTTGTATCGAATTGTGAGTTGGTATGCAAGTTGCTGTACTGGTGTGTGGCTGGGTATGTAAGTGGCTGTATCAGTGTGTGAGTGGGTGTATGAGTGGCTGCATCAGCATGTGAGTGGGTGTATTGAGGTGTGGCTAGGTAAGTGAGTGGCTGTATCAGTGTTTGAGTGGTTATGTGAGTGGCTGTATCAGTGTGTGCCTAGGTATGTAAGTGGCTGTATTGGTGTGTGGCTGGGTATGTAAGTGGCTGTATAAGTATGTGTGTGGGTATATGAGTAGCTGTATCAGTGTTGTGCTGGATGTGTGAGTGGCTCTATCAGTGTGTGGGTGGGTATGTTATTGACTGTGTTGGTATATGGCTGATGGTATAAGTGGCTGTATGGGTATGTGACTGGGTATGTGAGTGGCTACATAAGTCTGTCAGTGGGTGTGTGAGTAATTTTGAAGGTGTGGCTGTGTGACTGTCTATGTGTGAGCACATTCGTCAGCAGTTCTGAGGGTGTGTGAGTGGTTTTCCAGGTCAGTGAGTTGATGTGTCAGTGATGGCATGGCTGGGTGAGTGAGTGTGAGTGCTACATGGCTGTGTGACTGGGTGTATGAGTGGCTGTATGATTCTGTGAGTTGGTATGTGAGTGGCTATATGGATCTGTGATCCAGTATATGAGTGACTGTATGAGTCAGTAAGTGGGTGTGTGAGTGACTGTATGGTCTTATGAGTTGGTATGTAAGTGGCTATAGGGGACTGTGAGTGAGTGTGAGAGTGGTGGTATGGGACAATAAGTGCATGTGTGGGTGGTTTGAAGGGTATGTGCGAGGTTGTATGAGTTTGTCAGTGGGTGAGTGAGTGGTTTTAATGGTAAGGGAAGGGTTGTATGAAAATGTGAGTGGGTATATAAGTGGATGTATGAATTTGTGGCAGGGTGTTTGAGTGGTTGTATGGGTCTGTAAGGGGCTGTATGGCTCTGTGACTGGGTGTGTGAGTGCCTGTATGGGTCTGTGATTAGGTATGTGAGTGGCTGTATGGATTTGGGAGTCAGTGTGTGAGTTGCGGTATGGGTCAGTGAGTGGGTGTGTGAGTGGTATTGAGTGTGTGAGTGGGTATGTGAGTGGCTGTATGCATCAACAAGTGGGTATGTGAGTGGCTGTATTGGTCTGTGAATGGGTCTGTGAGTAGTATTATGGGTTTGTGAGTAGGTATGAGTGGGTTTAAGGGTGTGTGAGTCAGTGTGTGAGTAGCTGAATGGGTCTATAAGTAGGTATGCAAGTGGCCGTATGAGTCTTTGAGTGGGCGTGTAAGTGGCTGTATGGGTAGGTGAGTGGGTTCCTGAGTTTCTCCATGGGTGTGTGAGAGGCTGTGTGGGTTTGTGATTGGGTGTGCCTGAGACTGAACAGGTATATGAGTGGCTGTGAGGGTCTGTCCATTGGTGTGAGTGCTGGTGTGAGTGTGCAAATGAATTTGTGAGTGACTGTGTGAGTGTGTGAGTGGGTGTATAAGTAGTAGTGGGGGGTAGACATGAGTCTGAGAGTGTGTGTTTTTTTTTCCCAATGGGGCTGGATACATGGATGCATCATAGATTCACATGGGGCCTGCACTGAGTGCTGCCATGGATCCATGGATCTGTGCAAGCGGAAAATGTTTTGGGCAATTTCTTACCCATCCGGGTTCCCTTAAAGACCTCTCTATTGCACCCATGGGGCCAGGGTGCCTCTACTCTGACTCCTTATATTTCACTTCAATTTTGAGGCCCCAGGATCATGTCTAATTGAAAAAATGGCGGCCGCAACTTTCCTATCAGGTTGCCCTCAGCCAATCACAGCATTGCTGGTGACGCATGGATTCACGGATCAACTGTGGACCCACGTCCTTAGTTATTTATACAAATTTTCCTTTAATAACTCCAAAACTACTAAACAGATTTACCCAAATTATAAAATGATCACTTTATGCACCCAGCCCTACTTTCTGGCAAATCTGGTGCAATTCTGTTCAGTGATTCAGGCTATAGTCGTGTCTAAAATCCCTCTGGGAAATTGCATGGGGAAAATGCATTTGAGGACCCCCTTTTTCTTGGTCCCTGCTTGACAAATCACCTCAAAATGTTCCACACAGCAACTGATGTGGGTTGTGTACTAGTTTTGAAAAAGTCTTGAAGATTTGTCAAAGGGCCCCAAAGTTATTGGCAAAATAAAAAATATTTTGTCAGAGGAAAGTAAGTCCTAAGTATAACTACCTACTGGTTATATATGGGGCCTCTGACCGAGATCATTTTGGTGTGTGAACCGTCCAACCATAGGTCAGTGGTTCTACACACCTCATTGCGATGGACGGCACATGGTGCAGTCGCAAACTCCCATTTCAACATGAGATCTTATGCGGAGGGCACAAGCTCCCATTGAGAATGATAGTACGTGAAAATTCCTTCACCATGTGGCACACGGTGCAAGGATTTTCCGGGGGCACCTTAGGTGCCCCTCAGGGCTATATATGGAGGGCCGGGGAGGAGCTGGTCCCTTCTGGGGACTCCCCAAGTCATTTTCTGACACCTTTCCATGTCATAAAGACCGACATGGAAAGGATGTTAAAAACCAACATCATAATATAGACAGCGGAAACGCCGTCCTTAAGGAGTTATGAGGCTATTTGAACTGGCCAATGGACTCCTTGAGCATGTCGAAACCCAGTCAGATTCCCCAGCCAGTTTAAGAGCTGACTGCCATCATTGTAATACGGCGGTCAGAGTTTAAACCTACAATGTTTGCCGGTAAGCCCCTGACTAGTGGTCAGAGGCTTACCGACCAACATTGTAATTAGGCCCTGTATATATGTATGCTTTTTATAGAAGTAAATACAAAAATAACCAAAATAGTTTAATATAATGTAAAATATATATTTTTGATAATAGTGTTACATTATATATATGTACATATATAAACGTACACACGCATACGTGTGTGTGCGTTTATGTAAGTATATCTTTATATATATATATATATAGAATTAAATATTATTTAAATGTGTTTTATTTACATCATTAATGTTATATTATATTTAAGATTTACTATTTAAACTCTCTCTATATATATATGTATATATATATATATATATATATATATTACCTACTGGCGGTCGCCAGTAGGTAGTTATAGTTAGGACCACGTTTCCATAGGAAATCCGCAACATTCTAGTTTGAATAACTTTGGCGCCGGTCGACGAATCCTCGCGAAATTTTCAAAATAGGTGGGGCGCTACGCTCCGCTCCTACCCTGAAAGTCTCGGGGGGATTCGTCAAGCGGGGGCTGAGATAAAAGGGGGGTCCCAAAACGCGTTTTTCCCATGCATTTTTCCATAGGACCTTTAGACAGGGCTACAGCCCGAACGGCTGAACAGAATTACTAGAAATTTGGCAGAGAGGTAGTCCTCAGGTCAAGGAAGTGCCTTTTGTAGGTTTGGTGTAAATCTGTTCAGTAGATTCTGAGAAAATAGCCTTTAAATCAATATATATACCTGAGCTAGCTTACGGTGCGCTTACGGTACGCTTACCGTACGCGTACGGTGGCGTGCGCGAGCGCGATTCTGATTGGCCCTTAGATCTTAGTAAACATTCGAATCGGTCGAAACCAGGAAGCGGCGGCCGCCATTTCCTCTCTCGCACTCTGAGGGGGGAGCTGATAAACAAATGCCAAAAACATATAAAGGGGCTGTTTAGACAGCGCTCATGCACATAACCATGTTAGTTGAGTCTTCAAAGATCCCCCAAGGCAAAAAACGGTAATTTTTTATTTTTCGAAAATTTCGCCGATTACGCTTACCGTACGCTTACCGTACGCGTACGGTAAAAAATTAAAAAAAAAAAAATCCACACTCTCTCCACCCCGTGTGCAAATGGTGGCCGAAGGCCACCATTTGTGAATGGCCTATTTGAGCACAGCATTTCTCAAAAAAATTTCAACAGATTACCTATCACAAGGAAGCGCATAATATGTCCTCCATGTGCGCATGGTGCGCGAAGCGCATCGTGCGTACATGGCCCATCTAGCGTAACGTGGGTACGGCACTAACTGCGTGCACGGCACTAACTGCGTAAAGTGGGCGCGCACGCCACGAATGGCGTAAAGTAACTTAGCATTTAAAAAACCGTACAAATTCACTGAAAAAACCATAGGTTTCACACACGTTATAGTTAGGAATTAGCATTTAAAAAACCTTGCAAATTCACTGAAAAAACCATAGGTTTCACACATGTTATAGTTAGCTGGACATTTTACTGATAAAAAACCAATGAAATTCCCCCGTTATAGTTACTGTAGGCAACTATAACTCACGCGACCGTAATTCTCTGCTGATGACATATGTGTCTTTATGAAAAAAAAATATTTGTAATATATGTATAGCTAAAATTTAATGGAAGAAGACATGGGCAAATAAGTGTCTAAATACAGTATTAGCATCAGCAGAGGATTACGGTCGCGTGAGTTATAGTTGCCTACAGTAACTATAACGGGGGAATTTCATTGGTTTTTTATCAGTAAAATGTCCAGCTAACTATAACATGTGTGAAACCTATGTTTTTTTCAGTGAATATATATATATATGTATATATATATGTATATAGTAAAAAATGATACTTGTGTATGTTATTAAATATTATTAGTGTGAATGAATATTTTATTTTTGATATTTTTGTATTTATCATTACAAGTATATGGAGAAAATATTTTTGTAAACAATATATTTAACACAAGTTTTTTGTTACACAATATTATTGTTGTCAATATTGTGTCAGTGATCCAGTCTATTAGCTAACAGAATCATTGTACAAGATTTTATCGAGGCATTGCTCAGCTTTGTAGCTGTCCTATTGTCAAACATGTTCTGATCTTTGCTGGAAGAACATTCCACATTTTAGATCTAAGAATTGATATTTTGCATTCTGTGAGAAATTGGATTGTTGATTGAGGGGTGTGAATCCTTTTAAAGAAACAGCCACAATCCCTGTGAAGGGGAACCACATGCATCCACTAAATTAACTTGCGCTTAACCCTCTCGTAGTTTGGCACAAAAGCAGTCACACATAAATTAGAGGGAATGTGTAAAGTATTTATGTAGCACAAAAATAGCAATAAAGTGAAAATACAACACAAGAAAAATCCCACCTAAAGTTATCAAACAAATAGAGCAAAATTTCATGAATTATTCTACACTAAAATGATAAAAAACGCGATCAGTAGAGCAAGAGGTATGCAATATCACAGTTTTAAGGTAAGTATAGCAACTAAAGGTGCTAAGCACCATCCGTGGTTATCTGGTCACTTTGGACCAGCACAAAGACACATGTTCAGTCTAAACATGATAGAGTGTTTGACAGACACAGGGACCAGGTAAGTCCCACTGAGAATTCTTTCTTATGTCCTTGATGTGGAACATTCTGTCAGGCTGCCATCACTGAAGCGTTGTGGTGCACCAGTTCCACTGAGGAACTGCCAGGGCTGTGATGTGAAGACTTGCATCAGGTTGTATTACAATGCTCTGTGCAGGATCCAATGAGGAGGTGTGGGTGGCTAATATGCAAGGTCCTATGTCTAGTTGTGTTGTGCTTTATCAGTTCCAATGAGGAGCTGTGAGGGCTGCGAGGAGAGGTCCTGCATCATGCTACATCAAGTTGTGTCGCTCCACTTCAGTTCTGAGGAAACCCACAATTGGGCCAGGAAGATTACACTCTAATGCCAGCCATGGGTCTAAACTCTCCTCTTGGAGATCAGGACTCACCAGCAGAGGACAGCAGCAGACCCCAGTCAGGGTCATTTAGTCTGGTCAATTGGGCAGATGGGCACATGAAGGGCAGGTCTCTGGAGTTTGAAATGTCCCTGTAGCTCAGAATAGGATGACAGTCAGCTAGCCCTTGGCATCACTCTGGTGGTTTTAGGTTCAAGGAGGAGATCCAGTCTTCCTTCCTCAGGCAGCAGGCAGACCTTCTTGCAGCAGGGCAGTCCTTCCAGATGCTGGGCAACAGAGTAGTCTTTCTTCATAGTCTTCCACAGGTCCAGAGTGATCTCAACAGTTGCCATGAGGGCCCAATATTTATTCCTGGTGCCAACATTGAAGGAGGAGAAACTTCCCCCAACTTCTGATTCTGGAATTTCAGAGGAAGTGCCTTCGAAGCTTGACAGGTGACAGTCCCACCCCTACCATCAAGTCAGGAGTGTCCATCCTGCCAACATCCAGTCCCTCTATTGTGCGACTGCCTGGGAGGAATGCATGAAGGCCAACTACAACTAGCCATGTTAAGACATATTCACAAAGAAGTGAGAAAATGGCAACTTTTTAAAAGTGGAATTTTCAGAGTTGTTACTTAAAATCCAACTATAACATTAAAGAGGATTTTACTTACAATTTCTTAGATACGAAACTTGATATTTCTATCTACTCCAACAAAATAGTTATCACTTATTAAATATTATAAGGTAGTCCAATGTTATCCCATGCAAGAGGAAATTAGTGAGTTTTTTCACTACCAGGACATGTAAAACTTAAAAGTACATGTCCAACTTTTTATATACACTGTGCCCTGCCTGGGGGGCAGTTTAGGTCCTTCTCTAGGGGTGAATCATATGTAATAAAAAGGAAGGTTTCAGCCTGGCAAAAGGTTTGTTTTGCTAGGTTGAAATGGTAGCTTAACCCCTTGAGGTCCCCGCCCTTTCCACGCCCTGTGCCGGGCGTTTCATTAGCGGGCGGGACTCATGACGAGATAGTCTCGTCATGGGCACAGCGCAACCGCGGCCCATGACGAGACCATCTCGTCATGGGCATTCAAGAGGTTAAAACTGCATAAAGACTGCAATGGGAGACCTGACACATGTTCAAAGGGCTACTTAAGTGGGTGGCACAATAAGTGCTGCAGACCCACTAGTAATAATTAATTACTGTAAAACCACTTTACTAGGGGCTTATGAGTAAATTAAATGTGCAAATTTGGTGTAAGCCACGTTTACCATATTTAAAGGAGAGAGCACAAGCACTTAATCCCTGGTTTGCTGTGGTAAAATCCACATAGTCTTAACGCCAACAAAAATAAATTCAGAAAATAGGAGGGGTAAAGGCAAAACTTTAGGGGATGATGCCGCAAAGAGGGCTAGGTCCAACATATTTACTCTAGATGAAAGTAAAATATGTATCTAATTTATAGGTTTTTCATTGACACAGCCCTAAATCTATGGGTGACCTAGTATGGTCCTAGAACATCATTGTCAGAATATCATCTAAAATAAATATGATGCTGTAAATATTGTCTAACAAAATAGGAACCCAGTGGAGTAAATAACAGAATATCTACACACAGCACGATGATATTTTTACAGATGATATTTAGAACACCATATTTATGTCACAAGTCAATACTATGCCACTTCAATAGGGTAATGGTGTGGTTAAGATATCGTGATGGTGGTTTCCCTGCTTGGGATCTGGCAGGAGTGAATAACATATTTTATAAAGTGTTGCTGTAGAAAGATGTCCTTTTATGAAACCGCAGAGATATGTGGATTTTTGGGACTCTTGGCTGGTATGGAATACAGTGTGTATGTGAGTAGGGAGTGGAGAGACAGAGACTTGACATTTTTATGCTGCATAAGACAGTGATGTACTCAATCCAACCTCCCCAATGAGATTATGTCACTTTATAACATCCAAAAAAAAGAAACCCTTAGTAGAAGCACACTGAGAGGTTATCCAAAGAGGAATATCAAAAGCCCTGACATGAGTTCATACAGATTGTCTTAATATTGTAAGACTGTGATTCATGTGTTTAATATAAATCATTGTATGGTTATATAATTTTGAGTCCCGAGGAAGGTGAAGTGATACATTTTAAGATTCAAGTCATTTCAACACTTTTTTGGTCCACAATTCGCCTGCACTGCATGAATGTACATGGCCAATTGATCAATAATAGCACGTTGAAATTATCAGCAAGTTAGAGTGATCTTAAAGATTGTATTGTGTGATGTATAATGTGTTTCTATATGTCACTTTATATATATGAGAAAAATGTTTCGAAATTTGTAGTTTGATAAAGGTGGAATAAATATTTGCTTTACACAGTAGTCAGACAGGTTTTTGACTGATTTGGGCAAATAGTCATTTTAAGTATTTTATGATTCTTTTGAAAAAAAAAAACCTGGGAGAGTCTCTTGGTAATCATGGAATTGAGCCATATCGCAATTTGTTATCCTCGCTAATAATGGAATAAGCTCAGGTCTCCGCTGTCTTTGCAAAGCAAAGCTAAATCTAGAAGCCCTGAGTTAGGTTCACTTCTAGTACAGACCCAGTAAATGAGACAAATCTCTTTCTAGAGTGATTAAGGGAGACTTTTTAGAATATGGTTCATCATGGTCCCTTGGTAACTCATGTGTTCACTCTAACCCTCCACTACAAGAGTTTTTTAGCAGTATTCTTGACCCCAAGGGCTTTCATCTGTTTGTAATAGTCTATTTATACTGTATTCCTTATTGTTTTTGGGAGAACATTGCCCCCCTGCTTGATATCCCATTAAACTCTTTTTGTTCACCTAAATAATAAGACATACATTTAAATCAAGCAGTTAGAAATGTAGTTAGCCAGAATCAAATAGTTTAAAATATATTTATTTGAATAACAACTAGCTTGAAGGCACAAGAAAGTCAGAAAAACCTTTCATATGTAACACCTTTATAGTTACAAATCATGGAAGCGAGTGGTCCAGGAAGGCGGAGTTAGGTATCTAAAAGCATGGATAGGTTATTGTCCAGGGAGGAAAATAAGACTTTGAGGCCCATGAAGAGTTCTTCTATTGTTAAGAAGAATAAGAATTCAAGCAAAATGCAGGATTACGCTCCTCAATTCTCTAATTATGCTTTTAATGTAAACGCTAATTCTTAAACTATTTGTATGTAAACCATTTGTTTCAAATAAATAGGTCTTTCAGCCAAATTGACTTACTGTCAATATACCTGTTAACCAGGAGATACATGGTACGTATCCCTTTTGAGATATTGGCTGCACCCTTTGCTATTCCATCACAGCAGCACATGCTGTAGACAGTATTTTCAGTGTATTGAAATATCTTTTAGCTGCATTATATATGTTCTTCATGCTATATAGGCTTTTGGGGTGGGCACACGTTTGGTTTCTTTCAGTATTCTGTCTCTAAACAGGATGTAGCTGCTATTGGCCTTTGGGGGTGGGGGGTAAACTTCTCAGGGGACCCAAAGCAGACAGCGATTAATACGTTTGGAATGTGACAATCTGAGCCTTTTCTCGCTGGTATACTGAGGCTTACCTACAAGATTGAGGGCAAAGCTGAATACCAAGGGGTACATTTACTTATATTTCATTAAACGCAGGGCAGCAAGCATGTTTCCAACTGGATGGATGTGTCTCAACTCAAGCTTAACGGCAGAACAACTGAGCTCATGATATTGGGCAACCCCCTTAGCTTTAAATCCAGTTCCATATGGCCAGTCGGTATGGGTCCTCCCCCGGTCCCTAAGTCAGAAATCAAGAGCCTGGACATCTGGTTAGAGCAGGATTTGAACTTTAGAGTACAGGCTAGGTAGAAGGCAGCCATCTGCTATGAATGACCCGTAAAGTCCTTCCCCTCCTCCCCTTTCAAGCTAAAAAAGTACTGGTCCAATCCCTTATACTTTCCAGACTGGATTATGGTAATGCACTATATCTGGCTGCCACCACAAAAGTAGTTTCCAAACTACAGTCTGTTCAAAACAGCGCCGCCAGACTTCCGACTGGAGCTACCAAAAGACAATCGGCAAAACCTGCACTCCTCTCCCTTCATTGGCTCCCAGTGCAGGAACGTATTAGATTCAAGGCCCTGTGCCTAGTACAGAAATCCATGCAGTGGAACAGGCCTCCTATCAACTCAGCCATGATCCGTCCTTACAAAGCTAATAGGAAACTTTGGTCAGATGAATTGCATCTGGCCAAGGTCCCTAGGATCAAAAAGGCTAGAAGTGGAGGACGGCTCTTCTCTTATAACGCCGCTAAATTCTGGAACTCTCTGCCACTACATCTTCGCATAGTTCCCAATCATCTGGCTTTCCGTAAACAACTGAAGACCTTTCTGTTTCCTTAGTTCTTTCTGCCTCCCCCGTGTCAGTCCTAGCTCTGGGATGCTCCTGGGTAGCCATGCGCTTTATAAATGTTTTTTTCATTTCATTTCATTTCAAAGTTGGTGTGCTGCGATGTGTGAAAAGGAGAAAGCAGAAATGTTCCATCTGTAGAAAGATATGGAGCATTTCTGCTCTCTCCTTGCACTGGTGTGCCAACTTAGGCACCCTTGTACCATAGTACAAGGGTGCCTGCGTTATGGACAGAATTGTATTTGTGCAGGATGGAACACCATCCTGCACGAAACAATCCTGGGAGGCATTTTCCTCTTTCTCTGAGTGATGTGGAATGCATCACACATGGAAAGACTAAGTGGACTTTGTTCCTATCTTTTGAGTTCTTCTTGTGCGCACAGTACCTTTGTTGTTCTCCGATCATTGAAGAATGCAGGTGTGTGCTCAGCACAGCATTCAGAGTGCAGTGGCTTCTATCTGGCTCTGCTAACCTTTGCATGGGAGGTGGCTATGGTGCAAGTAGGGAAAGGCCAGATCAGCACCAGTCGATGAGTGTGCGGTGGAGCAGTTTTGCTCATCACTCTTGAGTTTTTTCTTGGGCCCAATCACAAAACCCACCACCCAAAAAAGCAAAGTGTGCACAATTGTTTTTATGGTGAGTACTTGATCTCTGGTGCAGAACTCTTGGCCACTGCAGGTTTTCTTTCAGCACAGTTGTTTTAGTCAGTCAAAGTATAGGCTGAGATGTGGCTTCCTCTAGCAACTTGTCACTTCAATATGCTCAGGTTCCCAATGGAACTTGAATAGCCTTAACATCATTCCTATCTAAATTTCACAGGGGCACACTATGCAGTCCACAATGTTGGGCACTTCTTTACTCCTTGACCACACGTTGCACAGATTGTTTGAAGTCCTCCCTTGGTGCTGCAGGAAACATCATTGGCTAATTCTGCCTCAGCTCTTTACTGCCCCTTTTCTTCAGAGCTGCATCTCCATCTTGTAGGGGCAATAGTAAAGCATCCTGAGCGTCAGTCACCTAAAACCCTTAAAGCAGGATCCAGGCATCTTTTCCTGTTTGATGTTCCCATGTCTCTGGTCCCAAAACTGGCAAGGGGATTTGGTACCGAATTCCCAAACCTGAGACAGAGAATTTCTTGTTTGCCACTGGTGTGGAGATATCAGTTTCTGGTAGAGAAACTTGGCACTCTTACAGGAAATTGCTGTTCCAACTTTAGACCAAGTTGAAGTCAGTAGCTGTGTATTCCATTTGTTAAATCTGAGACAGGTTCTGGGTATTTCTTGCACTTTTACGTATTCCACCTATGATCTTTGTTACAGGTGCTAGCAGAAAGGCAGGTTGAGTCGCCTGTCATGAGAAACCCAAAGAAGGATTCAAAGAAGACAGAGGCTGTCCCACATAGCTACTGGTTAACCTGTGAGGATAGCCATTTAAATTAACAATGGGCTAGGAGAACTGCCTAATGTTCAAATGGGCTCTCTGCCCCTCTTGTAGTGTAGTTCCTATTCCCCTAATAGGCTCTGTGCAATGGAATAATATACACTATAGTTTTGACATAGGACTGAGGTCAGTATGCCCCTATCGAGTATATTAAACTTAATTACTTTGTGTGCCAGCTAACTCAGAGGCCACTAGAAACTCCTTGTGAAACAAGAAGGGAGTAGTTTCTGACAACCGCATAAACATTACAACTTTGTTTCCCTTTAGAATCGGAACACTCTCTGAATCGTAGGTACAATAGATAACAGTTTCACTCAGTTAATCGTGCATGCTTAGTTTATGCAGAGTTTACACAGAAAGAGTAGATGGGCGTTTCAATAAAAGGATTTATTTCTCGTGTCAGAGATATGTGCTGTTACAATCATAAGACAGTATGCAAGATATATTATGTACAGCGTAAACGGCAGAAAGAAATAATACTGCGCTAGCATTATCTTTTAGCTATGACACATATATTCACATACACAAATAACACAGGCTATAAATGTGAGTACTCATACAATGCGTTCTCTAACTAGTTCTACCCCAGTGTACCTAAATGTAGGACAAGGTAAGAAGTAGGTGCTATATCCTATATTATGGTATGCTATAGTTTGTATGCCAAATTTGTATGCCAAGAGTCCCTCTAGGTTCTTTTCAGCTCCATACCTTAAGAATGAGAGAGGTTGGAATCTCCATCCGGTTCTCAAACTCTAACACCCTGCGAAGTGAGTCAGAATACTGGAAGCTGGATTCTCTGCGAGCAGGGATGACAGCGTCTTGTCAGTGCGTCAGGCCGGGACACGGGCTCCTCTAATTCGAGGTCTCCTCCTTGCTTGCTGCTGTGGCGAGCAGTATCAAGTCTTGGAGCCGAGCCGTGGCTTGCCATGGTACGGGAAGGTATATTTATACCTGGAAGATGTTTAGGAATGTTTGCATTGACGTAAAGTCGGGCAGAAAAAAGACGTCATGAATAAACCCTTAGGGTATAGCGGTTCATGCATAATAAATGAGTTCTTGGAGAAATCAATAATCCTGAGCTAGGGAAACTCCCAACAGCTTGAGGGTCTGTTTTTTAAGAACTCATTGTTACGTTGGGGTGTACGGATGTAGGTGACCATGCCTGTATTTGGATAGCATGGCTAATGCCTAAATAAGGACTGGGATACTATGCCTATATAAGGGCAATGCAAACTGTGCCTATATAAGGACATGTATCAGGAAAACCTATATACGGACACCTAAAGCGGAATACAACACTCTCTTCTACACGCAAACATATGGCCCATTTCAAATTATCCCTGAAATGTACTGGAGGAGTCCTGTTATTCACAACTGCAATCTGGTTTTGCTCCAAGTTTCCATCTTAGCTATCACATGGCTGTAACTATTGCAAAGTGGGTACTAGTGTGGCTTTTTCCACATCACTCACTCCACACACATCCATTATACATGTAGATAAGTCTTGACATGCAACATCTATGTTCCACATATATTGGCACAAGAGCTGGATGTTGGGGACTAGCAGACCAAATTACAAATTAATGTGAGAGATCATAAGGCAGCTCTTCCTTGCAGGGACAGGTAAAAAGGCTCCTAACAGAGCTCTGCACTGGGTCTCAATAGGTGTTACACAATTGCCTCCAGTGCACACACCTAATTATTGAGTGTGCCGAGGAGAGAGTAAAAAAACATATGGCTTCCTGTGAGGAACCAAGGCAGGGAGGCAGACTTTTCTGAGCCATGCCTTCGACCTTCCTCCATTCCAACAGTAATTATGAAATATGAGCCAGGCCCTTATGATCCGTTGTTAGTCTTCGGTGGCTTGAGAATACCAACATGGTAATCCCCATAATAGTGCTTTGTGTAGATTTATTCTTCCTCTTGAATTCATCATTGACCAACATTTTAATATTGTTTTTAATTGAGTGAGGTGACATTCTCTTTCAGAGATGATAATGATTGAAGACTATTGTTTTTTTAAGTGGCAGAAAGCTTCTTTGAATGGGCAACTGTATCTTTGGACAACTTTCATGATAAAGACCTAAGTGTATATAATGTAGGAGTTTTTTATCCTTGTTGTTACTATTTGTATTCTTAATTGTTTCTATTGGTGCTGACTACTAGAAGACATTTTCCATTAGAATCAGTTTTAAGTAGTAATTTGAATAAACTATGGAGACTCCTTAGTTGACTTCAGGAGTCTGCTTGCCCATAATTTATAAGTATTATCTACTACAACTCATGAGTATACTACTGCTGTTGAAAATTTTAAATATGTGCTTTATACATCCAAGAGAAGGCACACATATTGAAAACTCTAGATACGAACGATAATACCAAGAGGTACTGACGAGTTAGAATGTACCATCTCTCTTGGAAATCATAAAGAATGCTGCTACATTACAACTTCAAGTGTGATTACATTGCATTGAATCTAGGCACAATCGGGGTTCTACTACTAATCTGGTTTCAAACTGCTCAGCAGTTGTTAGGGTGCTGGTACAGACCGCCATTTTTGACTTTATGAATCAACCAGACCCAGAGCCCTTGAAAATCTCTGTAGCATTCGACACCCTCAACCACAAAATTGTGATTGGGGGAATAACGGATATGGTGGAGCACGTGTGAGGGAGTTTCCAAATAGCTCTAATCCTCACTGGAGAATAGGTGAACTAAGATCTTTGTAGGTAATGCCCTGTCTCTTCCTATATAGGTGTGGTTTGGCATCTATGTGAAACCCTTGGACAACTTACTTTGTCACCTGCAGATAAAATCTCATAAATGTATTGAGGACACCCAGGCAGTATTTAGTAAGTCCAATAAAAAGGGTGATGCCAGCAAAAGAAAGAAGGGATAGACTCATTTTTTAAGTCTTAAGTAAGAATAAATGTGGGGTCCTGTTCAGAAAACCGAAATCCAGGAAGAAGCAGAATTATAAGTCCCTTTCCAATTTTAAGATGGATTCATTTTGGATGAGAAAACGGCATTGGAAAGCTAAACCAATGCAGTAATCTCTTCCACGAGTTTTCACCATAAATCTTAAATTCCTGCTAGAGAATTGAGCTAATACTGTTAGGGTCCTAAAATGCTCCAAGACAGACAATTGCAATAGCAGTGCCCTCTATGTAGGAACATCTAAAGCTAATAATCAAAAACCAAAGGCCCAAAACTGAGTTGTTAGGGCAGTAAAATATATTTCATCAAGGCAGCATACCACTGCTGCAAACAGAAACTATGTACAACATGTGCATCTGCTTCCCTGTCTGTCATTGATTCTTTGGTAGGGGCCATGCATTATCCAATAGGGCATTGTGGGCACTGTATAGCTCTTCTTTTTGTTTTTCTTCAGTGTATATAGCAGCCGCGGCCCATACAGGTAAGAGTGGTGGGGCCGGGTTGGAGAGGATTCGACAGACGACCATCAGGGAAAATTAAAATAAATAATTAATTTTCCCTCGTGGTCGTCTGCCGAAATCCCCCCCTCCTCACCCTATCCAGCCCCACCGCTCTTACCTGCACGGGCAGTGGCTGGGTTTAGTACCAACGTTGAGACTGTGTTTCAGAGTAGGCTTGATGAGCATACAATTTGTTCTCTCAGATTGATATAGGTGACACAGCTACTCTGTTATTCCTATATAATTAGGAGTGACTGTGGGACAATAACATTTGTAAAGTAGTTCTGTAGTTATGCAGATGGGTTGTCTATTTTCTTGAAGGCTTCACATTTACTTGTTTTGTATGCTGTTGTAGGTACCTAGTATGAAATCATTGTGCTTGTTGTCTGTTTGTTTGGTTTAACTGTCAATATTTTAAACTAGTAAACTGTTATTTTTAATTTTCAGTGACAATTTTGTAGATTAACAGGTGATTCACTCACTCACCCATACAGCTACTCACACACCCACTAACTCACACCTACATGACTCACGCACCCACTTGGAAAGCAATCATCAAGATAAACAAACAAACAAGATTGACGTTGTCAAATACAAATTCTTTGCTAAACAAAATGGCAGTCCACAGCCCGAAAAGATATTTCATTGCCTTTTATTTTTCACATGACGCACAACAGCCGCCAGCCTGCCCTCAGCCGGGAGAAATGGGGGCCTGTCTGACGAGGTCGAGGATGACCTCCTTTTGAGACCATCCACATGCTAGTCTGACAGTTTCATGTGCAATTATTTGATATTAAAATGTAATAGTGGGTGCCTATATTGAGCCTGATCAGCTTCCTTGCTGCTTCCTGGAGGGTTCTCTGCTTTTGAGAGAATGCTATTGAAGCATTTCATTAGTTTAATAATTTATACAATGCACAGATGAGAAAGTAAACTTTAGTGAAGAATGGGATTTTATTTTAGACATGGCCGGCAGTACTCTTGATCTTTCAGAGTGCAGTCACCTAATGGTCAGTCTTTGTGGAAATTGTGCAATAGCAGCTCTGCACCATGCTGTGTCTCCATTGGCCTACGAAGCAGGTAGAGACTGGCTTTAGTTGCAGATGGGAGTGCTCTAAGGAAGCATTCAGGATCAGGGACTCAGGATACCAGGTCAGTCTACTGGCTTTGTGACCTGCCAGCCAGAACTGGAGGCATTTGCATTTCCGGGAATGCTTTCATCGGTAGACAATGTACATCTTCTGATAAAGTACCTTCTTGACCTACTGTTATACATTTAAATTATGAGTACATAGATCTCAGGAGATTTGCATTACTGCATTGTAAATATTGCAGGTGTCGGTGTGGGTGGTTTGGTTCAGCCTGTAAGGTGCAATGAAATTGTTCAGTCTCTTACTCTCGGTTCGATGGATTTTTGTCTATATTTGCATAACTAGAGTGAAGGTTCATATTGTTGAAGGAGCATTCTTGTGGTAACATTTTCCCTACTCATTGTACACATGCATTTGTGCATCGGCCTTGACATCTCATTTTGTCCCGTGTAGTTTGTTGTAGTTCCTCTCTTTCCAGATGTTCCATGGTATAGGTGGGCATGCTGCCAGAACAGCATTTTGAAGCATATGTTTGTTGGTTTATCCTAAGTCTCTTGCACCACGGAACATGATGCAAGAGCAAAGCAAACCTTAAAAGTCAAATTTGAGAAGCCACGTAAAGCCACTGTGCGTGGATTTGAGTGCCTCTAAAAATCTTGCAGCGCACATCGTTGCATTGTGTTACTCTTCCCTGGAAAGGCGTTTCATGGTTGTTGTGTTGGTGTTTCCAGGTAACTTTCTTTGTTTTTAATGCACTCCCAAATTTACAATACCGTCTAAACCTGGTAATGTGCCAAAAAGATACACTCCCCAGGAGATGTGTAACGAGGAAAAATATCTTTATTTCTGCTCATTACTTCCTCTTTTTATGGGTGCTGTATTCTACAGCTCACATAGAAAACTGAAAATACCTCTCAGAATTGTTTTTGTGCAGGAAAGTGTCCCTTCGTGAACAAGAAATATCCTGCATGCATCACAGGCACCCTTGCGCCATGGTGCAAGGGTGCAACATACATTGGCGTTAGGTAGTCCATTATGCCCCAGCGCAGAGGGAAACGTTAGGAATTCGCTGTGTGCCTTAATTATGTCGCATTCTTGCCCTTTCCCAGTGATGCAGTGCAGCGCAGCGCAGCAAGGTGACTTGCTGTGCTGCACTGCACCACTATTTCATAAATAAGTACCTTGGGGTATATCAGCAACACCCGGCGATAATTATCGCTCAGCGCTCTTAGAGTGAGGATAATTATCGCCGGGTAACGTGGATTTTTATCGCTGAGATAGCATGCTCCTCAGCGATAAAAATCCTAGCGCTAACTGCCTAACATGAGATTATCGCTGAAACCCAGCGATAATCTCACGCAATGTGGCGTTAGCTTGATGATAGGGACTCACAAACTTAGCCATGATATCCACCTTCCATAGGATATCATGGCTAAATCAGTCCAGAAGCAGGCGTAAGGAAAGTAGTGATAACAGGGGTTATCGGCTACTTTTCTTGCCGCTATGCTTCATAGCGTGGGGCTTGATGATAGGCGAAATGTCGCTCAGAGACATTTCTCCTGTCATGTTAGGTCAGGAACGCCCACTTTGCATCTCATTAGAGATGCAAAGCTGGGCGTTAGGAATCCCCACGCTAAAGCAAGCTTTCACGCGTTAGCGTGGCCTTGCTAATTAGGCGATAAAATTATCGCCAGTTTGTAAATATGCCCCCTGGTTTCTATTTGGTGGACATCATCTTCCTGAATAACTGGGTAACAACTGATCAGCCTATTTGAGCACCTTCAGGACTTCATAATTTGCTTTCTGGTCGTCTGCACCGAAAACCAATTCGTAGAAATGTGCCCTTTATGATATCAGATTACAGATTGCATACTATATATTTTTGGAAGAGAATGGTGATATTAAATTGACTTTTTAATGTTATATCAACTACTTCAAACAACCTGGTGCATAATAAAATTCAAAATTTCAGAATAACAGCTTGCATGTTCCAATTTCAAAGGCTGCCTCCCCCAGAGTGTTTGTCGTCTGACATTCAGACAACAGCTGTCTCGTGGCACATACCTACGCTGCCTTTTATTCTTCAACTGCCTGTGCATTTTCTTGAGTCATTAATAATTGCAGTTTTCGCGCTTCTTAGTGTTTTATATGTTCCTGAAAATGAACACACTTTTCCACTTAAAAAAACAACTTACAGTTCACAAACCATGAAATAATTCCAACGATTAAATGATTCCATTTCTCTGGTTGCGCAAAAAAGAACATAAGAAAGTTTTGATGACATTTCTTACTCCAGACAAAGTGAAAAATATGAAAATGCAATACAAATGTGAAGTGTTTAGTGAGGAAATATTGTGTGTTAAATTAACACTGAATGCATTTTATTTGGAATGATGAACAAACCAGTTTCACGCCGAAAAAAATACCAAAACTGAAATTCATAATTACCATGGTGCAAAGTAAAGAGCTTTCGAATCTGCACAATGCTATAAAAGACAAAATTCTTAAAAGTTCTAAAGACACAAACAACGTACTAAACGTAGTCAATGCGCATTTTCTGTGTCACAAACTAATAAAGTGATTAAGTGGATGTATGAAGGACAAAGATACATGCAGGTTTTAGAAGAAAGACTGACTTTTCATTAACAGCAAAATAGCAAAATGAAATATCTCTAGGTACCAATAAATCAGTTATTTGCGCAATGTAGTGGGTCAAAAGGCGTTGATCAGAATCCAGAACTATGGGGCATATCAACAACAACCGGCGATAATTATCGCTGAGCGCACTTAGCGCTCGGATAATTATCGCCGGCTAGCGCCGATTTTTATCGCTGAGATAGCGTGCTATTAGCAAAGCTTATCTAATCGGCGATCAAAATCCTAGCGCTAACTGGCTAACGTGAGATTATCTTTGGAAGCCCAGCGATAATCTCACGTTAGCTAGTTGATAGGGACTCACAAACTTAGCCATGATATCCACCTTCCATAGGATATCATGGCTAAGTCAGTCCTGAAGCAGGTGTTAGGAAAGTAGCGATAACAGGTGTTATCGCTACTTTTCCTGACGCTATGCTTCATAGCGTGGGGCTTGATGATAGGAGAAATGTCGCTTAGCGACATTTCTCCTAACATGTCAGGTCAGGAACGCCCACTTTGCATCTCATTAGAGATGCAAAGCTGGGCGTTAGAAATCCTCACGCTAAAGCAAGGTTTCACGCGTTAGCGTGACCTTGCTAATATAGCGATAAAATTATCGCCGCTTTTCGGACGAAAACGGACGCTAAAGCGGCGATAAGTTTTTTATCGCCTCATTGTAAATATGCCCCTATGTAAGAGTGCAGACTGTTTACTTTTTGCTGTTCACAAACCATCACAGTAGTATACCAAGCCGCGACCCATGCATGTAAGAGCAGTGGGGCCCGTGGGGGGTGATTTTGATGGACAATGACAAGGGAAAATAAAAATAAAAATAAAAATTCCCTCGTTGGCGTCTGTCAAAATCTTTCCACTTTGCCCCAGCCCCCCATCATTCTTACCTGCACGGGACGGAGTTGAGTATACCTGGACATCTGCACCAGCTACAGGTTTCATGGATTAGTACAGCAGGAACATGGCCTACTTTGCAAATGCACATTTTTTTCTCAAAAGGGAAAGTATTTTCCCCTGTGGAGGAAGCCCTTCACCTGCATCCCAGCACACCTTGGGATGATGCGTTCCCTTTCTGACCGTAGAAGGGGAGTGACTACAGCCCTTGGTTGGAGTAAATCTCAGACCACTCCTGCACTGGAAAGCGGGCAGGGTGAGGAGTTTGGGAATGTCCTCAAACATACATAATTGAGAATTCTCAAACTCCCAAAGCAAACCACGCATTGTAATGCCCACTTTCCCCTCCTTGAGTGGGATGCATATACGTCTGCTGATTTCTCTGCACTTGTAGCTGTTGTAAATGGATACACACACACACACTCACATGGAGTTTGTTGGGAATTCGTGACACACATGGAGTTCGTTGTGAATTCCTGCCACATATAAAAAGGCATTTTTGGTATTTAATTTGTGTATTTGATTGATATATACTTGTTTCTCTATTGTTGTGCATTGTTTTGAGGTTAAATTATAGACACTGCTTAGACAGGGGTCCCTGACTTCTAGTAGTGATTCAGTGGAGGTCCACAGAAGTCAAAGGTTAAGATCCTCAGATCTATAGAGCAGACTGCAGTTGGACAGTTTATGCAGGCCAGCTGCTAATATTTGAATTTGTCACCTTTCAAATTTCTCCAGGTTTTAAATGGAGATGTGAGTGTGGGGAAAACATGTTATAAAAATGTGAGGAAAAAGAACCCACATATCATTCCTCATTCCAAATTGTGGAAGTCGGAATAGGGTGGTAAAACTGACTGGTAAAGAATGTTTTCCCCCCCCGAGTGGTTTCACCGCAAATACACATAGAAGGTGACAGAATGAACCCGGAGGAGGGAAGACTCTGCTTTGTTTGCTTCTGCTATTTCATTAATGATAGAAGCACGTCAGCACTTCCATATTCCTTCCTCTAATATTCCAAAAGTAGAAAGCAAACAAGCAATAGCATACTCTTGACTCAAGCAATAGACATTGCAGAGTCTAAGGCCCTCATTTACAAAAATTAGAGCAGGGCAGCACCGCCAGTCTTTTTGCTGCCCTACACCAAACTGAAAGGGCAGGAAAGCACCGTATTTACAAGACACATGCATTCGTGTCCTTTCAGCCAGTGCACAATTTGGTACCTAGCGCCACGTAGGCACCCTTGCACCATGGTGCAATGGTGTCTGTGTTGTTGGAAGGATTATTGTTGTGCAGGAAGCAGCACCTTGCTGCACAAAGACAATCCATGGAGGTGCTTTCCTTGTTCTATGTGTGCTGCAAAATGCAGGACACATGTAAAGATGAAAAAAAACGACTAGAAATGAAAACATTTCTACTCATTTGTCTGCTCCAGGGAGGCATATGGTTTTGGCGTTGCCCCAGGTTTATATGGTTTTGTATATCTGTGGCAGTGTCAAAACCCAAGGGTGTTGCGTGGAAACAACCACCGCAATGTCCATGGAACACCTTCTTGACGCAGAGTAAGGCAACGCAGTGCTATGCGTTGCCTTGCCTCACTCCATATTTGTGAGGGGTGGCTTGGCATCGCCTCATGGTTATGATTGAGAGGCCTGGGCCATCAGAATGCCAAAAAAAGTAACACTCCGGTGGCGTAGGCCTCTTGTATAGAAGCACCTCAGCCTATACTGAGCCAAAGAGCTAGTACTGAAAGGAAAATATTCTATTTTGCCATGGCCTGTCTTTCTCCAAAGGATTAGAAATGTTTTACAGAAATGCTGAATTTCAGAGTTCACTGAAATTTCCCTACCAGACCGGTGACAGTAGTATGCACTGATTTTCATGAAATCTGTCTAGTCATAGTTGTAACAGACACTGAAAACATGATAATAATCAGTGATACACAAGCACAAATATTTGTATTTCTTTAGTTATTTATTTATGGGCTTTTAGGTAAATTGTCTTGAATTCAAAGAGTTTAGGAGTCAGCTACGGTGGTCCAAAGAATAAGTCATTTTCCAGTGAGGAACCTGGCCACATTTTTGTTTCATGGTCCATCGGGCCTGGTCAGGATAACAGAAGTTTGTGAATTTATGATCACGGATGAAAGGGATCAGTCCTATTCTTCAAGAGAGCTTATCCAAACAATGGAATGGAGAGAAAGACAGAAGCTTCATTGAATATGTACCTCTTTATTGATGTCTTCATAGTACCTATTGGCACCAGGCACCTTAGAAGTAGGCTGGAGATGTTACGACACCTTTCATCCTGGACCGCCATTCTATTTCCTTCCATGGTTCTTGAAATTGATGATCTATTGTACAAATTGCTTGGAGCGGCACGCAGCAATGTAATGAAGAGTATACCTTCGTAGGTAGTCTAGACTTTTTTCCATGAATTATCTACGGACAGTGAACACAATAATGGAGTTAATGGAGTTGTTGCTCTGCAAAAGAGCAATGATGGAATTGTCTTTGTCCCAGATATTACGGCCAATGGCTCTAGTACCCAGATTAAGACCCCTTGTATCAGAATCCCGTGAATTGTCTTCTAGATTTAATGGAATGGCTGCTCTGCAAAAGAGTAGTAACGAGATTGTCTCTGTTCAAGATATTATGGTCAATGTAATCAACACTAGTTCAATTAATAAATCTTTACCTCCAGTAGCAGAGTCGCAGGGAGAAGAACTAGGTGTGTCCAACAGTTTTGCTCTGATTAGCTGGAATATGGCCTGGCTCAAAAGTAAGAGTAGCGTGATATGGTACACCGGGATTCAGGTACCGGCGCACTGCTTGATGTTAGAACCTCTGGTCCTCTTCCAGTGAGGCTCAGGCAGACATTTTGTTGTAATAGTCCAGCAATGAACTCTGTACGATGCTTTGACTGTAGATGCAGGAGCATCTTTCGCAACACTATATCCAGAGTTAGGTATTTTTTAAGTGTGGAAAACTGATGATCAAATGGAAGGTTCGGGTTGAACACCACCCAGTATTCTGCACTTTCTGTGTTGGCATCTGGGCTTCTCCGAATTTTTAAGACCTAAGAAGAGGACTGTGAATAACGACAAATTAAACCTCTTTTTGGTGTGATTTAGGCATATTTGCTTCTCTACGTGCAGAAGTGGATGCTTCTCAGGCAAATACTATATTATTTTTTAGTCTTCGTCCCTGATCCGCAGCCAGATGGCTATTTGATTCACTTCCATCTGAAAAAACAGCTGGAAATGCATTTCTTCCATGGCTGCTTGTCACACATCTCAGAAGCACAAATACATGTCTGATGGAAACTATCTGACAGATACCGTGCCTACATACCTCTGGATTACCTTATGAAATCCTAACTAAAATGAAAGGTGGCAGTGAGATCCATTGCAAACCAAGGGGCATATTATCAAAGATGGCGTTAAAAATGATTGCCGATTTAGCTGCAGTTTTCTGCCGCTAAACCGGCGATAATGGGCTTGATAATATGCCCTTGAGAGTTCCAATAGAAGTCCATATTCTGGTGTGAACCTGAGCTTCTATTGGAATTCTCCAGGGCATATTATCAAGCCCATTATTGCCGCTTTAGCGGCAGTTTTCTGCCGCTAAACCGGCGATAATTTGTAATGCCGTCCTTGATAATATGCCCCCAAGAGAGATCCCACAACAAGCTAAAAACCATAGCTCATGGGATTTTCTTAGTGGAGTGTCTTTTAAATAAAATCCTCGTTAGGAACACCATAGTTCACAAATAGTGGAATGGATACAATTAGGAGCATCTTTCAACCGTAAAACAAGGAGAATATGACTATCACAGTCATGACACAAGCACTCGAGATAATAAAGCATAAACTTAAACAAACTTAGACCAAGCTATGACTGGCTTTAAAATGTACATTTTTGGACCAGTGTTGCACATGATTTTTGAGATATAACAGAAGTCCGTATCCCAAGCCACGTATGGTTTGAATACTTTCTGTCCTTTACAGAAGCCATAGCATAGCCATAGCCATACATAAGCAGCCTCCCAAAGACAAAAAATACCATGCAATTATTGCATATAGATATTTCATTCTTGTGTGTAATAATGAAAGAGAAAGGGACTGACTAAGACAAATTGACATAAAGCAAGTTGAACCTTATCAATATAACCCTAAGCTATGGGATCACCTATATAAATGAATAAGTGTCCGAGCTGCAGAAGGCTACTTTCCTCAATATCTGAGTTGGACAATTAGATTAATAGATTCAATTTAGAAAATTCTAAGGGCCTCATTTATGAAAAGTGACGCATTGTTGCGTGAAAACAGCGATGTGTCACTTTTCATTGCGTCCATCTTGCGACATGCTGGATGTGTCATATTTACAGTATGACGCATCATGTCGCAAGGAGTTACAGATGTCAGTATTTCTGCAAAAATGACGCATTGCTGGAGTGTGTCACAAAAGTGACGCAACTCCAGCAATGGGTCATTTCACATGGGCAAGTCCAATTTCAAATGTGCCTGCATCAGTCTTACGCCTGCTGTAAGGGAGGTGTAAGATATTGAGGCATTCACGTCCTAGAAGTGGCACAGTGAACTCTCATAGATTTCACTGCATCACTTCTACGAGGCTTACTTGCATCGGAACGCCCCCCCTGTATACATTATACTTGGTGCAGGTATAATGTGGCGCAGGGGTTTACAAAATGACGCATCTACCTGGATGCGTCACTTTGTAAATATGACGCAACATGGCGCATTTTTTACGCCGCTGGTGCGTCACAAAAGGACGCTCCGGCGGTGCAAAAGTGACGCAAGGGCTCATGAATAAGCCCCTAAGTTTGTGTTTTCTACCTACAGAAATGTTTATTATCTTTTTGCTTGTATTACATGATTAGGAATTGTGGTGCTTTGTTATATTTTCATGTGTCATCATTTTATCTCCTTCCTGCATTTGATGCAAAGCCTTACAAAGTGGGTTCTGTGTGTTAAACTTTATAGGCATTATTTGCATTTAATGGCAAATAACATGTTTTTAAAACTGCATTATTGACTGATCTGTAAGAATTTGGGGGCATATTATCAAGCACAGCGTTAAAATTATCGCCGTTTTAGTGGCAGAAAATTGCCGCTAAAGCGGCGATAATGGGCTTGATAATATGCCGCAGAGATTTCCAATAGAGGCCCATGTTGACACCAGAACATGGGCTTCTTTGGAATTCTCTGCGACATATTATCAAAAGCGGCGATAATTTTAACGCCGTTTCTTGATAATATGCCCCTTGGTATTTCTAAACTTGAAAATAACCAGCTCTCTACTGCTCCAGTCCCTTGCTCAGATATTCTCCACAACTCTTACCATTTACTTTACCTTTGCCTGGTAATAGGTAGGAAATCGGTAACGTTAACCTATTCTAATTGTGAAGTTACATGAATCTAGTGAGGGAATAGCTGTACATGAATGCCACGTTGAACTCTTTATAATCACGTTCTTGTAATCTATTTATTCCAAAATCGTTTCACCAATATCAAAAAAAGCTTTAAATTAACTTTTTACCAACCATCAAAAATAATTAAGCCAATCGGGTATTTACCAAACAAATGGTAAACCGGGGACTTTGTTGGAATCAGAAACATTTTCAGGCAGCTTCAAAACCAAAGGAGAAAAGGGAGTTCACTGAGCATCCTGCTTCCATGTCACATGAAGTACATAAAGCTTAGGAAGACCATCTTCAAGGAAAATAAGATGGATGGGGAGATTGATTAAAAAAAATAGTACAGCGCACCAGCAAGAGTTGTTCTGCTCAGTTGTGCTACAGGGAAAACCTAGCACAGAGCCATATTTACATATATGGTCTGCTGCTGCTTCGTTCACCTGCGCCGGAAAACAAGCTGATTGACACCACACACGTTTTCACTACACTGCAAAGGTGTTTGTGTGATGTCTAGCAAAGGTATTGCACTAGAAGGATAAAATGTTTCCACATATAGAGCAAAATATGCACTTGCACGGGTGGCTGGGCTGCAGGGCGGCTGGGCTGTCAGGCGGCTGGTTGGTCAGAAGGTAGGTGTATAGGCCCAAGGCCGGCATTAGTTCGGAGCTGCTTGCTCACACAGAGTATGCATAATTAACGTTGTGAATGTCATTAATTATTTGGTATTGCAAAATTTGTTGCTACTGTGACTATTTGTCTATTGTTCTGCTCACACACAGGAGCTGCCCATTTATTGACCAGTTTACTGACTGTTTCCCCACATATGGCTGTTTCTCTACCTGATGTGTCTGTTGTGGATCTTACTTGTTTTTTACCCGACTCCAGGTTAGGGTGACCAGGCATCCCGGATTTGCCCGGAAGGTGTACCGGCAGATTTCAGGAAATTTAGCTGCTGTCCTGGTTTTTGGAGAGGATCGACTGAAAACGGCGGGAGGTGCTTTTCTATATTTTACAAAGCAGGGATAGTTAACAGTTGTTTCAAGAAAGCAATTTAATTAACAGGCAAGCTACTGGGTTTAAAAATAGCATTTTATGTATGTCCTAACTGCCTGTTCTGAAATTCTCTGCTGAGGAGCGCTGCCATTCTGTGCGCTGGCTTGAAGTAAAATTGTAGTCCTTCTTCTATTTTCGTGAAATGTGTAAAGTTGTAGGCTTCCCTAAATTATGCACTGAGGCGCGGTGAGGTTGTGACTCATATAATTACTTTATTTCCCTAATACATGAGAGCGCCGGGCAAAGCACGACCGCGCGGTCGATAACGCGACTCGTGCATGCGCATTACCGTCTTCGCGCCGTCCTCGCGCGCTACGTAACCACGTAGCGTGCGAGGACTGGAGCGCTACACTACATATCTCCCTTCTTTTACAAGGCCTAATGAACATGCAGTCCTACAGTCTCTAGGGTGCATAGCTTCCCTCTAGCTCAAAGTCTCTGAAGCGGCTAGGTCTGACAACCACTCTGCCTGCTCTGGTGCGCCTTACCGGAGTGGAGGAAATATCCGGGTTACTGTCCACAGCTGGGCTCCCCACCATATCTCGGGGAGCACCTCGTTCTCCTCTCCCCGGTGTACTACTCTCCTCTCACGGTAATTCCTCCATCTCCGCCGCCCCCTGATCTTCCTGCTCCTTATGGCTCTCTTCCGCCTTCATGTCTCTTCCTTCAGTGTGGTTACTTCCTTCGTTTTCCCTTGGATTGGTTTCTTGTTGTGTCTTTTCATTCTCTTCCTCGGGCCATTTTAAGATCTTGTTACATTTGGCCATGCGATCTTGGGACCACACATTCCCATCGCTGAGTAATGCAGCTCTCTCGTACACTTCCTTCACCTGTAGTGGTGGACTGTACTTGCTGTCTCCCTTCCTTTTCCGTACAGCCAATTTGACTCTCACCCATTCCCCTCTCTCTAGTGTCGTTTCCTTCACTTTCCTCCGCTAGTTGTAGTACTCCGTGTATACCCTCTGGGCCTTCTCCAGATTGTGTTGTACCACCGCAGGGGACCATTTGCTGGTGATCGTCTTCTCTCTCCACGTCACATTGTCCTTGGTGAAGGGGTGTCTCCCTCTTAAGATTTGGAATGGGCTATACCCAGAGCCCGTGGGAGTTATGCGGTATGCCCAAATCATGTTCTGTATCTCCTTCTCCCAATCTTTTCCCATCATGATGGCTGCTTGAATGGACCCCATAAGGACTCTGTTGAATCGTTCCACCTGTCCATTGCTCGACGGATGGTACACTGCTGAGTGTAGCAATTTGATTCCATTTCGCTCGGCATACTTGTGCCATTTTTCAGACATGAATTGAGGTCCATCCATTGTCACTCAAGATGGTTCTCGGAATACCTTCTCTTAGGAACACTGTGGTAAGAAACTTAATCCCTGTCTCTGCATCCATTTCCTCTTGTATGTGTATTTCCGGCCACTTCGAATATTTGTCGACCAGAACACATAGGTATTGGGGCGTTCCATGGGTGTCCAGCACTGGCCCCAGAATGTCCACTGCCACATCTTCCCACGAGCCACTCGGTAGTGTGAATTTCCCCAACGCCGGTCGTAGGGGATTCAGCGTTTTGTCCGCTCTTTGGCACTGATCACATTCTCTCACTTGCCTTATCCACCTGAGCGTCCATTCCTGGCCACCAGTACATGTGCTTTGCTCTCGCCTTGGTTTTTACTATTCCTAAATGTCCTTCGTGTAGTAATGCGACTAATCGAGAAACTAACGCTGCCGGGGGAATTACTTTATCCCCTCTGTACAGGAATGTTCCTTCGTCCCCCACCGATAATTCCTCCCTGACTTCATAGTATTTCCGGAGTGCATCCCCTAGCCGTTTCTTTTCCGGCCATCCATGTATTATGTTCTCCTTGACTTCACGGATTTCCATGTCCTCTTCATACGCTTGTGTCCAGTCTTGCTTGCTTATCACTCTTTCTGGATCTTCCATTACCGCTACCATTTCTTCCTCTTCTGTGGCGGTGTTCGGGGCATCTTCCATGGCTGCTGCTCTACTAAGGTAATCTGCTACCTTGTTTCTTGTCCCCGGTATGTACTCCACATCGTACCTGTACTCTAATAGTTTGAGTGTCATTTTCGCGATGCGTTGCGTAGCACTGGCATGCTCACTCGAGGTAAGCACTTTGACTAATGGCTTATGATCTGTTTTGAGTAGGAACCTTGTGCCCCATAGAAATTGGCCACATTTCCCCATGGCCCACACTACTGCTAGCATCTCCTTCTCGATCACACTATATTTCTGTTCAGTGGGTGATAGCGTATTTGACGCGAAGCTGAGGGTCTCCGCTGTTCCGTCTCTCCTCTCCTGCATGAGGACTGCCCCTAGGCCTTTTTCGCTGGCATCCGTCGTCAGTATTGACTGACCTAGTGGATCATATCCTTGCAGTGGCACCGCTTGGCTGATGTTTTTCCTCAGGGCTTCAAATTCCTTTTGTGTTTCTTCAGTCCATTTGTATACCGTTTTGTCCCTCGTTAGTTGTCTTAGGTGGTGTGTCTTGGTGGCAAAGTGTTGCACAAACTTGCTGTAATACTCTGCCATCCCTAGGAAGGACCGCTCCTCTTCTTTGTTGGTAGGGGCCATTGCCTTGCATATCGCTTCCACATTTGCTAGTTTTGGGGTGATGCCTTGTCCTCCTATTTCGTGACCTAGGTAAGTGACTGACGTCATTCCCAGTCGGCACTTCTCCCACTCCGCGGTTAGGCCGTTGTTTTCTAGCACCCGGAGTACCTTATCCAGCCTCTCATCATGTTTTTTTCTATCTGTGCCCATCACCAGTATGTCGTCTTGGAAGTACTGAATGCCCTCGATGTCCTGGAATAGGCGATGCATTAATTTCTGGAACACCGCCGCTGCTGAGGCGAGACTGAATGGCATTCTGCGGAATTGGTAGCATCCAAAGGGTGTTATAAAGGATGTCAGTTTCTGGCTCGTCGGATGTAGATCTATCTGGTGATAGGCCGATGTTAGGTCGATGGTGGAGAACCACTTTACCCCCTTGGTCTTAGCTAGCATTTCTTCGATGCGAGGTAATGGAAATGTTTCCACAATGAGTCATTTGTTCAGTTCTCGAAGATCCACACATAGGCGGACTTTGCCATTGGGTTTCATTGCCACTACCAAGGGGGCGAGCCATTCTGCGCTGTCTATCGGCTCTATTATTCCATCTTTTTCCAGTCTATGAAGCTCCCTTTGCACTGCTTCTTTTACAGCTAGGGGTACGTTGCGGACTTTGTGGGAGACTGGTCTGGAGTTTTCCTTGAGTACTATCTTGTGTGTGAACTTCTCCAGTTTTCCAACCTTCCCTCCAAACACATTCAGGAATTTGCTCTTCATCTCTTCCAGTCCCGGCCAGCTCCCTGGCGCTGTCATAAGCACTTGTGTGTCCCCTCCTGGGTCTAGCTTAATCCCTAGATCACCTTGATCCATCCATCCTAGGATGGAGGGGCCCTTCTCCGCTACGTATAGTTTGCACTCTGCCCGTCTTCCTCTAAATTCGAAGATCAACTTCCTGTTTCCCACCATGGGAATCGGTTCGCCTGTGTACGATACTGGTCGTATATCTGGTGGTTCTAGTCTTGCTCCCAAACTGGGCTCGAATTGTTCCTTCCACAGTGCTCTTTGGATGATAGTGTATGGGGATCCTGAGTCTATTACTATCTTGATCCTCACTCCTCCTATCAGCATGTCGCATTGAGGTTTGCGGGAACGCTTTCCATCAATCCCCAGTACTTGGTCTTCTACGCATAGTACCTCAACGTCTTCCTCTTGTTCTTCTTCTTCCTCCAGTTGATCTTGAGCAACATACTTCACCATGGGTCTCTTCGTTTTTCGTCGACAGACCTTCTCGTAGTGTCCCATTATGCCATAGAACATATACTTCGCTCGGAACGCCGGGCAACGTTTGTTCTGGGCTCCATGTGCTAGACTTCCACACCTGTAGCATGCCCCATTGTTGTCCCTGTTCTGCTTCCATGTTAGCCCTTGTTTCCCTTTCCATTTAGTAGGTCCTTTACTTTCCGGGGGCATGGGTTTGCTCCTTCCCTGTGGTTCGGCGTCGTCCACTTTGTTCACCATGGTCTTCGGGACCGTCTCCCTTTTTGCTGCCTCTGCGCATCTTTTTGTCAATTCTGCCTTTTTTACCATAGCAATTAATTGTTTTAGTGGCGCCTCGCTATTTGCCCACAACTTGTCTTGTACGCTCTTGTTGGTGGTATGCATGACGATTTGGTCTTTAATGAACTCATCATGCAATGCTCCATACTTGCATGTCACTGCCAACTTTCTCAACGCTGCTACGTAATCATCTATGGTTTCTCCAGCCTCTTGTTTTCTCTGTTGGAAATGGTATCGATCAATTGAAACACTCACTGCTGGGCGATAGTGGGTGTCGAAGTCCTCCATGGCATGTTTAAATACGTCATCATCTGCAGCTTGTCGGGGTGTAGGCACCAGGTTCTGAAAAACTCTTATGCCCTCCGGGCCTAAGTTGTGCAGGAGAATCCTTTTCTTCCTCGCGCTGGGGAAAGCTTCTCCATTTTCGTCTTCAAGCGCTGCAATATAGTTCTTGAAATACTCTCGCCAATCCTCCCACTTCATTTGGGGTTCTCCCGGTCTCGGCAGGAATGGGATTGGCGCCGTCAGCGAAGATCCTTGCGCGCACATCTCGGCGCGTCTTTCTGGTGCCGCCCCTGGGCTTCTTGGGCTGCCTGGCGCGTCCGCGCTACCTAGCTGCGCCTGCGCTTGTCGTGTCTCTTCCGCTCCCCCGTCACTGCGCACTGCCGCTTCTGCCAGGTTCCCTGCGGTTTAGGGTCTACACCGTTCTTCTCCTGCTTTCTCCCCTACACTGGTTTCTTACCTGGTGGTCAGCTTTTCTTCCTTGCTGCCTCTGCCACGCTCTCTCTCTGTGTATGTACCGCAGTGGTGGTCTTCCTCTTGTAGTCCTCAGTGGTGGCTGCTGGCCTGTGCTTTCTGGGTGGTGGGTCTAGTCTTCGACTTTACTTCCTCCCGATCAGAGAGATCCCATATCTCGTCACCACTGTAAAGTTGTAGGCTTCCCTAAATGATGCACTGAGGCGCGGTGAGGTTGTGACTCATATAATTACTTTATTTCCCTAATACATGAGAGCGCCGGGCAAAGCACGACCGCGCGGTCGATAACACGACTCGCGCATGCGCATTAACGTTTTCGCGCCGTCCTCGCGTGCTACGTAACCACGTAGCATGCGAGGACTGGAGCGCTACACTACAAAATGTCCCGGATTTTGGCTTTAAAATTCTGTTCACCGTACTCCTGTTGGACAGTTGTTGATGCTTTGCCTGATAGACAGCCTGCCTCTGCACTTTGCATTTTTACTGTGCCTCTGCCCCGTCATACACTTCTGATTCGTGGTGGCATATTTGTCACCACTCAGTGGAGCGTTGAGGCTGCCGCTCGGGGCTCATGGCATACTGCTTCAACTACTGAAGAGGTCAAATCTTCCCTTGAGAAACCTTTAAAAAAATCCCACCAAGTCTATAATAACCTCATGTGAAATGAAATGAAAGAAATGAAATGAAAAGGGGTTTTATTAAGCGCGACTGCTGCCCTAAGGCGTCCAAGCGCTAGTAGAAAAAGATAGTGCCTTGAGGAGAGCAGCGAAAGGTGAGTTAGTTGCTGAAAAGAAACGTTTTAAGCTCCTTGCGGAAGGATGACAGATCAGGATTCGATCTGAGGAGTGGGGGAAGGGAGTTCCACACCTTGGCAGTGTTGAGCGTGAAGGACCTTCCTCCTGCTCTTGACCTCTTGAACCGGGAGGTTACTGCTAGGAATGCATGGGTGGATCGAAGATGTTTGCCGGGATAGTAGGGGGAGAGCAGGTAGTGGTTAATTTTAGGGCCAGTTCTCCAATAGGCTTGGTGGGAAATACACATGGCTTTAAATTTTATTCTCTCCCTGACAGGTAGCCAGTGTAGGATCCTCAGTCCGGGCACCGCTGATACTCTGCGTGGAATCTGCAGCAGCATGCGTGCAGCGCAGTTCTGGATCAGCTGGAGTTTTTGCAGCACATATTCTGGCGCCCCTAAGTAAAGGGCATTGTTGAAATCAAGTCGAGATTGAATAAGACCTTGAATAACAACTTGTTTGGCTTCAAAGGGCAGAAATGGAAGGATTTTTATCAACATCCTGATAATCCCGAAACAGGTTGCAGATGTTTTTGTAGCTTGGGTGTTAAGGGTTAGGGATTTGTCAAGCCAGACCCCCAAGCTTTTGATATCGACTTTAGGACTTGGGGGGGAGCCTAAGGTGATGGGCCATAGGCGGTTGATGGTAGACAAAGCTGGGGGGCCGAGCACCATGAGCTCAGTCTTATCGCCGTTGAGTTTAAGAGAGGATGCCGTCATCCATCTCCTGATCTCTTCCATACAGGACGATAGATTGGCCTGTACCGGCTCACTGTTGTTCTGTGCTAGGGAAACCACTAGCTGAGTATCGTCCGCATAGGTGATGATCTTAATGCCAAATGGGCAGACGATCTCAGCCAGCGGCCTCATGTACACGTTGAACAGTGTATGGCTTAGTGATGAGCCTTGCGGTACCCCACAGTCCAACGGTTTGCTTGTGGAGATGGCATCTCCGTCAAAGACTTGGAAGGTCCTTTCGCTCAAAAAGGATGCTAGCCAGGCCAGAGCGTTTCCTGACACTCCTAGGTCAAGCAATCGGCACAACAAAGTTTTATGAGACACCGTATCAAACGCGGCGCTCAGATCGAGGTGGATGACTGCCACTGACCCCCCTCGATCCAGGATCCACCTGGTTTCTTCTGTCACGGCTAACAGAGCCGTTTCCGTCCCATGTTCGGGGCGGAACCCTGTCTGTGAGACATCAAGTAAATGGTTAGATTCGAGAAACCTTGTGAGATGGAAGTTGATGTGTCTCTCCAGGATCTTGCTCACCCAGGGCGGAAGGGAGATAGGACGGTAGTTATTATAATTATTGGGGTCTAGATTGGGCTTCTTCAAGAGTCCTCGCACCATAGCTTGCTTCCAAGTTGGAGGCACACCTCCTTTTATCAGGGAGTTGTTAAGCAGCTCCATGAGAGTGGGAAGAATAACTTTGCTAGCGGTAGTCATAATGTGGGGTGGGGCTGGGTCGTTTGGGGACCCTGACTTCACCTGAAGTGTCATGGATTCTAGTGACTCTAGGTCCATTAAGGGAAAGTGATCCAGAGTAATTCGTAAGTGGCCCTCTACCCTGGCGGGGGGCTGAGGTTCAACCCTGGGATGTTCCAGGGTTGAGGCTGTGAATGTTACATAGATTTTGTTTATTTTCTGGTAAAAAAATTCTGCTAGATCATTGCAGCGCGCGGTTGGATTGTCATTTGGGGCTACAGAAGAGGGCAGCTTGGTGAGACTTTTTACTATTTGATAAATCTCTCTCGGTTTAGATCTAGCCTTCATAATTTTGCCACAAAAATAGGAAGATTGTTCCGTTTTTATTTCATCTTTGTAGGTTCTGATGGCTTACCTATACAAGGCTTTGTCGGCGGTGGTGTACCCCAGGCGCCACTTCCTCTCAAGTTTCCTACAGAGTCGTTTTTTTCCTCTGAGCTCCTCTGAGTACCAAGGGGCTGTTTCCCGAGGTCTCTTTAAAGTGATTTTGCAAATGGGAAGTATGGAATCAATAGACTTCCGGATCCAGTTATCAAATTCCCTATGGTCTGACGAGGGATTCTGAGAAAAAGAGGGTCTTGAGGCTGCCAGGGACCTAGTCCAGTGTTCTAGTGGGAGCCTGGACCAGTTTCTCATTTTTCGTGGGAGGGGAGTGCAGGATATAGGTTTATGTATAGACCAGGTAAGAGGGATAAGAAAGTGGTCGGACCATGGGAGAGGGGTAATGGGGCCTAACCTGAGGCTGTTGCAGTTGCTGAATACAGGGTCCAGCAAATGTCCTTTGTTGTGAGTGGGGGTTCGGACTAATTGCTCCTGTTGCACTGCGGCCAGGTTCGCGGTAAGATCACTTGCTGCACTGTCTGCGCTATTGTCAAAATGAATATTAAAGTCGCCCAGCAGGGTAAAGTTGGAGGGGGACAAAGCTAATTCTGCTACTAAAGAGGGGCCTGGAGGGCGATAAACAAGTGTTCCTGTGAAACTGTCATCAGGGGAAAACTTAAGGGAAAAAGACATGCTTTCGCAGTCTGGGAGGGGGTCCGGGACACCATGACACTGATATAAGGATTTATAGATAATTGCAAGTCCGCCACCCTTCCCCTGTGAGCGGTCCCTGTGTGAAATTTGATAGCCGGGGGGAGTGCTGCGCGTCTGAGGGAGTGTGGGGGGCGGGGCGTGACCGAGCATCGGTGGGCATGTCCACCGGAGCGAGGGCTTCCCTGTAGCTGACGGCAATCACCGTGGCAGCGCCTTAGTCGGCTGCGCGGTGCAAGTGTGTCGAGGTAACAGATATAAACACAATTATCACACAAGAATCTTAAAAGCAACTTTTAAAAACATCAGCTCCCGGCTTGCGCCTCAAGAGCACTAAACCAACACTAGAACGCGCTGAGGGAGAAGCGTTATTTAAATAGTGTGGGCGGGGGGCATGGCCGAGCATCGGTGGGTGTGTCCAGGAGCGAGGGCTTCACTGTAGCTGACGGCAATCACCGTGGCAGCGCCTTAGTCGGCTGCGCGGTGCAAGTGTGTCAAGTTAAGAGATAAAAACATAATTATCACACAAGAATCTTAAAAGCAACTTTTAAAATCGTCAGCTCCCGGCTTCCGCCTCAAGAGCACTAAACCAACCACAATTGACACATGTGTCAATTAATTTAATCATCACACACACCCTTTATTAAAAAGCAATGGGCCCGATTCACAGAACTAACTTAAGACAAAATCCTAAACTTACTACCATTTTGGTATTCACAGAAGGCACTTACTCATTTTGGTATTCACAGAATGCACTTACTACTTTTGGTATTCACAGAATGGATTTACGACTACTAACTTTACGTCCGCACTCGGGCCGGAAATTCCGGCCCGGAGGCGGAGCTTCTGGCCCGGAGGCGGGGCTTCCGGCCCGGAGGCGGAGCTCCCGGCCCGGAGGTGGGGATTCCGGCCAGTGGCGGAGATTTAGCCATGGCCAAAATCTCCACCTCCGTTCCGGAAGCTCCGCCTCCGGCCCGAAAGCCCCGCCTCCGGGCCGGAAGCTCCGGCCCGAGTGCGGATGGTTAGTAGTCGTAAATCCATTCTGTGAATACCAAAAGTAGTAAGTGCATTCTGTGATGAATACCAAAAGTAGTAAGTTTAGGATTTTGTCTTAAGTTAATTCTGTGAATCGGGCCCACAATCTTTAACCAAAGCGAGTATCACAAGGATACAAAAAGATGCACAGGGCTTGAATGACGTATTGTCAAACGCAGTATCTGTTTATATGTGGTTTTCATACAATGTACATCAACAAATGTATATTGTTGTTTCTATTAGAGACAGACCCAAATGCTCAGCACAATGAGACACCAGGAAAGAATAGGCACAACAGCCAATTAACTAATACAGTGGTATTGACTTAGACACAATGACTCAAGATTTTAAGGTTTAAAGAATAGCTGGTAAAAATGAGCAGTCAAAAAATAAAAGCGGTACAAATTCCTCTGATAGCAGCCCCTCAGAGCTACATCGTGTGGTGGTGGAAATGTGTTCTATGAACGTTATCACACATCTGGTAGAGGATGACACCAAGAAAGAATCCTCACAACAGCCACTTAAACAAAACATTGATCTGGCCTTAGCCACAAAAGACTCAAAATTTAAAGATTTCAAGAATGGATGGTATAAACAAGTAGCGGAAATGTTTTCTAAAGATGTTATCACACGTTTGGTAGAGACTGACTGAATTACGTGTAAAAATCTGAATCTTCCTTTTTTTAAAAATAATTCTACCACAAATGGGATTTTTAACATTTATATGGAGGCCCGTCCTGAGGAAGCTTGAGATCATCCTTTGATATTACACACTCTGAATGTTTGTGGAAGACAGAACTATCTACACTGCCCTGAAGAAGGTGAGAATAAATTGTCAAATCCACCGAAACGAATCAACGTAGTAATTTGTGCAGAATCTCCATAACACTGTGATACCACAGAAAAGAATCTCCATACATCAGGAATTCCTGTTGATGATTAGAGCAGATCAGCATCACCCTAATAGGCTGATTCTTATGGTCATGTTTTCTTCTCCCTTGTTTTCATAGATATATTTGTATTAATTCTAGGGCTTTTAATTTGTGCCATATTGGTTTTTTTTATGAAACACTGTCTGACATTTTGTGATGTACTTTTGAGGAAAGGGGCGCTCAATACAACACTTGTTGACGTATATTGTATGAAGACCACATATGAATGAATACTATGTTTGAGAATACGTCATTAAAACCCAGTGCACCTTTTTATATCTTTGTGATGTTTGTTTTGGTTAAAGATATTGCTTTATAACAAAGAGTATGTGAGATGTTTGAATGACTCGATACATGAGGTTGTGACAGACATGGTATGACATTTGTAGGTTTCATAAGGGGAGATTTTAACTATACTGTTTGATAAGGTGCTCTGTCCCCTTGGCTTGTGGGACCCCTCTCGATTTTTCAAAACTAAGAGACAACCTGCTTCAACTACTGCCATCTTGCTGTAACTTCTTGTCACCCTTAAAGGACTTTTTCAGCGATGGTTGTGCTGCCCACAGAATATATAGAGAGCTGACAACCCTCAAGCAATATCTATTAGCATGCTTGTGCCCCTTCCTATTGGTATAATTGGTTTGTGTAGTGCAATCAAAGGAAATGGGAGGCAGCGCTTTTGCCACTTTTGGTCACCACAGCCATATTACCAAGCAAGCAATTAATTTAGCTTCATCAATTTTACTCTACTGCATTATCCAAAATATATTAATTAAATTGACTAAAGGCAAAGGACTAATGGATGCTCTCCAGTCTAAAACAGGGCCAGAATTTAATTGGAGTTTTGATATCGGATTACTTCCTTTTGAATACAGTACGATGTATAGTACCCCCCGCACCTGTGTTTACAACTACAGCTGCTAACAACAGCTGGAAATGACAACAATTCTGCAGATGAATCTAGTGACATTGACTCAAAGTCGACTAATCAGGAAGTATCCTTTGTATGTACAGAGGTGAGAGAGACTACAAAGTCTGTCTCCCTGCCTCTTCTGCCTCCGAATGTAAGGAGTCTAGTGTCTGGGGAGGATTTCAAACATCAAAATGAGAATTTTACTTCACCTGATGTTGATATTGATTTGAAAATGTAATCGTCAAATGAGCTTATCCTCCCTGCAACTTCTTCAGACCACCCACAAAAAACAGTATTGAATCTTTATAGCAGTACGCCTATAAAACTGTTTCTGCTGCCTCAGAGATATCTGTCACCCCTGATTTTGAGTTACTCGTAAATTCCTCCTGTAACTTCCCAGTTCACCATGTTAAATTTTCTTAATCTCTTAAGTGTCTGGAAAGAATTGTATCATCCATTTTAGCCTTATAGGAAAAACAGCAAACAACACAGGCCACATACAAGATACCTTATTAAGGATTCAGAAGATTCTGCTCGGACCAAAGGGAGAGAGTAGGATCCTTTAAATTGTGTTTTGCAGTTGGTGAACAATGGGATGGAAGGAAGTGATTCTGCCAAAATAGGGGTAGAAAATCCATGCTACATGTCTCATTCAAAGTCCGTGTCTAAGGACTGTGGGGTAGGAGGTCGGTAAATCACAGTGTCTGGGGGGTAGATGCTTCAACCCAGTCCCCACTGTCAACGTTTGTGCATAAAGATTGAGGGACTCATTCAAGAAGTCTTCTGATATAATTAGGATGAGCAAAATGAGGAAAGACCCATTTATTCACTAAAAAAATCTTTTTAACCCTCGGTCCCTGAAGTCAGCAGCTGTCTGTTCTTAAGAGAAGGCTTCTTGTTCCAGGACTGACTCTTTTTCTATTTTTAGAATTAAAGAATTTGCCAACGTGAGCTTAGATGATGCTCCTGCAGCAACACAGTCCAAAGAGAAGACAAATTTAATGAAACACATTCTGCAAAAAAAAGAATAAATGAAGAATTTTTAAAAAAAGCTCAAAAAACGTAAAATGTAAGGAATATGTTGAGTCTGCTTCTGAGGAGGGCAAGGTGAATACAACAGTCAATGATAATATAAATGATTTAAGAATTAATAATGTTCCCTTCTGAAAGAGAGATCTGTCTACCACCTATACACTGAGGGGCCGATTCCGATCCGAGTCGGAAGGACACCGAACGTGATCCGGCCGGAAAAACTACGAGCCGTACACGTGATTTCCGCCCGACTCGTACAGCTGTACGAGCAAGCCAGTACGATGCGAGCTACATGAAATTCACCGACCGAGTAGTTTCCGGGTCCGAACCGCTCCGTACGTCTCGGTCGTAAGCTAACCGTGGCATGCAATGGATGCGATTCACGACCAAGCCAGTATGATGCACGCGTCGGACAGCCTGTGCGAGCCGGAGTGTCCGGCTCTCAAAAGCTCCTGGAGTTGGACTTCGGGTGTCTGCGTCAGACCCCCCGACACCCGCAGCCGTAAGACTCACACACAGGGGGAGACACATAGGACTCCCCCACACAGGCATGTACGGCGCGGATGGCACCGACGCATACCCACTGTAGGGGGCGCACTAGTTCGAGACGTACCCATTCAGTCAATGGGAGTGCATGTACGCGTCGTACAACTGGCTCCCATTGACTGCTATGGGAGTCCGACCGAACCGATTCCGACAGCATACGTGCGCATCATACACGCTCGGTCGGAGAACACTCCAGATCCGACTCGGTCAGAATGCTTTCCGACCCGGATCAGTATCGGCCCCTGAGTAGAACATTCTGCCCTAACATTCACCCCCATCCCCTAATCCGCCACTAACTGATCTTAACCCAGCTGCTGAACATTTTCATTTTGATTTAATAGATAACAGAAATACTGTATTGGCAGGTGGAAATGATTCTTCTCTCTCCCCCCTGACTGTAGTCACTTCTATGCTGGATTTTGTAGCCTTTTTTTGATTAAGATCTCATTTTGAATCATTCATTTTTATCATCATATTCTTGAGAACATTAAGATGATTCAAGCAGTGATATTTCCCTTATTACCATATTGTGCTCTCCCTTGGTAAGCAGAGAAAGAGTTTTTTCAGTCTAAGTAGTAGCTAATTTGATTCTGCAAAATAGTGACTTCCTCCAATGTAGAGGGATTAATGTAATCCTGTAACCTCTGAAAATAAAAGTTATGAACAGTAGCATGAAAAAATGACTTGCTCCCTTTCTTGGAGCTATCTCTCAGCTATGAACGAGATATCTGTCAAAAATGCAAAGCTCCTACAGGTCTCCGTAGTGAATGGAGGGAGATATGTTGTTAAACAATATACCATGGGGTCCAGGCCGCCTCTTCCTATAATAGAGGAAATTCAATCTAAATGGAATTGGTTGGCCAGTACACTTAACAGTGCCTGTGCACCAGGCCCAGTGACTAGGGCCTGAGTTAGATTTTGGTGGATCTGGTCCGGACGTCACTTTTCAGTCGGTTAATCCATCTGTCTACTAGGTGGTCTGCCCGCTCAATTTAGATGCTTGTGGGTCAATGGACGATAGTCCGTCTAAGTCTCGCCAGCACCACCAGAATGTATCTCTCACGTCAACTGCATCATAGGTGAAAGCAGTTAGGTGAAAGCAGTTGTCAGAGGGAGTTCAGCCAATGTTTCAGCCAGGCCAATTATGATGTGCCTTCCCATTGATGTAACTGTGGTGGGTAAACCTCCACACCTGAGTTGTTGGTTTTGAAGGGATATAATGTAAAAACTTGCCTTTTTTTCTTGTTTCCAATTCCCTTTCCATCATGAACTCAATCGTCCAAGTCCTTCTTTTGCCGCTGCTACTTCACCACAAAGCAAATCAACCCAGGAATCTAAGGTAAGCTTCTTTTTTACTTGTTTTCTTTTTAAATGTTTGTTTACATTTGCTCTGGACTCGTGCATTTTTAAATTTCTTTTACAAGCAATTTTTTTCTAATGTGTAATAAAGATGTGTGTAATGTTGTTCTTTAAGTAATTTTAAGAAACCCTCCTGTATTCACTTTTTTTTCTTCAAATTTGATACAAGCTTCCACCATAGTAATAGACACTTACACAACATTTTAAATTAATACAAATTCATAAAGTGTTCATACAGGTCTGTAAACGTTCAAATTATAAACATATGCATTACACGTTCTTTTAATAATTTAAATGTAATACAATTCAGTAATTTCACTAGACAAGATAAAACATTGTTTAAAGAATAAATGTAAAAACATTGTTAGTTCTAAACTTACAACTTTTTTAAATGTATTTATGTCAATTTTCTTCTTGTCTATGGCATGTTCTGCGTTTTGTAATTTTTTTGGGTGTAATGCACGTTTATTTTATCACTTATTACATTAAAATAAAACCACCTGCATTAACACTTAAAAATTTGAATTCCAATTGTTTTTTAGTGTAGTGTCCATGATGAATGCTCACACCAAAATGTTAATGTCCATTAAATTCTATTTTTTCTAATGTTTGGACTTTACAAATATGACTTTTAAAAAATCTCTTGCATTCTCTTTTATAAATGTAAGTAAGAATATGAATTTCACATTTTCATCATTAACATTTTTAATAATCAATAAATTGTAAATGAAGAATAATGTTAGGACAAACTTTGCAAGAGTAAATGTTTTTATATACACTTGAGATCATTCTCTCTCAAACGGGTTTTCCATAACATCAGCTTGTGGCTTTGTTTCCCATAACTTGCCTCCTAAACATAGTCTAAAGGGTAACCTCCTCAAGAAGGGGCCTCTATTGGGCAGAGAGATGGCACCTCGAGGATTTTTTTTTAGGAAGGGGTAAATTTAAGTTTGGTAGGGGTTAAGGAAGATAAGAGGTGAATTCTGAAGGAGATGTAAGGGTAAGATGATGGTAGAGGATTGGCTTTTGGAGGTACAGGGAGTTGGAGTGGGTGATGTTCTTGTGCCTGTATGTTTGGCAGTTGCATGTTGGTCTAGTGTTTTCTGTGTGTTATTTTGATGTGTGTTTTTTGGCTGGTATTTGATATTCTGGTGAGTGTGTGTGTTTGGTTTTGGTTGTTGTTTTGTGTGTAGGTGTTCTTTAGTATGAGTGTGTTGTATTGATGAGTGTCTTGTGTTGGTTGGTGTGGTTTTGGTGCTTGTGGGTGTAGTGGTGGTCGTGGGTGAGGGGGTGGTTGTGGTGCTTGTGGATGTGGTGGTGGTTGTGGTTGCTTGTGGGTGTCGTGGTAATGGGGAGGTGGTGGTTGTGGTGCATGTGGGTGTGATGGTGATTGTGTTGGTGGTGATTTTGGTGGTGGTTGTGGGTGTTGTGCTTGTGCTGTTGTTTCAATAGTATATGTTGTTTGTGTGTTTCTTTGTGTGATTGTGTTTATGAATGTGTGTGATTGTGCTGATTGTGTCAGTTGGAGTGGGTACTTGCAAAGAAGTGAGTGTGTTTGAGATTTGGGTGGTTGTTTGCATTTGGTTTGAAGAGTCGGGGCTGAAGTTTGGGCTGGTTGGGAGGCTAGGGTCAGTGCGGCTAATTTGGCAAGCAATCTCTGCATGCCAGACACTGGATTGTCAATGGCATCTGGAAATGCAACCATTTATTACATTTGGCAGGTTAGCCCCTGGATGCCATTCACTATTGCAGTGTGGCCTACAGAAAAACTGCATAATAGGTCAATAGCCTCCTCACTCTGTGCAGCCCGACTGACAGTGGCAAGGGTTGAGGTGACTGTGGCAAAGGAGATTCCAGCTCTTTTAGGTGGTTGAATTTGGCCAACTGGGGCAGAAGCAAGAAGGAGGGTAGGGATATGTCTCTCAGTGGTGGACATGGATAAGGTTGTTACAATTCTAGTAAGGTACACCACCTATAGGAACTGGTCACTTGTGGAGGCATCTGATGACGATGATGATGTGGTGGCCACTCTTCCAGCACCCTCACCCTCCAGTTTCATTGTATCTGTGTAAATATAACTGATCATGATGTTTTCTTCTAAACTATTTCTAAATATTTATACTTCCCCTGCTTCAATGTTTTTAAACTTTGGCTTATTTTTATCTTTTTCTCCTGAAAACTTTGGCTTATTTTTTTCTTTTTCTCCTGAATGTAGGGAACAGTTTAGAAACCATTTGGTCACAGTTTTCTAATTTTCTATGATTGCTCCTAGTTTATTTTTGATCATTTTTCTTAACTATGTTCAGTTCTCTCCAGGAACTGTTTTACACTCGGGAATGGTTCTGATTTGTTGCTTTGAATTGTGAACTTATGTTAAAATATTTTATTATAAAACAAAAATCCCTTTGCACATTGTGTATACATGGCAATATTTACTGTAATGTTGTGCCAATATTTGTATAAACTGAAAGGCTAAGGGTCCCATTACGATGAGTCCGCCCGCCACCGTAACGGAAACCGGGACCGACTGCCAGAGGTGCGGCGGTCCCGCATCCAGCATCTTCAACATTGCGGCGGGCGGTGCTGAAAGCAATGTTGAAGTGGCATGTAGTGTATTGCAATGTACAACGTGACAGGTACCACGTGTACCCCCAAAGTGCAGCCACCCACCACCCCACCCCCCAGGGGGCCCACAACGGGCCCCAAATGAGATTAACCGTATGCCTTTCCATGGCGAAGTCTCCGCCATGGAAAGGCATACCCACCGCATGTATCATAATATGGATGGCGGTACCTGCAAGGCACCGCCGCCATATTGTGGGCCTTTTCCGCCCAGCCGGCAATCGAGCAGACTGCCGACCAGCGGAAAAGCGGCGGACGGTCTTTCCATCTGCTGCGCATACTAATATTGTGGGGGGTAACTCAGGTATGGATGGCAGGCGGATCGCTACCGCCCGATCCGCCCGCCATACTAATGGGCCCCTAGGTATTTTGGGCATTTCACAATGGCAAAACCTGATTTAATTAACAGAAGTATGTTTTAAATGTTGCAATTAAATTATATGATTCAGTATTTAAGTTGCTTATTAATGTATCATACCCTATGTATTACAGCTACAGCATAAGTACATACATAGGGCCTGATACATTTTTAATCCAATTTAGTACAGATATACACATTTTTCTATAAAATACCTTAATTTCTTTTTACTTTGTTTTGCTATTGTAAAATAAAAAATAAAAATATTCTGGCTTTCACTTTAGTTAAAAAATAGGTAGAATGTTATAGTAATGTTTTAAAAATATTGATTTATATATATATATATATATATCATCATCATCATAGTCTTTATTCGAATTAAAATAATTCATACAAGACACAAACACAAAAAACAAATACAAATGGAACAAATCACTAAATGATTAAAAATCTAAAAATCTTTTCAATAAATAGATAAAAGTTTTAGGTAAAAGGGATATTAAACGTTGAGGTAGACAAGATGATATGCATTAAACATCAATAATCAAATGGCGCTAAAAAAGTTAATACACGAATGATGATCATATTTGAGGCCCTACCTATGTGCCTTTTCACTGGACCGGAGGGCTTTTAATCTGAGGGACCATGCCCACCCCATGTATTTGGCTAAAACTACTGAGTGGAATGGTAAGGTGCTTGTGAGTAGAATTCTAATGGCTATGGCGGATCTCCTTGTGCCCAAAAGTTTACATAAAGGAGAGAGCCAATGACGTCTTGGGGTGACATATACCGGGCAGACAAACAAGTAGTGAGCAATTGTTTCTTCTTTGGCGCCACAAGCAGGACAGGTGCATATAGTTGTACCAAACCACCATATATATATATCAAGAGGAGTTCCCAGACTCCAGTAGATAGCTGGAACAGGTCCAGACCACCACACGCTGAAAAATGTATTACGAACAGGTTTATTCGTTAGAGTCAGTAGGCATGACGCGTTTCGGCTGTGTTGCCACGGCCTTGATCACATGATACCTGAAGAACCATACACATCAGATATAGTAAAATGTTGACTCCTCCCTCATATATGAGCCAGTGGGATAGCGGCATACAAAACAGCAAACTTCCACATTACATCAAGGGTGAACTAAAAAAGAGAAGAAATACTCAAACTGTGCAAAATTCTGAAACATGTTGGATAGCCACATCAATCCAAATTATACCATAGTGGTTACACAGTTAAAACGTACCCTGAAGTAAAACAATGTGCTCGCATATCCTTAAAATTTGCCTTATATGAGACAACCAGAAGGAATCAGAATTTCAAAATTATCAATATTCTGTAGCAAAAAAATCGCTACATGCGGACGAACCTCTTCAACATAAACCTATATAGCCCTATAATGGACATAATGCAAAATTGATGTAGACCATTATTCGATAATTCCCCTCTAGATATATACTGTATTATTCAATTGTTCATTCATACAAAATCGGCAGCGAACTACAAAATGACATAAATCTACACATGAAAATCCCTGCATATATAAATGTTGATATATATTTGCACACAACTAATAAAACCAGTTTAGAATTATAAAATGCAAATAAACTGTAATGGATAATGCATTGTTAAAATACTGCGTCCTAGATAAAGTGCTAGTGCCTCAGTGCTAGTAAAGACATGTATGGCACCGATCGTTTTATGTGCAAATACACAAAATAAACAATACGAGTAACGGACCGGTATAAAGGATAAATCCTAAAATAGTCAAATGGCCCTGCTACAGACAATTTCTCCTAGAAACAACAATACTGGAAATAAAGTGCAAGTGCATTAGTGCAAAATAGGCAACACATGTGCAAATAGCAGAGTAGTATAGCAGCACAAACATGTTATTAAGAAACAGAGAATGGAACTTGACTAGACGGGTCAAGTTAACACAGTAAGTAAAAGTACACAGGGGCTGCAAGACTAAAAAACCTTCGAAGTTGCCTTTCATTACTTATACATATCAATTCAACACATTATCAGGCCCAAGGCGAGAATTTAGAATGTACCCCAAAAGGTACCCCAAGGGTAAACGTATTAACAGGAGTAATCTTCATAAAGCAGTTATAGAAGTAGGCTGAGTAGATTATGATCATCTAAAAGCTGATATGATTAATGCAGTATAGTAGAGTTTGCAGTAAAATATTTCCAGTAGATTTATTAGTGCACACAGGGAATGTAATATCCTGGATTAATTTTCAAAGAAAAGTATGCATATCTTCCCCTGTGTTAAGGCCGTTAGGCATCTTAGTGTCTAATAAAAGAATATATTGGGTTTCCAATTGCCTAAGACGCTTTTCTCTATTGCCTCCTCTGATCTGTTTAGGTACTGCATCGATCACAAAATATTTTAAATCATTCAGATTGTTCTTGTGGACTAATTTAAAATGTCGGGCAACAGGGTAGCTTGAATCAGAATTAACAATGGCCCTTAAATGTTGTAAAATTCTGACTGATGCCTGTAATTTCGTGCTCCCAACATACTTTAAGTTACACGAACATTCAAGAACATAAACTGCATGGTCAGTTTTACACGTGAAAAAACCTTTAAGAGCAGTAGGGGTTAAATCAAAAACGCCCATAAACTCGTGAGTGTTAGTGCCAAACTTGCACGCTCAGCACGAGTTACATTTGAAAAAACCTTTACAATTAGATAGCCAAGTGCTCGTGATGGTAGTCTCTGGGCTAGTCCTAACTAGGGCATCCCTCATAGAGGGTGCTCTCCTGAACGTGATTTGCGATAGATCAGGTACTAATTGGGACATAGTCAGGTCGGTTTTCACTATGGACCAGTTTTCATAAATCAGTTTTCTCAACTCCTTGTCCTGATTACTGAAGGTAGTGATGAATCGAACGCAACCATGTTCGCTACACTCGCTCTCATTTTTAGGGGTGGATTTAATAGTGGTAGTCCTGATTACTGATTTAAGATATTCATCACGATTAGTGCTGTTGGTTTTCTCTAGTGCTGTTTCCAAATCATCTCTAGTATATCCGCGGGCTAAACATCTCTGAAATGAGTCTTTTTGGCAGTTATTACAATCCAAATCTGTACTACATATGCGCTTAATGCGTAAAAACTCACCATACGGTATACTTTTAAGTAGATGATATGGATGGGAGCTCTGCGCATGGAGTACTGAATTACCCGCTGTACTTTTATGGTGTATTCTAGTCTGAATATTGCTGTCATGGATATATAGTTCAACATCAAGGAATTCAACATGTTCAGCACTTATATGGGCAGTGAACTCAAGATTCAAGTTGTTAATATTAATCAGCTTTACGAATTCATTAGCCGATTCAATCGACCCTTTCCAAATTATACATATGTCGTCGATGAATCTCCACCAACGAACGACATGGATCTGATACAATTCGTCATGCATGCATCTGAGGACATGTTCCTACCACCAGCCCACGTGTAAACACGCGTAACTAGGGGAGAAACATGCCCCCATATCTACACCTTGCAATTGCTGAAACACTTCTTGGTTGAACAAAAAGTAGTTATTGCATAAGCATAATTCAATCATGCGTAACAACATACTATTGTGTTGATGGAAAATAATGTCTCTCTTCTCTAGATAAAATTTAACTGCTTGTAAATCGTCACAATGACGTATGCTCGTGTAGAGAGAGCAAATATCCATGACAATAAAACAATAACCATCTTGCCACACCGTCTCAGATATGTTGGAGAGAAAATGACCCGTATCCTTGATGTAGGACGGAAGTTCCTCCACAAAACCCCGCAAGAAAAAGTCAACATATTTAGATATGTTTTCACATAAACTTCGCTGAGCTGAAATGATAGGTCTACCTGGAATGGGCTCTTGTTGTTTATGCACTTTTGGGATGAAATAAAGAACTGCAGTAGTTGGAAACTCAATTTTTAAGAAACTGTGTTCATTCTTGTTTAGTAACCCATCCCTCTTCCATTGTCCTAGTTCAGCATGGACGCAGTCTTTTAACTTTTTGATGTCGTTAAAGGTGGCCTTCCTGTAACATAATTCATTGTTCAAATGGCGATAGGCCTCTTGTAAGTAGTCACTCTTAGCCCAAAGGACAACATTGCCACCCTTGTCTGCTTTTGTTACAATGATTTCCTTATTGTTTTTCAGTTTGTTGATTAGGGTGGAATATTGTCGCTCTTGATAGTTCTGACGTTTAGATGACTTTTGAATCTTTTTATTAGGATTTTTAAGGTCTTGAGTGACACAGTCACTAAATACCTTATATATATATATATATATATATATATATATATATATATATATATATATATATATATAAGTCCAAAAGGTGCTGGCTTACGTGTCACACCTGACCGAAAGGGCGTGCCGGTTACCAGTGCCTGCTTACTGGTTTAAACATAAAGTCCAACACTCATTCACTCCTTGGAATGAGCCCGACACATGCAGGGATTAAAACAATTTGGATTTTATTCAGCGAATCACTTACAGCGTGTAGGGATCAGAGTTCAAGAAACGCTGTGGCAGACGCGTTTCAGCCGTAAGGCTTTCCTCAGTGCCTGGTTTCAAACAGTTCGTTACAACTGTGGCAGGTTTAAATCTCCTGGTGTTACTGAAGCCACTCCCACAAGCTGGATGTTTCAGCTCCTCCTCTGCATACTGTGATACACCTCACGCTGGGCTTGGACCCGCTGCATGCTGGTCGATGAAGTTCGGCGTGGTGACCACTTCAGTAAGTATGTTTAAACCAGTAAGCAGGCACTGGTAACCGGCACGGCCTTTCGGTCAGGTGTGACACGTAAGCCAGCACCTTTTGGACTTTGTATTGAATACGTGTCACCCCCCCATGCGGTTACACTACCACGGTGTTTATATTGACTGCACGGGGAGAGAGGTTGCAGTGTTTACTGCGGGGGATACAATTGGTCTCAGCCTGAAACCTTTAATTTTACTTGGATCCGCAGTTTGGTGAATGAGGTCCGGATGCCAACGAGGGACACCACTGGGAGTCTGGTTGTAACCACTTACTGAAGTGGTCACCACGCCGAACTTCATCGACCAGCATGCAGCGGGTCCAAGCCCAGCGTGAGGTGTATCACAGTATGCAGAGGAGGAGCTGAAACATCCAGCTTGTGGGAGTGGCTTCAGTAACACCAGGAGATTTAAACCTGCCACAGTTGTAACGAACTGTTTGAAACCAGGCACTGAGGAAAGCCTTACGGCTGAAACGCGTCTGCCACAGCGTTTCTTGAACTCTGATCCCTACACGCTGTAAGTGATTCGCTGAATAAAATCCAAATTGTTTTAATCCCTGCATGTGTCGGGCTCATTCCAAGGAGTGAATGAGTGTTGGACTTTATGTTTAAACCAGTAAGCAGGCACTGGTAACCGGCACGCCCTTTCGGTCAGGTGTGACACGTAAGCCAGCACCTTTTGGACTTTGTATTGAATACGTGTCACCCCCCCAAGCGGTTGCACTACCACGGTGTTTATATTGACTGCACGGGGAGAGAGGCTGCAGTGTTTACTGCGGGGGATACAATTGGTCTCAGCCTGAAACCTTTCATTTTACTTGGATCCGCAGTTTGGTGAATGAGGTCCGGATGCCAACGAGGGACACCACTGGGAGTCTGGTTGTAACCACTTACTGAAGTGGTCACCACGCCGAACTTCATCGACCAGCATGCAGCGGGTCCAAGCCCAGCGTGAGGTGTATCACAGTATGCAGAGGAGGAGCTGAAACATCCAGCTTGTGGGAGTGGCTTCAGTAACACCAGGAGATTTAAACCTGCCACAGTTGTAACGAACTGTTTGAAACCAGGCACTGAGGAAAGCCTTACGGCTGAAACGCGTCTGCCACAGCGTTTCATGAACTCTGATCCCTACACGCTGTAAGTGATTCGCTGAATAAAATCCAAATTGTTTTAATCCCTGCATGTGTCGGGCTCATTCCAAGGAGTGAATGAGTGTTGGACTTTATGTTTAAACCAGTAAGCAGGCACTGGTAACCGGCACGCCCTTTCGGTCAGGTGTGACACGTAAGCCAGCACCTTTTGGACTTTGTATTGAATACGTGTCACCCCCCCAAGCGGTTACACTACCACGGTGTTTATATTGACTGCACGGGGAGAGAGGCTGCAGTGTTTACTGCGGGGGATACAATTGGTCTCAGCCTGAAACCTTTAATTTTACTTGGATCCGCAGTTTGGTGAATGAGGTCCGGATGCCAACGAGGGACACCACTGGGAGTCTGGTTGTAACCACTTACTGAAGTGGTCACCACGCCGAACTTCATCGACCAGCATGCAGCGGGTCCAAGCCCAGCGTGAGGTGTATCACAGTATGCAGAGGAGGAGCTGAAACATCCAGCTTGTGGGAGTGGCTTCAGTAACACCAGGAGATTTAAACCTGCCACAGTTGTAACGAACTGTTTGAAACCAGGCACTGAGGAAAGCCTTACGGCTGAAACGCGTCTGCCACAGCGTTTCTTGAACTCTGATCCCTACACGCTGTAAGTGATTCGCTGAATAAAATCCAAATTGTTTTAATCCCTGCATGTGTCGGGCTCATTCCAAGGAGTGAATGAGTGTTGGACTTTATGTTTAAACCAGTAAGCAGGCACTGGTAACCGGCACGCCCTTTCGGTCAGGTGTGACACGTAAGCCAGCACCTTTTGGACTTTGTATTGAATACGTGTCATCCCCCCAAGCGGTTACACTACCACGGTGTTTATATTGACTGCACGGGGAGAGAGGCTGCAGTGTTTACTGCGGGGGATACAATTGGTCTCAGCCTGAAACCTTTAATTTTACTTGGATCCGCAGTTTGGTGAATGAGGTCCGGATGCCAACGAGGGACACCACTGGGAGTCTGGTTGTAACCACTTACTGAAGTGGTCACCACGCCGAACTTCATCGACCAGCATGCAGCGGGTCCAAGCCCAGCGTGAGGTGTATCACAGTATGCAGAGGAGGAGCTGAAACATCCAGCTTGTGGGAGTGGCTTCAGTAACACCAGGAGATTTAAACCTGCCACAGTTGTAACGAACTGTTTGAAACCAGGCACTGAGGAAAGCCTTACGGCTGAAACGCGTCTGCCACAGCGTTTCTTGAACTCTGATCCCTACACGCTGTAAGTGATTCGCTGAATAAAATCCAAATTGTTTTAATCCCTGCATGTGTCGGGCTCATTCCAAGGAGTGAATGAGTGTTGGACTTTATGTTTAAACCAGTAAGCAGGCACTGGTAACCGGCACGCCCTTTCGGTCAGGTGTGACACGTAAGCCAGCACCTTTTGGACTTTGTATTGAATACGTGTCACCCCCCCAAGCGGTTACACTACCACGGTTTTTATATTGACTGCACGGGGAGAGAGGCTGCAGTGTTTACTGCGGGGGATACAATTGGTCTCAGCCTGAAACCTTTAATTTTACTTGGATCCGCAGTTTGGTGAATGAGGTCCGGATGCCAACGAGGGACACCACTGGGAGTCTGGTTGTAACCACTTACTGAAGTGGTCACCACGCCGAACTTCATCGACCAGCATGCAGCGGGTCCAAGCCCAGCGTGAGGTGTATCACAGTATGCAGAGGAGGAGCTGAAACATCCAGCTTGTGGGAGTGGCTTCAGTAACACCAGGAGATTTAAACCTGCCACAGTTGTAACGAACTGTTTGAAACCAGGCACTGAGGAAAGCCTTACGGCTGAAACGCGTCTGCCACAGCGTTTCTTGAACTCTGATCCCTACACGCTGTAAGTGATTCGCTGAATAAAATCCAAATTGTTTTAATCCCTGCATGTGTCGGGCTCATTCCAAGGAGTGAATGAGTGTTGGACTTTATGTTTAAACCAGTAAGCAGGCACTGGTAACCGGCACGCCCTTTCGGTCAGGTGTGACACGTAAGCCAGCACCTTTTGGACTTTGTATTGAATACGTGTCACCCCCCCAAGCGGTTGCACTACCACGGTGTTTATATTGACTGCACGGGGAGAGAGGCTGCAGTGTTTACTGCGGGGGATACAATTGGTCTCAGCCTGAAACCTTTCATTTTACTTGGATCCGCAGTTTGGTGAATGAGGTCCGGATGCCAACGAGGGACACCACTGGGAGTCTGGTTGTAACCACTTACTGAAGTGGTCACCACGCCGAACTTCATCGACCAGCATGCAGCGGGTCCAAGCCCAGCGTGAGGTGTATCACAGTATGCAGAGGAGGAGCTGAAACATCCAGCTTGTGGGAGTGGCTTCAGTAACACCAGGAGATTTAAACCTGCCACAGTTGTAACGAACTGTTTGAAACCAGGCACTGAGGAAAGCCTTACGGCTGAAACGCGTCTGCCACAGCGTTTCTTGAACTCTGATCCCTACACGCTGTAAGTGATTCGCTGAATAAAATCCAAATTGTTTTAATCCCTGCATGTGTCGGGCTCATTCCAAGGAGTGAATGAGTGTTGGACTTTATGTTTAAACCAGTAAGCAGGCACTGGTAACCGGCACGCCCTTTCGGTCAGGTGTGACACGTAAGCCAGCACCTTTTGGACTTTGTATTGAATACGTGTCACCCCCCCAAGCGGTTACACTACCACGGTGTTTATATTGACTGCACGGGGAGAGAGGCTGCAGTGTTTACTGCGGGGGATACAATTGGTCTCAGCCTGAAACCTTTAATTTTACTTGGATCCGCAGTTTGGTGAATGAGGTCCGGATGCCAACGAGGGACACCACTGGGAGTCTGGTTGTAACCACTTACTGAAGTGGTCACCACGCCGAACTTCATCGACCAGCATGCAGCGGGTCCAAGCCCAGCGTGAGGTGTATCACAGTATGCAGAGGAGGAGCTGAAACATCCAGCTTGTGGGAGTGGCTTCAGTAACACCAGGAGATTTAAACCTGCCACAGTTGTAACGAACTGTTTGAAACCAGGCACTGAGGAAAGCCTTACGGCTGAAACGCGTCTGCCACAGCGTTTCTTGAACTCTGATCCCTACACGCTGTAAGTGATTCGCTGAATAAAATCCAAATTGTTTTAATCCCTGCATGTGTCGGGCTCATTCCAAGGAGTGAATGAGTGTTGGACTTTATGTTTAAACCAGTAAGCAGGCACTGGTAACCGGCACGCCCTTTCGGTCAGGTGTGACACGTAAGCCAGCACCTTTTGGACTTTGTATTGAATACGTGTCATCCCCCCAAGCGGTTACACTACCACGGTGTTTATATTGACTGCACGGGGAGAGAGGCTGCAGTGTTTACTGCGGGGGATACAATTGGTCTCAGCCTGAAACCTTTAATTTTACTTGGATCCGCAGTTTGGTGAATGAGGTCCGGATGCCAACGAGGGACACCACTGGGAGTCTGGTTGTAACCACTTACTGAAGTGGTCACCACGCCGAACTTCATCGACCAGCATGCAGCGGGTCCAAGCCCAGCGTGAGGTGTATCACAGTATGCAGAGGAGGAGCTGAAACATCCAGCTTGTGGGAGTGGCTTCAGTAACACCAGGAGATTTAAACCTGCCACAGTTGTAACGAACTGTTTGAAACCAGGCACTGAGGAAAGCCTTACGGCTGAAACGCGTCTGCCACAGCGTTTCTTGAACTCTGATCCCTACACGCTGTAAGTGATTCGCTGAATAAAATCCAAATTGTTTTAATCCCTGCATGTGTCGGGCTCATTCCAAGGAGTGAATGAGTGTTGGACTTTATGTTTAAACCAGTAAGCAGGCACTGGTAACCGGCACGCCCTTTTGGTCAGGTGTGACACGTAAGCCAGCACCTTTTGGACTTTGTATTGAATACGTGTCACCCCCCCAAGCGGTTACACTACCACGGTTTTTATATTGACTGCACGGGGAGAGAGGCTGCAGTGTTTACTGCGGGGGATACAATTGGTCTCAGCCTGAAACCTTTAATTTTACTTGGATCCGCAGTTTGGTGAATGAGGTCCGGATGCCAACGAGGGACACCACTGGGAGTCTGGTTGTAACCACTTACTGAAGTGGTCACCACGCCGAACTTCATCGACCAGCATGCAGCGGGTCCAAGCCCAGCGTGAGGTGTATCACAGTATGCAGAGGAGGAGCTGAAACATCCAGCTTGTGGGAGTGGCTTCAGTAACACCAGGAGATTTAAACCTGCCACAGTTGTAACGAACTGTTTGAAACCAGGCACTGAGGAAAGCCTTATGGCTGAAACGCGTCTGCCACAGCGTTTCTTGAACTCTGATCCCTACACGCTGTAAGTGATTCGCTGAATAAAATCCAAATTGTTTTAATCCCTGCATGTGTCGGGCTCATTCCAAGGAGTGAATGAGTGTTGGACTATATATATATATATATATATATATATATATATATATATATATATATATATATTACCTACTGGCGGTCGCCAGTAGGTAGTTATAGTTAGGACCACGTTTCCATAGGAAAACCTCAACATTCTATTTTGAATAACTTTGGCGCCGGTCAACGAATCCTCGCGAATTTCTCAAAATAGGTGGGGCGCTACGCTCCGCTCCTACCCTGAAAGTCTCGGGGGGATCCGTCAAGCGGGGGCTGAGATAAAAGGGGGGTCCCAAAACGCGTTTTTCCCATGCATTTTTCCATAGGACCTTTAGAACGAGCTACAGCCCGAACGGCTGAACAGAATTACTCAAAATTTGGCAGAGAGGTAGTCCCTAGGTCAAGGAAGTGCCTTTTGTAGGTTTGGTGTAAATCTGTTCAGTAGATTCTGAGAAAATAGCCTTTGAATCAATATATATATCTGTAAGCGCGCAGCGTGCGCGCTGGGTGCGCGCACCTTGCCGTGCGCGAGCGCAATTCTGATTGGTTGTTAGATCTTAGTAAACATTCGAATCGGTGGAAGTCAGGAAGCAGCGGCCGCCATTTTGTCTATCGCATAAAGAGGGGGTGATAAACAAAGGGGGAGCACTTGAAAATGGGGCAGAGTGGGTAGAAATAGACCCAGTAGGCATTGTAAGGGGGTCAAAGTAGGACCTTGTAGGGCAAAAAAAAAGAATAATATTTTTTAAAAAAATATCGCCGAGTGCGCGCACCCTGCGCGCACCCGGAAAAAAAAAAAATAATAAATTTTAAAAAAATTGCATTTAAGTGTTTAGATATAAGGTGGCTCTAAAAAGAGCCCTTGTGTTTATTGTTTGTTTTTCGGTACCTACAAGTAAGTACCGACGCAGAGTCTGAGGTTCAAGAGGAAGACTCTGTTCCCTTCATCATTGAAGTGCACACCATCTCCTCTATAAATGTCTTGCATGTCGTAACGCAAGTTGTTGTGGTAAATGGAACCCATACCATAGTCTCTGAGGAAAGCAGAAATAGATTTGTTGACGTGCTTCCTTGCTTTGTCAATCTGCGGACAAAATTGGTTGGACCAGTTCCACTTTTGCCTTTGGCATATGTTAGAATATACAAAGGCAGTTTGTGGAAAAAGCGACATCAATTGCACAAAGGTGTCCTTAATAAGCATTTCCAAACCTACCCCAGTTAAAGTGCCTAGATCATTACCACCACAGTGCACAATAATAAGGTTAGGCTGTGGGAGATGTTGAAAGGTTTTCACCAAAGGCATTAATTGGTGCCACTTTAACCCTCTCTGACCAATCCACTTGATGTCTACATTTGGCAAAGCAAGGTCTCTCACCATACCTCTTTTCTCTGCAAATTTTTCACTCCAGAAGACATAGCTGTGTCCTACAATCCACACTGTGAACATCTTCAAAGGAGATCTGGATGCACTCAGGAGGTGTAATTCAGTAGAATGGTAAAAAGAAATGAAAGACAGTTTGGAAATGGAGGCATACATATTTTTTATATAAAAAAAAAAGAACTGATTGGCTGTTTCATACCATTCTACACTAAAAACTAGGCTGTATGTGTAAAATAATAGAAGCATGTTTTGTATTGGTTCAGAAAAATGTGTTACCAAAGAACAGTACTATGGATTTGCTGTAAGGTTTGAAAAGTCAAGCACTCTTGCTCTGTGGAATTGAAACATTGTGTGGCGAACTTCTGACCTAACTCCACACAGCAGTGTTCCATGAGCTGTTGCTATGGTAGCAGGCAGAAGTCAAGTTGGGGGAAGGGAACTAGGCAGAAGTGAAGTAGGGGGAAGGGTACTTTTGGAAAAGGGTTGGTTTTCAAGCAATAGAAATGTGTGATTACATTTGAAAAAAAGGGGGAAGCAGTGAGATTTGAAATTAACATGTATATGTGTGGAAAAATAGAGGGAAAGATTGCCATTATCTGGTTCTGCTGAGTGGAGAGAGGTGTAGAGAACAGAGGTCCTGGCTCTGATAATGTGCTGTGGGGTTTTGAGGTTTCAGTCTGTAATGCAAATACATTCAGCATCACTAAGGCTGGTTGCCCTTGCTGGAGTGTAGGCAGTCACCCAGCATACACATGGTTTGTGGTCTGAAAAAGCAGTCTGGACATGTGCATTTAAAAAAATCTGAAAAGTGGATTCATAATGTGTCAGTCTGTAAAAGTGATTTTCACTTGCCAACAAAAAAGAGCAGTAAGTGTGCATTCAAATTGGCAAAGATTTTTCGTTTTGTGACTAATGTGAAAACATGACTCTGTGTGCAAATAGGAATTACAGGAAGAGATTTGTTGCGTTTTGCTCTGGTGATTTCACAGTTGCATTAGTAGGAAAAAGGGGGAGTCTCTCCAAAAAAAAATAAATAAATAAATAAAAAAAAAAAAAAACCTTGGGCGCACCTCAAAAAAATTTCAAAAAAATTTTTCAAAAAAAAAATTTGTTTGGTTAAGTTTATAAGTGGCTCTTAAAAGAGCCCTTGAGTTAATGGAGGGAAACAGGAAGAGAAAAACGCAAAAAAAGAAAAAACATCTATGGCCTAGTGCATGAATGCGCATCAAATTTTCGCTGAAGGAGATCAAGACTGGTCTCCCCCACAGAAATAAGAGAACCGCAATCAGTGCACCGTGTAGACAACCTCGCCAAACAAGGTGGACCAACAAGAGGTAAAGAAACAGGTGAAGGCACCATCGCAGCTGAAGTGCTCCCCTGAGCTGCCGAAGATGTGCTCGGCTGAGCTGCTGCTGATGTCGTCGGCTGAGCAGGTGGAGGGTTTTCTCCAGAAGCTCGACGATAAGATACTGGGTGCATTTTGTAAACATGTCTCAACATAGTGTGAATGCTAAAAGAATATTTCTTGTTAGGATTCCCACGAGATAAGACTTTTTTACAAAGTACATATGTAACTTTTGGTGCATTTACCTTTTTCTCATTCTTGGGAAAAGTAAAAAACTGCCATACAAAGCTGTCTTTCTGCTTCCTGTTCCTCTGCCTCTCAAGAGTGTCCTGCTCACTGTCTGAAGTAGGTTGCTGTTCAGCCATTGTCTCTCAACAACAGAATAGCTCCTTCTCCAAAGGAATCAGAACTAATAATGAGGGGAGTAGGTGTGGTTTGGGAAGAATCTGGAACAGAAAGTACTTCAAACCAATCATAAGTGATGATTCTTGATCACATGACTTGCCATGAGGGGATTGGGTGTGGTATTGAAACAATTAGAAACTGAAAGTAATGAAAACCAATAAGAAATGTTGTTTTATTATGTATAAACCCGAGGTGCGCGCACTGCGCAAGCTCCGTGCGCGCACCCCGTGATGACGTATGCACGAACGCGTAAACGCGCAGGTGCATACGTCATATACGCGCACCTAGCGCGCATACGTTTAACACGCGTATACGCGACCGTTAGTGCGCGTAATTTTAGCGTATGCGGAAGTAAACCGCGTCGAGGGCGTAGGACGCATGCGTACGTACGTACGCATACGTACTGGGTGCGCGCTCCCAGCGCGCACCAATAAGTATATTTGCGTACATAAATAACGTACGCCGGAATTCATAAAAAACATACGAAATAGTACTAGGTGCGCGCTCAGAGCGCGCACCCCAAGAATTTATAAATAAATAAAAAAAAAAAGAGGACATTAAATAATTAAAAAAATTATTAAAAAAAAATATCCAAATTGAATTATTTAAAAAAATAATTTATAAAAAAATACAGATAATATATAAATGAATATAAAGTAATTTTATTTAAATAAAAAAAAATATCTTACATTAAAAATACATAACTTAGCATATAAAAAACCATACAAATTCTCAGAAAAAAACATAGGTTTCAAAAACGAAATATTTAGGGATTAGCATTTAAAAAACCTTGCAAATTCACTGAAAAAACCATAGGTTTCACACAGGTTATAGTTAGGAATTAGCATTTAAAAAACCTTGCAAATTCACTTAAAAAAACCATGGGTTTCACACACGTTATAGTTAGGAATTAGCATTTAAAAAACCTTAGAAATTCAGTGAAAAAACCATAGGTTTCACACATGTTATAGTTAGCTGGACATTTTACTCGTAAAAAACCAATGAAATTGCCCCGTTATAGTTAGTTCAGCTAACTATAACTCGCGCGCCCGCAATGCACTGCTGATGACGTCACATATTACATCACTCATGACATGGTCACTGACATCACTCATGACATCACTGATGACATCTCAAATGACATCACTGATGACATCATCCTTGTGATAGAGTGGCAGACCTCCTCTTCCCCTAATATAACCTTTAAAACACACATTCAAAAATAGAGACTAAAATTTTCAAAACAATGGACATACCAATACCAGTTATAAGAACCTCTTAAGTAATTCTAAGAACCACATACACATCCACTCATTCACCAACAGTCCTATACAGTCACTCATACATGCACTCACTCATCATATGTACTCATACACCTATACATCCTGTTACACAATGCCACTCATCCATAGAGTTACTCACACATACTCACTCATGCTAATAAAGAAACAAACATACATTTATTAGCTTATACAGTTATACACACACCACCACACTTACTTCTACGGAAACTTACACATACTTAGTCTTATAAACAATCACTTATAGAAACACATACTTATTCATACAGGAACTCTTTCAAACTCTTACTCTCACATATACTCACTTATATACACCAATAGTCACATATACTAGTTTAATAGATATGTAGTTACTCATAAAGACACTATTGAGACAGTCATTCACTCACTAACACACCCATACACACACTCATCCACCCATACAGTCCTGCACACATGCTGTGTTCAACACACACAAAGAGTGAATCACTCATTCATGCACCTATGCACTACATAATATCCCCCACCGAACCATACAGACACTCAGACTGATACTCAAAAAAACAACTAATAACCTATATAGACACCCATGAAGCTACTCACCAACCCATGCAACCACTTATACACAAAGTGAGAGACTGATACAGATATTTTCATATTTAAACATTACTCAGTAAGCCATGTATTCACTATGATACACTTAATCAGTAAGTTACACAATAAATTTTTCAAAAACAAAGCATCCACTTAGACACTTATATACCCATTTTTTCTACCATTGACCTTGAGATATACATATATAAAACATATTTAATTTTCAGAAAAACACACATTCACTGGATGATGTCATCAGTGATGTCATCAGTGATGTCATTTGAGATGTCATCAGTGATGTCATGAGTGATGTCAGTGACCATGTCATGAGTGATGTAATATGTGATGTCATCAGCAGTGCATTGCGGGCGCGCGAGTTATAGTTAGCTGAACTAACTATAACGGGGCAATTTCATTGGTTTTTTACGAGTAAAATGTCCAGCTAACTATAACATGTGTGAAACCTATGGTTTTTTCACTGAATTTCTAAGGTTTTTTAAATGCTAATTCCTAACTATAACGTGTGTGAAACCCATGGTTTTTTCAGTGAATATATATATATATATATATATTATCTACTGGCGGTCGCCAGTAGATAGTTATAGTTAGGACCGTGTTTCCATAGGAAATCCGCAACATTCTATTTGGAATAACTTTGGCACCGGTTGACGAATCCTCGCGAATTTTTCAAAACTAATGGGGCGCTCCGCTCCGCTCCTACCCTGAAAGTCTCGGGGGGATTCGTCAAGCGGGGGCTGAGAAAAAAGGGGGGTCCCAAAACACTTTTTCCCCATGCATTTTCCCATAGGACCTTTAGTCCGAGCTAGAGCCCGAACGGCTGAACAGAATTACTTGAAATTGGGCAGAAAGGTAGTCCTCAGGTCAGGGATGTGCCTTTTGCAGGTCTGGTGTAAATCTGTTCAGTAGGTCCTGAGAAAATAGCATTTAAATCAATATATATATCTGTATATATGCGCGAGCTCAATTCTGATTGGTGGTTACATGACTGTAAACATTCGAATAACATGAAAAGGGGGCAACGAAGAGAGTTGCAGACCCCCTAGCGTTCGTCAGGGGGTTCACGAAGGACCAAAAAGTATGAGAAAAAAATGTAATAATTTTTCAAAAAAATCGCGGAGTGCGCGTATGGTAAGCTTACCGTTCAGATGTCATCATTGATGTCATGAGTGATGTCACTGACCATGTCATAAGTGATGTAATATGTGACGTCATCAGCAGTGCATTGCGGGAGCGCAAGTTATAGTTACCTGATCTAACTATAACGTGGAATTTCATTGGTTTTTTACGAGTGAAATGTACAGCTAACTATAACTTGTGTGAAACCTATGGTTTTTTAAGTGAATATATATATCTATATATATATATATATACATATATATATATAAATATTTATATATATATATGTTTTAAATTAAAAATCCAAATGCAATTTAATATTCGTTTCTCTTTTAACTTTGATGCATTTCAAATATTTCTAAGTTGGTACATTTTTTGCCTTATCTTGAGTTTTGCAGATGGGATTCAAATTCCAAGTGCATTGTAAAATATTTCACTTGGGATAGGTTGGGCAAAATATATGTTTCGTTTGTGACCAAACATTCCATCTGCTTTCTCCTCCCTGCCAGAAGAAAAAATGAACAAGAGAGAGAAGCAAAAAAAAACGTAACTTTACTAAAAAACGTTCTCATGAACAATGTTCTGCTGCAGGGGAATGGCAAAGGCTCATGGTCTGAAACTGAGTGTGTTTTATAGTGTGGTATGCAGGTAAATTAGCCAAAACACATCAGGTGTGTTATGGTAGCATCTATCCCATCGCCGCAGGAATAGTACAATTTTTAATGCATCCCACAACAGAATACCTCCATTAGGAATCCGCTGCTAAGACAATGCCAGCACAACTGAGACCGCAAACAAGCATCCTGATGGATTTAACCCAGATCACTTGACTGGGGGTGAGTGTTTGAAAAGATTCAGCACTCCGTCCATCATCTTGATTGGCTGATGAGGGAGTGATATCCCAAAACTGGTCCCAGGATCCTAGTTTCTGGCTCAAGGAAGACCTGGCCTGGTAGTTCGGACTGAACTGTTCCCATGGGGACCAGGGTCAAGGCAAATTTCCATATGACTGGGTCCAAACTGGGGTGGCATAGTGAGCAAAAGAACAATTGATTTAACCTAGATTGTTTGACTGGGGGTGAGTGTTTGAAAAGTTTCAGCACTCCGCCCATCCTTTTGTTGTGTTTGCTATGTTTGCCCTAAGTGGCTAAGGGTATGCCCAGACATGGGTTACTTGCTCGCTGTGCCACTGGATTCAAGCTTGCCTGGCTGATAAGGGGTGATACCGCAAAACCTGTCCCAGGATGCTTGTGTCTGGTCCAGGGAGGACCTGGCATGACAGCTTGTTCTGGACTGTTCCCATGGGTAGCAGGGTCAAAACTGATTTGCATATGACTGGGTCCAAACTGGGGTGGCATGGTGAGAAAAAGAACAATGGATATAACCAATATCTCTTTATGGGGGGGGGGTGTTTGAAAAGTGTCAGAACTCCATCCATTATCTTGTTGTGTTTGCTATCTAAAGGAGAGGCCCATATCTCGTCCTCATTTCCATTCCAATAAAAGCCTGTTCGCGGCCAGTGCAGGAGCCAAGAGCAGGACTCTCATTGCTCACCCACCAGGTTACCTCTATTGATGTGTGCAGCATGAGACTGCTCACACTTCTCTCAATAGCCACAGGCTCTCACTGAGGTTGAAAACAGCAGTTTGGGGATAGCCCCCGTTTCCTTCCAGCTCCCCACCATCATTGCCACCAGAGCATGCCTATGACATGGCATGGAAATCAAGAGCGCTCTGTCAAAACTGTGTGGACTGTTGGTCATCTTTGATGCAACTGAGCCTTCCCTTCAACAGTTAATTTTTAACTGAGAGTATTTTAAAATGGTTCCTGTCTGATTTTTTAATAGTATTGTAACTCTCTAAAATGCACTCTTGATCGCTCAGATTTAATCTGGATAATGCCTAAATCACATCATGAGCTCTGCCCTGCTCACAGATTCAATGACAAAGAGCTCTTCTCTTAATAAGTGTACAATTGCATTTGCGCTTCATAACTTTTCATACAGATTTTTTTTTCCGTAAGGCAAAAACATTTTTTCTGGCCCCCATCAGTTTTAAGATTGCCTCCTTCCAAGCCTGACTCTCGGAAGACTTTTATGGAAAAACATTTAAAACCATTTACAAAGAGTAATGTAACAAAAAAGTAGCTCTTCAACTACAAATTTACAATTAATGAATAAAAAATGTTGGTGTGCGCTCATAAACTGAGCTATTTGCACATGAAAGTTGAAATTATATTTGGAAATGACTTTGTGGTAGCCACTTTCCCTGCTGGAGACCGTTGGAGGAGGATTGGGCAGGAACCCTGGTACTTGCGGGAGGAGGAGACTTCAACCCACAGCTACCCCGTGCTCAGGTCGTGCATAAAGTGCCTTTGGTGTCCCGTGGCGCTTGTAGCCGCTTTCCCTGCTGGAGACCGTTGGAGGAGGATTGGGCAGGAACCCTAGTGCTTCCAGGAGGAGGAGACTTCAACCCCCAGCTACCCCCGCGCCCAGGTCACGCATAAAGTGCCTTCGGTGTCCCGCGGAGCGGGACGCCCCCGGGCAAAGCCCGGGCTTAGAGCGGGCTCGTCCACACCCGGAGGAGCCCGGAGGAGGCTGGACTGGGCAAACCCTCTAAAACTTTATCTACGGATTTGAAGGGGGATCTTCTCGCTCCTCAGGTACCGTAGTCTTTGTTATTCTATTGAACAGCCCTAGCGCTTTATATTCTACTCGTCCTCCGCTGGACATTTACTTTCCTGTTACCTGACACTAGAATGAGTAAGTGCAAGGGAGTAGCGGGCAATTTGGACGCCTTCATCACGAGGGCTGAATCAATGCTTACCCACGAGATCTAGCTAACGGAACGGTAACTTTCTTTGGACCCAGTCCTTAACCAGAGACACTCTTCATTAGGTTTATTAACATCAGAGGGTGTCTTGCAACCATCCTTGTCTGTCCATGCCCCGGATCTGTCTCGGCCCCCCCCCTCTCAATCTTTGGACATAACTATTATGGATATTCAACTGGGCCCAGTACTGCTACAAGAGCTCGGGCTTCCAAATCTCACATTGAGGTCACCACTAGTGAACCACCGGTTGAGATAAGGAATGGTGCGAGCACACTGAAACTCAAACAACAGCAAAAACAACAGTGAAAAGGGCAGCGACTTGCTAGATCCAAGGGCACTGGAGAGCCAGAACAAGGGATAAGTCAACCCATACCCAGTTTTGGGCAATCCATGATGCCATCCCTGTCTGGTGGAGAGGACTTTGGAACAGGATGGAGAACATTATTACAGCCCTATTAGCCCCTATCCAATTCAAACTCTCAGAAACTGAAGTGAGGCTATCTAAGCTAGAGGGTTTGGGTGAACTGGTTAGGCCACATATACCACGTGAGACGGAGATGGTGAGGGTCTCGTTCCTCTTTATGATGGCTGACAGAGATCCTTCTTGCCAACCCCCTCATCCACTTCCAGCTGAACTTGAACACCCTAAGGATACAAACACTCTTTCCCCTGCTCCTTACCATTATTCTCAACTGCCCACTTTGCAAAGGACTGTGAACTGCCCAAATGGGAGCGAACAGATATGCCCATGTACCATCCCCTCCCGCGTTTCTGAGCGCAAGCCTCCTAGTGCTTTACATGTATCTAAGTTAGAGGGGGGAAATGTTGGTATCGCACAGGAGAGGGCACAGGAGAGGGCCAACATCACGGGGGAGGTTAATGGCCAGTCTCAAATGCTGCACCTACCATCCTTAGCAGCCCCAGTGGTACCGGACCTTGGGAATGTTCCCCCCTTCAGGGCGAATCAAAGTGAAAACACAACTCAACTAATTGATAAATCTCTTCACTGGTTGTCTTTTCATACTTCTGCTGTGATGGGTGAGGAGCTATGGTTAGCTGACCATATTATCATGGCAAGAAGGGTAAGGTGGGTGGGATTGGCCCCAAAAATATTAGAGGGGGATTGTCTGGTGATTAATTTTAACAATCAAACAATATTAGGATCTCTTTTTTACCAACTCCACAGAGTCCCTCCCAAACGTATTCAGATTCTCCCCCTCCTACTTGGATATTTCTACCCCCCTCCTGCCAGGATGGTCCCGAACCCTCCGATGCTGTTTAGGGGGGCAAATGCAAAGTCGATCCCGTGTGAAATCCTGGCTTACTACTTACAAATAGATTTGCACTTCTTTCGGGGATGGACTCCTGAGATTGACTGTCTTCTCTACCACCCCCTGAGCATACACTAGTAAATTTACAATCCAAAATTAGAGAACCACCTAGGCTTTCCAAACGGGAGATGGGGCAGTTAAATCCATTCCTTCTGGCAACTTGGTACGTGGCCGGTATAGTAAACAAATTGGGCAATGACCAATGGGTAAAAATCTGGCAGGAATCTGATTTAATTTATTTCCAGGAAAACTGGCCTATTGATCCCATTTTTGTAAATGGGTACAGTTCCTTTCAATCGAGGGCAATCCAAACCCCAGCAGGGAGGGCAAAGGGGGGTTTGTTAACTGTGATCCTGAATGCATTGGATCTGAAATGTTCATAGAAAATAATCCTCTGTTCCATATCCTCATCATTGACCTGCAACTTCAAGGGTACGGGCTTCTGATTAATTTTAATAATAACAATTTTGAGCCCAATATTCATTCAGCTGTGGAGGAGGTAGATAATGGATTGGATGCCATTTTGAAAACCCAAAAGCTAAAGGAACCGATAAACATCATCTGGCTAGGGGATTTTAATATTCATCCCTGTAAATACAGCTTAGAAAGGGTATGTGGTATGACTGACCTTGTGGGAAATCCATTACATCCCTTCAATCACAGTGTCTTTGGTAATAGAGCTTGAATTGTTTACTTTCGGTTAGGGACTTGGTGATTGTAAACAACTATTGCTCTTCCACTGAATCCCTACCAAAAACTTTTCAGCGTCTCGATCACAAATCAACCATAAACTTCTTCTGGATTTCAACCCAGTGAAATGATAGTTGAATAAATGTGGATGCCCTATTTACAGCATTCAGCGATCACGCTATTTTAACCTGTGAAATCCGCTCTGCCCCTAGAGAAATGCCTAGGCATCAGGAAATAGCTCCGCCTATAAATGCTAGAAGGAATGGTTATCAATTGAAGTGGGCCCAAATTGAGAGTGCTAATATCCTTACCGAAACGGTTAGCAATGTGCTAACTAGTATAGAAGTATGTTTGGATTCAAATAGCTCCCCTAGCGCAACATTATCGGGCTTTACTAACCTATTGGATAAAATAAAACTTTCTTTAACACAGTATAAGCCTGATAGATCCAAAATGGCTAGTGGGTGGTTTGACTCCCCTTGCACAAAAACGATAAATGCCTTAGTAACAGCTCTAAAGATACAACCTAGGGACGTATCAATAATTGCTTCGCTACGTAGGGACTATAAACTAGCAAGAAAAGCAAGGGAGAGAGTAAAGAGGGAGGAAATATGGGCCAGTCCAGAGGTAGCGTCAGTGTCAGGGAACAGCAAAGAGTATTGGGCAATAATCAATGCGCCCTATTTTAAAACAAAAGGTGACCCTACCTTAGACTCATTTATACCTGAAGATGACTGGGTGGCTCATTATTCAAGTATTTTCTCCATCAACTCACCTGACCTCAGGCCCCACACTGTAGGACCCACGAATCCCCAAGAGAGCCTAGTATTTACTATGTCGGAGGTCAAGTTGGGTCTAGAGGCCTGCAGCAAGGGAAAAGCACCAGGCCCGGATGGGGTTCCAATTGACTTTTTTCAAACCGACCCAGATCTCTCGGTCCCTTTGTTGACAAATGTTTTTAATAAGATAGTGTCACAGGGTCCCCTGTCATCATGGAAGATGAGCCTCATAGTTCCCATTTTCAAAAAGGGGATATAAGGGAAATCCTAAAAATTACAGACCCATCTCCCTTATTGATACAACTTCTAAATTGATGGGTTGTCTCCTTCTCTCCAGGCTTGAATCCTGGGCGTATGATAGGAATTTCCTAATGTTAACCCAGTATGGTTTTCAACAGGGGAAGGGCACTGTGGATCAATGTCTGAACCTCGGTCTTATTATGGACAAATATGTGAGGGTCAAGGGTGGCAAACTATTCAGCCTTTATGGATTTAATGTCAGCGTTCGCCTGCGTTTCCCACCCGAAACTCTGGGATATTATGTTACAAATGGGATTGGATCAGCCCCTAATTGACTTAATTCGGCAACTGTATTCAGATGCTTCTGCATCTGTCCGATATGGGAGAAATGGGGAGAGGACCTGCTCTTTTATGATCTTAAGAGGGGTCAGGCAAGGCTGCGTCCTCGCACCGTTTTGATTTTCTATTTCTACAAATGGCGTGGAGGAAGCGTTGGGGGAGTGTCACTGGATGTCCCCATATGTGACTCCCATCGGCTCCCTATCTTGGCATATGCCGATGATGCCCTACTCCTCTCCAGAACTGGGGCGGGGCTCCAGCGGGTAATAACAGCATATTCGGCTTTTATGAGTTTACTAGACCTAAAAGTCAATGAAACAAAGATATTTATTTTAATTCCAGGGGCAGGGAAAAAAGATAAGCACCACAGTTTCATATGGGCTCAAAGAAAATCGAAGTGGTTAATACTTTCTCCTATTTAGTGGTCCTCTTCGATAAAAACCAGCCCTGGACACAGCAGGTGGAAGGTAGAGCATTGACGATGAATAGGAGCTTAGTGGCCTTAAAAGAATTTACTAGGCGGTTGGGTGCCAGAACAGTGTCCGCTGTGACATACGGGGCAGGAGTATGGGGCATGGCTCCGATTGAATCATTACAGCTAGCCAAAACAAATTCCTGAAATCCTTGATCTCCCTTCCACAGTCATAGTCTAACCACATTTCTCACATCGAATCAGATGTCCCATATATTATTGACTCAATTTGTTTGCCTCCGCTTATGCTGTTGTTGTCGATCTGGCTTAGGGACACAGTCCCCCTGAATCAAGTGATTATTACTGACCTCCTCAAGCTGGAGAACCATAGCAGGAGCGGTTGGTTAAGCTATATAGAGCAGGAATTTAGCGCCTTAGGCTTGTCGAACCTCTTCAGGATCCCAATGACATGCCGGAACTTCTCTAAGAGTAGGTTGGCCGAGACCTACAAGGCGAAGGGCCCAATACGTCCGTAAAGAGAAGAACTTTGGTGCGCAGAGGGTGCCAATGTATCATCTAACTCCCCCAATTGAGGAAGGTGAGTTTTCATATCTGGCAGAGGTCCCATTCTCACAGCACAAGTTTATCCTAACGAGATTCCGTTTAAATTTGATCCCATTAATGCTGGGGTACCCAGGCAGAAGTTTCAGGCATTCTGACTTATCAATGTGCCCTTGAGACACTAAGTCGACACAAAATGATTTGCACTTGACATTCTTCTGTAGTATGTATGCCCAAGAAAGAAAGCTTTTTATTGTTCCAGTTTTAAAGAGACATAATTTTACCCAATGCCGAGTTGCAATGCATTTTTTTAAATCGCTCCCGAACACATTTATCTGTCTTGCAGCAGCATCTTTCCTTTGGGCATGTATGAGGAAAAGGAAATATGCTCTCCAATATTGAATCATGAGAAACGTTTATTTGTTTACTGTTTATTAACTTTTATGGAATTTACCTTAATCTTGATTAGAGGGGGCTTGTTTTTTATGAAAGAATTGTGATTGGTTATATTTTAATCGTTTTGTAACCGATTTTATGTACTTTTATGATCTGTATACAAAAGATCGAATAAAGTTTATAAATGAAATGAAATGACTTTGTGAATTGTTTCCATAATGAATATCAATAATACAATGGACCTGTTGTTACACCACAACCACTAATTTGTAGCTCTACAATATACCGAATTCATTTGCACTTCCAATGAGAGTCACACTTGTAAACATATGTACGGCAGCTAGAATGTCATTCGGTTCCAGTAAGGGTGGGTGGAATGTTCCGTTCCACCTGTGGAATTGGCGGGATTTTTCCCACTTGCACTACTCTTTAATGCTGAATTCTGGCTAAATTCCACCAATAGCCCTGTGGCACAATTTTTCTCCTGCGGTACTCCAGAATATGCGAGCCCAAGCGAGATTGTGTGTCCTCTTGACCAAGCGAGATTTTTTGTCCCCTAGAGCAATTGACCAATGCAGGCGGGCGACCGCATTCTCAAGTATTTGTGGTCAGAGGGCGGCCGTTTGGGTAGATTTGCTGCGCTCAAGAAGATTTTCTACTCGAGCAACAGCAAAATCAACTCAAATGGCCATGCTCTCTTGCTTAATGCGTGGTGCAGTTTGCGCTGATTTTCAGGGCTGCTCGTGCTACTGGTGCTAAATTTCAGTGGCATATTTTCTGCCCATTGGCGGAAATCCACAAAATCTTTCTGTGTTTCTCTGTAACTCGTGAAATTAACCAGAGTGAAGCTCTGCGATTTATGCCCACCGCTCGTTCTAGTTCAAAATGGCTACATTTTTTGCCATCCAAGCATACACATAGCCCTGCGCTGTAAACAAATTAAATATCCTCTCCATTTAAAGTCGATTTTGCCTGAAAACTGACTATGCAGGTATATGTTTTGAATGCAGATATTGTAAACCAAATCTGTGAAATTCCTTGTTATGGCCCACTTTTCAGCTAAACTTCTCTCATTATCAGGGAGTGCAACAGAACCTGCAGGTCAACACAGCATTCAGTTTTGGAAAACAAAAATAAGTAAAGGGACCTAAAGTTTTTCGTAGGATTCTGCTGCAAGTGCTGCAGAGTTCATACTGGGTTGCTGAGTAGCTATAAAATGAAAAAAGAGCTATTTGTTTCTAATTTCAATATTGAACAATGATTTAAGTGAAGTTTTCCTTTTTACCCGGGTGCCCGCACCTGTTTTTATTGTGAAAAATTGTTAGCAGGGGAATATTCTTGTTGTCCTGGAGAAGGTGGTTTTATTATGCACTATCCACCCAAACGTGTTGATGCCTAGTGTTTGTTACATTTTTTGAAACACACTATCAAATGTTTGAAAAGGAATTGTTATCTACAATGTGAGGATTTAATGGATTGCTACAAATGAACGCACTTTTATGACAAATGTGATCTCTCCTTTTTAACGTACGTACGTATGTGAGCTTTATGCACTCGCTTTTATACAGATATTGATAAGTTGAATTTTACTGATCATCGATATGAGATAATATTTTGTATTAAATTTGGAGACACAAAATTGTTTATATAGTATTTGGCTCTTTCAAGAATGGCTGAATGAATTTGAGGTGACTAAATTTGTTGGAAATTGTGTTGAGTGATTAGTGACTTCCGAGGGAAATTATTTGTGACTGTTATTGCTGAATACCAAGACTGGTCTGAATTCCACTTCATGCCTTTATTCCACCACCCAACACTTACTGCTTCTTACAGATTCTCTGTATTCCCCCTCTGTCAATGTTTCCCTACCTATCCTTTCCCCCTCCTTTCCCCCCTCTCTGCCTTTCTCTCTCTTGCTCTGGATCAAAGCCAGATGATGAGAAACAATCAATAGACCCCAGAAATGAGTACAGGTCCCCACCAACTGCAACCACAGGGGAAATTGAGCAGTGCACATCCCAACCCCCCCCCCCCCCCCCCCCCCTTGTGCCACAGATGGCACTCTGTCGTTTATTATTGTCTGAATCCAGGGGGAAGAGAGTGCCCCCTAATAACAAATCAACAATATTGATGGGACAGAATATTGTGAATGAAATATCAACAGGTAATTCAGTCTAGGTTTTCTCTTCCTACCTGTACATATATATGTACATATGCAGTGTATACATCTTCAAGGCACATAGGTGTGAGGTTAGGAATAGTAGATCTGCATTCCCCTAATTGCACTTACCTTTCGATATTCTGTCCTCGATAATAGTATGTAACAATATGGTTGATGTCGATATGCAGAACAATAGGTAGGAACATGGGGGCATATCAGCAAGGGCTGGCGATATAATTATCGCCGCTTTAGCGCCCGTTTTTGGGCGAAAAGCGGCGATAATTATATCGCAATATCACCAAGGACACGCTAGCGCGTGTTTCCTTGATGTAGAGCCCGTTTTTTTACAGCCTCGCCTCGCATTGCTAATGAGATGCAAAAGAGGCGTGGCTGTGAAAACAACACATGTCAATATCGTGAAGGCAGCTTTGCGATAATAACAAGGAGGTGCAGCGATAAAAAAAATCGCGCTACCTCAGCCTTAACTCAGGAATTTAACACCTGTTAAATTCCTGACTAAGGCATACTTTTAATGGGATATGGATTATGCTGATAGGACCACAGGGTCCTATCAGCAATGTTATCGGTGTTTTCAACGGAACATCGCTGGAAAACCAGCGATGTTCCATTGAAAACACCGCTATCGCTGAAATATTATCGCCATAGCGCTATGCGTTGTAAATATAGCGTTATCATGGCGATAATATTCAGCAATAGCTGGCGATAATTTTTCTATCGCTATGAACGGCCAGCGATAATTATCGATGGCCGTTGATAATATGCCCCATGAATCGCCAATGAGGGTGCCTGTCTCACGCAGGATATAATTGTGAAAATGGCATTTGAGCTTCTGTCGGTGATTGGACTGTGTTTTCATTGACATCGCCACATTTGTGAGAAGGGCAAGAAAACACTGCCACAAATACACCCCCAACCTAAACAATAATCCTCACTGTGCGCTTTTCTTTCACCTGCTCCTTGGTAGAGCGGCAACAGAATCGACCCTCTTCTGCCAGAACGAAAGCAAAACTCGGTGTCTGGTGGTTCAAATTATACACAACAAGAGGAAAGCCTTCATTCTGAAGCGAGGCCTTCCGTCTCCTTCTTATTACTTCCTCCGCGCTGCTTCGGGCCAGCCCTTTTGTTGACAGCCTCAGACTGAAATTTGATATTATTAGATTCGCGGCTTTTTTCTATCATATCAGTCTTGTTTCTCCAAGCGTATGCTTGCAGGTCTCTGCGCGTTAGCGTTGCCTACACGCATCTATCTGTCTGCAACATCTAACCTGCCGTTCAAGCCCGCCTTCTGTATCTTATTTGAGAATGGGGAAATTTGGTGAAATAGAAAAAATAATAACAAAAAAGTTATGTCCGACGTCCTCTCTTCCTGTAAAGTTTACAGTGCGTTTGATGTTTCCAATCACACCCTTGACAATTTTATTGTTGTCAGTGATAAGAGAAAAGCTCAAATGAAACAAGTGTCCTCTGCTGTCAGAGACAAGGGCATCTCGTGTCTCCAGTGTCATCGCAGACAGGAAATTGCCTGCACTGCCTTCAAAAAAGGCCTTTCTGGCTAGAGGAGGCTTCTTGACAATCTACATTCTTTGAAAATTGTGCGTCAATCACTAAATAACAACTCGATTAGATGTTAACTGTTTGAGGGAACCTACGAGGATGGAGTGAAAATAGCCCAGACAGCATAAAGCACTCAAGAGGAATCAGTAACTTCTGTGCGCTGGATTTCAAACCTCAGTAGGAAGAAGCGCATCGTTTTCTACACGTAATAAATAGCGCGTTGTTCAAATCCACATTAACTCAACTGTCGGAATGCTTAAAAATGTCGGAACTAATACATTATCAGAAAACGCTTCCAGGCCGTATCTGTGCTCCCTGGCCCAGCGCAGAGCCCAACACCTGACTGTATGCATTGTATTGAGTTTACGTACTGCAAGCACATGTCATAAACTCAATTCATTTAACCTATTTCTCGGAGTTAAAGCTTCATTTTCATACAGTAGAGCTCGGGAACAACGAGCAAGGGGGCATATTATCAAGGGCGGCGTTAAAATTATCTCCGGTTTAGCGGCAGAAAACTGCCGCTAAAACGGCGATAATGGGCTTGATAATATGCGCTTGAGAATTCCAATAGAAGCCCATGTTGACACCAGAACATGGACTTCTATTGGAATTCTTCAGGGCATATTATCAAGCCCATTATCGCCGCTTTAGCGGCAGTTTTCTGCCGCTAAACCGGCGATCATTTTTAACGCCGTCCTTGATAATATGCCCCAAGGTTTGCCACTTCTGGTTTCTGAGATGCCCATTAACTCGGAGCAGTATCGCGTTAAGGGGCATATTATCAAGACAGGCGATAAAATTGCCGCTAAAACGGCGATAATGGGCTTGATAATATGCTCTATGGAATTCCAATTGAAGATCAGGTTAGATGTCCTTCACATCTAACATGGGCTTCAATTGGAATTCCATAGAGCATATTATCAAGCTCATTATCGCCGTTTTAGCAGCAGTTTTCTGCCGCTAAAGCCGCGATAATTTTATCGCTTGTCATGATAATATGCCCCTATATGACTTGATTTTACCCACTGAAAGCAAAAATGAAGTCCTGGGCTCTGCGCTGAGGCTCTGGAGGCCATCATAGTACAGCCCTGGCAGTGAAAGTGCACAAATTCCTCTATTCGAATAATGAAGGTGTGTTGAAGGGAGGGCGCCGCTTTCATCAAGAAACAGCCCTGCATCTGAGGATTGTTCTGAATGCAGCATTGGGTATACACGGTATGGCATGTGTAGGCTGAAACGTGGCAAAATACTGAGGGCGTGGTTTAGAGTCCGATGGACAGGTTACTCCTGCACAAACATAAGGGATATCCCGTCCGCCATATTACAGGTGCATTATATCCAATGACATTTGTCATACGGCAGACGGGATTGCGTTTGTGACCTGAAACAGACATTTTAAGGCATGGGCAAAGTGGACTCTGCCCAGGGTCCCACTCTTTCAGTGCCCCCATCCCCCTCCGCCCCCTGATAGAACCAGCTCTGTCCTGCCGAGCTCTGCCCTGATGACCTTTAAGAATTCTTAAACAGATTGTTTTAAATGAATATGTGACGTTACAATGCCACATATTACATCGCGGTAGGTAACAACGCGGTCGTTACAACATAAGTCATTTCTACGACTTGCACTAGATGGATTTAGGAATAATATAAATTACTATTCCTACTCCAGTTAGCGCAACAGCAGGGAATGTGTTGGATTTATGGTAACTATCCTAACTATGGTAACTCCCTCTACTTAGGCGCCAATAAATTGTGTATCTCTCACCTCCAAAGAATTCAGAATGGTGCAGCTCGCGCCCTGCTAGAACTTCCTAAATCTTGTTTGGTTTCGAATTTTCTGCTTAAGCTCCATTGGTTGCTGATAGCTAAAATAATTCAATTTAAGTCTTTGTGTGTAGCCCATAAAATTTTGACACAGCAAGGCTCGCCGATTTTAGCGGATCTGCTAGTTCAATATGTGCCAAATCGTCCTCTGCGCTCTGCCAACTCGTTGTAACGACCGCGTTCTTACTTACCTGCAGTGTAAGAACAGCATTGCAAACGCTGTTTCCCGTTTTAAATACCGTTTGCCTTTAATTTATTTTTAATGTGGGTGATGTGTGAGGGTATATTATAGACATTTTGCAGAGAAATATTGTGTTTATGTTTTATGCTACATTTATAAAATAGTTTCTTTTAAATTAAAACAGGGCATCTAATATGAGAAATGGAGGGTATCACAGAGATTATTTGCAGTAATATTAGTGAGCTGCTGCTGTGCTACAATATTGTCACTACCCCTGAATATTAGATATAAACACAATTAAAATTTGGATGGCAGTGACCTGGCCAAAGAGGGAATGAAAGAGCTGAAACTGGGTTATAAATTCAAAGCTGTTCCAAACCGGGGGCCCTAAAATACGTTTGGCTCAGGGCCTCCAAGATGTCCCTGTTCGTGACGAGTATCCTGTCTGCCGAACTCTACATCAGGCTCTTAGTCTATTCAAACGAAAGGCCAATAATGACCACAAAATTAAAACTGAAGACTTACTTAGTTCATATAGACAGCACAAATGCGTGAGACCAGTGCAATGGCTAGAGAATATATAGGTCCTGATTTCTGATTCAGATAGAAACATGACTTTGCACCTGATATGGGATTACAATTTATATGCTGTTTTCGCCACACAAGTTTTCCAATGGAAAAGTTGCCAAATATGTGGAATACACTGCAACATTTTGAGGTTTGTAGCTTGAACAAGGCAAACAATATGACCGTGTTGTCCCTTATTCTGACTTGAAGAATGTTTAATGATGCAGAAATGCAGAACCTGGGAAAAGGCAAGTATTGTTACTTCCCTAAGTGGTACCTATCTTCAATTTTTGGACAGTCAAGAATTTTGTCTTACTGTTTGTTGCTTTCTTAAGATGGCCATTCGCGGAAGGAAAACAATGGCGGGGACATAATAGTGCATTTTAGCTGCTTAATCATGTTTTATATCATCCATGTTTGATGAATTATTATGGTTTTATTATTCTTTTTTATTGTATTGTACTAAGACCAATATATTGTGAAAATGAATTAATGTATCTATTTTATCGTATTGTTTTATCTTGTGCTTTTATGATCTTTTCTAAGATCGAATAAAGATTTATTGAATTGAATTGAAGTGGTGTTACTGCATCTTTTTATTGGGCCAGTCAGAGCAAGGGCTTCCATTAAGTATTGAGAGTGGTATGAGTTATAGAGACATATTTGGCTAATTAAACATATGTTTGTATGGTTACTTCTTTCCAACATGGACGGGATGGCCTGTTCCCATGAGGAGCAGGGTCAGTACTGATTTTCATAAGATGGGCCTTAGTATAGAGTGGCACAGTGGGCAAAAAATGACGGGATTTGCATGCATTCCTTTCATCACCTTTTGCATGATTGATAATTCTTAACTACACTGGCTGAAAACATTTTCCTCTCAAGAGCAGTCCCGAGGCAGCTAATTCAAATCCACAAATCCTTACAACTCAGCTATAAATGCAATATTAAATGTACCCATCCAGAAGAAATGCTCCTATAAGTAAACTACCTCAGCCAAAAATGCTTCCCCACTTGATGGTATGTTGTGATACATAATTGACATTATTATCACTTTAGATAAAAAGCTTCTTGGTTGATGACATTTTATGCATATGCCCTCAATGCTAGCAGTAGAACAGTTGGTCAGAAATGATGTGAAAATAGCTAAGGCACTGTGTGAGTAGTTGGCCTGGTATATGCTGTCCACTAGTTATAGTGGGTACCCTGTACCAGTCCAAACAACCCCTTATTGATGATAGGTTAAAGACAACCTTTATTGAAAGCTATCCTAGTGGTAGCTATGGAGAGCAGCCTTCAAGCTAAGTCTTGAAGGAATGTAAAGCAGCTTGTTTTACCAGTCTATTTTCTATTGAATGGCTAAATGAAAGACATCCACACCAGGTATATATATATAAAATATATGTATTTATTTCTAAACACACCCTCCTAGTCTCTTTATGAGGCTAGAGGTCAAAACACATAAGTTACACTTCAAATATAACAGTAATAAGCACAAATACACATTAGGCCCTAGGGGCGAGCCAAACAATATACTAAAATAGTGGTATAAGAACCACGACTTAACTAGACACAAGGCCTAGAGCCTATAGAATCGCTGTGACCCCAAGGAATCACCCAAGGTAGTGACACAGGGTCCCACGGGGGCCGTGTGCAGTGTGAGAACACAGCCGCGAGCTCCCGTTAGCTTCTATGGGGAAAGTCGCGGTTAGAATTTTAAAGATTAGGGAAACTTAGAAACGAATCAGGACCAAACCCTTTGGGACTAGTTCTAGGGTCAACACCCATGGGAGCACCGGAGTACTCGAGTTACCTCACCCAGGGAAGCCGGGTGCATAGATGTCAAATGGTATCGGGTTGCGTCATCGATTTCAATAGGAGCTGGCAAAGAAGTGCTGCTGCCGGGAAGATGCGAAGTGTCCGAGGATATCCAAGCCTGGATCAAAGTCGAGAAGAACCTGAAAGCAGAGGGGACAGAGTATGGGTGGTACAAAAGGGGGTGATGATGGACGGAGCATCAGAACCAATCAAACACTCACACCCAGTCAACAGATCTGGGTTTGATCCATCACCGTTCTTTAGCCCACTCTGCCACCCCAGTTCAGACATGGCCATATGCAAATCAGTCTGACCCTGTGCCTCAGGGGAACAGTCCAGCCCGAACTGCCAAGCCATGCCTTCCCTGGACCGGAAACAAGTTTCCTAGGACCGGTTTCTGGCATTTCAGCCGTCTTCAGCCAGGCTTGCTTGAATCCAGTGGCAAAGTGAGCAAGGGACTCACGTCTGAGAATACCCTGCCAACTTATGGCGAACAAAGCGGTACAAAAGGGGGTGGTGATGGACGGAGCATCAGAACCAATCAAACACTCACACCCAGTCAACAGATCTGGGTTTGATCCATCACCGTTCTTTAGCCCACTCTGCCACCCCAGTTCAGACATGGCCATATGCAAATCAGTCTGACCCTGTGCCTCATGGGAACAGTCCAGCCCGAACTGCCAAGCCATGCCTTCCCTGGACCGGAAACAAGTTTCCTAGGACCGGTTTCTGGCATTACAGCCGTCTTCCACCAGGCTTGCTTGAATCCAGTGGCAAAGTGAGCAAAGGACTCACGTCTGAGCATACCCTGCCAACTTATGGCGAACAAAGCGGTACAAAAGGGGGTGGTGATGGACGGAGCATCAGAACCAATCAAACACTCACACCCAGTCAACAGATCTGGGTTTGATCCATCACCGTTCTTTAGCCCATTCTGCCACCCCAGTTCAGACATGGCCATATGCAAATCAGTCTGACCCTGTGCCTCATGGGAACAGTCCAGCCCGAACTGCCAAGCCATGCCTTCCCTGTACCAAAAACAAGTTTCCTAGGACCGGTTTCTGGCATTTCAGCCGTCTTCAGCCAGGCTTGCTTGAATCCAGTGGCAAAGTGAGCAAGGGTCTCACGTCTGAGCATACCCTGCCAACTTATGGCGAACAAAGCGGTACAAAAGGGGGTGGTGATGGACGGAGCATCAGAACCAATCAAACACTCACACCCAGTCAACAGTGACAGTCAGTGACCAGGAGCATGATAGGTGGAGGCCCACCGATGTCGGGTGATTTCAGGTGAAGAAGGTGAAGCTTGACTCTTCAGCCACGAGGACCAGGAGGCGTTGAGGACAACCCAGAGCTGGATTTGAGCTGTCCCATGAAGGATATCGAGTGCTGTAGCGTCGGTGCCTGGATTGAACACAACAAGCCTTGGCAACAGCAACCCATGCAGAAAAGAGAAAGATGCTTCAGTGCAAGATCTGAGGGACTCACCACTTGGAAGGGAGTCAGGGCAAGTCTGGAGCAACCAGGAAAGCCCAAGGAAAATCAAAGTTACCTTCACAGGGACCCACCAGTTGACGGACCAGGGATCGCAAAAGGACCTCAAGAGGAAACACAAAATGGAGGCCCACGGGTCACTCGGGGTGACTAGGTTGTCAATCTTCAGTGGATTCTCTGCTTGAGGTGGGGGCTACAAGTAACACCAAGCATGACTTCAAGAGATGTTGAGAAGTTAATACACTTGCAAAAGTACACGGTGACCAGGAGTTCCGGTTCCACACTACTCACGAGGGCTGCGGGTCTCAGCTTTGCTGGAGTCTCGGGTCGGTCTCTAAGATGTCTGGAAATCCTCTTCCTGGGCTGCAAATACTTCGGAGTCTGGCGGGAGCTTCAGAGATGCAGACCGGCAAAATGCTTTGTTGGTGCCTGCCAAGCAGGGGAGTCACTCCATGACCCCAAGGCAGATTTCTTCAGTACTCTAGCCTTGAGTAGAGCGTCGAAGTTCCAGGATTCAGCTTCAGAGTTTCGTCCAGGGATATCTAAAGTTCTGGTTACAGAGGTTCCTTACTTACACCTAAGGAAGGGGTTAGATTAACTCTAGGGACCCACCTATGTAAGGGTTTGGAAAGAGGGGTAGCTACACCCATTTCCTTTGTCCAGTTTTGCACCAGAGCAGGGGCTGGAAGCCCCTGAACTGGTTTGAGCTGGACTATGCACAGGGACACCAAATGTGCCCCCAGTGCACGACTTCAAAGCACTCTGAGAGTGCTCCCACCCAGCCCCAAAACACATCATCCTGTCTGGGAGGTGGTTACACCTCCCTGTGACAGGAAACTTATTGTCCAGGCGTCCCGTGCTGGAGTTTCGGTCAGCAGCAGGAGGCCAGACCCATGTCTGTGGCTGCAGCATCCATTTTGTGATGCCAGGCCTCTGTTAAGTTTCTACCGATTATACCAGTACTGCCATGTCTCTCCCTCTAGAAGGGTGGGATCATATTCTCCCACATAAGGATTTGGTGTGGGGGTATGATTCCAAGGTGTTTGACACCAAACATGACATGTTTCCATGCAGTCAGTCCAAAATTTGCATTAACTGTTTTAGATATATTGCACTTAAGAGTATATGGTCAGGCTGCACCACTGACAACCCCAGAGAAGAGATTCCGAAGGCTGCAAAGGGATTCAGCTCATGCCTGGGCACCTTCTCACATATAACCAAGCACCCTACCTTCAGGATTGATAAGGCCTGCCTTAGGAGTGACTGATAGGTTATTATGTGCAGTGATAGGTGAGGTATAGTAAACCTATACCTTAGTAAGAGGTGCATGCACCACCTTCCACAGGCTGCAGTAGCAGAGCTGTGGTGTCATTTTGAAGGGCTTTTCAGGGGTGGCACAATACATGCTTCATCCCCTGATAGGCCTCTGGGGTACCTATGCCCTGGGTACATAGTATACCATATACTAGGGACTGACAAGGGTACCCCAGAATCCAATCTGGAGTGTACCTAAAGTACATGCAATCAATTTAGAGAGGAAGCAGCTAGGCTGGGGCCCTGAATAGGCCCCAGGGTCCCAGCCAGACTAAAGTAAAAAAACAGTGAAACACCAGCAAAAAGTGGGGGGTAACCATGTGAAGCAGATCCTACTCTCCTACACAACCCCCCCAACGCAGGGACATTAAACTAACCTCGACCAGTTGAGTTTTCATGTTCTAAGTGGAAATATCTGGAGAGTCCATCTGCATTGGCATGGTTGCTCCCAGGTCTATGTTGAAATGTACCACCTGAGAAGAGCGGGGTTTTCACCCTTCATCTGTTTTAGCCGTAAGAGGCGCTTATGGTCAGTCTGAACAATGAAGTGAGTACCAAACAAGTATGGCCTCAACTTCTTCAGAGCCCAAACCACAGCAAAGGCCTCCCTCTCAATGGCTGACCAATGTTTCTCTCTGGGGGTGAACCTTCTGCTTATGAAAGCTACTTGCTGATCCTGACCTTCATCATTCAACTGTGACCGTACAGCCCCAACCCCCAACTCAGATGCATCTGTTTTCACAATGAGCTTTTTGGAATAATCAGGACTTTGCAGAATGGGAGCAATGCACATGGCCTGCTTCAGGTCATCAACTGAACCATTTTGGGCATTTTCTTAGAGGTTAAGTCATTCAGTGGTGTAAATACCCCTTGACAAATCTTCTGTAATACCCAGTCAGGTCTAAGAAGGCTCTCACCTGAGTCTGGGTAGTGGGAGCAACCCAGTCCATTATGGTCTGGATTTTGCTCTGCAATGGTTGAACCTGGCCTCCACTTACAAGGTGGCCCAGGTACACAACCTGACTCTGCCCTATCTGGCACTTAGTTGCCTTGATAGTTAGACCTGCTTTTTGCAGGGCCTTCAAAATCATTCCTCAGGTGGACCAGGTGGACTTGATTCACCAACCTTTGGAAAGTGGCAGGTGCATTCTTCAAACCAAAGGGCATTACCACAAATTGATAATGCCCACTAGGGGTAGAAAATAATGTCGTTGGCTTTGCATCATCAGCTAGTCTGATCTGCCATTAGCCAGCTGTCAAGTCAAATGTGCTTAGAAACTTGGCTGAGGCCAAAGTGTCTATTAGCTCATCTGCCCTTGGGATGGGATGGGCATCAGTCCTAGTGACTGCATTGAGACCCCTGTAATCCACACACAACCTCATCTCTCTCTTGCCATCTTTGGTGTGAGGTTTAGGTACCAGGACTACTGGACTAGCCGAAGGGCTATCTGAGGGTTCAATGACTCACAAATCCAACATCTTTTGGACTTCTGTCCTTATACAGTCCCTGACATGGTCAGGTTGCCTGTAGATCTTATTCTTCACAGGCAGACTGTTCCCAGTGTCAACTTCATGAGTGCACCAGGTGGTCTGACTTGGAGTCAGAGAAAACATACTGCAGCCTGGGTAAGGTGGTGCATGCACCCCTTACTGAGGTATAGGTTCACTATACCTCACCTATCACTGCACATAGTAACCTATCAGTCACCCCTATGGCAGTCCTTATCAATCCTGAAGGCAGGGTGCTTGGTTATATGTGAGAGGGTGCCCAGGCATGAGCTGAGCCCCTCTGCAGCCTTCGGAATCTATTCTCCGGGGTTGTCAGTGGTGCAGCCTGACCATATACTCTGAAGTGCATTATATCTAAAACGGTTAATGCTAACTTTGGATTGGCTGCACAGAAATCTGTCGTGTTTGCGAACGTGTGTAGTGATGCCCACGTCGCTGCCTGACAGATGTCTTGGACTGGGACACCCGTGCCAAGGCCATAGTCGCAGCCTTCCTCCTTGCGGAATGGGCCCTTAATCCCTCAGGAGGCTGCTTCTTCACCAAGGCATAACAGATTGTTTTGCAGCAAACAATCCAGCAAGAGAAGGTTCCTTTCTACACTGCCTTACCCTTCTTTTCTCCAACATACCCCACAAAGAGTTGGTCATCCACCCGGAAATCTTTTGTGCAGTCAAGGTAGAACGATAACTCTCTTTTTGGGTCCAGTCGGTGGAGACGTTCCTCTTCCTTAGAGGGATGTGGGGGAGCCAAGAAGGTAGGCAAAGTAATGGACTGACCCAGATGGAATGGAGTCACAACCTTTGGTAAGAATGATGCCCTGGTGCAGAGCACCACCTTGTCTGGAAAGTACATAAGAAAAGGAGGCGAGCTGGTGAATGCCTGCAACTCAATCACCCTTCAGGGAGATGTAATTGCCAATAAGAAGGCTGTTTTGATGGTCAACAGCTGGAGTGGATAATTGTGCAAAGGCTCAAGAGGAGCACACATCAGATAGGTAAGGACCAAATTAAGGTCCCACTGTGGCATCACAAGGGCGTAGGTGGAAACAGGTGAGCCAGCCCTTTTAGAAATCTATGCACAATGGGAGATTTGAAGAGAGAAGGTTGGTTTGGCAACCCTCCCCTGCTGCTGCAACAGAAAATCCTCCCGAAGGAGCAGCCTCATCGGAGATCGATACTCATTCGCAGAAGCTCTGGATACCAGACTCTCCTTGCTCAGCCTGGAGCCACAAGAATGACTTTGGCCCAGTCGCTCCTGATCTTCTTCAGAACCCCGGGCAGGAGTGGTATAGGCTGAAAGATGTACTACAGGCCTGAGCTCCACTCGCAAAGAAAAACATCGCCAAGCAATAGCTGCCTTGGAAACTCCAGCGCGCAGTACTCTTTGGGGGCGAATAAATCTAACCAAGGTTCTATCCACTGCTGAAAGAGACCTTGCGCCGCCTCCGACTGGAGACACTATTCGTGATCTGCTAGGCATCGATGGCTGAGTTAATCCACCCTTGCGTTCAGAGAACCTGCCACGTGTTGAACCACCAGAGCTATGGACTACTGTTCCAGCCATGTCCAAAGACGCAGGGCCTTTCGACAAAGTGTCCATGACCCCACCCGCCCTGTTTGCTGCAGTACCACATGATGGTGGTGTTGTCTGTGAACACCTGCACTTACTTCCCCTTGACAGAGGGAAGAAATGCGCTCAATGCCAATCGAATTGCTTGGAGCTCCAACAAGTTTATGTGGAGCCGCATCTCGGCCGGAGACCAGTGACCCCTGATCTCCGCCTCTCCCATGGGGCCCCATCCTAGAAGAGACACATCCGTCACAACTGTGAAATCTGGTTGGGGAAGAGAGAGATGTCTGCCGCCGACCTAATCGCAGTTCTTTAACCATCACTGCAGATCCTTCGCAGTTCCTTCCGAGATCTGAACCACGTTGGTGAGATTTCCCCGATGCTGTGCCTATTGGAACTTAAAGTCCCACTGCAGAGCCTGCATATGTCACTTGGCGTGTCTTACCAACAGGATGCAGGAGGCCATGAGACCTAACAGCCTCAGAGTCAACCTCACTGAAATCCAGGATAGAGGCTGAAACATCGGAATCATAACCTGAATATCCTGGACTCGCTGCTCGGGAAGATAAGCCTGAAACTGCACCGTGTCCAGAACAGCTCTGATGAAAGGGAGCATCTGAGAAGGAGTCAGGTGTGACTTCGGCACGTTTATAGAGAACCCCAGCGAATGTTGGAGGTCCGCCATAGTCTGAAGGTGGGAGATGACTCCATAGGCGGAGGACACGTTCAACAGCCAGTCGTCTAGGTAGGGTTAGACTGAAACCCCTAACATGTGCAGATAAGGTGCAACTACCCATCACCTTGGTGAACAGCCGAGGGGCACTGGTAAGACCGAAAGGGAGCATGGTAAACTGAAAGTGCTTGTGGCCAACCTTGAAGCGCATGTAACGCCTGTGGCCTGGCAGGATGGGAATGTGAAAATTTGCATCCTGCAGGTCCAACGCCACCATCCAGACTCCTTGGTCTAGGGCAGACAAGACCTGAGCCAAAGTGAGCATTTTGAATTTCTCCTTTTTGAGGAAGAGATTGACGGTCCGAAGATCTAAAATGGGCCGAGGCCCTTTGTTCTTCTTCGGATTCAGAAAGTAGCGGGAATAACAGTCACCACCTACTTCTGAAGCTGGGACCTTTTCTGTAGCTCCTTTGGCCAAAAGAGCTGTAACTTCCTCTTGGAAGAGCTTCAAATGATCCTCTGCCAGCCGTTCCTGAGTTGGCGGAATAGGAGAAGGAAAAGAAAGGAATTAAAGAGAATAGCCCTCCTGGACAATCTGCAAGACCCACTTGTCCGTTGTTATAGATCTCCAGCTGGGGAGATGATGATGAATTATCCCTCCCACTGGAGTAGTGTGGTCCTGCAGTATCAGCCTAGGAGTGCTTGGAGACTGCAGCTGCTGGGGGCAGTGTGGTAGACGACTTCTGGCCTCCATTCCAAGGACAGAATGTACCACGTCCACGCATGGCTTGGGCAGTCTGTGCGGCACGGTGGATGGGATAGGGCTGACATGGCTGGAAACCCACTCCATTGCCACAAAAGGGGTGAAAGGAAGATTGGCTACGAGGAGTGGAAAAGAGGCCCAAGGATTTGGCCGTAGCTCGAGAGTCCTTGAACCTGACCAGGGCCGAATCTGCCTTTTCCCCAAAAAGGTGGGTTCCATCAAAGGGCATGTCCATCAAGTTGGCCTGGACATCCTCTGAGAAGCCAGTTGTATGAAGCCAGGTGTGGCACCTCAAGGCCACCGTCGTTGAAATTGATCTGCCCAGCGAATCCGTCATATCCAAACCACACTGTATGGCAAATTTTGCTGCATCTCTCCCATTCTTGACAGCTTGTGAAAGCACAGCCCAGGCCTCCTCTGGGACTTGTGGCAGCACCTGCACAACCCTCTCCCAAAGAGAGTGGGAGAAACGGCCCAATAAGCATGCGGTATTCACCAACCGCAATGCCAGACTGGAGGAAGAAAACATCTTCATCCCAAATGAGTCCAGTCTCTTGAATTCCCTATCTGTAGGGGAGGAAGGGAATGTGCACTGGGAAGTAGAGGCCTGCTTCACCAAGCTTTCTGGGGTGGGGTGATAGCTGAGGAACTTTGTGTTGCCTGGAGCTGGGCGATGGCAGCATGCAATCATCCTATTCACAGGAGCCCCTGTTCTAGGCTTGGTACATGTTCCTAGAAGGACGTCCGTGAGTGCCTCATTAAAGTGCAATAGGGGTTCAGAGGTGGAAGCCCAAGGTTGAAGCACTAGGTCAGGAGATTAGTCCTGACCTGCACTGAGGGCAACTCCAGTCCAAGAACCTCAGCTGCCCTCTTAACCACCATGCCGTAGGACGCCCTCTCCTCCGTAGCCACTGTAGGTGGAGAGAACATGCCAGTGTCTGTAGAAGTATCCAGACCACTGGCTTCCCCAAGTTCCCCATACCAGTCCATAGTCTCCTCCGAGACATCCTGGTTCTCTCATGGGTCTCCAGATTCCTCCCATTCCTCTCCCGAGCCCAGCACATCCACAAAGTGCTCAGGCGACAACATAGAACCCCTAGGTTCTGTCGACGTTGGAATCGGCATCGCTCGACGCTGTTCCAGCTCCGTGTCATCGGGGATGAGGATGGGACTTGCACCAACGGGTGCCAGCGGCGTCGCAGGCACCGACTTCGGGTTTGATGTGGAGGAAGGTAGCGTTTGCACGACCAGCGTTGAACCAGATCCGGGTTCTGATCCCTGAGTCCCTGGCGGCAGTGTGGCCAAAGCAGATGGCGTCAAACCCAATGGGGTCTCATCCGACACCACGGGGCCCAAGGGCTCACCAACGAGGTCGTTCCACTCAAATACCCGGTGCATGGCCTCGTTAAAATCTTTAATTTGAGTGGGAATCGCTCTGGATCCTGGAAAGGGAGGGAGGCACGAAGTTGACTCAGGCTAACCAGAACCATGCCTAGAGCATCGGTGCTCCTTACCTCTCTCGACGACGGATGGCAGTTGAGATGAAGTCAAAGTCCGCTTGGACTTCTTCTTCTTGTGCCTCTTCCCCTAGTGTCCAGATGACCTCAAATGGGAGTAAGAGGACTTAGGGCTCTGTGAGCGATCCCGCAACCTTCTCTTCTTCGAATGGGTACTGTGACCTCCTCGGAGTCTCGCTTAACGGTGATGACTGCTGGGCCGTGAGCAACTTCATCGTCCGCTCCTTTAAGGTCTTTGGAGCGATTGCCCGACAGTCTGAACACAACTTCGAATCGTGGTCACGTTCAAGACACAACAGACATACGCGGTGGGAAACGGTAACCGACCTCATGCAGGAACAAGTACTGCATGGTTTAAAACCTGCCTTCCTACCAGACATCCCTCACACACGAAGTCGCTACTCAAAAAATGTCGACAAAAGTCAAGAAAAAAACCTGACAAATAGCGGCAGAGGGGTAGCTCTCCCCGGATCGGCACTTAACTGGCGCAGAAAGAAAATAACTGAGGTCTGCGTGCCTGGGTGGTGCCTAAGTAGTCACTGCGACTTCATAACCGTCACTACCGACACCAACGATGTCACGCAGAGCTGAATGGAGCCACCCAATGGCACGCACAAGGAGTACTGCTCAGCAAAAGTTTCCGGATCCAGCCTGATGCCTGAGAAACTCAAAGGTAAGGAATCTGCAGTTAGAAGTCTCTATCAGATAGAACTGTACTGACTACAAATGGCAGCCTGCACAACATGCAGGGTCAACTGCATCATCTACAAAGCCCTCTTGACAAGTAACCACACCTATATGGCTGACAAGCTCACCTTTTCTAGTGGTTCTTGGTAGGTCCACAGTCAGGTCACCATCAGACTGGAGATGAACAAGTGCATAATAGAGAACACAAGGTATCAGACCTTGTCCATCTGTGTACCTGGGATATGGAACAAATTCACCTTATCTCTTAGGACTATCGTACCCCATCTTCCATTTAGGGAAGAGCTGGATACACACCTACATAAAGATCACTACATTGTGACACATTAAATAGTCCCCTTCACTTTTCATAACCCATCTATATTCACAATTTCATTGCATGGCTGCCTCTCAACCCTATGTAGCTCTTTGCTCGGTCTCAGCTAGATTTGTGGTAAACAAGTATCACATATTTACCTACATGCAATTTCAGAATATGACAGTGAGTGTAAGGAAACAGACTTTTGCAGCTCCCTCACATTTTGCCCCCATTTGGACTACTAGCTGCTGGTTTTTTGACTTTGAGAGTGAACAAAAGGCCTGCTGTCCAGACCTGAGTGCCAGGGATCTGACCAATCACAAAAGGTATGTTAAATTGGATGTACCTAATTGGCAAGTATTGGCTTACTTATAAGTCCCTAGTATATTGCACTCAGGGCATATAAGACAGAGTGTCTACTCAGGGTTGCAGCACAGGCTGTGCCACCCTGTGTGTGACAGAGAACAAAACGTCTCCCAGATTGCCAATGCAGAGTGGAAGAGCAGTGTTACACTGCTAGTTCGACTTAGTCATTTAAACTAATGGCCAAGCCACCACTTCCCTTGATAGTATATATACGTCTCCTCTAAGGAAGGCCTATAGAGCCCGATGGCAGGGACCTGTATAATATTAAGTCAGGCATAGCGATTTACATATGTCATGGCAGCAAAACCTTTAAATTTGTTGTTTTGGTGAGGAAAAGTTAGAAGCCACATTGACTAAAACAGGGTTACAGGCTAGTATCCCACCCTGGCTAACTTCTGAATGGGACTACCTAACTGTGTACTTTAAGGTATCAAATTAATCATGGCATTAAATCAGACTTGATGCCAAAGTCGAAAATTAATGTCATAATTAAAGTTAAACAACTTTTACAAAGTTGCAACTCTGTGACCCAGTTGGTTCAGTGACCTCTCACAGACTTTTTCCAACATACAGCTTTCTGCCCACCTGGGGAGATGTGTGAATGACTCCCAGGCATATGAAAAAATGCAGCTGCTGAAGGGCGAGGAGTTACCGCCCTTTTCGGGAAGCCACTTGGGTGTTAACTTCAAAGGGTAAGCTTCCTTTTCAGAGCAATTGCTGAAAACACTCTAAAGCGAGTTGCCTTTTGCTCATGTAGACAAGTTGGAGACAGGGACAAAAAGAGAAAATCGGCCAAATTGATTTTCCCATAGGCGTGTAGCCCTTAGGTAGCCACACCTCTGGGGTGGTCTACCAAGTTTCTCACAGTCAAGAGAAGATCCCAACATCTTGAGGGTGGCAAGAATATTGCACTCTGGGATTGCCAAAGGCAAAAAATGAACTTTGTCATTGGCTAATAAAAGCTTTGTCCCCTCGGGGCACTTTACAGGGATAAAATGGGCACTCCTGGCACCCTGGACCTCAGTATACATTGGATTTGGAGAAATAACCCAAGAAGCACTGTACTGCTGCCCTTGAAACTGCACAAAGAGAGGCTGCACTGTTAGATGGACTGCATCTGCTACACTTTGGGCTAGTGAAGTTTGGACTGTGCCTGTTGCTTCTGGCTCGGGGAAAAATTGATTTCAAGCCCCAGATTGAAGCAGTGAATCCAAGGGCCAGTCGGATGGCCCCCTAGAATAGAACCGGGGACATTAAAGCTGAAGAAACCCAAACCGGCAAAGCAGTAGTCACTTATAAGGAATCAAGATTTCAATGAGACCAAATAGCTCAATCAGTGCCTCTCTCATGTGGGTGTAAGATTCTGCCACCTCAACTTCTAGTGTCAGCAATCTATCTCTACCTACTGTTGGTAGTAACTTCCACAATAGGACCTCCCAATGTTAAAGTACCCACCATTCTCATCCTGAGAGCTCTCTCATAGGATGTTAGCCACTTATCTATGTCATCCCCCACTACAAACCTAGGAACTATTCCTTTGAGAAACTTCAGATCATGAGCATCAGCTTTATGCATCTCTGGTTCATTGTTGCTGCCCCATGGCTACTGACACTAAGAGGACATTGTGGGACCCCCTGTCCAGTTGGCAAAATTGCCCTGCATCACCTGTGGACCAAGGAATCACCCGCAACTCACCCCTGTTGATCGCACAGCACCTGGAGTATCTTTGAACATCTTTTCATCCTGCATCCCCAGCATCAGGGCAACTCCATTGTAGACTATGGCGGTTGTTTCTCAAGGCTGGAACTGTACTGGAAACGTCTTTGGTGGCTAGGTGACTGTCCAAAGTAACCTTAATGACTTTCTAGAACTCTGTCCCATCGGATTTGGTCACCCAAGTTGGGGCAGAGTTGCTTAACAAACTCTTTCAAACTTTTCAAAAGTTTACAAACATTTTGTTGACCAATGCTTGTTTGTGAGTGAAATAAAACCTATTTAATGCTTTAAAATCCCATTTCTCCTGAACCCTCCAGTGGATTTTGATGATCAGAGATTTTAAAAATTCATATAAATAAGCTCCATTTATATATATTGTTGTTTTGTCTCTTTCTTGTTGTGCCACTTTCTTATTCTGTTGTTTGGTGCTGTTAAATGCTTTACGCTATGTTCCTTTGTTAAGCCTTGATGCTCAAAGCCAAAGTTACCCTGGGTTGAGCTAAAGATTGTGCTAATAAGCCTGACTGGACCCAAGAAAGATTTTGCTAGTGTATTCCACGGTAAGGCCCCACAGCCATACCATATTATACACCCATATCTTCACAGTGAGATCCAAACTGCTTCTCCTTTAAGACCCTTAGTTCTAAACCAGACCACACAGTATCAATCCTCTAGAGTAACCTCCTCAATATCATAGAACCTTTTCCAGATCACCATAATTAGTGGCCTCAAACTGCACCTTAGATGCAGAGATGTGTCACGGTAGTCATGAGCATCTGGAAATGGCTTTCTCCAATTAACTGATTCTGTATCAAACATAGACAACAAACATACAAAGTACATAAACTGGTCAGAGTATTGCAAATATGAAAGTATCATTTTAAACTATATGCAGGACAATCTGCACAATAGAGATGGCGAGAATTAAATGAGGTAGTCTACTTAATCTATGCCCAACTTGCTTGTGCTTAACTAGCATCAATACAAACCGTACACACCTGATGCCCATGTACGTGGTAAGAAAACATCTTATTTGCTTACTCCATTTTACACTGTATATGGTCTGTGGTTACGCGGAATCCGATCACTTGTCGAAGGAAGTATGGCACTGTTCTGAGGTTCATAGATTCAAAATGTTCTTTTTTCATAAAAAAGTGCATAAACATTAAGGGGAAGATTTACAAGAACTGGAACATCCCTGCATAGTAGCAGGGATGAGCAAGTTCATTTGCGACGCATAAAAAAACCCTTATGCCACCATGGATGTGCCGTATTTACAATGCGGCGCACCATGGCGCAAGGATAGACAGATGCATGACTCATCTGTTTGGCGTAAGGGCAGCGCATTGCTGGAGTTGTGTCGCAAGTACGACACAACTCCAGCAATGGTTAGGAATGCATATTCCTAACATGCTGCGTCACTGTTTACTCCTGCATCAAGCAGGCGCAGGGTTTTGACGTAGTGGCGTCGTAAAAGTGACTCAGCAAAATCTTGTAGATTTCACTGCATCACTTTTACGAGGCTTTCCTGCGTGGGAACGCCCACCCTGCATACATTATACCTGACGCAGGTATAATGTAGCGCAGGGCTTTACAACGTGACACATCTCCCTAGAGGCGCCACTTTGTAAATTTGACGCAACGTGGTGCATTGTTTACGACACCGCTGAGTTACAGAAGTGACGCAACGGCGACGTAAATGTGTTGCAATCAGCTTGTAAATCTGCCGCTAAGGGGCTTATTTCCAAGCCCCTTGTGCTACTGGTCATCATTTTTTCCCATATTAAAACTGACGCACCAGTGGCGCAGGGGACTTGTAAATAAGCCCCTAATTGTTTTATGAAAAATCAGCAAACTCCTAAGTATTAATACATATCTTTGTCCCGAGATATGGCTGATGCAATGATTGTCAAAAGGCTGTGCATGTTTGTGTTTGTGAATGGCCACTTGTCTCATGCTATCAATTCCATCATATATCCATCGGGTCGAAGATAAATATCAAAATTGATTTTCAAAGAATATCTTCTTCAAAATTATGGATCAATCATTTCTCAAATTTTGCAATTTCCAGTAAGTGGGTGGGAAGGATTGAAATGGATCAATACACATTACAGAGACAAGAAGCACAGTCACCCAGTTGTTTACAATGAATACTAGATCACATACAAAAAATAGCGCACACGGTCGCAAATTGCTCTAAATGTTAGTTTTTTCAAGAAGACCATTTGCATAACTTTAAAATGTAAATGTTGATAGTGCTCTCACATTAGAAAGGCAACTAAAGTTGTTTTCATAATATTCTCTTCATGGGTCATGTCATCAATTTTCCAAGTTGTTCAATGACGGAAAGGCAGAATGGTGTGTGCTCCACTGGTATTCTGAGCCTTTCAGACTTGGCTCTCACACCTTCTCCATTGAATAGTACTGCCTGTGATGGAGCAAGCACTCACATTTGCAGCTCTTGGTATGTTTCCTCTCTCTACTATTTAGATCCCCTCATCTTACTCCCCTTTATAATATTTTCTTCTTGTCTCTTCTCTTATATCAAGGAGCCAAAATACCTCTGCAAGCTCTCACGAAGGCAGCTGATTTGCCGACTCTTGTATGCCTACAGGCACGGATTCTTGACTTCCAAAGCAATGAAAAGTATGCCCATTTACAAAATGTAAACTCGATTGAAAGTTTAGACAATGTAAACTTGATTAAAAGTTTACATAGCAAATTTGTACGGGGTATTATATAGATTTGTAATGGATATTTGATGTTTATATTGATTTTATGTACCTAATTGGCATGATATTCTATTTATGCGTTTCTTTTATGGATTTATTGGGAATAAAGATTATTTGAATGGCACTGAATTGACATCCATAGTAGGAATTTTGAACTAGTAGTTCAGAGATTTTTGAACCAGCCATGAATCTCCTGCTGATATTTTTTTAAATTAGTGTAGGAATGTGACTGGGAAGAAAATTGTGTAGGAAACTGGAGGAGTAATATTGGGAATACAAATATTTTGGAAACTCACACAAAGTCAAACGTTTGTGGAATAACAACTTTTTCCAGCCTAAAAAGGCTTGCAGTGTTAGACAAAGTAACATTTGATAAAAGTGTGTTTGCAGGTTGGGAATGGGAAAGAAACTATATTAAATATAATGGTGGCGTAAGAGAAGTGTATTTTCCAGCGGTAAAACTGATTTCCCCTATGGATAAAACTGGGGCACATTTATTAACAATGTACTGTTCTGCCAAGCAATTCACTTGGCTCATCGTTTGCTAGCAAACAGTCCTTTGGGTATAGAGGAAAATTTACACCTGGAAAATGAGGGGCAGATTTACAAGAACTGACACATCTCTGCATATTAGCAGAGATTAATCAGTTAATATGCGTCAAGCCAAAAAACCCTTGCGCCACCATGGATGCTTTTCATTTACAATGGGGTGCACTGTGGCGCAAGGATTGACAGATGCGTGACGCATCTGTTGGCGTAAAGGTAACGCATTGCTGGAGTCATGTCGCAAGCACGACGCAACTCCAGCAATGCTCAGGAATGCCTATTCCTATTTTGCTACGTCACTCCTTACGCCCGTTTCAAGCAGGTGTAAGGTTTTGACTCAGTGGCGTCGTAGAAGTGACACAGTGAAATCTTGTAGATTTCACTGCATCACTTTTACGAGGCTTTCTTGCCTCGGAACACCCACCCTGCATACATTATACCTGATGCAGGTATAATGTAGCGCAGGGCTTTACAACATGACGCATCTCCCTATATGCGTCATGTTATAAATGTGTCGCAACATGGGGCATTGCTCACGACGCTGCTGCGTTACAAAAGTGACGCAACGGCGGCCTAAAAGTGTTGCAAGGGGCCTGTAAATCTGCCCCTGAGAGTTTTAGTAAAACAGCAGTAACCATTATTTTCAATTAAACATGAACAGGAATCTAAATCTGCACTCTTATGTTTCCAGTTATTGTTATAAATTGGGTGCTGGGTCTTCAGAAAATCGGTACATAGTGTTGATTTGTTTTGAACTGATATGTTTCCTCACGGAGTAACAGCCGGGTGGTTCTTCAAAATGAACGTCTTCAATCTCTACGAAATTGTTTGGTGGAATATGAAGTGCCCAGGAAAAACAATCAACATTAATTTGATTAGTTTATTTAACTATCAGCCACCTGGAGGACCGTCATGTCAATATTGGGTGCCAAATTTGAGCATTCAAAAACATCTCGGTTTGAAAGCTCAATGGTAGAGCGCTATTGGACATTTAGAGTTTGGCAGATGTTTGTCACCTATCACATATTTTTGGATGTCCTGTCTTCCCTTTTTAAAATATATACCCATGTGTACACTCCAAATAACGCAAATGGGACCTCCGCCAATTTATATTAGTTTGACTGCAACCGTCAAACTCTAAATGGCCTCCAATGTCTTCCCACAGTAACCACTGCACGTTAAAAGAAGCTCCATTAGAAGCGTTACAACATCTATTGAATCAGGAGCAATGGCTACGCAAGGGCTCTAAGGGGCATAAATACAAAAAAATGGCAGAGCGCGGCCCAATTTGGCTGCACCGTGCTCCGATATTTTGAAAAGGCAGGGATGCGCCATATTCAAGAGAATACAGAGAACCCCTGTGTTTCCCCTAGCACTGACGCAAAAAATTCAGCCTAGAGCCCACAGAGGCACCCTGCCACCCTGTCGCAAGGGTGCCTACACTGCAGGGACGATTGTTTATGTGCTGGAAAGGACACCTTCCTGCACATAAGCAATCAGTAATGGTGATTTGCTCTTTGCCGCACACATGGAAAGAGCAAAAAAACGAGGAGAAATGAATAATTTCTCCTTTCTAATGCCTGGTATTTCCATGGCATTCGTTTTTGGCACTGCCTCAGCCTTGTAAATCTGGGTAGGCGTCAAAAAGCAACACCTATTGCACTCCCCTTTCATGTAGAGGGCTGCGGCAGAGAGGGGCATATTTACAGCATGGCGTTAAGCCACGCTAAGTAGCTTAGCCCCACCTTGAAAATAGGGAAATGGGGCGTCGCCACCGGAACATGAAAAAAAAAGAGACTTTCCAGTGGTGATAGGGGATTTTAAATATGCCCCTATGTGTCCGATTACAAGCGCAGAGAAAAAAACATCATCCTCTGGTTTGGTAGACAAACTGCTACAACTGGTGTGCAGTGGAGCCCTCACATCCTGGTCCCTGGTGCCATTGCACCTGCTGCACTATTGATATCTACACCCTTGTTGACGACCATCTTATCCACGGTTCATGAAGAACTCAAAGCTCCTCTTATCCCCTGGGTCAAACTAGGAGAAATTAACCTTCTCACTGTCCACAACACATAGTCCTCTAATATGGAGCGAGCTCGTTGTTTGCCGGTTAGGGCTGCCCCAAAATAAATCCCAAGGCAAACGTACATATATACATAACAAACAAAATAGCAAAACTAAAATATTAAAAAAGTAATAATTTAAGCCAGGCATCGTGTAGACATCTTGTCCCTGTGGCAAAGAAAGCAATACATTTGAAAATGAAATACAGAAGGAGACGCAAGGACCATTTTCCAAATAGTGTAGGATTGCTTTCAGAAATTGTACAGGGTTATTAGGAGAATCTGTAGGATCGAAGCTGCTTAAAAGTTAAATTGGTCTGCTGACTGTAACAGCTTCACCAATCTTATTGACTTAAGGGGTTAGTTTGTCCTTTTCATGGTTTTACAACAAGAACCAAATAATCCTAGGGGGGTACTGCTTTTTACACCTAATAGTCCGATATTGTCAGTTGAAAGTCCAAGCAAACTGTGGCCATATCATATTGTTCTATTATGCACAGAAATTGTTCTGCGCTGGAGAGGATGATTTGTAGCTTTTCAATGGACTTAGCTTTTAATTGGCACTCTTCTACCTAAAGGGTCACCAATGTGCAGATTTTTCAGAAAAGTCTTTCTAGAATTATACTGGTTTGCCTGTCATATATTCGCATGAATAACTGGATTCTAACTCCACTAACTCACTGCTATGACATAGCAACAGTGGGTGTCAGAAATTGTTACCCACAGCTGCTACACCATCAAACAATTCAAGTCTGTTCTGGCTGGGGTCTCTCATAGGCTGTCTGAGCAACACTGTCCCAGAGAAGAGCTCCAAGAGAGGTGGGGTTGTGATGGCACAGAGAGCGGTGGGGTCAAAGGTAGAAGACCAAGCCATGTGATGTGTGGCTCCCCTATTACTCCACTGCCCCTGCTTATCAGCTGAATGCAGAGGTAGATGATTTGTGGGGACATAAATAACATGAAATTATAGATAGGTAAAAAGTAAATAACAGAGATGCTTTTCAGATCGCGATTTATAAACTAGGAACGCATCGGCAGAATTTCTGCTGAAGGGTCTTTCTAGCCCCAACATCCACTGAAGGAGGAGGGCTGTCTCTGCTGCCACTGCTATTGCACTATAAAGTGCTTGGATTACTCTTGCAGCTTGAGAAGCATTTGCCACATTTCTGCTACAGGGACTCTTAGTCACAACATCCACTGCCCCTGAAGGAGGAGGGGCTCTCTCCTCTGCCAGTGCTATCACTCTAAAAAGCAATTTATTACTCCACTTACCCGGGATGGATTGACAGCATTTCTGCTGCAGGGACTCATAGTCCCAACTTCCACTGCCCCTGAAAGAGGAGGGGCTGTCTCCTCCGCTACTGCTTTCGCACTATATAGCGCATGGATTACTCATGCTGTGCCGGCCACCAAGGGCGGGCCCATCCTCACCCGTCATCGACCGCAATAGGCTGGGCTGCCCAAGCCCCCTTGGTTTTGTCCTTGACTGCAGCAGGTGCCCCATTTTACTGATTGCATTTTATTTAATTGGCACAGAAACTATTTATTGCTACCTACTGCTTAGCCTGTTTCTAATATGGGAAAAAGAAAGGCTGCTTAAAGTAAACCATTACACCTCTCCCGCTAGAATTACCACCATTGATGGCTGTTTGGCATGTGCTGTAGGGATTGTCCCTAAAGAGAATGAATTAGCGGAGCGTCGTCTCCCCCGGATGGAGGAATTCCCTATACTTCGCTGACTGAGCCTAGGCACTTTACCCATGGGCGACCCCCTGTATGCTCTGTCCAGCCTGGACTCAAGAGTACTTCCCTGCCAAGCAATTCTTTTACCCTGGCAAGAACTTGTACTCAGACAGCATCAGTTCCATTTAGTTCTTCAGTGATAGATCTGGAACAGGTGCCCAGTGGATCATAAAGCTCCAGTCTTGTGAGCAAACATAGGAAGAGGACTTCTGCTACTAAAGGAAAATCTATCCAAATGAACTCTGATATGCAAACTGAGGTCCTACTCCAACAAGGTAAGAGCCATGTGGGGGAACTGGTCAATTTGCTCAAGGCAGAGTTTGATACCGTCCTGAGTGCTAAGTTAGACTCAGTTATATCTAGGCTGGCATCTATTGAATCCATGTAGTCTAGGTTTATGGAAGCTAAAGAAGCTAGGCAAGGAGTGAGCGTTGCCACTGGGCAGGTGAATTTAGTCATGCTTGTGTTGATTCAGGTGCCGGCCGCCCCATTATACCTATCACAACTCAAGCTGGCAGCTGTAGCTCTACCACTGGAACTCTTGCACCTTTAGGAACTCTTGGCCAGCCCATGACTACTAAGGGGACCTCTTGAGGGGATGAAACTCTTCTATCATCGAACAACATATAGTCGTTGGTAACTATGTCCATGATGCCACCATGAAGGGATGGGCCCTCTGTGCTTCACCTACCACCGGGCTCAAGTCCAAATATGATCGTTCTGGCCAATGCCCCATAGCTGCCCTTGGGGTCTATGAAAACAACTACCGATCTGAAAAATAAGGTCACCCATTTGGTAAGTCCTAAGACTAACTTACCCGCTTGTCCTGTTAGTGACATTTTAATGGTGCAAAAAATTGGGTGGGTGGGCTCGCCACCTAAAGGTTTTGCTGGGGATTGTGTTATAGTGAACTTCTGGCAGCCCAGGGTCGTAGATAGACTGGTATCTAAGGCCAATAGGGGGTTGAAAAAATCCAACTTGATTCAGCTTTTTCCCTAGTCTTATTTTTATAGTAACCTGACTCAAGTATCGAGGAGCCTGCTAGCCCAGACCAACGTGGTACAGCACCCAGGGCTTATTGTTTCTAATAATTTTGAACCACCCACCCTCTCTGATGTGGACTAACTTTCTGATTGGGGCCATAGTACCTGCATGTTACCAATCCCCTTGCCCCCTGCCTCCCCACAGAATTAAATAGAGTCACCAGTCATGCCATTGGGTAATGTTCAAGTCCCCACTCCCTTGTCCAGGACTGCACAAGGTTGTGTCTGTGGTACTCCATTTCCTAACATAGCACACAATGGGCATCATCATCTTAGTATGCTTACTTGCAATATAGCAGGGGTTAAGGCTAAGATGGGATCCCAGGCCTGGTTGGAAATGGTCCAGGAATTTGGTATCATCTTGTTGCAGGAGACCTGGGACACGGAGGATGTTTTCTGCAATAATGATTTATGTTTTCCTCAACATACCCCTCAGTCATTCTCGGGGCGGCCTAGTCCAGGCTTATTGGCTCTGGTTTAAGGTTTCCTTCTGCAGCAGTATAACTTGTATCGAAACTGGCAGTAGATTTATCCTGTCTTTCCATTTAAATGAGCACTAAAAGGAGGGCTATTTGTTGTTAATTTTTATATTGATGACTTCACCACCAAGGGTAAAAGAAACTTTAATGCCATCTCCCCCTGTTTTGATTCTATGATTTCTAGCCCTCTTTATTCTGGAGAGTTTCAATTTGTTAATTGTAGAAGATTTGAATGCAAAGATGGGGGGCACATTAGATCTTATTGAGTCCCAAACCTCTGAACTGTTCCGTCAACCTTTTTGCCAGGACAGTGATGCCAGGGGCATTTTACTTTTCTCCATTCTAGTTAGCCTTAATTTGTGTAATGCCTTTGACTTTCTGGAACATTATGTCTTTAAGTTTGTCAACTTTACTGGGAAAAGACGGTGCTCTATTGTTGATTATGTTTTTACATCTAGAGATATCAGAAATATGCACGAGGACAAGTTGGTAGAGGTCTGTAATCTAAAAGACCATAGGGCTTTTTGGAAGCTAGTCCACAATTATTCTCTGGTAGATGCATCCAAGCTAGACTTGGGATACAATATTGCCTGTGAAGACTGGGTTAGCCACTTCCAATAGATTTACGCTCTGAAAGAAAATGCTCAGAGAGGGTTATTTCCAGCTGAACCAAATCTCCCTATGGAAACTTCCTTCTCCTTGGAAGAAGTTATTACATCCATCCAGCACCGCCCAACTAACAAAGCCCCAGGCCCAGATTATGTTTCAAAGGTCCTGTGCAAGACCAACACTGATGTCTTGGCGCCCTTGCTCACGAATCTCTTTAACTCCACCAGTGAGGGTGGGTTCCAAGAGTTTTGGATGTCCGCTATTATAGTACAAGTTTTTTAAAAAGGGAACAGTCAGGATCCGGCTTGCTATCACCACATTTTCCTTTTAGACTCCTCTATTAAGATTGTGGGCTCCATTCTACTTAAATGGCTGGAACTCTGGATTAGTAAGAATAATTCTCTGTTGGAGGTCCAGCTTGGATTCCGTCCTGACTTGAGGACTATTGAACAATGTATCAATCTCCATCTCATAATTAGCAAGTACAAACTGCTTAAGAGATGTGCCATTCACCTCGCATTCATGGATTAGTCTAGCGCATTTGATCGCGTTAAAATATCCAAGTTGTGGGATCTTATGGGCAATATGGTTGTAGAGAAGAGATTTGTACTTTTCTTGAGAGAGCTGCACTTGAACCTCCAGGCCAGGGCGATAAACTGGAAAAACTGGGAATATTCTGATTCTCTAAGCCTGCAGTGGGGGTCCTGCAGGGGTGTGTGCTGGCACCAATTCTCTACCTACTGGTAAGGTGCATGAGGAGCTTGAAAATTAACAAAGAGAGGGAGTAAAGAGGATTATCAGTAGAACCTTGCTCCTGTCAAGCTTTTTATAAACAATGTGGTTTTACCCAATAGTGATATAGAAATTTATTTTTATATATTTTGTTGCTTTTTAAATAGTGAATAATAAAGCAGTGCCTCATGAGATGTCATGTAAGGCACTAAGTGTTTTTAAAATACCCCTCACACACTATGAATTCCATGGTGTCATGCTTCATCATAGGGGTCTTCCCGTCCCTCCACGGGACGGGGCGTGCTACGACCAATAAGTATATGGGAGCACTGTTGTTAGGTGAAGGAATTAACTATGTGTAGACTATGTGTTAAGTAATAGTGAGTGTGGTAGGGTTAGTAAGTGAATACAAAAATTAAAAATCCTCTGGCTAGTGGAAAAAACAAACTTTATTCCATTCCCTAGCTGAGAATGTTAAAAATGGGGTTACGTAGGGGGTGTATATCAATTAAATACTCCCTACTGGGTCAACATGTTTTGTAAGCAGTCCCCACTGCTTTACTCATCAGGACCTAAATATGTCCTTACTACACTCGAAATTTAATTGAATTGTATGCCTATTTGCTTGAATTCGAGACCTCCAAAAATAGTGGAAGGCCATTAAAGGTACATTGACCTTTATAAGTTAGAAATAGCGCTTCTTTGGTATTTCTTTTGGAATGATTATTCGACTTCTTAAGCTCGCATCGGGGAAGGGTCCCTTATACCAATCAATTTTGGAAGGTTTCTCCTCACCTCAGCCTACCGCCGTGCTGCTCTGTGACAGGGCAGCACAGCATTGGAGGTCTCGAATTCAAGCAAATAGGCATACAATTCAATTAAATTTTGAGTGTAGTAGGGACATATTTAGGTCCTGATGAGTAAAGCAGTGGGGACTGCTTACGAAACATGTTGACTCAGTATGGAGTATTTAATTGATATACACCCCCTACGTAACCCCATTTTTAACATTCTCAGCTAGGGAATTGAATAAAGTTTGTTTTTTCCACTAGCCAGAGGATTTTTAATTTTTGTATTCACTCACTAACCCTACCACACTCACTATTACTTAACACATAGTCTACACATAGTTAATTCCTTCACCTAACAACAGTGCTCCCATATACTTATTGGTCGTAGCACGCCCCGCCCCGTAGAGGGACGGGAAGACCCCTATGATGAAGCATGACACCATGGAATTCATAGTGTGTGAGGGGTATTTTAAAAACACTTAGTGCCTTTCATGACATCGCATGAGGAGCTTGGCCTAGTCTATGTTTAAGATTGTATCAACATAGCCCCTCTGTTACTTTGGTTTCTATCTGGTGCAATGTACAGGCCTCCCTTAGCTGAGCCATAATTGAGGACTGTTTGGAGAGCGTTGGGAGAGTCTCACTGCCCTGGATAAAATATTTACAAACTAGCTTCACTAGCCTTGGTAGACCCAGTCTCGTTAATGATCTTACATCCATTACGAAGGAGGATAAGATGTGGGTAAAGGAAAATGTCTTGTTGGAGCGGTCCAGGGCAAGGGAGCTGGCATTATCTAACTCACACTGCTATAGACAATATAATTAAAATGTGTCCTGGGACAGAATCCTATCTGAAGTGGGTCAAAAGCTTCTGGGAGTGGTCACTCCTTACTAGATTTCTTTGTGGCACTGTCAGGTAGGATGTTTCTTTATGAAGTTGTGTAGCACAACTGGTGCATTCTGAGTATTCTCACCTTCCTCCCAAATGAGTTATTTCACCTCACAAAGAGTGAGCAAAATGTAAAATAATGTGTTACCTTATAATTTTTTGTCATGATCATGTTATTGAAATTATTTTGTATCATTATGAGTAGCTAACTCAACAATGATTCAGTTTTGATATAAGTAACAAATAGCGCTGTGTTTGTTTGTATATATGTATATGTGTACAGATTTTAAATGGTGTGTGTATATATGTTTCTTTTTAGCCCTGAAGAAGTCTCTCCTGAGACGAAACACGTTGGCTAAATGAATTTTTGAATTCGATTTTAATAACTACACATATTTATCAATAAAGACATTTTTTTGAGATTATAAGAAAAATCTGGACCTTGCATTTTCTTCAAATCATCGTGAACACCTGATGTTTTATGAACTTTAAATAAGATTTATAATTGATGTGTGCTGATTCCATTCCTTTTTGTGATTGTTTTTGGGGATCACCCCAATAGGAAGTGGAGAGGGGTGCACTTCTTGGCTTTCTAGCACCATCACTATACTGTTGAGTCACTTTAATTGACAGGTGCGGGAATATTGCCTCAACCCTCTGTTTGTTTTGTTCTCTTTTTAATTTGTATATAGCTCTTCTGGCATCCCTTTTTGAATTGTTCGGCGTACAAACAGTCTCTTATGCTGGCGATGCTCAACTGCTTCTCACACTTGATAAAAAAGCCCCCAACGCTTTGTGCAACTTTAAGGCTTGCATGCATGGAGGTAGTGTTGCATTGGATGCATATTAGTGACCTCCAATGCAATGTTAAAAAGATGATGAAAATCTTGCTTTTTGGGATCCCTTCACCTGGTTGGGACTACAACATCTGGCCCAATGGGGCTCCACCTCCGCCGGTCCCTGTCATGGTGGCTTGCAACCTAGGATTGAAGTTTGATAGTTCAGCTACCTTTGCCCCTAGGCTGCGAGTGTTGTTGGTGTCTGCTGTAGACTTCTAATGAGCCTAAAGAAGTTTCTATATCTCCTTCCTACCGAGCAGCAGAAAACTGTAATCCTGGATTATGCCAATTCCCTGTATTTCGGTCTAACAGCCTATTTCTTGAGAAGATTGCAGCTGGGGCAGAATGCTACTGGGTGTCTTCTAAAGCTGCTCAGAAGGGCTCATATCCATCCGGTTTTGTGAGAGCTTCATTGGCTTCCCATCAAAGAGTGGATGAGGTTTAAACGATTTATTATGACACATAAAGCTTTTTACCACTCTGGCCCACACTATATATCTTAAAGGACCATTTCCTATCTTCCACCCAGAACCCTTCAGTCTTCTGATTCTCTTTTGGTGGTAAATCCCAAGTTTTGAAGGAAAAGATGTGGTGGTAGCTCTTACTCTTTTCTTGCCGCTAAAGATTAGAATGCCCTCCCATAGCAGTTGCTCTCTGCTGAAGATATCTTTTTTTAATGATTGCCCAAAACCGTTTTTTTCAGTATTGCATTTTACATTCCGCAATTTAAAGGATTTGTGCCTACTATAGCGCTTGGACACTATATGAGTAGCTGTTGCGCTTTATAGCCCCCCCAAATTTAATTGTAATTTCTGATCAAGAAGGAGTCGAACTGTCATGTTTGGTACGTATGGACTTTTAATCATAAATCCTCTTCAAAGGTAAAGTTGGATTTATGATTAAAACTTTAAAAATGCCTCTTTTAAAAAGCTTGGATGGAATCCTTGAATTAATCTCAGCAACTGGTACTTGGTTCCAGTGACACAGAGTCCTTGGGACCCACATATGAGCATAACCATCCCACTTAGGGCGACACAATTAGTATACAGAACAGTGATGGATGGATTGCTTAAATTAATCTCAGCCACTGGTAATCACTCAGGCTGCATCCCAATCGATTGTTATTCTGCACATCATGCCAGCTCAGTTTGGATCTAGCTATATGCTAATTAGTCTTGATGCTGCTCCAATAGGAACAGTCCAGTCTGAACTGCCAAGCCAGGTAATTCCTGAACAGATACCCAAGCAACCTGAGGAAATATGAATTTTGTGATCAGTTATGTCCCCTATCGTAGACCCCAACGGCTCCATGTACATGCTATAAGTACATGTATGTTCCCTCCTGCTCCAGCTTTGAAGACGCAAATATATGTGCGTCCACCGTCAACATGTCCTCTTTCAGATCCGCCATGAATGGGTCAGATATTCCTTTCCTAAGTATGAAAGGCCACCGACTTTATGTGGTTCACTTTCCACATTTTACAGATTCAGGCGAGTAGGCCCGAATTCTGTCATCAAGCCTTTTCCTGCCTTCTGCCTCTGAAAGCTCCAGTCTGAGCCTGCATCTGTGACCATGAACTTTGTCCTACTCCCTGCGCGGCTAACGGTGCCTGATCCAGCCCGTCGCCTGCCAAAAACTGTATTTCACCTTCAAGATTATCTCCTCCGCCCCTCATCCTGTTAAACATTCCTCCAGCTACCGTGCAAAGGGCCAGGCCTTGCTGTCCTCATGCAAGTAATTCATAGCCCTGTTACCATGGAATATTCCTACCCCCTCGCATCTAGTGTAGACACTTAGACGCTTGTACACGCACTAACAGTCAGTATAGTCAGTATAGAATAAGATTCTATCCTAAGAGACCTCTCTTTTTGGATAACACAGTTCTTTAAACATAGGATATTAGATATGATTTGGGATTAGGTTGACCTGACCCTCCAGACTTTTGTCTCCGCATATGGAGCAAAATGCCAAGTTCCCTTTACCCCTAGTTGCACGTCAATCACACGTCATGCGGCTGCGCGCGCATCTCTGCCAAATATTTCTGCTGACATTGCAGGATTCTCTTATGGATCCACCCACTTGTGACATCATGTATAATGACGTTTTCTAGTTACGCCTATTCTAGTTACGCATGCATATTTTATTTTGTCTTATCAGTTGTTACGCCTACTGCATCTGTTTCACTGTAATGCCTTTTCTATAAAAATGATTACCTGTCAATAATGTATTGCCCTTCCTTCCTGAACTTTCGTGGTGATGGAATAGAATGCCTACAATTCGAATTGTATTCCTTTGTATAGGAATAAAGCCTTTTAAAACCTCTAATACCACGGATTCTGCCTCTTATATTTACTGAGTTATTCTTAATAGACTTTACCGCATAAAAAATAGTACCGGTAATGAAATATTTACCACATAAATTGGCGCCCGAACAGGGACACTTTCTCATCTCACGCGCCGGCGGTGCGTTGCAGGCCCGGTCTCCTGCCACAGCTGGACGGACAACAACGCGTACCCGCAGGATTTCCTGTATCTCCCTCCGGCCAAGCGGGGGTGACTGAGGCTGCGATCAACACCCAGACGAGGCGGTGAGAAGTGCGAAGTATCCCGACCAGAGCCTAGCTGAGAGAGCAAGATCCGAGGTATACAGAGACCCGCCAGGTTCCGAAGTTCCACGTCGAGTCGAGTCCAGTCCGGTCCAGTCCAGTTTCAGTTCCGTTCCGAGGCCTTCCGTTCCGAGCTACCCGGTGAGTACCATTACCGGGGAGGCATTTAACGTGCACATAGTCTGTGCCGGTCAAGACGGGTTTGGGTACACAAATCCGGTCTGCACTGTTCTAGCAGTGTATCTGTACTGTTTAGCAGTATATATAGTATGTCTTGCATATAAATAAGTACTATCTAGTGTCAGTATTATGTCAGTAACTAGTTTTCTATTAGTTATCATTGTTCGTAAAACTGTTAAGTGTTAAATGTTTTAAAATAAGTTCTATATACTGTGGTGTGAATGACTGTTCATTATTGTGTTTTCTTGTATAAAGTGTGTTCTAGTAATAAGGTCTAAAAATGCCGCTCTTTTCGAAACTAAGACAGATCAAAACTAGAAAAGGTGTACTCGAAGAAGCTGTTCCCATCCCACCTAGGGACACTCCAGGGTACTTTATGTATCATAAACATGGCCTAGATGCCGTATTATTTCTTGACCTATGGGTGGACTACACCAAAGAATTACCAGAGAGTCAGAGATGGCCCGCAGCGGGGACCTGGGATGCAGATTGCATCATGAGAGTAGAAGAAGAATTATGGAAAAAGAAAGCCAGACAGTCACAGAAAGATGCCATTGAATTATGGCGTAAAGAATCGTATAGACGTACAGAAAAAGCACTCAGACAGGAAGATAAGGGTAAGGAGAATTCAAATAAAGTCCGAGAAAATCTATTAATTGAGGAAGGTACCCGAGTAAAATCAGAACAAGTAGACAGACAAAGAAACGCCCTTATGAATGGTATGTATCCACTTCTGGCCGAAGGGTTACCTAAGGCTACTCCGGAAATACCAAAAGACTTGCCACCTCCATTGTTTCCGATAAAAGCACATCCCAAGGGGCATCCCAGAACCGCAGAAGATGTTTTCCTTTCCTCTTATTTAGATGACGCAGCTCCCGAGTATGCTAATACCGCACCACAAAGACCGCTTGCCGATGATGCTCATCGCCAAGATCCTCCGTCTGTACCTCCGCAACAACAAGCTCCGACACACATTCCGACAAGCACATCTGTTTCTACCGCTTTTCCCGCAACGACGGTTGCTGTCTCACCTTCAACAAATCCTTTCACGTCCAGCACCCCAGACGGTGCTACAGGAGGTACGACAGACATTTTTTCTACGCCACCCAGAGGAAATAAATTTTCCCTTAGAGAATTAGCACACCAACGTACGCCCAAACTAGCAACTCCCGACATGCTTAAGGAACTTCTAGTAGATTGTAGATATGATCCTGTGCCCGGTAAACGGGACGAAATGCTGCTGTCATCATTACGTATTCGACGAGCTGCAATATATTTAACAAAGCTACCAGGAATGACTACACATTTAGAAAATATATATCACTTTGTCCAGTCAGGGCGAGGTCCTGAAAGTATTAGCAGAGCCATGGAGTACCAGAAAGCGGAGGTACAGGGACAACTGTTACGTTTCCTCATAAACTGTGTAATCAGAAATCAAGACCGGCCTGGGGTAAATCCGGAAGAAATGCAAAAACTTGTCACTTGGGGCCAGAATATATCAGAAGGGAGACATGATAAACAGTTATGTATAGTAGCTATGTACCGAAAGATCCGCAAAGAAGTAGAACGAATACACGAAGAAAGATTAGAGGTAGACGCCACTGACCTAAACAGAGAGGAGGGGGAAGAATCAGAAATGCCAACAGGACAGTTGGACACGGTGGCTTATGTAGGTAGAGGAAGATCTTGTAATAATACTAGATGCTTTAATGATCCGATACGTCCGATACGTCCAGAAAATAACAGAAATTTCCAAACCCCTATAATAAATATAAGGTCTCCCGAACATTTGTTCCAAGCCGCTGACAACTTACTTCGAGAACGAAGGGGACATCATATACTTGATTCATTGGATGAACAAGAATTAGCTAGATCAGCAGTACTATGGGCTGATAGTCCCGGAAAATACAGTGATGACGCACTAGCACACACGTTTTTTAACCTTACCCCAGACGAACAGCGTTTAGCTGGTATATACATGATCCAACATCTCCTTATATTATATAAAAGCCAACACTCCGATCCTGGTCCTCTACCTGATATATTGACTGAATTACTCACGAATAAATGGAGAGGTTCAGGTACTGATTTAATTAGAGACATATTAGAATTCAGAAACCAGTACATTCTTTTTGTATGCCCAGAACATGTCTCACTGCCCATCAAGGAAAGAACGACGTATTATATGGATAGACAGAATCCCTTACGCGAGGTGCACCCAATAAAAGGTGATGACAATGAGTTTAAACGTGTGTTTGTATACACACCCATATCTAAAATGGAATTATTAGAAATGAAGAAAGTGGTACCCAGTCATGACAAAGACCCAGCGGGTTTCCACCGTGAAATTAAAGACATGTTGCTCATGGGAGAGTATACCTATCCCGACATTATGAAAATATTAAAGGTATTAATGCCTGCTGGCATTTACGAAAAACTCAAAGAAAAAGATTGGGAGGTGGGAGACCAAAAGACAGCATTAGAAACCGAAGAAAGAGCCCGAGGTCCAGGTTCAGGGCTTGGGAACAAGACTAAAATACTACCAGGTTTACTAGTACAGGTACTGCCACGTTTATTAAGTACGCAAAAGGAAGACTGGGGTGCAATCTCAGCCTGTAAACAAAAGCAAGATGAAGACACTAGTGATTTCTATGCCCGATTCGAAAAATGTTTCGGTATAAATAGTGGCATAAAGGCCAGTAGCGAGTCATATCCACATCTGTTTGTGACAAAATTAGTTGAAAATTCCCTGCCCCAAGTTAGGAATAGAGTATTAAAATTCGAGAGTACCTGGCAAGGAAATACCCCATCACAGATGCTACAGATGTTACAATATCATCACAATAGAATTAGAGAAGAACAAGAACACGAACAAAGACGTATGAAAGATACAAAAATGAAAATGCTTGTTGCACAGTCAGTTCCAGCCGATAATCATCAAAAGGGTGATTCCGCCGGTCCTGCGAAAGGGACATGCAACTATTGTAAACAACCAGGTCATTATATACACGATTGTACAGTCTTGAAACATAATATAGCCACAGGTAGAACGCATGAGAGACCACGTCCACCTAGACAGGATCAGAATCAACAACAAATCCCTCAGAATGCACAACCTAGGTTAGCTCCTCAACAATTAGCTCCGCAACAGGCAGCTCCACAACAGATCGTAGTACCACCACAAGCGCAGCCTATTGCTGCAACACAAGCAACGACACAACAAATGTATCAGTATGCACAAACAGATTATCCCGATTATCAGCGATACTCATGAGATAGCCTAGAGAGGGAAGTTGGCTTACCCCTTATTGAGGTTCCTGTAGACCAAGAGGGACCTTATGTACATAGTGAACTATTAGGGGAAGACAGAAAGTTTTTACTTGATACAGGGGCAAGCAGAACAACTATAAGACGCAGTGAAGTTCCAGGGGCACCCCTCTCAGGCTCACAAAATATTTCCCTTGGATTCTCAGGAAAACCTATAATAAATGACGTAACACAACCTCTTCCACTTACAGTCGGTCCATTGACACGTACTACAGATTTATTGCTTACTAAATCATGTCCAGAAAACTTGTTAGGTATAAAAACATTGAAAGCTCTAGGAGCCATAATATGTTGTTCTCCGGAAGGAGTACGACTATTTTTACGTGACTTTAAAGGTCACTACGTATCCAGAGACATGGATCACCGATTGCAGAATTTACCTACACATTTATGGGCACAAGGCCCCACTGATGTTGGTTGCATGAACATTACTCCATATCGAGTTACACTGAAAACAGGAATAGTCAACATATACACAGATTCACGTTATGCATTCGGAGTCGTTCATGACTTCGGCGTGCTGTGGCGAGAGAGAGGTTATTTAACTTCTCACGGTGCCCACATCCAACACGGACCCCTCATTCAAGCCCTATTATACGCGATTCATCTACCTACTGCAATATCGATTATGAAATGCAAAGCCCATACAAAAGTTACCGATATTATTTCTCAAGGTAATGACCTAGCTGACAGAACAGCTAAACAGACTGCTCAGAATCAGACTCACACAACTGACATGACAAAGACAATAGTCCTGACACCAACACATTGCATGACAGTTAAGGATCCCGCCCTTGATGTAATTGACATACAGACACATGCTACACCAGAAGAAATAAAGAAATGGACTGAATTAGGAGGGATCCAAACAGATCAAGGATGGATGACGAAGGAAAAATCTATATGGTTCCTTCCCGACTCAATGGTCCAAGTCATCATCAACACAATACATAGTCCAGCGCACCTAGGAGAAAAAGCTATGCTAGATAGCATTCAACACATTTGGTTCAACAAACACTTGCGAGCCGCAGCTAAACAAAAGGTTCGTACCTGTATGATATGTTGTCAGTTTAATCCAGGTAAAAGCATCCCCGTAGAGCAGGGTGGATTCCAAACTCCCGATCATGCCTTTGAAGTCCTCCAGATGGATTATATCCAGATGGAACGATGTCGAGGATTCAAATATGTTCTCGTAGTTGTCTGTGCTCTTTCCCGTTGGACAGAAGCATACCCGGTTTCAGATTACACTGCCCCGACTACTGCCAAACAGTTAGTTCGAGAATTCTTCCCACGGTACGGTTTACCACGTGTTGTCTACTCAGATAACGGCCAGCCGTTCTCATCCGAACTAATGAAACACGTTTCCCTTCTATTAGGCTACCAATGGAAATTCCACTGTGTCCGACATCCCGAGGCGGCAGGTCTCGTGGAACGTCATAATCAAACTCTGAAAATTAGATTGTCCAAAATATGTAGGGAAAAAGGAGTCGATTGGATAGTAGCCTTACCAGTTGCGCTCTTTTACATGAGAATGGTAGCACATTCTCGAACAGGGCTATCCCCATACGAGGTGATCTTCGGTAGACCACCAAATATGTGGGGGACGCCTATACCTCGCAAAATCACTGATATTGACTGTAATATGCTGACAGATTACCTGGCTTCCTTGATGTCTGCACTACAATCTTGTCGTTCACAGGTATCCGCAGCTTTTCCCGACAATACTGAGGTGAAGCCCCATGACGTGGTTCCTGGGGACCTGGTGCTGGTCAGGAATTTTGACCGAAAGACCCAACTGGATCCTAGGTGGAAGTCACCGAAGTTGGTTCTACTCACCACAAGGACAGCCGTGAAAATCGAGGGAAGGAAAGGGTGGTTGCACTCGAGTCATATCAAGAAATTTTATGGACTACCATCCAGTGTAGATACTCAACCCTGTATTCCCTCACAGACAGACTCAAAGCTCCCCTTGGTTGAGCAGTCGAACTCAGAACTTTACAAACTAAAATTGAGGTCTAGTAAGTCAGACAATTTGATTGTTTAAGTCCTCTCCAAGGTGAATCGGTTGAATTTGTCTCTGACATGTATCCTCTAGACCGGAATAGAGAAAGAAATCATCAGATGCAGCTCAAGAAGCATGCGTATTGTAAATCATTTCGTAGTCACTGCACAGTAACATTATTAATTTTGTTTTTTCTAAGTCTTCTGATCATCATTGTCAGCATCCTATTGCACATGTATTACCCTATTCCTAAGCGTGCTTATAATATAACTGCAGAACATTCTTTTAGTGAATTACCCCCGCATGAGTTGTCCTATAGATTTGCGCTGCGCAATAACACTTTCATTAGTATGCTACATCATTCCCATCAAACCAGCAATGCCACAAATTGTTGGATATGTGGCCGACTCCCTCCCTATCAGAACTATAAGGGAGTTTTGCCCCTCTTTCCCTATCCGTTCACACACAATGGCTCCTGTGGAGCATGGTTTAGTTTGATTAATTCCCTAGATTCAAATTCCGCAGTTTATCAAGACAACTGGGTATGGGGAAACCTGAACTTAGTTTTGCTTAAAGTCTGCTACCCTAACAAGGAGGGACTTCCCAAAAGAACAGGAACTGATCTAGAAAATGAAGTATATGGATTAGGTAATTTTACACTTAACCTCATGATCCTGAACGTTGAATCTGAAGCTACACCAATCTTGCCCGCCATGTCAGTATTCCCAGTAAAAGGGGAATTATGTATAAAAAAGAATGGCTCCATACACATGGGCCATAGTAAATGCACCACTGTAATAAAATTCAGTGATCAAGGCAAGTCTACATTCAGAGCTTCTCGCCATTCCTACTTTATATGTGGCCAGACCGCATATATACGACTACCTTTGGATTGGGATGGTACCTGTTACATAGCATTCCTTCTACCACCTGTTTTCCTAGCCCCTCCTGATTATTACAGAAATACCCATTTAGTACACAATAGACAGCAGAGAGATCTCCCAATTGTCGATTACACTGAAACAGCATGGGAAAAATACACAGATTTCAATAAAGGTTTCTTTCCCTATATAGGTACAGTTACTAATAGTAAGCTAATACGTAGATTAACCAGAACCCTTGAAGCAGTAGTGAACGAAACTATTTCCGCCTTAGGCAATTTAACAGAAGAGCAGTCTGCTATGCGGATTGTTGTGCTTCAAATCGTCTTGTCCTTGACGTCATCCTGGCCGATAGGGGCGGAGCTTGTAGGGTCATCGGATCAAGTTGCTGCATTTTCATACCAGAAAATTCGCCGTCAGTATATAAAGCCATAACCCGCCTTCATAAGATTGTAAGCCAGATACACCAGAGTCCAGGCACCTGGACTTGGTCCGGTTGGTTCTGGGGCGTGTTGTCAGCCTGGGGATGGAGAATCCTATCCTTCCTAGGTATTGGCTTACTCATACTATTCAGTTGCTGCTTATGTCTACAATGTGGGCCAGCGATTTGTGGTCTGTGTGCCACCTCGTGTATCCCACATCCAAGTTTTCGCTCAAGATCCCGGAAGAAGAAAGAAGAACAAATGATGCTATATGAACAGATCGATGGATTGATGAAGATCGATATCTCCTGAGGGTCCGTAGGGGACAAGGAGGGAATGAGGAAATATGAATTTTGTGATCAGTTATGTCCCCTATCGTAGACCCCAACGGCTCCATGTACATGCTATAAGTACATGTATGTTCCCTCCTGCTCCAGCTTTGAAGACGCAAATATATGTGCGTCCACCGTCAACATGTCCTCTTTCAGATCCGCCATGAATGGGTCAGATATTCCTTTCCTAAGTATGAAAGGCCACCGACTTTATGTGGTTCACTTTCCACATTTTACAGATTCAGGCGAGTAGGCCCGAATTCTGTCATCAAGCCTTTTCCTGCCTTCTGCCTCTGAAAGCTCCAGTCTGAGCCTGCATCTGTGACCATGAACTTTGTCCTACTCCCTGCGCGGCTACCGGTGCCTGATCCAGCCCGTCGCCTGCCAAAAACTGTATTTCACCTTCAAGATTATCTCCTCCGCCCCTCATCCTGTTAAACATTCCTCCAGCTACCGTGCAAAGGGCCAGGCCTTGCTGTCCTCATGCAAGTAATTCATAGCCCTGTTACCATGGAATATTCCTACCCCCTCGCATCTAGTGTAGACACTTAGACGCTTGTACACGCACTAACAGTCAGTATAGTCAGTATAGAATAAGATTCTATCCTAAGAGACCTCTCTTTTTGGATAACACAGTTCTTTAAACATAGGATATTAGATATGATTTGGGATTAGGTTGACCTGACCCTCCAGACTTTTGTCTCCGCATATGGAGCAAAATGCCAAGTTCCCTTTACCCCTAGTTTCACGTCAATCACACGTCATGCGGCTGCGCGCGCATCTCTGCCAAATATTTCTGCTGACATTGCAGGATTCTCTTATGGATCCACCCACTTGTGACATCATGTATAATGACGTTTTCTAGTTACGCCTATTCTAGTTACGCATGCATATTTTATTTTGTCTTATCAGTTGTTACGCCTACTGCATCTGTTTCACTGTAATGCCTTTTCTATAAAAATGATTACCTGTCAATAATGTATTGCCCTTCCTTCCTGAACTTTCGTGGTGATGGAATAGAATGCCTACAATTCGAATTGTATTCCTTTGTATAGGAATAAAGCCTTTTAAAACCTCTAATACCACGGATTCTGCCTCTTATATTTACTGAGTTATTCTTAATAGACCTTACCGCATAAAAAATAGTACCGGTAATGAAATATTTACCACAAACCCAGGACCTGTTTCGCACAATTTATGGACTCATCAGCCGGGTACAGCTTGGTTTTATCACACAGTGTGCATGGGACTCACGTCTAGGTATACCTGTCCCACTTAGGGTGACCAAATTAGTATAAAACCAGTGATGGATGGAATGCATGAATTAATCTCAGCCACTGGTAATCAATCAAGGCTGCATCCTAATACATCATTATTCTGCACACCGTGCCACCTCAGTTTAGACCCAGCTATCTGCATTTCAGTCTTAACCTTGCTCGATGGATTTAGGGCCAGATCTCCATACTGGTGCTGAATCTTTGGCGAGGTTCAGAATTCCATCCATCATCTTTTAGTGTTGCTATAGTCACACCAAGTGGGATGAGTAAGGCCGGACATGGGTCCCATGCTCACTATGCCATTGGATTAAGGTTAGTCTGGATGATGAGGGGTGATACCCCAAACCTGGACCCAGGCTGCTTGTTTCCAGTCCAGGGAGGACCTGGCCTGGCAGTTTGGGCTGGACTGTTCCCATGGGCACTGATTTCATATGGCTAGGCCCAAACTGGAATGGCATGGTGAGCATAATAAAGATGGATTAAGGACCAGATCTCTGTACGGGAGGGGTGAATGTTCGACAATGTTCTGCATTACATCCATCATCTTTTTATGCTGCTATAGTCACCTCAACTCGGAAAGGTATGCCCAGGCATGGGTCCCATGCTCACTATGCTATTGAATTCATGTTTGCCTAGCTGATAAGGGGTGATACCCCATAGCCGTTCCCAGAATGCTTTTTCTGGTCTAGGGAGTATGTGTCATGTCAGTTCAGACTGGACTATTTCCATGGGGAGCAGGGTCAACACTGATTTGATTATGGGTGGGACTATTCTGCAATGGCATGGTGAGAAAAAAAACAATGGATTCAGGCCTGGATCTCTGTAGTGATGGTGATTGTTTGACAATGTTCAGCATTCCATATATCATCATTTTGTATTGCTATAATCACCCCAAGAGGAAAGGGTATGCCAAGAAGTGGGTCCCATGCTAAATATGCCATTGGATTCGGGTTAACCTGGCTGATGAGGGGTGATACCCTGAAACAGGTACCAGGATGCTTGTTTCTGGTCCAGGTTGGACCTGGCCTGGCAGTTCGGCTGGACTGTTCCCATGAAAAGCAGAGTGAACACTGAATTGCATACGGCTGAGTCCAAACTGGGGTGGCATAGTGAGTGAAAGAGCAATGGATTAAACCCAGATCTCTTGACTGGGGGTGAGTGGTTGAAATGTTTCAGCAGTCCGTACATCATCTTGTTGTGTTTGCTATGTTCGCTCTAAGTGACCATGGGTATGCCCAGGTGTGGCACCTTTACTCACTGTGCCACTGGATTCAAGCAAGCATAGCTGATGAGGGTTGATACCCTAAAATCGGTACAAGGATGCTTGTTTTGAGTCCAGGAAGTACCTGGCTTGGCAGCTTGGGCTGAACTGTTCCTGGAGGGAGCAGGGTCAACACTGATTTGCATATTGTTGGGTCCAAACTGGAATGGCATGGTGAGCAAATAAGCGATGGATTTAGGCCCAGATCTCCATACTGGGGTTGACTGTTTCACAATGTTCAGTATTACGTCCATCATCTTTTTGTGTTGCAATAGTCACCCCAAGTGGGAAGGGTATACCCAGGCGTGGGTCCTGTGCTCACTAAGCTATTGGATTCAGGATAGCCTGGCTCATGAGGGGTGATACCACAAAACCCGTCCCAGGATGTTTTGTTTGCAGTCCAGGGAGAACCTGGTCTGGCAGTTTGGGCTGGGCTGTTCCCATGGGGATCAGGGTGAAGACTGATTTTCATATGGCTGGGTCCAAACTGGAATGGGAAAGTGAGCAAACAAAAGATGGGTTTGGAGCCAGATCTCTGTACAAAGAGTAAATGTTGACAATGTTCTCAATTGCATCCATCATCTTTTTGTGTTGCTATAGTCACCCCAAGTAGGAAGGGTATACCCAGACATGGGTCTCGTGTTCACTATGCCTTTGCATTAAGGGTTGCCTGGATGACGAGGGGTGATACCCCGATATCTGTCACAGGTAACTGTTTCTGGTCCAGGGAGGACCTGGCCTGGGAGTTCAGGCTGGATTCCCATGGGGGTCAGGGTAAAGACTGGTTTTCATATGGCTGGGTCCAAACTGGAATGGGAAAGTGAGCACAAAAAGATGGGGTTAGAGCCAGATCTCTGTACAGGGGGTAACTGACAATGTTCCGCATTACATCCATCATCTTTTTGTGATACTTTAGTCACCCCAAGTAGGAAGGGTATGCCCAGACATAGATCTCGTGCTCACTGTTATTGTATTCAGATTTTACTGGATGATAAGGGGTGATACCTTGATATCTGTCCCAGGTATCTTTTTTCCGGTCAGGGGAGGACCTGGACTGGGAGTTCGGGCTGGACTGTTCCTATGGGGATCAGGGTCAAGATGGATTTTCACATGGCAGGTTCCAAACTGGAATGGCAAAGTGAGAAATAAACAACAGATTTTGGCTCAGATATTTGAACTGGGCTGCATGATTGACAATGTTCAACATTCCATCCATCATCTTTTTGTGTTGCCATAGTCACCCCGAGTGGGAAGGGTATGCCGAGACGTGGGTCTCGTGCTCACTGTGTCTTTGGATTCAGGTTTGATCGGCTGATGTGGGATGATACTGTGATGCTTGTACCAGGAAGTGGTTTCCAGTCCAGGGAGGACCTGGCCTTGCAGTTCGGACAGGGCTGTACCCATGGGCAGCAAGGTCAAGACTTATTTGCATATGGCTAGGTCCAAACTGGAATCGCATAGTGAGCAAAAATAACAATGGATTAAGGCACAGATCACTGAACTGGGGTTGAATGTTCGACAATGTTCAGCTTTACATCCATCATCTTCTTGTGTCACTTTAATCACGCCAAGTGGTAAGGTTGTGAAGACGTATGTCAAGTTCTACATATGGCTTTGGATTTGGGTTAGCCTGGCTGATGAGGGGTGATACCTTGAAACAAGTCCCAGTGGCTTGTTCCCAGTCCATGGGGGATCTGGCCTGGCAGTTCGGTCTGGACTGTTCTCATGAGGACCAGGGTTAAGACTGATTTGCATATGGCCGGGTCCAAGCTGAGGTGGCATAGTGAGCAAAAGAATGATGGATTAAACCCAGATCTCCTGACTGGTTGAAAAGCTTCCGCACTCCGTCCATCATACTGTTGTGTTTGCTACGTTTGCCCTAAGTGACCAAGGGTATGCCCAGGCATGGATCCCTTGATTGCTGTTCCACTGGATTCAAGCTAGCCTGGCTGAAGAGGGGTGATACCCAGAAAACGGTCCCAGAGTGCTTTTTCTGGTCCTGGGAGGACCTGGCCTGGCAGTTTAGACTGGACTATTCCCATGGGGAGCAGGTTCAACTCTGATTTGATTATGGCTGGGTCCAAACTTGAATTGCATGGTGATTAAAAAAACGATGGATTTAGGCCAAGATCTCTGTACTGGGGGTGAATGTTTGACAATTTTCAGCCTTCCGTCCATCATCTATTTCTGTTGCTTTAGTCACGCCAAGTGAGAAGGGTATGCCTAGACGTCATCCTGTACTCACTATGCCATTGGATTCACGTTAGTCTGCTTGTTTCTGGACCAGAGAGGACCTGTGCTGGCAGTTTGGGTTGGACTGTTGTGAGAAGTTGCCCTCTTTCTGCATGGTTACCCCCACTTTTTGCTGACTGCTGATGTGCTTTGACTGAGTGTACCCTGGGCTCCTGCTAAACAGGTACCCAGGGCCTATGTTCTTTTCCTAAAACTGCATTGAAACCCAAACCCAATTGGCATCTTTAGCCAAAGATCAGCCCCTGGTAAATGGTGCCACAGGTACCCAGGGCACTGTGACCAGGGAAGACCTCTAAGGGCTGCACTTATTGTGCCATCCTTAGAGGTCCTGTACCTTTACACTCACACACTCCCTTTGCAGGCTGCATGTCTTGGTGCAGAACAAAGTGAAGAGTCAACATGGCATGGTACCCTATGTAGGCACAGGTAACATTGCAACCTTTCACCTATATTCTTCCCTACATTACATACATAATGGTTCTTAGGGACTGACCTTTTACCTAGATACGACACTGCATTCAGAACGTGGGTTTTCCCTAGTTTGAATCTCATACGTTATGCATGAGGTTTCTTGAAAACATAGCAGGACTACCATTTCCTGTATAATATCTCTGTATAAAGTTAAGGCCAACGTCATCCTTTAGGCTAACACAGTAAAACAGCAAGGTTGGACTCCTGAGGAGACCTATGGGTATATATACATCATATCTCGCTTAGAAGGACTGAGGAGACCGTGACTTCCCAGGTGACACACTGACCAAAGATGTTGAGACTCCTGCATGCAGACGCTCCAGCTTGCAGTGGTCTAACATCCCTCGTGGGGTGTCCAACTCAAGACCAGGATGGGGTCCCATATTCTCCCATTCTCAGGCAATGGGGTTGACTAGATCCTAGAGGGATTCTTGACATAACACCTACACAGATGCTAGGAACATTTAGGTACATCTAGTTAAGGAGGCATCATAGGAGTACGCACTCATTATTATGTATTTTATGTACTTTCTACACTAGAATAACAACTGTTCAATAAATTCTTATTGACAAATGCCCAGGATGTTTATTCTGTGTAAATCTCTGAGACAAACTAAATGAGCATGAGTGACTGAGCGAAAGGTGGTATATTGTTTCCACAATTCTGTGGGATCAGGGTTGTCATGTTCTGAGGTTGCCAAGAACTTTTCTCTCCCCGATAAGAGGAGATTCTAGTGGCACTGTGAGCTAGCTGATACAGACAGGCTAACATATCCGGTGGGGATGCTCAGAACCAGTCTGCCACCAATCCCACAGTTTATGTTATCCAAATGTGCAGATCCTGTATAGGGTATATAGGAACTACACAACAGGCACACATCCCTGTTTGCCATGCCTACAACCCACTGCCCTAGCATAGATCAGTCACCCCTCTAGCTGGGTGCCCTATACCAGTGGTGAGGGTACAGGTGCATGAGCCCTGTACCCCTACAGTATCTTAAGTCCATTCTTAGACATTGTAAGTGCAGTGCTGCCATTAAGAGTATATGGTGCTGGGTGTTTGTCATTACAAGCTCCACAGCACTATAATGGCTACACTGAAAACTGAGAAGTTTGGTATCAAACTTCTCAGCACATTAAACCCACACTGATGCGAGTGTGGGTTTTATTTTTTTTGCAGAGTTTTATATAGCGCAAAATTGACCCGAATCCAATCAGGTATCAGAGCTCTTTACATAGCACCAGTTTCGTTATATGAGGACCCACATTCATTTTTTGTTAGGTACAGGGAGATTAGGTGATTTGCCCAGAATCACAGGATGTTTAGCGTCATTACCGAGACTCAAACCCAGTTCCCCAGGTCCGAGGTCGAGCGCCCTAGCCGTTAGGCCAACTCCTCAAATGCACACCGAGGGCTTCTTAGAGATGCCCCTTGAAAAACTACCTACCACTAGTGTCCAGGCTGAGTGGCTGCTTTCAGCTCTCACCACCAGACATTCTTCTTGACCACTGGGTCAGAGCCTGCTGCTCTCGGGGTCCTGAAACAATGCACATCCTGGGACGAGGTGCCAAGCCTCCTCCCCAAGGATGGGCAGGGTCCACAAAAGGAGGCTGCAAAGGCTTGCCACCTTTGTGAGCTTTCCCAGGCCACTTGCTGCTTTCAGCAACTGGTCCCCACTGGTTCTGACCCCAAATTGGGCGGGAGAACCGGCGGGAAAATCAAGTGAGAAAGAGAGGTGTGCCCACCTCTTCCAACTCCACCCCTCAGGTGGGGGAGGCAAGGTGAAGCACAACTCTTAGTCCCCTCCATATTGCAGATAGGGAGACCCAGTCAACCAGGGTGAGGCTCATGCCCTCCTCCTACGAGAGGGTGGCATATTAGGGGGTATACCCTCCCCAGGGAAAGGGACCCATTGGTTTCAACCTCTTACCTAACTGTAACACCCCTAAATCTAGTGTTTAGAGGCACCCCTTAACCTTGCTTCCTCAGACAAGAAACCAGAAGAAGAAAAGAAGAAGAAGGACAAACAGTCGTGATGAAGCTAATAAGAGGAGGATGCCTACTGATTTGGCCCCAGCTCTACCGGCCTGTCCCCACCTCCAACCTGCTGAAGCTAAACCCCGGTGTTTCCTGCAGCCAGCAGCGTCAAGAACCCTGAGTACCTGCCCTGCCTTCAAAAGAAAATACACCAAATTTGTTCACCGATAGACTCCAGCTCTGGCAGGATCTGCGAGTCTGCACCACTCTGCACCTGACGCCCATGGCCCAAGTTTGAGTGACCAAACACCAAGAGGCAGTCTCCCAGGTGATCCTGACGCAAGAGCGAGTGGCCCTGACCTGCCTGAAGCCTCCAGCCGACTCCTGCAGCCTCAAACTGGAAGGTCCCCCCAACCGACAATCCAAAGAAGATCGGACCCTTAAAGGAACACCTGCAACCGACGCTCTGCAGCCTCGGGTGGCCCAACCGATGGTGCCTGACCAACCCCCAGCATCCCACTTACCTCTCTAAGTGGTGGTCGCACCCAGAACACCTTCGTCCCTGAGCCTGCAGTGTGTTTGCAAACTGTCGACTCCCCATTGATAGCTACAGTGCGCCCGACACCAAAACAGCACTCTGCACCTGGCCACCCCAGTGCCACTCAGGGCGCACCTTTTGTGCTGGCTTGAACCCCCAAGCATAGTTTTGTCATTTTTGTCTTGTTTTGCTCATTAAATTATGCTCTATTTTACTAACTTGATGTGGATTATTTCTGTGTGGTGTTTTCACTGTTTTACTGTATTAACTGTTGCACAAATATTTACACGTGCCTCTCAACTTAAACCTGACTGCTCTGTGCCAAGCTACCAGAGGGTGAGCACAGGTTAATTTAGGTTGTATATCTGACTTGCCCTGACTAGGATTGTGGTCCCTACTTGGAGAGGGCTCATATATTTGCCAACTAGAGACACAGAGTCTCATTTGCAAGAGGCCTGCGCCACCGAAGCATCACCTTTTATGACGCTCTGGTGGCACAGTGCTCTCAAATATCTATTAGGCGACGCAAAGCCAACCAACATGGCTTTGCATGGCCTCATAGATATGGAGTAAGGCAAGCGCTGCCTTGCCCTACTCTACATCAAGGAGACATTCCATGGGTGTTGCAGTGGGTTTCCCCATGCAACACCCATGGGTTTTGACACATTCCCAGATTACAAGGATCTGTAAACCTGAGAATACGTCAAAACTGTGTGCCTGCCCAGGGGAGGTTTATAAAGGAGAAATAACATTATGTATCCTAATTCTTTCCTCTTTCTATGTGTGCTGCATTTTGCAGCACACATAGAAAGCGGAAAACACCTCCATTGATTGTTTTTGTGCAGGAAGGTGTCCCTCCCTGCACAAAACTATGGTGGCAACAACTCAGACACCCTTGTCCATGGTGCTAGACACCGATTTGTGCACTGGTGCATGCAAAAAGGACAAGAATGCTCCGTAGTTCATTAACACGGCACATTCCTGCCATTTTCTTTTGACGCAGGACAGCACAGCAAGTAGACTTGCGGCACTGTCGATGCCAAAAAAGAAGTAAATGAGGCCCCCGATTTCTAACAATGGCCAAGACATTGTGTCATTACCATAATGTTTCTTTCTTGGGTACATTTGGGGTGATATGATGCTTCCTGCATTTCTGCATGCATGTTGTTCCCCCTTTCTGCCCCCCATAATATTTATGATTTGGTCTGGGTTTTTTTTCTTTAAGGTTTTCTATATGTCATGTATCTCCTTATTTTCATGATAATAAGAAAAGAGAAGCATTTGTCTACTTTTGATCTTAGCTTATGATATGGAACGCAAAGTAGAGATTCCGCTAAACCCTCAAATGCCCCATTTATGAGGCCTCTTGTGGCACTTTGGCGCCACCAAAACGTCACTTTTTTGATGTTCCTGTGGTGCAATGTGCCCCAGCATATTTACAAAGCCACGTAAAGCCACTTTACGTGACTTTTCATGGCCTTGTAAATATGTGCCCCTTTCACGCGGAACACTGCATGAAAGGGACGTTGCATGGGTGTTGCTGTGGGTGTTCCCATGCAATACCCATGGAATCTGAAGCATACCCAGATTAATGAGAAATCTTAAACCCGGGAATGCCTCAGAATCTAATGTCACCCCAGGGGTGTAGTTAGGGAGGCGCAACACGGAATAATTTCTTTCTTCTACAGCACACATAGGAAATCACCTGAATTGATTGGTTTTGTGCTGGAAGGTGTCCCTTCCTACACAAAATCAATCAACCCCGCAATGCAGACACCCTTGCACCATGGTGCAAGGGAAAAAGGACAGGAATTGTGCAGTATCTAATATACATATATATATATTTTGTTTTGACGTAGGCAGCACAGTAAGACTCCTTGCTCGCCGCTGCCCTGCGAAAAAAACCTAAAAAATGAGGCCCTAAGAGTACAAAGAGGAGTGTAGCCTTTCAATTAATTCTTTTGCCATATTTCAACTTCTAATATATAATTTATTATTGTTTGGCATCATCAGGGCTTCAGTTAAAAACAATTGCATTCAATTCAATGTTTTATGAACAGTGTACCCCAAGGAAAGATTTTCCTCAGGCCACAACATTTAGATGTTTTTGCTATCATACGCACCGAAAAACATATAAAACACAAAAACCTTAATTTTACTTCAAGGTTTCTGAACATGGGTTCCCCAAACACGTTTGTCCCAGGGCCCAAAAATTGTTAAAGTATCTCTGCAGTCATACATTCTGAAAACATATAAAAGTACAAATCTCATAAAGGTGTTTCTGAAACTGCAATCAGCTCCATGGCGAGCTGAAATAAAAAGCAAAAAAATCCATTTCATTTTCTTCATAGTTCCTGAGATAATAAAGAAACAGATTCTACAGAGCCTGTGATTAATTAAATGATTCCACGCTTCCAACCTCTTTTTGACCTGGCTCTTTACATATACGTTTAAAAGGCAGCCACAGAAAAAGTTCCTTGATGGCCAAAGCCACAGCGGAGTGCTGGTGTGAATAATAAGAAACTGGGTGGATGTAGCCTTCAGTTCAGTGAGTTCCAGCAAAGCCCCGGAGTTGCAAGGAAAAAGCTGTTCCTTTATTCTCCACGGCGTGCTTTTATGTCCTACCCAGAGCTTCACTAATGTCTGCCCACTTCACCTTTCAAATACTGTGCTATTAATATAATAACTGTATGAGTCACATTAAAAGTTAAATGAGCCTCAACAGCCATGCTGAACAGCAATCAAAGCCTCTTCATAAGTGAAGTAAAGGCATCTGTGTCATAAATAAATTAATTATGGCACTGACTATGAGCTTGCACTGCAATACGTGAAAATGGTACATTTTCTTTACTCAACATCAATTATGTACTTATGTACGTTATGAGTGGATAAACATAGTATAGCAGGTATTTGCCTGTATTTTGTAATATTATGTTATGTTAAGCAGATTTGTAATGTGCACTATCACCTGAGAGGATAAACTTGTGCTGAGCTAGTAAGAGACTGGGGCCACAAAAGATTACTTGAAGAGCCAGATTTTCATCTTATTGCAAGAATTCGAGAAGTGAAGAGGAGGCTTGAGAGCGATGTTGAAGGCACAACCTCCAGATCTGATTCTCTATGTCTGTGGGATATGTTCAAGTATGAGTCTGTCCGAGTGGAATTGTCTGGGGTGTTTGTAGCAGCTGATGCAATTATTGAGATATAGTTGGTCTGAGTTATGTATGTGGTTTGTGTATGAGTTGTATTTGTGTATGGGAAACGTGTGTAGCTCATTGGGGTGAGGTGAGATGGGATTGTGGCATGGGGATCTGAATGTGAGCTACAGAGATCTGAATAGTTGGCAGACTCCTGATGAATTGCTTGTTGATCCTGGCATAAATGATGTTCCTGTTGTCCAGTTTCCTTGTGACTTGGATGGTGTGTAAAGGTGTTCCAGGTGTTTATCGCTAGCCACTTAAAGATCCTCCTCAGTGACTTCAGTGTATGGAAGCATGATGCAGTGATAGCAGTGATTGTGTGGTCATGTAGAGTTTGCAGTTGATGATGTTTCAGAGGCTTTTAGCATGGTTGGTGGGTGGGTGTGAAGATTCTAGGTCTTTGGGCCACCAAGTGTTGTCCCACAGAGTTGGTCTCTTACCAAAGATTATGATTTTGGTCTTGTCTGAGTTCAGCTTCAGGAAGTTGTTCCTCATCCAGTTGGAGATTTTGGTCATGCATGCTGGAAAGTTGCTCCAAGTGCTGGTTGTCTTTTTCTCGACGGTGAGACTAAGTTGCATGTTGTCAGCCTAGGAGAGGATGTTGATGTCATGTGTGCTAAGGATGTTGGCCAGGGGGTCATGTAGGTGTTGAAGATGGCCAGGCCCAGGAAGGATAATCTCATGACTCTGCAAATGAGGTCTCGATGGTCCAAGGTGAAAGGAGATGCGACTGTTCGTTTGTCTCAATATTTACACTTCAAGGATAAGAAAGTGAATCCCCAGTAGCACGCCACACAAGTTCATTTTTGGATTCACCGGTAGTGCGTGTCTTGACTACTTTTTGTTGTTCCAAGGTGAAAGGTGTCAGGCTTACAGATCGGTAGTCCAGACAGTCAAGAAGGAACAGATCCGCCATAGAGCAGGTCCTTAGGCTCTGATATTTTGTATGTAGTGGACAAGGATGAGGTGTGAGAGCGGGTCAAATGCTGTGGAGAGGTCCTGGAGGATGAGGGCTGCATGTCTCCATTGTCTAGGATCATGCATTTGTCATTTATGGCATTGATGAGCACAGTATATGTGTTGTGGTTGGGTCTGAAGCCAGACCGGGTGATGAGATGATGTCAAGTAGCTGATGATTGTTGAGGTAGTCATTGAGGCATCTGGTGGAGATCTTTTTCAGTACCTTGGCCTGGAACAGAAGTAGGGAGATTGGTTTGTAGTTGGTGAATTTTAAGGGGATCACAGAGGGTTTCTTCAGCAGGAGTAGGACTACTGCGTGTTTCCAAGCATCAGGGAAGATTGCTGATGAAATGGAGGTGTTCAGGATTGGTGTGAGCAAGGTGCTGATGGGTAGAAGTCCTCTGGAGTAGAAGTTGTGTAGGCAACAGTTTGAGGGAACTGAATCTTCGAGCTTAGAATAGGTGGCTAAGTAGATGAAATCAGGTCTGGTGAATCTGCTTCACCCCTTTGTTACACATTATTCCTCAAGAGAGAATTCCTTACTAGGCAGGGGTCTGGAAAGATTTTGCTTTTGTACCTCACTTGATAACTGTAAGAAATTGAGGTTTTAGTTGAGGGGTGGAAGCTCCACCTAAATATTAAACACAGTCCTCATCCAGGTGATCTACAAAAGGTATTAAATAAAACTTTGCTTAGTCAGGATTAACTTAGAGCCAACATGTAAAATATTTATGCAGCACTCAGACACCAAAATGAGAAAAATTAATTTAGTGGAACCAGAGATCTGAGTTTATAAAATTTTAGGTGAAAATAGTGCCTAATAGCACAAAGCGCCACTCACTGTTATCTGATTGCCCTGGACCAGCCTAAAGTTACAATTTCAGGCCGACTGCAATGGAGTATCGATTGGAGATAGGGATCAGATCTGTCCTGCTGACGAGTTACCTTCGCAAGTCCACCTGATGAACTGCTGTTTGCCTTGGTAGGGACCGCAAGGAGGGCCTTATCTGCATGAGGGAATGGGGCAGTCACGGTTAGAGCACAAAGAGGCGGTCACCTTGGGGGCTAATGTAAGCTGGTGGTAGAAGGTGCAGGTTACGCTGGAGCTTCTTGTTGGTGATCATCACAGATGGTTGCTGTCAGCACGTCATGCAGATCCCGCTGCAGATTTGAGTTGGCGGTTGTAGGAGGTGGTTGTTTCTTGGCACAAAGAGGCTGCTTTGTGGTTGCGAGGAGCCCAACACTTCTTTATTTTCCCATAGGCCTGATTTGCAAAGGTTAAAGTACACTTTTGAGTAAGTTTATGATTGTTTGCTATTCAAGAAGTTATTTTACTGGCAGTATCTTCATGACTGCTGAGTCTCCACACTACTACATTGGGTGCCCAAAAATATATTGGTGATCTGGAAGATCTCTCAAGAGCCATTAGTAGCAGAACTGATTTTAAATTCAAAATAAGCAGCTTTAAATAGCAGCATTTTTGCTTAAGGCCACTTTATAGGTAAATTTACACCTATACGAATAGTCGTTACGCCATTCTCTCTTGCACTTCTTACTAGCCCTTCTTTCAGACGCAAGGGAAGGAGCAAACCAGGTGTCAGAAGATCCACGATTCCACTCTTTACAAGGTGTTGGTGGAGCATGGGTTTCAGAGGCTTACATAGTCAGGTATTAACAGCTCCTACATCTCATTCGAGATCCCCTTACAAGGAGGAAGTAGTGTTTGAAAGCAGCTCTGTGCGCTCATTAGGCCTGATATTACTTTAGACCTGAAAGGCTGGTCTATGTGGGCCCCTAGCCAAACAAGGCTTGTTTTGGCGCAGCTAGCGGAAAACAATTAAAAAGCGGTCACACCAGACTACTTTACAGCCGCCGGACGACCGTGTAGTCAGGCTTGACTGAGAAGACCCGCGTTGTTATCTTTACACTCATTGCTGGGGCCGCATGAATAAAGGGACGCGCTAATCCTACATTTTCACTCGCCGTGAGCGGAACGGCTGCCATTCACCTCCCGCCTGCCTGCCTGCCTCCAACGTCACATCATTTCCAGCCGTGAGGGGAACGGCTCTGCAGTAGGACTGCCCATCCCAGGGGGCATTGCGCCGAGGACGCACCGGACGTCACCAGAGGGCTCCGGAGGCCCTCAAAAGCACTGAGCGCCCCCCTCAGCACGGGACACGCGCGGGCTCGCACGGGCAAAGCCCGGGCCTAGGGCGGGTCCGTCCTTGCCCGTCAGTGCCCGGAGGAGACTGGACTGAGCCACCCCTCTTTCACCTGGATATTACCGCGGTTGTCCCACAGGTGAGCAAAAGTATTGAAAGCATGCTGGAAAGGGCCGTCAGCATTGTGAGCAATGAAATCGAGCTCACTGAAAGACGCCTCTCCCTTGGCTTAGGGCAATCTGCTCAATCTTTGGGACCGATTGTCGAAACAATTGATTTAAGTATAAGCGACTCTAATGCTCCTGCCTTGGCTCGCGAAGAGGTTTGTGATGTAATCACACCAGATTTACCCGAGTCTAATTTGCCAATAGCTAATGCTCCCCCTTTAGGGGCAAAACGTAAAAGGAAATTAGGAAAGACAGTGAGTGCGAAGAGAAAACAACCAATTCGACCATGCTCCACTCGCACGACTTTAAATTTGTGGATCTGTTCATCTTCTAACCGAACATCTGTTGAGGCATCTGTGCACGCTCCACCGACTGAATTGCTTTTTCATTCAATTGGTACTCAGACTGAAAATGATTTTCAGCTTCCTATTATCGACAATGACAATCCTAGAAGAGCAATTGATATCAATCAATTAATTAATATTATTACTGATTGTGTTAAGCCTGTTCTCGATAACTTTCTATCCTCACTAAAAGATCGTATTTCTGTTCTTCAGCCCGCTCAGTATGCACAGCCTGTACCTCAAGTCATGAATATTGTCTCCCAAGCTGACACTAAGGCACCCAACTTTACCAGCGTCAGAAAGCAAGTACAAAATGCACCCATTGTTAATATCTCTTCCTCCCATCAAAATACCAACGTTTCATCTAATTTAAATTTGGGCACTAATGACTGTGCGACATGTAATAGAATTCGCACATGTCTTGATACAAGGGGTATTATGGGGGAAAAAAGGCCTTTGGAACACATTACGCGAACCAACGATGATAACTTGACAGACAATATGACAATTGGCACTAATGCTCCCACCTCTTCACATTATAGAAACAGTAGGGACAACACACAACAAGAAGATGATACTGACCCAATCCCTATGGTTCATACTGAGGGTAACAGCGCGGTGTTAAATTTACCCCCGGAGGCTTGTCCATATGTCGTGGTTTTAGCAGGTGTTCCCCCCCTAAGGAAAGATCAGACAGAATCTTGGGAACAATTACGCTGCAAGTGTGTTGATTGGCTTTCCAAACAGGAGATTTAGGCCATCTCTAATTGAGAACATTATCATGGTACGACGAGTGGGCTGGTTGGGCATATCCCTCAAAACTATTAAGGGGGATTGTATAATCATTACTTTTCGCAGGAAATCAGTGGCAAAAACTATATTATCACCACAGATGGAGCAGACAAATCATAGTACCAGCATATGGGCACTACCCTTAGGCTATTTTTACAAACCCACATTTGAGGCATCCTGTCCTAACTTGCATAATTCAATCTTGACATCCAACAGATTTACACCATTATCAGGTTTGGACTGTCAAGATTGACTGCCTACTCATCCAATGAGTGAAGTATTAATTGATGTACCAGCACTAGTATCGACTCAAAAATGTTCTAAGTTCAGTAAACCTGATATATCAACCATAAAGAATGGTGACCCGACACTTAAAATATTGAGTTGGAATGTTGCTGGCCTGGCATCTAAGCTAAATTTACCCGACTGGAAGTGCCTAATAAGTAGTCAGGATATTGTAATGTTCCAAGAAACTTGGGCGACCCAGGAGCTGTTTATGGAGGGCTTTGAATGTTTTAACATCTTGTCTCACATCCCCATATCAGGTAGGCCTGTTGGTGACCTTTCTACTTGGATAAACATTAAAGCAGGTGGTCGCGCCAGAATTTTCTATACAAATAGCGATAAATTTCAAATAACCCTCTATACTCGGGGGGCTTCACTTTATCTGATTAATTTTTATAATAATGATTTTAAAACTGTCCCCAATATGAACTTTTCAGAGTTATTTAATTGTATTTTAAAATTACAAACAGACAATTGTGATGCCCAAATTAAGGGTATCTGTTTAGGCGGTGATTTTAATGTTAAAATCCCAAGGGATATTTATCAGGCCCTTCGGCCCACTCTCAATGGCTCATTGAGTAAAAGAGGAGAGCAGTTAATAAACCTCCTAAGCTGGCACAATTTTCTTAACGTCATGGAGATTGCCGCCGCGCCTCTCATTGACGGATCAACCTCCACTATTGATTATATCTTCATAACCGCTCCCCTTGAAAGTTATGTGCTAAGGGCCAAAGTAATTCCAACAACACACGGAGATCAGAACCCCATCAGCATTATCCTAAGCTTTACATGTCGCCCAAAGTATGATTGTACGAATGGGGCAAGTGATTTAATGACAACAAATGATAACCGTAGACTTGTGTGGCGCGGCATTGATAATACTGTATTATTTGAAACGATGATAATACTCTACCCGAGTCTGGTCCACATCTGTTTGACATTCAGTGGACGAAACACAGAGGTAGTTGATGCCTTCTCAGAGCTCTGTTCTGGTATTAAAAGCATACTGTCTAAACCAAATAAGAACACTAATCCCGACCCAGGCTGGTTTAATGCAGATTGCTCTGCTGCCAACAGAGCACTGAGAAAGGCACTTGTAAGCAAACCTAGAGTTAGCTCCCTTGTGTCGTTACTTAGGAGAAACTATAAAAAGGCTATCACATATAGGAAGGAGGAGCTCGTTAATGATCACTGGGCTATTCTTGTACGGGCAAATGAATTGAAAAATGGCAAGAAATTTTGGAGGGTTGTTAAAGACATGAAATCCATGGGAATCACAGCTTCACCGATTAGTTGTAATATTTCTAGTGAGTCCTGGGAGGCTCATTTTAGTAAGATCTATGCCGCCCCGGACCCCCGTGAACCCAAGAAGGAGTATATATATATTACCAAGATTCAGATTAAATTATCTGAAGTCGAGGAGGCTATTGCTCAAAGCCTGGGGGGCAAAGCTCCTGGACCGGATGGTCTCCCAATTGTTCTTATCAAAAGTTATCCTGACTTTTGGGCACCACTATATGTAAATGTTTTTAATAATCTGACAATTTTATCCACTCCTGAAACATGGTCTTATAGTACAATAGTCCCAATTTTTAAGAAGGGGGACCGGTCAAACCCGAGTTGTTACAGGCCAATATCATTGATTGACAACACTCTGAAAATTTTGGGGAGGGTGTTATTCAACAGGATCAAGTCATGGGCTGAGGAATACCAGGTTTTACATCCATGTCAGCTGGGGTTTAGGAGTAAGGTCGGCACTGTGGAACAGTGCCTAAACCTCAACCTGATTATTAGTAAATACAATATAGCCAAGAAAACACCTGTGTACCTGGCATTTATGGACCTCACGTCGGCCTTTGACTTTGTAAATAGATCTCGTCTGTGGACAATCCTTTAAAATCTTGGTCTAGACGATTCATTAGTCTCCTTTTTGGCATATTTGCATAGAGACCTAAAAGCTAGGGTGCGCATTAGTAGGAATGGTGAGATCACCAAAGCCATCGAAGTGGGAAGGGGGGTCAGACAGGGCTGCGTCCTGGCCCCCCTCTTATTTATCTGGTACATTAATGATCTGACAAAATCCTTGTTGATCTCAACTAAAGACGTCCCAATCATTAAAGGAAGTAAAATTCCCGCCCTGTTATATGCTGACGATGTAGTTCTAATGGGGCACACCCCTAAAGTATTACGCGCCCTGGTACAGGGCTTTGTGAAGTTTATGGCGCCCTTGGATTGATGTACTAATTTTCAAAAATCATTTTTAATGTCATGTGGGCCTAAGAAATATTCTAATTTTTCAATTGTTACAGATTCTAATCAATTACTAAGCACTTGCACTTTCCCGTATCTTGGGTTGATATTTGCATTGAATGGACTATGGAACGATCATGTAGCTCACTGCAAAGGGAAGTTTATTAACTCGATCAACACTATACTTAGGCTACCTAAGCCAAAAAACATAGAGGTAGTGCCCTCCATTGTCAAAATTTATAGATTACAATGTACACCAACTGCCACATATGGGGCGGAGGTTTGAGGGAATACAATAAGCACGCCTATCCAGCGTGAAGAGAACAGACTTTGTCGCAAAGTTTTGGGCGCGCCACTTTTTTCCTCTACGTATGCTGGCCATAGTGAACTCCATCTACCCTACATAGAGGACTTTATTAAGGCTCGCCCAACTTTGTTTTGGCTGAGAATCTGGAAGAATCCGGCTGCTCAACTGACAAGGGAAATAATCTTAGACTCTCGAAAAATGCGATAAAGGGATGGACATACCATGGCTGGCAGGAGTCTATAAAAGCTTAAGCAGCCTGAATATGGAACATCTTTTCATAAACCCCTTAGATCACTGCTCCACCAGTATTAAAACCCTGGAATAAACTCTTTACGCCTCATACAAAGAAATAAGATTAGCAACTGAGTGTAACAAAACTTCAATTGCCAGATACATGCAAATTGAGAATGTAACCACAGCTATGCCTAGATATCTTTTAAAACCTGTTGGCCGCTGGGAAAGGGGTTTATTCTTTAGACTAAGGACAGACACAATGAAATATTTATTGTCATTTCCTATTGGTTTTACTGCCAACCTTGACTCTTTACACTGCCCTTGTGATAATACACATAAGCAATCAATGTTACACTTCCTATTCTTTTGCTCCTATTACTCACCTGTGGTAAATAATTTAATTACCGGTTCTTAATTTGATGCGGAAAATCTATAATAATAGCTCAGTAAAATAAGAGGCAGAATCCGTGGTATTAGAGGTTCGGAACGGGCTTTATTCCAAAATCAATTCGAATTGATGGACTCCATATTCCATCACCACGAAGGTTCAGGAAGTGAAGGACCAACTTTATTGACAGGTAATCATTTTTATACAGAGGCATTATAGTGAAACAGATGCAGGAGGCGTAACAGTTGATAACAAAGATAAAAACATACATGCGTAACTTAAAATGGGTGTAACTAGGCGTAACTTAAAGAACGTCATCAGGTATGATGTCATAAATGGGTGGTTTCATGAAAGAATTTCGCAATGTCAGCAGAAATACTTGGCAGAGATGCGCGCGCAGCAGCATGACGTGTGATTGACGTGCAACTAGGGGGTGAAGGGGACTTGACATTTAGCTCTACATGTGGAGACAGAAGTCTGGGGGGTTAAGTCAACCTAATCCCAAATCATATCTAACATCCTATGTTTAAAGAACTATGTTATCCAAAAGGAAAGGTCTTTCGAACAAAATCTATTCTATACTGACTGTGAGTGCGTGTACAAGCGTCTAAGTGTCTACACTAGATGCGAGGGCAGAAATCTTCCATAGTAACAGGGCTATGAATTACTTGCATAAAGACAGAGAAGCCGGGCCCTTTGCTCGGTAGCTAGAAGAATGTTTACTTAAACTACTAGACAGGAATGCATTGGATAGGGAGCGGAGCAGATAATCTCGAAGGTGAAATACAGTTTTTGGCAGGCAACAGGCTGGAGTCAGGCACCGTTAGCCGCGCAGGGAATAGGACAAAGTTCATGGATACAGATGCGAGCTCAGACTGGAGCTTTCAGAGGCAGAAGGCAGGAAAAGGCTTAATGGCAGAATCAGGGCCTACTCGCCTGGACTGTAAAATGGGATAAATGAACCATATAAAGCCGGTGGCCTTTCATACTTAGGAATGGAATATCCGACCCATTCATGGCGGATCTGAAAGAGGACATGTTGGCGGTGGACGCACATGTGTTTGCGTCTTCATAACTGGAACTGGAGGGAACATACATGTACTTGTGATTTATACATGAAACCGTTGGGGTCCAAGATAGGGGACATAACTGATCATAAAAATCCATATTTCCACACACCCTCCACTAAAACATTTTTGATCCCATATTTTAAAACTCGATGTGTTACTGATTAAAAGATAGCTTATGGGATGGTGCTAGCTATAAATGATCATGAATTATGTTTTCGAGTGGGATCCTTCTTAAAAGCGGTGGTGCGTATTCGCGATTCTATGCACCCCGGTTAATTCGATTGTTTTAAATGTCTGGAAATCTTTTTTCTTTTATTAATTTTGTATGATATTTTAACTGTACTTTTATGGATATGTTGTTTTTATCCGAATAAAGTTCATATTGATTGATTGATTGATTGATTGATTGATTGATTGATTTATTGATTTACATAGTTTTTTACTATTAACTGATAATTATTTATGTTCTTAATTATTATAATCAAGGCCCAACTCACTGTTTCTGTTATACGCCAAAGTGACCAATATATTACTGAACAGGCACTTGACTGGCTTTGTGGAATCGAATCAATTGCTATACAAGGTACACACAGGCTTCCGGATGGGCCTGTGTACAGAAACTGTTATGATAAAATTAACAGATGACATCAGACAGATCAAGGACCAAAGTGGAGTGAGGGCCCTTATATTGCTAGGTCTATCAGCAGCGTTTGATACTATCTCACACTTCATCTTGCCGAAGAGGTTTTCAGAAACTGGTATTGCAAAACATATTTTGGGATGGTTTACATCATTCTTGAAAGATCGCACTCAGACAGGGAAGTTAGTAGAGTACAGCTCCTGTGCAAAATTAATCATCTCAGCAGTGTCACAAGGCTTGGTTGCAACCCCTGCCTCATTGATTGAATCATTTGCAATCTCTTTTTTCATCTATGTCGATGATACACAAAAAATACTCAGTCTGTATTGGGAAATAACCAAGGTGGCTCTCAACCTTAGAAAGTGTCTATTAGAAGTAGTCAGTTGGATGGATACTAATGGCCTCCTTTCCAAACAACTGTTGCAGGGCAGCGCCTCAAGTCTTTTTGCTGTGCTACTCTAAGCCAATTTGACAGGATAGGAAAGCATTGTATTTTTGAGATACGATGCATTCCTGTCCTTTCAGCCAATGCCGGCACACAATTTGGTGCCTAGCGCCAATGCAGGCACCTATGCACCATGGTGCAAGGGTGTCTGCTTGTTGGCACGATTGTTTTTGTGCTGGAACGGGCACCTTACTCCACAAAATAAACTCATGGAGGCATTTTAAAACATTTCCCCTTGTTATGCCTGCTCCAGAGGTATAAGGTTTTGGAGATGCTCCAGGTTTACGTGATATTGTAAATCTGGGACAGTGTCAAAATCCATGGGTGTTGCATGGGAACACAGACCACAATGCCCATGGAAAGCCTCCTTGACGCAGATTAAGGCAACAAAGCACTTTATACCGCCTTGCCTTATTCCATATCTATGAGACCATGCAAAGCCAAGCAGTGGCTTTGCGACGCCTCATCGGTACGAATGAGGGGCCTGTGCCACAGGAGTGTCAAAAAAAGTGATGCTCCGGCGGTGCTTGACTCTTGTAAATAAACCCCTAACTCTCTATCCCTAAATGGGGAAAGATAGAAGACTTCATCTTTGGACCAGACACAGCATGAACCACAGAGTTGTGGCTGGAAAATGTAGAAATGCTATATCACCCCATACCCCATGTTCAGAAACTAGAGGTAATTATTGATAAAGAGTTGAGTTTCTCAGAACATTTGCATGATGAGATTAAGATTGCTGAATATAAGCAGAATCATTTTGCCCTTTAGCCACTCCTCTGCCAGAAAGGAGCTCTCATTATATCCAGAATGAATTATTGCAATTCCCAACTATTGAGTGCATCCAACTATCTGGTCCATCATCTTAAGCTTTTGCAACATGTAGCAGTGAAAATGGTCTTGGGGCCCAGAGGTGATTCAGCTTTTTCACAGCATCTATAAATTTAGCACTGTCTACCAACACATAAAATATGCTCATTCAAAGCATTGTGCTTGTGTCACAAAACTTGGGCAAGATTGAAGTGCTGGTCTTTGAGAAGAAACCTCGGAATCATTGTAGACAACAAACTGGACATGACGTCCCAAGTCAATTTAGTGGTCTTGTCCTTCTTCAACAAACTAAGGATGCGGAAGAAAATCTTCAAGTGGTTACCAGTTGAATCAGGGGAAAACGATTACCCAAGCCCTCATAACCAGCACACTAGACTATGGAAACACCCTATACGCAGGGGTTACCATCCAACTCACAAGAAGACTGCTGATGTCCAAAACGCAGCAGTCAGACTAGTTCTCAACCTCCCACGTTAAGCCCACATAACGCCACTCCTTAGGGAACTCCACTGGCTTCCAATGCACAAGCGTGAACTCTTTAAACTCCTTGTCCACACCTCCAAAGTTCTCCAAATCACTGGACCTGCTTTCCTAGACATCCGCATTCTTTTCCATGGTCCTTCCAGACACCTCCGCTCTGCCAGTTACCCACTGGCACACACCCGGCGCATACACAAAAGCAGAACTTGGGCCGTACCTTCTCGTACCCGGTCCTTAAAGGCACAATTGACCTCCCACAACACATCAGAACCTCCTCCTCTCTTTTTGAGTTTCTCAAGAATCTTAAGACCTGGCTTTTTAAGTAAGCCATCAGGGCTGGCCTCACAACATGGCTAGAGAGCGCCGGGATATCCTCGTGGGTTATTAGCACGCTATAATACAACCTTAACATAATTTACCATAACCTGGATTGGTTTTTAGGAATTTTATTTATAAAATCTTTATGTTTCCAGAATATGATGAGTTATGCCTGATGTACGTATGCAAAATTCATCTATATGCTTATTGCGTCTTACAATTCAGATATGTTAATGTATTTTTCCTTGTGATCTTACCAAAAAATAGGCCCTGAGGGGGTTTTATCAGGACCAAATTCTTTCTAGTTTTGGGTTCATGATTTTTTTGGTACTTTGCATTTGTGTCCCCTACCGAGCTCTCAGTGTCCCTCTTGTTTTAGTTCTCCAAAGCTCTTTATTAGCCACTGCTATTAGTTCAAGGATATCTTCCAGGTTTCAGTTAATGCTTTATTATTACAGTATTTATTCATTCTCACATTCATAACAAAACTCTGCTTGGCGCACACCCTCAGACTTCTTTCCCAACAATCTTCTCCTCCTCCCTTTTCACCTCCATCTCTCCTCACTAACTGATGTCACTAATCAAACACATCCACCCTCTTTTCTCCCGCACAAACTACCAGCCCTCCCTACTTTCCAATGCGAATGTTTCCAAACCTGCTCTCTCACCCTTCGACTGCCGTATCCCTCCATACACTGCCATAGTTCCCCTTTCCTTGTCACCTCACCACATCCAGTGGAATGGAAGTCTTTCATTACCCACTGCAATTTCTCCCCTTCTGCTCCTGTCTCTCCACACACAGCGTTGTCTGGCGTCTCTTTCCATAAACCATTGCCTGAATTAAATTCTCAAATAAACATCTCTTGACTTATTATCTTCCAAATTTTTTACATCTGTTACCAAATGTTCATGTGTTTCCGTTGGGAACCATATTGTTTTTATTGTCAGAAACTCTGTTTTCATTTGAATGATCGACACCACTGCTGGGGATCACACGAGCCTCTAAAGCATTGAAATTGTCACATCTACAGCACTAACCAGAAGCTGTAACCCTCTTATCCGGTACTTTGAAAAGGTTCCATTTCATCCTCAATAACTCGTGTTTAGGCCACCCATGGAAAGTAGCATTGTATATTACTGGATACAGCTGTTTGGCATATTTTGCTCCCGTTATCACCACCAAGGGGAAAGTCATGTTTGTTTTCCGTGCAGGCGCTTATATAAATCACATTTTATTAATGGAATATAGCATACGTGTAAAATTTAGAGGCACATTTCATTTTAATACAATCACAAATCTCACCGCAGGAACTAGCTGAGCCTGCAGACTCGGGCTCCCTGCGTGGTTCCGTTCTATAAAACAGCAGCAGAAACGACATCAGGAAGAAGGGAAATCAAACAAAAGCATCTAGAATTCGAGACAATGATCCTTCATAAAAAATGAAGTAGAATACGCATTTCAGGTAGTCAGGGGATAGCCGCTCAGAATCACGAAAAATATAAAATAGAAGACATGCTTTTTAAGAGAGTGCTTAAGCTCTGGAGATGTTCAAATGTCACAAAAATACAGTGTCTGACCCAGTCCTCCCCACGTGCAATAATGTTATAGGAAAACATGACAAATTACAAAGTGACTGACTGAAGTAGCATCGGAATGTCAATTCGCTTTCAGTGTCCAGGTCAATTGCTGTTCATTTCCGATTTCAATCAATCAGTCGGGGTACTTGTATAGTGCTCAAACACGTAGTGAGATGTGCACGCTCGCGCTTTAGACCCTGATTATGTGAATTGGGGATAGTATTTGCCAGACCTGAGATACAATGGTACCTCAAGATGAAGTACTACCCAGTGCGTTAAATACCTCCCGTTCCATGTTTTGGGCTTGGAAATGGGGCATAGCATGCAGATTTAGAGGCTTATTTTCAAGCCCCTTGCGCCGCCGGTACGTCACTGTTAGAAACTCATCCTTTTGCCTTGTTCACCCCCATTTTTTACTGAATGATACTGGTGGTAACTGGCTCTGACTCTGTGCCCTGGGCTCTGCTGACAGGCCCAGGGCAGTGCTGTTTTAAAACACAACACTTGTATAGGATACACTGGGGTATATTCACAAGAACGTGTGATAACTACCGCAAGAGTAGCGTAACGCAACTTTCAATATCGCAGCCCATCACAGGAAAATAACCCTGTGTCAACGTGGAATTCACAACATGGCGGTACCATGCGACAGTCTGCCGAAAACAAGGACAATGTCCGCGATACAACCACCCAGATGGAGATAAAAACACAAATAACAACACGAGAAAACCTGCGATGAGCCCTTCCGCGATGAGGAAAGCAGGCATAAGCAGCGCGAGGGCAGCAATACCCGCGCTGCAATGAGTGAACAAGCACAAGAATAGCATACGGAAAATGTCACTGAACAAAATACAGCAACAGCAGAGTACCACGGATGCACCCTGGCCAACTGCAGAGAACAACATGCACACCACAACCTCCAAGCACCGTGGAAGGACAGAACCGACAGGCACACGGCATGAAAGAGACCAGTGGCAGATAAATCAGAGCCGCAGGAGCGACATACCCACCGTAAGCAGAAGTGCACCTCGACATTGGCAACACCCCGGTATAAACAGCAATCCCTCCACAACTGAACATAGGACACAACTGGATTGGCAAATTTGCACAACAAGGCAAATCGCATCTGTAATCCTGGTGATATGTAACATGACAATGCACAATTCCAACCTGTAACCTGCAAATGTGTTTTATTCACACATGCAGTGCAATTAGACATCTACTACTGTCCCATGATTGCCACGGACGGACACAATATGATGTGCTCATGAGAAGTAGGTGTCAATGATGTAGTCCCTATGGGCCATTCCTGCCGCAGCTGCAGTGGGATGTGGGCTACCAGCCCCATCACCATCGTCCGGTACCTCTGGAACTGGGATCCATGGGGCCCTGGTGCGAACACAGATGATGTGCAACACACAACATGCAACGATCATCTTGCACACGATGTCCAGGCTGTACAGGAGCTTTCCACCTGTGCCATCCAGGCACCTGAAACGTGACTTCAACACGTCAAATGTGCGTTCAGCAATGCCCCTGGTGCGTATGTGGGCCACATTGTACTGCCTCTGGGCGGGTGTGTTCGGGTCCCGGAGGGGTGTCATCATCCAAGGGCAGGGTGCATATCCTTGATCACCTGTGACAGTGCAGGGAAAAAAGAGTCAATACTTGTTTCGGTGGGATTTGATAGCAGGCCCACCAATTCAGTGATGCCTGTGCTGGCTGTGTGTGGGGTGAGTGTAAGCCAGCACTTGAAGGATAAAAATCATTCCTTCTGTGAATTCGCACCATGTCAAGTTACCACAATGTATCTACGACGGTATTCTGATACCATAAACGCCTATTGGTATGTTCTAGAAGAAGCGTTTTCTTCCGTTTCCTCTTACACGACAAAATGGGCCGAAAACCATACTGTGGCCATCTTGGTTTGCGATAGACCATGTGTCAGATCACGTGGTTTCCTCTGCCTACCATCTTCATGATTTAGTTCGTACCAGCCCAGAGACAGGATAGTCGTATTTATGGCCGAGGCCCAAGGTCACATCTGCTGTAGGGAGTATCAAGCGAATTCCTTCAGGCCCTGAGACGAAAAGGGAGTCACCCTGCCGACCTCCTCTGTATAGATAGCAACCCTTTGTGTAAGACTGAAACCTAACACTGTATGAGCTCATTTAGGAACCCATGGACTAACTGGTACTTTTACACTTGTATGGCTTTATATGCTGAATCTGTTATGTATATAAGTGTGGTTTTGTCAAGGAGCCAGCAGTCTTCCTCGGCGCACCTGATGGGTGAGGATCGATGAGGCTCCTCTATATAGAGTTTTGCTTTGGGCAATAAAGCTTTTGAACCTTCTCAGTTGCCGACTGACCATTATTAAGAATATGATTGTGGGTCACTGGTAAGTGTGGCCCTTGGGATATTTTTGAGTACTTCAGTTGGCGACTCCGGTGGGACCCCGTGATAGGGTCCTTCCCTCCCCCGTAGTCGGGTGGTAGGATTGAGGGCGTCCTGGTCGGGCGGGTGGAGAAGAGGGATTTTATTTTTCCCTTCTCCCTGATTTTTGACACTTCCACTCCGCACTCCCGATCAGGGTGTCCTCTGCTGCTAGTAGCCATTCACCGGGGTCCTACGGGCTTAACCCAGGAGCTGACCGTGTTGGTCCCAAGAAGTTGGCAGCGGAGAACGAACGTCCGTATCTGGGTGCACCCGGTGAGTAATTTGTTTGTTTGACGCACGCTTTTGGGCGGTGCATTTGGAACAGTTAACTGTGTTTTGATTTGGGGGGGTTATGAGTACCCCAGGAGAATTACAGAGGTCTTGCAGGGTGGTCCGGTAGGGGCTGACTGTAGAGACTCTGTGGATCTTTTGTGATTTGTGATTTGGAGACGCTGCTCAGATACCTAGTTGTTACCTGTGTGTAACACACGGCAGGATTGTATTCGGAAAAGCCTGTGACTGTAATTGGGTAGCCATGAGACACGCCTGAAGTGATGGATGCTTGCACCACATCAGAACAGTCTCAGCGGTGAACCTATGAGGTCATAGGATGGTTTGTAGTCCAGTCCGTGGTTGCACCTGTCTGACTGCCTCTTGCCAGTCTTTTTGAGAGACTGCTCGTTGTGATTCTGTCGGTCCGGTATTTGAATAATTCTCCACGAGCGGGAGTCGACGGGCTCGGTTTGTTTGTTTGGATGCATCAAATTTGAATAAATAGGTTGAGGTTGAACTGCAGAAAACGTTATATAGAAACAATCAATCTATGTTATATGTGATATAAAAATTTGTTTGTATGTTATTGATGTTTGTCTATCAACCCCTTGCATGCCCGCCCCTTTCCCCGCCCAGTGCCGCGCCTTTCATTAGCGGGCGGAGTTCATGACGAGCTGGACTCGTCATGGGCACAGCGCCACCGCAGCCCATGACGAGTCCAGCTCGTCATGGGCATTGAAGGGGTTAACTAACAATGCCGTGTTTCAGTAAATTGAATTGTTTTGGTTGTTGCTGTCGGACTGGTGGCTCCCGTCTGGCCGAAAGCCAGCCTGCCCCACCGGAGGGCAGTCCCAACCATTTCATGTACGTAAAACATGGAATAACTCCTCTATTGTTTAATACTTTATGGCATAAGTATACCAGAGGTAATGAGGAATTGCAATGGCCCCAAACGGGTTCCTTCGATGAGAGAAAAATTGCCTTTTTACAGGACCAGTTATTTTCTAGACGCATTAGGCAGTCTATGTTTGATGCACTAAACACCTGGCAGAAGGTATCTAAGCGGAGGCAAAGGAGAGAGGAGAAACTAGCTAGAGTTAAAGCAGGGCAAACAGTTACTCAGAAGGCTATTGCCTACGACAGAGCCCGAACAGAAGAAGGAATTGAATGTGCGAATCGTGAGTTCAGATTACAGGCCGATAAAAGTTACGTGACTCGGCCCGACGCCGAAGATGCAATTGGAGATTTATTGGACTTGCGCCCACCACCCCCATATGTCCCGCAACGGTTATACCCGGCGGTACCAGCTGCCTTAGTATCGGCCGTTGCCGATCCAGTGGCCCCTACGCAAGTCTCAGCTGTGACGACGGTAGCTCCTGCTACGTCGGCACCTCCAGCTCCTTCCCTTCTTGCACCCCAAACCAATTTGTCCCGGTTGTCCTCGTCTGTTACAGAGAATATGACTTTATTGCCCAATTTGTTGTCATCCGCGACAGCTGGAAATGTTCAGCTGTCGCCCGGGTCAGCCCATTCTCCCCCTGTGTTGACCTCTTCCTCGGCAACCGCAACTCCCTTACCAGCTGTTTCCACTCCGATACATCCCCCGGTCTTCTTGAAGGCAAGAAACTATTTACCCGGTCAGCCATAACACTGGAGGAAAGGGAGGTTGTTGCGTTACAAGCATCACAATGGATGTGACACCCTATTTACGCTGTGTCCGACATATGGAGCACTATGAGAGACTTTGAGCCTGTGATGCAACAGCATGCGTTAGACCATATGGCCGCGTGCCTGATATCATCATGGGAACAAGTCCATGCAAGGGGGAAGGACCCGGGGATATTGTATACCATTCATGATCATGCGCACAAATTTCAATTGACCCCAGACGAGGTGTTCAAAAATATTAATACATTGGTTAGTTATAGAACCCGACTTAAAAATGCTGGTCCTGCGGATTCCGTGCATTTTCCAATGCGTGAGGTCCACCCTATTTATCATCCAGAAATTACCGAAATAAGAGATGCTGCGGGGGTGGTTACCCGCCCGCAAGTTGATGCTCGATTTCAGGAGCAGTGGATGTACACTCCGTGGAAACGTAGTGAAGTGCTGTCATTAAAAGCTCATTTACCCGACCCTAGGAAAAATCCTACCGCATATTATAAAGAACTTACTGAAGCCGCCTCATCGGCGGTAATGACATTGGCCGATATAGAATTGTTCTTTGCCCTATTAGTACCAGTGGATATCTGGCGTCATGTACATGACCAAGACCATGTGACTGAATTCGGGGGAACATGGGATCAATTGAAAGATTGGGATAAAGACCGAAAACCCGGAGATAAGCCCAGGGCTGAAATATTAACGTTACCTGACAAAATAATTACATACATGCATTCGCTCATCCCGCCCAGGAAAGTGGATTGGGATAAATTGACTGCATGTCGACAGAAGAAAGACGAGAGTGTATCGGATTTTTTCACTAGATTTGAAGGTGTTTTCATTGACTTCAGGGGCCAGGACTTATCCAAGGAGGGTGGTATACGCCTGTTTGTCAATAGATTTGTGACTAATTTACTGCCCGAAATCTCGACCCGACTCCAGGCCGCAGAAAGTACTTGGACAACGTCTACTCCCTCGATTATGTTAAGTATGGCACAATATTATGAGCACCGAGAGAATGAAAGTAAGGATAAGACGAAAAAGAAAGCGAAGGATTTGAAAACGCAGGTCCTGTTACAGCAGGTTGAGAGAGGCTGTGGAAGGGGTCGGGGAGGGCCGAGCTCTGCTCCGCGAGGGGCGGGCCAAGTCCCGGGTGGAGGATGAACTGATTTAGGCATAAACCAATGCGCATTTTGTAAACAGGAAGGGCATTGGCGTTCCCAGTGTCCGTTGTTATATGCGCAAAACAACAATACACGAGGCCAAGGGAGAGGACGCGGTGGTGGTAGTCGAGGTGGACATACGCGACAGGAAGAGTCTGGACAAGGTGGGAATAGCCAGAACTATTTTGATCATGGTCAGGGAAGGCAGTACTTCAATGAAGAATGTGGTAGCGATGCAGTGGCAGGCTATCCTCGTGCATAGGACAGCCAAAGGCAGAGTGGGGGACGTGTGTCAATTCCTATAGATCAGAACGGACCTTATGTTAATGCACATTTAATGGGCGCATCGGGGAAGTTTCTAGTTGACACAGGAGCTATGAACAGTTCTGTTTCACATCCCCTTGTCCCTGGGGCTGCTCTGTCTGGCCAAGATAATGTGTCCGTAAGTTTCTCGGGAACTCCGGTGGTGAGCCCCATTTCTCGACCTCTATCTTTCGCTCTGGGTCCTATTTCTATTGATTCTCCGTTCCTTCTAACATCGCAATGTGGGGAGAATTTATTAGGTATAGACTTACTGAAAAGGTTACATGCTCGTATATATTGTTCCCCAGGCGGTGTTTATTTGACTGTCCAGGCCCCTTCGGTGCAGTACTGCTCTAAGACGGACACTTTGCCCCCTGAATTTGCGGAGATTCCAAAAACCCTTTGGGCCACCGGGGACACTGATGTGGGTCTGTTAAGGATACCCCCAATATGAATTACCCTGAAGAAAAATGCTCAGGTTACCGAAAATACCGCAATACAAAATTGCCCCTGCAGGTGAACGAGCTTTGCTGTCCATTATTCAGGATCTGATCCGATCTGGGGTGGTGGAAGAAACAACTTCCAATATGTGTAATAGTCCCATTCTTCCTATTCTTAAAAGGGCCCCAATCGATTGCAATCCTGGATATGTAGATACATATCGTTTTGTGATTGATTTACGAGAGATAAACATGATCGTAGTACCTCAGTATCCCGTGGTACCTGATATAACCACCATATTAACTATGATTCCTCCTACAGCTCGATATTTCTCTGTGATCGATCTAAAAAATGCTTTCTTCAGCATCCCCATTTATCCTGATAGCAGATGATCTTTTCGGATTCTCATTAGCTGGTCGCAGCTTCAGGTTTTGTCGCGCTCCTCAGGGCAATACAGAAAGCCCTAGTATTTATAGTCAAGCACTAAAGGCTCTATTGGACACTCTAATTTTGCCCGATGGTAACGTATTGTTACAGTATGTAGATGATCTATTGGTGGCTTCGGATACTGAACAGGGTTGTCGGGATGTTACAGTTACATTGTTGCAGCATTTGGGCCACCATGGCAATAAGGATCTTTGTCTAAATTTCAATATTGTCGACCGGAGGTGACTTATTTAGGTCATCTACTGCGGAAGGAGGGTAGGCGCTAACTCCTGATCGTATAACAGCTATATCTAACATGTCTGTTCCTTGCACGCAACGGGATGTCTGCGCTTTCCTTGCCATAACCTCTTACTGTCGCCAGTGGATCCCTAACTTTTCCCTTCAACTAAACCCCTACTATATCTGACCACTAAAGATGTGCATGAGCCTTTACATTGGACTTTTGAAAGTCAGGACGCTTTTGTCTCTCTGAAATCTGCTCTTTGTTCTGCTCCTGTGCTTGGCACTCCTGACTACCGGAAGCCTTTCACACTCTATGTGCATGAGGTGGACGGTTGCTCGCTTTCTGTGTTAACACAGGGTTTTGGTGGTAAGCGAAAACCTTGTGCATACTTTTCGGCGGTATTGGATAATGTCGCCAGGGCACTTCCCAGTTGTCTAAGGGCCACGGCTGCTGTTGCAGTGGCAATTCGACAATCAGATGGGCCCGTCCTGAATACTGACCTCACGGTGATGGTGCCTCACGCTGTGGATGTGTTACTAAACAGGACCAAGACGCAGCACTTAACTAGTGCGCGTCTTACAGGGTATGAATTGACCCTGTTCGCACCCCATATCACTATTAAACGATGTGCCACTCTGAACCCTGCCACGTTACTACCCCTTCCTTCGGAAGAGCAAGATCAGGACATACATGATTGTATGTTTCGAACAGAGGACGAGACGAAGGGACGGATAGACCTGACAGACACTCCCTTATCTGACCCACAAAGGGAGTTGTATGTCGATGGCTCATGTTCTAGGTTACCGAATGGCACTACCACATCTGCCTATGCGATTACCACTCTGCAAACTGTAGTTGAAACGGCCAAGGTGTCTTATCAATCTGTCATACACAAGCCAAGGGGGTCATAAGGGCAGGTCGCCCCCCACTCATAACCATATACACAAAAGGACCTGCCCCGTACACCAATCTTTATTTTAAGCACAGGGACACACTCAACACTTTCTACTCAATGTATTGGCTAATGCACAACTTGTTGCTTTTTAGCCGTCTTTATGGCGCTAGTAACCAGTCGTTACGGAGTTCTAGTGTCTCTGGCTATGCAAATACCTGAAAACTAGGTGTGTTTAGCAAAATGTTTCCCCTAGAAGACTGTGGTTACTCCACCACTGTGTGTGAGAAAAACAGAAGAAGAAAAAGCAACCACACATTCACCAGAACCATCCAATTTGGTATCTAGTACAATACCTCAAAGGAAAGAGGTGCAAAAAAGTGCGGAGGATGGCAGTACCTCATGGACGTAACCCCCACGAGGAATATGCAGACAGGTACTCGCCCGCTACCTCACCTTCTCATCATCAGCAACTGCCGTCCGAAAATGAAAATAAAGAGTGATACAAGGATCTAGTGTCTACTCTAATACCTTATGTGCAGTGGAACTAATAATCTAAACTGTGTCTATGTTCCAAGGAAAAAGAGGGAAAGAAGTGGATGTCGACCCTAAAACAGGGGAGGATGAGTCTGATCAGGACTCAAAATGCTCCCAATTAAAACCGGGCAATGCCACACTGGCTAAATGAGACTTTTATTCAGTGCTGTGTGGCTGTCCACTAAAACCGACATGTTTCGTTGCCTGTATGGATTGATGACAACTTCTTCAGGGCTAGGGTCGACTAGCCTCCCTGCTTTACTTGTTCTGACCAGTGTGGTATCTGGCAGGACCTACGGGAAACATAAAATAGACACACATTCATTCAACTAAGCACCCCAGTTGCTCATAACGGGGAGACATACATTCAATCAAACATTTTAGCAGTTTGCATTAATTAACTGCAATTGGCACTATGCCTGCATCATTTATATCGATCATATTTACCGTTGGGGGTGCTCACTTACAGCATACCTCACCCCTCAGAATGGGAGGATCTGTGCTACCTCAGAAACTCCTGAGTTGCTTGCCCCCAACCTGCGGATTCATATATCTAAAATGCATGAAAACGGAAAATTATCACATTACATATCAATATTCCGCAACATACACACCTATATTTGTTGCTAGCTGTGTGTGGGCCCACTGCCCTGCATTCACCGGGTGCTTAAAATCCTATTGTTGCCCTCTGTGGCTGCCACACTTATATCGTTTATTACCAGGCACCTCCCCTCATGTTAAGCTAGCCATATAAACAACTGCACTTCGCTTCCTCGTCGCATTCATGGTACTAACCATATAGCTTCCTAGTTGTAGTATCTGCATATAGTTAGTTTATAGTGACGGAATACCTCCAAAGTAGGCTCACCATCTGCCCAGGCGGACAAATTAGTAGCCTTGCTTCGAGCTTGTGAGTTAAGTGAGGGTTTGAGAGTGAATGTCTACACCGATAGCCAATACGCTTTCGGTGTAGCACATAACTTTGGAAGGTTATGGGCGGAGAGGGGTTTCCTTACTTCGCATGGCCAGAAGATAAGGAACGGCCCGTTAGTGTTGAGACTGTTGACTGCCCTGACCTTGCCAAAGGAGATTGCTGTTGTTAAGTGTAGTGCTCATAAAACTGTGATTGATGATGTGGGCAAAGGAAATGCATTTGCTGACAGAATTGCTAAAGAAACTGCCCAGTCAAACACCACCTCTATGTTTGTAGCCAGCTCACCGAGAAGAATGGTAGAAACAGAAATATTCAATAGCACTATGGATAGTGTTAGAGAAATACAACAAGAAGCGACCCCTGAAGAATTAGTTTATTGGCAGGAACAGATAGGGAAACTAGACGAAAATGGATGTTGGATCGACCTGTCAGACAAATGCAGGTGGTTACTGCCAAATGCATTTGTGAATGTGATAGTATCCATGGCACACGGCCCTGCGCATATAGGCGTTAAGGGCATTTGTGCAGTACTAGATTCCGTGTGGCATAACACTAATATTAATAAAACTGCAACACATTTGGTTCAGAACTGTATGATCTGTTTACAGCATAGTCCAGGGAGTAGTGTGCCCGTACTGAAAGGGAATTTCGCGCCCCCTACCTTACCCTTTGAGGTATTACAAATGGACTTCATTCAATTAGAGCGGGTAAATAATCTCAAGTATGTTCTAGCAGTGGTCTGCGCATTCAGTAAATGGGTGGAAGCATACCCCACCAAGGAGAATACCGCTTTAGCTCTAGTAAAGGAATGTTTTCCTCGCTATGGTTTGCCCCGTGTAATTTGGAGTGACAATGGAAAACAGTTCAATGCCAACCTTATAGAACACATTTGTAGTGGTTTGTCCATAAGGCAGAAGTTTCATGCTGCACGCCACCCCCAATCATCAGGGTTGGTGGAAAAGTATAACGGGATTTTAAAGTTGAAATTGGCTAAGCTACAAGACACCACAGGGTTGAAATGGCCTGACCTCTTGCCCTTAGCATTATTGTCTGTAAGAACCACTCCGCACTCTCATTCTGGAATATCACCATATGAGGTGAAATTTGGTAGGCCCGCTAATATCTGGGGTGTACCAAGACCGAAATCCTTTAGGGACATCGAGTACCCAATGTTGACAGATTATCTATATGTATTAACTAAAGATCTTCGTTCCATTCATCAACAGATATCAGCGGTATTGCAGCCCCTGCCGGAGGGTCCCGGACATCGTCTTGAACCTGGACAGTGGGTTTTGATCTGGAACTACCAGCGAAAATCGAGTGTGGAACCACGCTGGACCAAACCCCATCAAATACTCCTTTCTACAAGAACTACTCTTAAGGTGGAAGGGAAGCGGCACTGGATTCACGTATCGCATGTAAAAAGAGTTCCCCTCCCATTGCCGGGAGACCTGCAGAATCAGAGTGACGGGTTGGTGCATGACGGTGAGCAGCTCATTGAAGATTCATCTCTCTCTGAAGCCCGAGAAGAAGTGAACGGGTGAGAGGGAGGCACTGTGAACTCACAAACGACTCCAGTGGCTGGCCCAACTATCAGCTCTGCTCCCGGTAACGCTGTATCCGATCCGGAAGGTCACACTCCTGGTACTCCATTTGATCCCACTGTGCCTGTTCTTTTCCCTGATCCCCCGAACACCTGGTCATGCTCGCTATGACCTGCGGCCCCGACAGAGAGCAAAGATACCAGGTTCTGTCTAGAGAAAGAGAAGAGAGACTTGAGTAAATCCTGGTATAATCTAAGAGAATACTGGACTGAACTAGTTGAGAGCTCGGAACTTTCGGAAAAAGCTCTGTTCAGGAAGAAAATAGAAACATTGATTGATTAGTGGGGCCCAGGTAAAGTTTTTCAGTAAGAGCTGCGTCAAGTGCAGCTCCAACGCGAGAAGTTTTTGCAATTTCTTCTGTTTTGGTATTTTTTTTCTTTTTGATGAACAATAGGAGTCTGCCTGTGAGGCTCTGAACAGACACAGGAAAGAAGCACCCTCTGGCATGTTGGACTGCAAGTAGGCTCATTCCCCTTAGATTATATTTGGACTTTTAGCAAGAATGTATCCCTTCGCTCGCTTTGTTCCCGAAGAGGAGCGACCTATAGCTCCACGTCCTCTGCACCCATATATGCCTATGTTTTCTGCTTGGAGCTTACGTATCAAGATAGTATTCGTAGCTATAATAACTGTATCACTAGTAACATGTTTAAGTGTATTCATTTATTTAGAATGTTGTCATCCTGTGCATACCCTGATAACTTCTACCCCTGTTCCCGAAGAGCATCATTTCCATACTTTCGCCCCGCATAAGGAAAGACATCGTCAGACCTATGTAAAGAATGCTTTTATTGAAATGCTGCACCAGACCCATAGTTCGACCAACGCTACAGAGTGCTGGGTCTGTGGCCTCCTCCCCTCGGTTATGCATAAACATGATCTTTTCATTTCGATGCCCTTGTCATATCTAGGTAGTTGTGAAGCATGGTTTAAATTGCTGTCGACGATATATACGCACTATACTATTGATGAACACCGATTTTCTGAAAAGGACTATGAATTGATTCTAGCATATATAGAGGTGCATCAGGGATTCACTCCGAATGAAGATGGTACAGATGGTACACTAGAACCGACTGCTTGCATGAATGAGTATACTGAATATGCAAATGACAGCTGGTTAAGGGATGAAGTATTGGATTTTATGTCTTTCAATTTCACTGAATATTTCAAATATTTTCAGGAACGAAATGTATCCGATGATAAGGTTATTCCGGTCCCGGTACTAAATGCATCATCTTCCTTTGGTGTACATGGCACCGGTCACTTGGCAGTTGGATTTAGTAAATGCAATTATACGTACAGATTACGAACATTCAGTAGCCCACCAATGCTTACTCCTCCGAATGTATACTTTGTATGTGGGGAAAATGCATACACGTGGCTCCCCAGAGGATGGTCAGGTAGATGTTATTTGTCCTTCCTATACCCCCCAGTTTATACAGCCCCTTCTGACTATCATAAGACCCATTCACTGAACTGGCGGAGCTTAGGAAAACGAGCTACCACGGGGGATGCCACTGATCAGACCGATACTCCTGCACAACATTTTGTGGACATAATGAAAGGAGTTTTGCCAATATGGGGACCCATCTTGACCAGTAAAGAAATCAGAAGATTGTCCAGAGTAGTAGAGGGAGTAGTGAATATCACTGCAGGAATACTAACTAACATAACTGTTGAGCTTCAAGCGACCAGGCTTGTAACGCTTCAAAATCGTATGGTTTTAGACGTTATCTTAGCTGATCGTGGAGGAGCATGCAGAGTGATCGGCAGTTCTTGCTGTGTGTACATACCTGACTCCGCCCCCTCTGTGCATTTAGCCATCCAAAAACTGCACCGTTTAGCATCTGAAATTCATACAGATACCGGTACCTGGTCTCTTTCTAGCTGGTTCTGGGGCCTCTTTGCCACTTGGGGATGGAAGTTGCTCATGATCCTTTTGGGTATAGCAGGTTTCCTTTTCACCTGTTGTGTCTGCATACAATGTGGACCTGCCTGTTGTTCTTATTGCACAAATCGACTCCTTCTTGCCCTTCCCGAATCTAAACCACGTCCAGCTAAGATAGGCACTCAGTTAGTACAGAAGGAGATATATGACATGATGCAAATAGATGAAGGCATCTTTGAAGATTGAGGTAGTATGTTAGCTACATTGTGCTAAATGGGCCTATCTGAAGGATAAAAATCATTTGTTCTGTGAATTTGCACCATGTAAAGTTAGCACAATGTATCTACGATGGTATTCTGATCACATAAACGCCTATTGGTATGTTCTAAAAGAAGCGCTTTCTTGCGTTTCCTCTTACACGAAAAAAAAGGGCCGAAACCAAACTGTGGCCATCTTGGTTTGCGATAGACCATGTGTCAGATCACGTGGTTTCCTCAGCCTACCATCTTCATGATTTAGTTCGTACCAGCCCAGAGACAGGATAGTCGTATTCACGGCCGAGGCTCAAGGTCACATCTGCTGTAGGGAGTATCAAGCAAATTCCTTCCGGCCCTGAGACGAAAAGGGAGTCACCCTGCCGACCTCCTCTGTATAGATAGCAACCCTTTGTGTAAGACTGAAATCTAACACTGTATGAGCTCATTTAGGAACCCATGGACTAACTGGTACTTTACCACTTGTATGGCTTTGTATGCTGAATCTGTTATATAAGTGTGATTTTGTCAAGGAGCCAGCAGTCTTCCTCGGCTCACCTGATGGGTGAGGATCGATGAGGCTCCTCTATATAGAGTTTTGCTTTGGCCAATAAAGCTTTTGAACCTTCTCCGTTGCCGACTGACCATTATTAAGAATATGATTGCAGGTCACTGGTAAGTGTGGCCCTTGGGATATTTTTGAGTACTTCACCCTCAGGGAGTAGCTGGTGCTGACAACTACACCAACCGCCATCAGACACTCAGACATGCAATGTCTGAACCACAAGGGGGGATAACTCGAGTCGCACAGGGCTAGTGGCCCTGGATGCACTGCCACAGGATGCTGAACTGCGGGAGAATGGGGCAGGGTCATGAGGGCAGAGCAGTACCTTACATGTGTTATGGCTGCATTCCGCATCTCCACACATCCAGCCATTGTGTAGCTTTGGTGCCATGAAATGTCTGTATTGGGTGCCAGGGTAGCCCAGGATGACCATGGAGTGGTGTAGGCGTGTCTGGTAGGTGGTCGTGTAGTCTGACTTGTTGAATGTGGCTTGGTCACGTGTGCATCCCCACATATGTGCTTTGTGTGTTGGTGGCTGTGGTATGTGTGGTGTGTTGATTTGGTACTACCAACGAGCAGTCCCATTCCATATGTGCCGTCCTGAAAGCGCTGGTTGATGATGGACTGTCGGAAGATGAAGGAATCATGTACACTGCCTGGGTAGTTGGCGATGACATTGGTGAAGAGTCGCAGGTGGTCCACTATTGTCTGCACATTGATGGAATGCGTGTGCTTTCTGTTGCAGTAGTGGTGAGCAGTATCCGCAGGGGGTACAAGTGAAACGTGTGCTGTCAATTGCCCCCAACACTTCCGGGAATTTAGCTATGGCGTAGAAGCCTTGCTTTGTCTCCAGCTGTTCCTGCGTAGTGTTGGGGAACTGAAGGTACTGAGGTATGAAGCTGAGGATGGCATCCAAAACAGGTGTGATAAACTTTGATAGGGCTGGCTGTGAGACTCCTCTGACTCTTGCAGTTATTGGTTGGAATGTCCCAGAGGCCAACAGGGGCAGCACAGCCAGCAGCTTTGTCTGTTGTGGGATGTTGGTTCTCCGCTGTGTTGGGACCATCAGCCTGTGGGCGATGTGGGTCATGATGCAGAGAATGGTTGTCCTTTTGAGCCTGCAGTGGGCAATGACTTCCGCGGGCGTTAGGTCTGTGAGAGTGGTGCATTTTTGATAGGACCGATGTCTTACTTAACGCTGCCTCTGTGGTGGTCTCGGGGGGCGGGTCCGGGTCCTGGGTGTGGTAGCGGTGGGTGTTGGGGCCCTGTTGGGGCTCCGAGCTGCATGATGAGTAGCTCTATGGCATCGTTTGGTCTTCGGGTGTGTCTATGTGTGGGGCTCCGTTGCCTACTGCAGGGAGTCGTCAATCTTTACACCTGCTTGAGGCAGGTGTTAAATACCTGCAGCCACCGCAGCTTATCACCTGTTTTTGGTTCGCTGCGCAGTTCTGTCAGTTCATTGTGAAAGTGGTGTTGTTGTTTTTTCGTGTGTTTTTGCATGGAAACGCCTCCTCAGCATCTCATTAGAGTTAGTTGGTGGTGTGCGCCGTGGTGTTAGATTTTGGGGAAGTTATCACGGGAATACAGACGTTGTCTGCAGTTTGCACCTGCTTGTGAATGGGATGTTAAATCTATCTCCACTTTTGTTGCGTTACGGTGGTGATAAATCGAAGTTGTCTCCTTGTGAATTTTGGCCACTATGTTTTAGGGTACACCTGCTATTGGCCAGACCGAAGCTATAAGTGCCTAGTAGGCAATAGGACAAGGGGGATTAATCCACGTATAAACTCCTAGTAGATAATTGTAAGTACATTTTATTGTACAGTTAATTAAAACCATTACAAACATACATCGCATAATTCATTTTCGTACTGACAGTCTAAATCGATTAAGAAGCCGCTATTAAAAGAAAAAAAAAGAAAGGCTTTAAAATACAAACATGCATAAAACTGGCCCGCTGAGCCCATCCTAAATAAAAAATGCAGACTGGCACTTTATGAAGGTGAGATCAGCAGCAGGGCAGACCTACTTGACGTCTTGAAATGCATTCTTCGCGACCTGCAGTAAACAGGTGCAGGTATGTGCCGAGGAGAGCGCCAAGTGCGTAGGTGACTTAATGACCAAAAGTAGGGCAGCCAGGGAAAACCCACTGAAGGTGGGTCTTCTTTGTTAGTTAAAACCTATGTACTGGAGTAAAGAACATACACTCTCATCTAAACCTTAGAAGAAAGTGACGGAGGTTGAGTGTGCAAAGTGGTGACAATTTAAAAAAAAACAATGGAGTCCAGACCACTATTTTTAAAGTTCATACTTAGTTTTCCTTTAAAGTGCGTGATGTGCAAAGTCTGCAAACAGGCCAGTACTAGGGTTCATGATTAATTACGATAAAAAGAAAAATAGAAGACTGGCGACTATTATAGGCGTTTAGTGAGCAGCAGGGATGGGCTAATTGACCTCTTTGGTCAAGTGCATAGCATCAATCTGAATAGAACAGCAGGCAGCAGATATTTAGGCGTATAGGGGAAGTTGCAGAATGCAAGAACAACTTGATGGTCGGCCGATTATGACCCGCCAAGGGACCTTATGCTATCTTCCTCTTCATTTCAATTCTGAATTAGTTGAGACCTGCATTATACAGTAAAACAAATACATTCCTATAAAACTGTTAGAAGGATACAGAAGACTGGTTGTGCAAAAAGGGGGTGATGTTTGAGAGACAGAGGGGGCAAATGTCTGGTTTGAAAGTTTGCTGCTGGTAATCCATGGCTTAAAATCCTTGGACCAGATCCTACAGTGGGGGCAAACATGCGAGCTGGCCCCGCAACCATTCCGAGTTGATTGGGCCATTTGAGGTGCGAGATATATAAGGATTACCAGCGCTGGAATTCTTGGTAAAGTAGAGGTGCAGACATTGTCTTTCGCGATGAGGGTCACGTGATGAGTTCCACACTGCTTCTGACGCAATGACACCTACTAGACCGTTAGTTTGTTTTTTCATGTTGATTTCCGTGGCTGTTAGAAATTTTACCAGGCGACATCTCAGTTGGACATCACCGCTGGAGAAGCTTGCCAGCACTGCTTGCCTGCAGGACCGTATATGTTTCTGATTGAATAGTTGTCTCAGAAGGGTCCGGTGCTCCCGTATTAAGCCCCGGCATATAGTAATGAGATGCACTATGTTCTCTTCACCATCCCCGCAGAGTTGACAGGTTGCTGGCTTCAAGGGCATAGCCACGGTGGCAAGTGCTGTGCAGAGGGCAATAATCCGAAGCGGAATCTCAAAAACGTCTCTTTCATGGTTTTGGAGAAGCTAGTGTGTAGGAATGTATGACGCTACAATGCATACATTCACAACATGGTATTTTACATCGCGTTCGTTACAGCGCAAGTCATTACAACGACTTGCACTGGAGGGCACTGGACTTAGGAATAGTATGATATACTATTCCAACTCCATCCTACGTAACAGTAGGGAAGGTGTTGGAATAGTAAATCATACTATTACTTAGTTTAGCGTGCCATCCAGCGCAAGTCGTTGACTTGCGTTGTAATGCACGCGATGTAAACATACTGTGGTGTAACGACCTCGTTGTAAAGGTCGTTCTCCAGTGTGAAGATACGCTTGAGGGGCGGCTTTGGTGTAGGACTGTATGGTAAGCCAGCCGTGTGCATATTCTGTCAGGGAGTCTTTGTCTTGCATAAGCAATTCTTTCTTGACTATGTTGTTTACTGTTTTTTTTAAAACTTGCATGAGTCCCTGATGGTTTCCAAAGGTGCCGTAACCCCAGTTGATCAAGAGCAGCATTCAAGTAGCGTCTGGTGGGGCAGGCCTCTTTGGCTTGTAATTCTTTCCACAAAAAGGCTTTTTTATCAATTCCAGTTCAACTCTTTCGATTTTGTGCCAGCTTTTGGTAAATGTGCCTTTGGATGCCAGATCTTCTCTTTGTAGCCCACATTCAAGCCTCATTTGTGCAGGGTATGTGTATCTCAGTAGGCCGTAGATCATTTGCACACTCTCGCTATAGTGCCGTCTAGTATTTCAGCGTCCCTCCCTCACATGACTTCGCATCCATAGGTGATGGGTGGTATTAGATTTGCCTGTATCACCCTGGTTGGAAGCTCGGGCCAGAGGTCTTATTTTTTAAGTTTCTTAATGCCACTGCTGTCATTATTCCTCTTTTTTTATGGACTCACGTTGGGGTATGTAATTGCCTCTGTTATCAATGATAACCCCCAGATATTTATATTCTTGTACGGACGGTCTCCAGCTTGCGTGTTGCCAGGTACCAGTTACTCGTTGTTTTTGATTTGCGAATGTTCACGCTCATAACTTTTGTTTTTTCTTGGTTAATACTCACTTGGTTAGCTTGCGAGTAACGAGAGGTGATGTCCAGCAGATGCTGTAGGCCAGCAGGGGTCCGGCTGATAAGTACCAGGTCTTCTGCATAAAATAAGTTAGAAAGCTGGAAACCCCCTAACGTAGGAGTGTGCGAGTTGCATTCATTCAAAGAGACTGATAACTCTGCCATAAAAAGATAAAAAGTGTTGAAGCAAGCATGCATCCTTGTTTTATCCCTGAGCTTGTTGGAATCTTCTTTGTTAAATGACCCCCTGCACCCAGTTTTACTTGCACCCAGGTGTCACTATGCAGAAGAATTAACTGATTTAAGAGCAGTGCTGCAATGTTCAGCATTTTTAGCTTTTGCCATAAGAGGTTTCTATTCACATGGTCGAATGCAGAGCTATAGTCAATAAAACACAGGTATAATGGCTGTTTGGTTTCCGGTGCGACATCTATCATTAGTGAGAGAGCTAAGATGTTAGTAGTGGTCCTCATGTCCTTACAAAAGCCTGTTTGGTTAAGTGGAATTGCTGAGACTTCTGTAGTCCAGGTTGTTAATTCCTGAAGTATTAAACCTGCATAATATTTGGCCTCGTCGTCCAATAAAGCTACCAGCCGCTATCTTTTTGGGTAGTTCCTGTTTCCTTTTTTTCCTCCAAGATGATGGTATGGTTGATATTTGTAGTATTTTTTGGAAGATTGGTTTGAATACTTAAGCCCAAAATTCCTGCTGTTGTTTAAACAATATAGGAGGTATCCCATTTGGGCCTGGAGCACCCTCACGTCTGCCCTTTGAAATTCTTTTGAAGATTTGTGCGTTCGTAATTACAATGTCCTGTTCCGCTGGTGAGTTGTGGCCGGGTTAGGATGGTCAGGCTTCTGAGTCAAGCGGGCAGTGTGATTCGAGGAAGGTTATTCAGGCCTCTTCTGTAACATGAGAATCGATGCCCTAGCCCTGCGGGTTAGTCAAAGTGTTAATCATTTGCCAGAATTGTGAGCTGTTGTTGGTTTTGATGTCATATAGAAGTTTAGCCCAAAGAGTCTCGTCTGCTTCTTTTCTGAGATGCCAGGTTAATTTCCTGAGGGTGGCTTTTAATTGCCTCAGCTCTGGCAGTGCAGCGGGATCTTTCCTTACTCTCCGAAGAACTCGATTTATCAAAGCTTTTAACTTTTTTAGTTGAGCATTGTTTCTGATGTTCGGGTATAAGCATTGCTTTGGAGCATGGGCCATGGCTTTATTTCGGAGGTTTCCCTTTTTGGTTCGAAAGCTGTTTCATAGTGTTTTTGTGAGCGCCTCCTAGCTTTCATTTATGTCTAGATCTGCTGCTTGTGCTTCTCCCAGTAACTGCTTTGCAAGAGAGAGGAGGCTTTTTGGATCATCTGTTCTACAATTTACCCTTTTTTTATTGGCGGTGTATTCTAGGCAGTATGTGTTTGCTGGTGATGGATAAGATATTAGAGGTGCTTCTACAGTGGTTTCCTGAGGCAAGTGGTCGCTGTAGTCTAACAATGCAATGCGGTAGTCCCTTACCTTTGGGAACATGCAGCGAGAGAAGAATGTAAAATCTATTGTTGAACCTGCCACTGCATTATGGAATGTTGCTGCCTGAGGACCCCCTGGGAATCTTCAATTGAGTGCACGGAAGCCCAGCTGTTCCAGTGTTGCTAGAAGCTTCTGCGCCATTTTTGTTTGTCCTCACCCTGCGGTATTTTCTTGTGATCTTATTTCCTATACAAATGGGTCCTCCTCGAGGTTGGTGCCTTTGGCTGAGTTGCCGAGCATGTTCAAATTGAAGTCCCCACTGATAATCAGGCTATTTATTTTCTCATCCCTTAGTATTTGTACTAGCTCTTCCTTCAGCTGCTGGCTTCCTCTAGTTTTGTCACGCGGGTGTAGATAGAGATTTATCAGTATTATGTGCTCATTTTTTCCCAACTCCTGGGAGGTGATTCGTAGAGCTTGCACTGCATTCGAAGGGGCTAACTTATATGTCAAGGACTCCGCTGCATAGATTCTCTGTATAGTGCAGTATGTAGCAAGGCCACCTTTATTGTGGCCACAATTTGCACTCTTTATGGCTTATAAGAAGTGCAGATTGTATCCCTGGCGTGTTGACGGAAAGTCAGACCAAGTTTCTTGGAATGTGATGATGTCGAATTTTTGTGGGTAAATCTGTAGTTCCGGATCCATAAGCTTGTCTCCTAAATCAAGAGCTGAGTTTGAGATTATTCTTAGTTTTCATTACGATAGGCGTGGTATGTCACAGACTTTCAGTTTTGGTGTTGATGGTCCTGGATAGCCAGCTCCACTCTTGGGGGACTGCGCATTCAGTTGTATTTAATCTATGGTTCTGCAATTCTCCGAGTTCTGTATTCTCTGGGGTTTGACTGCGAGCCCCTCACAGCATGGAGAATGATCGTGTGCTCAAATGGACCAGACCAGGATCTTTTGGATGTTCTCTATCTGTTATTAGGGGGTCCGGGCATCTAGGTTTAGTAAACGGTCGTAGCTTGATGCCCCAGGTGTTAAATTTGGATTGTTCTTTTAGCACTTTCTCAGCTACTTCTGATGTGGCCCAGACTGTTTTTGTTACTTCCACTCCTGGTTGCTCGGTTGATTCAACAAATTCAACTGATTCCAAGTCGTTAGTTTTTAAATTCTTCAGACTGTTGATGGAGCTTAGTAGGCATAAGATGTTTCCCCTGTTTAATATATCAACCATTCCCTTTGATTTGTACTCCGGGTGAAACACAAATGTGGTATTGCCGGAAGTCCCATTCTGTTTGGTTGGTCTGCTCTCTTTGGTAGTATAATTCTCCCCTGACCCAATTGGTTCTTCTGTCGATATTGCCTGACCCTGGGTGCACATTTCCTTTGCACGGGCCATCTCTATGCCAGTGCAAATTGTTGTTCTTATGTCCCCTTTTAACTCCTCTCCATGTTTTCCGGATTCGTTTTTGGGAGCAGTTCTGTGAGTATGTAATTTGTTGAGAGAAGTGCTTCCTTCCAATTCTGACCTCACTTTCCCGGTCAACCTTTCTCCTGTGTCCTTTTCTGAGTGTGTCGCATCGCTCATCTCGGCTGACATGTATAGTGGAGGTTCTGTTGCCTCATTATAGCGCTGTTGTTCTTTCCCCTACTAAGTAGCATGGACTGTGTTATCTTTTGATTTCGTCCCTTCCTCCTCTGCTTTCTCCGCTGTTTCATGGGGTGGACACTTTCTGGCAAGACAGTTTTTTGTGGGTATTTTCTGGAAGATTCTGTGTTGCTTTCTGGTGATGATTGGGCTCCTAGGCTCAATAAGTTGTTATTTGGTCCTGGATTTATTGTGTCCACGACCTCCCCGTGCTGCCTTGCTTTTTGTATCGGTTTTGGTGCCGCCTGAGCTGAAGCCTGAATTCTTATTTAGTTGTCAGCTGATCTTTGTTTCTTATCTGGGCAGATCCGTTTGCTGATTTGTTTTTTACCAGCTCTCTTATGTCAGAGAGAAGGTTGTCCATTGCTGTCGGTAGTGTTGCCAGCTTATCCATAATTGTTATATGGGTGCAGTTGGCTTGTGTGAATTGCGTCTCTGATTGAGCCATACTAACCAGGTTATTGAGCTCTGACAATTTGTCGTCGATGTTGGCGACGAAAATGAAGAGTGAATTGAGAACTGACAGTTGTAGATCCATCTTATCCGACTGGTATTTAATGGCATTTACAGACATTTGCTTTGCGTGCAGCAGTGAGGTCCAGATGTCTTCTTTTGCCTGCAGTTTTACCTTGTCGAAGTTGAGTTTTGGGGAGCTAATATTTTTTTCTAGTAGTTCTTCTTAAGGGGCCATGGAATACAAAGATACCAATTCTTCCCATTCCTCAGGTGTGAGGTAGGATGATTCTGGTTCCACGACCTGAGATGTTAGTGTGGTTGACCCCAGCGTGTTTGGTTGGGCTTGAGCAGTACTGAGTACAAGTTGTTCATGCAACTGTTTGTCGGTTTGGTGCGCAAGCTGTTCTTGCATAATAATTTGGGGTAGAATTTGTCTTTTTCCAGCTGTCATATTGATGAATTGATTGTTGAGTTCTTTGTTCCCCGTGATGAACTCTGGTGGCTCAGACAGGGTTTTGGTTGTGGGGATGATGTTCTTTTCTAGTTCTCTCTCTGGCTGCACCTTGTCATGTTTGGGGAGTCCTAAGGGTGTTGTGTCTTTCCTTGGGGCGGTCCTGCTGCTCCGGGGCTGACTGGATGCTTGTGGCTCCTGCCCCTCTTTGGTCACTCGACACGGTGAACTTCTATCCAGTGTTTCTTCCTTTATAAGCCTGGGAGAGCTATGGTTTTTAATGCTTTTTTGTTGCCGCTGCAAAGTTCATGGCCTGTCCTAGGCCGTCAAACATGCTCCCATTTTGGTTGTCAATTTGCTTAAGCTCTGCCAAATCCCAATTCTCTTGGCTTAGTGTGTCACTTTCTTCGTTGCCTCTTAGTATACTCTTCTATACTTGCGTGTGCTTTTCTAGCTGCGCGGTTTTCTCCAGCGTCTGCTGACTCTCCATAGGCAGTTTTCAACAGCTGCTCTTGACTCGAGGCCTGACATACCTTACTTGGTTAGAGAGGAGAGGGTAGGTTATTTGCATTCTTGCCATTCTGATACAATACCGGCCCGGCATCTTTAATGAATGAAAAGTAAGTGTATATTTTAGATTGGTGACTAGGTTTGCTCCAAGTGGACACGATTGTTGTGCCTTTTGTCCTGGTGTTAGGTAGGGCTTCCAGGCTGGTGTGGAGTGGCGAGATCAGGGGAGTATCTTCCTCCTCCTCACTGTGTGGTTAGTGACTGATCTTGGCAGATCCCATTCCCAGACTTTTTCTCCACTGGACTGGCATCTGGAGTCCTGATCTCCTTGTCACCTTGTTCTCTTGGCAGAGCCCCTTCCCAGCCTTTTTCACCACTGGACTGGTGTCTGGAGTCCTGATCTCCTTGTCACCTTGTCACCTAGTAGATACTAGGGCATTGAGGTTTAGAAGCCCAGAAGATTTTATGCACTTTGCATGTGTGCACTGCTGAGCCGCTATCTGTAATTTTAAATGCAGCCTTACCTCGCAGAATGCCTTTAAAACTAAATTCTTACAATTGGCATGACCTACCCTATCCGGCTCAAGTAGATAAGAGGGCCAGGGAGTTGAAACTGCTAATAGGGCCCTAGTATATATCAGGGTACTTCTTGTAAATAGAAATTGTGCCCAAAATCCACTTTGATGGTATGGGCACTTGAAAAGTTAACTACCTTATCTTTACATATTAGGCACCCCCAGGGTCTCCCCTAGTTGTCCCAGGGGTAAGGGGTCATGTATCGATAAAAGATGTTTTATAAACTATGGTGAGGGAAATCTGCTAATTTAACTTTTTCCCCATTGTAGATACTTGGCCAATAGGGTAACATTGCAATATTTTATGCATGCATAGTTATTGCTAGGAAGGGAAATAAATATAATTTAAAGACTTAGAAGAATGGTATTGAAAAATCCAACTGATTGCCATTGTTGAATTTATCATAATTTGCACAGACAACACGTTATAAGACTTTCTCTTCTGCAGGCCAAAATGCAGTCTTCCTGCAGTCTCCCCTGATTGGTCAGTGCTAAGAGGCTTAGCAAGGCTGCCTTGAGTAGGTGATAAGTGGCTGCCCGGAGGAGTGGCTATCTGCTGGAGAGAGATCTGCAGGTACCCAGAAATGCTCGGTCAGAGGGGAGGGGTCATAAAGCATGAGGCTTCAAAGGATAGGACAGGCAGGGAATACCAGGTCTAATACCCCCATCCCCTGGGCCCCAGCCAGATGGCAGGCTTAAGGAAGTAATTTGCAGATATTGGGGGGAGCTATAGACAGGAGCCACACTGGAGTTGGTTTCATTAGCTCTTACTGCTCTGCTGAAAATTTCAGCCACCATGGATTTTGAAAGAATGGTGCTTTCTGGCACAACAATATGCCACACTTTGGAGGAAGCGGTCATGTGCCTAGGTGTCCCCCTGCATCCCATTGGTCAGAGGGGCCCCTCTTAATGCCCATAAGCTGAGACTAATTATGTGAGAGGTGGATAGCTTCATAGTTCTACTGCTTGAAACTACACAGAAAAGGAGGACTGTTCTGCTGGAATCTACATTTGCACTCAAAGGCCCTGCACTCTGACTGAATGTGCCTGCTGCACAATTTGGTACTACAGCCCTAGGGACTGTGCCTTGCTTCAAGAAGGATTAAGGAGTAACTACAGGTTAACAGAGCCCACCTGCCTCATCTCCACCCAAAGACCCCAGCCTGGAGTGCATTCAGGGGACTTTCATGGACTTGGCCAATTGCACTGTAGAAATTTTGGCCCAAATCTTCCAAGGGCTATCCAGGAGTGTCCATACTCTTGGACTTGTGTTTGGGTGCTTTGAACAAGGAGACCTTCAGGAAGCACCTCCTGAGGTTTAGAGAACTTTTGGGGAAAAGCTCCATAAGGTGACCGACTCAACGGGCAGAGTCAAGCTGGCCTCCTCCAACCGTTACCTGGCCTGTACCGCAGGTTCACCCAGCTGAAAAGCTCCAGAGATCCTACTTATAGGATTCAACCGTGGCCTTGTGGAAACTCAAGCCGGTGAACCCGCTCTGATTCCAGCCTGGTAAAGAGCAGAGAGGGCCCTCAGAAGAAAAAGCTCCAGAAAAGCTTTTAAGTGTGAAGGTAAAATATTGACTGGGGCCTCCCACTTAATGTATCTGACCAGGGCTTCATCGCAGTTGACCTGAAACTTTGACTTTGTCCCTAGCAAGCGCAATCAGATGTTCCAGTGGCGCTATATGGCTTTTAAGCACTAGAAAGTTGTTAATTTTTAAACATTCATTTTTCCTCTTCTCTACGTTGGATGTTTGTCATTTTGTTGTCTATTTGTTCATAAAAATATTTCCTCTTTTTATAAATTGTGGTGGTATTTTTATTGTATGTAATACTCTACATAAATACTTTACATACCTGTCTCCTAAGTTAGGCCTGACTGCTCAGTTACAACTACCAAGGGTTGAGTAAGGAACTCATTTTTTGAGACTTTTACTGGACCCTATACCATGTTAGTGGACTTGTTACTGGTGGTAGGTGCATACTTAACCCTACCAATAACCCACAAGGTCTCTTTTATCTATATTAAAAGTGAAGCACCAGTGGCTCAAGGGGCTTGTAAATAAGCCCCTCTGTGTTCTTCTAACCAAAACATGCTGCTTTGCCATTATTATAGTTGTTTTTTTGCTACTGACAAACATGGACAGCATTTAGGGGTCGCCATGGATCGCAGCTGCGGCCCCTGGCTTGTCCCTTGCGACCACTGTTACTGCCTTTGCAACCCCTGGTCTGAGAGATGGCAACATCTGTGCCTACAACATAGTGACCCTGCACTCCTTCTTTTCTATTCATTCTTCATTATACTAATCGTGATCAATATTTCAATATTGACTATCAGTATAATAAAAAAGGAGCACAAATCAATGATGTAACAGAGAAATACAGTTTACTGATGCCTTCTACGGCAGATCCCTGAATAAATGGGCGCCTTACCGGATATATTTATTTTTGCGCTCTGCATGCATGCTTGATAGTGAAAAACTGCCATACAATGTGTTGTGTGTAAAATGTAATGTAACCACCCAGTGGGGATTACAGATTGACCAGGAACTTGGTTCAAGGTTCCTACATGATGACAAAGAAATGTATTACATAAATTGTGCACACAATGAGTCGGACCGGGTGCTCTCTTTTATCTTAACACTGCCTGTAATTACAAACCATCTCATGTAATATACCATGTTGACTGCACTGTAATGTGTCTCACACTTCACAGAAATCATCAATTATGACAATGAATATTAGGGAGCAGAAATGGCTTTATGGCTAGAGCAGTCGACCTCGGCGCTGGGGAGCCGGGTTCGTGTCTCCGCAGGGATACTCAACATTCTGTGATTCTGGGCGAATTATTTAATCTTCCTGTGTCTAACAAAAAAAAATGGCTGTGTCCGTCTGTAACGCAACTGGTGATCATGTAAAGTGCTCTAGCACTTTCCCGTCAAGTTCGCGCTATATAAAATTCTGAAAAAAATAAATTACCATGTATCTCATTCGTATTGTAACAGGAACACCAGTTGTGATGATTATATTAAAGCTATAAAATAAAATAAAAAAGGAGCACAATTAGCCAGAATGGGAACTTTGGTGGCAGCAAAGTTAAGTAAAAAATTCTTTTAAATGTATGTTTTCCGAGCACTTGTGCTTGAGTGTGTGTTTATATGAGAGAGTGTGTGTATGTGTGAAGAAGTGTGAATGTGTGTGTAAGCATGTGTGTGGCTGGGAGTCAGTGACAGGTAGTAAGTGAGAATGTGTGAAATTGAGTGTCAGTAAGCATGAAGGAGTTATGATAAAAATGAATGAGTGACTTCAACTGAGTGAGTGAGAATGAATAGGAATGATTCTAAGGGAGCATTAGAGAGCGTGAGTGAGAATGAGTGTGCGTGAGAATGAATAAGTGAACATGAGTATGAATTAGTGAATATGAGTGTGAATGAAAATGTGGTGCTATGCTTGCAAATCTGTTATTGTCCTTTGCAAAATGAGTACTTCCTTTCCTATGGCTATACTACTAGTAAAATATTGGTGCAGGCATACTTGAACACACATGATAAAATAGTAGCATTGGCATACTTGGGGTAATTCTTGGCATAATGAGCATTAATGGTAAAATACTGACAATAACATACTAGATGTAATTCTTGGCATGGGGCACATGTGGAAAAGTGCTGGTGTTAGCAAATTTGAGGAAGTTCTTGGCATAAAGCAGGACAACCTGAGGTATAGGGGGATGACAACCATGACAAAATGCAGACCCTTGAAAACTGAGGGAATTAATAATATAAGGGTCACCTATGTTATATGGACGCATAAATAGAAAAATTCTGGGTCTGGCATATTGGGGGACACTCATGGAAAAATGCTCTTCCTAGCAGATTCAAGCGAATTCTTGCTATATAGTGGCAGTCATAGCACATTTTGAAAAATGTTGTCAACTCTCAGGGAGCATCATGTTTCATTGGCTTGGCACACCATGAAAGGCTCTGAAAATGTAATGAGTGTGCTTTCAGAGTCTATGGGTTTGTAGCAAATGTGTGTAAAAATTGTGCTCTAAAGGGCACTATTTTACAAAAATGTTTTCAATGTTTTCTTGGGGCGGGTTTAGAAACCCCATATTGGAGGTCTGGCTTTCTCACTCACTTCAACTCAGGGCAGTTATCTCTTCCCAGAACTTTAAAAAGTCTAGTCATCATTATAATACAGGTGGTATCTAAAATATATATTGGTCTGTGTTGTGTTCTTAAAATAATCATGTGGTTATTATGGCACTTCCACTATGTCAATTGTTGTGATGTCATTAGGGTAAAGGTGTTGTAACATGACGTCTGAGAAAAATCAGCGTCAAGGGTTATAGCACAACCCTTTCTGTGATGACATTAAGGTTAAAGGTAGGTGATGTCACTTCTGCTACCCCTGGCATTTTGGTGAATCAACGCCAATGCTGATACATTTTACTGGGTTTTATGTTTCAAAATCTGTTAAAGGAAAACAATGGTGGTGCAATACTTATCATACATTCTGATCCCTGTGACTGAAATGCAGCCTCTGTCCATAATCAGGGTGCAAGTGTGAGTTAATAGCTTAGATTAATGTAGACTTGACACTGGCAAGATACTGCTTTCTTAGGGTATTACCAAGATAGTTGCATAATAATTGGTCAAATTATATTTAAAAAATGTCAGGCTATGTGTGTTTTGTTTGGCTGTCATAATTAGATTTATCGAACCTCCATATTGGGGTGTTCTACTTATGTTGTCCAAATGATCTCCATTGTTATTTGGTGGCTGAGCTGTAACACCTACTGGAAATGTTGTGCTTCACATGTCGCTTCAAATAATAACACATGTAGGTGATAAGGGGGTGCAATTCTAAAACATCTCAAATCCCCAAATTCCAGGGCTACCTGCCAGCAAAGCAGAACACGATAAATGCCATATTATTAAAAACAATGGAATAATAAGTATGTGTTGCAATAAATGAATAAATAACCACCAAGGCGCAGTGAATTTAAGGACATATATTGAGAGAATACATTTAATATACAATAACACACATATCTAGATGCAATGTGGTGTTTAAATGCATGTGTTTTTGTGAGATATAATTAAAAACACACATTTAGAAGATAATTGGCTTTACAGGAAAGAGATGCAAATCCTTTGTGGACACCACAAAGACTTGTCAGCAGAGTCTTAATTGACAGATGCCCTTATGATTGGTAACACTTTTTTCCACTGCACATATAGTCTGCGTTTTGGCAAAGAGCAATACAAAGTCAAGAGGACAATATCAGTAGTGAAAAATTTAACAGACAATCCAAGTGCTTGATAACAGGGCTAGGGACTCCAACCAGATCTTATCTAACAAGGAAGCTAGTTGTGGAAAACAAATGAAGGCCAAAAAAATATTCATCAATATAATCAAGTTGAAACGTTTGGAAATGATTGAAGTTGGCATTTTCCACTCACATTGGGTGAAACGCATCCTGGAGAGCCTCTGATGCCATATGCATCAGGTCTAAAATATAAGGGATAAAGTACCCCCTGTTGTACATTATAAGGATTTTGCAAGTCATCGAGGAGTTCCATAACCATTTAGAGGAATGAGGCAGATGGCAGAGTTCTTCTGAAAGGTTATGGAACTCAGAGAGGACTTGCAATATCCTTATCATGTACAGCAGGGGGTTCTTTATTCCATATAATAAAAATTCACACCGTCATCCTTTTCAGAAACCACTTAAATCCTTGGATCATAGCTCTTTCATATGAAAGAGGGAGCATGTTTGCAAATATGAAGAATAAAAATAGAACCACTAGTGCAAAATTAAAACATTAAACTTGTTAGACATTTATGGCAAAAAGATATTAGAAACAGTTCAATACAAGTAAGTTTTTTAAAACAAACAACTGCAGTAGCTCACAATGTGTAGAAATATACAAAAAAATCTATCTTTTCTACAATTATCTAAAGAGTGCAATAGATAAGCATTATCTTTCTGCTTGTCACTCTGAGCTAGAAAATTACAGCACAAAAAGAAAAGAAACCTTTCATTTTTATTGCTTTAAAAAGATGCTCTTTGACCAGACCTGCCACTCACCCGAGCTGCTGGCTCTGGCAGCAGGCATTGTCACTTCATAACAGGGCTGTAATACATTATTTCAGTTCAGTTCTGACTTTTACAATCGACAACTGGATGCATCACAGGTCAACAATTATGAATAGATTAGATATGGGTGTTTCTATAGGGATTGAAGCAGTCCATGTATTAAATGACTTTAAACTCACTAGGTCTAATTGGTCATTTATTCATTTACTATATCGCTTACTTGTGTTAAGTCCCAAAAACATATTTTCCTGAAAAAACATTGTTTTTGATCATAAATTTCCAATCACCTGTTTGTGCTTGAATCTATTTTTCAACACATAAAAGTATGTACTTGGGGGAGAACCTGTACCCACAGTGTATCTTGGTTCAGGACTATTCATGCTTGACTGGATGATTGCACTCAAAAGTGTACTCATATGAATAAGACTGTTAGCCACCCATATAGCACATTCAATACCTCAATACCAAAAAAAGTAAAAACAAATGCAAAGCGTTGTTTTTGTCGCATCTGCTAGGTTGTCTGCTGTAACAGATTGCTACACAAAACAATTGTGATGTATAATTTCCCATATTGCTTCTTTCTCAATCATTGCTAAAATCTAGGATTAGCCACACTTTGTTGGACTTGGTAACTAACAGGACATTTGCTGATCAGTTTGTTCTTTCACGCAAGTACTGGTCAACAGATCCTTTACACAAGTTGTTATTTGAGCATTCAATAAAGGGTCTAGGGTGTCGGTTTCTCAAAGGGACATGCATTGCTTTTGGAAATTACAGCCCAAGAGAAAGTATGCACAGCTGAACTGAAAATGAATCACACACAAAATATTTGAGTCTGATAAAAAGCCAAAGCATTGAAGTCAGCAATACTATGAAATAGGTTTGTGTTGCAGGCCATTTATAAGGATATATGGACATAAGAGTAGAAGCATTATAAGGGAGTGCTACACGAAGGTGAGAAGGCATATGTGTCTATATCACCACAAATTCCCATCCAATTTGTATTATACCGTCTGCTTGGAATATTATGTGACTCTGCTCATGTGAATGAATTGCAAGGTGGTTTATGAAAACAAATAACTTCAGCTGTCAACATTTTTAATGGAGTTCATTCCATCTTGCATACTTATTATTTTCTTTCTGAATCACATCCTTTATAGCCCCTATTATCCACTTAATTTGCTTTTGAAATTTTGTTGGATTCATAAACATCAATGTCCAGGAATAAGTTAGAGAACCTGTTTATCTTGGAAACAACACAATCTTTTAGCAACTTGTTAGAATTTCATGTGTCTTTTGTGTTTAAAATATATATTTTATCCATATTATTGTTATGTTTCAAGAAGAGAAGATAGACCCTCTTTAAAATAATTGATCCTCACCTTCTAAATTAGACAACCTGTTAATCATGGGAACACCATAACCGTGTAGAAAGTTGTAAGAATCTCATATGTGTCTTTTGTGTTAAACATTTTTATTTCATTCATATTATCATTATGTTTCAAGAGGAGAATGTAGACGCTCTTTAAAATAATTGGTCCTCAACTACATGTGAATTGATAATACCATTTTTGCCATCAGCCTAGTCTATCCTCTGGAGTGAATAAAAAACATCTTGCATGAGGTCACAGGAATCATCAAACTTCTAACAAAGTACAACCTTCTCAATCAATCAAATCAATCAATCAAATAATCTTTATTTGATTGACTGTCAGCCATAAAAGAGTACATCATAAAAGATTTAAAAACAAAGGGGGAAACACATACAAGGCGATGTAGTCAATACCGTAGCAGCTTCAGTTTCAAAATTTGACAGTCATAATCAATATTTTCCATGAATGACCTCCTGAACAACCCCATAATTTAAAACGGAAACTAAATAAAATCATGTGCAATCCCCTAATCCATAAAACCACAAAACTTAAAATTGATCCTTATTAAAACATTTAATGAAATCATTTTCTGACAATTTCCCGTAATCGAACAGCCGAGGAAATATATCTATAAATCATTAGACAGGTAAATTCATCTTTTAGAAGCTGGAGATGATAAAAACCAGGCCACCACTTCCTAATATTTAAAAACTTTGAAAGTGGAATAGTAAAATTGCACCTTAGAGTCATATAGAGTTTGCAAAAGAGCATAAAATATAGTGTACACTGGGTGGACTTAGCATCACAGGGGCAGAAATCCAGTTTAGCGCCACAATAGGCTTTACGAGGGTAGGAGACCAAAAAATGCAAAATGCCAAACCTAAATCATATGAGATAAAACAATTTGGCATTACTGAAATAAAAAGAAAGATAGGGCTCATGCCTGGAGTGCAAACTAGCAAAGAGTGTTCTAAAATACTTTTTCCCCCTCATCTGCAGATCCTCTAATCGAATACAAATGAGTAAGAAAATCACTTTTCAATTTCGCTTTTGGTATTTTAGCAATACTACATGGGTTATAAAAACAATCTACCAGCCCCATGGCCTCCAGCTGTTTTTTATGTAGCTAAGCCAGGGTATTTTTGTTGACTGTTCTAGTTTAACACAATCTAAAATGATAGCTCAATTTAAAACTGGTTCATCCTTAGTCCAAAGCAAATCCCACAGTAATATCGGTGCTAACTGTCTGCGAAAGGACAAAGGTATTAAACCCACTTCGCTGTGGCAGATAGTGGCAGCAACACATCTAGGCACTGTCAACAAGTGTCTCATAAAAGCATTCTCTGCTCTTTGTAGATCCCCTGCATTACAAAAACCCCATACTCCTGCACCATACAGAGTAGCAGAACAGGACCGCGTTTAAGAAATATTAATAATTGTGTTAATTGGTTTAGAGCCTAGCTTGTTTGTAAATCTAAAAATCGCCTCCAGATTCTGATTAAAACTACTAATCCTTGACTTTACTAACTGATTCCAGGTACTTTTATGGTCAAAGAGAATTCCCAAGTAAGAAAAGGTGGTTACATAGTACAACTTTTCATTATTTATAAAACAGGATTTTAAAATGGAGGGGGTTTTACCCACCACCTTAACGTAAGATTTTCCAATATTAGTTTTCCATCCAAGTTCATTCGTGAAGGCATTAAACCTTGTTTTTTTTTTTTTAAATATGTTTATTAGCATTTTTGGTATACAACTATACACAAAGTAAAACAACCAAACAGACAGGTCAATATTGAGCACCACCCCCACCTCGCCCGCCCTCCGCCCCCACCCTTCTCTCATCACACCGGAAGTCTGTTTCGGACCTATGCCGTGGCTGACATCAGCGTCTTCAATATATACCAATGTCTGTGCCCTAAGGCTGTGGACGTCATCCATGAACCCTGCCGGCCCCCTCCATTTCACCTCCCCACTAGAGTCCCCCCTCCAGGCCGTGATACCTCCGCCATCTGGACCACACCCTGGTGAATTTTTTGGGGCAGCCTCTCGCCTTGTACGTGACCCTTTCTGCCGCCATGTAGATGTCAAGACCCCTCCTCCACTCCTCCAAGTGGGGAGGCGAGGGCGCCCCCCAATATTTTGCTACGTCTCTCTTCGCCACCACCAGAGCCAGCACAAGGAAAATCAGCAGCGGGCGGGGGAGGTCCACATCATGTGTCATACCCAGTAACACTAACTTGGGGTCCTCCTGTAGTGGCACCTCCAGCACCTTACTCAGCTCCCCTAGGATCCCCCGCCAGTACCCCTGAATCTGCGGGCAGAGCCAAAGTGTATGAAAGAAAGTCTCTTCCTCCCTCCCGCATCTCAGACACGACATGTCCCCCACCCGTCCCATTTTGAACAGTCGTCGTCTATCAAAGTACGTTCTATGCAGAATATTGAATTGGATCAACCGTAGCCGGGACTTAATCGCCACCTCTCGTGGGTGCATGAGAACTGTATCCCAGTCCACTTCGTCCATCTCACGTCCGCCTCCCAGGTCGCCCTAAGCGCCCCCAGGTTATCAGGCATATTGTTCATGAGGGTCCGATATGTGAGGGACACCGCCCTTTGCACCATGTGTTCCTGCAGCAATCGTCCCTCTAGAGGTGCATATTCGGGAAGAGAAGCCGTCTGTATCCCTTCTGCCTGCCAAGCATGTTTCAGTTGCGCATACCTATAGTACTGCGTGGGGAGCAATCCAAATTCCCTGCGGAGCACCGAGAAGGATTTCAACTCCCCCCTCGCTAGCACGACTCTCAGTGTCGACACCCCGATGTTATCCCATTGCGTGAACCCCCTCAACTTGTTTAGTTCCGGTAGCCACGCGCAGTGCCTTAAGGGCGTCTGTCTACTTAATTTCCTGTCCCAGCCAATCTCCCGGGTCGCCCTTTACCAAATCGCCAGGGTGATTTTAGTGGCCAGCAGTAGCCGTCCCGTACCCTTGCCACCATAGAGGTAATAATGACACGAGTGGGCGCCCATGACATGTCTTTCCAAAGCAAACGTCGGGTGCATTGCCGGGGCGTGAAGCCAGTCATTAATGTACACCAGGTGTTCCGCCCAGTAGTAGGCCTCAATGTTGGGAAGCAAGATCCCTCCGCTATACAGGGTCTTTATCGCTACCCTGGGTTGTCTACCAAGCCAAAGAAAGCTACGGAGTTCCGAGTCAATTTCTCGAAAGACCCGCCGAAGGACCGGATAATATTTGTTCTGTAACGCATACAGGAACCTGGGTAGCGTTATCATCTTTTAAATGGCGGCCCGCCCCAGCAGCGTAAGCGGCAGCCGACGCCATCGCTGCACATCCTCCACGAAATTGGACAGAACCCTCCCAACATTCCTGTCATAGGAGATAGTCCGGTCTAGTGTTATATACACTCCCAGATATTGAAACCCCTCCGTCGTCGCCTGGAGCCTATCTGGGAGACTCGGCCAGTCCCCCCGTCCCTCCGGGGCATATAGCACCGACTTGTGCCAGTTCACCCTGTAACCCGAGCGGGCACCATAGCGCTCTAGCTCAGAGAAAATTACCGGGATTGTCGTATCGGGGAGCGTAACGTATAGAAGGACATCGTCCGCATAGAGAGATATTTTTTCCTCCAAGTCATCCAACGGACAATTCCGAAAACCACGAATCTCCGGGTGTTGTCTGACCCGCGCCGCCAGCACTTCTATCGTCAACGTGAAGAGCAGGGGGGACAACGGACATCCTTGTTGCGTACCCCTGCAAATAGGGAATTCCCCCGATGTAACCCCATTGACCCTCACCCGCGCCCTCGGGCCCGTATACAGTAATCTCACCCATTGGCGGAAGACAGGTCCGAATCCCAGACGCCCCAGGACACCCTCCAGGAAGGGCCAATGCACCGCATCGAATGCCTTTTCCGCGTCTAAGGAGAGAAACCAATGAGGGTCTCGCCGGCCCCGTACCACCTGTAGCCAATTGTGCGAGCGCCTCAGATTCAATCTCGTCGCCCTACTGGGGAGGAAGCCCGTCTGATCCAGGTGGACCAAGTCTGGGATCACCCGCCGCAACCGGAGGGCCAGCACCGTCGCCAGCAACTTCACCTCAGTGTTAAGCAGCGAGATCGGGCGGTACGACGTGCACTCCTCCGGCGGTTTCCCCTCCTTGAAAATCGGGACAATCATGGCCAATCTAAGATCCGGGGGGAGACACCCCTCTTCCCGCGCCCCCTCAAATAATGCCAGCATATGGCGGGCCAGAAGATCCGCCGTTTTTTTAAAGAATTCCGCGGGGAACCCATTCGGGCCCGGCGCCTTCCCCACCCGCAGCTTGGCCAGCGCCTTTGTAACTTCGTCTAGCGTAAGGGGGGCCTCCAGCTCCTTGATGTCCCCATCTGCGAGCGCCGGTAGATCCAGATCCGTCATGTACTGTAGCGCGTCCTCTTGCGAGCCCAGGTCTCTAACACCATAGAATGCCCGGAAGTGCTCTGCAAAGGCTTCCGCGATTTGCGTGTCCGAATTCACTAAATTCCCCCTATCATCTCGCACCCGTTCTACCCACCTTGCATCTCTCTCTTTTCTACTGAGCCACGCCAGGAGCTTGCCTAACTTATCACCGACGTCATATAAACGGTGGAGTGTTGCCAGCGCCTGTTGTTTGGCTTCTCCCGTAGCCAGATCTCGGTACTGCCGCTGAGCGTCAAGCAACGGGCGCAGTGTCTCCCGCGCCGGGTCCGCAAGGTACTCCCTGTCCAACTGAAGAACCTGGCTCTCTAGCGCCTGTAACTCCCTTTGCCGTTCCCTATTTTCCTCTGCAATCCTATCCTGGACTCTACCCCGCATGACCGCCTTCATAGATTCCCAGAGGGTCACCGGCGACGACACCGAGCCCACATTGTCAGCTAGGCAGACTCTAACATCTGCCCGAATGCCCTTCAGCACCTTCGAATTCTGGAGGTCCCATGCTGAGACTCGCCACTGCCCCCTCCCCGGTACCCAGGGGGCCACTGTCACCAGAAGGGGAGAATGATCCGAAAGGCCCCGTGCTTTATATTCAGCTCGCACCCCCTCATGCAACATGTGGCGCGCCATGAAGATATAGTCCAACCGGGAAGACACCCTGTGGGCCCCTGAGAAAAAGGAGTACTCCCGCCGTGTAGGGTGTAACCAGCGCCATTCGTCCGTCATACCCAGAGTCTCCATCGTGGTGGCGAGGGCCGTCCGAGGCCGGTCCCTTCCCCTATCACCCGTCCTGTCCAATGCCGGTGCCAGTACATCATTGAAGTCGCCCCCGAGCACTTGCACCGTGTCGGATGTGGCAAGCAGTATTTCCGCCACGCCTTTTAATGTGGACGCCTGCAGTTTAGGTGGAGCATAGACCGACACTAACGTGTACTCCCTTCGTCGCCACACTCCCCGGACCCCAACGTAAGTTCCCAGTGAGTCTGTCCATGTCTGTGTCACTCGAAACGGGTTAGTTTACCGGACCAGTATCGCCACCCCTCTTGAACCCTGGGTAAAGCCTGCATGTGCTAGACCCGTGTAGTGACCCCGGGCCAGGAATCCACATTTAGTCCCCAGAAGGTGCGTTTCCTGTAATAACGCTACGTCTGGGCCGGCCCTCCTAATGTATGCGTTAATCAGTCCTCTCTTAATTTTCCTACCAAGCCCATTGACATTCCACGTTAGGACTGAGAGCCCTCCCTCTGCTACACCTTGTGTTACCGTCGTGTTAGGCATCGCAATTCCATCCGTGTGTGCTGTCTCGGGGGTACCTCGCTGGCGGGCAAGCCCCGTGGTGCTACGTGTGTGCCTGAAATGACCTGTCTCCAACCCCTCTTTGCCCAACCGTCCCTAACTGTCCCGTCCCCCCCCCGTCCCAAAACAAACCCCAACTGGAAATCCTCAACACTCTCCCACTCCCACCCCCTCCCCACCTCCCCCCCCCATCAGTCCCATTGCCCACAAGCACAGGACTGCTGGCGGAGTAGGCCTGTCGCCCTCCCTCATCATCCCACCCGTCGTTAACCTATCTCGTGCCCTCTATGGGAACAGCACTAGAACCGTCTCAGTCTGCCCGACCCAAGAGCACCATACATCAACGACCAGATGAGAAGACTACCAAAAGATATACCCAAACAGGAAATAACAACCAAAAAAACAAAGAGGAGGGGGGTGTGTGACCACTTGCGTGCTCCATCTGGCCAGAGCTGCAATCAGGATTGTCCGGTCCAGTCTCTCTCAGGAGTGGGAGTCTTGGGTGTCAGGCCTCCGCTCCTCCGTAGGATCGGGTACATCCCGCTCTAGATCTCGGATCGCCACTTCCAGCGGGTGTATGGAGCTCTGTGCCGTCCCTTCTCGTTCCGGCCCGTGGGTCGCATCCTCGACGTCTTCCTCCGAGCTACCACTGTCCGCCAGGCAACTAAAGTGAGATCCCGGCACTCCAGCCCCTCCGGATGGCGGTGCGGCCTTCTTGCGGCGTCTTGGCGAGCCATCGTCCGAGCAGGGCGTTTTACGCAACCTCTTCCCAATTCTCCGCCCCGACTGTCCCCGGGATCGCCAGATTGTCAGCTCCTTGGGGCGTGTTCCACTGCCACTCGGCCGCTCCCGGCCCTCCTCCCTGTCGGCGGGGCGGCCGTCCGTCGTCGGTCGTGTCTCCAGTCATTGCCAAGCCTCTTCCGGGTGAGTGAAGAAATGCGTGCCACCATCATAGATCACCTTTAGCTTTGCCGGGAAAAGCAGCATGTAGGTAAGGCGGCGGTCTCTGAGCTTCACTTTGACCGCGTCAAAGGCCCTCCTCTGTTTTTGCACCTCCTGGCTGTAGTCTGGGAAGATCATAATGTTCGTGTTTTCTATCCGGAGCGCCCCTTTCTTCCGGGCCTCCCGCAAGATCAGATCCCTGTCTGCAAAATTGAGGAACCGGGCAATGACAGGACGCGGCCGCGCCCCCACCGGCGGCTTCACCAGGAGCGCCCTATGTGCCCTTTCGATTATAAAGCAGTTCGAGAATGGGGCCTGCGGGAACGTGTCTTTCAGCCAGGTGCGGAGAAACATCGCCATGTCCGATCCCTCAATGCCTTCCCTAAAGCCCACAAAGCGAAGGTTATTGCGTCTCGCCCTGTTTTCCGCGTCGTCCACTTTCCATAGTAGTTGTCGGTGCGATGCCTGCAGTTCCGCCACATCTCTGCGGAGATGGGTGATGGTGTCCTCAGCCTCACTGATCCGGGTTTCGGCCGTCTGCACCCTCTCCGACAGGTTGCGGAAGTCCTGTCTCAGTAGCGTGACTTCGGAGCCCACCTCACCAATCTTAACCTCCAGTGCCGCCCTGGATTCCTGAATGTCCGTCCTGGAGGCTTGTATGGCCTCCATCAGCAGCTCCGTGTCCGAACGCGCCGCCGGGGGGGGATGCGGTGCCCCCGTTTGCGTCCGTGTGCGGGTAAAGTCGTCCATCGGCCCCTGCCGGGCAGGCTTCTCTGGCGGGGCCTTTTTCCCCATCCCCGACCTCGGGCTCCAGTCTCCAACGGGCCCCCGGTCAGGAAGTTGCCTCGTGGTCTCTGGGGGGGGGGGCTGCGTCTTCCTCCTCTACCCCCGCAGGATTCCGCCGCAACGGCCACTCCACCCCGTCTGCGCCTTGCTTCTGGGTGGGCCTCTGTCGCAAATTCAGGCGCGGCCGCCGCATGCGCCGTAGGCAAGGAGGGAGGGGAAACAAGGGTCCAGCCGCGCCGCCTCGGGCCGTGTAGAGATGTGTCCAGGGCCCACCAGCGTCCCGGGCCTTCGTCCCGCCGAGGTCGCAGATGGTCACAAGGCCGGATGTCTGACCAGGTGTCCCTCGCCGCCCGTCCTCAAGGGCTCCGTACCTGTGGCAGCCGGCGCAGTGCAGTGGCGCGCCTAGCGGATCAGATGCCTCGCTCCTCGCCTCACAGGCCTGCCAATTCCCTTCGCAGAAGCAGTCCGATGCGGGCGCTGTCCCAAGTTCGTCAGAGCACCGAGGGGAGGCGACACGCGTCCCAGCCCCCCTGCTCCAGCCCGTCACATCTCACCTATGCAAGCAATCCCCCATCTGTGCAGTTGGGGCAACCAGGCTGCCTCTGTTCGGTCTGCGCCTTCCTCCGTCCGGCCGCGGCTCCGTCCTCTAGGTCGCGGTGGCCGCCGCCATCTTGCCGCCTCCAGGCCTCGGTCACCCCTCGAACAGCTCCGCACGGAATCCGGCTACCAGGCGCTCCGCGGGTTGTCCCCCCGCCACCGTGAATGCCTCCGGTCTCGGGGCATGAGATTCCCGTGTCCTGCAGACTGCCAGACGTATGTAACTCGCCGGATTCAGAGCAGGTCCGCCGGAGCTCTCGCAGAGCACGTCTTACTCGGCCATTGCGCCGGCCACGCCCCCGGCATTAAACCTTGTTAAGAGCCTCTGCAACCCTACCCTAGTTCTAGACATTAATACACAATCATCTGCATAGAGCAATGCAGGCAACATCCTCCGACCTATCAAAGGGGCATCCACGTTCCCATATTTAATATCATTTTCTAAATCATTTATATATATTAAAAAAAAAAAATTGTGCCAACCCTGGTGAACCCCACGATTCATTTTTATTGGGGCCATGAGTTTGCCACCTGCTTCATACCTGACTCTACCCGTAACATCTTGGTGCATAGTGGCTAGGGAATGGACAATATATGGTTCAATGCCCATAGTCAACTTTTGTTCCCATAGCCTCCCTCTCTGCACCCAGTCAAAAGCGGACGTGAGGTCCATAAACCCAAGATAAGGAGATCCAGCCTTAGCTACTGTTTACTTGCTTATGACCAGGTGCAGGTTAAGACATTGTTCCACCATTCCTAATCCCCTCCTAAGACCATAATGGATGTCAGAAAATGTCCCACTGTTGGTTGCCCAGGCCTCTGACCGTTCTAATATCATCCTACCCATCAATTTGCAAGTACAATCTATTAAAGAGATGGGCCAGTAACATTTAGGGTCAGACCTGTCCCCTTTTTAAAAAATATGGACTATTTTCACAGTTCTCCATGAGTCAGGAGGTCCCACAATTGCATTGCAACTTAAAATGTTTGTCAACAGTGGGAGCCATAGGGAGGGATTAGCTAAAAACAAAACTGCTGCGATACCGTCAGGTCCCAAAGCCTTATTCTTCATGGTATGGTTTAATGCCCGATCTACTTCATCAGGTGTAGGGTGAGACAATTCTAATGCCCCATAATTAGTATTAGAATGTGACTCACCATTAATACTGTATAAAGTAGAAAAATGTTCGACCCAGACCTTATGGGAGCTGTTAAAGAAGTCAGAATTAACGGTTTTCCAGAAAAGTCTGGTATCTTTTCTCTGACAAGCAGTATGGAGTTGTTCCCAGGCTTCTTTTATTATATCTTGTTTATGTCTCCCTAGTGCCTGTTTATATTCAAGTCGCGACTGTCTAACTTCCATTATGTCTCGAGGTTTTTTCTTCAATGCCTTAAGAAGTTTAGTGTGGAAATATGTACAATCTCTGTCAAACCACCTACTATGCCTACCATGGTTTCGTTTTTATATCCCTAGTTAGGGCAGAAGTTACAGTCTCAATTATAGCCGCAAAAGATGTTAGCATAGTTGATGGATTTAAACTGTCTTTCAAACAGTCTAAAACTTGATTCAAGTTGGTTGTAATGATCTGTTGCTAAAAAAAACTCTGGATCAATTGTAGAACATTTCCTCAATAACCCCTTGCTTTTGACATAAGATATTGGGCATAATTTAATGGGTATAACGTAATCGACAACTTGAGTCACTAGTTGAAGAGATATTGGATAATGATCACTAAAACAAACCTTGTGTATGTTAAATATCACAGATTGGGGTTTAAAATAATCGGAAAGGGCAATAAAATGATTAAAGACCGTTGGCCTCTGACTATATAAGTGACTGATTCTATACCATCCTGTTGGATTAAATCAAATGTGAGAATTAAGGAGAATTTAGTAAGTAATGAATTAAAAACATTCCCGCAGGGGTTATGATAGAAATGACAACCGCCATCCCTGGACCCATCTAATAAATGACATGCCGACTGTATAGATGGCGGACATAATTTACAATTAAAATCCCCTTCCCAAAGAACAATAAAATCCATATTCATCTCCTGTATATGTCTACACAGTGATTTTTCTAGATCTTCTGCAATGGTAGTGTTCTTAATGTTAAAATGATTATGATAAACGTTAACAAGGATCAAGGTCATAGTTTTGCTAAAAAGAATGTTAATAATTTGAAAATGAGGTCAGTGGAGATGGGTCTTGCCTATTCTGCCTGTCAGTGTTGTTGATACCAAGGTTAATAACCGGCCCTTGAAGTGGCCCCCAAAGGCTACACTGGCTGGGGTATGTATGGAGACATAGCCATCAATGTGTGCGGGCTTTTTTATCCATGCTTCCTGCAGACACACAATATACTATAATTTTTTATAAAAGCGCCCCATTGTTCAGATTTTAATTTATTGGGCAAGCCGGCAATGTTCCAAAAAAGACTACCATAGACAGTTTTACTGTTAAGGCTACAAGACACTACTTCAATAGAATGGACATTTGTCTCACAATTAATTCAAAGTGGAGTTACCTAATGCAATGGGGCAAACAATTGAGCCACGTCACCCGAAGAAACAGCATTAAGTCCTGGCAGCGCTGGCTCTGTTATCTCAGAGGAAGAAGGACTGGCAGAAAGTGGCACAACCGGTGAAGCAGCATACAGTAATAAAGGAACTGGCTCCATTGGCACAGCAATCAGAACTAATTTTTCTAAGCCACCATAACTACCTTCAGTCATTCTATGTTTTAGATCATGCTTAAATGTATCTTATACAACCACTCCCCAAAGGGTGTAGTCAGTCCACATAGTCTAGAGGAGTAAAACGATTGAAAGTTGGAATAGCATAGTCACATGTGGCATTACCAGTAAGAGATGGGAGCCTATGTCCTATGGGTATCTGTGACTTATAAAAGTACCCTAATGGCACTGCCTCAATGGGAGCTCTTACATTATTACACCAAGGGAGTCTATCCATGAGACAATGGACAAGTGACCTATTTTTAAACTTTACAACAATGCAGTCACCGTTCCCCATTTTTAATTGTGAGCCCACCCATGCATCCCGTTCAAAATTATTATTATGACAGAGTAAGTAATTGCTTTTTGGCCAGTCCGCCGCTTTAGAAAGCCAATAAACAGTTTTATTCTTTAGCTGATTCTTTTCTTCTTCCTTGCTAGGTGGCAGAGATAGCAGATTTTTCAGCACTATAACAAAAGAAGTAGCCTCAGGCGGGAGATGAAGTATTCTTTTGTGATTTTTCCTTGATGTAAGATGACCAATGACTTGACAATTGTCAAGAAGATAAGGTGCTCCAGATTCTTATAAACCAGAAATAATTAACTGTCTCTAGATAAATTAGAAGCATTTTTCTGTAGACCAGAAGAGCAAGTTGGAATATAGGGAGCAATGACCGGTCGGTCTCTTAAGGACGTCTTCAAAGGAGGAGTTACTGTGGGTGGCAGCTCAGGATTGGGGGTAGGTACAATAGCAATAGAAACAGTATTTTACCTAACAGAGGAGCTGGATAACCTTGAGCCAATCAACATATTTAGTGACACATTAATGCTATTAAGGCTGCCTAGCAAGGGCTCAAGGAGTGACTTCATTACTACTTCCAGAGAGATAATGAGTTGATTATGCAGCAGTGGGTTCCCATTGTCTAAATTTTCTTTTAATCCAACATCTATTTCCGATTGTAGGACCCTTGCACTCTTCCTTACTGGAGGTGCCGTGGTTTTCCTACGAGTTGATGGTGGCAGTCCATCTTTCTTAAGTTTACCGCATGCCTTTGACTTTTTGAGTTTGGGTGGACAGAAGGTTTTTAGAGAACTGCATTGCTGGTTAACGCTGGTGGTAGTTGAGTTTAAACTAATTTCCAAGCCATTCAGTGCCATATGTGGTTCAGACGGCCTCAGATGATCACTGTCTGTGAGGCATACCAGTTCCGGAAGTGTACTATTATCTAATGCCCGTTATGTGGTCCCAAATCCCTCCTCCACAGACTCGATCTCACTAGTAATCGCTCCCCATAGTGGTGGTCAGGAAACTGGTGATCGTTGTGGTTAGCGGGCGGTCCTTATTAGTAGGCATAGGTGTCTTACATTTCCCCATCGTCTTACCGTACTTCAGTATAGTTCACCACCAGAGCAGCAGGGCGAGCTTCAGTAACCAGCCAAGGGACCTGACCCAGCCCAGCTTCGTCCTGCCATGGACGGGTGCAGACGGCCGCAGATGGGCTCACCCTTGGCCCAGGCAAGCCCGCGCGCGTCCCGTGCTGCGGGGGTGCTGGTGTGCTTAAATGCTCCTCCTGGTGCGATTAAATCGTCACCCTGTTCGCGTTGGCTCATGGGATATGCAGTCCCCCGGGCTCTCCTTTCCTCCGTGAAATGTGCAAGTGCAAAGTTCTAGCACATCCCTCTGTGCCTATGTGAAGGCCTCATTGACACTATATTGACCAACCATTTTTGCCCAATCCTGCTGGTACGACGAGTCCAGACATAAATATTAGGAGAAGAGTGAGAAAGTAGGAAAATGGTCGTCCAAATCAATATGAGCATCTCAACCATGAATTCTAGGTGCTTCAGGGTTGTATCTTGCAATGCCAATGGTATTAACAACTGGGCCAAATTTAGGTCCATTCTGGTGTGGCTCAGGATTTCCAAAACTCAGATCACTCTTCTTCAGGAAACCCACCATAAGGCTTTGGCAAAGCAACCAAAAACTCTAAGCTCTATTTCATGGGTATTTTATGCGTCTGCCAGCGCAGCAGTTGGGGGTTGGCAATCTAGGTCTTGCAGGAATTTTCTAGGCGAGCTGCAACAGGTATACCCAGGTGGATTCTGGATAGCCTTTTGGTCCATAAACATCTAATCCAACTTATCAGTGTGTTATGTTTCCTCCCTCAATGAAGTTTACAACATTCTACTGACATTAAATGGTTTACTAATAAGAGGGGGAGATATTATCCAGGATATTAGATTAATCTGCTCTCGTTGTAATAAACAGCAAAAGGTGCCAATGGCACCATGCTTTTTAGCCAAATTGAACAGTGACTTCGCTTTAGTTGACCCCTGACTGATCAATCATCCTCAAGGAAGAGAATATACCTGTTGTTCTAAGCGGCTTTACTCTGCTTCGAAAATCAATTTCTGCATAATATCTCATAAATGTCACAGAAACAGATCAGGAATACTATTGAATCCCATTTGTGATCATTCCATTGTCTTTTTAGACGTATCATTGAACGATCATTGGGCAGAACGGCCTCGATGGTCACTCAACAAGTCATTGTTAACAGAAAAAATTGGATTATGATCATGCGTTCAGTCATATATTCACTTTTTCTTTAACATTTAGGCACAGCCTCTTCTTTTGCAGTATGGGGGGCCTTTTAAGCCTTTATTCAGGGCAAGGTGATCTCTTTTAAGGCCTAAGTTAATAAGTTATGGAGAGAAAAGGCCATGACCCTACAAGGCTAACATGATCAGGCCATACTCGATCACTCCACACTTTACACTCTGGCTTCTAGAGCCAAGGTCCCACAAGCAAGCCAAAACCTAAAAGTCCATTACTCATCCAGGAAATTAGTTATTCATAATGCCCTCCTACACCCGCAGGCTCCTGCCTGCGCCTCATCCCTGGTGGTCCAGTGGGAGAGATTTGCTCTTCTGCTGGTACGCTGTTGTCTTTCTTGTGTTTGTGCCCTTTTTCTGTCTTTTATATGTCTTTTTCCTGTAATTGTGTACCTCTGTTTATTTTGCCTGTTTTTATTTTGCCTGTTGTTTGTGCCCTTGTCTGTGTCCTCCGTGCCCATTTTTGGGTCCTCTTCCCTGCCGCTGCTGTCCCCATGGCCCCTTACCCCTGCTGGTTCCTGCTCCCACCTCCCAGCTGCGGTTCCCTCCCCCTTCCTTATTTAATGATGTCCGCTGCTCAGGTGTCTAAGCAAGACCTCTGACCTCCTAGTCAGAGACCTGCTCTCTCCCCCAGCAGCTCCGCTGTTGTGCTGCAGCTGCTGCCCTGTGCAGGTAGGTGTTCAAGGCCTTCCTCCACCCACAGGCTCCTGTCTGTGCCTCATTCCTGGTGGTCCAGTGGGAAAGCCTTGCTCTTCTGCTGGTCTGCTCTTGTCTGTCTTGTGTTTGTGCCAGTTTTCTGTCTTTTTCCTGTAATTTTGTGCCTCTGTTTATTTTGCCTGTTTTTATTTTGCCTGTTGTTTGTGCCCTTGTCTGTGTCCTCGGGTGCCCGTTTTTGCTTTGCTCTTCCTCGCCGTTGCGGGCCCCGTGGCCCCACCCCTGCTGGTTCCCGTACCCGCCTCCCAGCTGCACTTCCCTAGCCCCTTCCCTATTTTGGAATTTGTTTGTTTGGATGGCCCCTTCCCTATTTAATGGAGGCTGCTACATGGGCACGTGCAGTGGGCGAGCTGCTAGCGCACCAAAGGCAGGCCCATCTGCACCCACCTGCGACCTGACCGCCATGACCCTGGATCTTCAACCACCCACCGCTACGACTCTGCTGCCCTCCTCGCACTCAACCCCGGAAGGAACAAGTGCCAGCTGTCTACGCCGGCCACCACTCACCACCAGTTCTCCTGCCGACACTGCAGAAAAACCTTCACCACCCTCAGCTTCACCACGGCCGACGTCCCCATGTTGGACGTCAGCAGCCCTGAAGCCCTGAGATGCATCCTCCTCAACGTGCGCTCCCTGCACAGACATGTAGTAGAGATCTGGGACCTCCTCGACATCCTCTTGCCAGACATCGCCTTCTTCATGGAAACATGGACCAACCCCACCTCTGCCCCCACCATCGCCACCGCCATCCCGATGGATAAAAAATCCAGAGGAAGGACCACCCCAACCACCCAGGTGGAGGACTCGCCATCTCACACAAGAGCTCCCTCCGACTCTCCACCTCCAGCACGAGCGACTCCCCGTCCACCACCGAACACCTCCATGTCCAGATCCAGACCAACCCCAGATAGACCTTACGAGCACCTTTGCCTACAGGCCTATCAGACCTCGAACCGCATTCACCACTACCATCACCAAACTCATCGCACCCTACTCCATCGCCTCCATGAGCCAGAACAGGTGGAAGAGACTTCTCCTACGTTGCAGCAAAGACCTGGAATGAGCTCCCGATCAACATCAGACATGCACCCACTCTGCACATCTTCATGAAGACCCTCAAGACCTGGCTCTTCGACTAACCGGAGCTGCTCCGCCCCTGTGCCTTGAGACCCTCACGGGTGAGTAGCACGCTTCACAATTCCCTGATTGATTCATTGATAGAGAATACATGTTTCCAGAAATAGTATGAGGTAAAGCGAGGGTTACCGTTGTGCCATTTGATTGCGCCTTATTTTATTTTGCGATCTTATTGCCTGTAATCAAATGTAAACTGTGTCTTTTTAGTATTTGCACTTTGGATTTTTTAACGTATCAATTCCTGCCCACACCCCGGTCCGTCACCGCAAGTGCCGATTGTACAGAGGGTGATTGAAGGGCTTTCACGTTTCCCCACTTCCGGCGACTTTGGCCTTCCGGGTGGTGAGCGGACTAGTTGTTCCCGCTGCACACCCCATTTAAACCAGTGGCAGAGCGGACGCAGAGTCCGATGCGGTAGGGATACCGCTGTGCGCTTCTATTTTAATTGCGTCTTATTTTATTTTGCGATCTTATTGCCTGTAATCAAATGCAAACTGTGTCTTTTTAGTATTTGCACTTTGAATTTTTTAACGTATCAATTCCTGCCCGCACCCCAGTCCATCACGACAAGTGCCGATTGTACGGAGGGTGATTGCAGGGCTTTCATGTTTCCCCACTTCCGGTGACTTTGACCTTCCGGTGGTGTTCGGGTTAGTTGTTCCCGCTGCACACCCCATTTAAACCAATGCCAGAGTGGATGCGCAGTGGACGCGCGCAGCAGGTGCGCTGCTGGTGCGCCATAGGCAAGCCCATCTGCGCCCGTCCGCGCCTGGCCAGTGCCCAGGGCCAGAACCCCTGCATCTGATATCGGCAAAATAAGGTGCATATCTTACACGAGTGATGAGTTACACAGGCTCATGGTAAAACCTTGCTGTCCATTTCTGGACTTGCTGAAAGAGACTAAGCGGTGCGAGCAATGCCAGCTGCCGCTCAGCTTTTCGAAAATAAATGAGCTAAAATCGCTGTGTACCTCCTCCTCTAAAAAGGGCTCCAAGGTCTTCAAGGCAGTGTTAATTAATACACGATCATTAGTGAAACACAACATGGAGGGGGCTGAATTGATCGAGTCACATAAACTCCATTTGTCATTTATCACAGAGACATGGGCAGATGGTGCCTCAGATTCTGATATTGCCCTAGCACTACCGGCAGGCTATTCTGTCATCATAGCTGACAGACCAGACAAAAGCGATTGTTTTCAGAGGAAAGCTGCAAGCAAGGGGTTCTGCAGTGGGAAGCTCCCACAATTGCAAACTGTTAGCCTTTCAGATTTCACTCACTAATAACTATACATTAAGAGGTCTTTTGCTTTATAGACCTCCAAGGGCACGGACCCCATTGCTACAGATATTAAGCCAAATTTTCGAATCTAGTCTGGAGGGATCAGACTTCACAATACTAGTGGATTTTAATCATCATTTAGAGACAGTAGCAGACAATAACATCACCTCATTGGCCGATGCAATGGCCGGGCTCTCCTTGGATCAGACTGTTAAACAGGACACACACGCGGCCGGGCATACGCTAGACGGGATTTTCTCCTCTAATCCTAACCTTAAAATTGTTGAAATTTTGCCCGTCACGTGGTCAGACCACAAAGCCATCTTGTTTTCTGTAACTGTGGATCAGGGGCAGCCAGTTCACACATACAATCACAGGTTAATTACCTACCAGGATTGGGCCAATATCAATGCTCCTACGTTACAGGAATTACTACTCAGGACTAAACCCGAACCAGCGCCAGACAGCAATCTAGCTGTTGAAAGGGTATCCTCCTGGATCAAAACAGCGGGTAATATTGTAGCCCCAATTAAAAGTTTCATCCCTAGGAGAAAAAAGCCATCAGAGCTGTGGTTCACGGAAAAACTTAGGGCACAAAAACAAGTGTGCAGAAGAACAGAAAGAAAATAGAGAACTAACTATGACCAAAGTATGAAAAGTGATTATGCACGAACTCTGGCAGACTGAAAAAAAATGGTTATAGGGGAAAAAAGCAACTATTTTACGATAAAAATAAGTGAGGCCAAGAGCTCTAGCAGGGAGCTCTTAGTGACAGTTAAAAAACTAGCGAATCTCCCCGCTGTGAAACAGATGGGAAGTATCATAGAACTTTGCAAGACACTAGGACAGTTCTTCGGAGATAAAGTCACTTCAGTGTACAAATCTTGTAAGACTAATAATAACATCAATGCCGGTTCTAAGCACCCTAAACAGGACATGGATATCTCAAACCCCAAAACTGTTTTTTGTTTCACGCCCCCTTCAGTAGAACAGATTAGCCAGGCAGTAAAGACCATTAGGTCCGGGGACCCAACGGACCCATGCCCACCTAAGGTAATGCACATGTTTCCAGAAATACTCAGTGAACAATTAAACCTTGTGTTCACAGAGATAATCCAGTCAGGCCTCTTTCCAGACACATGGAAAACAGCATCAGTCCTCCCACTTTAAATAACATCGAATATGGACCCAAAAGAACCCAGTAGTTATTGTCCAATATTGAGAATTCCTTTTACAGCTAAGGTGTTGGAAAAATTGCTTAATAAACAACTGACAGATTTCATAGCTTCCAGAAACCTTTTGGACCAATCACAGTATGGGTTCAGGGAGGATCATGGAACAGAGACAGCTATAGTCAAGGCAGCAGAGGGACTCAGGTGCATACTAGACGCAGGAGGGAAGGCCACCCTGATCCTATTGGATCTATCGGTGGCCTTCGACAACGTGAATCACGAGATACTTCACACCCATCTAGAAGAATTGGGGTCCAAGACTCTGCACTTACGTTGATGTCATCTTTTTTAATGGACAGAACTTTTTCAGGGCATCGATCATCAGGCAGTGTGGGTTTTAGCCGGTTTTGTATGCCAACGACACCCAAATAGTGGTGTCGGTTTCTAGCAAGGTGGATGAAATAGCAGACCACTCTAATGACAGTATGATGCAGATTAATCAATGGATGCAGCTTAACTGCTTGAAACTGAACGGTGATAAAACCGAAGTTATGCTACTAGGACTAGATGCAGATTTTTGGTCTCCCAAATGGTGGCCTGCCAATCTGGGCGATTGCCCAATCCCAGTGGGCAAAGTTAAACATCTGGGAGTCATATTTGATAAGAAATTGACTTTTAACTTACAGATAAATAACTTGTCTTCAACCATCTGGTACATTTTAAAAATGATCAGAAGAATATACCCTTTCATTCTCCATGACTCACGTAAAACAGTAGTTACGGCATTGGCCCTGTCCAGATTGGATTACGGCAATGCTCTGAACGCAGGGATTCAAGCCCAACACCTAACAAAAAACCAGCGTCTGCAGAATGCAGCAGCAAGGCTTGTGCTGGATATTCCTAGATGTGAGCCAGTCTCTCACAGACAAAGGGCCCTCCACTGGTTACCGGGGGAAAAAAGGATCATGTTCAAAACTGTATGTCTGGCCTATAAGGCACTTCATGGTTCAGGACCACAGTTTTTGAGAACACACTATAAATGGTATGTACCAGCAAGAAGCCTGAGATCTGCTCACGCAAACTTTTACAAGTACCTAAGTTCAAGCAGGCTAGGTGGGGAGGGAGAAGCTTTCGGTTGCAGACATCCAAAATGTGGAACCTGCTCCCTATCACAATAAAAAGCAGCATTTCGCTTCTGTCTTTTAGAAAAGCAGTAAAAACTTGGCTCTTCCTCTGCTGAGTCAGAATTTCACCTCAGCAGTAATCCGATGCGCATTGAAATTTAGCACCAAGACGCCTCAAGGCAATCTCGTGCTTTATAAATATATAAATCAAATCATAAAGCTGGGTGGTTTTTGGCTTTGTCTGTAAAGAAGAAAAGGAACAGCGACACCATCAAACCAATTTTCAATGATAAGAATCAAATGGTCGCTCACCTTACCAAATTGGCAAAGTATACCTTGAACACTATGCAGTGCTGTATCCCTACACTAATAGCACTACATCTGAGCAGATTGAGGAATATTGCATTCAAATGGGTTACCTGTGCTAAATAGGGACTACCAAGCAACAGCCATAGCTCCCATCATACTGGCCGAAGTGAAAGATGCTATTAAATCATCTCCCAAAGCTAAAGCAGTGACAGCATGCTGAAGTTTATAAGTTATTGAGGTGCAGCTAGCAAAATATTTAGTATAGTATACCCTCTTCAATGAAATTTTGGAAGGAAGCGAGAAACCTATTGCTTTCAAGGAGGCTGTGATTATTAGCTTTCCTAAAAAGGGCAAACCATCAGAGAAACGTGGTTCTTACCATCCTATCAGCATTTTAAATACCAACTACAATATGTTTTACAAAAATCATAGTGGCTAGGCTGGCTCCTTTAGCTCAAACTGAGGTCATTTGTGATCAAACTGAAATTTTACCTGCAAGATTGATTTAACCAAACACTAACTTCTTGTTGCAGGCAATTGAGTATTATTCAATTAACAAATTAAAGGTAGCCATCATTATGACTGATGCAAACAATGCATTTGATCTAGTTTAGTGGGGGATTTTGTTCGTTATAATGCTCTGTTTTGGATCTCCCTTGAAGCTGGTCCACCTACTGGAAAACCTATATAAAAGGCTGAGGCAAAAATTGTAATCAACTCGCCAACTGTAGGGCTTGTTTCCATCAGAAGAGGTACAAAGCACAGGTGCCCTATGTCTTGGGTTCTCTTTGCCCTCCTCATAGGGCCATTGGCCGCTGCAGGAAGGCAAGATCCACAATTAGGGCCCTCCTCCTGGGAGCTTCTAAGATCAAGCTGTTTGCAGATGATATGATCCTTTAACTAGCTGCAGAGGAGCAAAACATCCTCAATGCATTCGCCAAAATCCAGACATTTATGGACATTGGGGGCAACAAAATACACCATGCCAAATCTGAAGTCACCCTGTTTAATAGCACCCTCACAATTCTACCCATCATAATGAGGCGGCACCACTCTTCTGCTCGTCCTCTTAGATATCTGTAAATTTATGTTAAGTACTAATGATGGAAGTGGTTTGGAGAAAATAGCCAGCACCTCTGTTGAGTTTGCATATTTAAGTTCACTGAGTCTTAGGGCATGCTCAATGTAAACACTGTGCCACCAACAGTGTTACCTAGTACATGGAGGTAAACTTCTCTCCAAGACCTTATTTGAAAATTAGAACAGCAGAGCACAGCACAACAAAGAGTTCCAACTGACTATGTTGTCGGTTTCGTCGTACGATGGCTTTCTAAAGACCCAATATAGTATCAATAAGAGAAAACCTATTCGAATTGAGCACCCTTTTCCTTGTTGTTTAAAGGGGTTCACTGATATCACTCCATTCCATAAATATCCAAGAAATGCAGAGTTTCTCACCAAGGTATAAACTGATCACTCCTAGTAGCAGGGGAGCTGAAATACTCGTTATGGTAGACGAGAAGAGGCAGTGTATCAAGCCTCTAGGAAGACAAGCGTCTTCAAAACCAGTCGATGTGCGCGTTGCTCCCTGCTCTCAATCCATAAAGGTGCTCAATTCGGTTACGTTTTCTCTTTTTGATACTATATTGAGCCTTGAGAAAGTCATCTTACGACGAAACACTTGTCAGCTGTATGTTCGTTACATCTACGTGTCAACATATCAAGAACTGCTTCACTTATGACTCAGATATTGTCATACTGATTGGCTTATAATTGTAACTTGTGATTGTTTACTGACAACATAGTCAGTTGGAACTGTGTGTTGTGCTGTGCTCTGTTGTTCTAATTTTCAATTAAGATCAGTGAATGTATGTTTCACATAACTTTGCAGATCAAAGCAAACTAAATTTCATTGCCACCCCCGATAAGGTGCGCAGGCTACTACTTCAATGGCAATGCTTGCCCTTCATTATTATAGGATGTGTGACTCTAATCAAGATGGCTATTCCCCTTTTATTTGTTTTTTACTTTTCCTAATGCCATGATCAAAGTCCATCAATCCTTTTTTAATGGGATAGACCGGGCATAACACCATTTACTATGGCAGGGGAAGAAGGCCCATACCAACTTGATGACTATACAGGTGAATACAGAGGATGGTGAGCTGGTACTTCTGCACTTGGTATATAAAGTGCAAGTGCTTTGTGCAAATCTATTTGAGAATAAAGTGTAAGTGCACTGAATCACAACTTCTCAAGATAGCAGCATGTTGCAATTTTCTTCACTCCTACAGAATCTTAATATACCGTTTAGTGCACATTCCTGACATAAATGCTATTTTTACTTCTGCTGATAAAAACATTCGCTCAAAAGTATATTTGTGCAAGACTATGCAAAGACAATAAAGTGCCAGTGCACCTGAGTATTATAGCAGCATGGTCTAATTTCACAATAATGTGCAAATCATGTGCTTTAAAGTATACTATTATTCCCTCACGGCATGACATTTCTAGAACAGGTGTTACTATAATATTTGTGCAAATTGCACAGATGTTCTCCAATATGTACTAAAGTGCAAGTACTTATTAAATTAGCAGAGTCCTTCCTTCCCCATTTAGCATTTTCCATTTAGGTACTGTCAACCCCTGGTTAGCCATCGTTTCTATAGGTTACGTACCTCAGGTCCAAGCACTTATTTAGATAATCCTCATATATTAATACTGGCACTAATAAATATCTTAAAAGAGTTATGTTATGTATAAAATATGTCAACTGGCCCAACTAGAGTTCATACTTTCTCCTATTCATCTATCTTACACTAAAGAACATTCCTGGAGAAATGTGTAATACTTAAAGAAAAGAGGAGGATTTACATAACTGGGCATCATTTCATTTTCGATTATTTAAGTCAAATGAACAAGCATTTCCTCGTCACTGTTCAGCCCATTTGGAGTTTAACAGTCAAACATCAGAATATACCTCTATTCCAGTTTTCTCAAGTTTGCTTCTCTGTTCCGACCTCTTCTTTGTCTTTGGACCGAATCTACTAGATAAAACATCAGGTCTTCCTCTCTGCCCCCATGGACCTCATTTATATGCCTTGCAACAGGGTATGATTGGTCTTTGTTCTTTACTGCCCTAAGATGTTGCAAAATTCTTATGTGAGCCATGTGGATTGTGCTCCCCATGTATGTTAGAGAGCAGGTGCATTGCAGCACATAAACCACATGGTCACTTTTACAATTTAGGAAACGTGGAATTTTCCACAGTTTCTACATTGGGGCAGTTTTACTTCCTTCATGTTTCTCCCATGCCTGCAAGCTTAACATTTAACCCCTTCGATGCTCATCACGGAGCGGTTCCGTCATGAGCATCGTTTGGGCTGCGCTCATGATGGAACCGCTCCGTCATGAGCACAGCCCCTGGGGGAAGCGCTGGCGCTCCCCCCCCGGGGGGCTCGATTTTTGCACAAATTGGGAGGTTGGCAGCGTTTCCGCTGCCACCCCAGAGCCCCCCCACGCTTCCTGATGACGTCAGCACGCACAGCGCGCGCCGACGTCATCAGGAAGCGTTGGACGCGCTGGAATTCATTTCTTCCAGTGTGTCCAACGGAGCAGGTAGGTGTTTGGCTCCGGTGTGGCGTGGGGGGGGGGATTGGGAGGCCTTGAGGCATCGGGGGAGAGGAAAGAGTATTTCCTCTCCCCTGATGTATCAATGCTGGGCATTCCTGCTCCACGATCGTGCACAGCGTCACGATTGTGGAGCAGGGATGCCCCACTAGACACCAGGGATGTCTTTTTCTTTATTTAGGAAGCGACCCCTTGGGCGCGGCAAGGGTCGCTTCCTTGGCGGCATAATTATTTGGAAGACTTTTCGTCGTCTTTCTGCCCATTTCTGCTCCCAGGGGGGGGCAGAAAAGCCCACTAGACACCAGGGATGTATTTTTCTGCATGAGGAAGCGACCCCTTGGGCAAGGGTCGCTTCCTTTGGGGCATAAATAATGGGAAGACTTTTCCGCCCCCCCTGGGGGCAGATCGGTCGTCTTTCTGTCCGTTTCTGCTCCCAGGGGGGGGGGGGGCAGAAAAGCCCACTAGACACCAGGGATGTGTGTTTTTAGAAGTTAGGAAGCGACCCCTTGGGCAATGGTCGCTTCCTTGGCGGCATAAATAATGGGAAGACTTTTCTGCCCCCCCTGGGGGAAGATCGGTCGTCTTTCTGTCCGTTTCTGCTCCCAGGGGGGGCAGAAAAGCCCACTAGACACCAGGGATGTATTTTTCTGCATGAGGAAGCGACCCCTTGGGCAAGGGTCGCTTCCTTTGGGGCATAAATAATGGGAAGACTTTTCTGCCCCCCCTGGGGGCAGATTGGTCGTCTTTCTGTCCGTTTCTGCTCCCAGGGGGGGCAGAAAAGCCCACTAGACACCAGGGATGTGTGTTTTTAGAAGTAAGGAAGTGACCCCTTGGGCAAGGGTCGCTTCCAGGGTGAAAGTTTTTTATAATATGTATTTGGCCCACCCGCCCCGGGACAGAGTAGCCTTTTTTTCTGCCCCACCTGGCACAAAACCCGATTGACCATTTGGGTAGTAACATAGCATGTTATAATGTTTATTGTTATATTTTTTGTGAATTGCAATTGCAATGTTTTTTTTTTACTTTTTTGTTCTAGGTGAAGGCTTTTGCTCTTTCCAGTTTGCTGTTTCGTTACTGGTGGTTCTGCTGTTTGTGTAGTTTGGTACGAGACTTTTTTTTGTACAATGTAAATGTGTTTGATTTCTCTGCATGATTTTTTTTTGCAAATGGTGTAATAATAGCAGTATGTTTGGTTTTTGAGTGTCAAAAACTGTTTGCATTTGTGCTCGATGTGTATTTTGTTGTCTTGTGAGTCATTTTTTCTTTTTTCTTCTTTCTAGTTGGATATCGTTGGTTTTTGCTATGTCACTGCAGAGTAGGTTCTGGTGAGTGTAGCTGTCTCTTCAAATGAAATTCTATAGTTTTTGAGTACATTGATCTTTGTGATAAAGGTACACATTTCTTTAATTACTTGGTTTGCACATTGTTGGTTATTGTTGACTTGTTTGTGCAGTTTTCTATCTTAGTAAGAATAATGGCTAGCCGCAGGATTACTGCTCAGCAGGTTGTTGGTTTGCTTTTTGAGTCTTACTCTGACCATGGTTCAGAGACTGACTCTGCATCTAAGGGAGAGATCGCAGGGGACGATTCTGGCAGTGAGTTTTCTCTCCATATGGAGTCATCGGATGATCAAGATACTCTTAGTGCGGATGAAGTGCCTGTGTTAGAGGAGGAGACTGATGTGCCGATAGTGCGGCAAGAGGCATCTGGGCTGCAGCCTGGGGCTGCAAGGCTTCCTGTTGGTGTAGTGCGGCAAGAGGCATCTGGGCTGCAGCCTGGGGCTGCAAGGCTTCCCGTTGGTGTAGTGCGGCAAGTGGCTTCTGGGCTGCAGCCTGCGGCTGCAAGGTATCCCGTTGGTGTAGTGCGGCAAGAGGCATCTGAGCTGCAGGCTGGGGCTGCAAGGTTTCCTTTTGAAAGTGATGACCTCTGGGTTGCCCCTGGCATGGTGCAGCCGGCATTGCCAGACTTTACTGGTGTTCCAGGGTGTAGAGTGAATATTGAACATGTTTTGCCGATACATTTTTTTCAGATGTTTATGGACGATGTGTTTTTAGCAGAGATTGTTGAGCAGACTAATGTGTATGCCGAACAGTTTTTGAGGGACAACAGTGCCAGTCTTAAGCCATACTCTAGAGCTACCCGGTGGACTCCCACAAATCTTGAAGAGATGAAGAAGTTCTTGGGTTTAACTTTTTTGATGAGCTTACCAAGGAAAGAACAATGAGAGAGCTAGGGAGGCGTGGGGTGCGTCCGTATCCCCTGTATATATGTCAGTTTTATCAAAGTTGGACGAACCCAGGTATGTTGGTACGATCACTGTCAGGCAGTGCTTGGGAACCCACTAGGTAAGTTAAAAGACTCCTCACACACCAACCTAGTTGGTGTCATGCTTCATCATTGGGGTCCCAACCGGGTGGCCGAATGCCCCCCGGTTGTGCTACGACGCCTGACTACAGCAGAGCTGGTGTGGTGCAAGGGTGTGAAGTAGTGAAGGTTTTAAAAATATCTCTGAGAATCCTTGCCGTAGGAAATTTTATTGTTGGTGGCTCAGGATATATTAAAAATAAAACTATGTGGTGCAACTACGAAAGAGATTAGTTTCTAATAGTTGTATGTGTTGTAGGTCTACAAGTTTCAGCCCTCATCAGGGTGTCAGGGGCTTTCGTCAGGACCAGTGAGTGCAAAGTGAAGGGTGCCACGTGATGGGTGAAAAAATTAAAAAGGTTAATTACCTACACACTCGCTAAGGTGTGTGGACCAGGTGTCTACACAGTGGCGGACACCACAGCGAAAAAAGACCTGTGGGAGGAAGAACACAGCAGAGAGACATGTATAGCAGTGACATATTGTGCTGAGTATCGCAGCAACTATAAAATGCAATCTTACGTGCTGTGAAGAAACCAATACATTCAACCTGGTCGTACCTGTGGCAACACACACACTGTGCTTGTGTGGCATGCTGCTATTGTCGAGGGCAAATCACTAGCAAATGCTAAGAGGACGCTGTGCCCCCTGTGAACTCTATAGACAAAGAGGTGATAAGCAAGACAAGCAATGAAATAAAATAAAGCAATAGAACGGTTGGCGTGCAAACTATGCACGTGGGGTGCCTGGTGAGTGCAGCAGGCAAAGAATGGATGGTGACACCGTGAGGCCTCTGGCTAGAATGGTCAGGCTGTGTCATGGTAGGGACCCAGTGAACGCTAGTAGGTTTAACATGACTGGGAGGCAGTGCGTGTTGCTTGCTAGGTGCTGGGTATGAGAGAGGGGTGGAGTACCCCTGTGCGACGCGCTGGGGAAGGAGGAGGTAAGTAAAAGAAAATTACACTATGGCTGAGTATGATCGCTGCTCAGGATGCGGGAGGAGTGCACTCCTCGAGTCACAGGTTTTGTGAGGAGAGAGGTAATGGCGGGCATGAGAGGCTAGACGTGGAAAGCAGATGCAATCCAACGAGGAAAAGCGCGCGTCACCTTACTTGATCGTGGAGCTGCACCCGCATGGCACCTACTGAGGTCTCCCGTGTCCCGGATAATGAGGGATCCAAGGTGGTGGGAGTTTAAATAGTGATTGACTCCATGGGGTACGTGCTGGCTGTCCGGAGGTCGCGAGCTGAGGAAAGAGTCCTGGCATGTGCCAGGCCAGTGTGTTGGCTGCACGCGCATGCGTGGAAGAAAGCGGGAGTACCGCGCATGCGTGGTATTCGCTGATCAAGCACGCGTGCGCAGAAGCGCCTTGGTGCCGCGCTGTGGTTGCAGCGGACCAATGTGAAAGGAAACAGTGCCGGGCAAGAGGGCACGTTGATGCCAGGAGGGGAAAGGGGCATTAACGGCTGTGTTGGTGCCGATGGCTAAGTATGGGGCAAAACAACATGTGGGAGGGAGCCAGAGTGACATAAGGCAAAAATAGGAGGCTATAGGTATTGCCAGGCATGTGAAGGACTGGGTGCCCGGAATGGAATAGGTGTATGGTGGCTTAAGTAGGCCCAACCAGTAGGTGAAATAAGCGAGGTTAGGATCTCCTGAGGCTGTTACAGGGGATATTGTCATTTAAGTCAATGGTGTGGCTGGACAGACGATATATCCATCTTTGTTCTTGTTCCAAGAGGCGACTCTGGATGTTGGGTAGGTTGTGATCTAAAGCCTCTAGGACAACCCATCTCATATCATTGGTCGTGTGGCCTTTTTCTAGGAAATGGTTGGTGATTTTCGTGGTGTTTTTCTTGCAGCGTATTGTGCTGCGATGCTCACAGATCCTGGTTTTTATTTTGCGAGTAGTCATGCCAATATAGATTAGGTTGCATGGGCAAGTTATCCGGTACACAACATTTTCTGTGTTGCAGTTAGTGTGCTTGCGTAGTTCCCATGTTTTACCAGGTTCAAGATGCAGGTGTTTGGTCATCTCGGTGATATGGCAGACACTGCAATTGCCGCACGGGAAATGCCCTTTGATGTTGGAAAGGCCCCAGGCGTTGAGGACCGTGTTGATGGGTCTGGGAGGGAGAGAAGGTCTAGTGGATACTATGGTGTCCTTAATGGTTCTGGCTCTTTTGTTTGATAGGAGGGGAGGTTCCCAGTTGAGATTTCCCGTGTTCAGGATTCTCCAGTTCTTCCTAATAATTTGGGCAACCTTGTTGGTAACAGTATTGTAGGTAGTCACGCATGTAAGCGGCGGACTTGTGGGTTCCTTCATGTAGTTTTCCAGTAAACCATCGCGATTTTGGTTTCTGGCCCTCTTGTTGGCTGTCTTGCTTATGTTCTGTGGGTAACCTCGTTGGTGCAGCTTGTGGCAAAGGTTGGTTGCCTGTACCTTGTAATCCTTGGTGTCACTGCAATTTCTGGGGAGACGAAGGAATTGGCCATACGGTAGGTTTTCGCGGAGGGCTCGGGGGTGGAAACTGGTAAAGTGTAGTAGGGAATTGCGAGCCGTAGGTTTGAAGTGAGTCTTGCTCATCAGGCCTCCTGATGCTGCTTTTATGTCTAGGTCCAGGAAGGTGGTCTGGTGCCTGTCTGAGCTGTGTGTGAACCTGAGGTTGGGGTCACACGTGTTGATCCACTCACAGAAGGAGGCCAGTGATTCTTCTGATCCCTCCCAGATCAGAAGGATGTCATCAATGTATCGTTTGTAAAATTTAATTTGAGGAATGCGTGGTAAATTGTTATTAAGGAGATGTTTGGTCTCAAAATGGAATACGTACAAGCCCGCTATGCTGGGGGCGAAAACGCTCCTCATCGAAGTGCCGTACTTCTGGAGATAGAGCTTCCCTTCGTATTCGAAGTAGTTTTCTTTGAGCGCAAGTGTTGCGCATTTTAGTACAAAGGAAGGGGGGGTGCGGTATTGCCAGTCAGAGTCATTGAGAGCCTCTTCTAATACTTTAAGGGTATCATCTTGAGGGAGGCTCGTGTACAAGCTCTCTACATCAAGTGACACTAGAAAGGAAGTGTTAGGATCATAGTGTATGTCCGCTAGGAGTCCTAGAAGGTCTTTAGTATATTTGAGGTATGTGCTGGTGGACTGAACCAATGGTTGCAAGAAGTGATCACAGAAGCGTGACAAGGGTTCTAATAGGGACCCGATGCCTGAGACGATGGGGCGTCCAGGGGGAGGAGTTTTGTTCTTGTGGATTTTAGGAACAGTATAGAAATATGGTATTCTGCCTTGTGTGGTTGTGAGGAATTTTGCCTCATTCTTCGATATCTGGCCAGTGTGTTCCGCATCGTCCACTATAGATTGTATGCGAGTTTTCAGGGAGGAGGTGGGGTCATGTGTGAGCAACTCGTAGTTCTTGGTGTCATTTAATAGGCGCTCACATTCTCGGTGATAGTCATCTTTATTGAGTATTACCGTACCTGCTCCTTTATCAGCTGTTTTGATAATGATCTCTGGGTTGTTCTTCAGTGATTGTAGGGCCATTCGTTCTGTCTTGCTTGTGTTTTGGAACATGTGAGGTTCTTTGAGGGCTTCTATTTCTTTAAACACTGTTTGCTCGTATACCAAAATTTCGGGCGGTGTGGAGCTGGGTGGAGGTATGAAGGAAGACTTAACTCTTAGGGTGGTGTCCCCTTGGTCTCCTGAAGCAGTGAGTGTGGGGGCATATTCAAAAAAAGCCTTGAGCTTGAGTTTACGAAAGAATTCTGCTAGTTTGCAGTGCAGTTTAAACTTGTCAAGTTTGGTTGTCGGGGCATAGCCAAGTCCTTTTTCTAGGATGGCTACTTCTGTAGATGTTGAGACATGTTTGGAGAGGTTAGTAACAAGGCTCAGCGTGTGCTCGGGCCTGGTTGTTGGTCTCTGGTTTGGCTCCTTGTCTGAGCTCCCTGCTGTGGATTGTCTTGCCAGTGTACCATGTTCCCTCTGCGTCTCCTTCCGCGTCCTCGCCGGCCTCTCCCTAAAAAAGACTGTTGTTGGTTCTGGTTCATGTACGGTGGTGGGGGTCCAAAAAGTGGGTTCCAACCGTAGCCAAATTGTGGATGTACGGGAGGGTACATAGGTGGGTATAGCATATTGGGTCCCTGGGGTCCTTGGGACCATGGTTGTTGCCATCCTGATTGTCCACCTCTGCCTTGCTGGCATCTGCAGTAGCTGTTGTTGCTGGAGCCACTGCTTACTGACGAGTCCTCGTCCGAGGATGTATCTGACGTGTCAGCACGGTGGGGTGGTTGGTAGTCAGCTTCGGCGTAGGGGTAGGTCTTAGCGTAGGAGAATCTTTTCAGATCCTTCTGGAATGGTAATTTTGCTTTGAGTGAGGCCCTCTTTGTATTCGTTGATTTCTTTATTGGTTTCATCCAGTCTTTTTTTGAATGAGGAGAGTGTGGCTTTAAAGTGAGTTTCCGTGGCTTGTATTTCGATGAGGAGGGCGTCAGAGAGACGTTTGGATGTCTGGATGATGAGGATCATCCAGTCGCGTGTACATCTCCATGCTATCTGTGCCCAATTTTTTCGAAAGGTGGGATCTTCGAGAAAGATGCGCGGGCGTTGGTGACAATTAGGCCCCTGGGTGCGGTATTGTTCTGTAGGTATTCGGTTAGAATTACTCCGTGGAGTATAGTTCTTATTCGGTTGTGTTTCTTTTCGTTGAGATTGTCCCAGTCAGCTGTTTGGGCAATAGAGGATGCCAGGTTAAAGTCTGCCAGTAAGGGGGATTGTCAAGTATGCTATTGACATCATCCAATGTGAACCCTAGGCCTGGGTTCTCAGCCATAGTGGAAAAAACAAAAGGGGGGAGGTTTACAGGAGCGAGCGTCGTAGGTAGAGGATGCTCTCACAGCTGTGCGCTGTGAATAAATGTAAAGAACAATGAGAGAGCTAGGGAGGCGTGGGGTGCGTCCGTATCCCCTGTATATATGTCAGTTTTATCAAAGTTGGACGAACCCAGGTATGTTGGTACGATCACTGTCAGGCAGTGCTGGGGAACCCACTAGGTAAGTTAAAAGACCCCTCCCACACCAACCTAGTTGGTGTCATGCTTCATCATTGGGGTCCCAACCGGGTGGCCGAATGCCCCTCGGTTGTGCTACGACGCCTGACTACAGCGGAGCTGGTGTGGTGCAAGGGTGTAAAGTAGTGAAGGTTTTAAAAATATCTCTGAGAATCCTTGCCGTAGGTAATTTTATTGTTGGCGGCTCAGGATATATTAAAAATAAAACTATGTGGTGCAACTACAAAAGAGATTAATTTCTAATAGTTGTATGTGTTGCAGGTCTACATGTTTCAGCCCTCATCAGGGTGTCAGGGGCTTTCGTCAGGACCAGTGAGTGCAGTGAGTGGCAAAGTGAAGGGTGCCACGTGATGGGTGAAAAAATTAAAAAGGTTAATTACCTACACACTCGCTAAGGTGTGTGGACCAGGTGTCTACACAGTGGACTCCTCCCGCATCCTGAACAGCGATCATACTCAGCCATAGTGTAATTTTCTTTTACTTACCTCCTCCTTCCCCAGCATGTCGCACAGGGGTACTCCACCCCTCTCTCCTACCCAGCACCTAGCAAGCAACGCGCACTGCCTCCCAGGCATGTTAAACCTACTAGCGTTCACTGGGTCCCTACCGTGACACAGCCTGACCATTCTAGTCAGAGGCCTCACGGTGTCACCATCCATTCTTTGCCTGCTGTACTCACCAGGCACCCCACGTGCATAGTTTGCACGCCAACCGTTCTATTGCTTTATTTTATTTCATTGCTTGTCTTGCTTATCACCTCTTTGTCTATAGAGTTCACAGGGGGCACAGCGTCCTCTTAGCATTTGCTAGTGATTTGCCCTCGACAATAGCAGCATGCCACACAAGCACAGTGTGTGTGTTGCCACAGGAACGACCAGGTTGAATGTATTGGTTTCCTCACAGCACGTAAGATTGCATTTTATAGTTGCTGCGATACTCAGCACAAAATGTCACTGCTATACATGTCTCTGTGCTGTGTTCTTCCTCCCACAGGTCTTTTTTCGCTGTGGTGTCCGCCACTGTGTAGACACCTGGTCCACACACCTTAGCGAGTGTTGCACCACATAGTTTTATTTTTAATATATCCTGAGCCGCCAACAATAAAATTGCCTACGGCAAGGATTCTCAGAGATATTTTTAAAACCTTCACTACTTCACACCCTTGCACCACACCAGCTCCACTGTAGTCAGGCGTCGTAGCACAACCGGGGGGCATTCGGCCACCCAGTTAGGACCCCAATGATGAAGCATGACACCAACTAGGTTGGTGTGTGAGGGGTCTTTTAACTTACCTAGTGGGTTCCCAAGCACTGCCTGACAGTGATCGTACCAACATACCTGGGTTCGTACAACTTTGATAAAACTTACTAAGGAAGCCATCAATGTCTTCATATTGGTCTACTAATCCCTTGATGGCAACTGCTATCTTTCCAGCAGTCATGAGTCGTGACAGGTATTTGTTCTGCTTCGGATGATGCATTTTGTTGATAATGGTTTAGCGTTGCCACGAGATCACCCTGATTGTGACCTTCTTTTTAAGATTAGGCCTGTCCTTGATCACTTTGTTGATCAATTTCCTGAGATCTATGCTCCTGGGAAAGAAATTGCAGTGTATGAGTCTTTGTTGTTGTTCAAGGGCCGCTTGGTTTTTAGGCAATATATTCCTTGTAAGAGGGCAAGCTATGGAATTAAGCTGTATATGCTGTGTGACAGTAGGACTGGATATGTCTCTAATTTCAGGGTGTACACCGGTAAGGAATCCAGGATTAACTCCCCTGGTTGTCCTTCCACTTTTGGAGTGACTGAGAAAATTGTTTGGGAACTTGGTAGAGGAATTTTTAACAAAGGCCACCATTTATATGTAGATGACTTCTACACTGGTGTGCGGTTGTTCAGGGAATTGGCCAGAGTGGACACTATTGCTTGTGGCACAATCCACTCTAACCGTAAAGGTTTCCCAAAAGAACTGGTTTGTCAAAAGCTTGTGCGGGGACAGTGCAGTGCGTTGCGTTGCGAGGAGCTTCTTGCTGTGAAGTTTTCAGACAGGAGAGATGTCTACATGCTGACTACCATCCATGATGAAAGCACTGCACCTGTGACTGTTTGGGGTCAGGTCGCTGAAGCGCGCAAACCTGTGTGCATTTTAGACTATAATATGCACATGGGTGGTGTTGACAGAGTGGATCAGAGGTTGGAACCTTACGCTGCTCTTCGTAAGGCTTACATTTGGTACAAGAAGTTGGCTATCCATCTTTTCCACTTGGCAATGTTTAATGCTTTTGTTGTGTTCCAGGATTCTTGCCCTGAGTCAAAGATGACTTTTGCTAAGTTTCAGGAGTCTGTAATAGGCATCCTTGTTGTAGTGGAACAGGCAAGTGTTCCTAGAGTTGGAGTGGTGGAGGATGTTGCTAGATTGAGAGATCGCCACTTTCCTGATCACATTCCTCCCACACCCTCAAAAGTTTTTCCAAGTAGGAGATGTAGAGTCTGTTGGCGAAGAGGTATGCGGAAGGAGGTTCGTATGTTCTGCCCCAACTGTCCTTCTAATCCTGGGCTGTGTGTCCCAGCTTGTTTTAGAGCGTACCACACGCAAAATAATTTTTGGGAGCATTCATGAGTGGTAAAGTGAACTGCCTGGTCTGTATTCTTTTGAAAATTTGATTCCCAAGCACTGCCTGACAGTGATCGTACCAACATACCTGGGTTCGTCCAACTTTGATAAAACTTACTAAGGACGCCATCAATGTCTTCATATTGGTCTACTAATCCCTTGATGGCAACTGCTATTTTTCCAGCAGTCAAGAGTCGTGACAGGTATTTGCATCTGCTTCGGATGATGCATTTTGTTGATAATGGTTTAGCGTTGCCATGAGATCACCCTGATTGTGACCTTCTTTTTAAGATTAGGCCTGTCCTTGATCACTTTGTTGATCGATTTCCTGAGATCTATGCTCCTGGGAAAGAAATTGCAGTGGATGAGTCTTTGTTGTTGTTCAAGGGCCGCTTGGTTTTTAGGCAATATATTCCTAGTAAGAGGGCACGCTATGGAATTAAGCTGTATATGCTGTGTGACAGTAGGACTGGATATGTCTCTAATTTCAGGGTGTACACCGGTAAGGAATCCAGGATTAACTCCCCTGGTTGTCCTTCCACTTTTGGAGTGACTGAGAAAATTGTTTGGGAACTTGGTAGAGGAATTTTTAACAAAGGCCACCATTTATATGTAGATGACTTCTACACTGGTGTGCGGTTGTTCAGGGAATTGGCCAGAGTGGACACTATTGCTTGTGGCACAATCCACTCTAACCGTAAAGGTTTCCCAAAAGAACTGGTTTGTCAAAAGCTTGTGCGGGGACAGTGCAGTGCGTTGCGTTGCGAGGAGCTTCTTGCTGTGAAGTTTTCAGACAGGAGAGATGTCTACATGCTGACTACCATCCATGATGAAAGCACTGCACCTGTGACTGTTTGGGGTCAGGTCGCTGAAGCGCGCAAACCTGTGTGCATTTTAGACTATAATATGCACATGGGTGGTGTTGACAGAGTGGATCAGAGGTTGGAACCTTACGCTGCTCTTCGTAAGGCTTACATTTGGTACAAGAAGTTGGCTATCCATCTTTTCCACTTGGCAATGTTTAATGCTTTTGTTGTGTTCCAGGATTCTTGCCCTGAGTCAAAGATTACTTTTGCTAAGTTTCAGGAGTCTGTAATAGGCATCCTTGTTGTAGTGGAACAGGCAAGTGTTCCTAGAGTTGGAGTGGTGGAGGATGTTGCTAGATTGAGAGATCGCCACTTTCCTGATCACATTCCTCCCACACCCTCAAAAGATTTTCCCAGTAGGAGATGTAGAGTCTGTTGGCGAAGAGGTATGCGGAAGGAGGATCGTATGTACTGCCCCGACTGTCCTTCTAAATCTGGGCTGTGTGTCACAGCTTGTTTTAGAGCGTACCACACGCAAAAGAATTTTTGGGAGCATTCATGAGTGGTAAAGTGAACTGCCTGGTCTGTATTCTTTTGAAAATTTGATTATGTTTCAAAGTTGGCGTTAGTGCAATGTATTTAGTTGGTGATTTTGTGTTTGTAGATTTGTATCTATTTGCGATTTGTTTGTGTTTTTATTTTTGTCTTTAAAAATCCTAAATGTGATGGGGGTGTGTGTAGGCTGGCGCTTGGCTGTTGGTGTGTGTGGACTGGCACTTGCTTGGCGGTGTGCGTGGAATGGTGCTTGGCTGGCGGTGTGGGTGGACTGGTACTTGGCTGACGGTGTGCATGGACTGGCGGTGTGCGTGGACTGGTGCTTGGCTGGTGGTGTGCGTGCACTGGAGCTTGGCTGGCGGTGTGCGTGGACTGGTACTTGGCTGGCGGCGTGCGTGGACTGGAGCTTGGCTGGCGGTGTGCGTGGATTGGCGATTGGCTGCCGGTGTGCCTGGACTGGCAATTGGCTGGCGGTGTGCCTGGACTGGCGCTTGGCTAGCGGTGTGCGTGGACTGGTGTTTGGCTAGCGGTGTGCGTGGACTGGCGCTCTGCTAGCGGTGTGTGTGGACTGGCGCTCGGCTGGCTGTGTGTGAGTAGTGGCTTGCTGCTGGTCACTATACACACTGCTAGCTGAGTGCCACTCCACACAATCCATCAGCTTGTGTAGTTGCTGTGTCAGGAATGTTGGCATGTGAAAGTGATGGGCCCTTGAATGGCGCTGTGTGCTGGCGTGAGTTTTGTTATGTGATGGGCCCGCGGCTGGCGGTGTGAATGGGTTTGTATGTCTCACACGTATGAAAGGTGTATGAATGACCTGTAAAGAGGTTGGTGCCTTGTCGTGGCTTTACAGCTCATGAGCTGTGAGTCAATGGTTCAGTTTCTCGCCCTTTCAATTATTAACAGTGATTTTCATTTTTGTGAAATCACTTGCTAATACAATTGTATATACTGAACCATCACTCACCCTCGTGCCAAATCCAACCAGTATGTGTGTGTGCTTGAGGACTAGATGGCTGTGCAGTAATATTTGTCTTTCTGAAGCAGGGTGTACCTTGTCCCTTTTTGTACATTTTGTAATGTGTTTTGCTTTTGTGCCTGGTGGTGCGAATGGTCTTGTTTGTATCATTTTTGAAAAGTGTGTGAATGGCCTGTAAAGTGGTTGGTGCCTTGACGTGGCTTTACAGCTCACGAGCTGCGAGTCATTGGTTTGGTTTTTTGTGAATTTAATTATTGATAGTGCATTTCATTTTTGTGAAATCTCTTGTTAATAAAGTTTAATACACTGAACCATGACTCGCCCTCGTGCCAAATCCAACCAGTATGTGTGTGTTTGAGAAAAAGATGGTTGTGCAGGAATCTTTGTCTTTAGTTTCACTGCCAAGGTGTACTTTCCATGTAAGAATAACCCACCAACTGTAGATATTGTTGAAAACCCTTGGGAGTTCATGGTGATGTCTCTCTTGAGAATTCCAAAAGTTTTTTTATCCCCAATGTCCTGCATTTTCATTGCAATATTGTTCCAAAATTCTCACGCTGTAGAAACAAACCAATAGTTATGTCTAAACTATCTGGTTTTGCAAGGGGGGTCACTTTTGTTTTTGGCCCGGTGCTCGGCGGCCATCTAGGGAAACCTACCAAACCCACACATTTCTGAAAACTCACTTTTTTCACAAATTTCCTTACCCAGAATCCCCTGCAAACCTCAGTTTTTGCTGAAAAAATCAGTTTTTTCACACATTTTGGTGTGGGAAAGTTGTGGCATCACTGGGCTCACACAAATTTACCACCACCCAGCGTTCCCCCAGGTCTCCTGGTAAAAATGGGGCCTCACTTGTGTGGGAGGCCCAAGTACCCGCGGCAGGCAAGGGCCCAAACATTTTTTTGATAGGCAATGTGGATTTCGCCTCACTACGTTTTGGGCCCTTGCATGCCGCGGGTACTTGGGCCTCCCACACAAGTGAGACACCATTTTTACCGGGAGACCTGGGTGAACGCTGGGTGGTGGTAAATTTTTGTGAGCCCGGTGATGCCACAACTTTCCCACACCAAAATGTGTGAAAAAAGTGATTTTTTCAGCAAAAATTGAGGTTTGCAGGGGATTCTGGGTAAGGAAACGTTGGGGGATACATGCAAGCCATACCTCCCTGGAAGCCGCCGGGTGTCTAGTTTTTAGAAATGTGTGGGTTTGGTAGGGTTCCCAAATAGCCGCCGAGCACCGGGCCAAAAACCAAAGTGACCCTCCTTGCAAAACCAGGTGGTTTTGCGAAAGGCCATTTTGATGTCGCCTCACTACGTTTTGGGCCCTTGCATGCCGCGGGTACTTGGGCCTCCCACACAAGTGAGGCACTATTTTTACCGGGAGACCTGGGGGAACGCTGGGTGGTGGTAAATTTGTGTGAGCCCAGTGATGCCGCAACTTTCCCACACCAAAATGTGTGAAAAAAGTTATTTTTTCAGCACAAATTGAGGTTTGCAGGGGATTCTGGGTAAGGAAACGTTGGGGGATCCACGCAAGCCACACCTCCCTGGAAGCCGCCAGGAGTCTAGTTTTTAAAAATATATAGGTTTGCTAGGTTTCCCTAGGTGCCGGCAGGGCTAGGGTTCAAAAACTACAGCTTGTCATTTTGCCAAAAAAGGGTAATGTTTCACTGCAAAATTGAGGTGTGACCACGTTGCGTTTTGCGCCATTTCCTGTCGCGGGCACTAGGCCGACCCGCACATGTGAGGTACCATTTTTCTCATAGGACTTTGGGGAACGCGGGGTGGGTGGAAATTTGTGGATCCACGAAAATTCCAGACCTTTCCATCACAGAAATGTGGGGAAAATGTATATTTTCTTACGTTTGCAAGGGATTCTGGGTAACGGACCATGGTGGGAGGCACTCAAGTCTCCCCATCCTGGATTCCCCTGGGTATCTAGTTTTCAAAAATATATAGGTTTGCTAGGTTTCCCTAGGTGCCGGCAGGGCTAGGGTTAAAAAACTACAGCTAGTCACTTTGCCAAAAAAGGGTCATTTTTCACTGCAAAATTGAGGTGTGACCACGTTGCGTTTTGCGCCATTTCCTGTCGCGGGCACTAGGCCGACCCGCACAAGTGAGGTACCATTTTTCTTGTAGGACTTTGGGGAACGCGGGGTGGGTGGAAATTTGTGGATCCACGCAGATTCCGGACCTTTCCATCGCAGAAATGTGGGGAAAATGTGTATTTTTTGTCATTTTTTTACGTTTGCAAGGGATTCTGGGTAACGGACCATGGTGGGAGGCACTCAAGTCACCCCATCCTGGATTCTCCTGGCTGTCTAGTTTTCAGAAATGTATAGGTTTGCTAGGTTTCCCTAGGTGCCGGCAGGGCTAGGGTTCAAAAACTACAGCTAGTCACTTTGCCAAAAAAGGGTCATTTTTCACTGCAAAAATAGAGGTGTGACCACGTTGCATTTTGCAACGTTTCCTGTCGCGGGCACTAGGCCGACCCTCACAAGTGAGGTACCATTTTTCTCGTAGGACTTTGGGGAACGCGGGGTGCGTGGAAATTTGTGAATCCACACAGATTCCAGAACTTTCCATCACAGAAATGTGCGGAAAATGTGGTTTTTTTGTCATTTTTTGAGGTTTGCAAGGGATTCTGGGTAACAGACCATGGTGGGAGGCACTCAAGTCACCCCATCCTGGATTCCCCTGGGTGTTTAGTTTTCAAAAATATATAGGTTTGCTAGGTTTCCCTAGGTGCCGGCAGGGCTAGGGTTAAAAAACTACAGCTAGTGACTTTGCCAAAAAAGGGTAATTTTTCACTGGAAAAGTGAGGTGTGACCACGTTGCGTTTTGCGCCGTTTCCTGTCGCGGGCACTAGGCCGACCCGCACAAGTGAGGTACCATTTTTCTCATAGGACTTTGGGGAACGCGGGGTGGGTGGAAATTTGTGGATCCACGCAGATTCCAGAATTTTCCATCACAGAAATGTGGGGGAAATGTGTATTTTTTGTCAATTTTTTATGTTTGCAAGGGATTCTGGGTAACAAACCATGGTGGGAGGCACTCAAGTCACCCCATCCTGGATTCCCCTGGGTGTCTAGTTTTCAAAAATATATAGGTTTGCTAGGTTTCACTAGGTGCCGGCAGGGCTAGGGTTAAAAAACTACAGCTAGTCACTTTGCCAAAAAAGGGTCATTTTTCACTGCATAATTGAGGTGTGACCACGTTGCGTTTTGCGCCATTTCCTGTCGCGGGCACTAGGCCGACCCGCACAAGTGAGGTACCATTTTTCTTGTAGGACTTTGGGGAACGCGGGGTGGGTGGAAATTTGTGGATCCACGCAGATTCCGGACCTTTCCATCGCAGAAATGTGGGGAAAATGTGTATTTTTTGTCATTTTTTTACGTTTGCAAGGGATTCTGGGTAACGGACCATGGTGGGAGGCACTCAAGTCACCCCATCCTGGATTCTCCTGGGTGTCTAGTTTTCAAAAATATATAGGTTTGCTAGGTTTCCCTAGGTGCCGGCAGGGCTAGGGTTCAAAAACTACAGCTAGTCACTTTGCCAAAAAAGGGTCATTTTTCACTGCAAAAATAGAGGTGTGACCACGTTGCGTTTTGCGCCGTTTCCTGTCGCGGGCACTAGGCCGACCTGCACAAGTGAGGTACCATTTTTCTCGTAGGACTTTGGGGAATGCGGGGTGGGTGGAAATTTGTGGATCCACGCAGATTCCAGAACTTTCCATCACAGAAATGTGGGAAAAATGTGTATTTTTTGTCATTTTTTTACGTTTGCAAGGGATTCTGGGTAACGGACCATGGTGGGAGGCACTCAAGTCACCCCATCCTGGATTCCCCTGGGTGTCTAGTTTTCAAAATTATATCGGTTTGCTAGGTTTCCCTAGGTGCCGGCAGGGCTAGGGTTCAAAAACTACAGCTAGTCACTTTGCCAAAAAAGGGTCATTTTTCACTGCAAAATTGAGGTGTGACCACGTTGCGTTTTGCGCCGTTTCCTGTCGCGGGCACTAGGCCGACCCGCACAAGTGAGGTACCATTTTTCTTGTAGGACTTTGGGGAACGAGGGGTGGGTGGAAATTTGTGAATCCACGCAGATTCCAGAACTTTCCATCACAGAAATGTGGGAAAATGTGTTTTTTTGTCATTTTTTTAGGTTTGCAAGGGATTCTGGGTAACAGACCATGGTGGGAGGCACTCAAGTCACCCCATCCTGGATTCCCCTGGGTGTCTAGTTTTCAAAAATATATAGGTTTGCTAGGTTTTCCCTAGGTGCCAGCAGGGCTAGGGTTCAAAAACTACAGCTAGTCACTTTGCCAAAAAAGGGTCATTTTTCACTGCAAAAATAGAGGTTTGACCACGTTGCATTTTGCACCGTTTCCTGTCGCGGGCACTAGGCCGACCCTCACAAGTGAGGTACCATTTTTCTCGTAGGACTTTGGGGAACGCGGGGTGGGTGGAAATTTGTGAATCCATATAGATTCCATAACTTTAATTCACAGAAATGTGGGGAAAATGTGTTTTTTTTGTCATTTTTTTAGGTTTTCAAGGGATTCTGGGTAACAGAACATGGTGGGAGGCACTCAAGTCACCCAATCCTGGATTCCCCTGTGTGTCTAGTTTTTAAAAATATATAGGTTTGCTAGTTTTCCCTTGGTGCCGGCAGGGCTAGGGTTAAAAAACTACAGCTAATCACTTTGCCAAAAAAGGTTCATTTTTCACTGCAAAATTGAGGTGTGACCACGTTGTGTTTTGCCCCGTTTCTTGTCGCGGGCACTAGGCCGACCTGCACAAGTGAGGTACCATTTTTCTCGTAGGACTTTGGGGAATGCGGGGTGGGTGGAATTGTGTGGTTCCACGCAGATTCCAGAACTTTCCATCACAGAAATATGGGGAAAATGTGTATTTTTTGTCATTTTTTTACGTTTGCAAGGGATTCTGGGTAACGGACCATGGTGGGAGGCACTCAAGTCACCCCATCCTGGATTCCCGTGGGTGTCTAGTTTTCAAAAATATATCGGTTTGCTAGGTTTCCCTAGGTGCCGGCAGGGCTAGGGTTCAAAAACTACAGCTAGTCACTTTGCCAAAAGAGGGTCATTTTTCACTGCAAAATTGAGGTGTGACCACGTTGCGTTTTGTGCCGTTTCTTGTCGCGGGCACTAGGCCGACCCGCACAAGTGAGGTACCATTTGTATCGTAGGACTCTGGGGAATGCGGGGTGGGTGGAATTTTGTGGTTCCACGCAGATTCCAGAACTTTCCATCACAGAAATGTGGGGAAAATGTGTATTTTTTGTCAATTTTTTATGTTTGCAAGGGATTCTGGGTAACAGACCATGGTGGGAGGCACTCAAGTCACCCCATCCTGGATTCCCCTGGGTGTCTAGTTTTCAAAAATATATAGGTTTGCTAGGTTTCCTTAGGTGCCGGCAGGGCTGGGGTTCAAAAACTACAGCTAGTCACTTTGCCAAAAAAGGGTCATTTTTCACTGCAAAATTGAGGTGTGACCACGTTGCGTTTTGCGCGGTTTCCTGTCGCGGGAACTAGGCCGATCCGCACAAGCGAGGTACCATTTTTCTCGTAGGACTTTGGGGAACGCGGGGTGCGTGGAAATTTGTGGATCCACGCAGATTCCAGAACTTTCCATCACAGAAATCTGGGGAAAATGTATATTTTCTGTCATTTTTTTACGTTTGCAAGGGATTCTGGGTAACAGACCATGGTGGGAGGCACTCAAGTCACCCCATCCTGGATTCCGCTCGGTGTCTAGTTTTCAAAAATATATAGGTTTGCTAGGTTTTCCCTAGGTGCCAGCAGGGCTAGGGTTCAAAAACTACAGCTAGTCACTTTGCCAAAAAAGGGTCATTTTTCACTGCAAAAATAGAGGTTTGACCACGTTGCATTTTGCACCGTTTCCTGACGCGGGCACTAGGCCGACCCTCACAAGTGAGGTACCATTTTTCTCGTAGGACTTTGGGGAACGCGGGGTGGGTGGAAATTTGTGAATCCATATAGATTCCATAACTTTAATTCACAGAAATGTGGGGAAAATGTGTTTTTTTTGTCATTTTTTTAGGTTTGCAAGGGATTCTGGGTAACAGAACATGGTGGGAGGCACTCAAGTCACCCAATCCTGGATTCCCCTGTGTGTCTAGTTTTTAAAAATATATAGGTTTGCTAGTTTTCCCTTGGTGCCGGCAGGGCTAGGGTTAAAAAACTACAGCTAATCACTTTGCCAAAAAAGGGTCATTTTTCACTGCAAAATTGAGGTGTGACCACGTTGCGTTTTGCGCCGTTTCTTGTCGCGGGCACTAGGCCGACCCGCACAAGTGAGGTACCATTTTTATCGTAGGAGTCTGGGGAATGCGGGGTGGGTGGAATTTTGTGGTTCCACGCAGATTCCAGAACTTTCCATCACAGAAATGTGGGGAAAATGTGTATTTTTTGTCAATTTTTTATGTTTGCAAGGGATTCTGGGTAACAGACCATGGTGGGAGGCACTCAAGTCACCCCATCCTGGATTCCCCTGGGTGTCTAGTTTTCAAAAATATATAGGTTTGCTAGGTTTCCCTAGGTGCCGGCAGGGCTGGGGTTCAAAAACTACAGCTAGTCACTTTGCCAAAAAAGGGTCATTTTTCACTGCAAAATTGAGGTGTGACCACGTTGCGTTTTGCGCCGTTTCCTGTCGCGGGCACTAGGCCGATCCGCACAAGCGAGGTACCATTTTTCTCGTAGGACTTTGGGGAACGCGGGGTGCGTGGAAATTTGTGGATCCACGCAGATTCCAGAACTTTCCATCACAGAAATCTGGGGAAAATGTATATTTTTTGTCATTTTTTACGTTTGCAAGGGATTCTGGGTAACAGACCATGGTGGGAGGCACTCAAGTCACCCCATCCTTGATTCCGCTCGGTGTCTAGTTTTCAAAAATATATAGGTTTGCTAGGTTCCCCTAGGTGCCGGCAGGGCTAGGGTTCAAAAACTACAGCTAGTCACTTTGCCAAAAAAGGGTCATTTTTCACAGCAAAATTGAGGTGTGACCATGTTGCGTTTTGCGCCGTTTCCTGTCGCGGGCACTAGGCCGATCCGGACAAGTGAGGTACCATTTTTCTCGTAGGACTTTGGGGAACGCGGGGTGGGTGGAAATTTATGGATCCACGCAGATTCCAGAACTTTCCACCACAGAAATATGGGGAAAATGTGTATTTTTTGTCATTTTTTTACGTTTGCAAGGGATTCTGGGTAACGGGCCATGGTGGGAGGCACTCAAGTCACCCCATCCTGGATTCCCCTGGGTGTCTAGTTTTCAAAAATATATCGGTTTGCTAGGTTTCCCTAGGTGCCGGCAGGGCTAGGGTTAAAAAACTACAGCTAGTCACTTTGCCAAAAAAGGGTCATTTTTCACTGCAAAAATAGAGGTGTGACCACGTTGCGTTTTGCGCCGTTTCCTGTCGCGGGCACTAGGCCGACCCGCACAAGTGAGGTACCATTTTTCTCATAGGACTTTGGGGAACGCGGGGTGGGTGGAAATTTGTGGATCCACGCAGATTCCAGAATTTTCCATCACAGAAATGTGGGGGAAATGTGTATTTTTTGTCAATTTTTTACGTTTGCAAGGGATTCTGGGTAACAAACCATGGTGGGAGGCACTCAAGTCACCCCATCCTGGACTCCCCGGGGTGTCTAGTTTTCAAAAATATATAGGTTTGCTAGGTTTCCCTAGGTGCCGGCAGGGCTAGGGTTCAAAAACTACAGCCAGTCACTTTGCCAAAAAAGGGTCATTTTTCACTGCAAAAATAGAGGTGTGACCACGTTGCATTTTGCACTGTTTCATGTCGCGGGCACTAGGCCGACCCTCACAATCGAGGTACCATTTTTCTCGTAGGAATTTGGGGAACGCGGGGTGGGTGGAAATTTGTGAATCCACATACATTCCATAACTTTCCATCACAGAAATCTGGGGGAAATGTGTTTTTTCTGTCATTTTTTTAGGTTTGCAAGGGATTCTGGGTAACAGAACATGGTGGGAGGCACTCAAGTCACCCAATCCTGGATTCCCCTGTGTGTCTAGTTTTCAAAAATATATAGGTTTGCTAGTTTTCCCATGGTGCCGGCAGGGCTAGGGTTCAAAAACTACAGCTAATCACTTTGCCAAAAAAGGGTCATTTTTTACTGCAAAATTGAGGTGTGACCGCGCTGCGTTTTGCGCCGTTTCTTGTCGCGGGCACTAGGCCGACCCGCAAAAGTGAGGTACCATTTTTATCGTAGGACTCTGGGGAACACGGGGTGGGTGGAATTTTGTGGTTCCACGCAGATTCCAGAACTTTCCATCACAGAAATGTGGGGAAAATGTGTTTTTTTTTGTCATTTTTTTAGGTTTGCAAGGGATTCTGGGTAACAGACCATGGTGGGAGGCACTCAAGTCACCCCATCCTGGATTCCCCTGGGTGTCTAGTTTTCAAAAATATATAGGTTTGCTAGGTTTCCCTAGGTGCCGGCAGGGCTGGGGTTCAAAAACTACAGCTAGTCACTTTGCCAAAAAAGGGTCATTTTTCACTGCAAAATTGAGGTGTGACCACGTTGTGTTTTGCGCCGTTTCCTATCGCGGGCACTAGGCCGATCCGGACAAGTGGGGTACCATTTTTCTCATAGGACTTTGGGGAACGCGGGGTGGGTGGAAATTTATGGATCCACGCAGATTCCAGAACTTTCCACCACAGAAATGTGGGGAAAAAGTGTTTTTTTTGTCATTTTTTAGGTTTGCAAGGGATTCTGGGTAACAGATCATGGTGGGAGGCAGTCAAGTCCCCCCATCCTGGATTCCCCTGGGTGTCTAGTTTTAAAAAATATATAGGTTTGCTAGTTTTCCCTTGGTGCCGGCAGGGCTAGGGTTAAAAAACTACAGCTAATCACTTTGCCAAAAAAGGGTCATTTTTCACTGCAAAATTGAGGTGTGACCACGTTGCGTTTTGCCCCGTTTCTTGTCGCGGGCACTAGGCCGACCTGCACAAGTGAGGTACCATTTTTCTCGTAGGACTTTGGGGAATTTTGGTGTGGGTGGAATTGTGTGGTTCCACGCAGATTCCAGAACTTTCCATCACAGAAATATGGGGAAAATGTGTATTTTTTGTCATTTGTTTACGTTTGCAAGGGATTCTGGGTAACGGACCATGGTGGGAGGCACTCAAGTCACCCCATCCTGGATTCCCCTGGGTGTCTAGTTTTCAAAAATATATCGGTTTGCTAGGTTTCCCTAGGTGCCGGCAGGGCTAGGGTTCACAAACTACAGCTAGTCACTTTGCCAAAAAAGGGTCATTTTTCACTGCAAAATTGAGGTGTGACCACGTTGCGTTTTGCGCCGTTTCTTGTCGCGGGCACTAGGCCGACCCGCACAAGTGAGGTACCATTTTTATCGTAGGACTTTGGGGAATGCGGGGTGGGTGGAATTTTGTGGTTCCACGCAGATTTCAGAACTTTCCATCACAGAAATGTGGGGAAAATGTGTATTTTTTGTCAATTTTTTATGTTTGCAAGGGATTCTGGGTAACAGACCATGGTGGGAGGCACTCAAGTCACCCCATCCTGGATTCCCCTGGGTGTCTAGTTTTCAAAAATATATAGGTTTGCTAGGTTTCCCTAGGTGCCGGCAGGGCTGGGGTTCAAAAACTACAGCTAGTCACTTTGCCAAAAAAGGGTCATTTTTCACTGCAAAATTGAGGTGTGACCACGTTGCGTTTTGCGCCGTTTCCTGTCGCGGGCACTAGGCCGATCCGCACAAGCGAGGTACCATTTTTCTCGTAGGACTTTGGGGAACGCGGGGTGCGTGGAAATTTGTGGATCCACGCAGATTCCAGAACTTTCCATCACAGAAATCTGGGGAAAATGTATATTTTTTGTCATTTTTTTACGTTTGCAAGGGATTCTGGGTAACAGACCATGGTGGGAGGCACTCAAGTCACCCCATCCTTGATTCCGATCGGTGTCTAGTTTTCAAAAATATATAGGTTTGCTAGGTTCCCCTAGGTGCCGGCAGGGCTAGGGTTCAAAAACTACAGCTAGTCACTTTGCCAAAAAAGGGTCATTTTTCACAGCAAAATTGAGGTGTGACCATGTTGCGTTTTGCGCCGTTTCCTGTCGCGGGCACTAGGCCGATCCGGACAAGTGAGGTACCATTTTTCTCGTAGGACTTTGGGGAACGCGGGGTGGGTGGAAATTTATGGATCCACGCAGATTCCAGAACTTTCCACCACAGAAATATGGGGAAAATGTGTATTTTTTGTCATTTTTTTACGTTTGCAAGGGATTCTGGGTAACGGGCCATGGTGGGAGGCACTCAAGTCACCCCATCCTGGATTCCCCTGGGTGTCTAGTTTTCAAAAATATATCGGTTTGCTAGGTTTCCCTAGGTGCCGGCAGGGCTAGGGTTAAAAAACTACAGCTAGTGACTTTGCCAAAAAAGGGTAATTTTTCACTGCAAAATTGAGGTGTGACCACGTTGCGTTTTGCGCCGTTTCCTGTCGCGGGCACTAGGCCGACCCGCACAAGTGAGGTACCATTTTTCTCATAGGACTTTGGGGAACGCGGGGTGGGTGGAAATTTGTGGATCCACGCAGATTCCAGAATTTTCCATCACAGAAATGTGGGGGAAATGTGTATTTTTTGTCAATTTTTTACGTTTGCAAGGGATTCTGGGTAACAAACCATGGTGGGAGGCACTCAAGTCACCCCATCCTGGACTCCCCGGGGTGTCTAGTTTTCAAAAATATATAGGTTTGCTAGGTTTCCCTAGGTGCCGGCAGGGCTAGGGTTCAAAAACTACAGCCAGTCACTTTGCCAAAAAAGGGTCATTTTTCACTGCAAAAATAGAGGTGTGACCACGTTGCATTTTGCACTGTTTCATGTCGCGGGCACTAGGCCGACTCTCACAATCGAGGTACCATTTTTCTCGTAGGAATTTGGGGAACGCGGGGTGGGTGGAAATTTGTGAATCCACATAGATTCCATAACTTTCCATCACAGAAATCTGGGGAAAATGTGTTTTTTCTGTCATTTTTTTAGGTTTGCAAGGGATTCTGGGTAACAGAACATGGTGGGAGGCACTCAAGTCACCCAATCCTGGATTCCCCTGTGTGTCTAGTTTTCAAAAATATATAGGTTTGCTAGTTTTCCCATGGTGCCGGCAGGGCTAGGGTTCAAAAACTACAGCTAATCACTTTGCCAAAAAAGGGTCATTTTTTACTGCAAAATTGAGGTGTGACCACGCTGCGTTTTGCGCCGTTTCTTGTCGCGGGCACTAGGCCGACCCGCACAAGTGAGGTACCATTTTTATCGTAGGACTCTGGGGAACACGGGGTGGGTGGAATTTTGTGGTTCCACGCAGATTCCAGAACTTTCCATCACAGAAATGTGGGGAAAATGTGTTTTTTTTTGTCATTTTTTTAGGTTTGCAAGGGATTCTGGGTAACAGACCATGGTGGGAGGCACTCAAGTCACCCCATCCTGGATTCCCTTGGGTGTCTAGTTTTCAAAAATATATAGGTTTGCTAGGTTTCCCTAGGTGCCGGCAGGGCAGGGGTTCAAAAACTACAGCTAGTCACTTTGCCAAAAAAGGGTCATTTTTCACTGCAAAATTGAGGTGTGACCACGTTGTGTTTTGCGCCGTTTCCTATCGCGGGCACTAGGCCGATCCGGACAAGTGAGGTACCATTTTTCTCATAGGACTTTGGGGAACGCGGGGTGGGTGGAAATTTATGGATCCACGCAGATTCCAGAACTTTCCACCACAGAAATGTGGGGAAAAAGTGTTTTTTTTGTCATTTTTTAGGTTTGCAAGGGATTCTGGGTAACAGATCATGGTGGGAGGCAGTCAAGTCCCCCCATCCTGGATTCCCCTGGGTGTCTAGTTTTTAAAAATATATAGGTTTGCTAGTTTTCCCTTGGTGCCGGCAGGGCTAGGGTTAAAAAACTACAGCTAATCACTTTGCCAAAAAAGGGTCATTTTTTACTGCAAAATTGAGGTGTGACCACGTTGCGTTTTGCCCCGTTTCTTGTCGCGGGCACTAGGCCGACCTGCACAAGTGAGGTACCATTTTTCTCGTAGGACTTTGGGGAATGCGGGGTGGGTGGAATTGTGTGGTTCCACGCAGATTCCAGAACTTTCCATCACAGAAATATGGGGAAAATGTGTATTTTTTGTCATTTTTTTACGTTTGCAAGGGATTCTGGGTAACGGACCATGGTGGGAGGCACTCAAGTCACCCCATCCTGGATTCCCCTGGGTGTCTAGTTTTCAAAAATATATCGGTTTGCTAGGTTTCCCTAGGTGCCGGCAGGGCTAGGGTTAAAAAACTACAGCTAGTGACTTTGCCAAAAAAGGGTAATTTTTCACTGCAAAATTGAGGTGTGACCACGTTGCGTTTTGCGCCGTTTCCTGTCGCGGGCACTAGGCCGACCCGCACAAGTGAGGTACCATTTTTCTCATAGGACTTTGGGGAACGCGGGGTGGGTGGAAATTTGTGGATCCACGCAGATTCCAGAATTTTCCATCACAGAAATGTGGGGGAAATGTGTATTTTTTGTCAATTTTTTACGTTTGCAAGGGATTCTGGGTAACAAACCATGGTGGGAGGCACTCAAGTCACCCCATCCTGGATTCCCCTGGGTGTCTAGTTTTCAAAAATATATAGGTTTGCTAGGTTTCCCTAGGTGCCGGCAGGGCTAGGGTTCAAAAACTACAGCCAGTCACTTTGCCAAAAAAGGGTCATTTTTCACTGCAAAAATAGAGGTGTGACCACGTTGCATTTTGCACTGTTTCATGTCGCGGGCACTAGGCCGACCCTCACAATCGAGGTACCATTTTTCTCGTAGGAATTTGGGGAACGCGGGGTGGGTGGAAATTTGTGAATCCACATAGATTCCATAACTTTCCATCACAGAAATGTGGGGAAAATGTGTTTTTTCTGTTATTTTTTTAGGTTTGCAAGGGATTCTGGGTAACAGAACATGGTGGGAGGCACTCAAGTCACCCAATCCTGGATTCCCCTGTGTGTCTAGTTTTCAAAAATATATAGGTTTGCTAGTTTTCCCATGGTGCCGGCAGGGCTAGGGTTCAAAAACTACAGCTAATCACTTTGCCAAAAAAGGGTCATTTTTTACTGCAAAATTGAGGTGTGACCACGCTGTGTTTTGCGCCGTTTCTTGTCGCGGGCACTAGGCCGACCCGCACAAGTGAGGTACCATTTTTATCGTAGGACTCTGGGGAACACGGGGTGGGTGGAATTTTGTGGTTCCACGCAGATTCCAGAACTTTCCATCACAGAAATGTGGGGAAAATGTGTTTTTTTTTGTCATTTTTTTAGGTTTGCAAGGGATTCTGGGTAACAGACCATGGTGGGAGGCACTCAAGTCACCCCATCCTGGATTCCCATGGGTGTCTAGTTTTCAAAAATATATAGGTTTGCTAGGTTTCCCTAGGTGCCGGCAGGGCTGGGGTTCAAAAACTACAGCTAGTCACTTTGCCAAAAAAGGGTCATTTTTCACTGCAAAATTGAGGTGTGACCACATTGTGTTTTGCGCCGTTTCCTATCGCGGGCACTAGGCCGATCCGGACAAGTGAGGTACCATTTTTCTCATAGGACTTTGGGGAACGCGGGGTGGGTGGAAATTCATGGATCCACGCAGATTCCAGAACTTTCCACCACAGAAATGTGGGGAAAAAGTGTTTTTTTTGTCATTTTTTAGGTTTGCAAGGGATTCTGGGTAACAGATCATGGTGGGAGGCAGTCAAGTCCCCCCATCCTGGATTCCCCTGGGTGTCTAGTTTTCAAAAATGTATAGGTTTGCTAGGTTTCCCTAGGTGCCGGCAGAGCTAGGGTTCAAAAACTACAGCTAGACTCTTTGCAAAAAATGTGTAAATTTTCAGTGTGAAAATGTGGCGTGTTCACCTTAGGTTTTGAGCCACTTCCTGTCGTGGGCACTATGCCTACCCACACAAGTGAGGTGCCATTTTTATCGGGAGACACAGGGTAGTTCAGATTGGTAAAGCAACTGCCATTACCTATTGAGTTTTGACGCATTTCTCCCTTCCAAATGAAAGATGTTGTGTAAAAAAAAATTCATTTTGAAAAATGACCAATAATTGTCATGCAAGTATGAGTATTCCCAATTGCGAAAATGTGCAAATATGCACTGTTTCTAAACTCTGTAATTTGTTCCCATTTCAGAAATACATAGGTGTCTTTCCTACCAATTTTTCAATGTATACATTTTCACACTTTAATTGCTATATACCCGGAACAAAAAAAAAAAACATTACAAGTTTTTTACTCTGGGTTCGTTGGGCTCTTGGGGAACCTACAAGTCCTATATATCCCCACAACCAGGAAGGTCCAGCGGATGTAACGGTATATTGGTTTTAAAGAGATGTCATAATTAGAAGAAGTTACAGGTGAAAACGTTGACACAAAAGGCTGCTTTTTTCAACTAATTTTGAATTTTTCCCATATTTAACTGTTAGTTTCTATAAAGAAACCTTGATGGATCTACACAAATGACCCCTTGCTGAATTCATAATTTTGTCTACTTTTCAAAAATGTATAGCTTTCTAGGATCTATTATTGCTTTTCTACCCATTTCTACCATTATCTGGAAGGAGGTTGAAAGCACAAAAAATTGCAAAAATAGGGTATGTCCTAGAAAAATGTCAAAACTGTGTAAAAAATGTTGGATTTCTGACAAAAATCTGTCATCCCCTAAAAGCTGGAGAAATGGTGATTTCAGCCCCACAAACCGTTTTTTGAAATCATTTGCAGAGAAAAACCCAGACGCTTTCATTTGCAGCCACTTTTCCGCATTTTTCACAAAAAAAACAACATTTTGCTGTATTTTGAGTAATTTCTGGGAACCCTCTAGGAGAATCCACAAACCCTGGGTACCTTTAGAATTCGTATGATGTTGGAAGAAAAGGACGCAAATGTGGCGTGGATACCTAATGTGGTCAAAAAGTTACAGGGGCCTAAGCGCGCACTACCCCAAATAGCCCAAAAAAGGCTTAGCACAGGAGGGGAAAAGGCCTAGCAGCGAAGGGGTTAAGGCATTTGGCTTATATGCTAACCGTGTAGTCACCTGCTGCCACCAGGGTCTCACTTAATGGAATTATGGTTTTCATAGTGCATTCATTACTATGTTTGTTAGTTCTTTATAGAAATATCAACCATTGTATGGATAAAAATACACAAATTCCCAACTCTTTTCGTTTTGTGATAATTCCATCCACCTACACTGATAGGATTACATTGTTGGTTGGTATATAAAGTGCACGTGCTTTGGGCAAATCTATTTGAGAATAAAGTGCAAGTGCACTGAATCACAACTTCTCAAGATAGCAGCATGTTGCAATTTTCTTCACTCCTACAGAATCTCAATATACTGTTTAGTGCACAGTCCTGACATAAATGCTATTTTTACTTCTGCTGTTATAAAACATTCGCTCAAAAGTATATTTGTGCAAAACTACGCAAAGGCAATTAAGTGCCAGTGCACCTGAGTATCATAGCAGCATGGTCTAATTTCACAATAATGTGCAAATTGTGCAAAATTGTGCAAATTTTATAAATAAAAGTGCATGTGCTTTAAAGTATACCATTAGTCCCTCTCGGGATGACATTTATAGAACAGGTGTTCCTATACAATTTGTGCAAATTGCACAGATGTTCTCCAATATGTGCTAAAGTGCAACTGCTTATTAAATTAGCAGAGTCCTTCCTTCCCCACTTAGCATTTTCCACTTAAGTACTGTCAACGCTTAGTTAGCCATCGTTTCTATAGGTTACATCCCTCAGGTCCAAGCACTTATTAAGATAATCCTCATATATTAATACTGGCACTAATAAATATCTTAAAAGAGTTATGTTATGTATAAAATATGTCAACTGGCCCAACTAGAGTTCATTCTTTTTCCTATTCATCTATCTTACACTAAAGAACATTCCTGGAGAAATGTCTAAAATCTTAAAGAAAAGAGGAGGATTTACATAACTGGGCATCATTTCCTTTACTGATTATTTAAGTCAAATGAACATGCATTTCCTCGTCACTGTTAAGCCCATTTTGAGTTTTACAGTCAAACATCAGAATATACCTCGATTCCAATTTTTTCAAATATGCTTCTCTGTTCCTCCTCTTCTTTGTCTCTGGACCGAATCTACTAGATAAAATATCAGGTCTTCCTCTCTGCCCCCATGGACCTCATTTATATGCCTTGCAACCGGGTTTGATTGGTCTTTGTTCTTTACTGCCCTGAGATGTTGCAAAATTTTTATGTGAGCCATGTGGATTGTGCTCCCCATGTATGTTAGAGGGCAGGTGCATTGCAGCACATAAACCACATGGTCACTCTTACAATTTAGGAAGCATGGAACTTTCCACGGTTTCTCCATAAGGGGCAGTTTTACTTCCTTCATGTTTCTCCCATGCCTGCAAGCTTTACATTTAAGGTGTTTGGTGAAGCCTGGATTGGCCTTAAGCTAACTCCCACTTTCCACTACCTCAGGGCTGCTATTTACCAGTTCTTGTCTCATGGAGCAGGCCCTTCTGTATGTGACCATGGGTTTACGGGAGATTTTCTTGACTGGCTGATTCGAGCAGCAGTCATGAATAATCAGTCTAATTGTTTTTATCTTCAGGAAATGCATTGAGAGTCCGACATTCTGCTTCCTGTTTTTCTTAAAATTCACCAAACTCCTTAAGTGCACCAGATACAAGTTCCCTCACATTTAGCATTTTAGATACACAAAACTCAAAGAGGAATTTCAGTTTCCCCAGTTTCATCCCCGTATACATATATATATATATCTATGAGACTGCACTCTATTAGTAATATTTATATATATATATATATATTCACTGAAAAAAACATAGGTTTCAGGGGCGTTATAGTTAGCTGGACATTTCTCTCGTACAAAACCCTAGAATTTCCCCTGTTATAGTTAGTTCAGCTAACTATAACTTGGGCCCCCGCAATGCACTGCAGATAACGTCACAAATTACATCACTCATGACATGGTCACTGACATCACTGATGACATCTCAAATGACATCACTGATGACATCACTGATGACATCATCCAGTGAGTATGTGTTTCTCTACAGTTTTAATATGTTTAATATATATAGGGAAAGGCCTGTTGAAGTATAAGTGGGTGTACAAGTGTGTGAATGGATGATTTTCTAGGTGCGTAACTGACTCTATAAGTGAGTCATTAAATGTATCTTACTGCAGACTAGTGACTAAACTGTGTGAATGTCTGTATGTGTCTGTGTGTTGGTGTATAAGTGGCTGCATGGTTTTGTGAATAGCTATATGAGTGTCTATTTGGGTTGTTGATTGGTTGACTGAGTATCTGTCTGGGTGCCTGAGTGTTTGTGTGAGTAGGGTGTGTGTGACTCTGTGCATTGATGTGTGAGTGGGTGATTCTATGGGTGCATGGTTTTAAGAGTGCAACTGTGATGGACTGTATGGTTGGGTGAGTGTATGTATGGGTGTGTTAGTGATTGAATGCATATCTCAGTTGTACATATTTCAGTAACTACATATGTGAAACGCAGTGTATATGTGTGTAAGAGTATATACCTATCTATATGTGAGAGTGTGTGATTGCGGGAGTGGCTGTATGGATGAGTGTATGCTTGTATTAGTAATTGTATAAGAGCGTCAGAATTTGTTAGTATTTTTATGAGTAAGTGAACTTGAGTGTGTTTAACTGTATAGGTGAGTAAATTGAACTGTGTTTAATTGTTTGCATGACTGACTAGGTGAGTCAGTATCTCAATCGATGATTGGCGGTGTGTGAGTGTCTATATAGGTGTATAAATGCATATGATTGTCTTGTACGGAGTGACTGAAAGTATGAGTGACTGTACAGGTGAGTGAGTGGAGATGTATGTAGACCTAAGAGTCAATGAGTGGGTATGTAGTTATTGGTATTGGAGTATCTATGGTTTTCAAAATGGCCGTCTGAAATTTTGAGTCGATGTATCAAAGGTTATATTAAGGTGTGAGAAGATGCACTAATTTATCACATGGATGACGTCATCGGTGATGTCATTTGAGATGTCATCAGTGATGTCATCAGTGATGTCACTGACCATGTCATGAGTGATGTAATATGTGACGTCATCAGCAGTGCATTGCGGGGACGCAAGTTATAGTTAGCTGAACTAACTATAACAGGGGAATTTTTAGGGTTTTTTACGGGGGAAATGTCCAGCTAACTATAACGCCCCTGAAACCTATGTTTTTTTCAGTGAATTTCTAAGGTTTTTTAAATGCCAATTCCTAACTATAACGCCCCTGAAACTTTTGGTTTATTCAGTGAATTTCAAAGGTTTTTTAAATGCCAATTCCTACCTATAACGTGTATGAAACCTATGTTTTTTTCAGTGAATTTCAAAGGTTTTTTAAATGCTAATTCCTATCTATACCTTATCTCTAAAGATATCATGTTTAATAATTTTCATTGGATTTCTATATTTTTCAAATTCAGTGTGCCAATTTCATTAATTATGTTTTTTTTTAAATACTTTATTATTACCATTTTTTAAACTTATTTTTTCAATAAATTCTTTTAAAAATTAAAAAATATTATTTGTTTTTATTGGGTTTTTCAAACATATTTCTTGATATTTTTAAAAATATTTTTTAACTATATGTTCAAAACTTTATTTTATATATATTTTTTCCATGTTTTTGGATCCGCGCACCCTATGCGCACCGTTCTCGATCCCTACGTGTTGGTATCCGCTCATGGTATGCGTTGGGTACGTGTTTAGTGCGCGATCACAATGCGACCGGTACGCGACTCCCAGCCTATACGCGACACGTTCGATGTACGTGATGCGGTAGGTGCGCGGATCCTGCAAAATATTTAACATTTAAAAAAACATATATATGTATTTCATGTGAATATTAATTCAAGACAAACTCTAAACTAGTCTTAAAAGTAATATATTTTTACATGTAATCCTATATTTTTTTTAATTCAATTTCGCGGATGTGCGCTGTGTGCGTGATGCATAAGAGCAGGGTGCACGGATCCCATGTGACCTGCAAAAAAAGAGATTTGATTGGTTCATTACACTTCCTGTTCTAACTATTGAAAGACCCCACCCAATTCAATAATTCTTCTTTCACCTTCTTTGGAGGAGCATCTCTTTGCAGAGAAGAAGATTTTTTAGACTAAGTTTACACTTGGCTCTAACTTTTTTCAACTAAAAATGGCTTCAGGGCAGCAGGCATCACCTGCATCTCCTCATTCATCTGAGGATGAATTTTTGGAGGAGGCACCAACCACACCACGTTTTTCATCTGTGGTGTGGAAATTTTTTACGTATCCTGAGGGGCAAAGTAAAACCAATACCACCTTGGTCACGTGCAAGATTTGCAAAAGAGTGCTGTCGCGAGGGGATCCTAACAAGAAATACTCGTGCGGCACGGCAAGTATGATGAAGCACCCAAAGACCCTTCATCTGAACAATCTTGCACGAGAGGAGTGCAAACGGATGAGAAACCATCCTGCTCCTGCGCCTTCCGCCTCATCGCAGCCGAGCACTTCAAGAGTGCATCCATCAGCCCAAAACTTGGACATCCGTCCTCAATTTCAATTTTTAAAAGTGCTCTGCACTAAGTGCAATGAGACTTTGTGCTACAGTGAGAAGTCGATCGATCTAATCTGCAGCCGGCAAAAAAGTCACAATTGCTAGTTTTTTTTTTGTTTTTTTTTGTTCCCTGAAGTTCATTGTTTGGTTCCTCCTGTTTTGTTTTTTGGTTTTTTTTTCCAGAAAACCCCAAAAAATCACAAAATTGTTAGAAAAACCCAAAAAAATAAATACAAGAAGAAAGAAGAAAAAAAAAGTTCTTCTAAGAACTAACTTTCCTGGTTTATAAAAAGAGCGAAATTTCTTTGTTAGTGTGTGAAAGTTTAGATGAATGTATGTGTAGTACGTAATTGACTGAATGAATGCATTAGTAGCGTATGGTGAATGTATAAGTGCAGAACTATGAGGAAGTGCTGCAGCATCACACAGTAACCTCTTTAACTGCAGTGTGCTGTAGTACTTCTGAAGCACAGGGATGCAACATATGTACATAAATATGTTGCAAATCTATGCCTCTCTCTGCACGGCTGCTTAAACTGCAGCCATGTGGTGACACAGGCACCCTTGCACCATAGTGCAAGGATATCTGTGTCAAATGCTGTTTGTTTTTCTGCAGGAAGACCCACCTTCCTGCACAAAAACAATGAGAAAATGCATTTTTCTCCTTCAATGTATGCTGAAAATTTCAGCATGCATTGAAGATATAAAAATGTGGAGAAATGAACACAATTCTCCTTGTTGTGCTTTCCTACACCAATTTTAGAATGGTGCAGCATTCACACACATATCGAGATTTATGATTTCTGATAAATCTAGACATGTGTCTTGTTCTATGAGTATTCAGTGCAATCATGCACAACAACACTTATAGAACACCCATTCAACGCAAAGTGGTGTGCATAATGAGGTTGTATTTTGTGGTGTGCATAATGAGGTTGTATTTACATGGAGTATGAAAAGTGCACAGAGTGCCTTTTCCTCTCTTTGTTAATATGAAAGCGTGTCTTGCGCAATAACTATGTTACAAAAAGTGACATATTTCCGGTTTTAAAATTCCTTGCGAATGATAGAAGGTAAGCACAGTTTTGTCTGCAAAGATGTTCAAAGAAGAATGATTTAAATGATTGCGGTCCTTCAATAGGTACAATGGGAAATATTATGAACCCCTCAAATCTCTTTTTTTGCAGGTCACATGATATCTGATTATGGTCAGATTTCAAAACTACATAGGTATAAATAGAGTGTTTTTATCTATGCATAAGCAAAGACTAGCTTCTAATGCTACTAAAACTTGACAACATGACCGGTTTTAAAACAGTTATCTGTCAGCAAATACACAATGTTACCAAATGCTTCTCTCACAATCCTTACCCAAATGCACACAGACTCACAGTGTGATTTTAGACAAGCAACACTATCCCTAGCAGCTTACCAAAACTCATTCACTACTGTGCAAGGGGTAAGGAGACTACACACTATCTACATATTAAAGTACAGCACATTAGTGTCAAAGCATGACTCATTTTATCAATGCATAAACAAAGACTGGCTTCTAATGCTACTAAAATTTGACAACATGACAGGTTTTTAAACAGTTATCTGTCAGCAAATACACAATGTTACCAAATGCTTCTCTCACAGTGGTTCCCAAATGCACACAGACTCACAGTGTGATTCTAGACAACAACCACTATCCCTAGGAGTTCACCAAATCTCATTCACTACTGTTGAAGTGGTAAGGGAACTGCACACAATCTACATATTTCAGGACTGCACTTTTGTGTCAAACCCTCACTCATTTAATCAAAGCATAAGCAAAAACTGCCTTCTAATGCTACTAAAACTTGATAACAAGACAGGTTTTAAAACAGTTATCTGTCAGCAAATACAGAATGTTACCAAATGCTTCTCTCACAGTGGTTCCCAAATGCACACAGACTCACAGTGTGATTCTAGACAAGCAACACTATCCCTAGCAGCTTACCAAAACTCATTCACTACTGTGCAAGGGGTAAGGAGACTACACACAATATTTATATTAAAGTACAGCACATTAGTCTCAAAGCATGACTCATTTTATCAATGCATAAGCAAAGACTGGCTTCTAATGCTACTAAAACTTGACAACATGACAGGTTTTAAAACAGTTATCTGTCAGCAAATACACGATGTTACCAAATGCTTCTCTCACAGTGGTTCCGCAATGCACACAGACACACTGCGTGATTCTAGACAAACAACACTATCCCTTGAACTATACCAAAACACATTTCTTCATCTAGAAGGAGTACTATATTTTAGTGTAGAAACATAACTCATTTCACAAATTCATAAACAATGACTGGTTTCTAATTCTACCAAAATATAAAAACAGCACAGTTATCTGTCTGCAAACTCATTAAAAACACAAATGCTTATCACAGAGTGGTTTCTACATGCACACACACTGTCAATAAGATTGTAGAGAAAAAAAGTACTCCCTACACTTTAGCAGGAGAAATACATAAGTCTTATTAAAATCACAATAGTCTACATACATCCCCTCACAATTAAATAACTCACCGTTCAAGTTGTTTTGTAGATTAAGAAGTATATCAGTCACACACCAGATATCAGTCACACACCAGATTTTCTTATACAGAATCACTGCACTGTGCACCTCTCAGTAGAACCAAAGAATGGCAAAGTTTCCCTCTCATTTCCCACACATATACATGTAAACATCAAATCACATTCCTTCCCACATAAATTCAAAAGCAAACACACATCTCTATTGGTTAAATATTTCATCCCTTTCTAAATGACATAAATTTGAACCCTTCCCCCAATCTGCCTTCTGCCCGTTTCCATAGAAACAGATCATGGAACACTGTACTGAGCACACAGGTCACAAGTTCAGCACACAATGTCGCTAATCAAGACAGCAAGTGTGCTTGTCTTTTCAACATATCAGCTTATCATATATAATGTTCCTTACAATCAGTTTTTGTTAACCAATAAGAATCATGCGTTTAAAAAACAGAAATATACACCCTACCTTTCAGTGTAGAAGGTTGTCAAACAACCAATGATTTCTTTTCTTTTTTCAAAACTGCATCTTAGCCACCATTTTAGAAACATCTTACTTTCCAAACTGCCATTTCATTTACAGAGACCATCTGAGTGCATCCAGACCTCCTTTCAAGATGCTTAGAGTGTGGATTGTGGGACACAGCTATATTTTCTGGAGCCAAAGGTATGCAGAAAACAAAGTCATTCACCAAGACCTAGGTTTGCCAAATGTAGATATTAAATGGATTGGACAGAGAGGGTTAAAGCGGCACCAATTGATGCCATTGGTGAAATCCTTCATGCATATCCAACACCCTGACCTCATAATAGTGCACTGTGGTGGCAATGACCTAGGCACTTTGACTGGGGTAGGTCTGGAAATCCTTATGAAGGACACCTTTGCAGAACTGATTTCACTTTTCCCCAAAACTGCCTTTGTGTATTCTAACATATGCCAAAGGCAGAAATGGAACTGGTCTGATCATTATTGTCCACACATTGAGAAAGCTAGGAAACATGTGAATAAATCTGTTTCTGCTTTTCTCCGAGACTGTAGAATGGGGTCCATTTACAATAACAATCTGCGCTTTCATATGTAAGAGATGTATAGGAGAGATGGAGTACACTTTACTGATTATGGAAACAGAGTCTTCCTCAACAACTTTAGACTCTCTATAGGTACTTACTTATAAGTACCAAAAACTCTCAATGAACACAACGGCTCTTTTTAGAGCCACTCAAGAACAAAACACTTAAGCTTGATCTTTATCTCCCAAAAATTGCAATTTTTTCCCCCTTGGATCCGCGCACCCAACGTGAGAGAATCCGTGCACCCAACGCGTTAGGATGCGCACACCCTGTGCGCATTTCGCCATTTTTTTTTTTAAAGGGGGCCCCAGGGGGTCCTTCTGGGACCCCCTTAGCACCTCTAGAGGGTCAGAATATTTCCACTCTGCCCCCTTTATATATTTTACACACTTATTCCCCTTGGTTCTTCAGCATCGCTTCTACCGAGGCAGAAAATGGCCGCCAGCAGTTCCTGGTTTCGAATGTAGACACACAATCGACAGCCAATTAGCATTCAGCACACAATAGGGAGGGTGCGCGCTCGGTTCGGGGAGGATGCGCTTACGGTGCGGGTAGGGTGCGCGGATCCTCCCCGGCCATAGATATCACTAACTTTTTTACCCTAATTTTCTCAGGACCTACTGAACAGATTCACACCATTTATGCAACAGGCACGAGTCTGAACTGCGGACTACCTCTTTGCCAAATTTGGTGTCATTCCGTTCAGCGGTTCAGGCTGTAGCTGCGACAACAGATCCTATGGGAAATTGCATGGGGAAAATGCATTTTGGGACGCCCCTTTTTTCTCGGCCCCCGCTTCACGAATCACCACGAAACTTTCAGGGTAGGAGCGGAGCGGAGCTGGCCAAAAGTTTGGAAAATTTGGCCTGACCCCAATTCTTATATATGAAAAAAAAAAACGTGGCCTCCCTCCTAAGGCCATAATTTGCCCCGGGGACCCCATCCCCCAGGGCATGGGCCTTTTAAAAAAATAAAATTTATGGAGGGGACCCCATCCCCCGGGGACTGGCCTCTCGTTGCAGACCGTGGTGGGGTCCCCAATCCCCCCACGGTCCCAGTCAGCTCCCCGCCTCCTGCTGGAGCCGGCATTGCTTTTCCACATGGGGAGCAGCTAACATGCTGCTCCCTGTGTGGAAAAGCAATCTGCTTTGCTTCATTGAAGCGAGAGCAGGTTTTCCTGCTCTCCCTTCAATGAAGCAAAGCAGTTTGCAAGGCAGGGTGGGAGCCACGAGGCTCCCGCCCTGCAATTGCAAACAGCAGTGTCCCAGGAGTGGGTACCCCGGGACACTGCAGGAGCTGGCCCTGGGGGGCGGCAGTCTCCAGGGCCAATACAAGGCTCCAGGAGGAGGGCCGCATGGTCCCCCTCCCACATGTACAAGTTGCCCCGGTGGGTGGCGGTCCCCGGGGCTGGGGGGCCTGAGAGCCCCCCCATATCACATTGTTTTATGCCCTGGGGGGTTGTGGTCCCCGGGCCTGCGGGGGGCCGTGAGCCCCCCCGCATATACAATCTTTGAGCCCCAGGGTGTGGTGGTCCCCGGGGCAGTGTGGGGGGTCCCCCCACTTTTTTTTTTATTCATGCCCCCAGGATTTGGCCTCCAGGGGCAAATTAGAATATTCAGCGCTGGAGCCCGCGCTGAATTTTTTAAAAATTTTTGGCCGAAATTCGCACTGGGAGCGCGAATCTCGCAGATTTACTTTTTTTTGGCCCTGGGGGTCCTTGTGAACCCCGTGAGCAGGCCTAGGGGGTCAGGGTGTTTCTACCCTGCCCCCTTTTCGCGTTTTTCGCGTTTGTTTTTTAGGTTTCTTGTGCCTCGGTTCTACCGAGGCACAAGATGGCTGCCAACACTTCCTGATCTGGAGTGTTGACAGCCAATTAGAATACAGCTCGTGCACGGCAGGGTGCGCGCTGGGTGCGGGGAGGGTGCTCGGATCATCCGAGGCCATAGACATATCTATGATTTTACTTTTGATTTTCTCAGGAACTACTGAACGGATTTACACCATTTAAGCAAAAGGCATGAATCTGAACTGAGGACTACCTCTTTGCCAAATTTGGTGTAATTCCGTTCAGCAGTTCGGGCTGTAGATGCATCAACAGGTCCTATGGGAAAATGCATGGGGAAAACACGTTTTGGATCCCCACTTTTCTTTCGGCCCCCGCTTGACGAATCACTGTGAAATTTTCAGGATAGGAGCGGAACGGAGCTGGCCAAAAGTTTGGAAAATTTCGCAAAGATTCGTCAATCGGCGCCAACGTTATTCCAAATAGAATGTTGCAGATTTCCTATGGAAAATAGGTCCTAACTATATCTACCTACTGGCGACCGCCAGTAGGTAATATATCTATATATATATACATATATATATATTTTTTAAACAACCAAATTGAAACGACCCTATTCAGGAAACCCACCGCTGGTAATGTCACACTCCACGCCAAAAGTGCCCATCCTAAACATCTCATCGCCAGTATTCCTTACGGCGAAATCCTAAAACTCAAAAGAATTTGCAGTCAAGAATCTGATTTTAACATTTGTTTAAGTAACACCATCATCAGATTAAAAGCGAGGGGGTATTCCAATACTATTCTTGATAACGCCATGACAAAAGCCAATGCTCGGCCGAGATTGAGTTTATTCAAGTCCACTCTGTGCCCAGCCCATTAACCGAGATGGCTACACAGAATCCACCAGAAATTGAATCAGGACCCAGATTGATTACCACCTTCAGTAGAGAGGAAAGGAAAATAAGATCCATCGTCAAAAGGCATTGGCCTATCATTCTGTCCGATGCTGTACTCCGTACTAGAGTACCAGCTACTCCCATGGTCACCTTCAGGAGAGCCAAAAACATGGGAACTTGTCTTGATAAAAGCATCCCTGAAATTAGACAGAAAGTTATGTGGTTAAAATCTGCCCCTGGTTTCCGTAAATGCTCTTCTTGCAGAGCGTGTAAGTTTGGCATTAATAAAACTCACTACCTTACCCCTTTTAGCACTAAAGAAGTAGCTATCACAGGGAGCTTCTCTTGTAGAACCGACTTTGCTGTGTATGTCCTGACATGCACCTGCGGCCTTAATTACATTGGTAGTACGAAGCTGCAGGTGCATGTTAGGATTTTACAACATTTGAGAGCCATCTTACATAATGATCCTGCGTATCCGGTGGCACGCCATTTCAAGTCAATGCACAACAATGATGTCAACTGCCTTAAATATTATGTAATAGCAGCTGTTCCTAAACCGCGAAGGGGCGGCAATAGGGAACTTTTATTAAGGCAGTTGGAAACTCGTAAGATCTTAGAGTTTGACAGCAAGTGGCCTAATGGCCTTTTTTTTTTAAATTTTCTTTATTGATTTTATATCATCAAAAAGCCAGGACACAAACATTATATAGCATATAGACTAATTAGTAATATCATCAAATAAATCACAACATAAGAAATACAAAAACGTAAAATTCCATTCATAGCCAATTGAGAACTGGAGACCATAATTTTAACCCAAGTGCCCTTCTGCTCTTACCCTTTGTTTTATAAACAGCAGTTTCCAGATGATAAACAGACAATAATTTGGCTTGCCAATAGCTAAAGACAGGTGGTTCAACATCTAGCCAATGTGTAGTAATACAACAACGAAAGATAGACATGCATATAAATAAGAATCTGTCCTCCAAATCAGTTCTTGAGCAAACACTGCTAGTTTGTACACCTAAGATAACCAGTTCTGCTGAAATTTGCGTTTGGACACCTAAATAAGTTGACAAAAAATCCTCTATGTCACGAATGAAATGACTAAGCTTTGGACACAAAAAAAACATATGCATCGTATCTGCTGCATTTAAATCACAACGGTTACATTTGTTCACTTTGCCTGGTGCCCATCTCGCCAATTTAGCAGGCGTATAGTATAAATCATATATAGACATAAAATGTTGGCTCATTAATGATCCATTATATAATGTTTTAACAGAAATATCTATAACTCTATGCATGTCTAAACTTGGCACGTTAAGTTTCTTTGTCCATTTGTCTTCTAACATCAAAATATCATCTGGATAATGCTCCATCAGCAATTGGTAAATATGGCCGATTCTTGGTCGTTTCCGAAGTGCTTCAATGATTTTGACCTTCTGAAGCACATTTTGGCTTTCAAAACAATTTCTATCTAGAAAACTCCGAATTTGTAAAAACTTAAAAAATTCAGATCGTAAAAGACCATATTTTTGTTGTAAAAACGAAAAAGACCCTATATGTTGGCCCTCCATCAAATCACCCACTTGGGTTATCCCAGCCTGATGCCATCTATACATAATAGGGTCTTTAAAAATGTCAGGTAACAAAGGGCAATTACTTAGAGGTGTATAATAGTTTAAATTAGTAGTAAATCCAATTTTCTTTTTAATTTTCTTCCAGATCTCAAAGACGGTTAAAACAATTTTAAATTTCGTTTTCTTGTAATAACTTGGCTCAATGATGCGAACTAAACATTGACGAGCTTCCTGTCCCAGTAGCATCTCATAGATTGAAGGTCTTATAGCCTCATCCAGATAAGCTTCTTTAAACAATAAGACACCCATATTCTGTAAAAAAATAGACCAATAGTATAACTGGAAATTAGGAATTGCCCAGCCCCCTCTGTCTCTAGATAAAGTACATTTTTTTAGAGCTCTTCTAGATCTATGATAGCTCCAGAGAAACCTGGAGCACATTCTTTCAATCCGATTGAATATGGACATAGGGAATAGCAGTGGAATAGTTCTAAATAAATACAAAAACTTAGGAAAAATAAGCATTTTCAAGACGTTGCTACGACCATATAATGATAAATGTAAATTATCCAATTTCTCCAAAATTTTATTAGTAGAAACTATTACAGTATCAGTATTTATTTGAACAATTTTATCAATATCTGCGGTTATTTTGATCCCAAGATACATAGATTCCACCTCAAAATGCATGTCTTGTGGACGTCCGAACTCTGAATGAAGCAATTGGGTCTTAGCAACGTTAAGCTTATATCCAGAGTGCTTGCCGAAATTCTCCGAAGCTTGTATTAGCTTGGGAAGGGCAGACTTAATATCTGAAGTAACAATAGCTATATCGTCTGCGTATGCAAAAACTTTATAAGCTATGTCATGTATGCAGACTGGTTTTATTCCAGCATTATTATCCAAGCTACTTAAGAAGGGCTTATTATACAGCGCAAATAGCAGAGGCGATGTAGGACAGCCTTGCCTTGTCCCCCTAGTGATTATTATATTGCCGGAATGATGGCCTGCTATCCGAAGCGTTGCTTTTGGGTTTTTATATAAAGCCTGAATAGCCTCGATAAATTCCATCGGAAAGCCCTTCCAAACTAGCGTTGACCACAAAAAATTCCAGCATACCCGATCAAACGCTTTTTCAGCATCCAATAAGGCGACTGCGAGAGAAGAGCTCGTAGCCTGTGCCCAATCTAATAAGGAGATAATCCTCTTAATATGATCTGTCGTATCCCGGCCTGAGATAAACCCATGTTGTCTCTTAGATACCAAAGAAGACATAAAACTATTTAATCTGTTTGCAATAACTTTGGAATAAATTTTGCTATCCACATTAAGTAGGGATATAGGTCTATAAGATCCCATGTCCGTATCTAGCTTGCCTTTCTTCAAGAAAATTACTATAGTGGCCATTGACCAAGAAGCCGGGGGATTGCCTAGAAAAGCTTGTTGGCATACTAACAATAAGTCATTTTTTAGCATGTTCCTGAACGTACGATAAAACTCCAAGGGGATTTGATCTGGACCCATAGCTTTACCCAAAGCTAAAGCTAATATCGCTCTTTCAACTTCCTCCCATGTTATTGGAGCCTTTAAGCTTATTCCCTGTGCCTCGGTAAGTCCTGTGGTAGGGACTCCCAACAGATAATCCTTCCCATGATCTAAAATCTCTGATGCCGGAGGTTTGTAAAGAGATTGGTAAAAGCTTTGAAAAGCCCCCAGAACCCCTTCTCTCGTTTCTTGCAAAACCCCATTTACATCTCTAATTTTAGATATATCATTATATACAGCTTTTTGCCTTATTCTTTTAGCCAAAATTTTTCCAGTTTTTTCGCCAAATTCATATGCCAACTCCTTGTGTTGCTTATATTTTAAGGCTATTTTATCCGCCAGATTGGAATACACCCTCGCCCTATTCACAGCAAGTTCTTTCTGGGCCCCTTCCAGATCCCTACCCAGCCTAATTGTCTCAGCCAATTTCTGTTCGGATAGCATAACCGACCTAAAATCTTCTTTATATTTGCTTAACAATAGTTTACGTCGTGATAGAGAGAAGCTAAGGGTTTCCCCTCGGACTACTGCTTTAAAAGCATCCCATATAGTTTGTATAGAAGCTGTACCTTTATTGAGCAAGAAAAACTCCTGTATCGCTTTGATCATAAATTGACGATATTCCTTATCCCCAATCAAGCTCCGTTCAAAAGACCATGAATGCTGTCTATTCTCTGTTTGTGGATCAAGTGACAATCCCAGAACTAGTGGGTTATGATCAGATATAAGTTTAGGTAAAATCTCTAACTCAATTTTACCTTGATATTCTAAAGAAACAAAAAAATAATCTAGTCTGACAAATTTTCTGTGTGGAGCAGAGTAAAAAGTATATCCCAAATCATTCATATGAATTGCATTCCAGGTATCAAACAGGCCATGATCTATAATGACCTCTCTTAGTGCTGTAAACAAACCGGGCTTCCTACCCTTATATAATGAGGATGTCCTGATATTAAAATTGGCATCGAGGTGAATATTCAAGTCCCCACATAACACCAGGGGCTGTGGCCATTGAGCAAGCTCAAGATTGAGAAAATGCATAAGTTCCGTATCGTCCAGATTAGGGCCATAAAGATTACAGACTGTAAATCTACATTGCCCAATCTGGCATAAGCTAATCACCCAACGCCCCCATTTATCCTCTGCTGATTTAACACATACCCCCAAGCCTCGTTTCATGAGAATGGCGACTCCCCTCTTCACCCCAGTTTGTTTAGAGCATGCAATTAGTTCTAGCCCAAGTTTCTTTAGGCAGTTCCTTTTAGCCCATGAAATGTGAGTTTCTTGCAAACAAAGTAAATCAACATTGATAATCTGAATAAATTTAATGAACACCTCTCTTTTTTTCACATCGTTTAGCCCGCAGATATTGAGTGAACAAATTTTTATCTTCTTAGCCATGAGACCAATTTAAGAAGCCAAAAAAGGACCAACCTCTTCACATAATACTTGGCGATAGTGATTAAGATGATATACTGTTTATTCCTTTTTTCCTTATTATCCTTAACATGAGAATTAAGGTTTCCTAGCTCAAAGAATTTGTGTGACCAGGCAATTGATGATTTTTCACCCCCCGTGCCCACTACACTCAACACCCCCCCAACTCAAAAAACCCACACTTCCCCTCCGCCCCCCACATACCACCCCTCCCACCCATCCCACCCAAACCACCCAAACCACCACATGAAGCATAGGGATGAGCAACCCTAATAAGATGGTCTACCGCTTTCCCTCTCCCAGCTACAAGGAGAAACTTAATAGGAATCGAATCCCTCACACATATTAGATCGTATGTTTACAAGGAATGTAAAAATTCACTGGCCATAACCTCTGAGAAAAAAAACCTAGTTTGGCCTTTATGTATGACTTTAAGCTTAGCAGGGTTTTGCAGAAAAACGACAGCACCTTTCTCCTGAAACCCAGATATCAACTGTCGTAAATGCCAGCGTCTTGTCACAGTTTCTCTGCAAAAATCCGGTCTGACAAAAAAATAACAGTCTTTTGCCAGTCTTTTCTTATCCGGTCTAGCCAAGCCAAAGACAGCCTCTCTAGCCAAAAAATTATTAAAACGGACCAGGATAGCACGGGGTTTCTCTGCCTCTCCCGGCCTCACTTTCCTCACATTAAACGGAACCCTATGTGCCCTCTGGATCTCTATAGGCCAGTCCCATGAGGTGAGTTCCGGAAAGGCTTCAGAAAATAAGTCACAAACAAATTTTCGGACATCAGCTCCTTCTTCTTTTTTCTCTGGAATGCCCAAAATACGGAGATTCTTTCTCCTGGCCTGATTTTCTAATTCTGCCAGTTTTGATACTACATCATCCTTATGACCAGATATAGTACTGATTTCAGTTTTCTGTGCCGCTACTATGTCTTCTAGGGCCGATATTCTTGACTCTGTTTCAGTCACTCTTAACGCTGTGTCCGAACAAATCTTAATTACACGTCGCACAGAGTTTTGCACTTTCCTGCAAGTTGCTTGCATACGAACATTCTCTGCTTTAATCTCGGCCCTATGATCCAGCATGGTGTTATAAATTGTTGACAGTGTTATCCCATGATCAGGTATTTGCTCAGATGATTGTATGGCACTTTCTTCCAAAATCGGGCCAGTTTTTGTAGATCCTATAGACATATTGCCATTTGCAGGGCTTTCCTTCTCCTTTTTAGTTTTTTTAACCGTAGTAATCGGAGAAATCTTGCTTAAATCAGCTTCTTTATCCGTGCTATATTCTGCCTCATCCTCAGACCATTCCTTGCTGCTTTCGTCTGATGATAAATCAGATAAGGAGTAAAAATTCTCAGTTAATTCTTGCGAGCCAGTATTAGCCTGTGATAATTCCTCCTTGTTCTGCTCTGCTGCAGGTGTTTCAGCTATTCTAGTGACAGAGCCGTCAGTTGAGCCTTTAGAAGGAGGGATATCAGATCCTACAACTCCCAGAACCCCCCTGCCAAGTTCTGATAATGTCTGGTTTTCGGCTGTGGATTGTTCGACCACTAACGCTGTTTTCTCCGGGATAGATAAAGATGAAACAGCCGATTCAGCCAACAATGAGGTATTATCGGACACAATGTTGCCAGAATCAAAAGAAGACAAATGTGTCTCACCTGCCTGTTCGTTCGATTCGGTCTGCAACAAAGTATCCCCTTTGGCCATCTGTTTACTGAACAGCTCCGGCAGTGTCAATCCTCCGTGCTTTCCTGCTCGGGCTTTCTCCTTTCCTGCACCTCGTTCTCCTTTCCTCTGAGGTGGGTTGCTGGGGCGCTGGGTGCCCGCCGCACCATCCGTAAGCTCTCCTGACAGAGAGTTCTCCATGGCTCCTACCTGAGCCTTCGCACTCCGAGTTGATTTTGGCGGCATCCTGAACCGAGCGCTACTGTCACGTTCACCAGCAGAGGTCCAGCGAAGACGCCACACACGAACCGTAGGGAGACAGACGTATAGTTCTCTCCAGTATCGACCGGTAGGCGCCCTCCAACCGTTGCAGATTTTGGCGGCAAAGGAGGGTTTAAAAACGCCGAGAAACGTTCAAATGCTACTTTTTTAGATAGAAGGTTTATTTAGATGTGGAATCCCATACGGAAATCCCTCCAGTCCTTTTTTCGGTAGTTGAACGCCGTTCGGAGGTTCCGAGGTTTTCTCCAAGAGTGAGGAGAGGGAGCTAGGCTGTGCACAGCCTACACCACGGCGGCCATCTTGCTTCAGCCCATCCAAATGATCTTAAAGGGATTGTCTGGCCTTAACAATACTGAGGATATGCATAACTTTGTTTAATGATGTCTTGATTTAATGACTTAACCTTTGAGAGATTACACTTGTGTATTTACACCTATATATACCTCAGTAATCTCCCTATTTCATTCCATCCCATTTATAATGAGCATTGTCTGTGTAAACACACACACACACATATATATTTCTGTACACACAGTTATATATCTTTATCTATTTATATTTCTTACTCTGTGCTCTATGCATTATACATCTTCTTGGGTGGTTACCTTTTGCACTACGCACTTTAGTTATCTGGTCACAGCGCAGAATTTTTTTCCTTATACCTCTTCTGTCATATATATAATACATATTATTCTATGACTTATCAGCACTCGGCAGTAAGATGATGGAATCTTAGAAATGAAATTTATATGATTTTAACAATAACTATCAGGACTGTATTTTTTATTGTTATTAATATTTATTCATTCCTATTTTAATCTTACTGTTGTGTCTTGTTATATTTGTACATACTCCCGAATATTTTTGCACATTTGCACAATTTTGCACAATCATTGAAAATGCTGCTATGCACCTTTTTGTATTGGTACAGATTTCAAGTGTCTTTATATCATGATATTATACGGTATATGTTTTTAATGGCATTGTTTTTACTTTTCCTGTCAGTTGGGTGTTTAATAAGGATTTATCCCGTTATATTAACACTCTTATATTTGAACAAGTTCAGTCTTGTGTATAAGCTTTATGCTGGCTGCCCATGACAATGTTTATCATGACATTTCCGTATTTTAGATTGCATGAATTACCAACTATACGTATTTTACATTTGTTTTACGTTTTTATAAATCTTCATGCAATTTGATTTCACTGTTTCTCATAGCACTACACGAAGTCTGTTTTCCTGGTCTAGTAGCACGTGATCAGGAAGTGGGTGTACACTTTGCAGCGCTTATATAAAAATGTTTCAGTGCAACTTGTCTCCGCATGTGAACAAGGGCTTTCGAGCCCGAAACGCATCATGGTTTGCTGAGAAATGGTCGAATAAATACTCTTGCCTGAAGTTTCCTGTGGTCCGTCTCTCCTTCTTCGCCGCTCGTTCGGAGGTTGTGGGAGTTTCCGGTATTTCATATATATATATATATATATATATATATATATATATAGAGAGAGAGAGAGAGAGAGAGAGAGAGAGAGAGAGAGAGAGAGAGAGAGAGAGAGAGAGAGTGAGAGAGAGCAGAGACATTAGGGGCTGGGAAGTGGCAGACTTTTTCAGGCTCAGCGATTTTAGGCTGACAGGGACAGTGAAATCCTGGGAAAAACTGATCATCAGCATTTCCACTATCACTCCTGAACTAGATTTCTCATATCTGTAAATCAACCACTGCATGTGGAATAACCAGTAGACAACCAATCCACTTAAGGAAGGTATCAGCAAAACCTACTTTGTGAACAGACTCACTGGAATAGGCAATTGGTATCGCCTGCTCCAACAGTAATCACGTGAAGCGGCTGTCCCCGCTATATTCACCAAGATCACAACGTCCACAATATGTAAGGTAGGTCAGTGTTTTTGGACCTGGTATCGTCAAATGGCCCACAAAGCTATTCAGGGTGCAAAATACAAAAGAATGGCTTTCTATTCCAAATGGATGAAGTATGACACTCCTTATTGCATCCAGAAAAAGTACCCACTAACTTAGCGTCATGCTTCAGATCTGGATATGACAAAGGCAACTGGCTGAACATATGTCCTACCGTCTTTCAGATTTAGACTAAAATATTCTCATCGAATAGCAATAAGCATCAGGTTTGCATGACCCCAGGTGCAGGTAGACTTAGAGCCCAAAGAAAGCAAACCTAAATATGACAGATAATAACCACCTCAAAATTCTAGGTTACCTAAACATCATCTCTCCATGTAGTCCCCTGTTTAGGCCTTTCATGCCCCAGCAAAAGGCCCACCCAAAAGTTGGATACCATTTAGTGTGAGAAGGCAGAATTGTAGCACATTAGGTACTATGTATTCATTTTCTCGATATTTTTGGCTTCCAATTGAAATTCAATTTGCACAAAAAAAACATTTAAAACGTACCCTCACAATTATCTAGCATTACGTGTAATCCAGAGTTTGGAATGACAGAAATAACCCATAACCCTAAACTTGTGTTATTAGGTATATTTAAAAAATACCTCATACCCATTTAAAATGTATTAGTCATGCATGGCAGGTGCACAATGCTAAAACTTTATATCTCTGTGACTGTAAGAGTCTAATGGACAGTATGGGATATTACATTTATAGACCAGACTTCAGTGCACAAACTTACAGATGAATACCTTGTTTTGAATTTCTTTTTCCCCACTAAATTGCACATTTAGTTTTTTTTTCAATTTTAAGTTTCTTTGAAAAAAGCTTGAGTGATCTACACAAATGATCCCTTACTAACGTCAGACTTTTGTCTAGATTTTAGAAATATATACGTTTTGGGTTCAACCATTAGTTTGATATGTCTTTTGCCCACTAACTAAAAGTATGTAGAAACTGTAAATAAGGAACAATTGACCACTACTTTGAAAATTGCAAAAACAATGACGAAAAAAAACAATTTCCCTATTCTGCCTCTTTCTAAAAATTGCACTAAATCATTTCTCAGCACAGCAAACCTTTTATTATGCCATTTTTAGAAAGTAAAAGATTTTTCAGAAAATTTGGAAAGAAGTAGGGATGACTATAAACTTTGAAGTCACTTGACAACCTAAGCTGATAAAGAAGACAACAGGAAATCCTAACGTAGAATTTAAAGCAAAATAATTCAGTCTAAAGACTAGCTCTGCCACCAGCAAACCAAAGGTGATGAAATTAATTTAGCTTTGCAAAATTCTTTCTTGGTAATCATTTTTCGAAATTGGCCTAAAATCAATCACTTTGGGGCCGATTCACAGAACTAATCTGAGATAAAATCCTAACTTTATGACTTTCAGTTTTCACAAAAGGTATTTAGTAGTAGTAAAGTTAGGATTCCTACTACTACTAAATGCCTTTTGTGGATACCGAAAGTTGTAAAGTTAGGAGTATGTCTCAGTTTAGTAGTTGTAAAGTTAGGAATTCTAACTTTACTACTACTAAATGCTTTCTGTGAATACCAAAAGTAGTAATTTTAGGATTTTATCTCAGATTAGTTCTGTGAATCGGCCCCTTAGACTCTATCATCTGCCAAATTTCGGTTTGGGAAGCTGCAAATGGCTTCTACAACCTCTGAATGTGTTGTTTCAAATATATGTATTCACTAAGGGCCATATCTATCAAACTCAGAATTTGCGATTCTCATATTGTGATTTTTTGAGAATCGCAATTTGAGAATCGCAAATTCCAATTTAAATAAAAGTTCTCAAATATTCGCAGAAAATTAATCCGAATACCTAAATTGCGATTCCTTAATTGCGAAATAGCAAATCTGCTAATCGGAAATTCAGGTGCAGCTTGATGACATCACAACCAGCAAGAGTGACTGCCCATGCTGCACCTGATTACCAGAAGCAGAGTGAGAGGCTGGGAGGAGAGCTGAGGCACTAGTGCACTGCTACTGAGTGAGGATACATGCGCACACAGGACAAGCAGCAGGTGGAGAATGCCAGGAAGAGAAAACAAAACTTTAATGAAAGGGAGCAGGAGGTGCTCATACAAGAGATGGTAGTGAGCCATGAGCTTCTCTTTGGCAAACAATCTCTGCATGTGCCCGAGGCACACAAACGGAAAATCTGGGCAGACATCCAGGAGAAGGTCAACGCCATTTGTGTTACCCACCGCAGCGTAGAAGACATCAGGAAACGCTGGTACGACATGCGCCAGAGGTCTAAAGTAAAGGTGGGTGCAAGGCTGGCTGAGGCAAGAAAGACCGGTGGTGGGACATCCACTGCCACTGATTCCACGCCGTTGGAGGAGTTGGTTGATGACACCCTGCTGCCGGAGAGTGTGAGTGGCGTGGCTGACCTTGACAGCTCCGAACCCCAAAACCCCAGACAAGGTAAGAAGCATGCCATCACACCCCTGATACATCACCACACCACCCACACACCCAGGAAAGACCCAGGCACCAAACAGGAATGCAACTCCAGTGCATGCACACAAGCACACGCAGCAATGCATTATGGGAAATGTAGTCACATGCACCAAAGAGTGGAGCAGTGACACCCAGGAAGGTACAATCAGTATGTGTGTATTAGGAAAGGCAAAATACAGACAGATAGGACCCATGTAACTTTAAACTGTTAAACTTATTGCATGACCAATGCGAGGCAGGACACCAAATTATTGTGTGCATTTACATTCTCAGCACCACCAGAAACACAGGAACATATGGCAGGAGGGGAGGAAGCATCCCACAGTGTGGAAAAGTCAGGGCAAGAGGAGGAGGAGGAGGAAGGCAGCCCAGTGATCTCAGTTAAACGCTGATGGTGCCTTGCAGTACCACCACTGCCACCACTGGAGGTAGATCCACTGGACACAGGTGTGGAGGAGCAGCAAGTCCAGGGCCAGTGTACCTCACTCCACACGGCACTGTCTCCTGCACATGCCACTCCAGGAATGTCATCCAGGTGCAGGGCACAGCCATCCACAAGCTCAGCTGATGAGGACGCGGTCTTTGGAGGGCTTGAGGGTAACATGCTGGAGGCACAGCGCCTGCAGGCAAAGACAATGAAATCAATGCAGCGCCAAATGAGGGCGGGCTTCATGGGCCTGACGGGTGCGCTGGAGGCACTGTGCACTGAGATGCAGGAAGACCGTGCAGCCAGGCGCAGGGTGAGACAGTGCCTCCACACTTGCCTGGACATTTATACTAGGGCTGTAAACCAGCTGTCCTCTGCCACATCAGTGCTGGCACGTCGCTGTGTCAGCATGCAGCATGAGTTAGCACACTGTTGCAAGGATGTAGCCAGGGGACTTGTGCAAGTCACATGTGCGGCGGACCAGCTGCGGCATTAGCCCCCTGTGGCACAGGATCCCTCAGTTCACTGGAGGAGGATGGGCAATCGAGCAGGTGCAGCATCACTCCATCCATCCCACAGGACAGGCGTCGTTGTGCGCGTCAGGGTAGAGCTACCTATGCCTCAGGAGAGGGCAGTGGGTACGCTGAGCGAGGGGCACACAGACTCATGTTTGTAAAGAAGTATTGCACTGTGTGTTCAACATGTGTGAGACATTTAGACTAACATAGTGTGCACGCAGGCTGCATGATGGTAACTTTCCTGCACTTAAGGAAATAAAAACACAGTTTTGCACCAATCTGTAGCATTGTGTCATCATTACTGATCTAGAAATAGTTCTGTGTGATCTCATCTCGCCTCTGGCGCCCGGCAGCCGCACCAAGAACTCCGGCTGTCCTGCATCTTGGAGCTGGCCCCTCCTCATCTGATGAGTCTGAATCTGTGAGTTCCACTGGGGTGCCTTTTCTGGAGGCGATGTTGTGTAGCATGGCACACGCAACCACGATTTTACAACAGGTCTCGGGGCTGTACTGTAGTGCTCTTCCACTCTTATGTAGGCAGCGGAATGGGCTCTTGAGTATTTCAAATGTTCTCTCAATGGAACAGCGGGTGGCTGTGTGAGCACAGTTGTACCTCCGCTCCCCAGCGGTGGCCGTATTTAGGTCCGGAGTCAGGATAAAGTCACGGACAGCATACGCGCTGTCACCTGCAGAGTGAGAAGAATCAGGTTGCATACTGTCCTCCCACTGCTGTGCTTTACTGGTGTGTCCTTGTGACCAATGCATTTACCTAGTCGGTAGCCCTCAACAAACTCCCCATTTGTGAGTCGTCAGTGAATAAAACTGTGGCGAAAGATGAATGAGTCATGGGTGATGCCTGGGCATTTCACAACTATGTTAGTGATGATATGTTTGGCATTGCACACTACCTGTATGTTCAGGGAATGGTAGGACTTGCGATTCCTGAACACATACTCATTCTGTGAGGTGGGGAAATAGCGGCATGGGTCCCATCTATGCAGCCAATTACGTGGGGGAATTGTGCTATCTGCTTGGTCTGGTCTAGTGCCTGTTGTGTGCTGGGGAATTGGATGTGGTGATGCAGCCTTTGTACCATTGCATCAAGGAACGCATGGAAGAAGTGCAACAGTGCACTCTGAGAGACCCCTCTTGCTGTGTCTATCACCCCCTGAAAACTCCCTGATGCCAGTAAGTGCAGTGAGCACAAGATCTGTACATGGGTGGGGATGGTGTGTCTCCTGCGTGTAGGGTATTCAAGTATGGGTTTGAGCTCCGTTATTAGGTCCAGGATGCTGTCTTTATCCAGCCTGTAGTTCACATGGATCTCCTCCACAGTCCGCTTAAACAGGGTAATGCGCGCTCTGAAGATCCTTTCCTGGCGTCTCCTTCTCTGTGCAGCGGCTCTGATTCGCAGCCTTCTGGCTATCACATACAGCCCAGCCATTGTGGAAAAGGCCTATGGCATTGTGGGCCTCTTTAAATAGGTTGCACCTGGTTACCACCGGCTCAGACTTGGTGGTAATTGCGATTACCAAAATCGCGAATTTTGAGATTTTGCAATTTGCGATTTTTTCATGCATTTCATTTTGCGATTTCGCAATTTGAGAGTTCCTTAATTGCAATTTTTGCAATTGGCGTGTCACAGATTGCGAGGTCGCCAATATATTCACAGAATAATTGCCTCGCAAAATAGCTAATCGCTAATTTTGCGATTAGCAATTTTGCACCCACGATGGCTCTCTGTTTGGCGATCGCAAACACCATTTTTTTGTGATTTTCAGTGTTTGCGATCGCAGAACAGCTTAATACATAGGGCCCTAAATCACTAAACATCCCAGTTAATAGATTTATTCAGCTTTAAAATACAATTTCATTGTATTTATCAGCATAATTATTACTGAGCAATGCATCAACATACGGTGGTGGCACATCTGATCAAAGTTTTCCATTTTTAGCAAATTTTGTATGATACAGCCTCTTTTTCACTTTTGCACTATGATGGGTAAGTTCATTATTGCCATTTCTTGATATAACATGTGTCCCTGTCACAGAGTGAACTTGACCTTTTTTCAAGTCTGTATAAGACATTTGAATGAGCAGAACCTCCTAATCTTGCAGATTAGGGGAGTTCCATTAGTCAATTTGCTGATCATACCCATCTAAACCCGAGTCTTACATTTGTTGCTAACATCAAGATCAACGTTTTCTATTTCTAGCCAATCTTGTATGTATGATACGGCCTCTTTTTCACTTTTGCACAAGTTGGGTAATTGCAGTTACTTGGTAGAAGAAGCTTTTTTCCAGTCTGTATAAGACATTTGTATGAGCACAGTCTCCTAACTTAAAATGAGCTAAGATTTGATACAGCATAATGGAGACATCTTGATTGCCAAAAAACCAAAAGTCCTCAGAATAGTGAGGGAAGGGACTAAAAGGGTCAGAGTAACGGGGTTCACCCCCTGCAACACGGCTATACAATAACCAAAAAGCGAAACCGTGGATCTTTTATCCCTGAAATGGAATTTATAAACAAAACCAAAAGACAAGTGTGTTGGTCACAGTTGAATAATACAAGGACTCAAAACTATAGGTAGATAACGAACAAGACTCCTCAATGCTAACTAGGTACGTGACTTCCAGCTTAACTATCTGGGTGCCAGAGTAACAATTCTCCTGAAACACCAGTACATTTGTTTTTAATCATCCCCCTGATAAGCAAGAAATAAAATTAGGGATTTGGGATATCCAGGAGATTTGTAATGTTTGCTTCTGGAATCCATGTGTCTCTACTTATAGTTTTGAGTCTTTGTCCAGTGCATGCCTGACTCAGGTAAATCTGCTTGCCAGTAGAACCATCTCTGGTAAGTGAGGAAGCCTGATGGTAGAGCATGAAACCAGGGTAGGTGAGTGAGGGCTCACCTTATATTCTTTGCATTATTCAACTCTGACTAAGACACTTCACTTTTGGTTATTATTCCCATTTCCAGAATAAAGATCCAGGGTTTGGTTGACTACTTATTAGTCAGGTTTTGCTGCTGGGTTATTGATTTGCATCTCAAATGCACCATTGTTTCTGCTTAATGGTTGATTTAAATGAATCCCTTTCCTAAAATGCATAATATTCCTTAAAACACCTCAGATGTCTTAAAGAATTTATCCTGCCTCAGTCCTTTTGACTCCCAGACATTTAATGCAAGCATAATAACACTTTAGTAGAGTTTTTTTTCAAATCATTGAGTTATTACAGAGACACAGTTTGTTTCCAATAGTCTACAAACTATCCACAAAAAAGGCAAACTATTAGTAATCCCATTTCTCTTCTATGGTTATCAATAAATATCAACATATCATTTAGAGGTCTCATTTAGAGGAAGGCTGTAACAGGACATCATCAAAGTTGAATGTAACTGGCAAATTCACCAGATATTGTAACGATTGAGAAGTGCAACGTTTGCCATACTTGCAGGTAAAGTTAAACTTCACATACCCTTACTCGCAAATGTTTATTCTGAATGATTAAACTATCCCTAATAAATTTATTTAGGTCAATTTCCTCTCAACTGTGTCCTCTCAATACATCCAAATTATAGTTTCTTGGCACAGAACGTCATCATAAATTTTCTGGAAAATGGATATATCAGTCCTTCATGTTAGAAATCTATAGATTTTAAATCAGACATTCCCTGTCAGAATATTGCCTGACATAAATGTTGTAAATATTGTATCCTAAATATTGGCCACAAAAATATCACAACATTGAAATTAATAAAGGTAAGTCTACATTGAATCGAATAATGTTTTTGTAAATGTTAGTTAGGACACACAGGGACATTTTAAGGATTTTGGGGGCCCTGGGCCAAACGTATTTTGGGGGCCCCTGTTCTGAAGAGCTTTGATTTAATGATCCAATTTCAGGTCTTTCATACCGTCTTTGCCAGGTCACTGACAGGGCACAAGAACACTTGTCCGAGTTATAAATGTGTTTCCATCTAATATTCAGGGCTAGTGATGTTTGTTTTCAATATTGTAACTCAGCAGCGGCTCACTAATGTTACTGCAAATAATCTCTGAGACATCCTCCAATTTCTCATATGCGAGGTCCTGTTTTGATCTAAAAAAATACTTTTTTATGAATATTGCATGAAACATAAACACAACATTGTGTTTGCAAGAGACTCACACCAATCACCCACATTAAAGGAAAATGGTATTTAAAAAAATCTGTTTAAGAATTACCCAAGGTCATATGGGCAAGGCTCTCTGCAGAACAGAGCTGGCTCTATCAGGGGGCCCTCCTGAAAGGTTGGGGCCCTGGGCCAGAGCCCACTTTGCCCATGCCTTAATACGTCTATGAGGACACAGTCCTTGTATCAAGCTACATTTCTGCTTTTGCTGTTATTGGACCTGACAACCCTGGCGTCACTGTCAGAAAATTGCCTGACATAATTATTGTAAATATTGTATCCTAATTATTGGCTACAGAAATATCACAGCATTGAAATTAATAAAGTTAAGTCTACATTGAATGGAATAATGGTTTTGTAAATGTTCATTATGACATAGTCCTTGTATCAAGCTACATTTCTGCATTTGCTGTTATTGGACCTGCCAACCCTGGCTTGGCATTCCCCAATTTTTTACCTTCCAGCCTCCTGGTTTGCTGATTTTGTTTTTGCAGGCTTTAGGACTCTGCACACTTTACCACTGCTAACCAGTGCTAAAGTGCTTGTCCTCGCACCTTTAAACATGATAGAATCGACTTATAACCAATTGGTACATTTATAATTCCCTGTAAGTCCCTGGTCAAATAGTACTATATGTACCTAGGGTCTGTAAATGAAATACTGCTAGTGAGCCTGTAGCATTTATTGTGCCATCCACTAAAGTAGCCCTCAACCATGTTTCAGTCCTGCCATTGCAGCCTGTGTGGGTTGTTTTAAATTGCCATTTTGATGTGGCAAAATAACCTTTTTCCATGCCCAAACCTTCCTTTTTAATATATATGTCACCCCTTTGGTAGGCCCTGAAGCAGCCCAGGGGGCAGGGTGCAGTGTATTTAAAAACTTGGACATGTACTCTTTGGCTTTACATGCCCAGGTTGTGAAAATCTCCAAAATTAGTTTTTCACTACTGTAAGGACTACCTCTTCCACAGGATAACACTGGGTTACTTTATTATCTTTAATAAGTAATAACTTTCAATTGGAAGCAGGTAGAAACAGAAAGTTTGGCATCTAAAGAATTGCAATTAAACGTCCTCTGTAATGAAGCATTGGATTTTTTGTCATAATTAAGAAAATACCACCTTTAGAGAGTCTGTATTTCTTGTTCAAATCATTTGGTACCTGCAGCCTGTTCCAGGGTCTCATGACAAGGTGTAGATGGCAGATAGTCATTGTTTATTGTTCCCAGAAATTGAGATGAAGGGAAGCAATGTATCTCCACGCTGTGAACTGCCTTTGCTTACCCGGGAAAAAAGCATTAAAACAGTGTGGTTTTCAGCAGCTTTCTGAAAACTAGATGGTTGGAGCAAAGCCGTAGATGGGTGGGCAGTTGGTTCCAGTAGAGTGGAGCCAGATAGGAGAAAGCTTTTCCCCATCCGGGTTTGTTGTATACGAGGCATGTGGAGGATTGGCCTCTCTGAGTTGATGAGGGGAAGAGCTGTCACTTACGACACTTGCAAATCACAAAGGCTCTGCCTGAGCAAAGATGGGTCGAGTAGAGGGAAACACTTACAAACTTTTCCTACATTAAAGTGGGTGCAAGGTATAAATATTGGACCTCAGACCCCAACTCTTGAGTACACATCTGGAACTGTGGGGAAACTCTGAAGAAGGGCAGCTGTGTTATTCTGCAAAAAGGACTGCCACTCCGCTGTCCTACTGCCTGCTGCCTGTCTGGACCTGCTTCTTGAACCCAGGACCACCAAAGTGACTGCAGGACTAGTTTGCTGGCCACCTGACAAGAGCCTTAGGGACAAAAGGCTCCAAACACTTTGAACCCAGCACATGGACTCTGCCTGCTGTGAGTCCTACCCTCCCAAGTGGTACAACTCCAATCCTGGAAGTTGGCCTGAAGGTGTTCTGCCAGCCCAACTGCAGTCCCAGCAGAACCAACACATCAGAGACACAGTGCGGTACATTGCAAGCCAGAAACTCCGCATCGGAGCCGCTATTAATGAATTGGCTCTCCAGACTCTGCATCTGGATCACTGTGTAGGTCGTCTCCAGCGCATGACTTTGCATCGCTGCCCACATCTTTCCATGAAACACTGCTGTGGGATGCATCCTTGATGCAGGCCTTCGCAACGCAATCCCCTCATCAACAACATTCTTGACAATGAAACAGGACTTCTTATCGTGAGTCCTGCAGCCTCTTTGGAACCAGCCTGTGCACGACTCATCTCAACGCAGGAATTTTCATTACAAGCCCCTCGTCAACAGTATCCTTGACGATGACGCAAGAACTCGCATCACAGCTTCACAACTCCTAGGAATCGCTACTATGCAGTGCATCCTCGACACGGGACTCCGCAAGGCTCCAGAACCAGGATTTAAGATACTCTTGTTCAATGGCCCTAACTGAGTCCCTTTGGCCGCCCCACTCTTTATCTCAGTTAGCCTCAATTTATGACTTCATCCCGGTCCGGAGCGACTAGATAACCACAATTGATGTCTTGCACTTCTTGGTGAAATTTTCACATAATCTTAAAAATTTCTTATCTCCAGTTCTACTGATTGGATTTTTGTTATTTTTAATTATGTATTACATTTTACTCTAGTTTACTTAATTGGTGTGGGATTTTTCTTGTGGGGTGTTTCAGTTTATTACTATTCGAAGTGCTGAATACAGAGTTTACACATTGCCTTTAAGTTAAGCCTGGCTGCGTTTGTCCCAAGCTAGCAGAAGGTTAAGCACAGTTTCATTGGGGGTTTGCTTGTGACTTCCCCCTGAAAAGGATTGTGGTTGCTGCTTGAGTAGGGTTTCCCCCTCAACCAGGAATCCAATATCTTACAGATTTTTTGACATACAGCCATACATACAACCAATAGATATGCCATGAAACTTGATACCTGTCTCTGGAACTTTATTTTTAGGGAAACTTCGGTGCACTTCCAGTTGTCAGGGAATGTGGCGGTCTCGAGGGAGAAGTTGGTGGTTCCACGTAGCTCGGGTGCGATGGCTCTGGCTCTGTGAAAGATGTGTGACGGGCAGGGGTCTGGTGGTGCTCCGGAGTGGATGCTCTTCATGGTCTTTAGGGTGTCTTCTGTCATGAGTGGGGTCCAAGTTATTAGGGTCTTTTGGGTGGCATCTCTGGGGGTGGGGTTTGTAGCGGTGCAGAGGTCTTGTTGAAGTTATTGTAGAGTATCTTGAGCTTGAGGTGAAAGAAGGAGCTGAGTCTGTTGAAGAGGTCTTTGGAGGGAGGGACATCTGTTGACTCACTGCTGGGTTTGGCAAATTCCTGTATGATGGAGAAGAGTTCCTTGGGTATGTGGGCGTTGGAGAGGATTCTGTCTTGGAGGAAATTTTTCTTTGTGGATTTGATAAGTTAGTGGTGTGTTGTAGTGGCTGTTTTGTAGGCCGTACGTGTTTCCGGAGTTTTTTGTTTCTCCATGTCTTTTCCAGTCATTGCAGGAGAGCTTGGATTCTTGGAGTGCCGTGGTGAACCAGTTTGCTTTCTTATTGTGTCATCCTGTAGTCTTCTGGAGGGGGGAAAGTGGAATGGTGCAGCTGGCGATCAATTGGTGGAGGTTTCTTGCCACAGTGTTGGCATCTGTAGTAGTTGGAGGTGGAGTGCACGTGAGGGTAGAGGAGAGGTGTTCTTTGGAGATTTTGTTCCAGTGTCTGCATGCTTGTGTGGGGTGAGTTTTCTGAAGGAGAAGTGAATGCAGTGGTGGTCAGTCCACAGAGGTTCCATGGTGTGGCTGAAGAAGATGCTGTTACCTCCTGCAAAGACAGGGTTGAGTGAGTGTCCTGCTGTGTGAGTGGGGGTGGAGACAAGTTGCTTCAGTCCTAAGTTGGTGAGGTTTTCTAGGAGGGCAGTGGAGTTGGGGTCGTCATGGTTGCCCAGTTGGAAGTTTAGGTCTCCGAGTAGTATGTAGTCTGTGGAGGTGAGGGCGTGGGGTACAATGAGGTTGGTGATGACGTTGGTAAACAGAGCATGGGGGCCAGGTGGTCTGTAGAAGAGGGTTCCGCATAGCATCGTTCTGGGGTTGGTCTGGATCTGGAATTGGATGTGTTCCATGGAGGGCAAGGTTTTGTCTGAGTCGGTGGTTGTCATGTGGGGGGACCTTTTGTGGATGATGGCAAGGCCTCCTCCTGGGTATGTGGGGCAGTCTTTCCTCATGATCATGTATCCGTCCGGGATGGCTGTTGCGATGTTGGGTTCAGAGCTAACATTGGTCCAGGTCTCTGTGAGGAAGGTAACGTCGGACGTTTGAGGGTTGAGGAGGTCCCAGATACACAATATCTCATCGCTAAATTCATTTAAAGGATGGTTGACCAAGAACATGGACCAATAAGATTGTCATCAATGTTTCAACCCTCTGTGTATGTGTTAGTGGATACACATCATGGTGAGTCTTCCTAAGGACTAGTAAATTAGTAACAGGCTTATGGGGAAACAAAATCTCACTTAAGAATGGTGTGTGTTTTCCAGTAGAATAAATTAAAAACAAAAGGAAGATGCCAAAGCAACACACCAAGCTTTAACAAGATTATTTAGGGGACGGGATGCCTCCAACCTGGGATGGAGCCCACAGTAGGGAATCAGCCAGTGTACACACAACTATATTCGAGCAAGGCAAAGGATCCTAAAATAGCAATGTTTTCCTGTGGGATAAAATGTGATAACATAAGTGCATGATTGACATGGTTTACAGTGTACAAGCGAATGTGCATATAGCCAAGTGGGACATAAAACGCTCACCGTTATGTGTCCATGTCCACTGTACGAGGGGAGACACATCTTTGATTCCTCCAGCTCTGTGCAGTTGAATTACATTTATCTGCACTCTACACAGCGGATTTGAATGTGGCTGCAGAACGGTGAGTTTTTTTCTGCTCTGCATACTAGGCGTAGCCCCTCATGTCTGGTGTGAGCTTGGTATTAATATACACATCTCTTTTTAATTCATAGGCATTTTTTGAATTTAACTCCTTCTTTGATAAGAATATTGTGTATCTTGAGCTGGAGGAGTCAAATATTTTTCTCCCCTCAGGCAGTGGACATGGACATATAACGGTGAGCTTGTTATGTCCCACTTGTTTACATGGACATTCGCTTGTGCATGGCAAACCATCTAAATCAAGAACTCATGTTATCACATTTTATCCCACAGGGAAACACTGTTATTTTAGAATACTTTCCCTTGTTGGACGATAATTATGTGGATCCTGGCTGATCGCCTGCTGCGGACTCCAGCCTAGGCTGGAGGAGTCCTGTTCCCTAAATAATCTCATTGCAGCTCGGTGAGTCGCTTTGATGTCCTCCTTACGTTTTAAATCTTCTCTACTGGACAACACACACTATTAGTATGTGAGGCTTTGTTACCCTTTATAGGCTGTCTTTAATTTAGTAGTCCTGAGGAAGACCTGTTGTAATGTGTATCCACTAGAAGATACACAAGGTTGAAACATCGATAACAATCTCATTTGTCCATGTTCTTGGCCATCTTTTAAATGAAATTATTATTGAGATAGTATGTATGTTGAACCAGTTGATACATGAAGGATGGACATATTTTTATTTGTTTCATGTTCACTTTTTTGTATTGTGTTGTGCCAAGCACTCTTGCATTCTGTGTCACTTTTACACCAAGTCACATTGTAATTTCCCTTTGTCAGTTTGTGACAGCCATATATGAAGAAAATTGTGAATAGTATTTGGATACATGATTGTGAATATATAAAATAAGTAATGGCTCTGTTGTGTGTTGTCTATTCTTTCTTTCATTGATTTGTAAAATAGGGGCGTTCAACAGTGATTAGATATAGGGCCACACTCCATTTATGTTGTGGATATTTTCTACTCAACACTCCAGACCATATATTGATCTGCATGCATTGGTAATATATTCTAGACACAATTTTTATCACGCAAAGCAATTGCTATCTCAACAGAGCACATTGTAGCTTATCTATAATATTTGACGCAAGCATTTCCTCTGGAAATAGCTTTATTCTGAATTTATCGAGTGTGATAATTCTTACCTATTACGAGCATACCTGCAAAAATTGAACATTATATGTAGATTCTGATGCTCACAGCATCAATAAAGGAAATTAAATGTAAGAGAGGGGCTATATAGAGATGGAGAGATGAGGGCAACGTTGGAGGGTGGTAGTGAGGGAATACATGAAGAAATAGGTCATTGGGGCACCAAAAATGATTGTTGCACTGGGCACAACCAACGCTAAAGCTCTCCCTGGCCACCATCTAAATGGCGTGGCAGGTCTAAGAGGAGAGCACACCAACATTTTCCTCATTGTGCCACTGTAGGTGAAATGATGATCATGCCTCTGCAGAGCAGCCCTTCTCGTGTTTTCCATGAGCTGACCAGCTAGCTTCTAATCAAAATTTACATTACTAACAGACTGTATCCCACTGATCTATGTGATGTAAACCATTAAAACTAAATTATGCAAACATTTGATGGCTTAGCTGCAACTTTAATGGGACAAATGTAGATTGAGCGTAGATATAATTACATACCAGCTTTTTACAACCAAGCAGGATCACCTCTAAACAGCCGTAAAAGGATAAATAAATAATGTGACTGTCACTGAAATTATTCATAATTTAATGTTCATGCAGTTTCCCAATAATCCATACATATTCTTCCCAAGAGAGATTTAGTCGGATACCCAAATGCATTTTGCATCAGTAATGCAGAAGTGCTGCTTGTGGAGAATAATAACTAACTTACATCTAACATACTAAAGCAGGATCTCAGAGGAAACGTTAACCAGTAAGAGACTCCATAAACTGCACGCACAAACCAGAGATTTCATTTCTACACCTTAAAATTCACTTTAGCTGCCGAGCCTGATCTCAGTAACCATAAAGTACTACATTTTCTAGAGTTCGTCAAATGTGGATGTCTGAGGAAGATCCACTTAAAACTACGAAGCAAAATACTTCAGTGGAAAATCCATAGGGGCATATCAACAAGCGGCAGCGATAATTATCGCTGGCCGCTCTTAGGGGCATATCAACAAGGGCTTTATCTCTGCTTTTTTGGCTTTAAAAGCCAAAAAAGCAGAGATAAAACTAGCTCCCTATCAACAACAGGGTGCTAACACGCAAATTTGCATGTTAGCACCCTTTTACTCTACGCTTCCCCTTGCATCTCTAATGAGATGCAAAGGGGGCGTTCCAGAGTAAAATAATAGGAGAAATGTCGCTAAGCGAGATTTCTCCTATTATCAAGAATTTTGCTAACCCTGTTAGAGACAAAAAAACCGTGGTTAACGCTGCTTTTTTACGTCTGCTAATTTTCAGACTTAGCCATGATACCCTATGGAAGGAGGATATCATGGTTAAGTTTGCCTGTCCCTATCAACAAGGTAACGTGTGATTATCGCTGGGTTTCCAGCGATAATCTCACGTTAGCCTGTTAGCGTGTAGATTTTTATTGCTATTGAGATAAGCGTTGCTAATAGCACGCTATCTCAGCGATAAAAATTCACGCTGGTGCTTGCTGCATCGCGGAAAGAAGGACAATTATTTCCCGATTTATAATATTTTAAAGGACTGTGACAGCGTGCAAGCTTACCCACTGGGGTTTGATTGTAAACTACTAATCCCATGATGCATCTATGCCTGTTTGAATTTCAACTGCCTAAATTGAAAATAAAAGAGGGATTTCAATAGTAGTAGCCTTGCCTGCTGTCACCTTTCTTCCGGTCCATGATGAAGGGCTAAGTGCCAGAAACGCGTCGGACCTAAGCACAATGGAGAGCTTTGCCTTTCTTTGTCGCTGAATTACAGAAGCGTTGAACTTACCTTGGGTGTGCCAGCCATTTGGGTAACACCTTCTTGCAAACAAATTAGTGGCTCACCCAGGCCACGGCTCGGCACCACTGCTTATGACGCAGGTCTACCTTCGTGTGAATGACAAGGGCGGAACGAGGGGTGCTCTGGTGATTGCTGCATCGCGGAAAGAAGGACAATTATTTCCCGATTTATAATATTTTAAAGGACTGTGACAGCGTGCAAGCTTACCCACTGGGGTTTGATTGTAAACTACTAATCCCATGATGCATCTATGCCTGTTTGAATTTCAACTGCCTAAATTGAAAATAAAAGAGGGATTTCAATAGTAGTAGCCTTGCCTGCTGTCACCTTTCTTCCGGTCCATGATGAAGGGCTAAGTGCCAGAAAAGCGTCGGACCTAAGCACAACGGAGAGCTTTGCCTTTCTTTGCCGCTGAATTACAGAAGCGTTGAACTTACCTTGGGTGTGCCAGCCATTTGGGTAACTCCTTCTTGCAAACATATATATATATATATATATATATATATATATATATATATATATATATATATATATATATGTTTTCAAAGGCACTGCAATGGAAAAGCACTCGACAGCAGGTAAGAAGAATTTCTTCATTTATTTGCATTTTGAAGGTGGCTTAAGACCGTCATTTTCCCTGATAGCCAACGCGTTTCAGAGCCGTCTGCTACTTCTTCTTGGGCAAAAATGGAATTGCGGTTTCGAAGGCTTCTCGTTGTCCCATGATTCAGCTGACTTTAGTAGTAGCCGCTTCAGGTGTGCTTGCTTAGTAGCCTCTAGTCACCCGCAATGTATGCTGGGACACAAAGTTCAAAACTGTCGACTTTTCACCCCCAGTGGGTTCCGCAATGTCAATGTATTAAAACAGGATCACAGTGATTAAGTACACATCCTCTATGATTAAAAAGCACTTCAGTGTGCTCCGGAATAAGGTTCACCTTCAATATTATTGCAGTCTGCTGTGCCGTCTCTCACACGGAAAGTTCCTGCTGACGGTCCCTCACTCCAGCGGCTCCCTCCTCTTTTGCCAGGTGGTGCTCTTCCCACGACGAAGCTGTCGTGTAACTCTATGTTTTTCAAAGGCTCTGCAATGGAAAAGCACTCGACAGCAGGTAAGAAGAATTTCTTCATTTATTTGCATTTTGAAGGTGGCTTAAGACCGTCACTTTCCCTGATAGCCAACGCGTTTCAGAGCCGTCTGCTCCTTCTTCTTGGGCAAAAATGGAATTGCGATTTTGAAGGCTTCTCATTGTCCCATGATTCAGCTGACTTTAGTAGTAGCCGCTTCAGGTGTGCTTGCTTAGTAGCCTCTAGTCACCCGCAATGTATGCTGGGACACGAAGTTCAAAACTGCCGACTTTTCACCCCCAGTGGGTTCCGCAATGTCATTGTATTAAAACAGGATCACAGTGATTAAGTACACATCCTCTGTGATTAAAAAGCACTTCAGTGTGCTCCGGAATAAGGTTCACCTTCAATATTATTGCAGTCTGCTGTGCCGTCTCTCACACGGAAAGTTCCTGCTGACGGTCCCTCACTCCAGCGGCTCCCTCCTCTTTTGCCAGGTGGTGCTCTTCCCACAACGAAGCTGTTGTGTAACTCTATGTTTTTCAAAGGCTCTGCAATGGAAAAGCACTCGACAGCAGGTAAGAAGAATTTCTTCATTTATTTGCATTTTGAAGGTGGCTTAAGATCGTCACTTTCCCTGATAGCCAACGCGTTTCAGAGCCGTCTGCTCCTTCTTCTTGGGCAAAAATGGAATTGCGGTTTCGAAGGCTTCTCGTTGTCCCATGATTCAGCTGACTTTAGTAGTAGCCACTTCAGGTGTGCTTGCTTAGTAGCCTCTAGTCACCCGCAATGTATGCTGGGACACGAAGTTCAAAACTTCCGACTTTTCACCCCAGTGGGTTCCGCAATGTCATTGTATTAAAACAGGATCACAGTGATTAAGTACACATCCTCTGTGATTAAGAAGCACTTCAGTGTGCTCCGGAATAAGGTTCACCTTCAATATTATTGCAGTCTGCTGTGCCGTCTCTCACACGGAAAGTTCCTGCTGAAGGCCCCTCACTCTAGCAGCTCCCTCCTCTTTTGCCAGGTGGTGCTCTTCCCACGACGAAGCTGTCGTGTAACTCTATGTTTTTCAAAGGCTCTGCAATGGAAAAGCACTCGACAGCAGGTAAGAAGAATTTCTTCATTTATTTGCATTTTGAAGGTGGCTGAAGACCGTCATTTTCCCTGATAGCCAACGCGTTTCAGAGCCGTCTGCTCCTTCTTCTTGGGCAAAAATGGAATTGCGGTATCGAAGGCTTCTCGTTGTCCCATGATTCAGCTGACTTTAGTAGAAGCCGCTTCAGGTGTGCTTGCTTAGTAGCCTCTAGTCACCTGCAATGTATGCTGGGACACGAAGTTCAAAACTGCCGACTTTTCACCCCCAGTGGGTTCCGCAATGTCATTGTATTAAAACAGGATCACAGTGATTAAGTACACATCCTCTGTGATTAAAAAGCACTTCAGTGTGCTCCGGAATAAGGTTCACCTTCAATATTATTGCAGTCTGCTGTGCCGTCTCTCACACGGAAAGTTCCTGCTGACGGCCCCTCACTCCAGCGGCTCCCTCCTCTTTTGCCAGGTGGTGCTCTTCCCACGACGAAGCTGTCGTGTAACTCTATGTTTTTCAAAGGCTCTGCAATGGAAAAGCACTCGACAGCAGGTAAGAAGAATTTCTTCATTTATTTGCATTTTGAAGGTGGCTGAAGACCGTCATTTTCCCTGATAGCCAACGCGTTTCAGAGCCGTCTGCTCCTTCTTCTTGGGCAAAAATGGAATTGCGGTATCGAAGGCTTCTCGTTGTCCCATGATTCAGCTGACTTTAGTAGTAGCCGCTTCAGGTGTGCTTGCTTAGTAGCCTCTAGTCACCCGCAATGTATGCTGGGACACGAAGTTCAAAACTGCCGACTTTTCACCCCCAGTGGGTTCCGCAATGTCATTGTATTAAAACAGGATCACAGTGATTAAGTACACATCCTCTGTGATTAAAAAGCCCTTCAGTGTGCTCCGGAATAAGGTTCACCTTCAATATTATTGGAGTCTGCTGTGCCGTCTCTCACACGGGAAGTTCCTGCTGACGGCCCCTCACTCCAGCGGCTCCCTCCTCTTTTGCCAGATGGTGCTCTTCCCACGACGAAGCTGTCGTGTAACTCTATGTTTTTCAAAGGCTCTGCAATGGAAAAGCACTCGACAGCAGGTAAGAAGAATTTCTTCATTTATTTGCATTTTGAAGGTGGCTTAAGACCGTCATTTTCCCTGATAGCCAACGCGTTTCAGAGCCGTCTGCTCCTTCTTCTTGGGCAAAAATGGCATTGCGGTTTCGAAGGCTTCTCGTTGTCCCATGATTCAGCTGACTTTAGTAGTAGCCGCTTCAGGTGTGCTTGCTTAGTAGCCTCTAGTCACCTGCAATATATGCTGGGACACGAAGTTCAAAACTGCCGACTTTTCACCCCCAGTGGGTTCCGCAATGTAATTGTATTAAAACAGGATCACAGTGATTAAGTACACATCCTCTGTGATTAAAAAGCACTTCAGTGTGCTCCGGAATAAGGTTCACCTTCAATATTATTGCAGTCTGCTGTGCCGTCTCTCACACGGAAAGTTCCTGCTGACAGCCCCTCACTCCAGCGGCTCCCTCCTCTTTTGCCAGGTGGTGCTCTTCCCACGACGAAGCTGTCGTGTAACTCTATGTTTTTCAAAGGCTCTGCAATGGAAAAGCACTCGACAGCAGGTAAGAAGAATTTCTTCATTTATTTGCATTTTGAAGGTGGCTTAAGACCGTCATTTTCCCTGATAGCCAACGCGTTTCAGAGCCGTCTGCTCCTTCTTCTTGGGCAAAAATGGAAATGCGGTTTCGAAGGCTTCTCGTTGTCCCATGATTCAGCTGACTTTAGTAGTAGCCGCTTCAGGTGGGCTTGCTTAGTAGCCTCTAGTCACCCGCAATGTATGCTGGGACACGAAGTTCAAAACTGCCAACTTTTCACCCCCAGTGGGTTCCGCAATGTCATTGTATTAAAACAGGATCACAGTGATTAAGTACACATCCTCTGTGATTAAAAAGCACTTCAGTGTGCTCCGGAATAAGGTTCACCTTCAATATTATTGCAGTCTGCTGTGCCGTCTCTCACACTGAAAGTTCCTGCTGACGGCCCCTCACTCCAGCGGCTCCCTCCTCTTTTGCCAGGTGGTGCTCTTCCCACGACGAAGCTGTCGTGTAACTCTATGTTTTTTAAAGGCTCTGCAATGGAAAAGCACTCGACAGCAGGTAAGAAGAATTTCTTCATTTATTTGCATTTTGAAGGTGGCTTAAGACCGTCATTTTCCATGATAGCCAACACGTTTCAGAGCCGTCTGCTCCTTCTTCTTGGGCAAAAATGGAATTGCGGTTTCGAAGGCTTCTCGTTGTCCCATGATTCAGCTGACTTTAGTAGTAGCCGCTTCAGGTGTGCTTGCTTAGTAGCCTCTAGTCACCCGCAATGTATGCTGGGACACGAAGTTCAAAACTGCCGACTTTTCACCCCCAGTGGGTTCCGCAATGTCATTGTATTAAATAAATATATATATACATTATCTACTGGCGGTCGCCAGTAGATAGTTATAGTTAGGATCGTGTTTCCATAGGAAATCCGCAACATTCTATTTGGAATAACTTTGGTGCCGATTGACGAACCTTCGCGAACTTTTCAAAATAGGTGGGGCGCTCCGCTCCGCTCCTTCCCTGAAAGTCTCGGGGGCATTCGTCAAGCGGGGGCTGAGAAAAAGGGGGGTCCCAAAACGCGTTTTCCCCATGCATTTTTCCATAGGACCTTTAGTCCAAGCTACAGCCCGAACGGCTGAACAGAATTACTTCAAATTTTTGGTGTAAATCTGTTCAGTATTTCCTGAGAAAATAGCATTTAAAAGCATATATATATCTATAGGCGCGCACCGTGCGCGTACGGTAAAACTTACCGTACGCGCAGGCTGACGTGCGCGAGTGCGATTCTGATTGGTTGTTAGATCTTAGTAAACATTCGAATCGGTCGAAACCAGGAAGTGTCGGCCGCCATTTTGTCTCTCGCAGTCTGAGGGGGTGAAAAACAAAGGTGGAGAACGTGAAAAGGGGCAGGGTGGACAGTTCCTGACCCCCTAGCCTTTGTCAAGGGGGTCCCAGAAGGACCCCCAAGGGCCAAAATGTCCTTTAATTTTTTTGCGAAAAATCGCGGAGTACGCGTAGCGTGCGCGTACGGTAGAAACGGAAAAATTCCGCGAACTGCGTAACGTGGGCGCGCGGTGCGCAAAGCACACCGCGCGCCCACTAATCGCGCACGGTGTGCGAAGCGCACCATGCGCGTACGGTACGCGCACGGTGAAAAACCTTAAAAAAATAAAAATAAATACATAACTTAGCATTTAAAAAACCCTACAAATTCACTGAAAAAACAATAGGTTTCACACACGTTATAGTTAGGAATTAGCATTTAAAAAACCTTTCAAATTCACTTAAAAAACCATAGGTTTCACACATGTTATAGTTAGCTGGACATTTCACTCATGAAAAACCATTGAAATTCCCCCGTTATAGTTAGTGCAGGCAACTATAACTCACGCGACCGCAATCCTCTGCTGATGACGTCAGATATTACATCACTGATGACATATGTGTCTTTCTGAAAAAAAAATATTTGTGATATATGTATAGCTAAAAATTATTGGAAGAAGACATGGGTAAATAAGTGTCTAAATACAGTGATGTAATATCTGACGTCATCAGCAGAGGATTGCGGTCGCGTGAGTTATAGTTGCCTTAGCATTCTGGAGCAGTTTGGAGGAGTTATATATATATATATATATATATATATATTCACTGAAAAAACCATGGGTTTCACACACGTTATAGTTAGGAATTAGCATTTAAAAAACCTTAGAAATTCAATGAAAAAACCAAAGGTTTCACACATGTTATAGTTAGCTGGACATTTCACTCGTAAAAAACCATTGAAATTCCCCCGTTATAGTTAGTTCAGCTAACTATAACTCGCGCGCCCGCAATGCACTACTGATGACGTCACATATTACATCACTCATGACATGGTCAGTGACATCACTCATGACATCACTGATGACATCTCAAATGACATCACTGATGACATCATCCAGTGAATGTGTGTTTTTCTGAAAATTAAATATGTTTAATATATGTATATCTCAAGGTAGATGGAAGAATAAATGAGTATATAAGTATAGAAGTGTCTAAATTGATGATTTGTTTTTTAAAAATTGATTGTGTAACTGACTGATTAAGTGTATCTTTATGAATACATGGCTAAGTGAGTAATGTTTAAATGTGTAAATACCTGTATCAGTCTCTCACTTTGTATATAAGTGGCTGCATGGGTTGGTGAGTAGCTACATGAGTGTCTATATAGGTTATTAGTTGGTTTTTTGAGTATCAGTATGAGTGTCTGAGTGTCTTCATGGTTCGGTGGAGGTTATTATGTAGTGCATAGGTGCATGAATGAGTGACTCACTGTTTGTATGTGTTGAAGACAGCATGTGTGTAGGACCGTATGGGTGGATGAGTGTGTGTATGGGTGTGTTAGTGAGTGAATGACTGTCTCAATAGTGTCTTTATGAGTAACTACATATTTTTTAAACTAGTATATATGACTATTGGTGTATATAAGTAAGTATATGTGCGAGTGAGAGATTGGAAGAGTGCCTGTATGAATAAGTATGTGTTTCTATAAGTGATTATTTAAAAGACTAAGTATGTGTAAGTTTCTGTAAAAGTAAGTGTGGTGGTGTGTGTATAACTGTATATGCAGGTAAATGGAAGTTTGATTCTTTATTAGCATGAGTGACTATGTGTGAGTAACTCTATGAATGAGTGGCATTGTGTTACAGGATGTTTAGGTGTATGAGTACATATGATGTGTGAGTACATGTATGAGTGACTGTATAGGATTGTTGGTGGATGAGTGGATGTGTATGTGGATCTTAGAATTATTGAATAGGTTGTTGTAACTGTTATTTGTATGTCCATTTTTTTGAAAATTTCAGTCTCTATTTTTAAATGTGTGTATCAAAGGTTATATTAGGGGGAGAGGAGGTCTGCCACTCTATCACAAGGATGATGTCATCAGTGATGTCATTTGAGATGTCATCAGTGATGTCATGAGTGATGTCACTGACCATGTCATGAGTGATGTAATATGTGACGTCATCAGTAGTGCATTGCGGGCGCGCGAGTTATAGTTAGCTGAACTAACTATAAAGGGGGAATTTCAATGGTTTTTTACGAGTGAAATGTCCAGCTAACTATAACATGTGTGAAACCTTTGGTTTTTTCATTGAATTTCTAAGGTTTTTTAAATGCTAATTCCTAACTATAACGTGTGTGAAACCCATGGTTTTTTCAGTGAATTTCAAAGGTTTTTTAAATGCTAATTCCTAACTATAACGTGTGTGAAACTCATGGTTTTTTCAGTGAATTTTCAAGGTTTTTTAAATGCTAATTTTTTTTTTTTTTCTTCTTTTTTTTTTTTTACATATTTTTATTTTAATTTTCTATCCTTTTTTAAAGACTATGGTTAAATTTTTAAAATTATACAATATGTTTTTATTTTACATTTTTTATAAAATAAACAGGTAAAATTTATTAGCAATACATTTTTTCCTTTTTTTAAAAAAATTTTTAGTGCGCGTACGGTAAGCTTACGGTAAGCGTACGGTTTACGCAATGTCCGTAATTTATCTACGCTGTTTGCGTATAGTTACGCAATTTGCGTATCCGCGCGTACTCCGCGTGGGGTGCGTACGCGTGTACGCTACACGCGCACGTTACGCGGAAGTGTCGGGGAGTGACTGTTATGCGCATGCGCGCGAGCGCGTGTCTTTTTTACGCGCATGCGTACTTTTGCCGTAAGCGCACCGTAAGCGTACCGTAAGCGTACGGTGGGTCATGTGATCATGAAACACAACTTTTGATTGGTTGAAACTACTTTCAGTTCTAGAACTCTCCTACACCACACCCATTCCCCTCATTTCTGCTTGTGATCCCTTAGGAGAAGGAGCTGGGTTGTCTTTGTGATACGATGGCAGAACAGCAGAGCTCTTCTGAGAGTGAGGCTAGCAGCACTACCTTGAGGCAGAGAGCGAGGAAACAAAAGACCTCTTACGTATGGGAGTATTTTACTTTTCCAGAAGGCCAGCAAAAGGTAAATGCACCCTTAGTGACTTGTAAGCTGTGTAAGCGTGTACTTTCAAGAGGGAATCCTGACAGGAAGTATTCCTTTGGGAATCACACCATGATGAGACACCTTAAGGATGTACACAGAAGGACACATGCTCGACTTACTGAAGGTAACCCTTCAGTAAATCAACCAAGCACATCCACAGCAGCTCAGCCTGGACCATCATCTGCAGGGCCGAGTCCTTCTTCTGCAGGTCAGGTGAGCCCTTCATCTTTTTCTGGTCCTCTGGAAATTAACCCTCGGTTTGCGAGGGTTGAAGTACGGTGCGCCACTTGTCATGATCTAATTACTTATAGGGAGACCAGTATTTCCCTAGTGAACAGTAAAATAGATCAGCACACTTGTCGTACCATCTAATATTCCCAATCTTTCTTTCCTCTGTCCCTGCATGAACACAACGGCTCTTTTAAGAGCCAACCTTACCTTCCATCTATTTTTTATATATGTTTTTAAAAAACTTTTTTTTTTTTTTTTTACCGTACGCGTACGGTAAGCGTAATTTTTTTTCAATTATCACATTACAAGGTCCTTGAGAGACTACAATTAAAAACTGAAAATGTGATTGTAGAGAAGTGGAAAAAAGGGACCATGATATTATTGACTTACCATACCCACTCAAAAAAAGATTTATTCATTGAATTTTTTTTTTATTTGCTTTAAAAATGGTTCTAGTTTTCGAAAATTTTCTATCTCAATCTGAAAAAAAAGAAAAAAGTATTAATATTTAATAAAACATTTTATAATACAGTACACATATTTACATATTTTTCAAAAAATATTTTTGCCTTTTTTTTGCTGTTTTCAGAAAATATTGCATTTCACTATAAATTGTGAAAGCAATTGCATTCATCATTTAACAGCAGGCAAAAAAAAAATTAACAATCTCAAAGATTGTTTTAAAAAAGTCCACAATCTCTTTTTGCATAAACATAACTTTATAGAAATGCATAATATTCTTAAAAAATATCATCTAATATCAATACCTATTTCTTTAAAATACCGTCTGATATTTTTGTTTCAGAAGTATAATCACAATAATATATCTCAAATAACTCCACAATACATCGGGTTCCATTTCCTTTAGGCCAAATAGTAATTTTAAAATTCTTTTTTGGTTAAATTTCCAATGGTAATCCAATAAAAATCTAAAGTTTAAATTGTACAGATGTCACCGATTCTCTGTAACATTTTGGTTTCCGAAAGATTAATTAATAATTAAATAAGTCCACAATAGAACTGTTTACCTTTCCGCATGGCCAAATAGTAATTTTAAAAATCTTTTTTGAATAAATTTCCAATGGCAATCCAATAACATTCCAAAATTTAAATTGTGCAGATGTTACCGATTTTTTCTAAATTTTTGGTTTTCCAAAGTTTCCTTAAAAAATGGAAAAATTCCACATTACAATTGGTTACCTTTCCATTAGGCCAAATGATAATTTGTTAAATCTTTTTATTTGTAAATTCCAAATGGTAATCCAATAAAATGGTAAAATTGTTTTGTCCAGATGTTGCCAAATCTCTCTAAAATTTAGGTTTCAGGAAGATTAGATAGGAATTTGCTAAATCAAAAGGCAAACGTTGCTTAAAAATCAATTGGGAATCATTACACAGTGCCCAGCCTTTTTCACATTTAAGATAAACTGTGTAATGTCCAGAAGTAACAGTAGGTCCTTCATGGAAAATTATTGCAACTGTTACAAAAGTTTTTCCTGAAATTGATAATTGCTGTCCTGTAAACTTCTTTATTAAAGTATCTAATTTTGAACCATCAGCTTTACAGCTGATGGTTCAAAATTCCTTTAAAATTAACGTTGAAAACATGTCAGATTGACACTCACTGCATTCCATGCTATGATTAGCATCTTTAACTAATTTAGCAAAAGTGACTGTTTTACTCTCTGGCAATGTTAAATAAATAAACCTTTCAGAATCAACATTAGAGCCACATATATTATAAAATTTTTCACAACTATGTTCCCATTTATAAGAGAGACCAAATAAATTTTCAATGGGAACCCCTTCTTCTTCCAGTACCTGAAGAAAAAACATCAAGAATTCCTGTGCGTCTTGCTGTACATTTTGAGAAAACTGTGTTCGTCCTGAACATACATCTAAAAGTTTTCTAATTTCAGTAGCACTTTCTATTTGAGTTTTATCATTACTCAGCTTTTGAAAAAGGAGACTCAACTCAGAACAGAATCTTTTTCCCTGATTTACTATTATCTGCTCTTGCACACTTTCCAGATAAAATGCAACATTCAGCACTACATTAGCGTAGCAGTTGACACCAGAGCTATTTTCAAAATAACATCCTACAACCTGTTCTTCATTTTCCTTATTCTTTTTGCTTGCAATTACATCACTCCTCTTTTTTTTCCTCCTCTCTACATCTTCATTACAGATATTCTCATTTCTCCTTTTACGAGAAACTACACGTTTCTCCAACACAGGATACTGACCTAAATGAGGAGCATAGCTTCTTCTTAATCTATTATACTCCTTTACACAATTTGTATCAGCACTAACTTTTGAATCATCAAAGTCTATCATGAATAAACCTGATAATGTTTTCACTCGTGACAAAGCAACATATGCCATACCTTCTTTGAACACAGTTGAACCAATGTTCACAAATGCACAATCTACAGTCAATCCTTGAGACTTGTGAATAGTTACAGCATATGCTAGCGAAAACGGAAACTGCTTCCTACGTACATATAAGTCTTTCACAAGCATGAAACGAACTGAACAACGACAAATGTCTTTAACTTCTTCTATCTGATCAAATTTTATTTTTAAACATTCAATTCCATCTTTTTTCTGATAATTAATAAAACCCACAACTCTTCCCATAGCTCCATTAACTAAACCTTTTTCAACATCCAAATTTCTCCTTAAAAATACTCTACAGTTCATGCAAACATATAGATTTTTTTCTAATCCAGCTGTTTTGGAAATGTTCTTCTCTAGTGAATCCAATGTATTTTTCAGTGTGCCTGTTAATGTGACAGTAATTCTTCCATCCTCAATTTTGTCCACTGCTTCCAATTTCCTGATATCTTCCTTTTCCAATTTCAAAAGCTCCTCATTGAATATTGAGCATTCACGTAGAGTTGGCATTAAGCAGATGACACTTTTGTTTTCTGCAATGTTCTTGTATATCTTCTCTGCAACTATTTCTTCCTTTGGAAATAAATTATGTAGCAGCCGACTCTGTAATGCTTTTTTGCCAGCTTCAGTGAGTAGTCCAATTCTGATATCTTTCAGAATACTTCCATATTCTTCATCGTTTGCTTGCCTCATATTAGTAGTAAGTTCCTTGTACTCAAAGAAGGACCAAATATTTGTATTACCGATGCTTCCCAATGACTTCTTCGTGTCTTCATGTGTCACAGTATTAAACACTGGTTGTCCTTTAACTGGAGTAAGTTGCAAAAGATCTCCAAAAACTATGACGTGTTTTCCTCCAAATAACACGTCATAGTCTGTCTTCAGAATTTGCTGCATTCTTAAATGCACAAAGGCAAGCATTAAGTTTGATACCATGCTCACCTCATCAATAATGAGAACTTGCATCTTCTTCAATGCTCTTGAAACTTCCAAGCATGCTTCTCCAGTTAGCTTGTTGTATTGTATTTTGTTCTCATGCTCCACTGGTAACATTAGCAAACGATGTAAAGTGATTCCTTTTATGTTATATGCTGCTAACCCAGTTGGAGCAGTAACCACACAAGACAAAGTAGAATCCGTTTTTTGCTGTAGGTAGCTTCTGATGACTTTTATTAGGAAACTTTTTCCAGTTCCAGCTTGTCCGCTTACATACATCCTGATTGGATGAAATGATGTGCATGAGCACTCTTTTTTTTCATGTAGAAATCCGTGATCAATTTTTTTTCTGATCTCTTCATAAATTTGTTGCTGCTCTTCGTTCAGTTGTCTTTCCAAATTTTGTAAGTCTATAAATTCTCCTTGAGCTTGATTCATAGCCGTTTCCACTTCATTCATGGCTATTGATGCTTCATTTTCAACGATTGGTTGTCCTAGGGGATCTTGACTGAGTGTTCCTGAACTTTGGCTGTCCTGTGAACTGTCTCTAGCTATTTCTGCTGCAATTGTAGTTTCCTGTTCAATTTCTTCATTTAACATTTGCAGATAAGTTGTGAATGTATTGCATTGTATGCTGTCTTTGCAAGCATTAAAAGAATCTTCATAGCTTTGAAATTCTCCCAGTAGTTCATCCTCTGTACGCCATGGTTTAAACAGCTGTAAAAGAGCCAAGTAGTAAAATTCCTTTTTGTCAGTAGTGTCGCAACTCAGCTTCCTGTGATTTATCAAACTTCCTTTTGTTTGCTTCACCAAACATCCTTCCTCACCAATGACTTTATATTTTCCATTGTTGATGTCTTCTGTGGCTTTCCGTGAATAAATGTAGTTCTGCAGCACTTCATAGAGACACATGTTCTCCAGATGATGACTTCTCTTGGGATAATATGTGTCCAACATGTTTGATTTCAAAATATCTGTACTTTCTGGGTCATTCTCGGCCAAATATTCAATTTCTCCAACAGATTTCAGTACCTGATTTCTCATTGCTGCAAGGCCTAAACTTGCCCAAATTATTCTTCTTGATTTCGAGTAGAGACTTGCAGAAGATAACCTATCTGAACATTCGTAGGATCCAATTTCTCGATGCGATAACATCTTCAAACTGAAACTGTACAGCTTCTTACTGACAGATTTCTCGTGAGAAATCTCTTCCCACATTTCCTTCAATTCTGTTTTTTCTGATTTCGTAATGTAAGACGTTACATATCGAGCAACAGCAATGGAATTGTCAGCTACATACTGTATATCCATGTTAGCGTTCCACATGGATAAAATCACTGGGTTGTAGTCATTTATATTTTTTTATTCTTCTTTTCTTTTAAGGTTGTAGGTATTCTTAGGTGATTTTCTTGTGATAGTATGTCTCACAGATGACATAAAACTGTTAACTCTTCCATTTGAAAGAACAGGTCTAGGAAATCCAAATCGACATTTAGTGTAGTATTTATCTTTGCTCTTGTATTTCCGTCGACAGTATTTTCCACACCGATGACTTTGGAAACGTAAAACTTGCTCCTTTAACTTTTTCTCTTCTGTGCTTTTTGGTATAGCACATGTTGCATATTCTTCAATGTAAGATAACACTGCTTCATCAGTATCTGTTCCAAACTTTGGGGCATCCTTGATCCACAACAGCATATGAATATGAGGAGCACCTCTTGCCTGGTACTCTTTTCTCCAAAAGAAATCCACTACTTCTCCTAGAGGTGGATTTTTTTTATTGCAGATGAAGGACATCATATCCTCAAATCTATGATTGAAATATCTGCAAACATTAACCGGATCCAATGAGCACAGTTCTCCTGCTGTCTTGTATTCGATGTTTTTAATGTTTGAATTTGCCTCTCGTAGAAAATCCAGTAAATCATCCCAAGCGTACTCCGCACAGCTTAGGGTAACGAACCATGTTGGTGTTCCTAAATTCCGTAACATGCATTTTAATTCACCATGGCGTCGGTACCAATATTCATTTGTCCCACGCTGACAAGCCATCAGATTGATCAGTTGTGTTTCCAAATGATCATCTCGGTGCTGCACTTTCTCCATAAAATCCTTAGCAGACACATTTTGCAAATGTACTCCACTTTTTAAAATGTGATTTACTGCATAAGACAATGCATACAAGTCGCTTTCAAATAAAAGATGGAACAAATAAGGAATACTTTGTCGAAATCTGGGATCTTCAGCATATAGTCTTGTAGTCCGATACTCAGAAGCTGGAATCTGTTCCGGACGTTCATCGTATCGTCCTCCTTTTCCTTTAGGAAACAGCTGGGGAAAACATCGAGCTTCCAAGCTCTCCTCCCATACACTCACGGGAGTTCCTTTTGCTTTCTTCATCTGAAATAGATCAATATTGACTCCCATAACTTCTTTTGAATGAAGAGGATGTATGCTAAAATGTTCATAAATTTCTTCTTCCTTTGACTTGTCCACTTTTTCAATTTGTCCAGTTGGTGTTTCTGTGTCTTCTTGTAAATCTTCTTCTTCTTCTTCTTCTATATAAATTGATTCATACCATTTGTTATTCCTTTTGAAATACAAATTTGCTCTTTGTACTTTCCGTACATCTACCAGCTCCTGCCAAATCTTCTTACTCTTTGTAGGTACACCATTAACCAGAATAATTAATGGTTCAGTTTCCAAAGTATCCGCATCAATAGTTTCCATATTTTTTTTCAAATCCAAGGGCAAATACACCACTCTACCTTTTAAACCTCTCAGTAAATCTGAAGGAGGTAATTTACCAGTTTTGGGCTCCATACGTACTATGGTCTGGAACGGATGAACACATTGAATGAGTATAGACTCATATGTATTTAATTCAGAAAGTTCAGCAGGAATAGCATCCAATTCTAAATTATTATGTACAGCTCTGGTCGGCATTCTATTTTCCTCTAACTTGTTGTAACAGTATTTACAAATACGCTGAACTTCACCCAATTCAAAACAATTTTCAAGAAATATATATGTGGCAAAATCCTTCCACTTATAATTATCTTCATTTTCACTCTTTCTGTAGAGATCAACATACCTGGTTTGTTTTCTATAATGAGTTCTGCGGCAACAAATACAAGTAATATTTGGTCTTTCATTAGAGATTATTGCAAATTTTGTTATGTGATCATTAAATGTCTTACTTACAGAGGGTTCTACATTCTCTTCCACTTCTTCCTCATTTACTGTGTCCTTCTCTGCACTGTTTTGTTCAGGACCAAAGTAACAAAACTGAATTTCATCAACAACCTTCTCTACATCTGATACCGTTCCTCGGAACAGAGCCCTATTCAATTCATCTAACTTTATTGCTGGACTTTTAGCAAAATACAACCGTCTCACAAACTTTCTCATTTCAGTATGATGAACAGCCAGCATCCTAAAATGATGGAAAACACTATTACACACTCTTCTAGATAGACAAGCCAGAGAATGACCCTGCAGACCAGTATACTCTCTCACTCTGCATGGATCCAAACTTTGAAGCACCTTAATCTTCTGTTTTACACTTTTTTTACTATATTCTCTTAGAAACTCACGAAATTTATCAATAGATTCCTGACGCACAGTGCAAATACTACTACAATTCCAGTGTACACTGGGGCTTTAGGACGTCTCCCCATAGCCTCATCCGCCATCACTTGTACCTCATCTCTTGGAACCATTATCTCCTTCTCCATTATGCAACCATTTTTCACTTCATAAGCACGACCTCTGGTGTCAACTGCATGCAGCAAACTATTACTTTGAAAATAACTCTCTTCATTAAAAAAAGGTTCACTACTTGAACTATGCATCCATTTTCCTAAAAACACTTTAGAAAAGTTTGTTCTGTTCACTACTCTTTTCCTTTTGCTATGTGATTTCAGTACATTAACCATTTTGTCTAATGTACGCATCCTATTCAAAATTAAAATGAATAGTTTCCTTTTTAATTCTAATGCCTTTGCTGCAATGGCTTCAATTTCTTTTTTCTCTTATAAAATTTAGCCTTTTGCTTATATTTCTTCACATCCTTTATCAAATTGGACATAACTCTTCTCTGAAACATTTTTCTACGTATCTCTTTAAACGCTGTTTTTCTGTTTAAGTTAATCTTTTTAGTTGCAGAAGGTATATATGCATTAACTAAATTCTCAATTTTTTCCTGTCCTTTTCGATTGAAATCATTCTTTCCAGTACAGACATTTTGTACATTTTTCCTTTTTTTTAATATGTTCTTTAGAAAAATTTTTGTCTGCTTACCAGAAGATTTTTTCTTTTTCCCAACATGAACATCTTCAACTAACTTAGGTCCTCCAGTTGTCTTCAAATATAGGTTTTTTTGTGGTCTTTTTTTACTCTGGATTTTGTAGGCATCTTAAATTTTGTTCACTGCTCTTCAGCAATACCTGAAAAAAACAAAAAAAAAATTCCTTTATTTTATTTAAATATATTACTACATTTGTTTTCACATTAGTCACAAAACGAAATTTCTTTGCCAATTTGAAAGCACACTTACTACTCTTTTTTTTGGCAAGTGATAATCACTTTTACAGACTGACACATTATGAATCCACTTTTCAGATTTTTTAAAAAGCACATGTCCAAACTGCTTTTTCAGACCAGCACCATTTGTAACCTGGGTGACTGCCTACACTCCAGCAAGGGCAACCAGCCTTAGTGATGCTGAATGTATTTGCATTACTGACTGAAACCTCAAACCCCACTCGCTTGTGAATACTGTGCATGATTCCACATGGTAAGCAGCTGGGTGTGTGCTAAGAGTCTGCTTCTGCACCAAAAAATGGCTCCCCCTTTCCATCTAATGCAACTGTGAAATCACCAGAGCAATACGTAATAAATCTCTGCCTGTAATTCCTATTTGCACACAGAGTCATGTTTTCACATTAGGCCCTTAAACTAAATTTCTTTGCCAATTTGAAAGCACACTTACTGCTCTTTTTTTTGGCAAGTGATAAACACTTTTACAGACTGACACATTATGAATCCACTTTTCAGATTTTTTAAAAAGCACATGTCCAAACTGCTTTTTCAGACCAGCACCATTTGTAACCTGGGTGACTGCCTACACTCCAGCAAGGGCAACCAGCCTTAGTGATGCTGAATGTATTTGCATTACTGACTGAAACCTCAAACCCCACTTGCTTGTGAATACTGTGCATGATTCCACATGGTAAGCAGCTGGGTGTGTGCTAAGAGTCTGCTTCTGCACCAAAAAATGGCTCCCCCTTTCCATCTAATGCAACTGTGAAATCACCATAGCAATACGCAATAAATCTCTGCCTGTAATTCCTATTTGCACACAGAGTCATGTTTTCACATTAGTCACAAAACGAAATTTCTTTGCCAATTTGAAAGCACACTTACTGCTCTTTTTTTTGGCAAGTGATAATCACTTTTACAGACTGACACATTATGAATCCACTTTTCAGATTTTTAAAAAAGCACATGTCCAAACTGCTTTTTCAGACCATCACCATTTGTAACCTGGGTGACTGCCTACACTCCAGCAAGGGCAACCAGCCTTAGTGATGCTGAATGTATTTGCATTACTGACTGAAACCTCAAACCCCACTCGCTTGTGAATACTGTGCATGATTCCACATGGTAAGCAGCTGGGTGTGTGCTAAGAGTCTGCTTCTGCACCAAAAAATGGCTCCCCCTTTCCTTCTAATGCAACTGTGAAATCACCAGAGCAATACGCAATAAATCTCTGCCTGTAATTCCTATTTGCACACAGAGTCATGTTTTCACATTAGTCACAAAACGAAATTTCTTTGCCAATTTGAAAGCACACTTACTGCTCTTTTTTTTGGCAAGTGATAATCACTTTTACAGACTGACACATTATGAATCCACTTTTCAGATTTTTTAAAAAGCACATGTGCAAACTGCTTTTTCAGACCAGCACCATTTGTAACCTGGGTGACTGCCTACACTCCAGCAAGGGCAACCAGCCTTAGTGATGCTGAATGTATTTGCATTACTGACTGAAACCTCAAACCCCACTCGCTTGTGAATACTGTGCATGATTCCACATGGTAAGCAGCTGGCTGTGTGCTAAGAGTCTGCTTCTGCACCAAAAAATGGCTCCCCCTTTCCATCTAATGCAACTGTGAAATCACCAGAGCAATACGCAATAAATCTCTGCCTGTAATTCCTATTTGCACACAGAGTCATGTTTTCACATTAGGCCCTTAAACGAAATTTCTTTGCCAATTTGAAAGCACTCTTACTGCTCTTTTTTTTGGCAAGTGATAAACACTTTTACAGACTGACACATTATGAATCCACTTTTCAGATTTTTTAAAAAGCACATGTCCAAACTGCTTTTTCAGACCAGCACCATTTGTAACCTGGGTGACTGCCTACACTCCAGCAAGGGCAACCAGCCTTAGTGATGCTGAATGTGTTTGCATTACTGACTGAAACCTCAAACCCCACTCGCTTGTAAATACTGTGCATGATTCCACATGGTAAGCAGCTGGGTGTGTGCTAAGAGTCTGCTTCTGCACCAACAAATGGCTCCCCCTTTCCATCTAATGCAACTGTGAAATCACCAGAGCAATACGCAATAAATCTCTGCCTGTAATTCCTATTTGCACACAGAGTCATGTTTTCACATTAGTCACAAAACGAAATTTCTTTGCCAATTTGAAAGCACACTTACTGCTCTTTTTTTTGGCAAGTGATAAACACTTTTACAGACTGACACATTATGAATCCACTTTTCAGATTTTTTAAAAAGCACATGTCCAAACTGCTTTTTCAGACCAGCACCATTTGTAACCTGGGTGACTGCCTACACTCCAGCAAGGGCAACCAGCCTTAGTGATGCTGAATGTATTTGCATTACTGACTGAAACCTCAAACCCCACTCGCTTGTGAATACTGTGCATGATTCCACATGGTAAGCAGCTGGGTGTGTGCTAAGAGTCTGCTTCTGCACCAAAAAATGGCTCCCCCTTTCCATCTAATGCAACTGTGAAATCACCAGAGCAATACGCAATAAATCTCTGCCTGTAATTCCTATTTGCACACAGAGTCATGTTTTCACATTAGTCACAAAACGAAATTTCTTTGCCAATTTGAAAGCACACTTACTGCTCTTTTTTTTGGCAAGTGATAAACACTTTTACAGACTGACACATTATGAATCCACTTTTCAGATTTTTTAAAAAGCACATATCCAAACTGCTTTTTCAGACCAGCACCATTTGTAACCTGGGTGACTGCCTACACTCCAGCAAGGGCAACCAGCCTTAGTGATGCTGACTGTATTTGCATTACTGACTGAAACCTCAAACCCCACTCGCTTGTGAATACTGTGCATGATTCCACATGGTAAGCAGCTGGGTGTGTGCTAAGAGTCTGCTTCTGCACCAAAAAATGGCTCCCCCTTTCCATCTAATGCAACTGTGAAATCACCAGAGCAATACGCAATAAATCTCTGCCTGTAATTCCTATTTGCACACAGAGTCATGTTTTCACATTAGTCACAAAACGAAATTTCTTTGCCAATTTGAAAGCACACTTACTGCTCTTTTTTTTGGCAAGTGATAAACATTTTTACAGACTGACACATTATGAATCCACTTTTCAGATTTTTTAAAAAGCACATGTCCAAACTGCTTTTTCAGACCAGCACCATTTGTAACCTGGGTGACTGCCTACACTCCAGCAAGGGCAACCAGCCTTAGTGATGCTGAATGTATTTGCATTACTGAGTCCAACCTCAAACCCTTAAACTATTCTTTTTTTATACCAGTACACCTTAATTTATTGTGAAAACATAGTCCATATTATTTTACTTGTTCCTCACATTTAAATTTCTCCCAAAACACAAAATAATAAACACAACTTCAACAAAAAGAATTGCATTTCTATTATTCATTTCTTAATTTACCATATACATCCCCTCTCAAACTCTAAACTCACCTTTAAAATTAGTTAGTTGTGAAAGAAATGTGGCACTCAAACAGCAGATTATCAGAGCCAGGATCTCTGTTCTTTACACCTCTCTCCTCTCAGCAGAACCAGATAATGGCAAACTTTCCCTCTCTTTTTCCACAGATATACATGTAAGTTTCAAATCTCAGTGCTTCCCCCTTTTTTCAAATGTAATCACATATTTCTATTGGTTGAAAACCAACCCTTTTCCAAAAGTACCCTTCCCCCAACTTGACTTCTGCCTAGTACCCTTCCCCCAACTTGACTTCTGCCTGCTACCATAGCAACAGCTCATGGAACACTGCTGTGTGGAGTTAGGTCAGAAGTTCGCCAAACAATGTTTCAATTCCACAGAGCAAGAGTGCTTGACTTTTCAAACCTAACAGCAAATCCATAGTACTGTTCTTTGGTAACACATTTTTCTGTACCAATACAAAACATGCTTCTATTAATTTACACATACAGCCTAGTTTTTATTCTAGAATGGTATGAAACAGCCAATCAGTTCTTTTTTTATGAAAAAAATATGTATGCCTCCATTTCCAAACTGTCTTTCATTTCTTTTTACCATTCTACTGAATTACACCTCCTGAGTGCATCCAGTTCTCCTTTGAAGATGTTCACAGTGTGGATTGTAGGGCACAGCTATGTCTTCTGGAGTGAAAAGTTTGCAGAGAAAACAGGTATGGTGAGAGACCTTTCTTTGCCAAATGTAGACATTAAATGGATTGGTCAGAGAGGGTTAAAGTGGCACCAATTGATGCCATTGGTGAAATCCTTCATGCAAAACCAACACCCTGACCTCATAATAGTGCACTGTGGTGGCAATGACCTAGGCACTTTGACTGGGGTATGTCTGGAAATGCTTATGAAGGACACCTTTGCACAACTGTTTTCACTTTTCCCTAAAACTGCCTTTGTGTTTTCTAACATATGCCAAAGGCAAAAATGGAACTGGTCCAATCATTTCTGTCCGCAGATTGACAAAGCAAGAAAGCACGTCAACAAATCTGTTTCTGCTTTCCTCCGTGACTATGGTATGGGTTCCATTTACCACAACAACTTGCGTTACGACATGCAAGACATTTATAGAGGAGATGGTGTGCACTTCAATGATGAAGGGAACAGAGTCTTCCTCTTGAACCTTAGACTCTGCATCGGTACTTACTTGTAGGTACCACTTAAAAATCACTTCATAAACACAACGGCTCTTTTTAGAGCCCCCTAATATCTAAACACTTAAATCTGCATTTCATTTCTTTTTTTATTTTTTTTTCTACCGTACGCGTACGGTGAGCTTACCGTACGCGTACCCCGTGATTTTTTTTAAAAACAATAAATGTTTTCTTTGTACTTTTCTGTCCTTCTTTGACCCCCTTACAAATGTTACGAGGTCTGTAACTCTCCTCCTTGCCCCCTTTTCTTGTTATCACTCTTTTTTTTCTGAGTGAAACACACGAAATGGCGGCCGCCGCTTCCTGGTTTCGGCCGATTCAAATGTTTACTAAGATCTAAGAGCCAATCAGAATCGTGCTCGCGCACGCCACCGTACGCGTACGGTAAGCATACCGTAAGCGCACCGTAAGCTGGCTCAGATATATATATTGATTTAAAGGCTATTTTCTCAGAATCTACTGAACAGATTTAAACCAAACCTACAAAAGGCACTTCCTTGACCTGAGGACTACCTCTCTGCCAAATTTCTAGTAATTCTGTTCAGCCGTTCGGGCTGTAGCCCTGTCTAAAGGTCCTATGGAAAAATGCATGGGAAAACGCGTTTTGGGACCCCCCTTTTATCTCAGCCCCCGCTTGACGAATCCCCCCGAGACTTTCAGGGAAGGAGCGGAGCGGAGCGCCCCACCTATTTTGAAGCATTCGCGAGGATTCGTCGACCGGCGCCAAAGTTATTCAAAATAGAATGTTGCGGATTTCCTATGGAAACGTGGTCCTAACTATAACTACCTACTGGCGACCGCCAGTAGGTAATATATATATATATATATATATATATATATATATCCATACTGGAAAAATAAAGGTTCAAATAATGTAATAGTTAAGTATGATAATAAGAATTTAGCTAAATTTGCTATATAAACCCTAGAAATTACCTAAAAAATTCCAGATTAAACTAATGTGTTAGTTAAGTGTGGATTACAAGTAATGTTTATAAAGCAAAATATGACTGAAGTTCACAAGTTATAGTTTACTGAGCTAACTGTAACTTGCGCCCTACCATGTGCTGCTTATGACTTCACATATTACATCACTGATGACATCTCAAATTACCTTATTGACCGCATCACTATTAACATCATACATTCATTGCGACACCGTCCTATAGGGTTTGTGGGCTTGAAGTAATTCAACATTCTATGCCTGTGACCGATGTTCTATTTACCTCAATAGGATTGCCTTCTCAAGGATTTCACATTCCTGAGATGGACACAGTTCATACAACCTTATAACCATACTTACAACACCAGTGTGAGATATGACACCTCAAATTGGGCTATCCCTACATTCTACATACATAAACAATCTGTAATGCCTTAAAATCATGAAGTTTTTTAAATAAACATCCTTGGACTTAGAATTTATCCATAGCACTGCAATATTTAACATGGACACATGCCCAAATATGCACTGGTATATAATCTCTTATCAACAGAATCTTTGGCCTTTCACACATGCTTTTGGGAATAGGCTTTCACATTAAACTATAACCTACTTTCAAACATACCTCTCCAAACAACATCAGGTGCCCTGAGCTATTTCGCCTATTTAGCTTGAAGTAATACTTGCACTTAGTGATTTATAAGCAGTGCACCATATAACTTTGTACGCTGTTTCAATGCTAAGGACCCACCCATGTGCACTCATTAAGTCTATTCTGTGTATGCCTATGGTGCTATCAACGTGTTCTTTGTATGCTCCTTGATTTATTCTATTCTCTTGCAGGTGCTAGGGCCAGCCACACAAGTTGAGTACCCATTTTATCAGAAGATGTGAGGTAGAAATTTTGTGGATCCCTGAAAATTATGGAATTCTCTCTCACAGATAATATGCTTGATTGTAGGGGAGGTTCAAGTTTTGCAGTGCTTTGTGGATAAGCCAAAAACATGGAATCCATGATAGGACATGACCCTTGACTCTGTCATGTGTCTAATTTTAAAATGTTTCTGGGTAAAGTAGGTAAGAGCTGAAGCCGGTTCAAATACTGCAGTTACCCTCATAGCCAAATCAGGTAATTTTTTGACAGGAAATATTGAAGTCTCCAAGCTGTGTTTTGGGCCATGTTGGTTTAATGGCACTACGTCGAGCCAATCAAGTGGGGTATCATTTTCATTGGGACAAGTGTCAGGATGCTGGCTGGTAGGAAACTAGAGGCTCACTAGAGATTTCAGATATTTTTTTTTACAGGCATGTGAGAAAAATGTATGTTTTTTTGTAAAATATGAGGTTTGAAAGGAATTGTGGCTAAGAAAAAGTTGGGATAACGTCCCTAGCCAAACAGCCTGGACTCCTCTAGGTATATAGTTTTCAGATATGTCTAGTTTGATAGGTTTCCCTGGTTGACGCCCAAGCACAAGCCCACAATTCACAACTAGCCACATTGCAAAAAAGGGCTAGTTTTGAGTGCAAAGATTTGATCAGTCTATCTTGCAATTTGTGGCCTTTCACACACTAGACAACCACTCAAGTTGAGTAACTTTCTTATCAAGACAAACATGGGAATTTTAGCTTCTAGGAAATTTGTGGATCCCAAAGAATTCCAGAACTTTCTCTCAAAATTTGAAATTTAATGGGCATAGTGGGTAAGAAAATGTCATGGAACCCACACAAGGAACACCAGTTTGGATTTCCCTGGTCATTAGTTTCTAGAGATGTCTAGATTCCATAAGGTGCTCTGGGTGGCAGTGGAGCCCAGGCTCAAAATGAGAAGCTAACCAAATTACAATAAAGGTTGTTTTCAATGGAAAAATGTGATCTGTCAATGTTGCATTTTGGGGCCTTTCCTGTCACAGGTCCTAGGCTCACTCACTCAAGTTGGGTACCATTTTAATGGGAATGCTATGTGGTAGGACATTTGGGGATCTCTGCATATTCCAGAACTATCCCTAGGGAGATTTAAGAAAAATATGTGTTTTTTGCTAACGTTTAGTATTTACAGGGGATTGGAAATAAACATTAGTGGTATCCCCACAAGCCAGACAACTGTGGACTCCCTTTGACGTCTGTTTTTCAGAAATGTCTGGGTTTGGGAAGTTTCTCTGGGTGGAGGCCGAGCCTGGTCCAATTCCTACAGCTACCTACATTGCAAAAAAAACAAAGGTTGGCTTTGAGTGGAAAAATGTGATTTCATTTCGGGACTTTACTGTTGCGGGCACTAGACCCATCCACACAAGTGGGGTACCATGTTTAAAAGGACACATGTGGAAATGCTGGGTAGTAGGAAATTTGTGGATCCCAACATATTCTAGAACTTTGTCGCACAGAAATGTGAGAAACATGCGTTTTCTGCCAAAGTTTGAAGTCTGAAGGGCATTGTAGGTACTAAACCCTCATGGGATTGATGTAAGAAACATCATCCTAGACTTTTGTGGTTGTCTAGTTTTTAAAAATGTATAGGTTTGCTAGGTTTCTCTGGTGAGAGCAGAACTAGAACTCAAAGTCCACAGCTAAAACAAAATGTATGCAGCAGTACTCCTACAAGAGCCACCACTCAAGTTTTAGTCCCATGCTCCTGCAGTACCCAGAGGAGGATTCATGGCACCACGGAACCATAGAGGTGAATCTTTAGTGGTAGCTAGTGAAGGAGTACTACAGTACCCAAAATGAATAAAAAAACAAATCTGGGTGGGGGCCCATGTCAGTTGGGCATCCATGGTTGGATGAGTGTTGGGGGTGGGTTGGGTGCTTGGCCTGGTCGATGACATTGGCCCTCTGTCCCCACTCACTAGCCAAAGGATCAGGGTGTGCTCACACTGCTCCATTATACTATTTTTACAAAACATTTTCAGTTCTGTAATGGTTTTAGGAACATTTTGTTCTGTGTTGCAAACCACAAATTTGTCCATTGATACCCAAAAGTCTGATGGGAGTAAAAGGTCCCTCGACCAGTCAGAGGGACTTTTTTAAACTTTTCAGTATTGCATGTCTCCCTCTGGACCTTCCATCCAGGTATTGTTAACTTTTTAGGCCCTTCAAATCTAAGTTGAGCACATATTTAAACACAAATTTCTTGAAAGCAGTTTTCCATCAAATGGCAAAAACACGCTTTCAGAGTATAGTTATAACTTTTTTCCAAATTTAGTGTAATTCCATTCATTCAATTCCTTTTTTCTGTACCCAAGAGCAACATTTCCTATATGAATGATCATAGAAAATCAATGTTTTAGGACAGCCCGATGGGTGGGTCTGAATCTTTCCTTAAAGGAGCTGAGGTGAATTAACTTTTCCCTTGAACATTTTCATGTAGATTTGTCAAGCAGTGCTAAAGTTATTAACTAAACAAAAAATGCCCTTCTATAGTTAAAAGTTAAAGTGAAATTATAGTGAGGTATGGTAATATCATCTTACTTTTTGTTAAAAAAACTATCTTATAAATTTACAAAAAAAAAGGTTTAAATGAATGTTTGTAAGATCTTATAACCATACCTATCTATAACGTCACTTTCACCCTTGATACTTTCAGTCAATATCTGAGATTATTTGATCATGCAAAATCGAACAGATGGGAAGAAAGATGTAAGTCAAATTGTTGACTTCACTTCCAATATCTAACACTTATCAAACAAAGAAAATCCCTTTTCCAGATTGTTAATGTGTCAATCTTTTAACCAGCAAAGGCAAAAAATATGTTTTTTAAGGATTTTCACCAACGAGGAACTCCTAGTGGTATGCATTATCATTGAGCCCATGACAGCTATCCTGCTTATATAGGCAGGCCTTGTGTTGACCCTCAAGGTAGCACTATGGAGAAGGGTCTAAAAATTAAAAGTGTGTGCGGGATGCTTATAATTAAAAATATAAAATGCATTTAGAAATAGGTTTTATTATAAATTTATATTTTAAAACTATAACAATATATCTAAACAACTTTGAAAATAAATGAGATTGGGCCCGATTCACAGAATTAACTTAAGACAAAATCCTAAACTTACTACTTTTGGTATTCACAGAATGCACTTACTACCTTTGGTATTCACAGAATGGATTTACGACTACTAACTTTACGTCCGCACGGAGATTCCAGCCCGGAGATGGGACTTCCGGCCCAGAGGTGGGGATTCCGGCCAGTGGCGGAGATTTAGTCATTGTCAAAATCTCCACCTCCGGGCCGGAATCCCCACCTCTGGGCCGGAATCCCCACCTCCGGGCCGGAAGTCCCACCTCGAGGCTGGAATCTCCAGCCTGAGTGCGAACGTAAAGTTAGTAGTCGTAAATCCATTCTGTGAATACCAAAAGTAGTAAGTGCATTCTGTGAATACCAAAAGTAGTAAGTTTAGGATTTTGTCTTAAGTTAGTTCTGTGAATCGGGCCCTGCGAAAATATGAAGAATAACTTACAAATTAAAATGCAAAAAAATATATATACAACAAAACACATCAAATGTATTTGAAGACATAAATTATTATAGAAAATATAAATACAAATATTTTATATTAATAACCTAAATAATAAATAAAAAACATGAATCAAAATAACAAACATTCAAAATAAACAACACTAGTGAAATGTACTTTAAAGGAGTAAGGTTTACTTTTCTAATTCCAATTTGATTCTAATTCCAATCTAACCAAAGGCAGGGAAAGCGTTGGACTTTGAGGGTTACAACTAAATTGTTTTCTCCTTGTCATCTGCTCAAGACCACAACTCTGAAGCTTTGAACTCCTGTTTGGGTTTGGTGGCTATGTGAATGAACAACAATTCGCTCAAACTCGAAGGAGACAAGACAGAGGTATTGGTGCCTGGGAAAGGCCCCCGGTTTGGGGCCCATGGCACTGGCCAGGATCCATGGGTGCTTTTCCAGATCCAGCCCCCAAGATAAAGAATCTTGGTTTCCTGCTGGATGAGAATCTGCCTATGAAGGCTGCGGAGGCACAGGTGGACGCCACCTGTTTCGGAGTTCTGAAAAGGCTTAGGAAAATTATTTGGTTACTTCCATTCCTAACCCAAAGGACTATTATTCAGGCACTCATTTTGTTGTGGCTTTCCTGCAGCAACGTCATCTATCTGAGGGTGGGTAAAGCCTCCATCAGATGGTTGCAAGTAGTTTAGAACTCAGCTGCTAGGCTACTCTACATACTCCTTCAGGGTGCCTCAACATCTATCCTCCTCCTTGAGCTTCACTGGCTCACGGTGGAAAGGTGGAGTCAATTTAAAGCCTTATTTTATGTGCACAGACCGAGATCAAGTGTCAGTCCATGATACCTTCAAGAACTGGTGAGTGCGTATCAGCCGGCTCGTCCCCTACACTCAAGTGACCTGTCCCTGTGCACAGTCCCAGGAGTTAGACGGGCAAGCGTGGGGTAGTCTTTTGCAAATCAGGATTCCAAGCTGTGGAATGTCTTAACCTAACCTTTGAAAAGAAAGTTGTACCTCTTTGACCATCTTCTGAAGACGATTGAAGATCTGGCTGTTCTGAGTCAGTAGGACGTTGCCAGATCCGTCTTGCTCCTACAGCTCCAGGAAACCCCATATGGGTAGCTGACCGCTATATAATACTCTAATAATAATAATGAACATTCTATTCCCACTCCATTCTATGCAAAATTAGAGAAAGTATTGGACTCTGAAGGGGTTATATTTACCATTATCACACCAATCTTAGCAACAGCAGGAAAGTAGGGAAAGTGTTTGCCATTTATGGGTCAGATATACTATTCTCAATCAATCATTAGCAAGATCAGGTAAAGCAATTTGGAGGGGTTAGATTTACTTTTGACACTCTAATCTAAACAACAGTAAGGAAAACATTGGCTTTGCATGGATTACATTTACTATTCCTACCCAAATCTAAGAAATAGCAGGGAAAGTGTCGGACTTTGGAGTGGTTAGATATGTTATTAAAATTACTTGACTTTAAAAAATAAAAATACATGTAAATACAGGTTTTTTAAGGACTTGTTGATGCAAGGCTATGCAAGTCCTTAAGTAATATTTACTAAGTCACAAAGGGGTCCATTTGTGTCATTTTGTGCAACTTTGTAAATAAATGTTACACAATGCAGCAGCTGATGCTGATTTTTGTAAGGGGTAATCATTCCATGCGGAGAGAATGGGTATTCCAATGCATCTACCCATGGAATTTGGTGGAATCCCTGATTTACTCAAATCAGTAAACATGGGATTGTGCCAAAATGATGTGCCTACCTGAGAGAGGCATTATAAGGAGAAATATCTTTATTCCTCCTGGTACTTTCTTCTTTCCTTGGGAGCTGCATTCTGCAGCACAGAGAGAAAGAGCAATATGCCTATAAGGATTGTTTTTGTGCAGGAAGGTGTGTCTTCCTGTACAGGAACAATCCAGCCCGTAACTCAGGCAACCTTGCACCATGATATAGGGTGCCTAAATTTGCATTAGCCAGCACACAGTGTACCAGTGCTATCAGAGAGCAGACATGCGCCATACCTTAGCAGGTATGGTACATTTCTGTTCTATCCCTTTCACACAAGACAGAGCAAGTTACCTTGCTGTGATGCATTGCGTTCAAGTTTAGTAAACTTGAGCCACGGATTGCAAAGAATATGTATAGTTTCAATAGGCAAACTGGTGCCATACCATATATGGAAGAGGAGCTATGTGTATATAACACAAGACGTACAGGTATAACTTACTATTGTAGGATGGCAGAATAATAAGCTCCCAAAGAACAAAAGGCCTAATCAAACAGGATGTTTTTGTTGTTATACATTGCATGAACTTTAGTCAAAATTAAATTTGTTGATTTGAAGAGCATTTTGATTTATAGCATTTATCGAAGTGAGACACTCAGAAATATTTAAACGTGCATATTTGCCATGGCAGCACACCATTGTTGCCACGAGTTGAAGCATTGTGGTGGCCTGCTATAATAATTATACTCTGACACTCTCTATACTGAGAAAAGAGTCAAAGTGGTGCAATGAGTTTGAGATATTGTGAAATTCTTTGTTAACCATAGATTTAACTTTCACAAATAGGTCCTGAAAAAAGCACACCATTTTCAAAACACTTAAAGGCACAAACACATGGTTGAGGGGCCTGTTAGGTAGTGTGTGGTCACCTGGAGTGAGAAAAAAGTCCTGTTTAGTTGAGAATTATGTAGGTTCTTTGTAACGAATGACATTTGACAAACCTGTGTTGTTTTTCTTTCCATGTGAGCACCTTCTTCCATGCCTCTATTTTTTAACAGGATCTTTTTTATAAGGCTCAATATGTTATTGTTGCGCTGAATATTTTTGGGCTATGACAAAGGACCTCAAAAGGACTTAAATGTTACGTCTGACCCAGGCACTCACCTTGTTCTCTGCTGTAGCTTGGCAATGTTTGAATCTCTGGACTTGGGTGGTCTGTGGTGGACAAGCTGCCTCAGAGTCTTTGGGTTCAGGTTGTGACTCAGCAAAGCTTGGATTTTGGCCATGGGCAGGGTAGGCGTTCTCTGTGGTTCTACTGTTGAGCACAAAGGAAGTAGAAGCGCTGCTGAAGCACATTCTCAGGGCTGGTCGTTGACAATAGTGTATGAAGCGGTTTCGATTTGCTGGGTCTGGAAAGGGAAGCATTGTGCTCCAGAGCATTTACAATGCAGTTCCATGTCGTTCTTTCTTGTAGTCTGAGGTATGTAAAATGGATCAAAATACTGTTTCAATGCATCACAATGTATCCGTGTTGCATTCTCTGCACAGTGTCTGTGCTGCTTGCATTTTTCCTGCTTCTGTTCCTGATTCTTACTTGGTTGTCTGCTTCTTGTCTGAATCCAGAGGCTTCTACTAACAATATGGATCATGTTCAAGAGTTATTGACAGATGTCAATACATTAACTGCTCAAGTGCAGTATCTTGGATTGAAAGGAAATGTAGTGGGTTTTTGGATTCCTATACCATCAAGCCTTCAAGCCACATTTTTATGCATAAAATTGTGCCAAGATTGAATTTGTCAATAGCAGTATAACAGGAAATGTTCTTGCAATGGCCACTCCTCTAATCATTCAAGGAAATCCCTTATTAGATGATTATACCACCTTTCTAAATGCTTTTAATGCTATGTTTTATCAATGCAACCAACAGTATTGAGCGCAAGATGAATTACTAGAAATAAATCAAGGTTCAATGGACCTTCAAGCATATTTTACCACCCTTAAAACCTTAGCTAAAGATAAAGATTGGACTGATTTAACTCCATTCTCTATCTGTAGAAAGTCAAAGATGAGATAGCCCTCATAGCAAGACCACCATAATTAGCTGAATCAAATAACTAGCTCTACAAATTGATAACTGACTTATTGAATGGGAGTCAGAGAAGAAAGTTGTTCAAGGAGGCCCACAAATTATTTTCAGACAAATCATTTTCCTTTTTCTCCAATGCCTCAACCCTCAGCTTCTTGAGAAGAAGAACCTATGCAACTAGTGCTTACTAGGCTGTCATTTCCTGAAAAAGAAGAGAAAATAAGGTGTGTGGGCCTTTGCATTTGTTGTGGTCAGGAAGGACATCTTTTAGGCAAATGCCCAACTCATGTTTAGACCCGGATTCACTATTCTTAAAGCTACTTTGAGTTTCTGTCTGAAGGAGGTAACTATTCTTGTTTTAAAAGACTGGGGAGCTTCAGGAACACAGTTGGATATTTACTGGGCAATGAATAGTAAAGTTCCCTTTTGTAGGAATGACATTCCTTTAATAGTAAATGTTAGACATGTAGCTCTCTAGCTGGCAGAGGTAGATACCTTTGTCCAAATAGGGACCCTTGCCTCTAGTCAGGATAAGGGGGATACACTTGGCACAAGCAGACAGGCTTATCTCAGAGGCAGTGTGTAAAGCATTTGTGAACTCATACAGTAATAGAGTGAAAACGCTGCAAATGGACACCACACCAGTTTAGAAAAATAAGTAATCTTTACCTTAACCAAACAAGACCAAATGACAGAAATCCACAATACAGTAATAAAAATATGACTTTCAAATGGTAGAAATAGATCAGTTCAGAGAAAATTGCAGATGCAACACTTTTCACACAAAGTACCTTGGATGCATCGCACACAGAAACAAAAAGGGCCGCAGGGAAGGTGATGCGTCGGTTCCTTACACTCAGGGAAGGCGATGCGTCGGTTCCTTGCTCCGGGGGAGGTGATGTATTGGTTCCTTACAGCTGCGCAGGGGAGGTGATGCATCAGTTCCCTACCGAAGAGGGGGTGATGCGTCGGTTTCTTACTGCGTGGGGAGTTGATACGTCAGTTTCTTATTGCATCCCCCAACGATGTGACAGACCTGGTGCCTCAATGCGATGCGCCGATCCAGAATGATGCATGGGTTCTTGCAGCCGCACAGCAGGGCTTGCATCGGAATTGGTGTTGTGTTATCGGACTTTGGAGATCGGTGCACTTGAAGTGGCATGCAGCGATGTCTTGAGCCCAGGCAGGCTCTGCAATGATTTATTCGCTGATGTGTCGGAAACAGGTGCGGATGCATCACGCTTCTTTTTGGTGCATTGATTTTCCAGCTCCCAACAGCCAGAACAACCTCCAGAGGCCCAGAACAGCTACAGACACCTCTTGGCAGGTCAGACCTCCCAACTGGGGGTGAAGTCTTTGTGTCCCTGAGTCTTCAGAATAGGAGGCAAGCTCTTCTTCAAAGCCCTTGGAGAGGTTCCTCAAGCAGGCGACACAGCAAACATCAAAGTCTTTTTTCCCTTTCCTTGGCAGAAAGTAGCCACTGCAGGCCAACCCCAGACAGAAAACAGCACAGGGGCAGTATTCCTCCTCAGTTTCTCCAGCTCCTCTCCTTGGCAAAGGTTCCTCTTGATTTCCCATAAGTGAGCTAAAAGCCTGGGTTCTGGGCCCCTCTTTTTATGCTGTAAATCTCTTAGTTCTCTCCCTGCCCAGGGCTCTGAGCCCAGTCCAAACCAGCTCTGTGGGGCACTTTGCAAGTGCACAACATACTCCATTGTCAGTGTGAGCCCTGGCTCCAGACACACCACAGGGGTGTGGAGCCATCATTGTGGAATGCAGGCACAACCCTATTCAGGTGCAGGTGCTACTCCTACCACCACTCCAAATGCTGACCAGGCCTATTCAGCCTAGCGCTGACTCATCCAGACTCTTTGGAGCCACTGCACATCCCCAGCCCCTGTCACTCCAAAGCCAGACCGTCAGTACATATACTAGCAGAGGAATACTGAATGGCTAAGCAAGAAAATACCTGCTTTCTAAAAGTGGTATTTTCAAACACAGAATGTAAAAATAACCCTCACTAAAAGATGCATTTTAACATTCTGAGTTCAGGCCTACTAAACTTTATTTTCCTACCTTGTTCCCAGGGGTAGTTAGGCTTACAAAATGTTATAGGCAAACTCCCCATTCTATCCAATGGGATCAGATAGCCTTGCAATAGTGAAAAAAGAAATGGGCAGTATTTCACTATCAGGACATGCCACACACACCAGGGCATGTCCTACCTTTCACATACACAGCACCCTGCCCACAGGGGTACCTTGGACCTACCATAGGGGTGACTAACATGTAAAAATATACTCTTTAAATTTCACGCAATGCCAAGCTCTCCACAAATATTTAGACAACAACTAAAAAATGGTCTCATTGTACCATCTAAAATCCCAGTGTAAGTGTCATCATTCTTTGTACCTAAAAGTGGTAACTGAGTCACACCCACATATGGAATATTTTACACCCCTATGTAGATTATTGTGGTTTGAATCTCTGTAAAGTATGTTGCTCTTTTCCTTTGTTTTCAGATATTTTTTGGTTGCTGTCCGAGTAGCCAAAATAGTTACCAAACTTGACTTAAGAGGGACATTATCCAGGAGCCAAGTGACGACACCAGTCATTATCCAAGACATAATAAGGACAACGCAGTTGATTCAAAACAGCATATATGAGTATGAGAAGTAGTGTCACATGTGTAATCATTTACAAACTATTACGTGCTTTTGTGAAACACCTGAAAAGTCCAACTTTCCATTAGCAAAACTTCAAAGAGTTCCTGTTTACCCAGATTAGCTATATCTAGTGGGTAGCCGAATATTCCTATTTTATTCACATTTTTTACTTTTGGGGCCAAGTAACAAAGGCATTTCAGACCACTTAAAAGCATACTTCAGGAATGGTTCTTTAGGCACTCAAAAATATTTTGTGAATAGTTCCCATGTTGGTGATGCGCCTGTACACAGTAAAATGCTGAAACCTCCAAAAAACAAGTGCTGTGCATTGTTATACAGATATGCCATTTTCATCAATTCTGTCCAATTCTACAATATTCTTAGTGTGGCAATGTAATTGTGGAACGCAAATGAAAAAATATCTTTAATGACTATGTTAAGATTTCCAATATTTCAAAAAGTAAAGAGAGAACATTGATTACTTGTAAGGGATATAATGTGATTATGTAAATAGCAGCTTTCGGGTTTGAGTGTCAGTGCTGCTTCAATATTAGTGGAACTGATGATAGCACTAATGATATTGCGCTTTAAAAATGACTTTCCTTACATTTTGTGTTGTTTACAAGCAGGTAACAGCACAATAGTTTAGAGGATTTAGCTTGAAGCTGAAAAGAAGATTTTGCATATTGTCTATGGTATTCAATTAATGTGAAACAAATGGGCTGACCCTATGAACACTAATCCAGTGTGCACTTATTTAATATTATTCAAAAGGCACACTGGAGATTTTTTATTTGGGGACTCTTGTCGCATATGAAATGCTCGATTTCGAATCCCAGCAATCTGCAAGAAGGTACTGAAGTACAGAAGAATAGTTTGCAAATGGGAGCTCTCCGTAGAGAAAAGCTGAAATAAGGCAGCAGGTTTTTTTCACTTAAAAATTCAAAATTGTAAGGTATGATCGAACGTTGTTTGATACAATGTATTATATGTAAACCGTCATCCACTTATGTTCATATCAGCCCAATTTACAGAGCCCACAGGCAATAACATCTCCTTAACATGTTGTTTATGAGTAACAGCACAGTACAAAAACACACTGCAAAGCCATTAGGTCTGGCTTGCACTTTGGTTCCTGTCTAAAATATTTTCAATAGCCTGTTGTACTGAATAAAAAAATGAACAAAAGATTGCTTTCCAGGTCCCATGCATATAGGAGACTAAAAAACTACTGTGCTATGATTCGATGTACTTTTGAGAGGTACAATAAACCTTCATGCATTGCAATGCGTTCACTCTATAGGAGGCGGATTGATACACCAAAAGAGCCAATAGCATGAGGTGAGAGAGCCATACCTCTCTGGCCATAGCCAAAGCTCACTCTAGTTATTTTTTAGAGAATCGGTACCAATAGGTAGAAGGCAGCTGCCCTATCTGTTATATTCCATATAGGTACCCTATATAGGCGCAGGTAAGACTGCAACCTTTCACCTATATCCTTCCCTACATTACATACATAACGGTTCATAGGGACTGACCTTTTACCTAGATGCAACACTGCATTGGGAATGCGGGTTTTTCCCTAGTTCAATTCTCATACAATAAGCATGAGGCTTCTTGGAAGCACAGCAGGACTAACAGCAGGACTGACATCTCCTGTATAATATCTCTGTATAAAGTTCAGGTCCGACGTCATCCTTTAGGACGACACAGTAACACAGCAAGGTAGGACCCCTGGTGAGACCTATGGGTATGTATAATCATGTCTTGCTTAGAAGGACAGAGGAGACCGTGACTTCCCGGCTGACACACTGACCAGAGACGCTGAGGTTCCTGCATGAAGACGCTCAAGCTTGCAGTGGTCTAACATTCCTCACGGGGTGTCCAACTCGAGGCCAGGACAGGGTCCCGTATTCTCTCATTCACAGGTAATGGGGTTGACTAGATCCTAGAGGGATTCTTGGCATAAGACCTACACAGATGCTAGGTGCATTTAGGTACATCTAGTTGGGGAGACATTGTAGGAGTACGCACTTTTTATCATGTGTTTTATGTACATACATATATTCATGATTTCTGCAAGATAGTAGACCTATACCATCCCTTCACTTTTGTAGTATTGCTAATCATATATCTCTGCTACTGTCTAATGGCTGTTGCATCTCATGTATGCTACACTAGAACAACAACTGCTCAATAAACCTTTATTGACAAGCGCCCAGTATGCTTATTCTGTGTATCTCTGATACGAACTAAGTGAGCACGAGTGACTAAGTGAAAAGTAGTATATTGTTTCCACGATCCTGGGGGATCAGGGCTGTCATGTTCTGAGGTTGCCAGAAACTATTCTCTCCCTGTTAAGAGACGATTATAGTGGCACTGTGAGCTGGTTGATACAGAGAGTCTAACGTACCTGGTGGAGGAGCACAAAATCAATCTGCCACCAGTCCCACAGTTTATGTTATCGAAACGCGCAGACCCTGTATAGGTTATATAGAAACTACACGACATATCAAGGCAGACCAAAAAAGCACTAGAGACAAACTACGAATTAAACAGTGCACTGCATAACAATTAAAAAAAATCCAATCTTACACAGTCTTACTTGCTACTTGAAAGTGCTGAGGGGACTAATGTCTAGCTACTGTTAGTTACGAAACCAGCACTCAAAGAGAAGGATGGCAGAATTTCACTATTTAATCCTATATGCTATTAAGGCCAAAACAGATGTCCTATTACTGGCCCCAAGCAATGCTTTTAGCCAGTCTTGCAAGGACATTTGAAGTGGATTCAACACAATTGAAGACAAAATGATGAAGCATGCAAAAGTAATAAAGCTGCTTGCAGAAGTGCACTTCAGAATATTCTAAATGACAATCGTAGTCTATTTTCACAAGCACTCAGTAGGGCATATATCACATCTGTTTAGGAGACTTTAATATATTGTAATAGTCACTCGACGGTGTTATCTCTGTGAATGTAATGCTTCAAATGGTCAGGATTTAAACTTCATTCATTTTCATGCTGTGCCTGTTGAATAGCAGTTTGCCGATATTAATATAGCTGCCTTCTCATTGAGGAGATGCGAATGTTACTGCAAGGCCAAACCAAGCTTACATTCTTCTGTCATTGATAACACACGCATTCACTTGTTTACTCGTGGCTACTCTCCCATATGATTCTGGGGGCAGATTTACACTAATGGGCGAATCTCTGCATATTAGCAGAGCTGTGGCAGTTATTTAGCATCACGAAAAAATAGCCTTGCACCACCATGGATGCGCCGCAAGGATGGAAAGATGCGTGACGCATCTTCTGACGTAAAGTCAGCGCATTGCCGGAGTCGTGTTGCAAGCCTGACGCAACTCCAGCAATGGTTAGGAATGCCTACAGGTTTTGACGCAGTGGCGTTGTAAAAGTGACTCTGCACTGCGTCACTTTTACGAGGCTTTCCTATTTCGGAACGCCCACCCTGCATACATTATACCTGATGCAGGTATAATGTAGCGCAGGGCTTTACAACGTGACGCATCTCACTAGATGCGTCACGTTGTAAATATCTTGCATAGTGGCGCATTGTTTACAAAGCCGCTGCGTCACAGAAGTGACGCAATTGTATCATAAAGAGGGCTTGTAAATCTGCCCCCAGATGTCTTGATTTTTCCACAAAAGGGTCTCCTGATACCTATATAAAAAGGGGGGAACCAAGAGCTTTTTAATGAGGTCTTGTACAATGCTCCAAAGATATGCGAAAGACCGTAGGTGAGCAGTTTCCTCAAGGGCGAAAAAAGAGAACAAGGGGAAAGAACAGGTCTCTTATTGATTGCCCTCATACACCTAGCTAGGTGTCATGCTTCATCATTGGGCTGTGCTCCTCGTCGGGCCGGCGCTGCAATGCCCGACGGGCTCCCGCGAAGGGGCTCTTTGTTGGAGATCTTTTAAGAGACAGCTGTTTGGGTGCATGGGGGTAAGTGAGCAGTGTAGTGAGTGAGTGTGCTAGTGGTCTTAAAATAAGTCTGGCGCTGCCACAGGGAATTGCATTTATTCAGGTGGTGTGCCAACCTAGTTAAAATCTGTGAGCCCTGTCTGGATAGTTAATGCTCCACAAGGACTAATGTATGAGTGTGGTCGACATCTTTCTTGCCTACTGCCCCTAACGGATCGCTTGGCAATTCTTCAGGACCGTGATTGTGGGCGATAGTGCTCAGAAATGACTCTACTACAATGCCAGTGAGAATAAAATTAGTAAATCACCAGCAAAGTTCTATGCGGCCCCAGGGAGGTGGAGGGACCTGCAAGTAAGAGACCTGAAAAAAAGAAAATAACACAAGACACAAATTTACAAGGTTTTGACATGATTCATGATAATTGTGCAAGACAGCAAAATCCCGGTGGTGTCATGCTGCGCATGCGTGGGGACGAAGAACACATAGGTGCAATGTCAAACGAAGTAAAGTGCAGGTGAAGAGATCTGAGTTAAAAACAGGGCGCCATCAGACTGGGTGCTCGCGTGATCGTAGGACCCAAATAGTGAAAAAGTAACTCGCCGTGGTGATATGACATTCTCAACAGTAGCGAGTGCAGTGATCAATGTGGAATGTCATGTACTGGATTATAGATACGGCGGACAGTTCGCATGGAAAGAACGAGCGTGGTAGCAACTCACCCCCAGTTATGGGGTCGTGGTTGGACGCCGTAATGAAATAACTATCTCAGTAACTGCGAGGGCAGTGTCATGTGAAATGTACAAGAGAACTGTATTAGAAATACGACAAACAAATCACATGGGAAGTACGTGCTAAGCAGGAACTCACCCCCAGTTGTGGGGTTGTGGTTAGACGGGTTTGCCGAAAGAGCGAATTGTTGCTCACCCTAGAACACAAAAGAACAGCAGAAAAGGTTTAGATCGCAACGTGAGAACAGCGATCTGAATAGTTCTCGGTCTTACCGGTGCTCCATAGGTGGCCAGGAGGTGGTACTCACATGCGGGGGGCGTGCAACTAGTGATGCTCCTACCCTGGCTCCGGCTCCTGTGAGGAATGGAGCCGGCGGGGGAGCTGAAATAGCAGAAGAAAAGGGTGACCACGTGATGATAGACTAGACCGCATTGGTGGTCGGCCATATTGGAAGTACTGTCTTCCAAAGTTTTTATTAAAAAAGAAAAAAAGAAACTTTATTGCTGCCGAACAGGGAAAACGGGAAATGGTGCCTGGTCTCTCAAAAGTGTGGGGGACGTTCAATAGGCAATGTCCAGTATGTAGCGCTAGGAGACTGGAAGTGCTATGGGGCATATCTGGTACAGCGGGATGAATGGTAGGTTGTCTCAATAAATGACCAAATAGACTAAAAACGCTCAGGGGCATTTGCTCATATACTGGTGAAGAATGAATTATTCCATGAGGTGTGATTAGGGAATAAGTGGTATGGAAGGACCTTGGTGAGTGGCCCAATCTGGCGCTCTTGCTGAAGGGGCGAATGTGGTATAAGGGCGAATTAAGCATTATTCAGTGAGGCCCAGGGAATTTCATCGTTAAGGCCATTAATATGGCTTGAGATTTTGAAAATCCATTTTTTTTCCTTTCTAAAAAGGGCATCTTTGCTGATCGTGGGGAAGGATTCGAGTATTGACCAGCTAATGTCATTGGCCGTGGGGTTCATTTCTAGGAAGTGAGTACACATTTTGGTGTTGTCCCTCCTACACCTGATGTTGCTGCGGTGTTCTGAGATTCTGATTTTAACAGGGCGAGTTGTCATTCCTACGTACATGAACTGGCAGGGACAAATGATTAGATAGATGCAATTGCGTGTGTTGCAGTTTGTGTGTGATTTTTGTGGCCAGGTTAGGTGCTCAGTGAGTTTGATAGATTTACTAGCTCTGGTAAGTGGACACACTATGCATTGTCCGCAAGGGTAGTTGCCCATGACAAGTGGTAGGTTCCAGAGTCGCTGGTTGGCAGGGGGTTCTCTCCTAGGTCTGGTTTGGATGAGAAGGTTTTTTAGGTTGTTGGTTCTCCTGAAGGCGAATCTAGGTTGTGGTATTGGACAGTCTCCTAGGGCCAACAGTCTCCAATGCCTTTTTTTATGATCTTTTTGATTGTATTTGATTCTGGCGTATAGGTCGTCATGCATGTTATTTGCTCAGTGTTTGTTGGCTCTTTGGATCTGAGTAGTACCTCCCTGTTGGTGTTACGTGCCCTTTTACAGGCGGCTTTGGTGGGTCCCATTGGGTATTCCCTTCTCATAAGGTGGATGGTGAGTTCCTGCGCCTGTAACTTGAAGTCCTCCACTTTGCTGCAATTACATCTAAGTCTTAAGTATTGTCCATAAGGTAGGTTGTCGCGTAATGCTTTGGGATGAAAACTACTAAAGAGGAGGGGGCTGTGACTATCAGTAGGTTTTTTGTAAGTTTTTGTGGTTAGGCCTGTGGACGAGTTATGTATTAGGAAGTCCAGGAAGGGGAGTTCATGGACCAATGTAGTGGCGGTGAAGCATAGGAAGGGGTTAAGGCTCTTGACCCAAGCCACAAAGTGGGGAATAGAATCCAGGTCACCTTTCCAAAAGATGAGGATGTCATCTATATAGCGGCGCCATAGGATGACGTTGTCTTTGTATATGTTGGTACTGGTCAAGATGTGTTCGGCTTCGAAATAGGCCATGTAGAGGCATGCCAGGCTGGGGGCAAAGATGCTCCCCATCGAAGTGCCCTGTACTTGATGGTGGATTAGATCTTCGAATTGGAAGTAGTTTTCGGTAAGGGCGATGTCTGCACATTCCATAACAAATGATATTGGTGTAGGTGTGTTCCATGCTTGAGCGTGTAAGACTTCTTCTACAACTTCCAGAGTGGCCCTCTGTGGAATGTTAGTGTAGAGGGCCTTTACATCCAAGGTGATCAAGGCATCAGGTGCGGCTCCCTCATTGTTGTGCCATTCGATGATGTTCTGTACATCCCTTGTGTCGAGTAGAAATGTGGGGGTCTTTTGTACCAATGGTCATAGGAAATGGTCACAAAAACGGGAGAGGGGTTCTAGGACAGACCCGATCCCTGACACAATGGGCCTCCCTGGTGGTGGTCGGGTGCCTTTGTGGATTTTGGGTAACGTGTAGAAGTACGGTACTTGAGGGTTGTCATTCATGAGGAATTCGGATTCGTTCTTAGATATCCATCCTTGTGTCAGTGCATTCGTCATGATAGATCTTATTGTGATGAGTAGTCTTTTAGTAGGATCTTCTCTTAAGTGGACGTAGTACAGAGTGTCATTCAGTTGTCGTAGGCACTCTGCTCTGTAATCCGTGGTTGTCATGATAACAATTGCTCCACCTTTATCTGCCTCTTTGATAGTAATGGTTTTGTCATTGACCAGATTTTTGATGGCATTGTTTTCCAAACGTGATGTGTTGTGGAAAGTGTCCTTGGTTATCATGCCACTACCCTTGCGGACAATGCATAGTGTGTCTACTTACCAGAGCGAGTAAATCTATCAAACTCACTGAGCACCTAACCTGGGCACAAACATCACACACAAACTGCAACACACGAAATTGCATCTATCTAATCATTTGTCCCTGCCAGTTCATGTACGTAGGAATGAAAACTCGCCCTGTTAAAATCAGAATCTCAGAACACCGCAGCAACATCAGGTGTAGGAGGGACAACAACAAAATGTGTACTCACTTCCTAGAAATGAACCACACGGCCAATGACATAAGCTGGTCAATACTCGAATCCTTCCCCACGATGCCCTTTTTAGAAAGGAATAAAAATGGATTTACAAAATCTCAAGCCATATTAATGGCTTTAACGATTAAATTCCCTGGGCCTCACTGAATAATGCTTAATTCGCCCTTATACCACATTTGCCCCTCCAGCAAGAGCGCCAGATCGGGCCACTCACCAGGGCCCTTCTATACCACTTATTCCCTAATCACACCTCATGGAATAATTCATTCTTCACCAGTATATCAGCAAATGCCCCTGAGCGTTTTTAGTCTATTTGGCCATTTATTGATACAGCCTGCCGTTCATCCCGCTGTACCAGATATGCCCCATAGCGCTTCCAGTCTCCTAGCACTACATACTGGACATTGCCTCTTGAACGTCCCCCACACTTTTGATAGACCAGGCACCATTTCCCGTTTTCCCTGTTCGGCAACAATAAAGTTTCTTTTTTTCTTTTTCATTAAAAACTTTGGAAGACAGTACTTCCAACACGGCCTACCACCAATGCGGTCTAGTCTATCGTCACGTGGTTACCCTTCACTTCTGCTATTTCAGCTTCCCCGCCCGCTCCGTTCCTCACTGGAGCCAGAGCCAGGGTAGGAGCATCGCTAGTTGCACGCCTCCCGAATTTGAGTACCACCTCTTGGCCACCTATGGAGCACCGGTAAGAACGAGAACTATTCCGATCGCTGTTCTCACATTGCGATCTAAACCGTTTCTGCTGTTCTTTTGTGTTCTAGGGTGAGCAACAATTCGCTCTTTCGGCAAACCCGTCCAACCACGACCCCACAACTGGGGATGAGTTGCCGCTTAGCACGTACTTCCTGTGCGATTTGTTTGTCGTATTTGTAATACAGGTCTCTTGTACATTTCACATGACACTGCACTCGCAGATACTGAGATAGTTATTTCATTACGGCGTCCAACCACGACCCCATAATTGGGGGTAAGTTGCTACCACGCACGATCTTTCCGTGAGAACCCTCTGTCGTATCTATAAACCAGTATATGACATTCCATATTGATCACTGCACTCGCTTTAGTTGAGAATGTCATATCACCACGGCGAGTTACTTTTTCACTATTTGGGTCCTACGATCCCGCGAACACCCAGTCTGATGGCGCCCTGTTTTTAACTCAGATCTCTTCACCTGCACTTTACTTCGTTTGACATTGAACCTATGTGTTCTTCGTCCCCACGCATGCGCAGCATAACACCACCGGGATTTTGCTGTCTTGCACAATTATCATGAATCATGTCAAAACCTTGTGAATTTGTGTCTTGTGTTATTTTCTTTTTTTCAGGTCTCTTACTTGCAGGTCCCTCCACCTCTGTGGGACTGCATAGAACTTTGCTGGTGATGTACTAATTTTATTCTGGCATTGTAGTAGAGTCATTTCTGAGCACTATCTCCCACAATCACGGTCCTGAAGAATTGCCGAGCGATCCGTTAGGGGCAGTAGGCAAGAAACATGTCGACCACACTCATACATTAGTCCCTGTGGAGCATTAACTTTCCAGACAGGGCTCACAGATTTTAACTAGGTTGGCACACCACCTGAATAAATGCATTTCCCTGTGGCAGCGGCAGACTTTTTTTAAGATCACTAGCACACTCACTCACTACACTGCTCACTTACCCCCACGGACCCAAACGGCTGTCTCTTAAAAGATCTCCGACAAAGAGCCCCTTCGCGGGAGCCCGTCGGGCATTTCAGCGCCGGCCCGACAAGGAGCACAGCCCAATGATGAGGCATGACACCTTGCTAGGTATGTGAGGGCAATCAATAAGAGACCTGTTCTTTCCCTTTGTTCTCTTTTTACCCCCTTGAGGAACTGCTCACCTACGGTCTTTCTCCTGATACCTACCCCGTGAAACATGGATCACTTGAACTGAGTGGATATTGATTAAAAGAAATACATTAATATGCGTAAATTAGGAAGGCATAATATATGCTCTTATTTTGCCATGGTCTATAACTGGGTGGGTATGCATTTACTGCCTTGTGACTCTCGTAAAGGTTGCGTGTTGTGGTGTACACCTGAAGCAGCACCAACCAAACTGCAAATACATATTCCAGTCCCCCTTTCTGAACTTGTGCATCTGGGTGGTGGGACAAGGTCATAGTTCATTAACATCATCCAGGGCAGGTTTTCAGTACTCTGTCTAAAACTCACCTATGCGCTGTATCCTGTCGTGTGGCCACTTCCCATACCAGTGAAAGCATGTGCCAAACTGATTCCAATACCAACACTCATCACTGCTGGGGCAGGTTCCAAATGTCTGACTGAGGGCCCTGGGCTCAGAAGCCCATAAAATATGGTCAGCAGCATGAAAGGATGCTGCTCTGAACTGAAGATGTACAAATGCTTTTGAATGGTACAGAACTCCTGGTGTGCTCCATCTTTCCTGTCCAGGCACCAGGAGACTATGTATTGGAACACTCAATCAATGTGCTCTTGCATCATCGTTGTCTTGGCATTGAGGCCTGTACCACAGTGTAGGAGAGTAGACACCAGACCAGTAGTAGTAGTATTATATACATTTATTGTATTAATCAAAAGATTATAATAAAAGGTATAAAACATCACAATCAGTACAAGTATTGGAAGATGGGTAAAACATTTCTAAAATGATAGTGTAATAAAATCAAGGCATAAAAGAAAAGAGCTTCCTTGCATATGAACAAGACAAGCAGTAGAATCTCAACTAGATTGCTGCTTGCACTCCAGAACGGGGCTATGCCTGAGACACCTACAAAAATGCCTAGCTATTTCTTCAAAATAGCTTATTTCAAAAAGACACTGGACTGCAACTTCCAAGAGTAACCGACTTGATCCCAGGAAGATCCAAACGAGACCCAGCTTGCAGGAAGAGCTGCGTAGAGGACATTTCTGAAGGACTGAAGCCACTGGGTAGCCATCAGGTTTCTGCAGGACTGCTGACTAGTAGAACAACATACCTTGAGCATCATCTGGGTCATGCTGCTTCTTCATTACACACATTGGTGAACTTATAGCTTTGTGACCCAACTTGCATGTGTAGGGTCCAGTGCCAGGAGGCCTTCTCACTCTTGGTGTTTGGTCTAGTTCTATTGGTCGTAGGTGGTTATTCTGATTATAGACCTATTAGAATCTTTTTCCTAGCTCATATTGTTCCAGAGATATTGTATTTTTGTCATGGTCTCACTGCAGCTTGAAACACTAAGTGTGTGACTGGGACTTCATACCTATTACAGTGTAAAAAACCATGACCCATGAAAGTGGACATGAAGGGTGTTGAAACTGCTGTGCGCCACAAAAGACCAGGGAAGGGATAGGGTTGCTGTTGAAGACTTAGCTGTGATGCCTTGGGACAAGAGATGGAAGATGCTAACTATATATCCAGGCAGAAGGTCCTGTTTAGCATCAGAGACTACTACCGGGGTTACACGAGCAGCGGCAGTACAGTCGGTATCACCTTGGTTCATCATTGTTTACACAACGTCATTTGATGCTTTGGCTGTTTCAAATCTCAATAAGGTTCACCTCCAGCCTCTGTTACTTTTCTAGGTAAATTGAGGAAGATGGGGATCCCAAAGAGCCTTTTAGCAGTCCTTGAGGAACTTCATCGGGATAATTGGGCTCAGGTGGAGCTAAATCTTAGTGGAGCACTTAAAAAAAATCCTCTTGGGAAGGTTTGTGACAAGGGTGTGTTTTGATCCCCCTCCTATTCTTCCTATTCCTGCCAGATCTGCCACAGGTTTTATTAGAAACCAAGTCGTTCTCAATACAATTTGGGGGAAGACATATTGGATGCTTATTATGTGCAGGTGAGCTGGCTATTATGGATTTTACTCAAATAGGTCTTCAAAAGAAAATCAGTCGCATTTAGTAAATATTGTGTGGCAAATGATCTCACAGTAAATATGGATAGGAGAAAAATGGTAATGGATATTAGAAGGTAAGCCAGTGGAGGTAGTTACATTATACAAGTGTTTAGGAATGATGTTCAAATCAAAATCAAGCTGGTCCTGGCATAGGGAAATTGGGGATGCGCTGGTTCTTTCGACTATTGGAGTGCTAGTGAAATGTAAAAAATATTTCGGAGGGCCCTGATTGACTCCGGTATTCACAGCGTACTATGCTATGGTCCCCACACAATGTTTGTATGGGGCTGAAGTACAAAGCCTTAGCTCAGATCCTAATTGGAATAAGTGCGAAGGTAAATGTTTAAATACATTTCTAGGTGTTCCCCAGGGGGTCATGAGCCAGGCTGTAAGAATGTAAGCAGATACCTGCCTTGAATTACTTTGCCTGTAAATTTTACAATAAGATCCTGGGGTAAACTCTGGTGTGGGGAGAACTTTAAAATGTCACCGCTCTGTGCCATAGAAATAAGGGCTAGTAACGTAATATGGGTCAGAGAGGTGAGGAATAGATTGGTAAATGTGGCGCAAAAATTACATATTGTGCATTCGAAATTGGAAGACCCACCCAAAACTCTTGAAGAGGACGCTGAAGGAAGCCTGTGAGAGGGAATTCAGGATCAGCAATCTACACTGTTTATTAACAAAGTCATCTGCAACCTATATGTTGGAAGCCTGGCAGAAAACATATGTGTACCCATAGACATCCTCACTACCCAACCCTCATTTAAAGTTGCTGTTATTGAAGTTTTGTGTGGCTTTTAATGTGTTGTTTTTAACTAAGGAAAGATGTAATGTTTTCATGGAGGAGGACGGTAAATGTAAATGTGGGTTGGGCTTTAAACATTTGAATGTTCATCTATAAATTGACTGATTAAATTTGTTTGGACTTAAAAGTGATGTCAACGACACTTTCATGGTGGATGCCAGATACCAAGTATGGAATTTGCTGGTTTGCCGACCACCAGCAGAGTCTAACTGTGCGGAAGGCGGAACAGACATGGCTGTCACAGCCATAGTCTACATTAGTAAACTGTTACTGTAGCGGTTCAATGCCTGTGTCCACCTACAGATGAGACCGCCAATGTGGTAGGCTGAACTGGCAACTGGGACTTGCTGATACGTCGACCGCTGGCTGTTCACAGCCATAGGCCAACATTGAAAAATGCGACCGATGAGGTCCAATGGCTGTGTCTGTCTGCTCAGAAGTCCGCCTATGTGGTGTACTTATAGGTGCTTGATTAAGCATGAAATCACTTACCTTCAGACACTGCTGCTTACAAAACCTCCTCATCGTTAGCTGCTATTTGCACCTCTGGGATCAGTAATGACACACTGTAGAGGGAGCAGGGCCCCTGCCTTCACTCCTGAAGAGGAGGAGACCATGGTGGACGAGGTCCTTCCCCATACCGTCAGTTCTATTGCTCACCAGAGGAACAGGTGAGTACTTCTAATACAGTCAGACATCTGCTAAATTGTTTGTATTCAAGCCCATAGGCTACATTGTGGCTCAGAGTAAGAAGTAAGTGTTGTCTGTGTCAGCAAGTGTGGGCCAAACATAGGACTATAATGCAATGATTACTTTTACAGTGTACTTTGTGGACATTACATCATAATGGTGATGTATAAACATACATTATAATGGTGATGTATAAACAGGCCTAGTCCCTGCACATGTTGTATGCACATATCTATGCATGTTTAGACCTATTGTTGCCTATGATGAAACAGCTGATTATTAAATGTAAGATGTGCTAACAAATGCATAGGTGTTACACCCTAACTTGTGTATGTGTCCTGTGAGTGACATGTGATGATGATGCTAGATAGATGTACAGTTCCACATTTCCAGCTATGCCAAATGAAGCCTCACAAACCTGCTGTCAGGGAGATACCATGTGCTCACAGCACCCTCCATAGTAACCCACAACTGTTAGGTCACACATAGTTTGGCCAAAAGTGTACTGTAAAGTATGGAATATGTGGACATATAATGGTCATGTGGGAACAGTGCTCAGCATACACAGAGTAAACAATGGTACTGATATGTGGCCTGTGTGGCCCATGGCCCAGGCTGCAGCAGATTTGAAGTCCAGTAGAAACTGTTGCACAAAATACACTACCTGTACATATGATGATTCTCAGATGTGGCATACATCAGTGTAAAAGGAACATGAGTTAGGATACTTATACCTAGTATAAACTCATTTGGTTTGGTGCAAGGTGAGAAGGCCAGACCTGATACTACTGTCCATGGACCCATAAGGTCACTGTGTGTCATTGCCTTAGGACAGGCACCTTACTCCCACATGTCTGGGATCTTACTGTCATGTGAGTGATGGTGGCATTGTACAGAAACTTTGCTCATGTGACACATGTGCTCTGCAGATAGTTGGTTGCATCTGCAGTGCTGTTCAGAAGGTAATCTCCAGCTGTATCAGAATGACCAAGCATAAAGTATGTACAATGGAATGTTTATGTCTTCCAGTACATACAGCCACGTTTGGCATGAGGTGTTTTCTGTGATGGCAGGACTTTCCACACACACAGACTCTGACATAGTACGATGTCCTAATGAGTACATCACTTGCCCTTTGATCCTCAGAGTGGGAGCTGTCAGTGACACACGTGCCAGCCCTCTCATGGTGACCCACAACTTAAAATGTGATAATTGCGATGATAGCAATGGTTTTGAAATATATTAAACAAGTCATTTGTCCAGGATGCTCAGATGTATGCCTGGTGATGTACTAGTACTGTAACCTTCAGGAGGACACAATGGTGTGCTATGTTAGATGGTAAATCATTTCAAAGTACATTTGGTGTAGCCCTGGGCTACATGATGTCAGTGGGCTGGCCTACTTAGTATTGGCATGATCATGATTGAGGCAAGTCCTCAGATGACTTAAACAGTGTGCTGTACAGTTTATGTAGTATTCACCTTGTGCCCAGTACACACGTAGTGTGTGCAATTTTGATCTATGGTTGTGCTAACTGTCTACAACTTTAGTGTCACAAAAACAGATCAGCTCAGTCTGTCCATCTATTGCATCCATACAGGTCAACGCCCATCAGAAGCCTCAGAGCTGATTACTAGTTCCTCCTCCTTCTGACATTGTAAAACAACAAGGTATGTTATACAAGGAGAAGCATTGCACATACATGTAGCCAGGACTGTTGGGTTTGTCAATGGTTGCCATTAGCATTAGTCATTGGGAATGTCAACTGTGGCATCATTGCATTGGATTATGATACTATTTCAGTACTAAGCTGCCAGCACTGGGAATGAAGTACTGTGAGTGTCTTTGCAGTTGCATCTGCCATAGAGGTTCTGCTGTAGAGTTGAGCTGATGTTGCACCCTGAGGGTGAGTGTCCAATGGGAACCATGTCGCATCAGCTTTTTGGACCTGTAGGGGGAAACAACCGACAGACACCCTACCACTTCAAGTACTGCTATTCAACAGCCATTACTCGCTCTGTCTACTGTGCCTTCAGGCCCCCTCACGTCCAGCTACTCATGCAATATGTATTGACAGGTTTTCCCGGCATTATGACTTGGGTACGAGTTACTCACGCCCCCCACCCAGAGCCGGTACAATAACGTGTGGTCCTGGGCAGCCTTGGAATATGCTAGGCCCCTCTAATTTGTGTATGACGTGAATTCGACCAAAAGCACCTTAATTAACTCAATATTGCAAGAAACAACCTTCATGAAGCAATTATCAATATTTCATGAGAGCATAAATGAAAAGCCTAAAAACATAAGTACTTCTATTTTAAACATTTATATAAGTGGAAATACATTTTGAGAGTCATACTGGGTTCTAAAGCTTGGGCCCAGTGCCTCCAAAACTTCTATATTTACACAATGTTAATAAAGAGGAAATTAGAGGTTAGTACATTATTATTATTAAATGGGGTGGCATTTATATAGTGCAAACCCTCCCCTCCCAGGCCTCACAGCACTACGCCATTACTGTGAGTCTCAGGCAAAGGGCCCCATCGCCAGGGTAATCAAATCCATGATGCAGGATTTCCCTGCTGCCCTTCATGGTGAAGTGCTACGTGGCGCAGGTCTTGGGGCCCTCTTCTCTGAGAGTCGGAGCCAGGGTGTAGTAATGCTAGAACCAATGCTAGGCCTACACAAGCACCCCCTCTCTGTGAGGCCTTGCAGCATGGATCATAGCTGTGAGGCCAAGGGGTGGCAGCACGTCTGGTAGGCCTCACAGCCACAGTGGCCAATACCCCCAAAAATATATTAAATATGCCCCCCATCCTCCAGGACCCAGGACAGTGACTCCTCCTGTAGCTTGGTGACACGCCTCATTAAAGTAGGGACACACACCTTTCACCTTGTTTTTCATTCCAAGCACTGCCCCACCCCTGATGTCCTGGGCTAAGTGCTGATGATCATCTCCCCCTCCATAGAAAAGCCAACACACCCTTAAATGTAAGATGTGCCTGGGGCCGCGCCACATGTGAATGGACCGAGGATGGGGCATAAGAGGAGATAACTGTGTGGGCAGAGTTACATCTACTAAGCCATGCTGTGGCCTGTGGGCACTGCCGCATGGCCCCTTCTTGGCAAGAGGTGAGCTGGGCCTTGGGCAGCTGCCCACACTGTCTATGTTTAGTGCCGGCCCTGCCCCCACACACTCATTCTGAGCAAGCTCTGCCCCTGCCATGGTGGTGCATTGCTTGGTTGTGGACTGACTGTATAGAGGTAAGTGTAAGACTTACTTGCACCTGTGGTTGCGTCCATGATGGTGTGGATTTTGCATGGCATCGAACAGGTAGAGTAGCGGCAGGATGCGTACGATGGGTTCCATGGCAGCACAGGGCACGCAGTGTTGTGTAAAGGTGGGTTCGGTCCTGCTCTCCCTCCCTTTCTGCCAGCACTGGTGAGCCGGTTGGACCACCATGTCCGACTTGTGGGAATAGTGAATCCTAATTGGGCGTATGAATTGTGAGGCGTTCTGCAGTCCAACGGCCTCCATTGGTCCTTTTCAACACCGCCGTGGTCAGATGTTCCTTTCAGAGGCAGAGGGACCCCGGTGGTTGGTAAACTGCCTATTCACATACATCAGCCCGGCCGACCGTTTCCAACAGTACCTCAGAGGTCCAACCACCACCAACAGGACCACAAAAACCATTCTGAAGGGCATTGTAATGAGACCCAAAGTGGGGGGAGGGCATGGTCTATGTTTGGGGCCCTTAGTATCATTGGTATGCCACTGGTCACATAACCCTGCAAGCTGCTTGCACCATAATACAGTGGCTCCCCATCAGGAAGCGTATCTCCTTTAAAGTTTTGTGCATGGTATTTAAGGCCATGCATCGTAAGGGTATGCCACATCTGAAAACTCTTTTCCAATGGAACACTCCTGGGTGGGTCTTGAGATCCTCCTCAAAGTAAAAAACTGGTGTCTCCAACATTTTGTAGATCCAGATGGGGTGGGCGCTCCTTTTCTGTAGCGGCCACCAAGCTTTGGAATTCCCTGCCCATCTTTATTTCCAATGCAGACTCCTTACCCGTTTTGAAAAAACTCCTGAAAACCTTTCTGTTCTCATCTTAGGTTGCTGCAGGTCAGTTTCTTACTTTCTGCTCTTCTGTTTGCTCAGTGCCTTGACACCCTCGGGTATAAGTGCACTATATGAATCCTATCCTATCTTAGCTCACACCTGTCACAGATTTATTCCTGAATATTTTTGTGTGTTTAGAATCCTATAACACTTGTCTAAGAAAGATGCAGCTGATTAACATTGCCTAAGTGTTTTATTACTTTTCGGTGTGGGATTAAAGAACGTCTCAGCTACAAAGACAAACATTGGGCTGGTCGTTTTTTATTGTGACTATTTGAGTCCTGAGTCACTACCCCCTTACTCGCTCTCTAAGAAGAGTTTGATTGTTTCCCCGTGCTAGTCTTTTAGTCGAGAGAGAAAGCGGTGTACTTGCCACCCAGTTTGTTGGGTGACAGATGAATAGGCCTCAGGACATCATTGGTATAAGGCCCTAATACCCATGGTTGTGGCCCAGTAATCCGCTAGCCAATGGCACCAGAACAGGTTCTAACATGCGTTGTTGAATGTCATGTAAAATCTCCTAATAGATTTCTACTTTGAGCTCGTAGAAGCTGACCTGTGAAGTTTGCATGGCCTGGGGATGTTCTTCTTTAGCATCCATCATCACCTCTTGTATAGGTTTGTTCTTGTGAGTGGTGTTGAAACCGTGGGAGGTGAGGCCATAGGTTATGTCCATTCTACACTCAGTAAACAAAGTTTCAGAAATGAAGTAGAGTTGGGGATGATTTACTTTTGTCAAGTAGGTGGAAGGGGAATGTAAGAGGTTAATCTGGCTTTTATTACAGAGGATACACGCAGGAGAAGGAGCGTGATTCCTGTAAAAAAAGGAACTCTTCTCTCAATCCGATGGGTGTTGAGACAGTTGATTGAGTTGTAAAAATGAAGAGTTATATGCAAATGTTTTCATGTGAGGCTTGCCAAAAGCATGGGTGTTGGGTATTCCAAAGAAGGAAGGCATATCCTAATATTCTGCAACTTAATTAATACATTTTACCTTTTTGTTTACTGCATTGTATGATATGTCATGTTATGTCATGTTATGTTATGTTATTTTATGTTATGGTATGTTATGTTATGTTATGTTATGTTAAGGTATGTTATTTCTGGTTCATTTGCTTTTAGGTGCTACATTTGTCCAGGAACATCTTCAATAAATCAATCAACCATGGGTTTATAAAGTGCAAGCTACCCACCCGGAAAAGGTCTCAAGGCGCAGAGGGATGAGTGGTAAAAAAATAAAAAAAAATAAGGGGGTGGGTCCCCAGATCCTGCAGGGTCACTGAGTTCCATCGAAGAGCCAGGTCTTGAGGTCCTTTAGGAACTCAGGTAGTGATGTAGTCTGTCGGAGGTAGAGAGGGAGGAATTTCCATGCCTTAGCCACGAGGAGGGAGAATGAACATCCTCCTGCTCTGTTTTTCTTGATCCGAGGTACCGTTGCAAGGGATAGCTGGGCCTGGAGGACAGCGCACAGAGGAGCGTGGAACGTGAGGCAGTGGCTCAGGTTGGCGGGTCCGGTGTTATGGAGGGCCTTGTGTGCATGGGTGAAAAGCTTGAAGGTGATTGTCTTCTTGACGGATAGCCAGTGTATGGTCCGTAGGTGTTGGGTGATGTGACAGTGGCGCAGTAGGATGAGGACTAGTCTGGCGGCGGCATTCTGGACGTTCTGGAGTTTGCGGGTAATGTTCTTGTTGATCCCGACATAGAGTGCATTGCAGTAGTTCAGTCTGCAACTGATGAGGGCATGTCTGACAATTTTTCTGTGTTCGGGAGGGATCCAGTTGAAGGTCTTTCGGAGTAGTCAGAGGGTGTGGTAGCAGGAGGAGGTGATGGCGTTGACTTGGCGTTCCATTTTGAGTTCGGAGTCCAGGATGATTCTGAGGTTGCGTGTGTGGTCCATGGGGGCGGGGGGGTCCCTGAGGGTGGGGGCCACCAGGTGTCATTCCAGGTGTCAGGATGTGGGCCCATGATGAGAACCTCGGTCTTGTCCATGTTGAGTTGAAGGCAGCTGTTCTTCATCCATCTGGTGACGCCTTCCATTCTGTCTTGAAAGTTGCATTTGGCGAAGTTGGTTTTGTTGGATAGGGAGAGGATGAGTTGGGCGTCATCTGTGTACGATGTGATGTTGAGTCCGTGTGCTCTGATGATGGATGCGAGCGGGGCCATGTAGAGGTTGAACAGGGTCAGGCTGATGGAGGATCCTTGTGGAACTCTGCAGGTTGTTGGAGTTGGTTCTGAGCAAAATGGAGGGAGTCTGACTCATTGAGTTCTGCCGGAGAGGAAAGATAGGATCCAGTCAAGGGCTTTTCTCCTGATTCCCGCTTCGTGGAGTCTGCAGGCTAGGGTGCAGTGAGAGACAGTGTTCAAGGCCGCGGAGAAGTCCAGGAGGATGAGAGCCACAGTCTCTCCTTTGTCAAGGAGGGCGCGGATGTCGTCTGTTGCCACGAGAAGTGTGCTTTTGTTGCTGTGGTTCTTCCTGAAGCCTGATTGGGAGGAGTTGAGGATGCTGGTTTTTTCTATGAAGGAGGCGAGTTGGCTGTTGACGGCTTTTTCTATGACTTTGGCCGGGTAGGGGAGCAGGAAGATCGGTCTGAAATTCTTGAGGTCGGTGGGGTTCGCTGAGGGTTTTTTCAGGAGAGAGTTGATCTCGGCGTGTTTCCAGTTGTCAGGGAAGGAGCCGGTCTCGAAGGAGCGGTTGATGATTCTTTGAAACTCGGGAGAGATGATATCTGCGGCTTTCCGGTAGATGTGGTGGGGGCAGGGGTCCAGCTGTATAGTGTTGGCTGCATGCTGCTGTAGGCGGTGGGAGGGGGTTCCTCTTGGGGGTGTTGTCGTCAAAGTTGTCATAGATGGTCTTGATTTTGTGATGGAAGAAAGCACTGAGTCTGTTGCAGAGGTCCTGGTAGGGTGAGATGTCTGTAGAATCTCTGTTGGGTTGGGTGAACTCTTTGATGATGCTGAAGAGTTCCTTGCTGTTGTGCGCGTTGGTGGAGATTCTGTCCTGAAGTGTTTTCTTACTGGAGAGTCTGATGAGTTTGTAGTAGGTAGTGGTAGCTGTTTTGTAGTTGTCAAGGTCTGCCGGGGTTTTCAAATTCATCCACAGTTTTACGAGTCGTCGGCAGGTGCGTCTGGAATCTCGGAGTTCGGTGGAGAACCAGCTGGCTTTCTTGGTTTGAGATTATAGGCTTTCTTGAGGGGGCGATGGTGTTAGCGCAGGCAGTTATCCAGTTGTGTAGAGTGTGGGCGGCGGAGTGAGGTCATCGTCTCTGGTGGTGGGAGCAGAGCTGGCGAGGGCAGCGGTGAGATGGTCATCGGAGACCTTGTTCCAGTTCCTGTGCTGAAGCGGCTGCGGGCATCTGTGGGGGGTGTTGGATTTGAAGGTGAAATGAACACAGCGGTGGTCCTTCCATGGGAGTTCGGAGGTGTGGCTGAAGGTGATGGAGTTCCCTGCTGTGGAAACGGGATCGAGGATGTGCCCAGCTGAGTGCGTTGCTTCTGGTATGATCTGCTTAAGTCCTATGATGTGGAGGTTGTCCTGGAGGGAGGTGGAGTTGGGGTCCTGGCGGTTGTCGAGGTGGAAGTTGAGGTCTCCTAGCAACGTGAAGTCGATGGAGGAAGTCAGTGATGGAGTCGGAGAACGGAGTGTGGGGTCCGGGGTTTCTGTAGATGAGGGTGCCTCTTAGAGTGGAGGATGGGTTGGTCTGGATCTTGAAATGGAGGTGGTCCATCAAGTCTGTGGGCCCGTCGATGTAGGTGCTTGTTGGAAGGCGGGCCCCGAGGAGTTGGCGAGACCACTCAGGGGGGGCCCCCACACTGTACGAAGTAGCCGAGCGCTGCAGAGAAGCCTCCTGGGAGATCCTTCTCCTATTATGTACTAGCACAGTAACACCACCACACCGGACTCAAGGAGGTTGTCTCAAGATGAGCAATTCTTTATCAGCACTTTAAAAGGTTACGGTTTCAATATTACACAAACAGGGGATCAATGGATCCGCAAAAAGTCTCAGTGTCTCTTTTAGGAGGAAAGGGGTAGCGGGACAGTCTTAGGCGAAACTTGGTACGAGGGTACCTGGGGCCCAGTTCTTATCCTCAAGCTGGAGGACCTCCGGGTCTCGGAGGGGTCGAGCCGCGACGGTGTCAGCAGGGCTCTGGCGTTCAGTTCGTGGGGAGCCGCGACCAGGTCAGGGACTCTCAAGATGGTTTCTGCTCAGCTCGAGCCGCGACGTCGTCAGCAGGGCTCCGAGGGAGGTTTCAGCGAGGTTGGGCCGCGACAGCGTCAGCAGGGCCCCGATGTTCCGGGGGGCTTCAAGGTTTCAGCAAGAAGGAGCCGCGACGCAGTCTGCAGGACTCGTGGTGGTTTCAAGCAAGAGTTCTTCTCCGTAGGGTCGGCCGCGATTCAATCAGCAGGGCTCTCGACTCCGGGATACAACTGCCGGTCTGTGGCGGGGTCGCCCCAGATATAGGTCTGGAGCCCTTTGATGTCCGGACCCTTGCGCCCGGGGGACGGAGAGGCCGGGTTGGGAGCGGCCAGACGCCCAGCAGGAGAGGCGCCCGGCCCAGGAGAGATGGAGGCCGATCGCACCTCGGTGTGTGGGGACAGTTGGGGGTCCCATCGATACCGCTCTCCGCCAGGGCGATGAGGTGTTCACGTGACACCCCCTGGCCAGTTCTTGGTGCCTCAATGTCTGGGCCTTGCTGGGGCCGAGGCCGGGTTGAGCGGAGTCATGAGGACTGGTGTGCAGGGTCACGTGGCAGGCGACAAAATGGCGGAGCCCCGAGGTGTAGGTGACCTCGTGCGGCCCGAACGGGTTGCTCGTGGAGGCTAGGGCGGGGAACGGGCCCAACCTCTGGGAAGTCAGGACCAAGCCACGAGGCCGGGTCCAACAGGCGTCCCCCCCAGCCGAAGGCGGAGAGAGTCACCCATCTTCTTGGGGATTCTCCTCGTCAAGGCGGAAGAAGCGGGACAGGCCGTCCGCGTTGGCGTGGTCATTGCCGGGTCGGTGCTCAACCGAAAAGTCCATCCCTTGCAGGGCAATGGACCACCGCAGCAGCTAGGGATTCTCGCCTCTCATTTGCATTAACCACCGCAAGGGCCGGTGGTCGGTCTGGACCCGAAAGTGGGTACCGAAGAGATAGGGCCAGAGCTTCTTAAGGGCCCACACTACGGCGAAGGCCTCGCGCTCGATGGTGCTCCATCGTTGCTCCCGGGGCAGCAGCCGTCGGCTGATGAAGGCCACCGGGCGGTCGAGTCCCTTCTCATCAACCTGAGACAGGACGGCCCCGATCCCATATTCGGAGGCGTCTGTCTGCACGATGAACTCCTTACTGTAGTCAGGGGCCTGGAGTACAGGGGCAGTGCACATCGCTGCCTTGAGAGTCTCGAAAGCTGATTGGCAGCGGGGAGTCCAGTGCATCTTCTTGGGCTGTTTCTTCGAGGTAAGCTCTGTGAGAGGCCCAACAATGCTCCCATAGTCCCGGATGAACCGCCGGTAGTATCCAGTGAGGCCCAGGAAGGCCCGCACAGCAGTCTGGGTAGTGGGGGGTTCCTATGCCTGGATGGCATCGACTTTTGGCTGGAGAGGGGCCACCTGGCCACTTCCCACCTGATGGCCCAGGTAGGTCACTGATCCTTGGCCGATCTGGCATTTGCTGGCCTTGATCGTGAGCCCGGCCCTTTGGAGGGCGGCCAGGACGGCTTTGAGGTGAATTAGGTGCTCAGCCCAGTGGTTGCTGTACACGGCAATGTCATCCAAATAGGCCGCGCTGAAGGCCTCGAGCCCGGCCAGAACCTTGTTTACAAGTCTCTGAAAAGTGGCCGGGGCGTTCTTCATGCCGAAGGGCATCACCCGAAAGTGGTAATGCCCATCAGGGGTAGAAAAGGCGGATCTTTCTCGGGCGCCGGGGGTGAGCTGGATCTGCCAGTACCCGGCGGTGAGGTCCAGCGTGCTCAGGTAGCGGGCGGACCCCAAGCGGTCAATGAGTTCGTCGGCCCGGGGTATAGGATGGGCGTCCGTCTTGGTCACCGCATTCAGGGCTCGGTAGTCTACACAAAATCGTAACTCCGGGGGATGGCCGGGGGCTGCGGCCTTTGGTACCAGGACGACAGGGCTGGCCCACGGGCTGTCGGAGGGCTCGATGACCCCCAGGGCCAACATCTTCGCTACTTCGGCCTGGATGCATGCCCGTACTCGGTCGGGTACCCTGTAGGCTCGGTGTCGCATGGGGGGGCTGTCCCCGGTGTCGACGTCGTGGACGCACCAGTGGGTCACCCCCGGGGTGAGGGAGAAGAGGGCTGAGTAGTCCTGCAGCAGTTGTTGACAGTCGATACGCTGTTCCGGGGTCAGGGAAGAGGCGAGTTGGACACCTTTGATGGATCCGTCGTGGACGTTGTTCTGCAAGAGGTCGGGTAGGGGCTCGGAGTCGTCCTCGCCCCCCTCGTCGGTCGCCAGCAGCAGGCTCAGTTCGGTCCGGGCAAAGTGGGGTTTGAGCCTGTTAGCATGTAGAACCCGGAGGGGGTTCCGGGGGGACTCTAGGTCGACTAGGTAGGTGACGGGGCTTTTCTTCTCCACCACCTTGAAGGGCCCGGTCCACTTGTCCTGGAGGGCGCACGGCTCAACAGGGGCCATGACCCAGACTTTTTGGCCTGGCTCGAACTCGATGGTAGAGGTGTTCCGATCGTACCACAGCTTCATGTCCTCCTGGCTGGCCTCGAGGTTGGCTTCGGCCATGGCTCGGAACTTGCAGGTCTGGTTTCGTAGGGTCAGGAGGTATCGGTAGACGTCAGGAGGGGCGCCTGGGAGCTTCGTCTCCCAGCCCTCCTTGACCAGGCTGAGCGGTCCGCGGACCGGATGTCCGTATAATAGTTCAAACGGGCTGAACCCCAGGGAGTTCTGCGGGACCTCCCGATAGGCGAACAGGAGGCATGGTAGTAGGACATCCCATCTCCGCCGGAGGGGCTCTTCCAAGCCCTGAATCATCCCCTTCAGGGTTCTGTTAAAGCGCTCGACCAGCCCGTTCCCCTGAGGGTGATAGGAGGTTGTGAATTTGTACGTGACCCCGCACTGCTGCCACAGGGACCGCATGTACTTGGAGATGAAGTTCGTGCCCCTGTCGCTCACCACTTCGCCGGGAAATCCCACTCAGGAGAACTAGTCTGGCGACGGCATTCTGGACGTTCTGGAGTTTGCGGGTAATGTTCTTGTTGATCCCGACATAGAGTGCATTGCAGTAGTTCAGTCTGCAACTGATGAGGGCATGTCTGACAATTTTTCTGTGTTCGGGAGGGATCCAGTTGAAGGTCTTTCGGAGTAGTCAGAGGGTGTGGTAGCAGGAGGAGGTGATGGCGTTGACTTGGCGTTCCATTTTGAGTTCGGAGTCCAGGATGATTCTGAGGTTGCGTGTGTGGTCCATGGGGGCGGGGGGGTCCCTGAGGGTGGGGGCCACCAGGTGTCATTCCAGGTGTCAGGATGTGGGCCCATGATGAGAACCTCGGTCTTGTCCATGTTGAGTTGAAGGCAGCTGTTCTTCATCCATCTGGTGACGCCTTCCATTCTGTCTTGAAAGTTGCATTTGGCGAAGTTGGTTTTGTTGGATAGGGAGAGGATGAGTTGGGCGTCATCTGTGTACGATGTGATGTTGAGTCCGTGTGCTCTGATGATGAATGCGAGAGGGGCCATGTAGAGGTTGAACAGGGTCAGGCTGATGGAGGATCCTTGTGGAACTCTGCAGGTTGTTGGAGTTGGTTCTGAGCGAAATGGAGGGAGTCTGACTCATTGAGTTCTGCCGGAGAGGAAAGATAGGGTCCAGTCAAGGGCTTTTCTCCTGATTCCCGCTTCGTGGAGTCTGCAGGCTAGGGTGCAGTGAGAGACAGTGTTCAAGGCCGCGGAGAAGTCCAGGAGGATGAGAGCCACAGTCTCTCCTTTGTCAAGGAGGGCGCGGATGTCGTCTGTTGCCACGAGAAGTGTGGTTTTGTTGCTGTGGTTCTTCCTGAAGCCTGATTGGGAGGAGTTGAGGATGCTGTTTTTTTCTATGAAGGAGGCGAGTTGGCTGTTGACGGCTTTTTCTATGACTTTGGCCGGGTAGGGGAGCAGGAAGATCGGTCTGAAATTTTTGAGGTCGGTGGGGTTCGCTGAGGGTTTTTTCAGGAGAGAGTTGATCTCGGCGTGTTTCCAGTTGTCAGGGAAGGAGCCGGTCTCGAAGGAGCGGTTGATGATTATTTGAAACTCGGGAGAGATGATATCTGCGGCTTTCCGGTAGATGTGGTGGGGGCAGGGGTCCAGCTGTATAGTGTTGGCTGCATGCTGCTGTAGGCGGTGGGAGGGGGTTCCTCTTGGGGGTGTTGTCGTCAAAGTTGTCATAGATGGTCTTGATTTTGTGATGGAAGAAAGCATTGAGTCTGTTGCAGAGGTCCTGGGAGGGTGAGATGTTTGTTGAATCTCTGTTGGGTTGGGTGAACTCTTTGATGATGCTGAAGAGTTCCTTGCTGTTGTGCGCGTTGGTGGAGATTCTGTCCTGAAGTGTTTTCTTACTGGAGAGTCTGATGAGTTTGTAGTAGGTAGTGGTAGCTGTTTTGTAGTTGTCAAGGTCTGCCGGGGTTTTCAAATTCATCCACAGTTTTACGAGTCGTCGGCAGGTGCGTCTGGAATCTCGGAGTTCGGTGGAGAACCAGCTGGCTTTCTTGGTTTGAGATTATAGGCTTTCTTGAGGGGGCGATGGTGTTAGCGCAGGCAGTTATCCAGTTGTGTAGAGTGTGGGCGGCGGAGTGAGGTCATCGTCTCTGGTGGTGGGAGCAGAGCTGGCGAGGGCAGCGGTGAGATGGTCATCGGAGACCTTGTTCCAGTTCCTGTGCTGAAGCGGCTGCGGGCATCTGTGGGGGGTGTTGGATTTGAAGGTGAAATGAACACAGCGGTGGTCCTTCCATGGGAGTTCGGAGGTGTGGCTGAAGGTGATGGAGTTCCCTGCTGTGGAAACGGGATCGAGGATGTGCCCAGCTGAGTGCGTTGCTTCTGGTATGATCTGCTTAAGTCCTATGATGTGGAGGTTGTCCTGGAGGGAGGTGGAGTTGGGGTCCTGGCGGTTGTCGAGGTGGAAGTTGAGGTCTCCTAGCAACGTGAAGTCGATGGAGGAAGTCAGTGATGGAGTCGGAGAACGGAGTGTGGGGTCCGGGGTTTCTGTAGATGAGGGTGCCTCTTAGAGTGGAGGATAGGTTGGTCTGGATCTTGAAATGGAGGTGGTCCATCAAGTCTGTGGGCCCGTCGGTGTAGGTGCTTGTTGGAAGGCGGGCCCCGAGGAGTCGGCGAGACCACTCAGGGGGGGCCCCCACACTGTACGAAGTAGCCGAGCGCTGCAGAGAAGCCTCCTGGGAGATCCTTCTCCTATTATGTACTAGCACAGTAACACCACCACACCGGACTCAAGGAGGTTGTCTCAAGATGAGCAATTCTTTATCAGCACTTTAAAAGGTTACGGTTTCAATATTACACAAACAGGGGATCAATGGATCCGCAAAAAGTCTCAGTGTCTCTTTTAGGAGGAAAGGGGTAGCGGGACAGTCTTAGGCAGGAGCTTGGTACGAGGGTACCTGGGGCCCAGTTCTTATCCTCAAGCTGGAGGACCTCCGGGTTTCGGAGGGGTCGAGCCGCGACGGTGTCAGCAGGGCTCTGGCGTTCAGTTCGTGGGGAGCCGCGACCAGGTCAGTGGGACTCTCAAGATGGTTTCTGCTCAGCTCGAGCCGCGACGTCGTCAGCAGGGCTCCGAGGGAGGTTTCAGCGAGGTTGGGCCGCGACAGCGTCAGCAGGGCCCCGATGTTCCGGGGGGCTTCAAGGTTTCAGCAAGAAGGAGCCGCGACGCAGTCTGCAGGGCTCGTGGTGGTTTCAAGCAAGAGTTCTTCTCCGTAGGGTCGGCCGCGATTCAATCAGCAGGGCTCTCGACTCCGGGATACAACTGCCGGTCTGTGGCGGGGTCGCCCCAGATATAGGTCTGGAGCCCTTTGATGTCCGGACCCTTGCGCCCGGGGGGCGGAGAGGCCAGGTTGGGAGCGGCCAGACGCCCAGCAGGAGAGGCACCCGGCCCAGGAGAGATGGAGGCCGATCGCACCTCGGTGTGTGGGGACAGTTGGGGGTCCCATAGATACCGCCCTCCGCCAGGGCGATGAGGTGTTCACGTGACACCCCCTGGCCAGTTCTTGGTGCCTCAATGTCTGGGCCTTGCTGGGGCCGAGGCCGGGTTGAGCGGAGTCATGAGGACTGGTGTGCAGGGTCACGTGGCAGGCGACAAAATGGCGGAGCCCGGAGGTGTAGGTGACCTCGTGCGGCCCGAACGGGTAGCTCGTGGAGGCTAGGGCGGGGAACGGGCCCAACCCCCGGGAAGTCAGGACCACGCCACGAGGCCGGGTCCAACAAGCGTCCCCCCCAGCCGAAGGCGGAGAGAGTCACCCATCTTCTTGGGGATTCTCCTCGTCAAGGCGGAAGAAGCGGGACAGGCCGTCCGCGTTGGCGTGGTCATTGCCGGGTCGGTGCTCAACCGAAAAGTCCATCCCTTGCAGGGCAATGGACCACCGCAGCAGCTTGGGATTCTCGCCTCTCATTTGCATTAACCACCGCAAGGGCCGGTGGTCGGTCTGGACCCGAAAGTGGGTACCGAAGAGATAGGGCCGGAGCTTCTTAAGGGCCCACACTACGGCGAAGGCCTCGCGCTCGATGGTGCTCCATCATTGCTCCCGGGGCAGCAGCCGTCGGCTGATGAAGGCCACCGGGCGGTCGAGTCCCTTCTCATCAACCTGAGACAGGACGGCCCCGATCCCATATTCGGAGGCGTCTGTCTGCACGATGAACTCCTTACTGTAGTCAGGGGCCTGGAGTACAGGGGCAGTGCACATCGCTGCCTTGAGAGTCTCGAAAGCTGATTGGCAGCGGGGAGTCCAGTGCACCTTCTTGGGCTGTTTCTTCGAGGTAAGCTCTGTGAGAGGCCCAACAATGCTCCCATAGTCCCGGATGAACCGCCGGTAGTATCCAGTGAGGCCCAGGAAGGCCCGCACAGCGGTCTGGGTAGTGGGGGGTTCCCATGCCTGGATGGCATCGACTTTTGGCTGGAGAGGTGCCACCTGGCCACTTCCCACCTGATGGCCCAGGTAGGTCACTGATCCTTGGCCGATCTGGCATTTGCTGGCCTTGATCGTGAGCCCGGCCCTTTGGAGGGCGGCCAGGACGGCTTTGAGGTGAATTAGGTGCTCAGCCCAGTGGTTGCTGTACACGGCAATGTCATCCAAATAGGCCGCGCTGAAGGCCTCGAGCCCGGCCAGAACCTTGTTTACAAGTCTCTGAAAAGTGGCCGGGGCGTTCTTCATGCCGAAGGGCATCACCCGAAAGTGGTAATGCCCATCAGGGGTAGAAAAGGCGGATCTTTCTCGGGCGCCGGGGGTGAGCTGGATCTGCCAGTACCCGGCGGTGAGGTCCAGCATGCTCAGGTAGCGGGCAGACCCCAAGCGGTCGATGAGTTCGTCGGCCCGGGGTATAGGATGGGCGTCCGTCTTGGTCACCGCATTCAGGGCTCGGTAGTCTACACAAAATCGTAACTCCGGGGGATGGCCGGGGGCTGCGGCCTTTGGTACCAGGACGACAGGGCTGGTCCACGGGCTGTCGGAGGGCTCGATGACCCCCAGGGCCAACATCTTCGCTACTTCGGCCTGGATGCATGCCCTTACTCGGTCGGGTACGCTGTAGGCTCGGTGTCGCATGGGGGGGCTGTCCCCGGTGTCGACGTCATGGACGCACCAGTGGGTCACCCCCGTGGTGAGGGAGAAGAGGGCTGCGTAGTCCTGCAGCAGTTGTTGACAGTCGATACGCTGTTCCGGGGTCAGGGAAGAGGCGAGTTGGACACCTTTGATGGATCCGTCGTGGACGTTGTTCTGCAAGAGGTCGGGTAGGGGCTCGGAGTCGTCCTCGCCCCCCTCGTCGGTCGCCAGCAGCAGGCTCAGTTCGGTCCGGGCAAAGTGGGGTTTGAGCCTGTTAGCATGTAGAACCCGGAGGGGGTTCCGGGGGGACTCTAGGTCGACTAGGTAGGTGACGGGGCTTTTCTTCTCCACCACCTTGAAGGGCCCGGTCCACTTGTCCTGGAGGGCGCACGGCTCAACAGGGGCCATGACCCAGACTTTTTGGCCTGGCTCGAACTCGATGGTAGAGGTGTTCCGATCGTACCACCGCTTCATGTCCTCCTGGCTGGCCTCGAGGTTGGCTTCGGCCATGGCTCGGAACTTGCGGGTCTGGTTTCGTAGGGTCAGGAGGTATCGGTAGACGTCAGGAGGGGCGCCAGGGAGCTTCGTCTCCCAGCCCTCCTTGACCAGGCTGAGCGGTCCGCGGACCGGATGTCCTACAATAGTTCAAACGGGCTGAACCCCAGGGACTTCTGCGGGACCCCCCGATAGGCGAACAGGAGGCATGGCAGTAGGACATCCCATCTCCGCCGGAGGGGCTCTTCCAAGCCCTGAATCATCCCCTTCAGGGTTCTGTTAAAGCGCTCGACCAGCCCGTTCCCCTGAGGGTGATAGGGGGTTGTGAATTTGTACGTGACCCCGCACTGCTGCCACAGGGACCGCATGTACTTGGAGATGAAGTTCGTGCCCCTGTCGCTCACCACTTCGCGGGGAAATCCCACTCGGGAGAAGATCCCCATCAAGGCCCGGCCTACCACGGGGGCCGTTACAGTTCTTAGCGGGACCGCCTCCGGCCACCTGGTGGCGTGGTCCACGAGGACCAGGATGAAGCGGTGGCCCAGGGCGGTCCGGGGGTCCAGGGGCCCCACGATATCGATCCCGACCCGTCCGAACGGGGTGCTGACGGCTGGAAAGGGCTGGAGGGGGGCCTTGACCCGACCCCCCGTCTTCCCGCTGGCTTGGCAGGTCTGGCAGGACCGGCAGTGGTTGTCCACGTCTCTCCGCATCCGGGGCCAGTAGAAGTGGGTCACCAGACGGCTGTAAGTTTTGTCTTGCCCTAGGTGTCCGGCGAGGGGCACGTCATGTGCCAGGTTGAGAAGGAACTCCCGGAAGCGGAGGGGGACCACCAACACGCGGCTGGCCCCGAGTTCTGCCACTTTCTGTTCACTGTACAACAGGCCCTCGGCCCAGTAGACCCAGTGGGTGCCGGTCTGGTCCCCGTTGGCTTGTGCGGACGCTTGTTGTCGGACCCCTTCGAGAGAGGGACAGGACTGCTGTTCTTGCTGGAACTGCTCACGGGTGGGGCCCCCTTCGTGGCGCCATTGTGCAAGTTCTGGTAGGGCGCCGAGGGAAGCAATCTCTTCGGGGGAGGGTTCAGTAGGTCCAGTGTCGGTGTCCGCCTCCCCCTCGCTGCAGGCGGGGGGTGGTGCGAGCCCCTCGGGTTGGGCGGCACCGGGGGCCAGGGTCGAGCGGGGGCCTGGGCGGTCATGGACAGGGTAATGGCGCAGGCCCATTCGGATAGTCCCAGCATTCGGAGGTGCTCTCGTCGCTCCACTTGAGCCCAGGGGGAACTCTCCAGGTCGTTCCCCAGGAGGCAGTCTACTGGTGCGTCGTCGCGGACAGTCACTTTTAGTAGGCCTGTCACCCCTCCCCACTCGAAGGGGACCAGGGCCATCTGGCACAGGCTTTCGCTGTTGTCGGCCGTCCGGACGGGGCACAGCACATTGGGTAGGATCTGTTCGGGGGTCACCAGGTGGCAGCGGACAGCGGTGACACTGGCGCCGGTGTCACGAAGGGCTTCGGCCCGTTGTCCATTGACGGTGACCTGCTGCCGGTACTTCTGGGTGTTGCTTGGGATGGGGGTGCGGGGCACCATTTCTCGGCTGCCCAGGCAGACCAGGCACATGGCCGCCGGCTCCCATTCGGTGGTTCCTCGGTCGAGGGTTTCTTCTTCTTCTTCTTCTCCTTCCCCCAGGGCGGTGGCCGCCAGCTGTCGGGGCGGGGGCCCGCTGGCCCCGTTTCTTCGGTTCAGGGGGCAGACCGGATCGCTGGCATAGTGTCCGGTTTGTTGGCAGCCGTAGCATGTTACTGGGGGCTGTGGTCCGGTTCTGGCTGGGGTCGCCCCTCTTCGGGCTAGGCTCGGGGAGAGGGGTTGCTGCGGCGGCCCTCGAGGTGGGCTCCTCGGGGCCCCGGCGGGGGGGTCCCGGTTCCTGTTCAGCCCTCCCCCTCCACCGCATTGGCGGGGAGGTCCGGTGGGGTTCCTCTGGTACTCCCCCATCGAGTTCCGGGGGACTCGGGTGTTGACCCATCGATCGGCCTCGACGGCGAGTTTTCGTGGGTCGGTCATCTTGCTGTCGAGGAGGTGTTGCCTTAGCTCCACGAAGCAATTGTTGGAGAGATGTTCCCAAACAATGAGGTCGACCAGCTGCCCGTAGGTGGTGACTTTGCTACCCTTGATCCATCCTTCTAGGGCCCGGCTGAAAAAGTCCACATATTCCACCCAGGTAGTACCCGGGATCTTCTTGCAGTCTCTGAACCGCTGGCGGTACATTTCCACGCTTAGCCCGTAGCGGGTGAGCAGGGCCTCCTTCATGTGGTCGTAGGAGGTCATCACCTCCTCTGGCAGCTGGAGCAGTGTGTCTCGACCTTCACTCAGGAACCGACCCCACAGGCCGGCGCCCCAGTCCTTTCGGGGCACCCGATGGGAGGTCATGGCCACCTCGTATGCCTTGAACCATTGTTGGATGTCGTCATTCTTATAGTACTCCTTGACGACATCTTTCGGGATATGTACCTTGGCCTCGGCAGGCGGTAGGGTGTCTCTATTACTGGGGGTGTCGGTCCCCCCGTTCTTTGCCTTGATTTCGAGCTCTTTGAGACTTCGCTCGTGCTCAAGGGTCAGTCTTTTTTCCTCCAACTCTCGGTGCCGTCTCTTCTCTTCTATCTCCTCTTGTAGCTGTAGCTGCTCTAGGGCCAGTTTCTTTTCCGCCAGCTGGAGTTCGCCATCCAGCCGCAGTCGTGCGAGCTCTAGTTCGTGGTTCCGGACCTTCTCCCGCTCTCGTATCTCCTCTTCGGAGAGGCCGGTTTCTGGGCTCTTTCCTCCTCCGGTTGCCGGAGTCGGTGCGGTTGATGTGGCCACGGTCAGGGGCAGGGGACCTTCTTCCTGGGAGTGGCCTGCCTCGGCCTCCAGCCAGGTCCTCAGGGCTTTCTGCATCTCCTCTTTGGTACCTAGGCCGGTGGTTGCAATGCCTTTGTCCTTGCAGAACTGTTTCAATTCTTTGTGCGTGTATTCCTCCAACCGTTCGGGCTGGAACTCCGTGGTCGCGTTGTTTTCTTGGTTGCTCATGACTTCTGTTTGTCTGGATGGGTAGCTAGTGGGTTACTGGCTGGTACGTACTGCGTTCGGCTCGGATCCCGTCGCTGGCCACCAAATGTTGGAAGGCGGGCCCCGAGGAGTCGGCGAGACCACTCAGGGGGGGCCCCCACACTGTACGAAGTAGCCGAGCGCTGCAGAGAAGCCTCCTGGGAGATCCTTCTCCTATTATGTACTAGCACAGTAACACCACCACACCGGACTCAAGGAGGTTGTCTCAAGATGAGCAATTCTTTATCAGCACTTTAAAAGGTTACGGTTTCAATATTACACAAACAGGGGATCAAGGGATCCGCAAAAAGTCTCAGTGTCTCTTTTAGGAGGAAAGGGGTAGCGGGACAGTCTTAGGCAGGAGCTTGGTACGAGGGTACCTGGGGCCCAGTTCTTATCCTCAAGCTGGAGGACCTCCGGGTCTCGGAGGGGTCGAGCCGCGACGGTGTCAGCAGGGCTCTGGCGTTCAGTTCGTGGGGAGCCGCGACCTGGTCAGCGGGACTCTCAAGATGGTTTCTGCTCAGCTCGAGCCGCAACGTCGTCAGCAGGGCTCCGAGGGAGGTTTCAGCGAGGTTGGGCCGCGACAGCGTCAGCAGGGCCCCGATGTTCCAGGGGGCTTCAAGGTTTCAGCAAGAAGGAGCCGCGACGCAGTCTGCAGGGCTCGTGGTGGTTTCAAGCAAGAGTTCTTCTCCGTAGGGTCGGCCGCGATTCAATCAGCAGGGCTCTCGACTCCGGGATACAACTGCCGGTCTGTGGCGGGGTCGCCCCAGATATAGGTCTGGAGCCCTTTGATGTCCGGACCCTTGCGCCCGGGGGGCGGAGAGGCCGGGTTGGGAGCGGCCAGACGCCCAGCAGGAGAGGCGCCCGGCCCAGGAGAGATGAAGGCCGATCGCACCTCGGTGTGTGGGGACGGTTGGGGGTCCCATCGATACCGCCCTCCGCCAGGGCGATGAGGTGTTCACGTGACACCCCCTGGCCAGTTCTTGGTGCCTCAATGTCTGGGCCTTGCTGGGGCCGAGGCCGGGTTGAGCGGAGTCATGAGGACTGGTGTGCAGGGTCACGTGGCAGGCGACAAAATGGCGGAGCCCCGAGGTGTAGGTGACCTCGTGCGGCCCGAACGGGTAGCTCGTGGAGGCTAGGGCGGGGAACGGACCCAACCCCCGGGAAGTCAGAACCATGCCACGAGGCCGGGTCCAACAGTGCTTAGGTGAAGATTGGCCTTGTTTGCGATGGCGATGCCTCCTTCGGGAGGTTGGGGCGATCCTTATGGGTGAATTGTATCCTTCGGGGATGGCGATTGGGATGTCTGGTCCGGAAGCACAGTACGTCCAGGTTTCGGTGAGGATGGCGATGTCTGAGGCGGTGCTGTCAAGGAGGTCCCAGATTTCTGTGGCATGTCTGTGGAGGGAACGGACATTGAGGAGGATGCATTGCAGGGTTTGGGGTGCGGTGGAGTTGTTGCTGGAGGGAGGTGGAGGGTCCTGGGTCTCGGCAAAGGAGAAGAAATGGCGGCAGTGACAGCAGGTGAAGGGTCTGTGTGTGTCGAAAGGTGAGGAGATCTTGCAGTTGTTGTTCTTGCCGACATTGAGTCTGTGGAGAGCCAAGGAGCTGTAGCGCAGGCGGGCCGGAGAGCCAGGGTTCCTCACGCTGGTCGCGGTCAGGTCGCGGTCGGGCACAGATGGGCTTGCATTTGGTGTGCCTTCGGAATGCCAGCTGCGCAACCACCCAGTAGCCGCCATTAAATGGGGAAGGGGGAGGGACGTGCAGCTGGGAGGTGGGAGCGGGAACCAGCAGGGGGTGGGGCTGCAGGGGCAGCAGCAGCGGGATGGAAACAGGCCAAAATACCGGGCAAAAACACAACTGAAAATTAACACCAGAAAATAAACAAGAAAACAAGCACCACATGCAGGGTCGCAAACAGCAGAAGAAGTGGTAGCAGAAAGAAACGGGCACAATACCGGACCTGGGCAGCCTCGAACACCTACAGGGAGGAGGTGAAACAGGGTCAGTGGCGGAGGCACAGACAGAAGAGCTACTGGGCAGAGAGCAGTTCTCAGACCAGAGGGTCAGAGGTCTTGCTCGCGCTCCCCTGCAGCAGCCGCCATTAAATGGGTATGGTGGATAGAAGACATTGAGTTGCCGCGGTCATGTTTTCTGAACAAAAGGCTATATTTAAATAATGCATATTGTCCTCTTTTGCTTTTCCAGCCAATAGGCAGGCGTGGCCTATTTTTAAACTTGGTTTCAAGCAGCATATACTTATGGTGATAAAATGAGATGTTTCAGCTGTTTTTCTGAACTTGACACACGTGCTAATTCACAAAAGTTCAATTTATATGAAATATTGTCATAGTCACCATTAACTCACGTAGAACTTCTGTATACAATCTTCATACATGCCCTATTTTCACAGCTGGTTCTCATCCCGTAGAAAAAATGTGCAGGTCAATAGATTGTCGGGTGGAGGTTCTTAGTACCACCTTTCACATATTCTTCTTTTCTCAGAATAAAAGTCTTATACTTTTATGCTAAAATTTCAGACTCCTCAAATAAGGATTGCCTATTTTACTCTAATGTACATGTATTTGTTTTTTTAAACTTTAACACTAAAATGTGTATCACGCATGTGTTACATTTCTGACAAGGAAAAGTAGCTAAAGTTCCCAAATATTAAGAAAGCTCAAGGCCGTTAAAGCTGTTCCAGGTGGGACATCAAAATAACCCTCAATTTACAGAACATGAATGAAGCTGTCCCTTTTACTGGCAGCGCTGTTCTTACCTCTAAGTTCTAAGTGATTGATTGCAACTCATTGCCCACTTATGACCGCTGTAACTCAATCAATCACCCATCATGTGCACCGACTTGCATTTATTTGCTTCCATCAACGAATGCAGAGGATAATTGGCCATTAAAAGATTTTCTTTCTGTGACATAAAAAAGTCACGCGGTTGACCGTCAGGGAATGAGTTTTAAGATAAGGAAATCTTAAAGGGGGCAATTAAGAAATAATTGTTTTGTATCCTTGCCTTCCAGCCTGCTGGTTTCGTTAAAAACCTACAGTGTGACACAACAGCTTATCTTCACGTCCGCATGATTATTTTAAATGTGGTTCTTTTCAATACAGGGACTGTTTGTTGACACATGATATTTCTTCCCCTGCAGTAAAAAAACAGATTGTCAAAACTACTATGTGAGATTAGAAATGTAAAGGTCATCTCCGCTAGAATGCCATAGGTGGAGATCTACAGAGACCTCATTATCAGCAAGAACGCGCATCAGCCTGTACTTAACCTTAGCTAATGGTAAAATGACAGTTTGGGAACATTGGACTGGTGATCCATAGAAATAATTTTCAAATGTTGTGTGAATGCACCAAACCTTGGAAAACAATGCAGTACTAATGTTTATTCTTCATCTTTCTGCCGACAAACAACAAGTCTGCATTCTGACTTGTGTGGAAATGCATTTTCCCAGCGGCAGAACAAAAGACCCTTGCAGTTCTGCCGCGCGCACCGGGACCCATTCTTCTGGGGCCCCCTTTCCGCCCAAGTGTTAAGCATGTACTCAGCTATAGGGGGCCATGGGGACCTCATTGCCTTCGCAGGATGGGCCCAATCATTATGTGTTACGCCACTTCAATTTCCAGAGACAACAAGCTTATATCTAAACTGGTTCAAACTGCCACGCAGCTGCGGCTCCTCCATTAGGGTGGAGAAGCGCCTCCCCCTCCCCAACGCTGCACAGATTGTGTGAAAAATAAAATGAGTTTATTACATTTTATTTTTTACTCTGCCTGCCCACACCAAGTGTGAGGGTGGGACGGGGACAGTGGGCCATTGCTGCTGATTGGCTGTAGGGAGGAGTGACCATTTCAGTTTGAAGTACACATGTCGGTTTGGCCAGTTATCTTGTGATGGCCAGCCCGACATGTGCAATTAAAACCTCGCCAACCCGAGCTCTCTTAAAAAGCTGAGTGAAGAACAGGCACAGGCCTCCAGTGCCTGTTGGAATACAGAGACAGTCCATTCCAGCCAATCCTGGCTCTTCTCTCATGCTGCTTAACATTATTAACAGAATGAGATCAGCATCTGGATTGGTTAAGAGAGTTGGCAGTGGGGCTGTATAGTGCCCCACCATTTTTGTAACTCACCGACCACCACTGCGGCCATGTTTTAGTCGCCCTTCTGTGTCAACTTCACTGTATATTTTCTATAGATGCAACATATTTGATTGTGAAACGTCAGATGTGTTTTTAACGGATTTTGTGACCTGGCATCTTTTGGCATGTTCCCCCTGTCTTTTTGCATTCTGGCCTCCTGTTTTCAATGGAATGCTGGATTTTGTTTGTCTGGTTTAGTGCCGCTGCACACTTTCTCACTGCTTTTCAGTGCCAAAGTGCAAGTGCTCCTACTGTAAATTGTGTTTATGGATTTGTGTTTCCATGTTTCGCTTATTTGATTTACTGCTATGTCCCTAATATAGTGCACTGTATGAGCCCAGGGCATGTAAATAACATGCTGCTAGTGAGCCTGTAGCACTGATTGTGCCACCCACGCAAGCAGCCTTTCAAAGGTGTCTCAGACCTGCCACTACAGTGTCTATGCGCAGTTTACTGCCATGTCGACCTGGCAAGTGCCCCCACTTGCCAAGCTCTAACTTTCCCTTTTCTTACATGTACTGCACCCTTCAAGTATGCCCAAGGTACACCCCTGGGCAGGGTGCAGTGCAGCCGCAGCTCATGCAGGTAAGAGCGGTGGGCAGTGGGAGGGGATTTTGACAGACAACGAGGGCAAATGTATTACTTATTTAATTTTCCCTCGTCGTCTGTCGAAATCCCCCCGCCCGGCCCCACCGCTCTTACCTGCATGAGCCGCAGCGGGTGCAGTGTATGTGAAAGGTAGGACATGTCCAGGTGGGTGTGACATGTCCTGATAGTGAAATACTGTGTATTTCATTTTTCACTATTAAGAGGCTATCTGTCTCATAGGATAGCATGGGAGACATCTTATAACATTTTACAAGTATTAAATTTAATTTAATTACACATCTTTTAGTAAATATGTTTTTTAAAATTGTGTGTTTCAAAATGCGACTCTTAGAAAGTAGGCATTTTCTTGCTTAGCCATCCTATGCGCCTCTGCTGGGATGTGTAATGACTGTCTGGTTTTGGTGTGACAGGGGCTGGGGATGTGCATTCACTCCAGACAGCCACTGGGGGGGTTGAGGTGTGTCCTGCCTTTCCTGGGTGACTCAGAGCTGGGCTGACTAGAACTGCACCACATTTGGAGTAGTAGGAGGAGTTTTCCTCGCAACTGAATAGGCCCTGTCTCCAGTGCACAATGCTGTCTCCACCTCCTGCCCAGAAGCTGGACCAGAGAGGACAGAACCGGTTTAGAATGAACTGAGAGACTTTTTGCCAGAAGAGAACAAAGGACAATGTGGTATACATTTTGGGACTCAGACCCCAGAACCTTAGATTTCTTTTGGTTAAAGGAACCTGCCAAAAAGATAAGCTGGAGAAGCTGTGAGGAGGAACTACTACTTTTCTGTGTGCATTGCTGTGTTGGCCTGCAGTGGCTACTTCTTTCTTGGGCAGAGAAAGGACTGGACTGAACTTTCTGCAACTTCTTTGCTTGAGTTTCTCCAAGGGCTTGAGGCAGAGCGTGCCCCCTGTTCAAGAAGTCTCAGGGACAGCAAATACTTCGGGCCCGATTCACAGAACTAACTTAAGACAAAATCCTAAACTTACTATCATTTTGGTATTCACAGAAGGCACTTACTCATTTTGGTATTCACAGAAGGCACTTACTCATTTCGGTATTCACAGAAGTTAGGAGTCCTAACTTTAGGACTCCTATATGCCTTCTGTGAATACCGAAAGTCTTAAAATTAGGATTTTTCTCAGTTTAGTAGTAGTATAGTTAGGACTCCTAACTTTAGGACTCCTAAATGCCTTCTGTGAATACCGAAAGTCTTAAAATTAGGATTTTTCTCAATTTAGTAGTCCTAAGTCTAAACTTAGGACTACTAAATTGAGAAAAATCCTAATTTTAAGACTTTCGGTATTCACAGAAGGCATTTAGGAGTCCTAAAGTTAGGAGTCCGAACTATACTACTACTAAACTGAGAAAAATCCTAATTTTAAGGCTTTCGGTATTCACAGAAGGCATTTAGGAGTCCTAAAGTTAGGAGTCCTAAACTTAGGACTACTAAATTGATAAAAATCCTAATTTTAAGACTTTCGGTATTCACAGAAGGCATTTAGGAGTCCTAACTATACTACTACTAAACTGAGAAAAATCCTAATTTTAAGGCTTTCGGTATTCACAGAAGGCATTTAGGAGTCCTAAAGTTAGGAGTCCTAAACTTAGGACTACTAAATTGATAAAAATCCTAATTTTAAGACTTTCGGTATTCACAGAAGGCATTTAGGAGTCCTAAAGTTAGGAGTCCTAAACTTAGAACTACTAAACTGAGAAAAATCCTAATTTTAAGACTTTCGGTATTTACAGAAGGCATTTAGGAGTCCTAAAGTTAGGACTCCTAACTTCTGTGAATACCGAAATGAGTAAGTGCCTTCTGTGAATACCAAAATGAGTAAGTGCCTTCTGTGAATACCAAAATGGTAGTAAGTTTAGGATTTTGTCTTAAGTTAGTTCTGTGAATCGGGCCCTGTAAGTTCATCTGCTACCAGCACTGGGAACAGTGTGTTTTGTGCTGCAACAGAAAAAAAAGCAACCCAATGCCATCAATGATGCAGCTGCCGACTCTGTGTCCTGAAGGCACCACAGAGGGCCCGATGCAATTCGCACCACGACGCCGCCACCTGACACCGCCACCGAGTCACTGCTTGCACCACACTTCGCACTGCCTGGCTTCATGCAACCGCCCTGGTATCCCCAACGGTGCCGTTCCACCTTGACATCGACACCGCTGCTTGCACCATGGTTTGAGGGCACTGCTTGTAAGATACACGACACATTGCCCCGTCCCACAAAACAACCTTGGCATACCGATGCTAGTGCCATCGACTAAGGTTCGTCAGCCAACTACAGTGCTTTAGCAATGACAACGCCGCTGCTTGCACCATGACCTGCCAGCACAGCAACGAGCACAGTTTCGCTTCGCACTTTCAGCCCTGGTCTCATTTACACTGCTGGATGACCGTCACCAAGCTGCTCCCTGCACCGCGACGCAGGCACTCCCTACTTCAACCGCAAGGAGTCCGATCTGCAACGCATGTGACTTCAATGTCCTGACAACGTGGGTTTGTGAAGTAAATAGGAAATTGATGTACAACCAAATCCGAATATGCGGATGCTATTGCCCTCATACAAGGGGCTTGGAAGATGGGCTGGATAATGAGTTGGATCCTGAGGGTGACCTAAGAGATGATGAATTATCAAGCCAATCCATACTTCTGGGGTTGATTCCCCTAGTAATTCCTCATCTTTCCCCAGACATTCTCCTGAAGATTGTGGCTGTTTACAGTTTACAGTCATAAGCAGTGCATTACGGGGGCGTCAGCTATATATAGCTCAGGTAACTATAACTGCAGAATTTCACTGGTTTTGTACATTTGCGCCTGAGTATTTCATCAGTGCACTTGTGTGCCTCAGTAATTCAATAACTGCATGGGTTACAAGTGGGTGTTTAGACGGCTGTATAGATTCTATGCAAATGTTATAATGATTGCATAGTTACAGCCTTGTAAATTTTGTGTTAAATTTTAAAAAGTATGGAAGAAGGAGAGATGCAGTAGAACAGAAAGAAATAGTTGAGAAAGTAGTTGATAAGGCCTGTGTTTTGAAGATTAAGCTATTCATTTTTATTCTAAATAGAATGAAGAGTCCAGAGAAAATAGTGTTGTGCATGAGGAGACAAAACCAGACGAAAAGATTAGTGAATAGAAGCAACTGTTGTACAGTTTTTAGTGGAGAATGGATACATACTTCTTGTATAGAGCCCTCCTTTAATGAAGAAAGCTATCTCTAGGATAACAATTTAGCTCATGCTATTGTTTAGAGGACGATGTTATGAAATGAACAATGGTAGTCCTAGAGCAAAAGAGGTAATGATACCTAGAAATGTAGAAGAAGTTATTGCAGAAGAGGTAAAATAAAGCGCAGTCAGGATACTATATACAAATGGATTTGTATTAGTGTTTCTAGTATCAGACAGCAATCCATTGATATATTAAGAAAATTCCTAAATATCTTTCCAAGGCAAAGTTTGAAACATGAAATAAGTTATACCACTCAACAATGCGAACTTCAGGTTGGAGGCTGTATTATGTGAAAACTCTTGCTTTATGTTTAGGAGAAATGATGAGAGCACTCTCTAAATTGAGACAGACCTGAATGCCGGCAGTGAATGATTGAGTGATTCCCCAGAGGCCGGTGAAACGACTCCGGCGGCTCGGATCTCTCTCCCTAAACACACTGCCTGCGGGTGATATTTACAGGGCGGTGTACTTTCTTCATGCTTGGAGGTGCTCCAGCTGCCCTCTATTTTGCCTCCTTTCCCTGGCGCGTTGAAACCGGATGATTTCAGGATTCCATATCAGAGTCAGCATGAGCTGCTTTAGAGCCATAGAACTGGGTCAGCAGAGCTGCTTTAGAGCCAGAGAACCATGTCAGCAGAGGTGTTGTAGAGCCAGATAACCAGATCAGCAGAGCTGCTCTGTAGCCTACGAACTAGGTCAGCAGAGTAGCTCTAGAGCCAGAGAACCAGGTCAGCAGACCTGCTGTAGAGCTAAAGAAACCAGGTCAGCAGAGCTGCTTTAGTGGGAGAGAACCAGGTCAGCAGAGCTGCTCTAGAGCCAGAGAACTAGGTCAGCAGAGCTGCTTTAGAGCCATAGAACCAGGTCAGCAGAGCTGCTCTAGAAGCAGAGAACCAGGTCAGCAGGGCTGATTTAGAGGGAGAGAACCAGATCAGCAGAGCTACTTTAGAGCCAGAGAACCAGGCCAGCAGAGCTGCTCTAGAGCCAGAGAACCTGGACAGCAGAGCTGCTTTAGAGCCATAGACCCAGGTCAGCAGAGCTGCTTTAGAGCCAGAGAACCAGGTCAGCAGAGATGCTCTAGAGCATAAGAACAAGGTCAGCAGAGATGTTCTAGAGCCAGAGAACTGGGTCAGCAGAGCTGCTGTAGAGCCAGAAAAACCAGGTCAGTAGAGCTGCTTTAGAGGGAGAGACCCAGGTCAGCAGAGCTGCATTAGAGATAAGGGACCAGATCAGCAGAGCTGCTCTAGAGCCAGAGAACCAGGTCAGCAGAACTGCTTTAGAGCCATAGAACTGGGTCAGCAGAGCTGCTTTAGAGCCAGAGAACCAGGTCAGCAGAGCTGCTCTAGAGCCTAAGAACTAGGTCAGCAGAGCTGCTCTAGAGCCAAAGAACCAGGTCAGCAGAGCTGCTGTAGAGCCAGAGAAACCAGGTCAGCAGAGCTGCTTTAGAGCCAGAGAACCAGACCAGCAGAGCTGCTTTAGAGCCATAGAACCAGGTCAGCAGAGCTGCTCTAGAGCCTAAGAACCAGGTCAGCAGAACCGCTCTAGAGCCAGACAATATGGTCAGCAGAGCTGCTGTAGAGCCAGAGACACCAGGTCAGTAGAGCTGCTTTAGAGGGAGAGAACCAGGTCAGCAGAGCTGTTCTAGAGCCAGAGAACTATGTCAGCAGAACAGCTTTAGAGCCATAGAACCGGGTCCTCAGAGGTGCTTTAGAGCCAGAGAACCAGGTCAGCAGAGCTGTTGTACAGCCAGAGAACCAGATCAGCAGAGCCGCTGTGTAGCCTAAGAACTAGGTCAACAGAGTACCTCTAGAGCCAGAGAACCAGGTCAGCAGACCTGCTGTAGAGCTAGAGAAACCAGGTCAGCAGAGCTGCTTTAGTGGGAGAGAACCAAGTCACCAGAGCTGCTTAAGAGCCAGAGAACCAGGTCAGTGGAGCTGCTTTAGAGCCAGAGAACCAGGTCAGCAGAGCTGCAGTAGCTGTCACTGATTGACTGACACTGACTGACTGACACTGACTGATTAACACTGACTGACACTGATTGACTGACACTGACACTGACTGACACTGACATAGACTGACACTGATTGACTGACACTGACTGACTGACACTGATTGACTGACACTGACTGACTGACACTGACTGACTGACACTGACTGACACTGATTGGCTGACACTGACTGACTGACACTGATTGACTGACACTGACTGACACTGACTGACCAGAGAACCAAATCAGCAGAGCTGCTTTAGAGCCATAGAACCAGGTCAGAGGAGCTGCGTTAGAGCCAGAGAACCAGGTCAGTAGAGCTGCTCTAGAGCCTAAGAACCAGGTAAACAGAGCTGCTCTAGAGCCAGAGAACCAGGGAGCAGAGCTGCTCTAGAGCCAGAGAACCATTTCAGCAGTGCTGCTTTAGAGCCATAGAACCAGGTCAGCAGAGCTGCTTTAGAGCCAGAGAACCAGGTCAGCAGAGCTGCTCTAGAGCCTAAGAACCAGGTCAGCAGAGTTGCTCTAGAGCCAGAGAACCAGGTCAGCAAAGCTGCTGTAGAGCCAGAGAAATCAGGTCAGTAGAGCTGCTTTAGAGGGAGAGAACCAGGTCAGCAGAGCTGTTCTAGAGCCAGAGAACTATGTCAGCAGAACTGCTTTAGAGCCATAGAACTGGGTCAGCAGAGCTGCTTTAGAGCCAGAGAACCAGGTCAGAAGAGCTGTTGTAGAGCCAGAGAACCAGACGAGGAGAGCTGCTCTGTAGCCTACGAACTAGGTCAGCAGAGTAGCTCTAGAGCCAGAGAACCAGGTCAGCAGACCTGCTGTAGAGCTAGAGAAACCAGGTCAGCAGAGCTGCTTTAGTGGGTGAGAACCAGGTCAGCAGAGCTGCTCTAGAGCCAGAGAACTAGGTCAGCAGAGCTGCTTTAGAGCCATAGAACCAGGTCAGCAGAGCTGCTCTAGAGGCAGAGAACCAGGTCAGCAGGGCAGATTTAGAGGGAGAGAACCAGATCAGCAGAGCTACTTTAGAGCCAGAGAACCAGGTCAGCAGAGCTGCTCTAGAGCCAGAGAACCTGGCCAGCAGAGCTGCTTTAGAGCCATAGACCCAGGTCAGCAGAGCTGCTTTAGAGCCAAAGAACCAGGTCAGCAGAGATGCTCTAGAGCATAAGAACAAGGTCAGCAGAGATGTTCTAGAGCCAGAGAACTGGGTCAGCAGAGCTGCTGTAGAGCCAGAGAATCCAGGTCAGTAGAGCTACTTTAGAGGGAGAGAACCAGGTCAGCAGAGCTGCATTAGAGCCAAGGGACCAGATCAGCAGAGCTGCTCTAGAGCCAGAGAACCAGGTCAGCAGAACTGCTTTAGAGCCATAGAACTGGGTCAGCAGAGCTGCTTTACAGCCAGAGAACCAGGTCAGCAGAGCTGCTCTAGAGCCTAAGAACTAGGTCAGCAGAGCTGCTCTAGAGCCAAAGAACCAGGACAGTAGAGCTGCTGTAAAGCCAGAGAAACCAGGTCAGCAGAGCTGCTTTAGAGGGAGAGACCCAGGTCAGCAGAGCTGCATTAGAGATAAGGGACCAGATCAGCAGAGCTGCTCTAGAGCCAGAGAACCAGGTCAGCAGAACTGCTTTAGAGCCATAGGACTGGGTCAGCAGAGCTGCTTTAGAGCCAGAGAACCAGGTCAGCAGAACTGCTCTAGAGCCTAAGAACCAGGTCAGCAGAGCTGCTCTAGAGCCAGAGAACATGGTCAGCAGAGCTGCTGTAGAGCCAGAGAAACCAGGTCACTAGTGCTGCTTTAGAGGGAGAGAACCAGGTCAGCAGAGCTGTTCTAGAGCCAGAGAACTATGTCAGCAGAACTACTTTAGAGCCATAGAACCGGGTCAGCAGAGGTGCGTTAGAGCCAGAGAACCAGGTCAGCAGAGCTGTTGTAGAGCCAGAGAACCAGATCAGCAGAGCCGCTCTGTAGCCTAAGAACTAGGTCAGCAGAGTAGCTCTAGAGCCAGAGAACCAGGTCAGCAGACCTGCTGTAGAGCTAGAGAAACCAGGTCAGCAGAGCTGCTTTAGTGAGAGAGAACCAGGTCACCAGAGCTGCTTTAGAGCCAGAGAACCAGGTCAGAGGAGCTGCTTTAGAGCCAGAGAACCAGGTCAGCAGAGCTGCATTAGCTGTCACTGACTGACTGACACTGACTGACTGACACTGACTGATTAACACTGACTGACACGATTGACTGACACTGACACTGACTACTCTCTACTACTCCACTACTCACTCTCTACTACTCACTCTCTACTGCTCTTTACTACTCACTCTCTACTACTCTACTACTCTCTACTACTCATACTCACTCTCTACTACTCACTCTCTACTACTCACTCTCTACTACTCTCTACTACTCTCTGCTACTCACTCTCTACTACTCTCTACTACTCACGCTCTACTACTCACTCTCTACTACTCTCTACTACTCACTCTCTACTACTCTCTACGATTCACTCTCTACTACTCATTCTCTACTACTCTCTACTACTCTGTGCTACTCTCTACTGCTACTCTCTACTACTCACTTTCTACTACTCACTCTCTACTCTCTACCACTCACTCTTTACTACTCTTCTACTCACTGTCTACTACTCTCTCTCTCTCCTACTCACTCTACTACTCTCTACTACTTACTCTACTACTCGCTCTCTACTGCTCTCTACTACTGACTCTCCACTACTCACTCTCTACTATTCAACTGCTCTCTACTACTCTCTCTAGTACTCACTCTCTTCTACTCTCTACTATTCACTCTACTACTCTCTACTTCTCTCTACCACTCACTCTCTACTACTCTACTACTCACTCTGTACTACTCACTCTACTACTCTCTACTACTCACTCTCTACTACTCTCTCTCTACTACTCTCTGCTTCTCACTCTCTACTACTCACTTTCTAATACTCACTCACTACTACTCTCTACTACTCACTCTCCACTACTCACTCTCTACTACTCTACTACTCTCTACTACTCTCTCTACTTCTCACTCTCTACTACTCTCTCTACTACTCACTCTCTACTACTCTCAACTACTCACTCTCTACTATACACTCTCTACTACTTGCTCTCTACTACTCGCTCTCTACTACTCTCTACTACTCACTCTACTACTCACTCAGTACTACTCTCCACCTCTCACTCTCTACTGCTCCACTACTCTCTACTATTCACTCTCTACTACTCACTCTCTACTATTCTACTACTCTCTACTACTCTCTCTCTACTACTCACTCTCTACTACTCACTCTTTACTACTCTCTACTACTCACTCTCTACTACTCTATACTACTCACTCTCTACTACTCTCTCTCTACTACTCACTCTCTACAACTCTCTACTACTCACCCTCTACTACTCTCGCTCTACTACTCTCTACTACTCTCTACTACTCACTCTCTACTACTCACTCTACTACTCACTCTCTACTATTCACTCTCTACTACTCACTCTCTACTACTCTGTACTACTCTCTCTCTACTACTCACTCTACTACTCACTCTCTACTACTCTCTCTCTACTACTCACTCTCTACAACTCACTCTCTACAACTGTCTGCTACTCACCCTCTACTACTCTCTCTCTACTACTCTCTACTACTCTCTACTACTCACTCTCTACTACTCACTCTACTACTCAGTCTCTACTACTCACTCTCTACTGCTCACTCTCTACTACTCTCTACTACTCACTCTCTACTAATCTCTACTACTCTCTACTACTCACTCTACTACTCACTCTCTACTACTCTACTACTCTCTACTACTCTCTATACTACTCACTCTCTACTACTCACTCTCTCCTACTCTACTACTCTCTCCACTACTCACTCTCTACTATTCTCTACTACTCACTGTACTACTCTTTCCTACTCTCTACCACTCACTCTCTACTACTCTACTACTCACTCTCTACTACTCTCTCTCTACTACTCACTCTCTACTACTCACTCTACTACTCTCTACAACTCACTCTCTTCTATGCTCTACTACTCACTCTGTACTACTCACTCTCTACTACTCACTCTCTACTACTCTCCACTGCTCACTCTCCACTACTCACTCTCTACTACTCGCTCTCAACTATTCTCTACTCCTCACTCTACTACTCACTCGCTACGACTCCACTGCTCTACTACTCACTCTCTACTACTCTATCTCTACTACTCACTCTCTACAACTCACTCTCTACAACTCTCTGCTACTCACCCTCTACTACTCTCTCTCTACTACTCTCTACTACTCTCTACTACTCACTCTCCACTACTCACTCTACTACTCACTCTCTACTACTCACTCTCTACTACTCACTCTCTACTACTCACTCTCTACTAATCTCTACTACTCTCTACTTCTCACTCTACTACTCACTCTCTACTTCTCTACTACTCTCTACTATTCTCTATACTACTCACTCTCTACTACTCACTCGCTACTACTCTCTACTACTCTCTCTACTACCCACTCTCTACTATTCTCTACTACTCACTCTACTACTCTCTCCTACTCTCTACCACTCACTCTCTACTACTCTACTACTCACTCTCTACTCCACTCTCTCTACTACTCACTCTCTACTACTCACTCTACTACTCTCTACTACTCACTCTCCACTACTCACTCTCTACTACTCGCTCTCAACTACTCTCTACTACTCACTCTACTACTCACTCTCTACTACTCAACTACTGTCTCTTCCTCTCTCTGTTGGAGGGAGGACCACAGGGGAGTCGTGGGGACTACTCCGGGGCACCTTCCTACCGCAAAGTTATAGCCGAGCGCCGCCGAGAAGCCTCCTAGGAGAGGTCCTTCTCCTGTGATCGTACTAGGCCCAGTAACACCACTACACAGGACTCCGTATCAGTTGCTTATCTTGGTACTTTATCAATGGTAGCACATTCAATATATGTACAGGGGGATCGAGTGATCCAGAAGAGTCTCAATGTCTTTGTGGGGGTAGGGCAGCGGGACAGTCTTAGTACCAGCCTGGTACGGGGAGGCTCTGCGCCAGACCTTGCGTGCTGGTCTCAAAGCAGCTCGGACGTGGGGAGCCGCGACGGTGTCTGCAGGGCTCGGGTGGTAGTTCCGCTTGGGTCGAGCCGCGACACAGTCAGCAGGGCTCCGGTGGTAGGTCCGCTTCAGTCGAGCCGCGACGAGGTCAGCTGGGCTCTGATGGTAAGTTCAACAAGGTCGGGCCGCGACAGCGTCAGCAGGGCCCCAAAGGTTTGTGAAGGTCTTTTAAGCACGATGGAGACGCGACGTCGTCAGCAGGGCTCAGAGTGTGGTTTCAGGATGAGTCTTTTTCCGTAGGGTCAGCCGCGATCCGATCAGCAGGGCTCTTGACTCCGGGATACAACTGCCGTCTTGTTTCCGGGTCGCCCCAGATATAGGTCTGGAGCCCTTTGATGTCCGGACCCTTGCGTCCGGGGGGGGCAGAGAGGCCGGGTTGGGAGCGGCCAGACGCCCAGCAGGAGAGGCGCCAGGCCCAAGAGAGCTGTGGGGCGATCGCACCTAGGTGTGGAAGGACGGTTGGGGGTCCCATCGATACTGCCCTCCGCCGGGAGTGGTGAGGTGTTCACGTGGTATCCCCCTGGCCAGGGGTTGGCGCCCCGATGTCGGGCCTCGCTGGGACCGAGGCCGGGTGGAGCTGGGTCACGTAGGTGGTTACGTAGAGTCACGTACAATCCGAAATGGAGGAGCCCCGAGGTGCATGGGACCTCGTGCGGCTTAGCGAGGAGGAACAGGACCACGCCACGAGGCCGGCTCCAACACTCTCTACTTCTCACTCTCTACTACTCTCTTTACTACTCACTCTCTACTACCTACTACTCTCTACTACCCACTCTCTACTACACACACTCTTCTACTTGCTCTCTACTACTCGCTCACTACTACTCTCTATTACTCACTCTACTACTCACTTTCTACTACTCCCTACTACTTACTCTACTACTCACTCTCTACTACTCTCTACTACTCACGCTCTACTACTCCACTACTATCTACTACTCACTCTCTACTACTCACTCTCTGCTACTCTACTACTCTCTACTACTCTCTCTCTAATACTAACTCACTACTACTCACTCTCTACTACTCTCTACTACTCACTCTCTACTACTCTCTCTCTCTATTACTCCCTACTCACTCTCTACTACTCACTCTCTACTACTTTCTACTACTCACTCCCTACTACTCTCTCTCTACTACTCTCTACTACTCACTCTCTACTTCTCTCTAATACTCTCTACTACTCACTCTCTACTACTCTCTACTACTCACTCTCAACTACTCTCTACTACTCACTCTCTACTGCTCTCTACTACTCTCTACTACTCACTCTATACTAATCACTCTCTTATACTCACTCTCTACTACTCACTCTATACTACTCACTCTCTAATACTCACTCTCTACTACTCTCTACTGCTCACTCTCCACTACTCACTCTCTACTACTCGCTCTCAACTACTCTCTACTACTCACTCTACTACTCACTCTCTACTACTCTACTACTGTCTCTTACTCTCTCTACTTCTCACTCTCTACTACTCTCTCTACTAACTCTCTACTACCTACTACTCTCTACTACCCACTCTCTACTACACACTCTCTACTACTTGCTCTCTACTACTCGCTCTCTACTACTCTCTATTACTCACTCTACTACTCACTTTCTACTACTCCCTACTACTTACTCTACTACTCACTCTCTACTACTCTCTACTACTCACTCTCTTCTACTCCACTACTATCTACTACTAGCTCTCTACTACTCACTCTCTGCTACTCTACTACTCTCTACTACTCTCTCTCTAATACTCACTCTCTACTACTCACTCTCTACTACTCTCTACTACTCACTCTCTACTACTCTCTCTCTCTATTACTCCCTACTCACTCTCTACTACTCACTCTCTACTACTTTATACTACTCACTCTCTACTACTCTCTCTCTACTACTCTCTACTACTCACTCTACTACTCACTCTCTAATACTCACTCTCTACTACTCTCTACTACTCACTATCTACTACTCTCTCTCTACTACTCTCTACTACTCACTCTACTACTCACTCTCTACTTTTCTCTAATACTCTCTACTACTCACTCTCTACTACTGTCTACTACTCACTCTCAACTACTCTCTACTACTCACTCTCTACTACTCTCTACTGCTCTCTACTACTCACTCTACTACTCACTCTCTACTGCTCTCTACTACTCTCTACTACTCACTCTATACTAATCACTCTCTAATACTCACTCTCTACTACTCACTCTATACTGCTCACTCTACTACTCTCTACTACTCACTCTCTGCTACTCTCTCTACTACTCTCTACTACTATCTAATACTCACTCTCTGCTCTCTATTACTCGCTCTCTACTCTCTACCTCTTTCTATCTCTCTTTCTACTACTCTCTACCTCTCTATCTCTACCTCTCTACCTCTACACCTCTACCTCTCCACCTCTACCTCTCTACTTCTCTCTACAAGCACACATATACACATATATATGCATATATATGCATATGTATTTATATATATGTATGTGTGTATATATATATATATACATACATATATAAACATATATATATATAATCTGCATATCTATATAAATATAAATGCATGCATACATCTACATATATGCATACATATGCATGTTATGTACATGAAAGTTTGAAAAACACTGATACAAGTAAAGCTAAAAAGCCACCTAATTACAAACAGAATTGCTTTAATTTAAATGAGGGCGAGACCTATTGCATTTTCAATGTTTGTGTACTTTGGTTCCATCAAGAAGGCATTCAGATTTGTCACACATTTGCCATAAATTCTGAATGGTAGCACTCTAGTTGCTCATTACATCACTGCAGTAAAGCTACTGCTCACCAGGGAAGTCTGCTGCTGGTATTCAAAGTGCATGTTTCAGTCGGCATGTCAGAATATTTTAATGAAATAGAAGAGGATTTGAGAAGTCAAAATGTGCCCTAATTTTTCTTTCTGCAGCACTAATCATAATTTCTATGGCAAAATGAACCCCCTCATGTTGTTCCTTTGCAAATTAAATGTTTTAAGTGTTACCACTTTATTCCAATCAAGATGGCTTCAGGTGTGCAATACTTTTGTCATAAGTAAGACTGTTAGCGCTCTAGTTGTTCTTTAAAACACTCTGGGACATTCTGTCATTGGGCTATACTTGGGCTACATCTCGGTGATATTTGTGCTACATTTGGGCTCTTTTGTCTCTGGTGGCCATCTTGGGAGACTTATTTGTTTTGAAGTTTCCTAATTTCCTCATTTACTACAGTCTCCTCAGTAGGAAATACTTTAAGGTTTTTTACTTTCATTCCATCAAGAAGGCATTCAGACGTGTCACACATTTGCCATAAATTCAGAATGTTAGCACTCTAGTTGCTTATTAGATCACTGTAGTAAAGCTACTGCTCACCAGGGAAGTCTGCTGCTGGCATTGAAAGTGCATGTTTCAGTCTGCATGTCAGAATTTTTTAATGAAATAGAAGAGGATTTGAGAAGTCAACCAAATGTGCCCTAATTTTTCTTTTTTACGCACTAATCATAATTTCTATGGCAAAATGAACCCTCTCATTGTGTTCCTTTTAAATTAAACTACTCACTCTCTACTACTCACTCTCTACTACTCTCTACTACTACTCTCTACTGCTCACTCTCTACTACTCACTCTCTACTACTCTCTACTACTAACTCTACTACTCTCTACTACTCTCTTCCACTCACTCTCTACTACTCACTCTCTACTACTCTCTACTACTCTCTCTCTACTACTCCCTCTCTACCACTCACTCTACTACTCTCTACTACTCACTCTCTGCTACTCTCTCTACTACTCTCTACTACTATCTAATACTCACTCTCTGCTCTCTATTACTCGCTCTCTACTCTCTACCTCTTTCTATCTCTCTGTCTACTACTCTCTACCTCTCTATCTCTACCTCTCTACCTCTCTACCTCTACCTCTCCACCTCTACCTCTCTACTTCTCTCTACAAGCACACATATACACATATATATATGCAGATATATGCATATGTATTTATATATATGTATGTGTGTATATATATATACATACATATATAAACATATATATAATCTGCATATCTATATAAATATAAATGCATGCATACATCTACATATATGCATACATATGCATGTTATGTACATGAAAGTTTGAAAAACACTGATACAAGCAAAGCTAAAAAGCCACCTAATTACAAACAGAATTGCTTTAATTTAAACGAGGGCGAGACCTATTGCATTTTCAATGTTTGTTTACTTTGGTTCCATCAAGAAGGCATTCAGATTTGTCACACATTTGCCATAAATTCTGAATGGTAGCACTCTAGTTGCTCATTAGATCACTGCAGTAAAGCTACTGCTCACCAGGGAAGTCTGCTGCTGTTATTCAAAGTGCATGTTTCAGTCGCCATGTCAGAATATTTTAATGAAATAGAAGAGGATTTGAGAAGTCAAAATGTGCCCTAATTTTTCTTCCTGCAGCACTAATCATAATTTCTATGGCAAAATGAACCCCCTCATGTTGTTCCTTTGCAAATTCAATGTTTTAAGTGTTACCACTTTATTCCAATCAAGATGGCTTCAGGTGTGCAATACTTTTGTCATAAGTAAGGCTGTTAGCGCTCTAGTTGTTCTTTAAAACACTCTGGGACATTCTGTCATTGGGCTATACTTGGGCTACATCTCGGTGATATTTGTGCTACATTTGGGCTCTTTTGTCTCTGGTGGCCATCTTGGGAGACTTATTTGTTTTGAAGTTTCCTAATTTCCTCATTTACTACAGTCTCCTCAGTAGGAAATACTTTAAGGTTTTTTACTTTCATTCCATCAAGAAGGCATTCAGACATGTCACACATTTGCCATAAATTCAGAATGTTAGCACTCTAGTTGCTTATTAGATCACTGTAGTAAAGCTACTGCTCACCAGGGAAGTCTGCTGCTGGCATTGAAAGTGCATGTTTCAGTCTGCATGTCAGAATTTTTTAATGAAATAGAAGAGGATTTGAGAAGTCAACCAAATGTGCCCTAATTTTTCTTTTTTACGCACTAATCATAATTTCTATGGCAAAATGAACCCCCTCATTGTGTTCCTTTTAAATTAAACTACTCACTCTCTACTACTCACTCTCTACTACTCTCTACTTCTACTCTCTACTGCTCACTCTCTACTACTCACTCTCTACTACTCTCTACTACTAACTCTACCACTCTCTACTACTCTCTTCCACTCACTCTCTACTACTCACTCTCTACTACTCTCTACTACTCTCTCTCTACTACTCCCTCTCTACCACTCACTCTACTACTTTCTACTACTCACTCTCTACTACTCACTCTCTACTACTCACTCTCCTCTACTCACTCTCTACTACTCACTCTCCACTACTCTCTACTTCTCACTCTCTACCACTCTCTACCAATCACTCTCTATTACCCACGCTCTACTACTCTCTACTACTCACTCTCTACTACTCTCTACTACTCACTCTCTACTACTCACTCTACTTCTCTCTCCTACTCACTCACTGCTACTTCCTCTACTACTCTCTACTACTCTCTACTACTCAATCTATACTCTCTACTCTCTATTACTCATCCTCTACTCTCTACCTCTATCCACCTCTCTCTCTACTATTCTCTACCTCTCTACCTCTACCTCTCTACCTCTACCTCTCTACCTCTACACCTCTACCTCTCTACCTCTCTCTACATGCACACATATGCACATATATATATATGCATATATATGCATATGCATTTACATATATGTATGTGTATATATATACATACATATAAACATATATATAATCTGCATATCTAGATAAATACAAATATAAATGAATGCATACATATACATATATTCATGTTATGTACATGAAAGTTTGAAAAACGCTAATAAAAGCAAAGCTAAAAAGCCACCTAAGTTCAAACAGAATTGCTTTAACTTAAATGAGGGCGAGACCTATTGCATTTTCAATGCTTGTTTACTTTGGTTCCATCAAGAAGGCATTCAGATGTGTCACACATTTGCCATAAATTCTGATTGGTAGCACTCTAATTCCTCAGGAGGTCACTGTAGTAAAGCTACTGCTCACAGGGAAGTCTGCTGCTGGTATTCAAAGTGCAGGTTTCAGTCTGCATGTCAGAATTTTTTAATGAAATAGAAGAGGATTTGAGAAGTCAAAATGTGCCCTAATTTTTCTTTCTGCAGCACTAATCATAATTTCTATGACAAAATGAAACCACTCATTTTGTTCCTTTGCAAATTAAATGTTTTAAGTGTTACCACGTTATTCCAATCATGATGGTTTCAGGTGTGCCATACTTTTGTCATAAGTACGACTGTTAGCGCTCTAGTTGTTCTTTAAATGGGCTACATCTCGGTGATATTTGTGCTACATTTGGGCTCTTTTGTCTCTGGTGGCCATCTTGGGAGATTTATTTGTTATGAAGTTTCCTAATTTCCTCATTTACTGCAGTCTCCTCTGTAGGAAATACTTTCAGTTTTTTACTTTGGTTCCATCAAGAAGGCATTCAGATGTGTCACACATTTGCCATAAATTCTGAATGTTAGCACTCTAGTTGCTCATTAGATCACTGTAGTAAAGCTACTGCTCACCAGGGAAGTCTGCTGCTGACATTGAAAGTGCATGTTTCAGTCTGCATGTCAGAATTTTTTTATGAAATAGAAGAGGATTTGAGAAGTCAAAATGTGCCCTAATTTTTCTTTCTGTAGCACTAATCATAATTTCTATGGCAAAATGAACCCCCTCATTCATTTTGTTCCTTTGTAAATTGAATGTTTTAAGTGTTACCACTTTATTCCAATCAAGATGGCTTCAGGTGTGCCATACTTTTGTCAGAAGTAAGACTGTTAGCGCTCTAGTTGTTCGTTAGAACACTCGGGGACATTCTGTCATTGGGCTATACTTGGGCTACATCTGGGTGATATTTGGGCTACATTTGGGCTCTTTTGTCTCTGGTGGCCATTTTGGGAGACCTATTTGTAATGATGTTTTCTAATTTCCTCGTTTACTACAGTCTCCTCAGTAGGAAATACTTTCAGTTTTTTACTTTGATTCCATCAAGAAGGCATTCAGATGTGTCACACATTTGCCATAAAATCAGAATGTTAGCACTCTAGTTGCTTATTAGATCACTGTAGTAAAGCTACTGCTCACCAGGGAAGTCTGCTGCTGGTATTGAAAGTGCATGTTTCAGTCTGCATGTCAGAACTTTTTAATGAAATAGAAGAGGATTTGAGAAGTCACTCAAAATGTGCCCTAATTTTTCTTTCTGCAGCATTAATCATACTTTCTATGGCAAAATGAACCCCCTCATTTTGTTCCTATTTAAATTAAATGTTTTAAGAGTTACCACTTTATTCCAACCAAGATGGCTTCAGGTGTGCCATACGTTTGTCATAAGTAGGAGTGTTAGTGCTCTAGTTGTTCTTTAGGACCCTCTGGGAAGCTGCAGTAGAACACAAAGGAATCAACTGACAGTCTCTGCCCTTGTTGGATGTACATGTTTTACTGAGAATGTCAGACTTCATTCTCATTTAGCTTATAGATCACCTTCCAAACCTCTGTGGGAAAAGCATGAGAAAATAGTTTTCTCTCCAACATGATTCATGATATCACAGCAGAAGGCTTTTCACATGGTAAAATCGCCTTAGAACACACCACAATTCCTAAAATGAGTATGGTACCATCAACAAATGATTTATAATGTAACTAACGTCTTAAAACCCAATGCTTTTTAATGAGGTGCTATCATGTATATTGGTTCCAAGATGGCTGCCAACACTTCTTGGATGAAGTGCTGACAGCCAATCAGATCTCACGATGAGATGTGTGGTTAGGCTCCGCCCAGATATATATGTGATTTTACTTTTGATTTTCTCAGGAACTACTGAATGGATCTACACCATTTGAGCAAAAGGCACATGCCTGACCTGAGGACTACCTCTTTGCCAAATTTCAAGAAATTCTGTTCAGCCGTTCGGGCTGTACCTTTGACTAAAGGTCCTATGGGAAAATGCATGGGGAAAATGCGTTTTGGGACCCCCTTTTTTCTCAGCCCCTGCTTGACGAATCACCCCAAGACTTTCAGGGTAGGAGCTGAGCGGAGCGCCCCATGTGTTTTGAAAATTTCACAAAGATAAGTCAACCGGCGCCAAAGTTATTCAAAATAGAATTTTCAGATTTCATATAGGAACTCGGTCCTAACTATAACTATCTACTGGCGACCGCCAGTAGATGATATATATATATATATATATATATATATATATATATATATATATATATATATATATATATATATATATATATATATATATATATTATCTACTGGCGGTCGCCAGTAGATAGTTATAGTTAGGACCGTGTTTCCATAGGAAATCCGCAACATTCTATTTGGAATAACTTTAGCGCCGGTTGACGAATCCTCGCGAAATTTTCAAAATAGGTGGGGCGCTCCACTCCGCTCCTACCCTGAAAGTCTCGGGGCGATTCATCAAGCGAGGGCTTAGAAAAAGGGGGGGCCCAAAACGCGTTTTCCCCATGCATTTTTCCATAGGACCTTTAGTCCAAGCTACAGCCCGAACGGCTGAACAGAATTGCTTGAAATTTGGCAGAGAGGTAGTCCTCAGGTCAGGGATGTGCCTTTTGCAGGTCTGGTATAAATCTGTTCAGTATTTCCTGAGAAAATAGCATTTAAATCAATATATATATCTATATGCGCGCTCCGAGCGCGTACGGTAATCTTACCGTACGCGCACGCTGCCGTGCGCAAGCTTAATTCTAATTGGTGATTACATGACTGTAAACATTCGAATCGGTCGAAATAAGGAAGTGTCGGCTGCCATTTTGTGTGTCTCACACTGATAAACAAAGGTGGAGAACATGAAAAGGGGGCAATGAAGAGAGTTGCAGACCCCCTAGCGTTTGTCAGGGGGTCCAAGAAGGTCCCAAAAGTATGAAAAATACATTTTAAATTTTATAAAAAAATCGCGGGGTGCGCGTACGGTAAGCTTACCGTACGCGCACGGTAGAACAAAAAAAAAAAAATTAGAAGTAAAAATCAAATTTAAGTGTTTAGATATTAGGGGGCTCTAAAAAGAGCCGTTGTGTTTATGAAGTGTTTTTTTGTGGTACCTACAAGTAAGTACCGATGCAGAGTCTAAAGTTCAAGAGGAAGACTCTGTTGCCTTCATCAGTGAAATCTACACCGTCTCCTCTATAAATGCCTTGCATGTTGTAACGCAAGTTGTTGTGGTATATAGAACCCATACCATAGTCTCTGAGGAAAGCAGAAATAGATTTGTTGACGTGCTTTCTTGCTTTGTCAATCTGTGGACAAAATTGGTTGGACCAGTTCCACTTTTGCCTTTGGCATATATTAGAATATACAAAGGCAGATTGAGGAAAAAGCGACATTAATTGCACAAAGGTGTCCTTAACAAGCATTTCCAGACATACCCCAGTTAAAGTGCCTAGGTCATTTCCACCACAGTGCACAATAATAAGGTTAGGCTGCTGGAGGTGTAGAAAAGATTTCACCAAAGGCATTAATTGGTGCCACTTTAACCCTCTCTGACCAATCCATTTAATGTCTACATTTGGCAAAGCAAGGTCTCTCACCATACCTCTTTTTTCTGCATACTTTTCACTCCAGAAGACATAGCTGTGACCTACAATCCACACTGTGAACATCTTTCAAGGAGATCTAGATGCACTCAGGAGGTGTCTTTCAGTAGAATGGCAATATGAAATGAAAGACAGTTGGAAAATGGAGGCATACATATTTTTTTTTAATAAAAATAACTCATTGGCTGATTCAAACCATTTTACAGTTAAAACTAGGCTGTATGTGTACATTTTTAGAAGCATGTTTTGTATTGGTTCAGAAAATTGTGTTCCCACAGAAGATTAATTTGGATTTGCTGTTAGGTTTGACAGGTGAAGCACTCTTGCTCTTTGGAATAGAAACATTGTGTGCTGAACTTCTGACCTCTCTGCTCACACCAGTGTTCCATGAGCTGTTGCTATGGTAGCAGGCAGAAGTCAAGTTGGGGGAAGGGTTCATTTGGAAAAGGGTTGAAGTTTTCAAGCAATAGAAATGTGTGATTTCATTTGAAAAAATGTGGGAAGCACTGAGATTTGTAATTAACATGTATATGTGTGAAAAAAGAGAGGGAAACATTGCCATTTACTGGTTCTGGTGAGAGGAAAGAGGTGTACAGCTCTGACATTCTGACTCTGATAATCTGCTGTGTTCTCCTCTCTCTGCTTTTCTCATTTCCCTTGTACTCCCTCAAGGACCTTGTATGGTGATTTTTTTTTTTAAATGCACGCACGGTAAATAAATTAAAAAAAAATTTATGAAATTTTTTTTAAAAAAGTTGTGAGGTAAGGTTGGCTCTTAAAAGAGCCGTTGTGTTAATACAGGGACAGAGGAAAGAAAGAATGGGAATATTATCAAGGACCACAGATGTGCTGGTCTATCTTATTGTTTATTAGGGAAACACTGGTCTCCCCATGAACAATTAGACCATAACATCTGGTGCACCTCATTTGTACCCTCTGAAATCGAGGGTTCGTTTCCAGAGGAGCAGAAGAGGGTGATGCTCCCACCGCAGAGGAAGTGCTCGGCTGAGCTGCCGAAGATGTACTGTGAGCTTCTGCGGATGTGCTCGGGTGACTTACTGAAGGGTTTGCTTCAGTATGTCGAGCAAAAGTCCTTGGATGAACATCCCTAAGGTGTCTCAACATAGTGTGATTACCAAAGGAATACTTCTTCCTAGGATTACCTCTAGATAACACACGCTCACAAAGTGAGCAGGTAACTAAAGGAGCATTTACCTTTTTCTGCCCCTCAGGAAATGTAAAATACTCCCAAATAAAAGAACTCTTCTGTTTCCTCCTTCTCTGTCTGATGATGCTGCTGCCCTGCTCACTCTCAGAAGAGGACTGCTGCTCTGCCATTGTATCCCAAAGACAATTCAGCTCCTTCTCCTAAGAAATCACAAGCAGTAATGAGGGGAATGGGTGTGGTGTAGGAAGATTCTGGAACTGAAAGTAGTTTAAACCAATCAAAAGTGTTGTTTCTTGATCACATGACCAACCGTACGCGCACGTTAAGCTTACCGAGCGCGTACGGTAAAAGTACGCATGTGTGTACGAAAGACACACGCACGCGCGCATGTGCATTACAGGCACACTCGTACACTTCAGCGTAACGTGCGCGTGCGCATATAAGGCATGCGCTTACGCGTCGCGTAGGAAGTACGGACGCGTCCGCAAATTGCGTAAGCATGCGCACACGGAGTATAAATATTATGTACGCTCACCGTATATAAAGCGAAGCGTGCGCTTACGGTAAGCTTACCATACGCGCACGGTAAAAAAAAAATTACAAAAAAAAATAAAAAATAAAAAAGGTGTGTTGAAGATATTAACTATGTTATACAACTATATCTAACCATGTATTTAAAAACAGGTGAATCATACTATATTGAAGAATGCATTAAATCCATGAATATATACATAGGTAGCATAGTGTTTAAAGGAAAAAAAGAAAAAGAAAAAAAATGATGTAAAAAACCAAGCAAATTCAATGAAAAAAACGTAGGTTTCACACACATTATAGTTAGGAAATAGAATTTAAAAAACCTTGCAAATTCACTGAAAAAACCATAGGTTTCACACATGTTATAGTTAGGAATTAGAATTTAAAAAACCATGGAAATTCACAGAAAAAACCATAGGTTTCACACACATTATATTTAGGAATTAGCATTTAAAAAACCTTGCAAATTCACTGAAAAAACCATAGGTTTCACACACGTTATAGTTAGGAATTAGCATTTTAAAAACCTTGCAAATTCACTGAAAAAACCATAGGTTTCACACACGTTATAGTTAACTGGACATTTCTCTCGTAAAAAACCATTGAAATTCCCCCGTTATAGTTAGTGCAGGCAACTATAACTCACGCGACCGCAATCCACTGCTGATGACGTCTCATATTACATCACTCATGACATGTCAGTGACATCACTCCCGACATCACTGATGACATCTCAAATGACATCACTGATGACATCACTGATGACGTCATCAATGTGATAAATTACCACATCTTCTCACACCCTTATAAAACCTTTGATATACCAACTCAAAATTACAGATTTCCATTCTCATATTCATAAATAATGCAATACCAATAACTGCATACAAACATATTAACTTTTAGGTCTTCATACACCTCCACACACTCACCTGTAAAGTCACTCATAGTTACAGTCACTCCATAAAAAAGTATCATATGAATTTATACACGCACCTATATAGACACTCACACACTACCAATCATCCATAGAGGTACTCTCACACCTAGTCATTCATACAAATAATCACACTGCCATTTACTCACCTATGCAGTTATACACACTCAAGTTCCCTTGCTCACAAAAATAGTATCACATTTTTATGCTCTATTAGAATTGTTGACAAAAGCACACACTCATCCATACAGTCACTGTCACAATCACACATTCTCACATCTAGCCACTTATCTACTCTTACACACATATATACTGCCTTTCACATATGTAGTTAGTCACAAATGTACAACTGAGATATACATTTAATCCATAACACAGCCATAGATACACTCACTCAACCGTACAGTCCATCACAGATGCACTTTTAAAAACATCCACTCATAGAATCACCCACTCACTCATCTATGCACAGAGTCACACACACCTTACCCACACAAACACTCAGGAACTCATACAGATACTGAGACAAGCAATCAATAACTCATATAGACACTTATATAGCTATTCACAAAAGCATGCCACCACTTATACACCAACACACAGACACATACAAACAATTATACAGTTTAGTCACTAGTCTGAAGTAAGATGCAGTTAAACGACTCACTTATCGAGTCAGTTACACAACACAGAAAATCATCCCTTGACACACTTGTACACCCACTCATTCTTTAACAGACCTTTCCCTATATATATAAAAGATATTGAAAATTTTAAGAAAATCACATATTCACTGGATGATTTCATCAGTGATGTCATTTGAGATGTCATCAGTGATGTCATGAGTGATGTCACTGACCATGTCATGAGTGATGTAATATGTGACGTCATCAGCAGTGGATTGCGGGTGCGCGAGTTATAGTTAGCTGAACTAACTATAACGGGGGAATTTCAATGGTTTTTTACGAGAGAAATGTCCAGCTAACTATAACGTGTGTGAAACCTATGGTTTTTTCAGTGAATTTGCAAGGTTTTTAAAATGCTAATTCCTAACTATAACGTGTGTGAAACCTATGGATTTTCAGTGAATATATATATATATATATATATATATATATATATATATATATATATATATATATATATATTCACAGAATAAAACATAGGTTTCAGGGGTGTTATAGTTAGCTGGCCATTTCACTTGTACAAAACCATAGAAAATCCTCCATTGTAGTTAGTTCTACTAACTATAACTCGCGCTCCCGCAATGCACTGCTGATGTCACATATTGTATCATTCATGACATGGTCAGTGACATCACTGTTGACATCACTGATGACATCTCAAATGACATCACTGATGACATCATCCAGTGAATGCGGTTTAGTTTGAAATTTAAATATGTATTATATATATACCAATCTGTATTGAAGATTGAGTGGATATATAACTGTCTGGATGGAGGATTTAGTAGCTGTCTGACTGTCTATTTTTAAGTGAGTAATTAAAAGTGTCTCACTTAATACATGGATTAGTAACTAAACTATGTGAATGTGTGCATCACTTTCTCTGTTGTTGTATATCATGCTGCATCAGTTGGTCACTAACTACATGAGTGTGTATATTAGTTATTGATTAGTTGGGTGAGTATTTGTATGGGACACTGAGTTTGTGTGTGGTTGGATGGGGTGTGTGTAACTCTATGCATAGATGTGTGAATGGTTGACTGACTAGGTGTATAGGTTTAAGAGTGCATGTGGAAACAGTTGTTTGGGTGACTGAGCGTATTTATTTATGTGTTGGTGAGCGAATATATGTTTTAGTTGTACATCTTCAACATAGTAAATAAATAAAAGGCATTGAATGTGAGAGTTGGTGTATATAAATAAGTATGTGTAATAGTCAGTGATTGTGAGAGTAACAATATGAATGATTGTATAATTGTAATGGTGATTTTTTAACATATTACCTATGTGTTACTATGTGTTTGAATAAATGAGGTGTTGTTGGATAATTGTGGAAGTGAGTAAATGTAAGTGTGATTAATTTTTTTCATGAGTGAGTAGTATGACTGCATAACAGACTAAGGTGGCTGCTGATGTGTCAATGTCTATATATGTGCATAAGTGCATTTGATAGTGTTCTATTAATTAGTTACTGCATTCTATTAATTAGTGACTGCATGTATGAATGATTCTGTTGTTGAATGGGGAGTTGTGTGTGTGTAGACTTCAGTGAGTGGGTATGTAGTAACTGGTATTAGTGTGTCAATGGTTTCAAATATGGTACTCTGTATTTTACAGTGAGTGATAAAAGGTTATACTAGTGTAAGATGAGGTGTATCAGATTGTCACGTGGATGATGCCATCAGTGATGTCATCAGTGATGTCATTTGAGATGTCATCAGTAATCTTATCATTGATGTCACTGACCATGTCATGAATGATGCAACATGTGACATCATCAGCAGTGCATTGCGGGCGCGCAAGTTATAGTTAGTAGAACTAACTATAACGGAGGAATTTCTATGGTTTTGTATGAGTGAAATGGCCAGCTAACTATAACACCCCTGAAACCTATGTTTTTTTCTGTGAATTTCTAAGGTTTTTTAAATGATAATTTCTAACCATAACTTCCTCTGAAACCTATGGTTTTTGCAGTGAATTTCAAAGCCTTTTTAAATGCTAATTTTTAAGTGTGACAGTAGTTATACTTATTTTTTTGTACATATTTTTTAGTTTTTTAACTATTTATTTATCAATATTTTATTCATTAAATAACATTATATATTTTTCTGAAAATTGCAAAATATTTTTTTTTTAAATATTCAAACTGAAATATTGATGACTTTTTCTGTTTTCATTTTTTATTTTAATATATTTATATTATTATTATTTTTTTTTTTAAATCCAATTTTTTCGGAGTCACGCACTCAAAGTGTACACATCACGGTGTGTATGCGGATTCTACCCGCCATTTTAGAAAAGTTGTGAAGGATACGAGTACGGTGTGTGACGGCTGCGTGTTTTTCAGTTACATCATATACATTTAATATTACGTAATGTGCGCGATTGGTATGCGACCAATGCGTGACTCCTGCTTCCTCACATTCGGGACACATGTGCATTGCGGTACGAGATGCTTGCACGGTGGCGGGTCCCACGTGACATCATATATATGTTGGGGTGCGCAGGGTGCGCGACCCCCGCAAAAAAAATGTATGTTCCAAAATGATATGTATGTGTCTTTAATATACATATTAGGGCAAGAGATTATCTAAGATATTCATAAAAATAATATATTTGTACTTATAATAAACGTATATTATTTTTAAATATATTTTTGCGAAGTCGGGTGCGTGCATCGCGAGCGCAGAGAACCAGGTCAGCAGAGCTGCTGTAGAGCCTAAGAAGCAGATCAGCAGAGCTGCTGTAGAACCAGAGACCCAGGTCAGCAGAGCTGCTCTAGAGCCAGAGACCCAGGTCAGCAGAACTGCTCTAGAGACCAAGAACTAGGTCAGCAGAGCTGCTGTAGAGCCAGAGAAACCGAGTCAGCAGAGCTGCTTTAGAGGGAGAGAACCAGGTCAGCAGAACTGCTTTAGAGCCAGAGAACCAGGTCAGCAGAGCTGCTCTAGAGCCAGAGAACCAGGTCAGCAGAGCTGCTCTAGAGCCATAGAATCAGGTCAGCAGATCTGCTCTAGAGGCAGAGAACCAGGTCAGCAAAACTGCTTTAGAGCCAGAGAACCAGGTCAGCAGAGCTCTTTAGAGGGAGAGAACCAGGTCAGCAGAGCTGCTTTAAAGCCAGAGAACCAGGTCAGCAGAGCGGCTCTAGAGCCAGAGAACCAGGTCAGCAGAGCTGCTTTAGAGCCATAGAACCAGGTCAGCAGAGCTGTTTTAGAGCCAGAGAACCAGGTCAGCAGAGCTGCTCTAGAAGCAGAGAACTAGGTCAGCAGAGCTGCTTTAGAGGGAGAGAACCAGGTCAGCAGAGCTGCTTTCGAGCCATAGAACCAGGTCAGCAGAGCTACTCTAGAGGCAGAGAACCAGGTCAGCAGAGCTGCTTTAGAGCCATAGAATCAGGTCAGCAGAGCTGCTCTAGAGGCAGAGAACCAGGTCAGCAGAACTGCATTAGAGTCAGATAACCAGGTCAGCAGAGCTGCTTTAGAGGGAGAGAACCAGGTCAGCAGAGCTGCTTAAGAGCCAGAGAACCAGAGAACCAGATCAGCAGAGCTGCTCTAGAGCCAGAGAACCAGGTCAGCAGAGCTGCTTTTGAGCCATAGAATCAGGTCAGCAGAGCTGCTCTAGAGGCAGAGAACCAGGTCAGCAGATCTGATTTAGAGGGAGAGAACCAGGTCAGCAGAGCTGCTTTAGAGCCAGAGAACCAGGTCAGCAGAGCTGCTCTAGAGCCAGAGAACCAGATCAGCTGAGCTGCTTTAGAGCCATAGAACCAGGTCGGCAGAGCTGCTTTAGAGCCAGAGAACCAGGTCAACAGAGCTGCTCTAGAGCATAAGAACTAGGTCAGCAGAGCTGCTCTAGAGCCAGAGAACCAGGTCAGCAGAGCTTCTGTAGAGCCAGAGAAACCAGGTCAGTAGAGATGCTCTAGAGCGAGAGAACCAGATCATCAGAGATGCTTTAGAGGGAGAGAACCAGGTCAGCAGAGCTGCTTTAGAGCCAAGGGACCAGATCAGCAGAGCTGCTCTAGAGCCAGAGAACCAGGTCAGCAGAACTGCTTTAGAGCCATAGAACCAGGTCAGCAGAGCTGTTTTAGAGCCAGAGAACCAGGTCAGCAGAGCTGCTCTAGAGGCAGAGAACCAGGTCAGCAGAGCTGTTTTAGAGGGAGAGAACCAGGTCAGCAGAGCTACTTTCGAGCCATAGAACCAGGTCAGCAGAGCTGCTCTAGAGGCAGAGAACCAGGTCAGCAGAGCTGCTTTAGAGCCATAGAATCAGGTCAGCAGAGCTTCTCTAGAGGCAGAGAACCAGGTCAGCAGAACTGCATTAGAGTCAGATAACCAGGTCAGCAGAGCTGCTTTAGAGGGAGAGAACCAGGTCAGCAAAGCTGCTTCAGAGCCAGAGAACCAGGTCAGCAGAGATGCTTTAGAGGGAGAGAACCAGGTCAGCAGAGCTGCTTTAGAGCCAAGGGACCAGATCAGCAGAGCTGCTCTAGAGCCAGAGAACCAGGTCAGCAGAACTGCTTTAGAGCCATAGAACCGGGTCAGCAGAGCTGCTTTAGAGCCAGAGAACCAGGTCAGCAGAGTTGCTCTAGAACCTAAGAACTAGGTCAGCAGAGCTGCTGTAGAGCCAGAGAGACCAGGTCAGCAGAGCTGCTTTGGAGGGAGAGAACAAGGTCAGCAGACCTGCTTTAGAGCCAGAGAACCAGACCAGCAGAGCTGCTTTAGAGTCAGAGAACCAGGTCTGCAGAGCTGCTTTAGAGCCAGAGAACCAGGTCAGCGGAGCTGCTCTAGAGCCAGAGAACCAAGTCAGCAGAGCTGCTTTAGAGCTAGAGAACCAGGTTACCAGACCTGCTCTAGAGCCTAAGAACCAGGTCACCAGAGCTGCTCTAGAGCCAGAGAACCAGGTCAGCAGAGCTGCTGTAGAGCCAGAGAAAACAGGTCTGTAGAGCTGCTTTAGAGTGAGAGAACCAGGTCAGCAGAGCTGTTGTAGAGCCAGGGAACCAGATCAGCAGAGCTGCTCTGTGGCCTAAGAACTAGGTCAGCAGAGCTGCTTTAGAGCTAGAGAACCAGGTCAACAGACCTGCTGTAGAGCTAGAGAAACCAGGTCAGCAGATCTGCTTTAGTGGGAGAGAACCAGGTCAGCAGAGCTGCTTTAGAGCCAGAGAACCAGGTCAGCAGAGCTGCTTTAGAGCCAGAGAACCAGGCCAGCAGAGCTGCACTAGCTGACACTGACTGACTGACACTGACTGACTGACACTGACTGTTTGACACTGACTGACACTGATTGACTGACACTGACTGACACTGACACTGACTGACACTGATTGACTGACACTGACTGACTGACACTGATTGACTGACACTAACTGACACTGATTGACTGACACTGACTGACTGACACTGATTGACTGACACTGACTGATACTGATTGACTGACACTGACTGAATGACTGACACTGACTGGTTGACATTGACACTGACTGACTGACACTGACTGACTGACACTGACTGACACTGACTGACTGACTAACTGACACTGACTAACTGACACTGACTGACACAGACTGACACTGACTGACTACTCTCTACTACTCTCTTCTACTCACTCTCTACTACTCACTCTCTGCTACTCTCTACTACTCACTCTCTACTACTCTACTACTCTCTACTACTCACTCTATACTACTCTCTACTACTCTCTGCTACTCACTCTCTACTACTCTCTACTACTCACTCTTTACTACTCACTCTCTACTACTCTCTACTACTCACTCTCTATTACTCACAATCTACTACACTCTACTACTCTCTCTACTATTTACTCTCTAGTACTCACTCGCCTTTTCTCTTTACTACTCATTCTCTACTACTGTCTGCTACTCTCTACTACTCTCTACTACTACTCTCTACTACTCACTTTCTACTACTCACTCTCTACTCTCTACCACTCACTCTCTACTCCTCTACTACTCACTGTCTACTACTCTCTACTGCTCTCTACCTGCTACTCACTCTCTACTACTCACTCTACTACTCTCTACTACTCACTCTCTACTATTCTCTCTCTACTACTCACTCTCTACTACTCACTCTCTACTACTCACTCTCTACTACTCGCTCTCTACTACTCTCTACTACTCACTCTCCACTACTCACTCTCTACTACTCTACTACTCCATAGTACTCTCTCTACTACTCACTCTCTACTACTCTCTACTATTCACTCTACTACTCTCTACTTCTCTCTACCACTCACACTCCACTACTGTACTACTCACTCTCTACTACTCTCTCTACTACTCACTCTCTACTGCTATCTCTACTACTCTCTACTACTCACTCTCTACTACTCTTTCTCTACTACTCTCTACTACTCACTCTCTACTACTCACTGTCTACTACTCACTCTCTACTACTCTCTCTCTACTACTCACTCTCTATTTCTCACTCTCTACTACTCTCTCTACTACTCACTCTCTACTACTCTCTACTACTCACTCTCTACTACACACTCTCTACTACTTGCTCTCTACTACTCACTCTCTACTACTCACTCTCTACTACTCTCTACCTCTCACTCTCTACTACTCCACTACTCTCTACTATTCACTCTCTACTACTCACTCTCTACTACTCTACTACTCTCTACTACTCTTTCTCTACTACTCACTCTCTACTAATCACTCTCTACTACTCTCTACTACTCACTCTCTACTACTCTATACTACTCACTCTCTACTACTCTCTCTCTACTACTCACTCTCTACAACTCACTCTCTACAACTCTCTACTACTCACCCTCTACTACTCTCTCTCTACTACTCTCTACTACTCTCTACTACTCACTCTCTACTACTAACTCTCTACTACTCTCTACTACTCTCTCTCTACTACTCACTCTACTACTCACTCTCTACTACTCTCTCTCTACTACTCTCTACTATTCACTCTCTACTACTAACTCTCTACTACTCTCTCCTACTCTCTCTCTACTACTCTCTACTACTCTCTCTACTACTCACTCTCTGCTACTTTCTACGACTCTCTCTCTGCTACTCACTCTCTACTACTCACTATCTACTACTCTCTACTACTCACTCTCTACAACTCTCTACTACTCACTCTACTACTCTCTACTACTCACTCTCTACTACCCACTCTCTATTACTCACTCTCTACCTCTCTCTCTACTACTCTCTACTTCTCTACACCTCTACCTCTCTACACCTCTACCTCTCTACCTCTACCTCTCTACCTCTACACCTCTTCCTCTACACCTCTACCTCTCTACCTCTCACTACCTCTCTCTACACACACACATATGCACATGTATATATGCATATATATGCATATGCATTTAGATATATGTATGTGTATATATATATATACATACATATACAAACATATATAATCATGCATACATATACATATATGCATACATGTGCATGTTGTGTACATGAAAGTTTGAAAAACACTAATACAAGCAAAGCTAAAAAGCCACCTAATTATAAACAGAATTGCTTTAACTTAAACGAATGCGGGACCTATTGCATCCTCAATGCATTGGTTACTATGGTTCCATCAAGAAGGCATTCAGATGTGTCACACATTTGCCATAAATTCTGAATGGTAGCACTCTAGCTGCTCATTAGATCACTGTAGTAAAGCTACTGCTCACCAGGGAAGTCTGCTGCTGGTATTGAAAGTGCATGTTTCAGTCGGCATGTCAGAAATTTTTAATGAAATAGAAGAGGATTTGAGAAGTCAAAATGTGCCCTTATTTTTCTTTCTGCAGCACTAATCATACTTTCTATGGCAAAATGAACCCCCTCATTTTGTTCCTTTTTAAATTAAATGTTTTAAGAGTTACCACTTTATTCCAATCAAGATAGCTTTAGGTGTGCCATACGTTTGTCATAAGTAGGACTGTTAGCGCTCTAGTTGTTCTTTAAAACACTCTGGGAAGCTGCAGTAGAACACAAAGGAATCAACTGACAGTCTCTGCCCTTGTTGGATGTACATGTTTTACTGAGAATGTCAGACTTCATTCTCATTTAGCTTATAGATCACCTTCCAAACCTCTGTGGGAAAAGCATGAGAAAATAGTTTTCTCTCCAACATGATTCATGATATCACAGCAGAAGGGTTTTCACATGGTAAAATCGCCTTAGAACACACCACAATTCCTAAAATGAGTATGGTACCATCAACAAATGATTTATAATGTAACTAACGTCTTAAAACCTTCTATTAACTGCAATGCTTTTTAATGAGGTGCTATCATGTATATTGGTTCCAAGATGGCTGCCAACACTTCTTGGATGAAGTGCTGACAGCCAATCAGATCTCACGATGAGATGTGTGGTTAGGCTCCGCCCAGATATATATGTGATTTTACTTTTGATTTTCTCAGGAACTACTGAATGGATCTACACCATTTGAGCAAAAGGCACATGCCTGACCTGAGGACTACCTCTTTGCCAAATTTCAAGTAATTCTGTTCAGCCGTTCGGGCTGTACCTTTGACTAAAGGTCCTATGGGAAAATGCATGGGGAAAATGCTTTTTGGGACCCCCTTTTTTCTCAGCCCCCGCTTGACGAATCACCCCAAGACTTTCAGGGTAGGAGCTGAGCGGAGCGCCCCATGTGTTTTGAAAATTTCACAAAGATAAGTCAACCGGCGCCAAAGTTATTCAAAATAGAATTTTCAGATTTCCTATAGGAACTCGGTCCTAACTATAACTATCTACTGGCGACCGCCAGTAGATGATATATATATATATATATATATATATATATATATATATATATATATATATATATATATATATATATATATATATTATCTACTGGCGGTCGCCAGTAGATAGTTATAGTTAGGACCGTGTTTCCATAGGAAATCCGCAACATTCTATTTGGAATAACTTTAGCGCCGGTTGACGAATCCTCGCGAAATTTTCAAAATAGGTGGGGCGCTCCACTCCGCTCCTACCCTGAAAGTCTCGGGGCGATTCATCAAGCGAGGGCTTAGAAAAAGGGGGGGCCCAAAACGCGTTTTCCCCATGCATTTTTCCATAGGACCTTTAGTCCAAGCTACAGCCCGAACGGCTGAACAGAATTGCTTGAAATTTGGCAGAGAGGTAGTCCTCAGGTCAGGGATGTGCCTTTTGCAGGTCTGGTATAAATCTGTTCAGTATTTCCTGAGAAAATAGCATTTAAATCAATATATATATCTATATGCGCGCTCCGAGCGCGTACGGTAAGCTTACCGTACGCGCACGCTGCCGTGCGCGAGCTTAATTCTAATTGGTGATTACATGACTGTAAACATTCGAATCGGTCGAAATCAGGAAGTGTCGGCCGCCATTTTGTGTGTCTCACACTGATAAACAAAGGTGGAGAACATGAAAAGGGGGCAATGAAGAGAGTTGCAGACCCCCTAGCGTTTGTCAGGGGGTCCAAGAAGGTCCCAAAAGTATGAAAAATACATTTTAAATTTTATAAAAAAATCGCGGGGTGCGCGTACGGTAAGCTTACCGTACGCGCACGGCAGAAAAAAAAATAAAAAAAATTAGAAGTAAAAATCAAATTTAAGTGTTTAGATATTAGGGGGCTCTAAAAAGAGCCGTTGTGTTTATAAAGTGTTTTTTTGTGGTACCTACAAGTAAGTACCGATGCAGAGTCTAAAGTTCAAGAGGAAGACTCTGTTGCCTTCATCAGTGAAATCTACACCGTCTCCTCTATAAATGCCTTGCATGTTGTAACGCAAGTTGTTGTGGTATATAGAACCCATACCATAGTCTCTGAGGAAAGCAGAAATAGATTTGTTGACGTGCTTTCTTGCTTTGTCAATCTGTGGACAAAATTGGTTGGACAAGTTCCACTTTTGCCTTTGGCATATATTAGAATATACAAAGGCAGATTGAGGAAAAAGCGACATTAATTGCACAAAGGTGTCCTTAACAAGCATTTCCAGACATACCCCAGTTAAAGTGCCTAGGTCATTTCCACCACAGTGCACAATAATAAGGTTAGGCTGCTGGAGGTGTAGAAAAGATTTCACCAAAGGCATTAATTGGTGCCACTTTAACCCTCTCTGACCAATCCATTTAATGTCTACATTTGGCAAAGCAAGGTCTCTCACCATACCTCTTTTTTCTGCATACTTTTCACTCCAGAAGACATAGCTGTGACCTACAATCCACACTGTGAACATCTTTCAAGGAGATCTGGATGCACTCAGGAGGTGTCTTTCAGTAGAATGGCAATATGAAATGAAAGACAGTTGGAAAATGGAGGCATACATATTTTTTTTTAATAAAAAGAACTCATTGGCTGATTCAAACCATTTTACAGTTAAAACTAGGCTGTATGTGTACATTTTTAGAAGCATGTTTTGTATTGGTTCAGAAAATTGTGTTCCCACAGAAGATTAATTTGGATTTGCTGTTAGGTTTGACAGGTGAAGCACTCTTGCTCTTTGGAATAGAAACATTGTGTGCTGAACTTCTGACCTCTCTGCTCACACCAGTGTTCCATGAGCTGTTGCTATGGTAGCAGGCAGAAGTCAAGTTGGGGGAAGGGTTCATTTGGAAAAGGGTTGAAGTTTTCAAGCAATAGAAATGTGTGATTTCATTTGAAAAAATGTGGGAAGCACTGAGATTTGTAATTAACATGTATATGTGTGAAAAAAGAGAGGGAAACATTGCCATTTACTGGTTCTGGTGAGAGGAAAGAGGTGTACAGCTCTGACATTCTGACTCTGATAATCTGCTGTGTTCTCCTCTCTCTGCTTTTCTCATTTCCCTTGTACTCCCTCAAGGACCTTGTATGGTGATTTTTTTTTTTTTTAAATGCACGCACGGTAAAACATTTTTAAAAAAATGTATTAAAATTTTTTTAAAAAAGTTGTGAGGTAAGGTTGGCTCTTAAAAGAGCCGTTGTGTTAATACAGGGACAGAGGAAAGAAAGAATGGGAATATTATCAAGGACCACAGATGTGCTGGTCTATCTTATTGTTTATTAGGGAAACACTGGTCTCCCCATGAACAATTAGACCATAACATCTGGTGCACCTCATTTGTACCCTCTGAAATCGAGGGTTCGTTTCCAGAGGAGCAGAAGAGGGTGATGCTCCCACCGCAGAGGAAGTGCTCGGCTGAGCTGCCGAAGATGTACTGTGAGCTTCTGCGGATGTGCTCGGGTGACTTACTGAAGGGTTTGCTTCAGTATGTCGAGCAAAAGTCCTTGGATGAACATCCCTAAGGTGTCTCAACATAGTGTGATTACCAAAGGAATACTTCTTCCTAGGATTACCTCTAGATAACACACGCTCACAAAGTGAGCAGGTAACTAAAGGAGCATTTACCTTTTTCTGCCCCTCAGGAAATGTAAAATACTCCCAAATAAAAGAACTCTTCTGTTTCCTCCTTCTCTGTCTGATGATGCTGCTGCCCTGCTCACTCGCAGAAGAGGACTGCTGCTCTGCCATTGTATCCCAAAGACAATTCAGCTCCTTCTCCTAAGAAATCACAAGCAGTAATGAGGGGAATGGGTGTGGTGTAGGAAGATTCTGGAACTGAAAGTAGTTTAAACCAATCAAAAGTGTTGTTTCTCGATCACATGACCAACCGTACGCGCACGTTAAGCTTACCGAGCGCGTACGGTAAAAGTACGCATGCGTGTACGAAAGACACACGCACGCGCGCATGTGCATTACAGGCACACTCGTACACTTCAGCGTAACGTGCGCGTGCGCATATAAGGCATGCGCTTACGCGTCGCGTAGGAAGTACGGACGCGTCCGCAAATTGCGTAAGCATGCGCACACGGAGTATAAATATTACGTACGCTCACCGTATATAAAGCGAAGCGTGCGCTTACGGTAAGCTTACCGTATGCGCACGGTAAAAAAAAAATTACAAAAAAAAATAAAAAATAAAAAAGGTGTGTTGAAGATATTAACTATGTTATACAACTATATCTAACCATGTATTTAAAAAAGGTGAATCATACTATATTGAAGAATGCATTAAATCCATGAATATATACATAGGTAGCATAGTGTTTAAAGGAAAAAAAGAAAAAGAAAAAAAATGATGTAAAAAACCAAGCAAATTCAATGAAAAAAACGTAGGTTTCACACACATTATAGTTAGGAAATAGAATTTAAAAAACCTTGCAAATTCACTGAAAAAACCATAGGTTTCACACATGTTATAGTTAGGAATTAGAATTTAAAAAACCATGGAAATTCACAGAAAAAACCATAGGTTTCACACACATTATATTTAGGAAATAGCATTTAAAAAACCTTGCAAATTCACTGAAAAAACCATAGGTTTCACACACGTTATAGTTAGGAATTAGCATTTTAAAAACCTTGCAAATTCACTGAAAAAACCATAGGTTTCACACACGTTATAGTTAACTGGACATTTCTCTCGTAAAAAACCATTGAAATTCCCCCGTTATAGTTAGTGCAGGCAACTATAACTCACGCGACCGCAATCCACTGCTGATGACGTCTCATATTACATCACTCATGACATGTCAGTGACATCACTCCCGACATCACTGATGACATCTCAAATGACATCACTGATGACATCACTGATGACGTCATCAATGTGATAAATTACCACATCTTCTCACACCCTTATAAAACCTTTGATATATCAACTCAAAATTACAGATTTCCATTCTCATATTCATAAATAATGCAATACCAATAACTGCATACAAACATATTAACTTTTAGGTCTTCATACACCTCCACACACTCACCTGTAAAGTCACTCATAGTTACAGTCACTCCATAAAAAAGTATCATATGAATTTATACACACACCTATATAGACACTCACACACTACCAATCATCCATAGAGGTACTCTCACACCTAGTCATTCATACAAATAATCACACTGCCATTTACTCACCTATGCAGTTATACACACTCAAGTTCCCTTGCTCACAAAAATAGTATCACATTTTTATGCTCTATTAGAATCGTTGACAAAAGCACACACTCATCCATACAGTCACTGTCACAATCACACATTCTCACATCTAGCCACTTATATACTCTTACACACATATATACTGCCTTTCACATATGTAGTTAGTCACAAATGTACCACTGAGATATACATTCAATCCATAACACAGCCATAGATACACTCACTCAACCGTACAGTCCATCACAGATGCACTTTTAAAAACATCCACTCATAGAATCACCCACTCACTCATCTATGCACAGAGTCACACACACCTTACCCACACAAACACTCAGGAACTCATACAGATACTGAGACAAGCAATCAATAACTCATATAGACACTTATATAGCTATTCACAAAAGCATGCCGCCACTTATACACCAACACACAGACACATACAAACAATTATACAGTTTAGTCACTAGTCTGAAGTAAGATGCAGTTAAACGACTCACTTATCGAGTCAGTTACACAACACAGAAAATCATCCCTTGACACACTTGTACACCCACTCATTCTTTAACAGACCTTTCCCTATATATATAAAAGATATTGAAAATTTTAAGAAAATCACATATTCACTGGATGATTTCATCAGTGATGTCATTTGAGATGTCATCAGTGATGTCATGAGTGATGTCACTGACCATGTCATGAGTGATGTAATATGTGACGTCATCAGCAGTGGATTGCGGGTGCGCGAGTCATAGTTAGCTGAACTAACTATAACGGGGGGAATTTCAATGGTTTTTTACGAGAGAAATGTCCAGCTAACTATAACGTGTGTGAAACCCATGGTTTTTTCAGTGAATTTGCAAGGTTTTTAAAATGCTAATTCCTAACTATAACGTGTGTGAAACCTATGGATTTTCAGTGAATATATATATATATATATATATATATATATATATATATATATATATATATATATATATATATATATATATATATATATTCACATAATAAAACATAGGTTTCAGGGGTGTTATAGTTAGCTGGCCATTTCACTTGTACAAAACCATAGAAAATCCTCCATTATAGTTATTTCTACTAACTATAACTTGCGCTCCCGCAATGCACTGCTGATGTCACATATTGCATCATTCATGACATGGTCAGTGACATCACTGTTGACATCACTGATGACATCTCAAATGACATCACTGATGACATCATCCAGTGAATGCGGTTTAGTTTGAAATTTAAATATGTATTATATATATACCAATCTGTATTGAAGATTGAGTGGATATATAACTGTCTGGATGGAGGATTTAGTAGCTGTCTGACTGTCTATTTTTAAGTGAGTAATTAAAAGTGTCTCACTTAATACATGGATTAGTAACTAAACTATGTGAATGTGTGCATCACTTTCTCTGTTGTTGTATATCATGCTGCATCAGTTGGTCACTAACTACATGAGTGTGTATATTAGTTATTGATTAGTTGGGTGAGTATTTGTATGGGACACTGAGTTTGTGTGTGGTTGGATGGGGTGTGTGTAACTCTATGCATAGATGTGTGAATGGTTGACTGACTAGGTGTATAGGTTTAAGAGTGCATGTAGAAACAGTTGTTTGGGTGACTGAGCGTATTTATTTATGTGTTGGTGAGCGAATATATGTTTTAGTTGTACATCTTCAACATAGTAAATAAATAAATGGCATTGAATGTGAGAGTTGGTGTATATAAATAAGTATGTGTAATAGTCAGTGATTGTGAGAGTAACAATATGAATGATTGTATAATTGTAATGGTGATTTTTTAACATATTACCTATGAGTTACTATGTGTTTGAATAAATGAGGTGTTGTTGGATAATTGTGGAAGTGAGTAAATGTAAGTGTGATTAATTTTTTTCATGAGTGAGTAGTATGACTGCATAACAGACTAAGGTGGCTGCTGATGTGTCAATGTCTATATATGTGCATAAGTGCATTTGATAGTGTTCTATTAATTAGTTACTGCATTCTATTAATTAGTGACTGCATGTATGAATGATTCTGTTGTTGAATGGGGAGTTGTGTGTGTGTAGACTTAGGAATCAGTGAGTGGGTATGTAGTAACTGGTATTAGTGTGTCAATGGTTTCAAATATGGTACTCTGTATTTTACAGTGAGTGATAAAAGGTTATACTAGTGTAAGATGAGGTGTATCAGATTGTCACGTGGATGATGCCATCAGTGATGTCATCAGTGATGTCATTTGAGATGTCATCAGTAATCTTATCAGTGATGTCACTGACCATGTCATGAATGATGCAACATGTGACATCATCAGCAGTGCATTGCGGGCGCGCAAGTTATAGTTAGTAGAACTAACTATAACGGAGGAATTTCTATGGTTTTGTATGAGTGAAATGGCCAGCTAACTATAACACCCCTGAAACCTATGTTTTTTTCTGTGAATTTCTAAGGTTTTTTAAATGATAATTTCTAACCATAACTTCCTCTGAAACCTATGGTTTTTGCAGTGAATTTCAAAGCCTTTTTAAATGCTAATTTTTAAGTGTGACAGTAGTTATACTTATTTTTTTGTACATATTTTTTAGTTTTTTAACTATTTATTTATCAATATTTTATTCATTAAATAACATTATATATTTTTCTGAAAATTGCAAAATATTTTTTTTTTAAATATTCAAACTGAAATATTGATGACTTTTTCTGTTTTCATTTTTTATTTTAATATATTTATATTATTATTATTTTTTTTTTAAATCCAATTTTTTCGGAGTCACGCACTCAAAGTGTAAACATCACGGTGTGTATGCGGATTCTACCCGCCATTTTAGAAAAGTTGTGAAGGATACGAGTACGGTGTGTGACGGCTGCGTGTTTTTCAGTTACATCATATACATTTAATATTACGTAATGTGCGCGATTGGTATGCGACCAATGCGTGACTCCTGCTTCCTCACATTCGGGACACATGTGCATTGCGGTACGAGATGCTTGCACGGTGGCGGGTCCCACGTGACATCATATATATGTTGGGGTGCGCAGGGTGCGCGACCCCCGCAAAAAAAATGTATGTTCCAAAATGATATGTATGTGTCTTTAATATACATATTAGGGCAAGAGATTATCTAAGATATTCATAAAAATAATATATTTGTACTTATAATAAACGTATATTATTTTTAAATATATTTTTGCGAAGTCGGGTGCGTGCATCGCGAGCGCAGAGAACCAGGTCAGCAGAGCTGCTGTAGAGCCTAAGAAGCAGATCAGCAGAGCTGCTGTAGAACCAGAGACCCAGGTCAGCAGAGCTGCTCTAGAGCCAGAGACCCAGGTCAGCAGAACTGCTCTAGAGACCAAGAACTAGGTCAGCAGAGCTGCTGTAGAGCCAGAGAAACCGAGTCAGCAGAGCTGCTTTAGAGGGAGAGAACCAGGTCAGCAGAACTGCTTTAGAGCCAGAGAACCAGGTCAGCAGAGCTGCTCTAGAGCCAGAGAACCAGGTCAGCAGAGCTGCTCTAGAGCCATAGAATCAGGTCAGCAGATCTGCTCTTGAGGCAGAGAACCAGGTCAGCAAAACTGCTTTAGAGCCAGAGAACCAGGTCAGCAGAGCTCTTTAGAGGGAGAGAACCAGGTCAGCAGAGCTGCTTTAAAGCCAGAGAACCAGGTCAGCAGAGCGGCTCTAGAGCCAGAGAACCAGGTCAGCAGAGCTGCTTTAGAGCCATAGAACCAGGTCAGCAGAGCTGTTTTAGAGCCAGAGAACCAGGTCAGCAGAGCTGCTCTAGAAGCAGAGAACTAGGTCAGCAGAGCTGCTTTAGAGGGAGAGAACCAGGTCAGCAGAGCTGCTTTCGAGCCATAGAACCAGGTCAGCAGAGCTACTCTAGAGGCAGAGTGTGGTAAATAAAATATTACGCTCTATGTATTTCAGAATATCAATAAGATCATGCATAAAGCAAGAGGCTGAGTCTGTGGTATGAGGTTCATAAAGGGATTTATTCCAATAACTCGAGTCAAAGGGAGAATATTTCCATCACCAAAATTGGATCTGGAAAGGGGCTCAAAAGTATTCTCAATATTCTCAAAACATTATTCACAGAGTACAGTATATATACATTTCTCAATTGTACGTAAGCAAAAGAGCAAGAGAGAATGAGATAAGAGCATGTGGGCGTGTAAGTAGGCGTGAAGGTGGGCGTCCATGTGGGCGTCCACTTGATGATAATGGGTAATTTGTCATGTGTGGGTGGATACCTGGAGGGGGTTGCGTGATCTGCTGGAATTGTACTGGAACTTTGCCTTACTTGTGCTCAACTCGAGCATGACGTGTAACTGACGTGGGGCTAGAGGGAGAAAGGGACTTGACATTTAGCTCTACATGTGGAGACAAAAGTCTGGGGTTATATCAACCTAATCCCAAATCATATCTAACATCCTATGTTTAAAGAACTATGTTATCCAAAAAGAAAGGTCTCTCGGAGTAGAACCTTATTCTATACTGACTATATTGACTGTGAGTGCGTGTACAAGCGTCTAAGTGTCTACACAATATGCGGGGGCAGAAATCGTCCATAGTAACAGGGCTATGAATTACTTGCATAAAGACAGAGAAGCCGGGCCTTTGCTCGGTAGCTGGCAGGATGTTTACTTAAACTACTAGACAGGAATGCATTGGGCAGGGAGCGGAGCAGATAATTTCGAAGGTGAAATACAGTTTTTGGCAGGCAACAAGCTGATGTCAGGCACCGTTAGCTGCGCAGAGAATGAGGACAAAGTTCATGGATACAGATGCAGGCTCAGACTGGAGCTCTCAGAGGCAGAAGGCAGGAAAAGCTTGATGGCAGAATCAGGGCCTACTCGCCTGGACTGAAAAATAGCATAAGTGAACCATATAAAGCCGGTGGCCTTTCGTACTTAAGAATGGAATATCCGGCCCATTCATGGCGGATCTGAAAGAGGACATGTTAACGGTGGACGCACATGTATTTGCGTCTTCATAACTGGAACTGGAGGGAACATACATGTACTTGTGATTTATACATGAAACCGTTGGGGTCCAAGATAGGGGACATAACTGATCATAAAAATCCATATTTCCACATTCCCTCCTTGTCCCCTACTTGCCCGTCAAGAGATATCAATCTTCATCAATCCATTGATCTGTTCATATAGCATCATTTGTTCTTCTTTTTTCTTCTGGGACGAACGAAATCTTGGTGGTGGAATACACGATGTGGCACACAGACCACAAATCGCTGGTCCACATTGTAGGCATAAGCAGCAACTGAATAGTATGAGAAAGCCAATACCTAGGAAGGATAGGACCCTCCATCCAAAGGTAGATAATACACTCCAAAACCAACCGGACCAAGTCCAGGTGCCTGGATTCTGGTGTATCTGGCTTACAATCTTATGAAGGCGAGTTATGGCTTTATATACAGATGGCGAATTTTCTGGTATGAAAAATGCAACAGCTTGATTTGATGACCCTACAAGCTCCGACCCTATCGGCCAGGATAACGTCAAGGACAAGACTATTTTGAAGCACAACAATCCGCATAGCAGACTGCTCTTCTGTTAAATTGCCTAAGGCGGAAATAGTTTCGTTCACTACTGCTTCAAGGGTTCTGGTTAATCTACGTATCAGCTTACTATTGGTAACTGTACCTATATAGGGAAAGAAACCTTTATTGAAATCTGTGTATTTTTCCCATGCTGTTTCAGTGTAATCGACAATTGGGAGATCTCTCTGCTGTCTATTGTGTACTAAATGAGTATTTCTATGATAATCAGGAGGAGCTAGGAAAACAGGTGGTAGGAGGAATGCTATGTAACAGGTACCATCCCAATCTAGAGGTAGGCGTAAATATGCGGTCTGGCCACATATAAAGTAGGAATGACGAGAAGCTCTAAATGTAGACTTGCCTTGATCACTGAATTTTATTACAGTGGTGCATTTACTATGGCCCATGTGTATGGAGCCATTCTTTCTTATACATAATTCCCCTTTTACTGGGAATACGGACATGGCGGGCAAGATTGGTGTAGCTTCAGATTCAACGTTCAGGATCATGAGGTTAAGTGTAAAATTACCTAATCCATATACTTCATTTCTTAGATCAGTTCCTGTTCTTTTGGGAAGTCCCTCCTTGTTAGGGTAGCAGACTTTAAGCAAAACTAAGTTCAGGTTTCCCCATACCCAGTTGTCTTGATAAACTGCGGAATTCGAATCTAGGGAATTAATCAAACTAAACCATGCTCCACAGGAGCCATTGTGTGTGAACGGATAGAGAAAGAGGGGCAAAACTCCCTTATAGTTCTGATAGGGGGGGAGTCGGCCACAGACCCAGCAGTCTGTAGCATTGCTAGTCTGATGTGAATGGTGCAGCATCTGAATAAAGGTATTGTTGCGTAAGGCAAGTCGATATGATAGCTCATAGGATGGCAGATCACTAAATGTGTGCTTTATGGTATCATTAGTGGAGGAGTATAAGAGTGAGGCAATAGGAGGAAAAATAGCATGTAGTATTAAGCTGATACATATTATCGTGATGCACAGAAGAGATTGAAAAATTACAGTCACTATACATCTATTTGCTTCTTATCTTGCTCTCTTATTTTTGCTTTATGTTATTGTCCAAGATCTTATGCGAGCCAGAATACATGTTCAACCGCTTCACCACCTAGTGGACTTAATTGATCAAACGGGTTCTGACTTCTTAGATCAAAGTTTAGCTTTGTGGAAACTTCTGGGGAGTCTCCTCTAGAAAATGGTGTTCAAAATCCAAAATCCAAGTTCAAAGTCTTTTTCCTTTGTAAAAGAGTGGTGAAGGTGCACTTTGACTTTAACGGCCGTCCCCGTGGTCCAGAGCACTGACTTTGGCGCCTTTCATCCAGGAGCGATGGAGTATTCTTTGACCTGGGTGTTGTCAGGGAAGGCGGCAGCAACCTGCGAACAACAAGAGAGTAGTGCAGACATCAAGGAAGCCAGGTAATCTGTCAGCATGTTACTATTAACATCAGTAATCTTTTAGGCATTGGAGTGCCCCACATATTTGGTGGTCTACCAAAGACCACTTCATAGGGAGATAAGCCTGTTCTAGAATGAGCTACCATTCGCATGAAAAAGAGGGCAACCGGCAGGGCTACCATCCAATCTACACCTTTGTCTGCGCAAATTTTAATATCCGATTATGTCTTTCTACAAGGCCTGCTGCTTCAGGATGTCGCACACAATGGAATTTCCAGGTATACCCTAACAGAAGGGACACCTGCTTCATTAGTACCAGGACATATTTGTAACCTCTACATCTGTTCATTTGGATATAATCCATTTGGAGCACTTCAAAAGGGTGGTCAGGTGGATGGAATCCACCTTGTTCCATCGGAATGCCTTTACCTGGATTGAATTGGCAACAGATCATACATGTTCTGACCTTTTGTTTCGCTGCTGCACGCAGGTGCTTGTTGAACCATATATTCTGTAAGCTATCTATCATTGCTTTCTCTCCTAAGTGTGCAGGACTATGTGCGGTATTTATAATCACTTGTACCATCGAATCAGGAAGAAGCCATGTGGATTTGCCCTTGTCATCCAACCCTGATCAGTCAGTACCCCTCCTTGTTCCGACCATTTCTTTAATTCGTCCATCGTAGCATGTGTCTGTATGTCTTGTACATCCTTGGAAGGATCCCTAACTGTCATGGCTTTGGACACTTATTGAACCTGTAACTTTGTCATGTCTAGTGGGGTCTGAGCTGTCTGTTTAGCTGTTCGGTCTGCCAGATCATTGCCTTGGGAAATGGTATCTGTGGCTCTAGTATGTGCTTTACATTTTAGGATAGCTATGGCTGTTGGTAAATGTATTGCTTCCAGTAGGGCTTGAATATGGGGGCCATGCTGTATCTTGGCCCCATGAGAGGTCAAGAAACCTCTTTCTCGCCAGAGAATCGGTGTAAATGTTTACTCTCAGGTGCTTAGCTCTTATGCACGCTTGTGTCAGGGCGATGAGCTCTGCTGCTTGTGCTGACAATATGTCTATTCTTTTAGTCTCTATTATTACAGTATCAGTAGTCACTGCATATGCTGCCACTAATTCTCCCGCCCCTGTCCTCATGCATGAGCCGTCAACATATAGTGTTAGGTCGGGGTCTGGGAGTGCAACGTCTGTCAAGTCTTGTCTTGGTTTAGTCACGGTATGTATTACTTCAACACAGTCGTGTGGTGAAACGCTTTCTGTACTGGAGGGCAAAAGGGTAGCAGGATTCAGTATGTTGCATCGTCTGATCTCTATGTGTGGTTGAAATAACGTTGGCTCATAGCCTGTCAGTCTAGCTACAGTCAGGTGTTGTGTTTGTGTCCGGTTCAAGAGAACCTCTACTGCGTGTGGTACTTGTACTGTCAGAGGGTGGCCCAGCACTATCGAGTCACTTTGTCTTATGGCTAAGGCCGTTGCTGCAACTGATTTTAGGCACGCAGGCAAAGCCTGTGCTACCGGGTCTAATGTACTAGAAAAATAAGCACAGGGCTCGTGTTTTCCTGCATGATCTTGTGTTAGGACAGATAGTGCTGTTCCATCCCGCTCTGTCACAAAAAGCATAAACGATTTGTTGTAATCAGGGTTTGCTAAAACTGGTGCTTGACATAAAGCTCTCTTTAATTCTTCAAATGCCACAGTGTGTTCTTGAGGACTTTAGTCTTTTTGTGTCTTGGGCTGGGAAAAACCAGAAATCAATTGAATACGTTCCGGTGCCCACAACTAATTCCCCTGAAAGATCACAATAAAACATGAGAAAAAGGGGAAAGCACCATACCTATTTCCTCGACTTAATTTCTAAGGGGGCTAATTTCTAAGGGGCTTAATTTCTTAAGGGGCTAGCGGGAAGCGAACCTCCTCAGGGGCCAGCAGAAAGCCAATATTCTCCTCCTTCCCCCCCTTTTTGACAGGAGGAAATCTGAAACAGATTTCACTGCTGTCAAACACTATCAAACCCTGTGTCTTGTCAACACTATTAATCCCTGTGTGTAGCTACTGGGCGTAAGCAAAATTATAGGAGATACACAACGTATTTGAAACGGCGAGAAATCCTTCAAATTAATGTACAAACCTCATTGTGTTAGCTCATAAGCTAGCCAAATGACATCTCATATGCAAATGTCCCTATTACATGAACCTACACCAACCTGAAGTCAATATTAATGCTAGTAGGCCCTAATAGGAATGCTAAATTACCTAAATATTCGGAAAACCAAGTTTAAGAACAGTTGTTAATGTTGATAATTAATAATTTATCTGCTAAAGAAATCAGTCATTTTGCAATAATTTCCACCTATACAATAAATAGCCTAATTTAAAAACAAGTCAACTTTTGGGGCCACCACTTACAAGAATGAGCTTACTAAAGCAAACTTTAAAAAGGAAATCCTGTCAGATATTTTCTCATTACCCTAAATACCGAGCCTCATTTGTCACTCTGTGGTGGCAGTCCTTATTTAAAACAGGCCTTCAAGAGTTAAGATGCGAGTGCACAGATCATAATTGTTCCTTAATGTCCAATCTGGAAACATATGACCGAGGCTGCCTGTCTATAAGAGAAAGGCAGTCATGTGAAAAATATTTTAGTCTTGCATAATTTTTCCTTTTATTTCATTCATCTCCAACACCAATTAGACATACACTGATAACGTGTTGTCTGCTATTTTGACAGCATGATAAAGGTAATATCACGTCTGTGAAATTTAGTAATTGTGAACAAGTTCCAGCCAAGCGCTGTGCAAAGATCGCCGTCGTCACGACTATCTCTGTACTTGCACAGGAGAACTTGGTATTAAACGCTAAACAGACTGGTCAATACAACACAAAAACAAAACATATATAAAATACATATGCCAAGCCATCAGTATACCAAGCACAGAAAGCATAGACAATTGCACTAACATATATAAATGAGCAGCGATGCGCAATTACAGTACCTACAGCTCAGAGGCGAACATTCTGGCCTGCTTAATTTGTCAGGCTTATAATCAATAATTCATTTACCTGCCCTATATACCCCCATCTGAAATCACCGTGTCAAGTCTGACACACAGAATCAGCAATAATAATCAAAAACGAAGAACACACGAACCTGTTTGTTTTCTTTTATAAAAACAGAATCAGCAATAATAATCAAAAACGAAGAACACACGAACCTGTTTGTTTTCTTTTATAAAAATGAGCTATGCATCTTCGTCAACACAATGTACCCTAATGTCCCAGACGAAGACGCACCTCTCATCTCTCCTCACAGACTTTTAACCACTGGATCATTTATCCAATGCAACTGGTGGCAGCTTGTGGCCACAATTCAAAAATGTCTGAATTTGAAAATCGTTTTTATATAGGCACATAGCCCTTAAAATTCCAAGCAAGAGCAACATTTTACTTTCTGGCCAGAAGCAATATAGCATTTTCTAAAAAATAAAACAAATCTTCTCCATAGACATTTCCTCGGGGCACTCGTTTTGCACAGAATTGAACAAGGGAATCTTTCTCGACTTACATTTCTCAGCTGCCCTGTCTTATCAGAGAAGTTAAAAATAGCCCCTCAGCGCGGCCTGAGCCTGGGCTGCCAGCCAACTTTTTTTCGTTGCTCCGGCTGCAGGCATTACACAGATGCGATGTCAGAGAAGCTTTCTAAGCAGTGCCTCTGTTCTGCTCCTCTCACCGGCCCCCACCTACACTGGCTACAAGGTCAGAATCTGTCTCCGATTTCTGTATCACATACTGCTCTACACAGCCCCCACCTTCTCCTCACTCTGAAGCTGTCAAAGACAAAAAGACTACTCAATTCCATAAAAACTGCAATAATTCGCTCAATTGAAAAATTATTTTTACATACAATTTGCACTCAGGGGGTCATAATCTCACCGACTTGACCCACCACATTGGCTCACTGGACCACCAAGAACACAAACCTGGATTCTGGAACAATTTTGTAAATTCGAAATACCCACAATTTTTCTCAAGCTAAACTTTTCACTAATTATTTTTCATTAACACTTTGTACATTAGGGGTGTCATCAAATCACAGGTGTTGCTCCTTCTCTAGCTACACCCCTCTCAATTTCCTATTGACAACGTAGTCAAATGTTGGACCATGTAAACATCAGCTATGCGCTGTTCATTTGGTGGGTGGCTCAAGAACCTTCGGGCTACTATATCATTATTATATGTATCGTGGTACTTGCGGTGGCACTCTAACTGGTCTTTCTACTGGGGCCACTCTTGCTAGGTCCTCTGAAAGGACGGGATAAATACCAGCAACGTCAGTATTTCTTTCTCTGTCAGCCTGCGCTCATTTTACCTACTCCAATTACTCCTGTAACATCTGTTCCTTGGCTTTTCCAGACTCCAGTCTACTTCTCTCTGCTTCGTGAAACACTTACTCTGACCTCCTATGTGACTCCTTGCGCCAAAACTCAATGGCATCCTTCCAAGCTGGTCTACATTTTCTCTTTCATAAGAGTGTTTCGTTGTCCATCTACTTGTTCTGCTTTTACTCGGATACCTTCCTCAACTAACACGTTTTCTCGGGCTTTGTCTGAATCCTCCCTACTTTTCTCTTCTTTTCTGAGCGCTTACTCTGTGCGTCTATGCTATTCTTTACGCCATAATTCAATGGCATCATTATGTTACTGTCTGGCTATCTTTTTCCATAATTCTTCTTCTACTCTCATGATGCAATCTGCATCCCATGTCCCAACTGCGGGCCACCTCTGACTTTCTGGTAAATCCTTGGTGTAGTCCACCCATAAATCAAGAAATAATATGGCATCTAGGCCATGCTTATGATACATAAAGTACCCTGGAGTGTCCCTAGGTGGAATGGGAACAGCTTCTTCGAGTACCCCTTTTCTAGTTTTGATCTGTCTTAATTTTGAAAAGAGCGGCATTTTTAGACCTTATTACTTGAACACACTTAATACAATAAACACAATAATGAACAGTCATTCACACCACAATATGTAGAACGTATTTAAAACATTTAACATTTAACATTTAACGAACAACAATGATCATTAGGGAACTAATCACTTAGCATAATACTCGACACTAACTAGATTATTCTGAATTATATACTAGACATACTAGATATACTGCTAAACAGTACAGATACACTGCTGAAACAGTGCAGACCGGATTTGTGTACCCAAACCCGTCTTGACCGGCACAACCTATGTGCACGTCAGAACGCCTCCCCGGCAATGGTACTCACCGGGTAGCTCGGAACGGAAGGCCTCGGAACTGAACTGGACTGGACTGGACCGGACTGGACTCGACGCGGAACTTCGGAACTTCGGAACTTCGGAATCTGGTGGGCCTCTGTATACCTCGGACACAGCTCTCTCGCAGGTGGGCTCTGGGTAGGACAATCTGCGTTCCTCACCGCCTCGTATGGATGCCTGGTCGCAGTCTGTCCCCTTCGTTGGCCTGAGGGAGTTGGCGGGAAGACCCGCGACGTGCGCGCTTGAAGTCCGTCACGGCTATGGAAGGGGGCAAAACTGGACCTTCATCTCCGGCGTGTGGGGAAAGAGATTAAACTGTTCGGGCGCCATTATGTGGTAAATAAAATATTACGCTCTATGTATTTCAGAATATCAATAAGATCATGCATAAAGCAAGAGGCTGAGTCTGTGGTATCAGGTTCATAAAGGGATTTATTCCAATAACTCGAGTCAAAGGGAGAATATTTCCATCACCAAAATTGGATCTGGAAAGGGGCTCAAAAGTATTCTCAATATTCTCAAAACATTATTCACAGAGTACAGTATATATACATTTCTCAATTGTACGTAAGCAAAAGAGCAAGAGAGAATGAGATAAGAGCATGTGGGCGTGTAAGTAGGCGTGAAGGTGGGCGTCCATGTGGGCGTCCACTTGATGATAATGGGTAATTTGTCATGTGTGGGTGGATACCTGGAGGGGGTTGCGTGATCTGCTGGAATTGTACTGGAACTTTGCCTTACTTGTGCTCAACTCGAGCATGACGTGTAACTGACGTGGGGCTAGAGGGAGAAAGGGACTTGACATTTAGCTCTACATGTGGAGACAAAAGTCTGGGGTTATGTCAACCTAATCCCAAATCATATCTAACATCCTATGTTTAAAGAACTATGTTATCCAAAAAGAAAGGTCTCTCGGAGTAGAACCTTATTCTATACTGACTATATTGACTGTGAGTGCGTGTACAAGCGTCTAAGTGTCTACACAATATGCGGGGGCAGAAATCGTCCATAGTAACAGGGCTATGAATTACTTGCATAAAGACAGAGAAGCCGGGCCTTTGCTCGGTAGCTGGCAGGATGTTTACTTAAACTACTAGACAGGAATGCATTGGGCAGGGAGCGGAGCAGATAATTTCGAAGGTGAAATACAGTTTTTGGCAGGCAACAAGCTGATGTCAGGCACCGTTAGCTGCGCAGAGAATGAGGACAAAGTTCATGGATACAGATGCAGGCTCAGACTGGAGCTCTCAGAGGCAGAAGGCAGGAAAAGCTTGATGGCAGAATCAGGGCCTACTCGCCTGGACTGAAAAATAGCATAAGTGAACCATATAAAGCCGGTGGCCTTTCGTACTTAGGAATGGAATATCCGGCCCATTCATGGCGGATCTGAAAGAGGACATGTTAACGGTGGACGCACATGTATTTGCGTCTTCATAACTGGAACTGGAGGGAACATACATGTACTTGTGATTTATACATGAAACCGTTGGGGTCCAAGATAGGGGACATAACTGATCATAAAAATCCATATTTCCACAAGAGAACCAGGTCAGCAGAGCTGCTTTAGAGCCATAGAATCAGGTCAGCAGAGCTGCTCTAGAGGCAGAGAACCAGGTCAGCAGAACTGCATTAGAGTCAGATAACCAGGTCAGCAGAGCTGCTTTAGAGGGAGAGAACCAGGTCAGCAGAGCTGCTTAAGAGCCAGAGAACCAGAGAACCAGATCAGCAGAGCTGCTCTAGAGCCAGAGAACCAGGTCAGCAGAGCTGCTTTTGAGCCATAGAATCAGGTCAGCAGAGCTGCTCTAGAGGCAGAGAACCAGGTCAGCAGATCTGATTTAGAGGGAGAGAACCAGGTCAGCAGAGCTGCTTTAGAGCCAGAGAACCAGGTCAGCAGAGCTGCTCTAGAGCCAGAGAACCAGGTCAGCTGAGCTGCTTTAGAGCCATAGAACCAGGTCAGCAGAGCTGCTTTAGAGCCAGAGAACCAGGTCAACAGAGCTGCTCTAGAGCATAAGAACCAGGTCAGCAGAGCTGCTCTAGAGCCAGAGAACCAGGTCAGCAGAGCTTCTGTAGAGCCAGAGAAACCAGGTCAGTAGAGATGCTCTAGAGCGAGAGAACCAGATCATCAGAGATGCTTTAGAGGGAGAGAACCAGGTCAGCAGAGCTGCTTTAGAGCCAAGGGACCAGATCAGCAGAGCTGCTCTAGAGCCAGAGAACCAGGTCAGCAGAACTGCTTTAGAGCCATAGAACCAGGTCAGCAGAGCTGTTTTAGAGCCAGAGAACCAGGTCAGCAGAGCTGCTCTAGAGGCAGAGAACCAGGTCAGCAGAGCTGTTTTAGAGGGAGAGAACCAGGTCAGCAGAGCTACTTTCGAGCCATAGAACCAGGTCAGCAGAGCTGCTCTAGAGGCAGAGAACCAGGTCAGCAGAGCTGCTTTAGAGCCATAGAATCAGGTCAGCAGAGCTTCTCTAGAGGCAGAGAACCAGGTCAGCAGAACTGCATTAGAGTCAGATAACCAGGTCAGCAGAGCTGCTTTAGAGGGAGAGAACCAGGTCAGCAAAGCTGCTTCAGAGCCAGAGAACCAGGTCAGCAGAGATGCTTTAGAGGGAGAGAACCAGGTCAGCAGAGCTGCTTTAGAGCCAAGGGACCAGATCAGCAGAGCTGCTCTAGAGCCAGAGAACCAAGTCAGCAGAGCTGCTTTAGAGCCAGAGAACCAGGTCAGCAGAGTTGCTCTAGAACCTAAGAACTAGGTCAGCAGAGCTGCTGTAGAGCCAGAGAGACCAGGTCAGCAGAGCTGCTTTGGAGGGAGAGAACAAGGTCAGCAGACCTGCTTTAGAGCCAGAGAACCAGACCAGCAGAGCTGCTTTAGAGTCAGAGAACCAGGTCTGCAGAGCTGCTTTAGAGCCAGAGAACCAGGTCAGCGGAGCTGCTCTAGAGCCAGAGAACCAAGTCAGCAGAGCTGCTTTAGAGCTAGAGAACCAGGTTACCAGACCTGCTCTAGAGCCTAAGAACCAGGTCACCAGAGCTGCTCTAGAGCCAGAGAACCAGGTCAGCAGAGCTGCTGTAGAGCCAGAGAAAACAGGTCTGTAGAGCTGCTTTAGAGTGAGAGAACCAGGTCAGCAGAGCTGTTGTAGAGCCAGAGAACCAGATCAGCAGAGCTGCTCTGTGGCCTAAGAACTAGGTCAGCAGAGCTGCTTTAGAGCTAGAGAACCAGGTCAACAGACCTGCTGTAGAGCTAGAGAAACCAGGTCAGCAGATCTGCTTTAGTGGGAGAGAACCAGGTCAGCAGAGCTGCTTTAGAGCCAGAGAACCAGGTCAGCAGAGCTGCTTTAGAGCCAGAGAACCAGGCCAGCAGAGCTGCACTAGCTGACACTGACTGACTGACACTGACTGACTGACACTGACTGATTGACACTGACTGACACTGATTGACTGACACTGACTGACACTGACACTGACTGACACTGATTGACTGACACTGACTGACTGACACTGATTGACTGACACTAACTGACACTGATTGACTGACACTGACTGACTGACACTGATTGACTGACACTGACTGATACTGATTGACTGACACTGACTGAATGACTGACACTGACTGGTTGACATTGACACTGACTGACTGACACTGACTGACTGACACTGACTGACACTGACTGACTGACTAACTGACACTGACTAACTGACACTGACTGACACAGACTGACACTGACTGACTACTCTCTACTACTCTCTTCTACTCACTCTCTACTACTCACTCTCTGCTACTCTCTACTACTCACTCTCTACTACTCTACTACTCTCTACTACTCACTCTATACTACTCTCTACTACTCTCTGCTACTCACTCTCTACTACTCTCTACTACTCACTCTTTACTACTCACTCTCTACTACTCTCTACTACTCACTCTCTATTACTCACAATCTACTACACTCTACTACTCTCTCTACTATTTACTCTCTAGTACTCACTCGCCTTTTCTCTTTACTACTCATTCTCTACTACTGTCTGCTACTCTCTACTACTCTCTACTACTACTCTCTACTACTCACTTTCTACTACTCACTCTCTACTCTCTACCACTCACTCTCTACTCCTCTACTACTCACTGTCTACTACTCTCTACTGCTCTCTATCTGCTACTCACTCTCTACTACTCACTCTACTACTCTCTACTACTCACTCTCTACTATTCTCTCTCTACTACTCACTCTCTACTACTCACTCTCTACTACTCACTCTCTACTACTCGCTCTCTACTACTCTCTACTACTCACTCTCCACTACTCACTCTCTACTACTCTCCTACTCCATAGTACTCTCTCTACTACTCACTCTCTACTAATCTCTACTATTCACTCTACTACTCTCTACTTCTCTCTACCACTCACACTCCACTACTGTACTACTCACTCTCTACCACTCTCTCTCTACTACTCACTCTCTACTACTATCTCTACTACTCTCTACTACTCACTCTCTACTACTCTTTCTCTACTACTCTCTACTACTCACTCTCTACTACTCACTGTCTACTACTCACTCTCTACTACTCTCTCTCTACTACTCACTCTCTATTTCTCACTCTCTACTACTCTCTCTACTACTCACTCTCTACTACTCTCTACTACTCACTCTCTACTTCACACTCTCTACTACTTGCTCTCTACTACTCACTCTCTACTACTCACTCTCTACTACTCTCTACCTCTCACTCTCTACTACTCCACTACTCTCTACTATTCACTCTCTACTACTCACTCTCTACTACTCTACTACTCTCTACTACTCTTTCTCTACTACTCACTCTCTACTAATCACTCTCTACTACTCTCTACTACTCACTCTCTACTACTCTATACTACTCACTCTCTACTACTCTCTCTCTACTACTCACTCTCTACAACTCACTCTCTACAACTCTCTACTACTCACCCTCTACTACTCTCTCTCTACTACTCTCTACTACTCTCTACTACTCACTCTCTACTACTAACTCTCTACTACTCTCTACTACTCTCTCTCTACTACTCACTCTACTACTCACTCTCTACTACTCTCTCTCTACTACTCTCTACTATTCACTCTCTACTACTAACTCTCTACTACTCTCTCCTACTCTCTCTCTACTACTCTCTACTACTCACTCTACTACTCACTCTCTACTACTTTCTACGACTCTCTCTCTGCTACTCACTCTCTACTACTCACTATCTACTACTCTCTACTACTCACTCTCTACAACTCTCTACTACTCACTCTACTACTCTCTACTACTCACTCTCTACTACCCACTCTCTATTACTCACTCTCTACCTCTCTCTCTACTACTCTCTACTTCTCTACACCTCTACCTCTCTACACCTCTACCTCTCTACCTCTACCTCTCTACCTCTACACCTCTTCCTCTACACCTCTACCTCTCTACCTCTCACTACCTCTCTCTACACACACACATATGCACATGTATATATGCATATATATGCATATGCATTTAGATATATGTATGTGTATATATATATATATATATACATACATATACAAACATATATAATCATGCATACATATACATATACATATATGCATACATGTGCATGTTGTGTACATGAAAGTTTGAAAAACACTAATACAAGCAAAGCTAAAAAGCCACCTAATTATAAACAGAATTGCTTTAACTTAAACGAATGCGGGACCTATTGCATCCTCAATGCATTGGTTACTATGGTTCCATCAAGAAGGCATTCAGATGTGTCACACATTTGCCATAAATTCTGAATGGTAGCACTCTAGCTGCTCATTAGATCACTGTAGTAAAGCTACTGCTCACCAGGGAAGTCTGCTGCTGGTATTGAAAGTGCATGTTTCAGTCAGCATGTCAGAAATTTTTAATGAAATAGAAGAGGATTTGAGAAGTCAAAATGTGCCCTTATTTTTCTTTCTGCAGCACTAATCATACTTTCTATGGCAAAATGAACCCCCTCATTTTGTTCCTTTTTAAATTAAATGTTTTAAGAGTTACCACTTTATTCCAATCAAGATAGCTTTAGGTGTGCCATACGTTTGTCATAAGTAGGACTGTTAGCGCTCTAGTTGTTCTTTAAAACACTCTGGGAAGCTGCAGTAGAACACAAAGGGATCAACTGACAGTCTCTGCCCTTGCTGGATGTACATGTTTTACTGAGAATGTCAGACTTCTTTCTCACATGACTGAGAATTTACAGAAAATATGCTCTCAGTTTAGCTTATAGATCACCTTCCAAACCTCTGTGGGAAAAGCATGAGAAAATAGTTTTCTCTCAAACATGATTCATGATATCCCAGTAGAAGGCTTTTTCACATGTTAAAATCACCTTAGAACGCACCACAATTCCTAAAATAAGTATGGTACCATCAACAAATGATTTATAATGTAACTAAAGTCTTAAAACCTTCTATTAACTGCAATGCTTTTTAATGAGGTGCTATCATGTATATTGGTCCCAAGATGGCTGCCAACACTTCTTGGATGAAGTGCTGACAGCCAATTAGCTCTCACGATGATATGTGTGGTTAGGCTTCGCCGAGATATATCTATGATTTTACTATTGATTTTCTCAGCAACTACTGAACAGATTAATTCCATTTAACCAAAAGGCACGAGTGTGAACCAAGGGCTACCTGTTTGCCAAATTTCCTGTAATTCCGTTCAGCAATTCAGGCTGCAGCTGCGATTAACGGTTCTTTTGGAAAATTGCATGGGGAAAACATGTTTTGGGACCCCCCTTTTTTCTCAGCCCCCGCTTGACAAATGACCCCGAGACTTTCATGATAGGAGCGGACCGGAGCGCCCCACCAGTTTTGAAAATTTCGTGAAAATTTGTCAACCGGCGCCAAAGTTCTTCCAAATAGAATGTTGCAGGTGCTAACCATAGCTACCTACTGGCGACCATCAGTAGGTAATATATATATATGTATATATATATTTATTCACTGAAAAAACCATAGGTTTCAGGGACGTTATTATAGTTAGTTGGACAATTGACTCATATAAAACCAGAGAAATTCGCCTGTTATAGTTAGTTGAGATAAATATAACTCGCGCCCTCGCAATGCACTGCTGATGACGTCACATATTACATTACTCATGACATGGTCAGTGACATCACTCATGACATCACTGATGACATCTCAAATGACATCACTGATGACATCACTGATGACATCATCCAGTGAATGTGTGTTTCTGTAAAGTTTACATTTGTTTTATAAATATATATATGCCAAGGTGTATTTAAGAATGAATGAGTATATAAGACTCAGGATGGATGGTTAAGTAGGTGTGTGACTAACTGTATAAGTGACTAATTAATTGTGTCTTGCTTAATGCATGTGTTAGCGACTGATATAGACATTCACACAGTTTAGGCTGTTATTTGGTGTGTAAGCAGTTCCATGGTTTGGTTAGCAACTAAATGAGGATCTATATGAGCTATTAATTCCTTGTCTGAGTACCTGTATGAGTACCTGAGTGTCTGCGTGGGTAGGTGGGGGGGTGTGACTCTCTGCATAGATGTGTGAGTGGCTAATTCACCAGGTATGTGTGTTCAAGTCTGTATCTGGGAAGGTCTGTATGGCTGAGTGAGTGTGTGTATGATTGTCTCGGTGAGTGAAATAATGCCTCAGTGGTACATGTGAGTAACTCCACATGTGAAAGGCAGTATATATGAGTGTTGGTCTATATAAATGACTATATGTGAGAATGAGTGATTGTGAGAGTGCCTGTATGGATCAGTGTGTCCTTGTATTAGTTATTGTATTAGAGTGTAAATATGTGTTAGTATATGTTTAAATAAGTGAGGTGGTATGTGTATAACTGTACAGGTGAGTAAATGAAAGTGTTATTGATTATTTCCATTACTGACTAGGTGTGTGAATAACTCTAACAATGAGATGCAGTGTGTGAGTGTCTGTATAGATATGTGACTGGATATGATAATGCTGTATTGATAGCTGACTGTATGTATGAGTGAGTGTATAGGTGAATGAATGTATGTGTGTAGACCTACAAATTAGAGAGTGTATATGCACTAACTGGTATTGGTGTGTTCACTGTTTCGAAAATTATAGTCTGTATTTTAGACTGGGTGTATCAAGTGTTATATTAGGGTCTGATCAGGTGCATCTGATTTTCACGTAGATGATGTCATCAGTAATGTCATCAGTGATGTCATTTGAGATGTCATCAGTGATGTCATCAGTGATGTCATCAGTGATGTCACTGACCATGTCATGAGTGATGCAATATGTGATGTCATCAGCAGTGCATTGCGGGGGCGTGAGTTATAGTTAGCTCAAATAACTATAACAGGTGAATTTCTCTGGTTTTATATGAGTCAAATGTCCAACTAACTATAACGTCCCTGAAACCTATGGTTTTTTCAGTGAATCTCTATGGTTTTTTTAAATGCTAATTCCTAACTATAATGTCCCTGAAACCTATGGTTTTTTCAGTGAATTTCTAAGGTTTTTTAAATGATAATTTCTAACTATAACGTCCCTGAAACCTATGTTTTTTTTCAGTGAATTTCAAAGGTTTTTTAAATGCTAATTTCTAACTATAACGTGCCTGAAACCTATGGTTTTTTCAGTGAATTTCAAAGGTTTTTTAAATGCTAATTTCTATTTATAACGTTCATTGAACCTATCTTTTTTTCTGTGTTTTTTAATTATCATCCCATTCTCAACTTGGTGAAAACTGCAAATCTCACCACTCTTCCATCAATACCTTACACCAACAAAATCGCCACAAACAAGAGCCACATCTAACGCTAAGTAGGTGTTCCCGTGCAAAAAAAACACAAAAACACCACTTCCCCATATTTTCAATGACCAGCCAAATCTCCAATGCGATCCATAAAGCAGGCGATAAGCCAAGTTATCAGTAACAAATTAACATCAACCTTTAACTGGTGTAAGGAGGTCGACTATCTACTCCGTTATTTAGACCCAACTCACAGCCACATCTAAAGACCAACATGTAATACAGCTACTGATCATGCAGCTCCGACACCTAACAACGCCACAACACCCAGCCCCACCACCACCAGAACCTCCCCCCGGACCACCCCCCCTACTACCACCGAGGCAGTACAAAACAGAACAACGGACCTTCCCAAAACACCATGCCCCTCAGCCACAGAATAGCTGAATGTTGGGAGATGAGCAACCAACTATATATGAAGGAGGCAAGTCACCCATCACTGATAAAGCACACAATGCCAAGTGTAACGCTCATGTGCTGCACAGACCTCACTATGCAAATCACAAACCTCTACATGTGGAGATATACTATTGATACTTGTAGTGTAGTGCACAGTGGACACAACCATGTTACCTCAGGAAGTGGGGAAGATCTCGTTCATGTAGCTGTGTTGTCCCCCCCGGAAGCGGAAGTGGAAGCGGAGTGGGCTGCTCCAACGTATGCCACTCCAGCATAGGAGTATGAATAAATAGACAAGGCCCTAGGCGTGTTTCACTTGTGGGAAGACCAACGAGTCTGTCAGAATGGCAGCCCTCACCCTGGCACATGGCAGCCACCATAACCGTGGGCCTCCTCGACACAGGGCCCCTGCGAACCCAGCAGCACAGCACCGCAGACTTATGCTTGTACCGACTACTGCCTTCAATCTACACTACGGACAGCACGGCTCACAATTCAGATGTAGGGGCGATTGCAGATATCACAGTCCAGTTCGCAAGACACGTTGCTCCCAGTGCGGCCCACCCAGACCACGCATCATCGCAGGGTGCACACACGTTGTGTGCTTCAGGTACTACTAGCTCACTGCACCATAAGTCATCGCCACGTGGCCTTATCAACGCAGAATCCATTGGACAAAACACATTGCTCACAGTGCGGCCCACCGGGACCACATCGCATTGCAGGGTGCGCACACGCTGAGTACTCCAGGTGCCAAAAACTGTGCAGCCCAACTCAACGCCACGTGGCTGTGTGACCATCCTGACCGCTGCCTCCGCCCTACACTGGAGTTACATGGTTCACAATTCAACATTAGTAGCTACGCAAATTGTGTAAGAGACTATAATGGGTTAAGAAGACCAAATGCTCCCAATCTGTTCAGCTCAAGTCAACGTCACCTTCCTGTGGGCCTTTGCTGACCACTGCCTCTGGCGTACACTGTAGAAGACCGGCGACATGTGGTACCAGCTAACCCTGTTCAACACAAGCCGATCCCACATGTGTAACTGTTTCCTGAGTCCTCAATGGCAGCAACCACATCACCAGACTCCCTTCGATCACCGAGGGGTATTTCCACATGGAAGAACGGCGACACGTGGTGCCACTGAACCTATTCTACGCAAGGTTTGTTTGGGTCACCAACGTATGCACGTGGCTGTGGACCCTAGCTCATCGCTACCTCTGACCTACACTGTGGGCAACCGGCGACAAATGGTACCACTAACCATCTTCAACACAAGCCGATCCCACATGTGGAACTGTGCCCTGAGTCCTGAATGGCAGTGACCCCAACTTCTTGCCAGCGACCACAGCACCAGACTCCCTTCGATTAGTGTGGCGTATTTGCATATCGAAGTCATCAATGTGGAAAGTATTGCTGACAAAATGATATCGCAAACGATACATTTTACATAAACTGTCGATTTCCCTTTCCACGTCCAGTAATTTCCAAAGGAAGAGTGAACAGTTTTATGTCAGCAATGAGACATACCATCACTCGAAAATCACCCAAAAATACTTCTAATTTAAAAAGAACAGAAGCATCGGAGTACAATAATGATTACAATACGGAGATTTTGAAGATGTGAAATGGAAATATGAACATACAATATGATGCACATAACTCAATTGCTGTATCTCATTATGTCACATAATATATTACCAACTCTGAGAAGACAGAATTGAAAGAAATGTGGGAAGAAATTTCACAGGAGGAGACACTTAGGAAAAAAATGTACAGCTTCAGTTTGAAGATACTTTCACATAGAGAAATTGGATCCTACCAATGTTCGGATCGATAGACATCTGCAAGTTTATATTCAAAGTCAACAGGAACCATCTGGATAAATCTAGGCTTTCCTGTGGCACGAAATTGAGTTTTAATATAAATGTTATAAAACAAATTTGTGATGATATAGACTTACGTTTCTTTGCTAGTCAAGAGAACTGTACAGAAAATAACAGTTGGATATGTCTAGGTGTTGATCAACAAATGGAAGATAATACTATTGTGAAGTTTGAAAAAGAAATAACAAAGTTTAAAGTAGTTTCTGGTGAAAATCCCAAGTATGTTTAGATTTATGCCGACGTACTCATTTTAAAATTCAAACTAGGAATGTAGATGTACTACCACTAACCCTGTTCAACATAAGTCGATCCCATCCCACATGTGTAACTGTGTCCTGAGTCCTGAATGGCAGTCACCCCAAGTCCGTGGCAGCGACCATAGCACCACACTCCCTTTGATCACTGAGGCATATTTCGATATACAAGGCCAGCGACACGTAGTCCCACTAACCCTCTTGAACACAAGCCGATCCCACATGTGTAACTGTGTCCTGAATGGCAGTGACCCCAAGTCCGTGGCAGCAACCACAGCAGCATACTCTTTTTGATCAGTTAGACATATTTCCTTATGCAACGGAGGCGACACATGGTCCCAATAACTCTGTACAACACAAGCCGGTCCCACATGTATAACTGTGTCCTGAGTCCTGAATGGCAGTGACCCCAACTCCGTACCACCACACTCCCTTTGATCAGTGAGGGGTATTTCCATATGCAACTACAGACTCCAGTAGGCAAGTAAGTATAACAGTCCAACACCCTACATATTATCCTTTTAGTATCCTTGCTTCAAGAACTTTTTTTATATTAGTTATAGCTTTACTACAATGACCAAATTAATCTTCAAATGAAAACTAAAATGGAATAGCAGTCTACACTGCAGGCAGTACAGCTCGCAATTCCATTTTTAAATGTTAATTTCTAAGAACAAGATTGTACTCAGAAAATACAACACTTCATCAGTGTATTCTATACTTATTTCATCTTTTCATCATACGCCTACACTGCACTCACTAGGGCTCCCAATGGAAATGATTTCTTCATTCATTAACTACAGAGTCCACTAGGCGAGTAACTATTACAGGCCTCAAATCTACATAATATCCTTTTAGTGTCCTTTCTTCTTGAATTTTTTTTATATCAGTTATACCTTTAGTACAGTCACCAAATTCATTTTCAAGTACAAACAAACACTCAGCAGTCTACGCTGCGGGCAGCAGACCTCGCAATTTGAATTTTCATATTGAAGGCTGGCGACAAGTGGTGCCACTGAACCTGCACTACGCAGGCTGGTGAGGCCACCAACATATGCACATGGCTGTGGGCCCCTGCTCACCGCTACCTCTGGCCTACACTATGATCAGCAAGCCTCACAATTCAGATAGAGTTGTGATTCCACATGACGCTGTCCTATAGCCAAGACACATTGCTCCCAGTGCCGCCCGTCCACACCAAGCATCATCACAGGCTCATACACTCTCAATTCTTCTGGTGCCACTAACCCTCTGTAACAGAAGCCGATCCCACATGTGTAACTGTGTCCTGAGTCCTGAATGGCAGTGACCCCAAGTCTGAGGCAGCAACCACACAACATACTCCCTTCGATTTGTGAGGCATATTTCAACATGCAAGGCTGGCGACACGTAATCCCACGAACCCTCTTTAACACAAACCAATCCCAAATATGTAACTGTGTCCTGAATCCTGAATGGCAGTCACCCCAACTTTGTGGCAGCAACCACAGCACCAGACTGCCTTCAGTCTTATTTGTTGTTCTTTTCTTTAAATAAATGTATTTATATGTAAATCTAAACATGTCTAAGACTCTTCTTTGTCCAACCGCACAGGGACACTTCCAGACCCAAGAAGGTTGTTGTGGGTATTATGGTAATGTGGGAAGAGGGTGCGTTATCTGCTGATGTGGGGAGAGGCAGCGTCAAAGGGGTATCTATCACAGAAAGAACTCCGATATGTTTTCACAAATACCTCGGACAAATGCCAGCTGATGGACTGAATCACAAAATGATTTTTCAATACTTATGTAGTGTGAGTTATGAACAGTTCGCACCCAGGCTCGCAGAGAGACAACTGCGGCCCATCCACTCCACTCACAGACACAGTACTACGAGCCGTCCGCACCATTGTAGCTATCCCTGCCCTGTTCCATCATATGCCACGCCACTCAGATTATGTTCCGACGATGGCCCCATATACCTTCCTGTCGCAGGCATACTCGCTGTTCCTGTGCAGGTCAGTGGTCTATTTCTCCACATCTCCCGCCCAATCCCTGAGGGCAGCTTTACCCACACACCACACCCATGCGGCACATGCGTCACAGGCCATGTGACCACGCAAATACAATAGCTCGATAACGTCACATCCTTTATTGCCGGTGCTGACTAGATGCTGGATGCTCCACGTGTCTCAACCATAGTCTTTCAAAACTTGTGCAGACGGTTACTCGTACCCTAATCTTTATAGCCCTCAGGGGCCTACCACCCACTTAGCGCGGACTTCAGATGCACAGGGTTAGTGCCACCCACAGCTCATATGGCCATATGGCCATCAGGGGCCTACCACCACGTGGCACAAACTTAACTTCCACAGGCTTAGCCCCAAAAGCTGATGTGGTCTCCGCCATTGATGACTCAGGACTCAGCGACATGTGTGAGATCTGCCGGGCCATGGAGAGGATGATGTGGTCTCCGCCATTCATTACTCAGGACTCAGCGACATCTGTGCGATCCGCCAAGTACCTGATGTGGTCTCCGCCATTCATTACTCAGGACTCAGGGACACATCTGGGAAGAGTTTTGACGGGCACGTGGAGTGCCCACTAGTGCACACGCCGGTGGCACCAGGTAATTATTTGCTCATGGATGCACAGGGGCGGTAGTCTCTCTCTCTCTCTCTCTCTCTCTCTCCCCCTCTCTCCCTCTCCCCCCCCTCTCTCTCTCTCTCTCTCCCTCTCTTTCTCTCTCTCTCTCTCTCTCTTTCTCTCTTCCTTCTTTTCCTTCTATCTCTCTAACTCTCTCTCTTCCTTCTCCCTTTCTCACTCCCTTTCTTTCCTTCCCTCTCGTTTTCTCTCTGGCTTTTTTTTCCTTCTCTTTTTCTCTATGTCTCTCTCCTTTGATATGCGCATTACACACATCCTTATTTTGTGCTTTATTTTCCAGGCTCTGTCGTCCACATCCATGGCCCCCACAGCAGTGTTCCACCTTGTTGTTTTGTATTTTTTTTTAATAAATTTTGTTTATTACTTTATCGTTGATATATGTTAATAAAAAAATAAAGTTTGAAAAAAATAAAATAAAGTTTCTGGTTGTTTTCTTAACTGCTGTGTAACTCTTTCTTGTTCTTATTACTGTTATTTGATGAAGTCCATCATGGTCTTAAATTTTGGAGGACTTATCGCGGGAATACTGGTGATGTCTGCAGTTTCCACCAACTTCTGAATAGTGTGTTAGATTTATCTCAACTTTACTTCCATTAAAGTGCTGATAATTAAATGCAGACTAGCCGTTCCCGTGCAAAAAGACACAAGGTGCACCTTTGCGATTTATTCTAAATACTAAAATCCTGTATTGAATTGCACTGACGTAGTGCTTGCACTCACAGTGTACACACAAAATCATTTACGAAACCTCATTGTATTTATATTGATTGGGAATCGGGCATCAGGTGCTGGATCTTGACGAGATACACTGCCCAGTTTGTATATTGTCCTGCACACGCAAAAAATCACATCACAACTTTCACACCAACTGCAATGCAAAACAAATTCCAGCGATAAGCTACGTTAGCACCAGGGATTTTACACCTGCTTTCTGATGGTGTTAAGCAAGGCGACTACCTGCACGATGAAAGAGAACACAGCCAAGAGCCACACGAGAACACCCACAGGTGCCATAGAATGATACAGGGATACCCATGAGGGCCACAAGACTCTTCGGAACAACTCCGGGACCTCCAACGACCCCCAAACCTGCATCTGAGCAAGTGTGTCCCTCTGGTCATTGTGTTAGCAGGATAGGCATCAGTCCTGCAACATCACAGTGTGCTATCACCTCAGCGTTGGCAGTGAGCCTGGACATGTAGCTATGCACGCATCCTCCTGCATGCACAACTGGCCTGGAGTACACAGGTCAGCGCAGGGGTGTGCCTATCCGACAACGGGAACAGGGGGTCTCGGACATCTCCGTGTACAGGAATTGTGGTAAATGTGTCTCTGTGTTCTGGTGTGGCCTGCCACAAGGGCCGCAGCAGTCGATGTTGTAAAGTGGCATGCACCACCTTCAAACAGCACTGTGATGGTGTAGTTGGAATGCAGCAACACATGCGCATATAGGCATTACAATGGTGTGCAGAACGAGTGCACGAGATACAAAAGCGCACCGAACAAACGTGTGGGAGCTTGAGGGAGGGAGGAGCAGCTGTTTGCAACGTAACAGACAGTGAACTCGCCCATGTGCCACATGCTGGACATCTCATCCGTGATGACCATGGTAGCAGGCATCCCACAACACCAACGACCCGCCTTTGTACACATCCTCTATGAATGCAGCGTGGTTTTCACTTCTATGCTCGTTCACTGGTGTGATGTTGGAGAGTTGTGTGACTTATGCTCCTTGTTGGTGTGTTTCATTTTGGCCATTGTTTGTCTAAACTTGTGCTATACTTAATTGTGTATGTCTGCCATTCTGCCCATCTCCCCCCATCCCCCCACTCCCTGCTTCTTCCTCTTCCTGGTGCTGTTCTGTCTATAATTGTGTTGCTCCATACATAACTACATGTAAAGAACAAATTAGAATAGGTCCTTGATTCTTTTAGGTGTCAAAACTTCTCTTTCTTGGTTTCTTTTTAATTTTTCATATAAACAATTTTTTTTTATATTCAACAACACACAGAAGTCAGAAGTGCAATGTATTCTATCAACACACTTTCTAGAAGATTCTACAACACCTGCAGGTTAAAAGTTCATCAATCTTTTTAAACTTAACCATATTTTTTTCCAACATTATCTCGGACATTTAACGGCACGGCACGTGCAGGTTAAAAGTTCACGATTGTTTTAAGTTCCAACAGTGCCTTCCAAATGCAAGTAGCAGGTGTTGTTGAGTTGACAACTTTTATCCTGTGATATGTACTCCACATTGAAACTGCTTTTTCTTAACCAATCACAAAGATGCTTTTCCACAAAACGAATGTGCACCCTACTTTTAAAAAAGAATGCTTTTCGTCTCCCAATCACGTATCGTTTTGTATGGCAATAAAAAGTAGCTCCCCATCTTTAAACATGGCTTTTATTCTACCAAGGAACTGCATGACCTACAGACATCTTTCCATACCTTCAAAATGCTAGTGTGGATTGTAGGACATAGCTATAATTTCTGGTGCAAGAGGTATGCAGAACAGAGACGTATTGACTTAGACCTAGGTTTACAAAATGTGGACATTAAATGATTTGCACAGAGAGGATTGAAGTGGCACCAATTGTTGCCTTTGATTAAAACCTGTGTGCATCTCCAACACCCTGACCTCATGATTGTGCATTGTGGTGGAAACGACCTAAGCACATTGACTGGGGTAGGTTTGGAAATGCTTATGAAGGACACCTTTGGACAATTGATGCTAATTTTCCCTCAAACTGTCTTTGTATATTCCAATATATGCCATAGACAGAAGTGGAAATGGTCAAAACAATGTTGTCCTCAGATTGAAACATCTAGGAAGAAACTCAACAAAGCTGTGTCTGCATACCTCAGAGACCACAAAATGGGGTCCATCTACAACAACAACATACGTTTTGATATGACTGATATCTACAGAAGTGATGGAGTACACTTCACAGATCACGGAAATCGAGTTTTCCTGAATAACTTGAAGCTGTGCGTCAGCACTTATATATAGCTCCAACTAATCAACACAAGGGCTCTTTTTAGAGCCACCCTATAACTGACAACTTAGGCCCGCTATTTTAGGGCCAGTTAACGGCAACTTCCGGGCCCTCGCCAAAATGTATTCTCCACACAGCTGTGACGCAGCGGCCAGACCATCTGACTTTGAAGCACAGAGCACTCGCTTTGATCACCACCTCTACTCCCCCATAGGGGTGAGTAGTTTGCGCTTTACAAATACCGTATTGATTTACCTTCGCACTTCCTGTACAACACCACCTACGCACCATATAGAAGTTGGACAAGTGTGGCACAGCGCTCAGAGCACATGACTTCACAGCATAGCAAACACAGGCTTACGGTTTCATACCCGAGTCCAGCAGCAGCTCAATTTAGCAGCATGACACTCTAGGCAATACCTCACTTAATTTCCGTACCCAGCACTTTCAGACCAGTAGGGGTCAGTAGTTCACCGGCTTTACCCCGAGTCCGTCAGCAGCTCAGCTTATGCCCCCAGCACCATCAGACCCGTAGGAGTGAGTAGTTTGCGCTTTACGAATACCGAATTGATTTGATACGCACAAATTTACCTTCGCACTCCCTGTATAACACCCCCTAAGCCACCATACACAAGTTACAATGTTCGAAACAAAAGTTACTCCGAGTAGGTATAACTACATACTGACTCTACTTGGACAGATGTGGCAAAGCGGCCAGAGCACATGACTTCACAGCATATGACGCACTTTTGGACTCACACTTTCATCCCAAGTCCGGCATCAGCTCAGCCTAGCACCATGAGACTGTACACAATACCTCACATATTTTCCGTACCCCAGGACTTTCAGACCAGTACAGGTCAGTAGTTCGTCCTAGTAGGTATAAACACATGCTGACACTACTTCCACTACTTCACAGTATAGGACATACAATTTGGGCTCATGCTATAATCCTCGACTCCCGCACCAGCTCACCTTAGCAGCATCAGACTCTAGGCAATACCTCACTTAATTTCCATAGCCCAGCACTTTCACACTGCTAGGGGTGAATACTTCGCTTCACACCCCGTCTATAGCGCACTCTAAACACCCCACAGAGGTTACAGTGCTCCTACCCGCCTCTTTCCCACATTTTTCACCCACTGTTATAGCAAAAACTGCTGAACGTGTTTACACCAAATTAGGCAAAAATGTACTGCTTGGCTCAGAAAGCGACCTTTTTAAAAATGGTGTAAATCCGTTCAGTCGTTTTTGAGAAATTAAGAAATAAAGATAGTGATATCTAGAGGCACGTGGATGCGTGCACCCTGTGCGCACCCAGCACGCACCCTCCTGATCACGAGCTTCATGTTAATTGGCGGTCAACACTCCAAACCAGTTGGCAGCCATTTTGTGCCTCGGTAAAACAGAGGCAGAAGAAAAACGAAAAACAAATATGGAAGACAGGAAAAGGGGGCATGGTAGAAACACCTTGACCCCCTAGGCCTGCTCAGGGCCCCCCCACATTTTTTTTTTTTTTTTAAATCGCATGATGCGCAGAAGAGCCGCGGATCCGGCCGCGAAAATGAAAAAAACGAAGCGCGGACCCCGCGCTTCGTTTAAATAAAGCCCCCCACACTGCCCCAGGGACTGCCACCCCCTGGGGCTTTGCAGAAAGATTTGCGGGGGGCATATGGCCCCCCTGAAGCCCCGGGGACCGCCACCCCCCGCGGCTTTGATTTTTTTTCTGGGGGAGCATCCAAGCCCCCCTCAAGCCCCGGGGACCACCACCCCCGGGGCTTTTATTAATAAATTTGCAGGGGGCCACGTGGCCCTCCCACTGCCCGGGGACCGCCACCCCCCGGGGCTCTTATTTTTTTAATTATTCCTGTGTGGGGGGTTTGAGCCCCCCACACGCCCCAGGGACCACCACCAACCCGGGGCTCTAATTATTAAAATTGGGGGGTCTGTGAAGGACCCCCAAGCCCCGGGGACCACCACCCCCCGGGGCTTTGCAAATGGTGGGAGGGGGCCCCCCTCCTGGAGCCCTTGATGGCCCTGGGGACTGCCACCCCCCAGGGCTGGCACCTGCAGTGGTCCGGGGTGCCCACCCCCGGGACACTGCTGTTTGCTATGGCAGGGCAGGAGTCTTGCGGCTCCCGCTCTGTCATAGCAAACTCTGCTCTCTTTTCCAAAACAAAGGTGATTGCTTTTCCACACTGGGGGCTGCATCTTAGCAGCTCCCCATGTGGAAAAGCAATGGCGGCTCCCACAGGAGGCGGGGAGCCGGTGGGACCGTGGGGGGATTGGGGACCCCTCCACGGTCCCCAACGGAGAGGGCCAGCCCCAGGGGATTGGGTCCCTCGGGCTAGAAGTGACCCGGGAGGGGGCCACGCAGCCCCTTCCTCAAAAACTAAAAAATGAATAAAGAAATAGAAGCCGGCACCAGGGGATGGTGTCCCCGGGGCCATAAATGGCCTGAGGAGGGGGACAATGCAGCCCCCTCCAAATATTTCTTTTTTTAAACTGGCCATGCCCTGGGGGATGGGGTTCCCGGGGCCGATTATGGCCTAGGGAGGGGGGGCCATTCGGCCCCTTTCCAATTAAAAAAAATAATAAAGTAAAATAGGGGTCAGGCCCTGGGGAATGGGGTCCCCAGGGCCAACAGAATAGGAAAAGTAGAGGGGCCACACAGCCCCCCTTCTTAAAAATAAAAAAAGACCAGCATCGCGCCGGAGGCCCCACCCTCTCCCTGCAGCACTATGCAAACGTGAGTTGAAAGTTTGGGAATTAATTCCCCTTCAATACTGAGGGTCCCAGAGGGCCAACTAGCCAACCAGGTACCTCCAGTATGCGCCAGGGAGCTGCGTTGCAGAGAGGTGTTCAGAGGCAACGCCCCTTTTTACACCTCTCTGCAACGCAGCTCTGTGGCGCTTAATGGAGGTACCTAGTGGGCTAGTTGGACCCTAGGGACCCTCAGAATTCAAGGGGGCTTAATCTCCCAACTTAAAACGGCCACAGGGCATGTTTACACGGTGGTGAAGGGAAGGAACGGGGCCTGAGGTGACGTGTGCAAACACACCCTGTGTCGCGTTTTAAGTTGGGGAAATAATTCCCCTTCAATCCTGAGGGCCCCTGGGGGCCAACTAGACCACCAGGTGCTTCCAGTAAGCACCACTGTGCTGCGTTGCAGAGAGGTGGTCCAGGCCACGCCCCTTTTTACACCTCTCTGCAATGCAGCTCTGTGGCGCTTACTGGAGATACCTGGTGGGCTAGTTGGACCCAAGGGACACTCAGGATTGAAGAGGAATTATTTCCCTAACCTGCCTGGAGCGGGTGATCACCGAGGCCCTCCTGGGTTGTGCGCTGCAGCTACTGCGGAGGTGGCCTGCGTGGCGGCCTGGGCCTAATTTCCTGTCCGTGGCTGGGCTACTGCTGTCAAGGTACCACACACTCTTACCTGCTTAGATGCGTGGTGTAGAGTATCGCAGAGACGCAATGGCCAACTTCCCTGTAATCTATTTATAACTGGCGGATTTTTAAATAGTACACACTAGTTACTAGATAGAATTTGGCGAGGAGGGCCGGATGCCGGACGTTGTCGTAGTGGGTTCTTGCTGTCGACTAGCAATCAGAAGCCGTAAATTCTACGTCCGAGTATTTCTTGTGAGGAACTGGTTAGCAGATGTGGTGAGTAGATGGCGTGCGATTTTAACTTCAATGTCGTGAAGTCACAAGATGCTTTTTTGTTAACCAGTACCTATTATATAACAGAATAGAAGAAAACAACTACATGTCTTACAATCAAAATTCACAATCACTACCAAAGTTCTTTTAGGATTTCCACAAGACCTTTGTAAAACATGGGCTGCAAGTCTTTTGTTGTTTTTTCAACATGTAACGTTAGTTCACAATGTTCCTTCTTGTAAAAGGTTCCAAAAATTAAAGTTCTCTTTCTTGCGTGAGGCACCAGAAATGTATAGTACAGGTCCTAACGTCGTCGTGAAGAAGAAGATCCTTCAGGAATCGAAGACTGGAATGAAGAAACTCAGCGCACTGCCTCCCATCAGGTAAGGTTGAAGAGCTGCAGTACGAACTCCTTCCCGGCAAATGAACAGAAGGCCAAGCGCCTTCTGGAACTTGGGTGTGGTCTTTTATAGTCAGACCACACCCAAACGTTCACGCGTTCACCCACGTTTGTTCTACATGGTGACGTGTGTGCAGACAGTGTTTCCTTTGATCCCGGTAGCAAGCAGAGGATTTGCCGGGACCAAAGCTTCAACGCGTCTTGTTTCAAAAAATTATTTAGCGCTTTCACTTGTATTAAGCAACTCTGGTCATACGCTGAGTTTAAGAGGAATCAGTAATATGTTCAGAAGTTAAACTTTGCAAAACATTACTACATCGTAATCAAGACATCGTAATCAAAGAATACCTACTTTCAGTTTACCACATAACACCACATTACATTATTGGGATAAACATACACCAAAACATACAAACACCTTATTAAGGAGTGCTGGTGCACGGGATATGGGTGGGCTTTTATTACAAAAAAGGAGCGTTACATGCTCCAATCATGACAGTATTCCCCTCTCAAGATCCCCCCTAAAATCTTTGGGATTGGCTTTGGTTTATTTGGATATTGTAAATGGAAAGCTTTTATGGGTTTGGGAGCATTGTTCTAGAGGCTCCCATGAATGTTCCTCTGGATCGTAACCTTTCCATTCTACTAAGTAAAAGAATTTACCATGAATTCTTTTGGCATCCAAAATTCTTTTCACTTCAAATTCCGGAACCCCTTCTATCATAATGGGAGGGGGAGATTTAGACATGCGAACTTCTGGATTACAAGGTTTAAGCAAAGAGACATAAAAGACCGGGTGAATTTGATAATGTCATGGGAGTGTTAATTTAACATTTACAGGGTTAATTATCTTTTCTACATCAAAAGGGACTATAAATTTAGGATTGCATTTCTTGTTTCCTTTTATCCGCACATTTTTTGTTGCTAGCCAAACTTTATCCTCTACTGGAGGAGGTGCAGAACGAGTTTTATCCGCAGATAATTTTTTACTTTCTTTTGCCTTTGCCAAATGAAATTTAGCATCTTGATGGATAGAGTCTATTTTAGTAATGAACTTATGAATAGATGGAACTGCTTCCGAAGTACTGATTTGATCAGGATTGTTTTTGGGGTGATAACCATAGTTACAGAAAAATTTAGATATATTGATAGAAGAATGATCTCCATTATTGTAAGCAAATTCTAAAGCCCATAACACATCTGGCCATTCTTCTTGGTGCTCTCTTAAAAAGCATTGTAACAATTGTTCTATCGTTTGATTAGTGCGTTCAGTTAAACCATCAGTCTGTGGATGATTGCTCGAGGATAAACGTAAGTCCATGTTTAAGGTTTTGCTCAGATTTTTCCAAACATGTGAGATAAATTGGGGGCCTCTATCTGAAATAACCACAGATGGAATTCCATGTAAACAAATGATATGTATTGCCAATAGATCTGCTAATTCTAGAGCTGAGGGCAATTTTGTTAGAGAAATAAAGTGAGCCATACAAGTAAACTGATCCACTACAGTTAGAATAGTTGTGAAACCTTGTTTAGTAGGTGGCAGTTCCACTATAAAATCAAGGGACATTGTTTGCCAAGGTGGGGGGGAATTGGTAAGGGCTGTAAAAGCCCACTGGGGGCTTGATGTGAGGATTTACTCCGAACGCAAACACTACATGTATCAACATAAACCTTGATATCATTGAACATGGAAGGCCACCAATAGTGTCTCTTGATTAACTGATTAGTTTGTGTAATACCTGGATGGGCTGATAAAATAGTGTCATGAAGTAGCTCAATAAGAGACTTTTGAAGAGGAGCTGTTGGTACAACAATCTGGTCATTCATAAGCAGTAACCTGTCTTTCCATTGTACAGATGGATATATATTTTCCCAATCATCCTTAGATTTCGTTTCAATGGTTTTTTCAATTTCATGGATAACATCTACAGAAATAAGTCCAGCTTGAAAACATGACAAAGGGAAAACAGGTTGTGCTTCATCAGTAGTCTCATTATCAATTTCTTTTTCACCAATGCGAGACAACGCATCTGCTTTATGATTGTCTTTGCCAGGTCGAAAAGTGATGATAAAGTTGTAATTGTTAAAAAATAGAGTCCAACGTAATTGTCTGGCTGGCAAAGCTTTCACAGATCTTAGAGATTGCAAATTCCTGTGGTCTGTATAGAAAGTAATTGGATGACGAGCTCCCAGCAAGTAATGGCACCATTCTTCAAAAACTGCCTTAATTGCCAATAATTCTGTATCTGCAATGGCGTAATTTTGTTCAGCAGCAGATGTTTTTCATGAATAATAGGCAATGGGGTGCATCTGTCCTGTGTTTTTATCTCTCTGAGACAGAATCCCTCCCAAAGCAAATTGTGAAGCGTCTGCTTCTACGATAAATTGCCTAGAAGGATCTGGATGTCCTAGAATTGGTGCAGAAGTAAAAAGCTCTTTTAGTTCTTTGAAGGCTTTTCAGCAGCTACTTTCCATTCAAATGTTACCCCTTTTCGAAGAGGTTTAGCAATAGGGGTAATAATTTGCAAGAAATTCTGAATGAAGCATCTATAAAAGTTTGCAAATCCTAAAAACCTTTGAATTTGTTTGACTGAAGTGGGACTAGGCCAAGAACTTACTGCTTCAACCTTTTTTGGATCCATTCCAATTCCTGACGGACTGATTACATATCCTAAAAATTCCACTTTGTAAACATGAAACATACTCTTTTCCAATTTTACAGATAGGGAATTTTGCAGAAGTTTTTGGAGAATGGTGCGTACTTGCTTCACATGTTCTGCATTGGTTGTCAAATAAATAAGAATGTCGTCTATATAGACAACACAACAGACATCAATGAATTTGTGTAATACTTCATTTATAAAAAATTGGAATGCAGCTGGAGCGTTACAAAGTCCGAAGGGCATAACTTGATATTCAAAAAGACCGATATTGGTGCGGAATGCTGTCTTCCATTCGTCGCCCTCTCGAACTCTCACCAAATGGTATGCTCCGCGTAGATCAAATTTAGTATAAATGGTTGCTTGTTTCACCTGGTATAATAAGGTCGGGATCAAAGGCAAAGGGTATTGATTTTTCACCGTTACATTGTTTAAGGCTCTATAATCGATGCACGTGCGCAAATCTCACTCCTTCTTAGGAATAAAAAATAAAGGAGAAGAGACCGGAGATTTAGAATGTCTAATGAACCCATTTTCTAAGTATTCATCTAAGTATGTTCGTAAGTAGTCATTCTCTTTTTCAGTTAGTGCATATATACAGCTACAATGCAGTGTTGCACTAGGTGCTAGATCTATTTGACAATCGAAATCTCGATGTGGTGGTAAGGTGTTAGCCTTTTTTTATCAAATACATCAAGTAAATCTTCATATTCAGTGGGTACTCCTTCAAGAATTAGTACACTTCGTGTATCCTTAGGAAAATCATAACCCTGAACAGTGTCGTTGTCAGTTGGAGTGTGGAAACAATTGGAGTGACAATATGGAGAATAGAAGGTAACAGTTTTCTTCCATGATTATGGCAAATTAACCAAGGAATTCCCAATATCAGTCTAAATTGTGGTGCGTCAATGATATCCAATGTAATGAGCTCACTATGAGAAGGGGAACTTAACATCCGTAACTGTTCAGTATGGTGTTGAATGGGTCCAGAAGTAAGTTCCTTACCATCCACAGCTCGGACGATTTCAGGTTGAGCTTTTGCTATGGTTTTTAAACCCAATTGTTCCAAAAATTGTGTATCAATCAAATTTCCTGTGGCTCCGGAATTAATTAATGCGTCCACAATCCATGAACGGTTAGAATCATCTATAGTAGTAAGCTTTACTTGGATACAACGATGTCTAATGGAATCCGTAGGATCTGTGGAGGCCAAATTAAAACTCTCACTCGACAAACTGACCTCGCTCTTTGTCGAGTTCATTAGTTTTCCGAACCCGCTTGGACTATGGTTACCTCTGATGTTTTGATTTTATTTTTGTTAGGATGTGTAGGACACTCTTTTACAAAATGTCCCGATTTACCACAATAAAGGCAGTGATTAAGTTTATGTCTTTTTTCTTGAGGCCAGTTGGTCTCCAAAATTAGACGATTAAAAAGGGAGATATAATGAATTAAGTCCGTTGATCCTTGCTTTAAATTTAAAAGTTCGTTATCAGCTGTTTGTACAAAAACATGTTTTGCAAACAACTTTTTCATAGTTTGTTTAAACCTCCTGAAGTCATATAAAATAGGGTTGTCACTATCAACTAATGGGACTGACCATAAAGCTGCATCACCTCCTAAATAAGAGAGAATAAAGGCTACTTTAGACGAATCATCAGGAAAATCTGAAGGTTTCGCAATAAAGTGAAGATGACATTGGTTCATAAAAATTGTGAATTTATTACAATCACCCTAAAAACGTTCAGGCGACGCCAAAGGCAAAGCCGCTGGGGTGATAACCTGAATTGGAGTAAGAAGTACTAGGAGCTGTAGAAGAGGAAGATGGCTGAAAACTAGAGGGTTTTAAAATAGATTTCTTAATGGCTCCTTGTAGAGTTGTAATATCTCTACGCAAAGCGCCATTTTCACTTTTTAGGTCTAGCAACATTGCAGCGGTATCCTGCAAACTAACCGCTTGAGCTGTATCCATTGCGTCTGGGCGATACTATATTCGTGGACTTGGCCTTCTGTCAAGGTACCACACACTCTTACCTGCTTAGATGCGTGGTGTAGAGTTTCGCAGAGATGCAATGGCCAACTTCCCTGTGATCTTTTTATAACTGGTGGATTTTTAAATAGTGCACACTAGTTACTAGATAGAATTTGGGGAGGAGGGCTGGATACCAGACGTTGTCGTAGTGGGTTCTTGCTGTCGACCTGCGATCAGAAGCCATAAATTCTACGTCTGAGTATTTCTTGTGAGGAACTGGTTAGCAGATGTGGTGAGTAGATGACGTGCGATTTTAACTTCAATGTCGTGAAGTCACAAGATGCTTGCGCTTGTACTTTGACAGTGTGCGCTTGTACTTTGACAGTGTTTTTTCTTTTGTTAACCATTACCTATTATATAACAGAATAGATGAAAACAACTACATGTCTTACAATCAAAATTCACAATCACTACCAAAGTTCTTTTAGGATTTCCACAAGACCTTTGTAAAACATGGGCTGCAAGTCTTTCGTTGTTTTTTCAACATGTAACGTTAGTTCACAATATTCCTTCTTGTAAAAGGTTCCAAAAATTAAAGTTCTCTTTCTTGCTTGGGGCGCCAGAAATGTATAGTACTTAGCTTTCTTCTTTTCTTTGTATTGAAGGTCCTAACATCGTCGTGAAGAAGAAGATCCTTCAGGAATCGAAGACTGGAATGAAGAAACTCAGCGCACTGCCTCCCATCAGGTAAGGTTGAAGAGCTGCAGTACGAACTCCTTCCTGGCAAATAAACAGAAGGCCAAGCACCTTCTGGAACTTGGGTGTGGTCTTTTATAGTCAGACCACACCCAAACGTTCACGCGTTCACCCACGTTTGTTCTACGTGGTGACGCGTGTGCAGACAGTGTTTCCTTTGATCCTGGTAGCAAGCAGAGGCTTCGCTGGGACCAAAGCTTCAACATGTCTTGTTTCAAAAAATAATTTAGCGCTTTCACTTGTTTATTAAGCAACTCTGGTCATACGCTGAGTTTAAGAGGAATCAGTAATACGTTCAGAAGTTAAACTTTGCAAAACATTACTACATTGTAATCAAGACATCGTAATCAAAGAATACCTACTTTCAGTTTACCAAAAATCACCGCATTACATTATTGGGATAAACATACACCAAAACATACAAATACCTTATTAAGGAGCGCTGGTGCACGGGATAGGGATGGGCTTTTATTACAAAAAAGGAGCGTTACATGCTCCAATCATGACAACTGCAACGGCCGTGTTGCTTGGGCTCCGTCTCCTCCCCCAGCGGCAGACGTTGAGCCTGCAGCTTCTTGCTGGTGCCCGGTGTGCGGCCTCCTCCCATGGGGCCCTTTCGGGCACTGGACCTGCCCGAAGCCACAGGTGTGACCCCCTGCATAGCCAGATGCCGGCGGCTGGCTGCTCTTTGCTGGGGCTTCCGGGCCTCCCAGGCCTCTTCACCCAGGGTTGCACTGCCGGGGCCTACCTGCTGTGACTGGTCCGGGTGGACACTGTTGGCGGCCGGCCGCTCTACCGCCAATTGGCCTCCTACATCTCCATAAATAACTGCTCTTCAAGCTGTGGTTTTCGGGCCCTCTCCGAGGTGGGTGTCTCTTTCCCTGTGCGAGGGGGCTCTCCATTTCATCCACGTGCCCCCCTCACCCCCAGGTATACGATTTTGTTCACAGGACACACCTGGCACTGACAACTACATACTGGGAGGTGGAATTGACTGCAGCTGCCGAGTGAACCCCGCCCCTGATTCCCTCTTCACGTCCCTGGCTCAACAGCATCCTCCAAATCACTGTGGGCCCCTGCACTAGGGCCTGCGTGGCACGTCTTATGACTCTGACCCCTGCAGCGTCCTCTCGGCTCTCGACGGAGGGAGCGGTATTGGCCGCAACTGTCACAAGGTGGGTGTCCTCCACGTCAGACCCTCCACACTGACTCTGCATCGCTGCCTTCCGGACGGTGGGCCCTGATCGAGCCCGGCAAATCCCGATCGCTTGACCTCGGGTGCCTGGCACTGGAGCCCTGCCCGGGTGGTGCTCCCATTTCTGCAGGAGACTCGTGGGGGGAGGTGAGGCCGGCTGCATTCCACTCAGTTGTCCTCCCTGCCTCCCTTCCTTCGATCTTGTGGTGCCCTTCCAGAATGGGGGAGGCATCAATCTCTGGCGCTCGGCCGCTATTTCGGGCGGCAGAGGCGGGGTGCCCAGACTTGCTTTAACCGGTCCCCCGGCACTGGTGCCCAGGCTTGTGTATCGATAGCTTGAGCACTGAACCTCTCCCACGGGGTACCACCTGCTTTGTGAGCCCATATCCTCTCCACTGATCGAGTGTCCGGGCTCCTGCACCTGCTACCAGGATAGGTAGGGACCGTGCCTCGAAGACACCTACCACACAGACTCTAACCAAAATGGACCAGTATACAACCGCCAAGTGGAACCCAGCAGAAGGTGCTCCTGGAGGTTCCTCCCTCACTGGGGGGGTGACCTTACGACCATCCTGCAGGCCATAGGTACTTCAAAAAAGGCTCAGTGGAGAGCAAGGTTGGTGAGGTCCGGGTAGACATGGCCCTTATCCGCCAGGACCTTCATAACGCCACGGCAAGGATCTCGGAAGCAGAGTTGCACCTCTCCACCATTGAGGGTGAGCTGGGACAGCTGAAGACCCAGGTGACCCGCCTACAGAATCACACTTCGGAACTGCACCGCCGTGCTGAGGATGCCAAAAATCGGTTACGGCGTAACAACTTACACCTCAACGGGTTCCCTGAAGGGGTAAAACAGGGCCACACGGACACCTTCATAGAGACATGGTTGAAGTCATGGATACCCAAAGAGGCTCTCTGCATGTGGTTTGTTGTTGAGCGTGTCCACCGCTCCTTGGTGCCAAAACCCCTCCCAGGGCTCCACCCCGTTCCATCATCATCAGGATCCTTAGCTTCCAGGACAGGGACGCCAACCTCAGAGAGGCCCGGGCCAAGGGATCCCTAAAATATTAAAATAACACCATTATGCTCTTCCCGGACTACACAAGGGAGGTGCAGGCCCAGCGTCGCACTTATGTGGAAGTCAAACAGAAGCTCCGCGCCTTGGGACTGCGATATGGTCTCTTCTTCCTGGCCCGTCTGCGAGTCGTCTTCCAGGGCAAGACGATCTTTTTTGACACTCCGCAGGCTGCCTGGATTTGGCTCACTGAGGAGCGACCTCTGCGGGCGCGGCCTGAGTCCTCTCCCACCTTGTCGAACCATCAACAAATACACCAATCTCCTCCCAAGCTGCAACAGAGACACACCGGTCCCGCAGGACGGGGGATCAGCGGGGGGAGCATAGCGGTGGCTAGGTCTTGGGCCCCGAATGCCAAATTCCACTGGGGCTGTCTCAACCCTTGTCAGCCACAGCCGCGCCAATTCATTGGAGGAACTGAACCAGGACCTGGACCCATCTGGGACACTACGCCCCACCTTGTCAGACTCCGACCACTCTCAAAGCCCCGCGCTCCTGAGATCTGTGGATGCTGCGGGGATCTGATGTGTAGAGGCCCACCAGGCTGAGATTGAGGCAGTACTCTTGCGATACTTGACACTTTAACTAGCTGATGACAGCATGACATCCGTCATTCTGGAGGGGTCCATCATTGCCACGAACTGCCTCGCTAAACCCACGCAACCCAACCCGAGTGTTTTAGTTTGGTTCTCGTTGCTGCTGTTGGGCCGACAGATGCTTCTGTTCTCGAAGTATAGGGTGGGGTAAGGGGTAGGGGAAGGGGTTGGGATTGTTTTTCCAATGGTTGTCGTCTCTTGTTGTTCTGCTACACCGGCTTTCTTGTGACACACTGTGATAGTTCCCCATATCGTACACAGGGCTTCTTCACAAGCGCTTTCCCGCACCTGCACTGGACCCTGCCCACACTCACAACTCTCCATGAAGCGATATGCCACTACACCGACCGCCACCCACCATGATTAACACACCCATTCAGAGGTCAGCCCTCAAAGTTCTGTCCTATAACGTTAACGGTCTCTTGGATTGACTGAAAAGAATAGCTGTCCTACGCTATGCACAACGCCTCGGTGTAGAGGTGCTCCTGCTTCAAGAGACATATTTGATGGGTAATCATTGTCCTTTCCTAGCACGATATGGATACGATAGAGTATGGCACTCTGGCTGTGCCCGGGGCTTCCGAGGGGGGACCATCCTCTTGAAGCGTACCCTTCCCTTTGTGCTCATGCAAGCTATTCACGACCCTCAAGGAAGGTCCATGGCCCTATGGGGTACGCTATGCGACAGTCCCCTCAACTTCGTCTCCTTATACTTGCCCCCCTCGATGCTCCCGACAACCCTGAAATAATCCAACGCCCTGTTGACCACCTTGCCTTTGGGGCCCACCATTATGGGGGGAGACATCAACGCTGTCTCCACTCCCCACCTCGACAAAACAGGCCCTCCGTATAATTCAAGACTGGTGCAAGCGGAACAATTAACAAATTGGTCTGAGTCCCTGGGCCTCTGCGATGCATGGTGAATCTGGCACCCTCAAACCAAACAGTTAACTAATACCTCTGCAGCACACCATACACAGGCACGAATAGACGCAATCTTTGTCCCATCGACTCACTGCAGCACGATCCAAGACTTCCGTATACTCCCCTGGGGTGTATCGGAGCATTCCCCGTTGCTCCTTAGTATGGGGGCTCCACCCTCCTTGAACCGCCCAACATGGCGGATGAACGCTTGGTTCCTCCAAGGTAAGGAATTTAGGAAGGTCGTGGGGACAGAGCTCAAGCAGTACTTCCTGACCAATGATGGATCGGTTCCATCCCCGGAAACCCTATGGGAGGTGGGCAAGGCCACCATCCGTGGCTTTCCTAAGGGCAAACTCAAACATAAGTGGCAGTCTCGGCTGCAACAGATGCCCTTGCGAGAGGCACAAGCGTTGCGCCTCGAGCAATCCCCTCTTATTGATGGCGATACTTCCCGAGAGACGCAACTCACTCTCCTTCGAGCTGAAATCAAGCAGCTTTCATTGGACTCCGCCAAGCTCCTCTGGAGATCCTCCGTAGCGAGAGTATATGGCTGGGGGGACAAGAACGGCACGATTCTCCACAGGCTAGCCATGTATCCTAGGGCGAACCGCATTATCCCTGAAATAGTTGACCCAGACGGGTCGATTCATCGATCCCCGTTGGCAATGGCCCACGCCTTTGCCTCCTACTATCGTCAACTCTACGAGGAATAGACTCCAGTACTGTCGCTCCCCGAGTTGTTGGATGCAGGCTGCGTGTGCCTCCCGCAACTGGGTTCTGCCGCTCAGGCTGACTTAGACCACCCATCACCCATGAAGAGATCAATGAGGCAATAACTCATACCTCCTCGGGCAAGACCCCCGTCCCAGACGGTCTCCCTTAGGCATACTATGCTGTCTATCACAAGACCCTTGTCCCATGCCTCGCAGACCTGTTCGATGAGGCTTTTGAGAAGGGCTCCTTCCCACCCGAGACAGATATGGTCACCATCGTGGTCCTCCCGAAATCTCAACTGCCATCTAGTCGTTGCACAAATTACCTTCCCATTTCTATGATAAACACAGAGGTTAAACCATATGCCACAATTCTTGCCCAGTGGCTGAAGCCCTACCTGGCCACGTTGGTCCATCCGGACCAATGCGGGTTCATGCCCCCGCGAGGAACTAGGCACTGTCTCCTGGAGGCTTCACCTGGCCTTTGCTTACTGCCACTTGCTCACCCCCTACTTGGCGATTCTTTTAATCGATTTTGAGAAGGCCTTCGATTCGGTGGATTGGAGGTATTTAGGCGACGTGCTGGCCACGATGGGTTTTGGCACCCACTTCTGTAACCTGGTAAAAGTCCTTTATACCCAGCCCCAGGCACGTGTGTTAGTTAATAGGGTTTTATCGGAGGCTTTTCAAATTCAAAGGGGAAAGAGGCAGGGATGCTCCCTCTCGCCCCTTCTCTTTGGATTGGCAATGGAGCCTCTGGCGACCCTGATTCGGTCTGAGGTCCGTGTTCGGGGATGGGAATGGCCCCACTCAGAGGCAGACAAAATCGCACTCTACGCAGACGATGTTTTACTCTTTTTGGCAGAACCCGCCCACTCGGGTCCTCATTGCCTCTGGATCCTGCAGTCCTTCGGGCAGGCCTCCGGCTTCCGGCTGAACTCCGATAAGTCGGTCCTGGTCCCACTACACTTATCTAGAGACTGCTATGACTGGCAATCCACAGTACCACTTAGGCATCAGTCCTTCAAATACTTAGGTATCTGGGTCGCCCTTCTCCCAGAATCAAGCTAGTCCCTCAATGTCACCCCGCTTGTGAATAAAGCGAAGGCGGACCTTCGCAAGTGGCAGACGCTACCCCTGAATCCTTGGGGAGAGTCGCCCTATTTAAAATGATGATTACCCCCAGATTCCTCTACGTCCTCCAAAACACCCCCTTCTGTTTTCCACGGGCTTGGTTTCGGGAATTGGGCAGTATGGCCACCAAATTTCTTTGGAGGAAGGGGGAGGCTGAGTCTGGCCCTGACCCTATGCCGGATTCCTTCATTTGATGGGGGCATGGGGATGACACATTTATACTTGTACTACTTGGCGACTCACCTACTGACTAGGGGTGAGCGGAATTTGCGTAGTCGTGCTACGCAAAGCTCTGCAAAACAGTAAAAAATCTCCCTGAGCACGCAGAAATTCCGCAAACACGCAGAATTGCTTGTTGCGCCTTTTCGCGATGCTTTTTTCTTGTTCACGAACACTGTTTGCGTGCTCGTGGGGCAATATCTCGCGAACACGCATTTTGAAAGCGCAAACAAGCTAAAAATTCCGCAAAGCTGCGGATCGCGGAATATTTGGCAATTCCACGTTCTCCGCGGAATGCAAAATTATCCGAATTCCACAAATTCCGCAAGCGGAACGGAATTTACCGCCCAGGTCTACTACTGTCCATGCATTATTGGTTTAATGAGGGCTGGTCCGACTGGGTTTGCCCAAAATCCAGTCCCTGATATGGGGAGTCCATTCCGACTGTTTTACCAGAGGTAACGCACACCGTCCTTTTGGCCTGGCAGGCAGCCCTGCACCATACCCAATGGACACACAAGTTAACTCAGCATACGCCTCTCTGGCATGGCACATGGCTCTGGGAAGTCAGTGGGTTGCAGGGATTTAAAGCGTGGGACCTTATAGGGATCTCGCAGCTCGGAGACGTGTGGGCGAGTGGTCCCATGCGCTCCTTCCAAGATCTTCAGTCCAGATACTCCCTACACCCCACACAGTTCTACAAATATTTAAACACAAAAGATACACAGCCGACTGATAAAGCGCACATCAATATCAAAGTCCCATATTAGTACGTTTCCTGTGCCAGACAACTCCGAGATCTGCTGTGTTTGGATCCCACTGGAAAACCAGAGAAGACAACTGAAAAGAAGTGGAGGTGGCACCAGGTATGAAGTCACAGTCACGTGAAAATGGATTGATTCACTGTGGTACTTTATTCTCCTTCTTATAACATGTAAAAACAGCCAACGCGTTTCGTTCCATTTAATGGAACTTCATCAGGGCAGAAATAAAGTCCATAGGTGAACGCTCTGTGTAAGTTTCTTCGTAACTATCCGAAGAAAATAAAAATCCGGAAAGGCAAAGGTCAATCAGAAATGTAATTCCGAAAGCGACCTTGTGTTCGAAAGCTCCTCTGTACGTTATCCAGAAAAAATAAGCGTCAAAGGTTGACGAAGTCTAATGTGTTGATGGCGTTACGATTGACGCCTCACGATCACTAATTTCGGCACCCACAGTGCAATGGAGAAGCACTACAAATATTTGCAACTGCGACATGCCCTCCATGTACACATATTGGAAGACACAAGGATCCCTGAATATAGCCCCTCCGAAGTGCAGATTATGCTGGGCGATCAGGGGAAGGGGGGTGTTTCCCGCATTTATCGGTTGCCGGATTGGCGTGATGCTCTCATGGCACCTAAGACGATTACCGCATCAGCGAGACTCCGCCTGATCCAACTATACTATTTACACGTCACCTACTTAACCCCAGTCCGCCTCCAACGGCCAGGTTTTTATCCAACTGCTGCCTGCACGAAGTGCGGCCAAGACTCGGCTGATTTTTTCCACATGGTGTGGGCCTGTCCCCTTTTGGCACAGTTCTGGGGAGACATTGAGGAAGAACTTACAGAAATCCTGGGATGGGAGGTTCCCCATGACCCACGGCACTCGCTCCTCTGGATTACGGATGGGCTGGATGGGTCTAGGAACAAAAAATTATTTTTCAACACCGCTATGGTTGTGGCCAATCACACCATAGCCGCTTCCTGGAAGCTCTCAACTCCACCTTGCTCTGGGAAGTGGCGGAGGGGAGTGGACTGGTGTGCAGCACAAGAAAAAACAATGTATGAGGCGTGGGGTTGTCCAAAGAAGTACAGCAGGGTGTGGGGCAAATGGCTTGGCACCACAGGGTAGTCAAAAGCGTGTACCCATTGTTTGTATCCAATTGGGACTTATGGGGTCGAGCATTCCAGGGATCGGTCATTCATCTGGCTGTGCGTTGTCATCCTCAGTGTCCAATGCTGAATTGCTGGTTTATGTTTCTTGTTTATTATCCAAATCAATAAAATTGCTTATCAAAAAAAATTAGAGCATATTTTCTATAAATTCAGATGATGTTTCTCAGCCGCATGAGAATGAAGTCTGACATTTTCAATAAAACAATCATATACTTCCAAAAGGAGCAGCCTGTCAGTTGATTCCCATGTGTTCTACTGCAGCCTCCTAGAGTGTTCTAAAGAACAACTAGAGCACTTACTTATGACAAAAGTATGGCTCAATTGAAGCCATTGTGATTGAATCAAGCTGGTAAAACTTAAAAATGTAATTTAGAAAGAAGCACAATGAGGGGGTTCATTTTGTCATAGAAATTATGGCTAGTGCTATAGAAAGAAAAATGAGGACACATTTTAAGCGAGAGCCCGAATATCTTCCTGTTGTACATAAACATGAGCAACCTGTCAGTTGATTCCCTTGTGTTCTACTGCAGCCTCCCAGAGTATTCTTAAGAACAACTAGAACGCTAAATGTCTTGCTTATGACAAAAGTATAGCACATCTGAAGCCATCTTGATTGAATCAAACTGGTAAAACTTAAAACATTTAATTTAGGAAGAAACAAAATGAGGGGTTTAATTTTTTCATAGAAATTATGGTTAGTGCTGTAGAAAGAAAAATAAGGACACCTTTTAAGTGAGTCTTCTTTTTTTTTAAAACAAACCGGGGATTCTTTTCCACTGTTGCAGGGGCTGCTTGTTGCTGTTTGGTGCTCGCTGGGGCCAGGACTACAGCTCCCAGCTCTCCCTGCGGCCGCCAAAGAGACACAGCTGCGCCTGGAAGTGCTTTATAACCCTGCCAGCACTTTCGCAGCGCGGGGCCCTTTTCCACTGTTGCCGGGGCTGCTTGTTGCTGTTTGGTGCTCGCTGGGGCCAGGACTATAGCTCCCAGCTCTTGCTGCGTCCGCCAACAAGACACAGCTGTGCCTGGAGGCGCTTTATAACCCCGCCAGCACTCCTGCAGTGCGGGATGCTTTTCCAGTGTTGCAGGGGCTGCTCGTTGCTGTTTGGTGCTTGCTGGGGCCGAACTATGGCTCCCAGCTTTCCCTGCGGCCGCCAATGAGACACAGCTGTGCCTAGAGGTGCTTTATAACCCAGTCAGTACTCCTGCAGAGCAGGATGCATGTGGGCGGGCCCGTCTGCACCCGTCAGTGACAGGAAGAGGCATGGCTGGGCCACAACTGTTTCAAGTTGTCAGCCGTAACAAGGTGAGCGCTCACCAGGCCTAATTCCTCACTTTGGTTCAGTATGGCTGATTCGTACTGTTCTAACACGTGCAAGGGGAAGCACATTGGGTCAACAAGTGGACGCCCCATCACCAGTAGCATTAATGGTATGCTTGAAAGGGTGGTCAACATCGTATCAGGGGACATTGAACTTACTGAACGCCACTTATCTTTGGGTTGTGAGGGCCCACTGCTTATCTCACAACCTACAGATCTTGACCCTGCCTTTGACTCAGGCCCAGTAACTGCACATGACTGTCTGCAGCCCCCCAATTCCGGCACTATTAACACCTTGCATGTCAGCCCGAGCCCATCTGGATATAACATTCCTGAGCCCCAACCCACCACTGACACACCTACAATCATGGAAAACCCGGTTATCAAACGCAAAAGGAAGTGTGGGAAACCAGTCTGCGCCAAGAGGAAACAACCACCCAGATTGTGTGCCTCCCGTAATTGTCTAACCACATAGATGCAGCCACGCCCAAGCACTGGCTCCACTGCGGAAGGACCAAATGGGATCTTGCATCGCTCCATCAGCACACAGACTGAGTCATTGCTGGACAATGGGGGGTCTGGGGACACTGTTGCCAGTTTTGTTATCGACACCATGCATAAGCAAATTAATGATTTGCTAGATTGCAAACTCACCCCTCTCCTAGAACGCTTAAACCAGATAGACCTAGTCCTGGGGAAGTCTGCTCTGCCGGCGGAAATAGCACAACCCTTGGTCACACCGGGGACTGGATCCATTGCTAACGAGAGCCAATGTCCAATTACCATGGCTACTGCCCCAGTCCCTGTCACCCTCTCACCTGTTAATTCACCCGGTACCAGCGCATGTCTACATGCAGACAAATCAGAGATTGTTTTGTCAATCTAGGAACAACACAGCATTAAATTCCAATCTGAAATGCGGTACAGATGGTTTAGCCATAACCTTGCCTCTCGATCGTAACCAAAGGTGCTGTGATAATACCGACCCCAAACAAGCATCAGGTAACTTAAGCAGGAGCACAGTAGATACCCTGAGCAGAAACCACCCAAGGCCTAATCCAGATGTTTTAAACTTACTCCTGGCTACTTGCCCGTATGTGCTAGTGTTGGCTGGTGTCCCAACTCTAAAAAGGGACCAGAGGGAGTCATGGGCTGACCTACGCAATACATGTGTGGATTGGATAACAAAGAATAGGAGATTCCACCGTCCGATATGAACGAGATCATCATAGTGCATATAGTCGGTGGGTTGGCATATCCCCTAAGAATATAGATGGAGATTTCATCGTGATTAATTTCCACAAGCCATCCATGGTGCCATTTGTACTGAGTCAACATCTACACACAGCACGAATATTTGTCTCCTTCCCCTGGGTTATTTTTACAAACCAGCTTTGGGGCCTCATAAAAATGAGTGTGCATTCCCCACTTAACATAAAAGGTTCCAGGCTCTATCTGAACTTGATACCCAGGACTGACTATAACCCTCTCAGGAACCACCCGACATTCCCCATGGGTTTGTGCTCCCCTTCCCAGTAACTAAGACCAAAGATCAACAAGCGCCATCTGAGGTCCCAGTTGACACAGACCTAAGTGTCTTGAGTTGGAACGTGGCCGACCTCCAGCCCAGGTTGGGGTATCCAGACTGGTTAAAACTGATAAGACAGCAGGACATAGTTATATTCCAAGAGACTTGGGCGCCCCAAAAATTTCACATTGATGGGTTTGAATGTTATAATGTTGTAGCCCCAGTTTCCGAGTCTGTCCGACCCTCGGGGGGTTTATCAATTTGGATAAATATCGCCGCAGTCGGCAGTATTAAGGTTCTTTATCCGAATAGTAACAATTTCCAAATCTTCCTAAATAAAAGGGGCATCTCTTTTTATTTAAGTAATTTTTATAATAATAATTTTCACTCGATACCTAACAGTAACTTTATTGAATTATTTGATTTCATCCAAAAGTTAGAATGTCGCAAAGAGTCCACTAAAACTGTAGACATCTGCCTGAGAGGCGATTTCAATGCAAAATTATCAGGCACAATACACAGCTCAGGCTTTGGTAGTAGTAGGCAAACTTGCTGCAGGGGCGCAGAATTGGCAGCACATTTGAACACGCACAATTTCATCAATGCCATGGAAATTGCGGGTGTAAAGACAATAATCAGCCTGAGCTGACCTTCAGAGGGAGGGGCTGTGCATCCACCATAGATTATATTTTTAGTTCCCCTGTCCTTGAAGACTACCTAATGAAAGCTGAATTAGTTGCAATAACCAATGGGGACCACAATCCAATTAAAATAGTGTTGAGATTATCTCCCCGTCCCTCGTTTCACCTCAGAATGTGGCGTCAAATATTTGTTACCCTCCACCGACAATCTAAGATTGATTTGGCGGGGCATTAACAACACCGAACTGTTCCAGTCACTTGCTAAGGCTAAAATGCATCCTATTAATTCCTGTCTATCAGCCCTTGATCCGCACCCTGAGGCAGTTCATGATTTCATCAAACTTTGCATGGCAATTAAATCTGTATTATCAAAACCTAGCTCCTCTGTTCAACGTGGTCCCAGATGGTTTGACCATGAGTGATCCAAGGCCAACAGATTGTTACGCAAGGCACTGTCAAAAAGCCCAAGGTGCACCTCTGTAGTACAACAGGCAAGGCATAGGTGCAAGTTAGCGACTGTTAACAGAAAAGGAGAAATTTTAAGATACCGTTGGGAAGCACTTGCCAAAGCCGCTAGTATAAAAAAGGGGAGCACCTTTTGGACAGCTGTTAAGGACCTGAGAACAACAGGGCTGTTATTAACCCCTATAAGCTGCACTGTAATAAGCGAGGCATGGGAAAATCATTTCTCAAAAATCTCCAGTGCCCCTGTTCAAGAAGTCGACTATTTTAAGCATAGAACCCTAACTAGGATCGTGATAACGCTGCCTGAGGTTGAGGAAACCATCCATCAGAGTGTGGGCAATAAAGCCCCAGGCCCAGACAGGGTACCTATTGAACTCATTAAACACAAACCAGACTTTTGGGCGCCACTTCTTTTAAATGTTTTTAATAACTCAACGCATGCCCCGCTACCGAGCACATGGACAACAAGCATTATGGCCCCGATTTTTAAAAAGTGTGTCCGCTCCCAACCCAACTGCTACAGGCCTATTTAAATAATAGATAATACCTTAAAGATCCCGGGCAGAATCCTATTTAACAAAATCTCAGATTGGGCAGAGGACAGTGGAAATTTAGAGTCCTGTCAACTGGGTTTTAGGAGCAAAGTAGGCACCAATGAACAATGCCTAAACCTTCATTTAATCATCGGCAAATACACCGTAGCCCGGCACTCGTCAATATATTTGGGCTTTATGGATCTGACCTTTGCCTTCGACTTTGTCAATAGATCAAGATTATGGTCTATCCTCTTGGCCTATGGCTTGGATGAAGCATTAGTGCACTTCCTAGCTCACCTACACATAGATCTAAAGGCAAGGGTTAGGATCAGCAGCGGGGAAGAAGTTTCTGATGATATTAAAGTAAGCAGATGGGTTTGACAGGGATGTGTCCTAGCCCCTCTCCTTTTTATTATTTACATTAATGGCCTGCATAAATCATTGACTACACTGACCAATGACATTCCCAAAATAAATGGTAAAACACTCCCCGTGCTAATGTACGCTGATGATGCGGTTCTAATGGGCCACACACCCAACGCCTTACGTACTCTAGTACAGGAGTTTGTTGATTTTATGGCCAGCTAGGACCTAAGCACTAATTAAAAAAAATATTTTATAATGTCTTGTGGGCCAAGGACACACTGGTTTAACTTCATATCTGCGGGAGAACAGAAATTAAAAAGCACCACCACTTTTCCTTATCTTAGGCTGGTCTTTGCTGGGAATGGCTCCTGGTCCGAACACTTGGCGTTTTGCAGAAACACGTTCTCAAGGGCCTCCAACTCCATTCTTAGCCTCCCCAGCCCAAAAGAACTGGTGCCATTTTAAGTTTTTTTAAATCACAGTGCATACCAATAGCCACTTACGGTGCAGAGGTTTGGGGCATTGCTAAGAGTCATACTATCCAACAAGAGGAAAAAAGATTTTGCAGGAGACTACTAGGTGTACCAATCTCCAGCGCAGAGTATGTCTGCCACAAACAACTTAACTTAAATTATATAGAGGACTTTATAAGGGCTCACCCCGCCCTATTCTGGCTTTCTATATGGAAATATCCATCAGCGTCCCTCACAAGAGATATTATAGGTGACTGCACTAGCTGCGAGAAAGGGCTGGACATCCCTTGGTTGTCTGGAGTGAAACGGAGCCTATGCAGTGTTAACCTACGAAGGCTTTTTCTAACCCCAGGCATAGCCGAGATCATCCATACAAATACCCTTAGGAATGCACTTTACACGCTCTATGGCTTGGGACGCCTAGAGAGGGAATCCAAAAAACACTCTGTATGCAATTTTATGACTATTGAACAAGTTGTCTACCCTTTGGCCAGTTATCTCACTCTGCCCTTGAGTCATTTGGAGAGGGGCCTCCTCTTCCGCCTAAGGGCAGGTACTTTAAAATTCCCGCTGTGTTTCCCTCTCGGCTACAAAGTAAATCATGACTCCATACCCTGCCCATCTGATGGACAGAGCGGCCAAACAATTTTACATTTTCTGTTTTTCTGCAGGTTTTATATAAAATACTCTAAGTGGCTTTTAATTCCATTTTTTTTAAACATGCCTATCAGTCTGGTAGACGCCAATAGGAGGATACTAACATTGGCAGACGAAGAGTTAGTCCTCCGTGTCTTCACTTTTTTGAGAGTTGCCGTGCGGGCCCATAATAGATGTGCAATCCCTGAAATGTGTCTGATTTTATGTATATGCATTTATTTTTAAACATGTTTTAAACACTGTACAGTTATGCCTAAATAGAATCGAATTTGTATTGTGATCATGTATATGTGTCATTAATTGTTATGTTCAATGTGCTTTTAAGGATATGGCCCTATCCGAATAAAGTATTTTTGATTGATTGACAAAAAAAACATTCTTACATGTAGACTGACACACACGCTGTCAACACCAGCAGCAGACTGCCAGTTAACTCTTTGGTAATCAGCAGTTTACTACAGTATTCTGATGAGCAATAAAAGAGAGCTTACATTCTGAATTGATGCCACAAGTGTGGCACATTTGACCACCATTGTGATGGAATCGAAGTGGGAAACTGAAAGTATTTTTAACTAAATATACTACAGTAAATGAGGAGAATAAAAAGCTTTATAACAGCTAAGTCTCCCAAGATGGTCACTGGCGAGAAAAGAGTCCAAAAGTAGCACAAATATCACCCAAATATAGCCAGTTATAGCCCAATTTCAGAAGTGTGCAAAACACCCGCTCATATTGGTCTTTTTTAAAAGTGCATGAAAGGGTTAATACACTATACATTTAGCAATGGAGTGACAAAATAAGAAATGAAAGACATGTTTTTATTTGCTGCCTTCCGCATTATCGAAGATTCAAAGTTGAAAATGCTGCCATAATTGGTTGCTTTGTGTGAGAGTTGTGTGCCATTCCTATGCTTAGTTTTTATATTTCCTGACAGTATTATATTTATCTGATAAGACCAAAAAATTATATTTGACTAACAAACTCAATTTTCAGGTATGTGAATTACATTTAATTTGGAGAAAAAAATGATTGAAAAGGTATATGTGTATGTGAGACTGTTATATGAAAAATATTGGATCTATATGAGGAAATATTTCAGTGATTTTGTGAGTGGCTTTGTATGTTTAATAACAGAAGAGTAAGATGCTTTATGAGGGTCTGAGAATGTGACAGTTTGTCTGATCTGCACACTAGGTGTTTGAGGAGCTGGCTCACAATCTGCTGCTTTGAATTAGTATGTTGTACATTTTCTGCTAACTACGTGGTGTAATTGGTAGTAAAAAGACTGTGGAGTAAGAGTTAAATCTTTAGTTAGCAAGGCATTAGAAGATGTGGAAATATTTACATGTGTGTATATATGATGTGATATTCCCAAAGAGTGTTTTTCTTTGAATTATAGGTGTTGGAGTTCTATTATAATGCTTTGGCAGACAGCTACAGACGCACATATACATTCAGTAACTTACCCAGAAACTACTTGTACATCATGCTACAGATTTAAACATAGTTGTAGTCACATCTATATTGCTCTCTTCACCATAACACAGGCATTGGGGTGTTTGTTTATAGCGACTTACATACATATTTAGGGAGTCATAGAGATACTAAAATAGACGGTCACATACTTGCACATTTACTTAGACGTGTCATGGCACTGCCACAGCTGTACTCCTCCAATTTGTCAGATATGTTGACAAGTACTGACACAACATTCTCATTTATATAGAGAAATACTCTTTAAAACATGGATGATGCTTGGTAGTACATGCCCTGTGTGTGCACTTTCACCTGTAGCTTGATTTGCCATGTAAATCCTGTATGCCAAATCTTTAATCCAAGTGTCAGTATGCACAAGTCACATGTGAGAGATGCTGTAAGTGTGCTATAAATCATGCTGGTGTGTGCCTTAGGCAATTGAGAGATGTTATTTTCAGTTCATTAAGTTACATATGCATTTACATGCCCCTATGCCAACTACTACCTAGTAAAGCATCCCTAAAGCAACTGAAATACATGTTCATAAAAACATAAAGCCTCTATTTAAGCTATTGAAACAGCTACAGAAGCAAAGATAGATTCAGTCACTCACCAGAAATTATGGATACATTCAGCAGATTCAAAGGTAGCAGCAGTCACACCTACATAGCTCTGTATAGCCTAACACAGGCACTGGAGAATTTCTGTAGCCACTTACATACACATTTAGATAGCCATAAAGGTATTAAAGCAGGCGGTAACATACCAGCACATTTACTTAAACATCTCATTGCACTGATAAAGGTATACTTCTACATCAGATATGTAGGCAAGTACAGACACGACCTTGTCAATCATGCAGAGAAATAGTATTTCAGAATTGGTGATGGCTAATAGTGCACACCCTGTCTGTGCACTGGCAATGCAAGCTTCACTTGACATGTTATAGGTCTTCCTGAAGTGTCTTCCCCACGTTTTAGTGCACATAACATACTTCTAAGATATGGTGTACGTATGCAATAAAGGATGCTATTTTGTGCTAAAGATATTGACAGAAATCTTTTTGAGTTGAATAAATTACTTGAGCACTTGTAGGTCCCTATGCGAATTACTACATATGCATCCCCAAAGCAACTGATATACATATATTCACAAAACCATAGACCCTCTCTGCAACCTAATCAGACAGCTACAGAAGCATTTATATATTCAGGGCCTCATTTATGAATAGTGACGCATCGCTGCGAGAAAACAGCGCTGCGTCACTTTTCATTGCGCCCTCCTTGCGACACCAATGATGCGTCATATTTACAGTATGACGCATAATGTCGCAAGGAGTTACAGATAGTCAGTATTTCTGATGTATCTGTAGGCACAAAAATGACACATTGCTGGAGTGTGTCACAAAAGTGACGCAACACCAGCAATGGGTCATTACACATGGGCAAGTCCCAGGTGAAATGCGCCTGCGTCAGTCTTACGCTGAGGCAGGCGTAAGGTATTGATGTATTTGCGTCCTAAAAGTGGCACGGTGAAATCTTATAGATTTCACTGCGCCACTTCTATGACCCTTTCTTGTGTCGGAACGCCCACCCTGCATACATAACTCCTGGCGCAGGTTTCACTTTGTAAATATGGAGCAATAAGGATCATTTTTTACGCCACTGGTGCGTCACACACCGGTGGAGCAAATGTGACGCAAGGGCTCATAAATTAGCCCCTCAGTCACTTACTAGAAACTATTAAAGCCTGCAGCAGACTCAAATGTATTTGCAGTCACACATTCATATCTCTCTATTCCCTTACAGAGGCACCAAAGTATTTGTACAGCCACCTACATGCACATTTTGTGACAGCCATACAGCTACTAAAACACATAGTCACATACCAGCACATTGACTTAAACATCCTATGCCAATCAAACAGGTGTACTGGTATACTAACTTACAAGTTTAGGGTAGCACAAGCTTTTGAACCATGCAGCGACATAGTTTGTGAATCATGGGTGATGGCTACTAGTGCAGACCCTGTCTATGTATTCTTACTCCAAGCTTTACTTGGAATGTTATATGTCTATCACAAGTGTCAAACCCACATTTTACTGCACATAGTACACTTCTTAGATATTCTATAGGTATTCAATAAAGATTGATGTATCGTGCTTAAGAGATTGACAGATTTCCCTTTGAAGTTATTTGTGTACTTGCATGCCTCTATGTCAAGTACTACATTGAGTATGCCATCCCTAAAACAGTTGACATAGATGTTCACAAAATTATAGAGCCTGTCTTTCAGTTACAGAGACAGCTACAGAATCACTTATGCATTCAGTCACTCACCAGGAGCTATTTATGAATGCAGCATACTCAAAGGTAGTTGCAGTGACAAGTACATAGCTCTCTGTTGCCTAACACAGACACTGAAGCATTTGTGCAGCTGCTTACATACACATTTAGGCAGCCATAGAGGTATCATAGCAGGCACTTATATACCAGCACATTTACTTAAACATCTCATGGCCCTGATAGAGGTGTACTCCTACACTCTCTGAGATATGTAGGCAGGTACTGACACAACCTCCTCAACCATGTAGAGAAATAGTCCTTTAAACATGGGTGATGGAAACTAGTGCAGGCCCTCTCTGCGCTCTCTCACTGCAAGCTTCACGTTGCATGCTATAGGTCTTTCTTAAGTGTCATATCCACTTAAAAATCATGCACCCAGTCACTGACCCACTCAGACATTCATGCACCCAACCCACTTAAACATCTAGTCAAACAGTCAGAGACTCACTCAGACAGTGATGCACCCCCTCACACGCCCACAGTGAGACACTTATGCCGGTGGTCTAACACCCACAAAGACACACACACACCCAGTCACACACCTATTGAGACAGTCACACACCTACTGAGGCAGTCTTGCACTCACTTAAACACTCATTTCAAAGGTTACAGGTGAGAAATAGAATTTAAAATACCTTAGAAATACACTGAAAAACAAAGGTTACAGGGTCGTTATAGTTAGGAAATAGAATTTTAAAAAAACTACACTTTCTTTCAGTGAATTTACAAGGTTTTTTAAATTATATTTCCTAACTATAGCAACCCACACAGCCCCCTTCCACTGGCTGATTTTTGCCCTGGGCACCTCATCCCCTGAGGCCCAACCTCTTTTTAAATGGGGAGGGGAGCATGCAGCCCCTTCCCTCACCCAATATAGGCCTAAGGGAACCCATCCCCTAGGGCCTGGACAATAGCTAAAGGGGGCCACATGTCCCCCTCCCCGGGCTGATTTCAACCCTGGGTACCAAATCCCCTAGGGCTTAGCCAACAAAGGGTGGGTGCCTTGGTGCCCACCGAGGGTATCCGCCATATCATAGTTGGGGGCTGTAAGGGTAGCTCCAAGGCTCCAATGGCCCCAGCCGACTCCCTGCATCCAGCTACAAATGTTGATACCTGTGGGCAGGAGCAACATTCACATCTATTTCCCTACCTGCATCACTGTGGAAAGGGAAACAGATCTGAAGTCTGCTCCCAGTTGGGGGCCAGCATGTTTAAAGTTCTGCCAGCTGGTAGCGGACTTTGTGTTTGCTCTCACTTGGAAGGATCTTTGGCAGGAGCTTTGAAATTGCTCCAGCAAAGCGAGAGCAAGCATAGGTTCCCCTGCCCATGCCAATGCGGGCAGTGGACAAGCTATGTCCCAGGTGTGGATAACCAGGGACATAGTAGGAGTCGAACCTCGGGTATGGGGTCTAAAAGGCATTAATGGTTCTGAAAGGGGGGCCATGTGGCCTCCATCCCCTTTGTTTTTTGCTGGCAAGTCCCAGGAGATGGGGTCCCAGGGCCAAAATCAGCCCGGGGGGCCCCCTCCTTTTTACTAATGCAGCTAGGCCCTAATGGATAGCATCCCTGAGGCTGAAATTGGGCCAGGATTAGGGCCATGTGCCTTCCTTCCTCTTTTAATAAGGCTGGGCCCCAGGTAATTGGGTCCCCATGGCTGAAATTGCCCACCCGGGGTGCTAAAAGAAACAAGCGCTGGAGATCTCACTTCTTTATATTTTTTGTATTTTGCCGCTGATCCTCTGCAAATTTGCCACAAATTAAAAAAAATAAAAATAAATTGGGCCCCCAGAGGGGTCCCTCTGGGACACTTCTACCAGGCTCAAGAGGTGAAGGTATTCCTACCCTTCCAGCTTGGGTTTTTTTAAATGTTTTTCTTGGGACATCTGCATCAGTGACATTTGAAACTCTTTATCACGGAGCAGCATCCACGCCTCTATTACCCCTTGTTCCAGCTCTGTGAGATCTCGCATTGCACACCTTTCTCACTCCAGTGTCTATAGGTTGCTGCACCATCATATATCCTAAAAAAATACAAGGCACCTGGCCAGACCCTCTATTCCTCTGGTCGAATACACACATTTTTTTTTAAGTAATGTGGGGAAGGCCTAAGGGCCTCCCCTGCTGCCCCAGGGATTGCCACCTCCTGGGGGCACAAACTCTGTACTAAAAAAAGCAGGAGCGGCCCTACAGCCTCCCCCGCAGCCCCAGGGACCTCGCCTTCCCGGGGCTCAAATACAATAATAAAGGGGGTCAGTTGCAGACCCTCAGCCCGGAGACCTTCACCACCCGGGGCAAAGTCGAACAAAGGAGGATGCCACATGGCCCCATTCCTGGAGCCCTACATGGCCCTGGGGACTGCCACCCCCCAGGTCCAGCTCTAGTAATGTCCTGGGGTGCCCATCCCCAGTTCAGTGCAGGTTGCTATGGTTTGGCAGAACGTCAATCAAGCAAGTGCTCTGCTTTAAGGAAGCTAGAGCAGAAAATGTTCTTGCTTACTCAAAGCAGAGCAAGTGTCTTTTTGCCTGCCTGCTGTGAAGCGAGCAGGGAAATTGACACATTGCTTTGGGATCCAGGAAGCTGTATGTTAGCAGCTCCCTGGGTCTCAAAACAATGCAAGTTCCTGCCTTCAGGCTCTCCCTGCGGTCTCCAACATTTTAAATGTGGGTGCCTTGGATGGGCACCCACACTGTAGGCCAGGACCCGGGTGATGGGGTCCCTGGGAGCCTGGAAGGGGGGCTGCTTAGTCCTGCTCCCTTTAAAAAAAATAAAGAAAAGACTGGGCCCCGGTGGATGGGGTCCCCGGGTCGAAATCAGCCCAAGAGGGAGTCTGAGTGTCCCCCCTCCATTAAAAAAAAAAATATATATATATATATATATTTAAAAAGGGGCAGGCCCTGGGAAATTGTGTCCCCGACTCGAATGGCCCAGGGAAGTGGGGCCACGCAGCTCCTGTCTTCTTTTTTTAAGGAATTTAAAAAAGAAAGAAAGGCTGGGCCCGGGAGGTGGGGATACCCGTGGCCAAAAATGGCCCTGGGAAGGAGGGGTCACACAGCCTCCCTTCCTTTAAAAAAAAAAAAGAAAGGCCGGGCCGTGGGGTATGGGGTCCCTAGTGCAAAACCGTCAGAGGGAGGGGGGCCATGCAGCCCTCTCCCCATTCTTAACATTCCAGGCCCTGTTGGATGGAGTCTCTGGGGCTGAAATTGGCTCAGGGAAGGGGGGCTATGCAGCCCACCCTTCCCTTTGGAAAAAAAAGCCTGGCAATTGCTGAGAGGTGATCGGAGGCCACGCTCCCTTTTCTACCACTCTGCATATGCACCTCGTGGTGCACTGCTGGTAGGGGAGGAGGCCACCTCCTCTCCTAAGAGCTTCCGGACTAAAGTGGACTTCTTCCCCCAAGCAGCAGAGCACATGGAGATGTTTTTGCAGAGTGGTGAAGAAAAGGGGCATGGCCTCCAACGACCTGTCAGCAATCCAGATGTGTGGGTATACTGGAGGTAACAGGAGGGGTATAGCTCCCAAGGACCCTCAATAGACAAGGGAACTTCCTCCCCCTACCAGTAGTGTGCCAGGTGGTGCATTTACATAGCGGTGGAGAATGGGGGGTGGCCTTCTATCATGTCTCAGCAATCCACTGCGTGGGACTTACTGGAGGTAACAGGAGGGGTAGTTGGCCCCCAAGGATATCCGTGAGGGCTAACTAGCCCTCCTGTTATGTCCAGTAAGTCCCACACAGCGGGATTGCTTAGAGGTCTTCAGAGGCCATGCCCCCTTTCTCCACCCCTCTGCAATTGTGGCTCGTGGTGCACTACTGGTTGGGGGATGAAGTCCACTTTATTCCTGAGCAACCTTGGGGGCCAAGATGTCCTTCTGATACCTCCTGTAAGTCCTATACAGCAGGATTCCTGAGAGCTGGTCAGTGGCCTGCCCCCTTTCTCCACCACTCTGCAAACGTGACTAGTAGTTAAAAAAACATGTAGAAATCCACTGAATAAACCAAAGATTGCATGGACGTTATAGTTATGAATTATCATTTACAAAAAACCGTAGAAATTCACTGAAAAAAGCAAAGGTTATAGAGACGTTAAAGTTAGCAAATAGAATTGAAAAACCCTTGGAAATTAACTGAAAAAGACAAGATGGCTGACTGACCTCGGCCAGAGGTGCTGCTGTTTCTCCCCTCTGTACCCGTGCGAGAAATGCTGGTTTGATAGTGAGCTCAACGCACGAGAGAGAAGAATAAACAAAGATATTGACAGGCAGAAACAAAAGGAGCATTTATCTTAGTCTACTGGGACTTTTTCTTCGATATGATATGCGGCTGCTGAGTGCCGGGATCCCGCTGAGGATTAGAGTGCTTGCCGCAGCACTTCACCTGCTTTACCGGTATGATTTCCGTTCCTCTGGAATATCGCTCCCCCACTGCTTGGATCAGGTTATGGCTCTGAGACCGGACAAAACAGATAAGGCGGCCAAAGAGGGTCCGAAAGACCCTCCTAGTATCATAACCAGTACTAGTGCCTCTAACACCAAAGTTGCAGCTGTCCCCGATGGTATTACTTCAGCGCCGGGGCTAAACATGGGACGATGGTGGCCTGAAAGAGGTTGGCACTGCTGGGGGGACCCGGCAACGGATGGCAGCAGCTGCCTCAGAAAACGTATTGAGGCAGCCTACTGTAGTTGAGGCGTTTTCATTGTCTTTACCACCCTTAAAGGCTAAAAACAGCAAAGCAATCTCTCTTGATCCGGCGACCACTGGAATTGCAGTGTCAGCTGAGCTCAGCTCAGAAACAGGGCTGGGAGTAATACCCGGACCGGATCAGCAACAGGAATCAGATCTAGACCTGATCTGTCAAAGTGGGATTCTGCAGGTAAATCTTGTAGTTTGTTCAGAACTAGCTAAAAATAATGCTATAAGTGCACCATCACTACAAGTATTGGAACCTGCTCTGCTGAAGGATAGTAATTTATCAGCAAGTATTACGCCTTTACTGATGGAGCCTGCTGAACCACGCTATAGTGAAAGCAATGAAAATATTAATATAGATGGCATCGAGGGGGGGTTACTATGCATATGTGACGCTGCTAATAATGCCACAGATAGTGATTCCAGGCAAGCGCCACAGCCCCGGCCCCAGCCCCAGCTCCTGGCTGCGACAACGCATGGTTCTCCTGAAGGCGACAAATTCTTCTCATTAAATGATGATACTGACTCTGACTCCCCAATTTTGAGTGACTCAATTATCTCTAGTGGTACGGACTCTGGAGAATCTTCAACAGTGCAAAAGGCTCATAGTAAATCGCAAAAGCGAAGAACAAGAGCCAAAGTCAGTCCTGTAAAAAGTACTCTGACTACCGTAAGAAATTTAGAATGGGATTATTCCGCCACAAGTATGGTCTATGAGAATATGGGCCCCACGACAGCCGAAGGCATAGCCCCATCCCCGGGGTTTGCCGCCCCCCCCCCCACTGGACTTAATATACTCCACCTTAAAACAAATACAGGGTGAGGCCAGAATAGAAAGTAGGCGGGCGTTACAGGCAACAAAGAAGCTACAGGCCTCAATCCGCAAAGCAAATTAATTATGCACTGAAATGGCTGAAAGGGTCACACAAGTCGAGGACAGAACAGTGGCTTTGGAAGAAGCGGTTGATAAACTACAGGAGTCCAAAGGACAGCAGGAAAAACAGGCAATGGACATGTGCTGGAAACTCGAAGATTTCGAAAACCGGCAAAGGAGAAACAACGTCCGACTACTCGGAATTGCCGAAAATGTCGAGGGAGGGAATGACCTTCATTGTTTCTCTATTAAAAGGTGCGCTCCCGGAACTTGCGCAATGTAACTGGGGGGCTGAGGTCCAGCGGGCTCCTCGCTTCCCAATCATGCAGGGGAAACATAATTATCTGCTGGGCAAGAAGAACGCCCCAGAGCGATCCTGATCTATATTGGGAACTTTTTGCTTCATCAAGCTATTATAGATATGGTTAGACCAGACGCTAAGAGGACCTTTGATGGCCATACCTTTTTTGCACGCCCAGATTTTTGCCAAGCCACTGTGGAGTGCAGATGGAGACTACGCCAAATGATAGCTGCATTTCAGGGGCAAGGGTGTGAGGCATATTTGCTGCTTCCAGCTCGCCTCAAGGTTATCGTTAAAGGGCGTGTGCATATGTTTTTTTCAGAGGTCAAAGCTCAAGAATTTTTGACAGAGCTAAAGACGTAAAAGGGGAGGAGAGGACAGGATCGATGCTACATACCGTTTGTTTTTAATTCTGCTTAACTGCTTAACGATAGAATTGATAAAAATTGACTAAACGATAAATTGCTAACTGGATAATGAATGATGAAGATTGAAGGGCAGAATAGTTGCTATCTTTGCATTATACACCTTTTTGATTTTTAAGTGGTAGGTTATTACTGGTTGTATATTGTTTGTTTATTCACACATTAGGGTGTAGGGGGGCAGCTTAGGCTGCGAGATCAGCTGCCATACATAGGTCGTGCTCGACCTAATTGTCAGCTTGGGATTGTGTGGGGGGGTGGGGGTAGTGGGTGGTTTGGCTCAGGAGGGGGTCTGGGGTACGGGGGAGGGTAGGTCACAGCACATCACAGCACAATGTATGAGGAAACGAGTACTGAAAGGTTGTAGGCCCTTGGGATGGGTTATTAACCGGAGTGAAGATGAGACTAAGAGGGTTTTTTTGAAGAAGAAACACAATAAATTTAAGATGAAGGAAAGGTGCTTCAAATTATTTTATGAGTCCATTAAACCTTAGAATTATAACCATTAACATCTGTGGGCTCAATGATCAAACTAAGCGACATAGGGCGGCAATTTTATTGAATGCTTTGCGAGCCGACATTATATGTGTCCAAGAGACTCACATAGAAGACACAAGGAGCAGAGTTCTCGAACAGCTTGGGTTTAGGTTATTGGTGGCCACCAAACAGGGTACCAGGACAAGAGGAGTTGCCATTCTCACTAGACCGAATGATATAATGGTCAAAAGGAAACTATCAGATAGATGGGGTTGGTGGGCAGTATTAGAATGTTGGTTCGCCGGGGAGGCCTTTACGTTATGCTCGGTGTACGGCTTGACTGCTGACGACCCAGAGGTCTTTGAGTATTTGGACATCGAACTTTCTAACTGGCCCACCCCTTTAATAATTTGTGGTGACTTTAACATCAATGGGTTGGGGGGGCTATGGGGAAGAGGGGGGATATGCATACAGGACAGGGGAAAAAACAGGTTTTTAAGGCACTTAAGAACTTGGCCAGCAATCATGGGCTTACTGATCTATGGAATCACTTGAATCATATGGATCCAAGCAGAACATTTTTTTCTGCTCCGCACAAGGCAGTTTTCAGACTGGATTATTTCTTTATTTCCTATACATTAGTACACCGGGCAAGGTTAGAAAAATACCCTTGGATAATATCCGATCATAACCCTTTAGCCCTTACCCTGGCTTTTATTAATGGTCCACGGAATGAACGGACATGGACTTATGAAAGGGGGCTTTTAATGGATCCTGAATATGTGTTGCATATGAAGAGATAGATCTCATCTTTTTGGGATGCAAATAAATATAGTGCGAGCTCCGGAGTAGTGTGGGACACTTTCAAGGTGGGTATTAGAGGGGAGACTCTCAGTTTCAGCCTTTCTCGACAAAAGAGGGAAGCATGTCAAATGGACTCGCTGTATAAATCGCTGGCTAACATTGAGGAGGAGTTGGCAACTGCAGTAAATGCCGGCCTATCCACTGACAATATTCTGCAGCGGCTGGATTGGGCTAAGGTAGAAATAGGAGACCGAGCTGCCATGAAGGCAGACGATCTTTTTCTAACCAAGAGAGTACATTGCTACGAATTTAGCGAACGAGTCGGTCATACGCTGGCAGTTAGGCTTAGACAAAGGAGTGTTAAGAGCGAAATAAATGAGACTGTAGATGAGAGTGGGAATCTGGTTACGGACCTTCTTAAGATTCAGGAAGTTTTTCAGCGGTTTTATCAGAAATTATATGGGGCTGGACCTCAGGTGCCGCAGGATTTAACCTCAGGATATCTCAATAGCATACCCATATCATGCATTGAAGGCGATGCTAGATTGAGACTTGAGGCTATTTTGACACATGACGAGATCCACTGTGCTTTAAAAGATCTTCCCTCATGTAAAGCTGCTGGGCCCGACCAGATTCCCCTGGAATTCTACAAAACTTTCTGGGAGGAAATCGGATCTGTTTTGGCTGACACAATTTGCCTCGCACAACTCGGGTGTTCGGTCCCCGCGTCCTGGGCAGGAGCTGATATTATCATATTTCTAAAAAAGGGTAAACCCCCTCAGGAACCCGGATCATATAGGCCCATCTCTTTAATAAACTGTGATGTAAAGATCATGTCCAAAGCATTGGCGACCAGACTAAACCACATAATCGCGAACGTTATCTATCCGTATCAACATGGATTTATCCCTGGGAGGGGGACCACTCAGCATATCCGACGGGCAATAACTTTATTTGATGCAGCAGAAGTCTCAGGGGACCCTATGGCTATGCTTCTCTTGGATGCAGAAAAAGCTTTCGATAGGGTCTCCTGGGACTGTTTATGGCAGGCAATGAAATGGTTTGGAATAGGACTGGAGTTCACAAAAGCTATTCACACCATGTATAACGCACCAATAGCTCATCTTAGAATAAATGGGAAATACACTCCTTCTTTTAAGATCATGCGAGGTACTAGGCAGGGTTGTCCCTACTCGCCCTTACTATTCGCTATATATATTGACCCCCTAATTCGGCAGCTGGAGGCATGCCGGGAAATCGAGCCCATTATTTATCACGGGGTTGTCACAAAAATTTTAGCATACGCCTACGATGTTGCCCTAGTTACCCCCAACCCTGTAGCAGCGTTGGCGGCAGCTGAGGAAATCGCCTCCGCTTTCGGCATGATTTCCGGATATGCCCTAAATAAACAGAAGAACCAGATTGTTGTGAATGGGGAGACAAACTGCCTTGATTCGCGGGTGACAGATTCAGCAATCTATCTTGGAATTACTAAAACCTCAGATTTGAATAATTTAGTGGCTATTAATGTTGATTCTGTAATCCGAAAAGCCAAGGTAGACTTTGACAAATTCCATACCCTGCATATGTCACTAGTTGGTCGCTGCAATGTGATAAAAATTATATTTTTGCCAAAAATACTGTATTTGTTTAGGTCAATACCTTTGGAATTTGGGAAGAACTAGTTTTCCATACTGGATAATCTGGTTAATACATTTGTTTGGTCTCAGGGTGAAACCAGGAGGGCCCTACGCTTTACGACCTTACCCCAATCCAGGGGAGGCTGGGCGGTCCCAGACTTTAAGCTTTATTATTGGGCTGCTGCTTTTAATTACATGAGTGGATTACTGGGCGGCAGATCTGAAAACCCTAGTATGGAAGATAAGATTCCCGATGTATATGGGTGATTGGTGGGGAAAGATGTTAAAAACTGCTTTTTGAAATTTACCGAGCCAAGCTACTTTAAGACTGATTTCAATTCAAATTCAATTCAAATAGACTTTATTCGGATTTCAAAAACCATCCATAAAAGCACAAAACAAAATTTTTAAGATACACATATGATACTACAATTTTGGGCCACAACTTGTTACATATAAAATATAATTTATAAAAGCAACAATGAAAACTCAGATGACCTTCTTGCTATACTGTGCATAAAACCATCATACATACAGTATATAGCGGTATGCATAAAGGATAGCTATAAATATTATGAAAACAAGACAAATGCAATACATTAGGTTGTGCAAATCATGCTTTAAAGTGCAGAATGCATGTCTCGACAGAGTTAATCGATGTTCAGAGACCTGCGTGAGCGTACGATGGCGTTAAGAAAATTACTGACTCTAAAAATTAATTCATCTGATCCCAACATTAAAAAATGTCTATAAGCATAGTTGTGGTCAGTCAAGTCATATTTCCTACAATAGGGAATTAGGTAATGCCTTGTAAATTTCATATAGAAACCACAGCCAAAAATAAAATGTTGCATACTCTGGGTTCCACCATGGTCACAAGGGCAGTTTAATTTTTCCCGATTTTTAATGTAACCCAGTGGAAAGCAGATGAGATTTACAATACTCCTGTCCCTGAATCTAAATAGTAAGGTCCTATTCCACCTGCCCAAGTTTTTTACATAGATAGGACTGAGGTGACATCGGAAATTCGGTATATGGTTCCTGGATTAGTGAGTAGTTAATTGTGGATTGTTTCACGGAGTCTACTCTTTCCCTCTCTTTTTGAAAATGCTGATAGAGTGCCATTCTCACCAGGTTTTTGTGGGTGCCATCGATCTGGTCGGGGTGTGAAAAGAGATGACCATAGTTGACACTCACGAGGCTCCTTTCTACCGCATTTATCCATGGGATTAAACCGACGTTCTCACTTTTCAAACAATCTATAATAATCTCACGGGACAGGGAAGCTGCCGGGTTTTTCCAGACCCTTAACCAAAACAGTGCTGGTCTAGCTCTTATAAAATCCTCAACATAGTGCAGTTTTAATTCATTATGACATACATAGGTCGGTGCACTAATAATTCCCCCCAGGATTTTCCGACAAAATCTATTCTCTTCTCTCTGTAGTTCGGAGCAGTTCGAGAACCCCCAAACTTCTGCACCGTATGTTCCAGTTGGAAGACATTGGGTCCGGTAGATTTGTAATAAGCTGGAAACCACATCGGCCTGACGTGGTTGACGGAGAGAGGTAACAGAGTTAATCGATTTGGAGAGTTTATTTCTCCCCATTGCAACATGAGGTTGCCACGAGCCGCTATTAGAAAATAGCAGACCCAAATATGGGAAAGTGCAAGTGCTTTTTAAAGTGTTTTGACCTATCGTAATCTTTGAGATTTTATAATTTTTAGGGCCGCAAGTCATTATAAAGGATTTGCTGAAATTAGTGCACAAACCTAGGTCAGACATATAATCAACAAATCCCGATATTAAAGTACGCAGGGCATTCGGGGTGCGGCCCATGAGTACCGCATCATCCGCGTAGAGTAACGCCGGGATAGGTTTCTTATTAATAATAGGGACGTCCTTTGTCAAGTTACATAAGGAATGAGTTAATTCGTTGATGTATAGTATAAAAAGCAAGGGGGCCAAGACGCAGCCCTGTCTCACCCCCTTGCCTATTAAAATCTCATTTGAAACCTCGCCTTCGTTATTTATTCGAACGCGGGCTTTCAAATTGCGATGGAGGTTGGCCAAAAAATGGACTAAGGGTTCATCTAGACCATAATTTAAAAGAATGGACCATAAGCGAGAGCGGTTGACAAAATCAAATGCTGAGCTTAATTCCATAAAGCCAAAATATAGAGGGGATTGTTTGGCTCTCGTGTATTTGGCCATTATAAGGTTAAGGTTCAAACATTGTTCCACCGTGCCAAGCTTGCTCCTAAAGCCTAGCTGGCAACGGTGGATAATAGAGGTTTCATCTGCCCAGGTGCTAATTTTATCAAATAGAACCCTACCAAGGACCTTCAGGGTATTATCGATCAAAGATATTGGTCGATAACACCCCGGGTCCAACCTATTTCCCTTTTTAAAAATGGGTACGATAGTACTACAAGACCATGTCGAGGGGATGGATTTTTTGCTCAAATTGTTAAAAAGGTTACAGAGCAAGGGGGCCCAAAAGCTTGTATTCGATTTTATCTGGTCGATGGACAAGCCATCCGGGCCGGGTGCCTTATTGCCAGCACTATTGGCAATGGCTTCCTCCACCTCCTCTAATGTTATGGCTATGGTACTGTCGGGGAAATTATCCTCAGTAGGATCTCCAACTGCAGCATAAAGCTTTGAGAAATGGGTGACCCATGAGTCTCCTGTGATATTGCAATTTATCGGGGTGATGTTACTTCCCAGGGCTCTCAAGTTTTTTACGTCTCTCCAGAACCCAGTTGAATCTTTTAGGGCAGCAGATTTGGTGAGATTGTCCCAATGGCTTATTAAAAGCTCCTCAGTTCTAACTTTTAGTGCATGTTTATATTTGGAGCGTAGTGAACTGACAAGGGACACATCTCGGGGTTTGGCTTCCAAGGCCTTTCTAAGTTCTCTATTAGCCCTCGAACAATTGGTATCAAACCATCTTTGATTATTTGCATTATGTTCTTTTGATGGTCTGGAGATTGCCCTTTTTATAATTGTGCATAGATCACAGAAAGACTTAGTTATATCGGGGCCACCGGGTGTTAAGCAGTTAGAAATCAGCAAAGGATTATTCCTAATCACATTAGATAGGATCTCTTGGTTGTCGATCCCTCTCCAAACAATCCTAAGCCTGTCTGTAGATACGGTAATATTTTGGGCTCCTGTCTCATGTGAGCCTACGGGTTTTTTAATAGATTTAAGTTGGATTACTATGGGCAGATGATCACTATATGAACTGCTAACAACCTCGGACTTAAGTAGCACTTCACTAAGGAGGGAGGAGGTAAACATATAATCAATCGTGGTTGAACTACCACGGCCAATATAAGTAGGGGCCGGCTCCTTTCCCTCAAAGGTTCCACCATAGCCCATTACATCGTCTAGGTCCCTGCTATATATTAAGTCCAATAATTCAGAACCTCGTCTACAAGGCGGAGATGTAGAGTGAATATGGGCATTAAAATCTCCGCCAACACAAATGCCATCAAATTGGCCAAACTTTTCTCCATTCGCAACTTCATCAATAAAGTTGAACAATTCTAAAAAAGTGGGATTTGGGTGGTTAATAAAATCATTATTATAAAAATTTATAAGACAAATTTTTAACCTTGCGACATATTTCACAGCTATCAGGTGTTTACTGACCACATGTAGAGGTTCAATTTTCACGTCCTTAGAAATTTTTGCCCAGATAGATAGACCTCCACTTGGTCGCCCCGAAGCAGAAGATGAAGCAATAAGATTATGACAGAAGAAACCCTCCAATAGTTGAGCGCAAGTGCACCATGTTTCTTGCAACATTACCACATCAAAATTACTTATCCGGGTAACCCATTCTTTGATTTTCATCTTACCTGGAAGCCCAGCAATATTCCAGCTAATGATACTTAAAGTATCAGTCGGTGGAATAGTGGTGGAAGAAGGAAGGGCAATGGGAGGGTCGGGGCATGCTACATGGGGTGGAACTGGTCTGTCTGGACAGGGTTTATGGGTACATATAGGGTTTGCCATTTCCAGAGGCGTTATACTGATGACCTTGTCCGGTGTTAGTAGTCGTCAATCTAGGCTTCCTAAATCAGATAGGGCGGAAAATCTGTTGGATAAAGGAATGGTATTAGGGGCTGTTTGAAATATTCTATAAGGGGGCCTATAAAAGTAGCCCAGTGGGTGGAGAGTTATTGCAGTAGATGGACTGGCATGGGTGTTATGTGTATCTATAAAAAATCTTACAGAGCTCGGATGTCTAAAGTTAATCACTATGCAGTCCCCACTAATATTTTTATGTTGTGGGCCCACCCAGCTTACCCGACGAGTTGATATGATCTCATTTGAGATATTCCATCTTGCCCCTTTGTGTTTAGTCAGCCAATCGATACATTTATTACGTAATTGTGACCATAACTCGCTTTGGCTTTCCTTAAGGGCTGGTACGCCTGCTAACACTAAAACATATGGGCAGGCTTCTGGGGGTAAGTGGAGTGGCGGCCCTAGATTATTAGTGGTTCTGTTTCTTACTAACGCACCTCTGCTTATGCTTGCACTGTCCGAGGTGTTGCCTATCCTATCTGTTAGGGTGGCTAATGGGGTGATAGTAGCCTTAGCATTCGAGCTCACAGTACTAGTCGTTGCTCTTCCTGCTACTCCAGAAGGGTCGTGATTTGGGCCCATGGTCGATACGGGTGGGGTATTGGCTGAAGTACTGCAGGATGAAACAATTTTGGCAACAGTTGGGCCTTTGATGTTACTATGGCCAAGATCAGCAGCAGCGGCCAAACCCCCCTCCCTCAGACCATTACATAGTGATTCTAATTTATTCATGATTCTTTCGCCCTGAACGGCATCCAAACTAATAATGCCTTTCCTTTTGGTTTCCTCTTTTTTAACAAGGTTTTCAATTTTGTCCAGTCTCTTAAAAACAGTATTAAATTGTTTAGCTATTTGAATTTCAACTTGTTTAAAAATGGTATCAACAATAGTTTCTATCAGATTGCCATTAACTTTAGGTTGGATATTTCGGTCAATGAACTCAGTCTGAGTACTGACAGAATTGTCAATGCTCTCGTCATGTAACATAGAGGCCCCACAAGTGCCTTTATCCAGGACTGGAGACTCTGATCTACAGGTAAAGGCAGTGGGTCTTCCGGTTCCTTCATCCGATGGTAAGAGTAGAGGTGGTAAATCCTCAGTGGTACCTGACATCACTATTGCACAATCTTTCTCTTTATCTTTGTTCCACATACTCTGTGGGGTAGGTTGATTCCTGCAATGGCTTAATTGTTTCCTTTTATTTATGATACATTTCACTGGGCCTCTCTTACGTTTCTCCCTTGTTGTTTTGTTGGAGCGTGGTGTTTTATCTGGTTCGGGCTCCACTAATCGGTCAGTTGCAGGTACAGTCACCAGACTAGTTATGTCAATAATAGGGGTTGCAATGTCAACTTGAGCTGATGGTTTAATGACCGTTACTGTAGGGGAGAGAGGGAGACCCAGATTAGGTAAAGCCTTTGGAGACTGGGAACATGGCGAGGTGGTGGTAGGAAATCCGAAGGACAATCTGCGTTCGGTGTCGGCAATCTCGTTGGTGACCATAGTAAGGGCGTTGGCCAACAATGTATCGATCGATGTGGGCAGCTCAATAGGGACAACAGTGGTTACAGATGTGGTCTTCATCGTACGTTTCCCCATGTTTAAAATTATTACCTGTACAGCCTGAGGATGCAAGGGGGGTGGCCCAGCCCTGCCTCTGTCTGCCCCTGACGGCCACAGACGACCCGCCCTCTGCCCGGGCTCAGCCCGGCGACGCCCACGCGCGTCCCGCGACGCGGAGTGAGCCTCTGCTTATGTAGCGCCTCCGGGCGCGGAACTGGCCGGAAGGAGGTCCTGGCGGCAGCAAAGGATGCCGGGAGCTGTAGTTCCCCCCCACTGCGGCCAGCGATGGAGGGTGGCGGCGAGGGGAACACACAGCGTCAGCGTCCCGTTACAGCCTGGTGGTCTAGTGGATCTCGCCTGGTGAGTCCCGCTGCTCTGTTGGTTTGCAGAATGATCCCCCCGCTCCACCGAGGGAGCCTCTGCTTATGTAGCGCCTCCGGGCGCGGAACTGGCCGGAAGGAGGTCCTGGCGGCAGCAAAGGATGCCGGGAGCTGTAGTTCCCCCCCACTGCGGCCAGCGATGGAGGGTGGCGGCGAGGGGAACACACAGCGTCAGCGTCCCGTTACAGCCTGGTGGTCTAGTGGATCTCGCCTGGTGAGTCCCGCTGCTCTGTTGGTTTGCAGAATGATCTGATTTAGGGAGGTTGAATTATTATACACAATTATACCGCAACCCTACGCTGCCAGAAATCTTTTCGGATCAAACTATGGTATATTGGGTGGCATGTGGCCGAAAGTTGGAGATCTAGTTGGTATTGACGGAATATACCAATTTAAGGATATCCAGGATAAATTTGGTACTAAAAAACTGGGCGGAGCGAATGGGTTCGGCATTGTGAAATCCTTAGAAGTTATAAAAAGTGGGGATGGCTGTACTATAAAAGGAACTCACAGCACTCAAATCAGATGGTTTAGAAAAACATGATAAAAAATGGGGAGATAGGCTTGATACGGATCCTGATAGCTTCTTTCAGTCCCTAGAGCTGGGGCAGGTAGTATTGCGCTCTGCAGGGCTTCAGGCCCAGCACTACAAAACAGTGTTTTCCCTGTACTATACTCCGGCAAAAAATTTACAGTGGGAGGGGGTTGCAGGGAATAAGGTGCCCACGCTGCGATTCTCTACATGCTGATCTAGATCACATGTTTTCAACCTGCCCCCGATTAGCTATGTTAAAAAACGCAATTACTATATGTTCTTAGGCCCCTTTGGGTCTTAGGGTTAAACTAACTTATTCTTTAATTCCTCTCGGGGTCGATAATACACAGGGCCACACCATATCTCTGGGCTTTCTCTTTCTTGCCATGGCAGTTTTTCAAATTTGTGTTGCCTTAGCTTGGCTAGACCAAACTGGCCCCACATTTAACTTATGGTTAGCACGGCTCCTCTATACATTTAATCTTGAGAAGGGAATTTATGAAAGAAAAGGCAAGAAAGGGAAATCCCTTGGCAGACGCATATGGGCACCCTTATATAGTTGAAGGGAATCTCTGGCCCCAAAATAGACCTTAAGGCTGCTGTATGAGAACGGTGTTTATACATTGTCTAGATTTATGTCTGTATTTGCGTAATCTACTTGTTTAATATTCTGAATCAAACATTATTCTTTTTTCTTCTCTTTCCTTTCTATGTTACAAACTCCTTTTCTCTTTCTTTTTCGGTCCTTTTTTTTTTTTTTCTTTGATGAAATATTGTAAATTATAAGTAAAAATTGTAATTATGTTTCTTCATATATAATAGTAATGAATTATTAATTGCAGTGCTGTTTTTAAAATTGAAAAACTCAATAAAAAATAAAAAAAAAGAAATTAACTGAAAAAAATCAAAGGTTATAGAGATGTTATAGTTAGGCTCAGGTGTCACTTGTACAACCAGAGAAATTCAGCCAGTATAGTTAGTCAGCTAACTATAACTCGCGCCCCTGCAATGCACTGCTTATGACCTCACATATTACATCACTCATGACATGCTAATATATATATACATGCATTACCTACTGGCAGTCACCTGTAGGTAGTTATGGTTAGGACCATGCTTCCATGGGAAAAGCCTTTTTTTACTTCTCTATATCGTTGTCATCGGTTGACGAATCTTCACAAAATGTTCCCAAAAAAGTGTGCAGGTAATTCCTGTTGTGCATGGATAATTTTCGGGGTAATCTGTCAAGCGGGGTGAGAAAAAGGATATTTCCCTGTTAATTTCCACAGAGATTTTAGGCATGACTACAGCCCGAACCGCTGGACGGAATTACACCAAAGTTGGCAGGAAGGTAGCTCTTGGTCCAGAAACAACCCTTTTTGTTATTTAGGGTGAATCTGTTAAATAGTTGTTGAAAAAAAGGAGATCAAATGTGTATATCTAGGGATGCTGATCCTCTGAGGATCCGCCAGTCACTGTGCTGAAATTTGATTGGCTGCAAGCATTTCAACCAGGAATTGTTGGCAGCCATCTTGTGACTTGACTTCAGCTGAGTCCCACACAAAGAAAAGAAAAAAAAAGCAAAGGGCGCATGGTAGGAATACCCTGGCCCCTTAGCTCTAGCCTAGATCCTGCCCGTGATCTGAGGAATGTGGCTCAAGAAAACACTGTGTCCGCCTGCTCTCCGAAGAGGCTACTGAGCAGACTTTTGATGCTACCTATAGTTAATTTGATTCCTGCAGTGTTTATCTCAAAACATGAGATACACTTTCCTGTCCCATCCATCAATGGGGGCAGTTTGTTCCTGAGGCCTTCTTTGTCCATCTGTGCCCATGGCACATAGATAGTCCCTGATACACCCTTCTGTAGCAGTTGGCATATTTTGGTGGTGAGCAGCTCAGTCAGTTATTCTATGATGTAGCGCTCCCTTCATCTCAGGCATTCCTGCATGTAGGGGCAGTTCCATCGCAGATCTCCCCCTATGTGCCAGATGCAGTCTTCCACAATGGCCATGTCCTCTGGTTTGAAGGATCCCTCCTCCGGCAAGGTCTGTCGTACTGGCCCTCCTTTTCAGTCCAGCAGGTCAGTAGATGGCAAAATGGTCATGTGAAGACCTCGTCTTATTCTCTAAACACTATCTCTCTAGGGGTCAATTTACCTGGTTTTACGTGTTTGGGGGAGCGCCGGACATCCTCATGCACACGTAAGGGTGACATTCTGCCCCTCCCATGATGTAATTGTATTTCAGCTAGACTCTCCTCATTTCTTACCTCTTGGTCAGCCCCTCTCCTACATTGATGGCTGGGTAGAGTATGGGTTCCTGATAGGGACCTCTCTTCCGACTCTTCACCTGGCACAACTTCAAAGGGAGTCCAGGGCCCTGCTCTGGCATCATTTGGGTTAGGGTGTGTTGTTCTCCTTTCCTGTTGGGCTTCCCAGGTGAGAGCTCTTTCTATTTCTAACCTTTGCCTTTCTTCTAACTCCCATCTGGGCTGACTTCTTCTCTCACTGCTGTGTGCTGTTCTTATGGGTGGCATTTTAACCTCAGGCTTACTCCCTGATACTTCCTCCACAGCCAGAGTTTTCTCTAGGGGGCATACCCCACGGCTCCTCTCTCACTGTCGAACTTCAGAGGGCTGGGACCCCATCTTCTGCTCCAGAACTGCTATGGACCTCCCTCTAACTCTAGAGCATTCAGACGGGCGGTTAGGAGCATATGCTTCCATTGGGACTTTATGGGCCACAACTGATGGGAGGGGAGGTTGAAATTTGAGGGAGCCTGGCACCAGGCTGGAAGGGGGCTGTTTTCACCTTGCCATCTTGTTTGTCTGCAGTGGCCTAGGTCCCACTCTGCTGCTAGTCTCCTCCTGTGTTTTCCAATTGAGGAAATCAGGAAAATCGCCCATCTGCTGACTCACTCAGCTCTCATTCAGGTGGTGATAGCCTTCGTACTATCACGTCTCGACTTTTCCAACTCCATCTATCTCGGTCTGCCTATGTTCCTACTCAAACCCTTACAAATAGTACAGAACCAGGCAGCGAGATTAATCTTTAAACAACCTAAATGGCAATCAGCCAGTCCCCTGCTAGCCAAACTGCACTGGCTACCTACTGCCCAACGTGCAGCTTTCAAGACCAGATGCCTAATTTTCTAAAGCCTTGCACTGCAGGGGCCCCAAATTCATTAGCCATACGGTTGTAAAGCATGTCCCACTCCGTAACTTACGGTCTGCCCATCTTAAACTACTAACTATCCCGGTCATCAAACTCAAATGCCAGGGAGGTTGCAGGTTCTTCTACCTTGCCCCTAGATTTTGGAACTCCTTACCATTGGTCATCAGGATGCACGATAACCTGATGGGGTTCAGAAAGGCGCTCAAGACCTGGCTGTTTGAGCAAGCCTATGCATAGCTCGTCTCGCTTTGACACATTCAATGATTAGCGCCATGAAACCTCCCAGTGACCGTGCGCTTTACAAGCTTCTATTGACATAACATAACATAGACCCCCAGATTTGGGTTGGCTGACCACATGCCTGGGGAGGGCAGTCTGATGAGTTAGTAGGGCAGCCCCAACTGGTGTAAAAAACATCTCCCAGGCCCAGCAGTCCAAGTCCAGCCTTGGGCAAGTTACGCAAGTCTCACCAATTCCAGGGCTTCCAACCAATGGAGGCCCACTTTTAGTTCCAAAATGAGGTGACACTCCAGTGCTGGAAGTCAGATTTTCCCTGCACTTGGGGTGTTGAGATAACCCACAGAGCTTTGTAATCCATGCACAAAGTTAGCACCCAGTCAATAGGAAAATTACCCCGGGCAATCAGCCGTTTCAGTTTATGGCTCTCATTATGACAAGTCCCAGCTTTGCATCTGACTCCCATTGCAAGCAAGCATTGTTCCTCCTACTCTCCCCTAATGTTTTCAAAAGAAAACAAAAAAACATTCAGGGCCCGATTCACAGAACTAACTTAAGACAAAATCCTAAACTTACTACCATTTTCGTATTCACAGAAGGCACTTACTCATTTTGGTATTCACAGAAGACACTTACTCACTTCGGTATTCACAGAAGTTAGGAGTCCTAACTTTAGGACTCCTAAATGCCTTCTGTGAATACCAAAAGTCTTAAAATTAGGATTTTTCTCAGTTTAGGAGTCCTAAAGTTAGGACTCCTAACTTTACTACTACTAAACTGAGAAACATCATAATTTTAAGACTTTCGGTATTCAGAGAAGGCATTTAGGAGTCCTAAAGTTAGGAGTCCTAACTATACTACTACTAAACTGAGAAAAATCCTAATTTTAAGGCTTTCGGTATTCACAGAAGGCATTTAGGAGTCCTAAAGTTAGGAGTCCTAACTTTACTACTACTAAATTGAGAAAAATCCTAATTTTAAGACATTCGGTATTCACAGAAGGCATTTAGGGGTCCTAAAGTTAGGAGTCCTAACTATACTACTACTAAACTGAGAAAAATCCTAATTTTAAGACTTTCTGTATTCACAGAAGGCATTTAGGAGTTCTAAAGTTAGGACTCCTAACTTCTGTGAATACCGAAATGAGTAAGTGCCTTCTGTGAATACCAAAATGAGTAAGTGCCTTCTGTGAATACCAAAATGGTAGTAAGTTTAGGATTTTGTCTTAAGTTAGTTCTGTGAATCGGGACCTCAAAGTCTGCTCATCGGATCATGTCCCTTCAGAGCAGTGTGAGTAGCATTTCACCAGGTAGGAAGCCCCTGATTCCTGCTGAGACACAAAGCATCCTAGATCCAAGGGAGAGGGGGGGTGACAGGAGGAAGAAGGGTGACCATTGCAGCCCCTTGCACACAGTGCATGGGGATGCTTGCCACCACTCCCACTTGTAGATTAAGGTTCACTGGGCCTCGCAAACATAGTCCAATTAAGACACTTGGACCTTATCTCAACTTCCAAGGATATGCCACAATACAACCACCCCTACACGAGACCCCACAAAGGCGCCCATTGAAATGCTGGAAGAAGCACAAAAGTAGCACAAAAACTGAAGCTTCCAGAAACATTGTGTAGTCAAAACAACCATCTACATTAAGAAAAACATCATTACATGCCATGTGCAGAGACCAGAGGAACATTCATGTGACACCGAGAACATCGCAGTTCACTTTCCCTCACATTGCATGCAGCCCATGCAGATCAAAAAAACAAGGAGAAGGGACCAAAGTACTGACAATGCTACTGATCATTCCCTCCAAACTGTCACCACCTCTTTCCAGTACTTTACTAGAAAGTTTCACACACAGTGACAAGAGATTGAGTGTACCTCTAAAAAGAGAAACACAGGAACTCTCCAAAAACTATCAGTGTCTTTTTTCCAAGCTAACCTATAACGCACAGCTCTTATCCCGCAGGTCCACAATAGAACCACACGTGCACTGTCGTTACAGATGCCGACCGCCCCTTCAATCGAAACGCTCAAAAGGACATCAGCAAGGCCAGCTGCTCAAGAACACAGGCTGAAAATAGACTTTACAAACCCTCTTTTTGGAGACAAAAGGTCCCTTATTTGTTCGACACCATGACAAGACACCCATTGGTGCCCAAATGACAGAAAACACCCCTGAAGGCCATCTCAACGCCTATGAATGCTTTCCAAGTTATGTCATTTTGTATTCTTGTACACCCTCTGTTTAGCATGGGTCCTCTCGCAGCCCCTCCAGAGCCAGAAATATGCCTAGTTTCATGAAACCTACTTCATCATTTTTTCAACGCATGTGCAGAGACCCCCTCTCACCTCACTTACACCTATGTTCAACCAAAAGCTAGCATCCTCACACACTACACTGTGCACTCCTACACAACATCTGTTATCTGCACATGACCACCGTGGGCACTCAAACCACAAATAGGTGGAGAGGTGTGGCTCACTGGTTAGAGGCGGCAGACCCGAAAGCAGAGAATCGGTCAGGGACCAGGGTTCAATTCCCGATGCGGCAGGGTCGTGGACCAGGGTCAAAACGGACTCGATAATTCTCGCCTCGGTACCTACTCTAACCAGGAACACACTCGGCAACTCTGGGCATTAAGCTTGCCTCATCTCTACAACGGCCCCCCACAGACGCCGGGGATGCCTGGTTTCACCTTGGAGATACCCAGAAAGGGACCATCTCACAGGAATAGCCAGGACAGGTTCCCCAGCGGTCTACAGCGCCGGGACGCCCCGTTGCTGGGGCAGCTGTGCGCTTTACAAGTCTACAACATTTACACATGTTTAATCATACCTCATGCCTTAGCTCCAGAGAAAGCAAAATGTCCCATCCACCTGTACTTATGTAGGATTAGGGCCAAGAAACAACCCTATAGAGTAGAACCTTGTAGAATTGTAGTAAACATTATCTGGTATGAGACTGTACCTTTTTACCGAACCTAACAACATTAAAATGGAACTAAACAGGATGAGAAGTAGGGGAACTATAGGGGAGGACACTGTTTAGCTCCGGGACTCCGTAGAGAAAAGGTTCTTGGAGGTAGCAAGACCTCTGCACCAGTGCACAAACATGTCTGCTCCCGCCTCCATCTGCAGTTCCAGGGTGGCTGTTAACATCTTTGGGGCAGTATTTTCAATGACAAGTTGACCCCAGATATGGAATTCCAGTGCAGGGACGCTAACCTCTAACACACTAGCGGAAGTGAGCCCTATTGGAGAGGGTCAAGTGCCAGCAAAGACACCCTGTGCCAGGGAATCTGGGATATAGAGATCAATAGGTACAGATAGTTGGAGGAAAAAGGGCAACCTAAGTGTACGGAAACTTAGACTGTATTCTTTGTGTTTCAAAGGCAAAGGAACCATATCGCTTGGTTCTAATAAGCACTGTTAAGTAATACTGCATATACTGGACTTGCAATAGGGCACCTCCACTTCGATGGATATGTATTGGCAGTGCGGTGAGGTTTCCTGCACCCAGCTTGTCCCCGGAAGGCAGGGCCTCTGCACCCTTATGACCATACACACACAAACACCGGTCATCCCTGGTGAAGATCTGTCTGAATTATCCCAACATCCACTGCAGAAGGAAACAACTCTGTTGCATCAGGCTAGAAGAAGAACTGCTCATTTTTTTGGCTGGGCTCAGTACAAGGACATTCTGGAAGAATTTTTTGGGAAACTCAAGTAAATACAGGGGTCAATACCCTTCTTCACCTTGCAAACGATGGTGAACACCCGCTAGTTACAAATAACCAGGTGGAAAATGCTGATTATGATCAATGATACTGAGCTCAACCTAAATGCTATCAAGGAAGAACTGAGAGCCATCCGCCTTATGGTGACACAACATCGATATGGGTTGGACTTGATGACGGTGATTGAGGGGGAGGTGTGTGCCAAGATTGGTGCTTCCTATTGTACCTTTATTCCTGGAAATGATCTCAAAAATGAAACTCTTGCTCTTGTCACACAAGCAGTGCATCATCTACAAGCTGACACAAATGTGACACAGAGATGGATGTAGGTGCCCCTGAGCAGGACTTGTTTCATAACAGTTTTTCGTGGATTCCCTCGTGGATGTCCAAACTATTCATGTAATTACTTCCAGTTTATATTTTTATTCAACTGTTGTGTGGTTTCCTACAAATGTGGGTTTCCTGCTGTAAAAACACAGTCCTCAAATTAGGTAGTAGCAAACAGTTAGAGAAAGAATATCAGACATTACAGCAACACACACCATATTGAATAATGTGACTGGCATGATATACGAAGAAAATGATGTCATTCAAAATTCAACTAGAGGGGGTATGTTAATATTGGCGAATGCAATGTCACTGCGCAACAGCGGCAATACCAGTAAATGCAATGCTGATGTACGCCATAAACTATGCACACATAACAATGTCAAAACTAGTAAAAGCAATGTCGATGTACGCAATGACAGCTGTTCACATAATAATGAGAGTTTTGGTAAATATGATATTAATGACCACCACGTTCTATGCACATGCAACAACAAACTCATGTCATTGCTGTCAAATTCACCCAAGAGGAACCCCCCATCAACCCCAAATAAGAGTTACTTGGTCAGACAGGACCTGCGACACAAACTCAGGCTTACCGATTGATAGGTCACAGGTGGGGTTGCACTCAGCATGAAGACAAACGCCCAAATAAGGAAAACCCTGATCAATCCCAAAGATAGGCAGCTATACCACAAACAAGTCTGAGAAAATTGGCCCCAACAAAACACGTTTCCCAAACAGAGTTTTATGCCACATGTAGATAGGAACAATCAGGACACAGCACGTACACCACAGGTAATGATCACGCTCTCCTCAAGCGGGACACCCAGACACAAACACACTGGCCCACACTAGCTTTACCCGAGGTCGAGAGCCACCTTTATCCTCGATATCAGATCATTGTTGCTTATAATTTATGATTAGGCCCGGGCCCACATGCTCTTTAAGAATGTGAAATCGATTTATTATACCTTATGAACTGTATATTTAATCGGCCTAAACTTCTGTATATTGAGGCTTTCTTCAGACACTACTCTGTCAATGATCTCCTGGTCAATTAAACCAACTTGTTCCTGTTTTGCAAATACCTCTTGTCTTTAAACTTTTTCAAAATAAATTCATATTGGCAGTAAAGAACCAGGGGTTGAAACTGACAGTAGGCCTCTGAGAGGCCAGGTGATTATGTTTAATGAAATGACATGACCATGAACAGACAAAACAGTCAATTCTCCCTAGCCTCCCCCACCCACACTGAACAACCCAACATTCAGTGCTGGATCTCCAACTTGAAATTCCCAGAACAAAGATGAAAACATACTACTGGTGACACACACTATAGCGCATGACAATGTTCCCAAGAGAGTTATGACAAAAAGCAATGTAAGAGAGTCTATAAGTGTGCAATTAGGTCCGCCCCCTCCAGTATCAGTCACATCTGTAACAGTTATAGTTCAGGATAGGAGTATAAGGTGAGAGTTAATAAAAAGTAGCATGAAGTTGTCACTCGGCAGATGTAAAAAAAGAGGTCAAGCAAAGAAGGATCTCCAGGGCCCAGAAGACTAGTCCCCTGATGTTCCACCCTGGGAATGATCATCAGAATGAACACTCACAGCGGGGCTGGCTGATGTTATAGGAGGGTTCCCAGAAGCAGGCATCAATCTAAGGAACTTCAGGGTCTCTGGAGCTTGCTGAAACATACAGGCTTTGCCATCAAGTTTCACCTTGAGTTTTGCAGGGTAGTGCATACAATAACAGATGCCCCGATCCCGGAGCATTCTGCCCATCTCAGTGAACTAGCACCTGGCTTGAACCGCAGCGGTGAAATCCTAATCGATGGAGATGGTCAATCCTTGATGATGAAGCAAGCACATCTCCAGAGATAGATGGACCATGGTGTTACAATCTTGGTATTTAAGAGTCTGGATTCAGTGGGCTGCAGAGAAGTGCTGGTACGGGTTCATGGTCCAAGAGATCTGTAAGCCTGTTTCACGGGAAACAATGCAGCGAAGTCTTGTCACTCATACAATGAGGTCATTATGGTCTCCACATATGTGGCCATGCGTCCGTTGTCAGTGGATTCTGCAATGTCTATGATACAGAAATTATTGCATCTGGAGCGAGCCTGTAAATTCTTGTTGTTCACTGCAATGGTCAAGACCTGTTTCTCCAACCTACAGACTTTGGATCTAACATTTGTGCCATCCTCTTCGAGATCTGAAATTCGTTGCTCAGCTCCTTTGATTCACACAGTTTGCCTGTCCATATGCTCCATGAGATGGTCCAGACCAGCAGTCATGGAGTCAATCCTGATATCAATGGATTGCAAGCCTCTACAAAGGTCAACAAGGATAGCTGTTGTGGAATGTCATGGCTTAACACTTACTGTAACTTGTGAGGGGTCCATAGTGCTAGCAGAAGAGTCAGTACGGAGTCTGCTAGGAAAATCCTGCAGTCTGTCTGTCAAGGTCTCCTCCAAGCAGCAATGTTAAGGCTACAAGGATGAATCCGTTGTATTCCGCTTTAGGTGTCCGTATATATGTTTTCCTGAAACATTTCCTTATATAGGCATAAGATCCCAGTCCTTATTTAGGCATTAACCATGCTATCCAAATACAGGTATGGTCACCTACATCCGTCCACCCCAATGTCCTAACGAGTTATTGGAAACCAGACCCTTAAGCTCTTGGGAGTTCCCCTAGCACAGGTTTATTGATTTCTCCAAGAACTCATTTATTATGCATGAACCACTATTCCTTAAGGGTTCATTCGTGACGTCTTCCTTTGCCCGACTTTACGTCAATGCTAACATTCCAAGGCACCTACCAGGTATAAATATACCTTCCCTTGCCCAAGCAAGTAGGAGGGGACCTCGACTTTAGAGGAGCCCGTGTCCCGGACTGACGCACTGACAAGAGACGCTGTCATCCCTGCTTGCAGAGAATCCAGCTTCCAGTGTTATTACTCCCTTCGCGGGGTGTTAGAGTTCGAGACCCAGAAAGAGCTTCCCAGCTCTCTCAATCTCAAGGTATGGAGCTGAATAGAACCTAGAGGGACTCTTGGCAAAACCAAACTTGGCATACCAGACTATAGCATGCCATACAATAGAATACATCACCTACTTCTTACCTTGTACTACACTTAGGTTAGGTACACTGGGGTAGAACTAGTTAGAGAAGCATTTTATGAGTACTCGCATTTTTAGCTTATGTTGTTTATGTATATGAATATATGTGTCATAGCCAAAAGATAATGCTAGTGCAGTATTATTTCTTTCTACTGCTTACGCTGTACATAATATATCTCACATACTGTCTGACGATTGTAACAGCTCATATATCTTACACGAGAAACAAGACTGCTCAATAAATCCTTTTATTGAAACACCCGTCTATTCTTTCTGTGTAACTCTGAAGAAACTAAGCATGCACAATTAGCTGAGTGAAACTGTGTCTGTTGTTTCCACGAGATGGTTCCGATTCTAAAGGGAAACAAAGTTGTCATGTTTATGCGGTTGCCAGAAACTACTCCCTTCTTGTTTACAAGGAGTTTCTAGTGGCCTCTGAGTTAGGTGGTACAAAGTAATTAAGTTTAATATACTCAGTCCAATGCCAAATCTATAGGGGATGCGCTTAATTGACTGGTGTGGACTGCGAGACCTTACTCACCTGCTGTGAAGGGAACGCTGTTTTTAGCGGGTGAATCCTGCTCCTTGTCACTTTCTTCCTCGCCGTGAAGGGAACGGCTGTCATCAACTACGTTTCCCAACATCACCTGGGACCGGCGCAGCGCCTAACGTCAGCAGAGCAAGCCAGAGCCCTACAAAGGACGACAGGTGCCTCCGCAGCGCGGGACGCGCTTAATTGACTGGTGTGGACTGCGAGACCTTACTCACCTGCTGTGAAGGGAACGCTGTTTTTAGCGGGTGAATCCTGCTCCTTGTCACTTTCTTCCTCGCCGTGAGGGGAACGGCTGTCATCAACTACGTTTCCCAGCATCACCTGGGACCGGCGCAGCGCCTAACGTCAGCAGAGCGAGCCGGAGCCCTACAAAGGACGACAGGTGCCTCCGCAGCGCGGGACGCGATCGGGCGGGCCCGTCCTTGCCCGTCTCTGACCGAATCTGACTGGGCTGGGCCACCCCTCTAACGCTGCTGCTATGGTTGTGCACACAAGGTAGAAGGGCGCTGCTAAGCTGATTGGATAGTATCTAAAGTGTTCATTCTATCTCTTCTGTTTGCCCCTATAGGACATTATTTCATAAATCTGTATTGGTGGTACAAATTATTATCATCTAACTGACCCCATCTAGGTTCCACATTATATTGGACTTAGTATTGTGTATATATAGAGCATGATGGTGGCTAAAGGGAAACGTACTGGTGGGTGTGGGTCTGTGACCGGTACTCTTGATCATTTTATTACTAGAGCTGTATCAGTTCTAGAACACGAACTAGCTATAACTGAGCGACGTCTGTCCACAGAGTTAATGCAAGCCAGACGTTCATCACTGGGAATTCTGGCACTGGCAAAATCCCCTTTGAATTTAGCAGGCCAGGATAAAGGTGACTTAGTACAACAGGAGAATCCTGGGGTTAGTACTAGTATATCGCAGATCTGTAGAGAAGTGAATGACGCTCCTGGTGATTCTGGTGATTCTGCCATAACAATAGGTAGTCCTCTTAATATCCCTAAACCCGTTTCAACCTACCCGCAGACAAGGGCTAGCAGAAAAGCTGCAAATCCTCTCAACCCCAAGAGGAAAAGAGTAGGGTTGTCCCAGGGTGGGAGAAAGGCGAAGCATTCTAATGTTTCGGAAAACCCTCCCATGGGGGTGATTCAGGACGATGATCATTTATCTCTGGATGAGAATGCTACTAGGCATATAGACCAGCCCCAATTGAGTAATTTGATTCCCCAGATTGAGAAAATGGTCCGTTCTCTGCTATTACCACTCTTAGAAAGGGTTAAGATGGTTAGTGAAAAGGTTGAACGATTAGAACAAACTGTCTTAGACAATTTTTGTTCACTTAAAAATGTGATCAAACTAGCTATCAAGGATAGGGATAATTTCTCAGGGGTGTCTTCTACTCTCCCCGCTTTGCCACTGGTATCTTCTGTCCATGAAGTAACGCCTAGGGTTAATCCTGAGGCTGTTCTCCCCAAGGCTCTGGTTATTGATAATTCTATTAATCAACGTGTTGGCCATGTAGGGGACAACCCTATGAGTGTGTGTAGTAATAATACTGAAAGAAAGAGCGTGAGCAAGGGAGGAATTGTGGAACCTGGGGCTAAAACCAGTATATTCTCCAGGGCTCATATACATCTGCCCCCTGCTTCTACTCCCTATGTAGACGTATTGACAGGTGTCCCCGAATTAAAAGAAGGTGTATTGGAATCCTATCAGCAACTTAAAAACAAAGTTACTTTCTGGTTAAACAGGAACAGACCGATCCCAAATTATTTGGACGGAAAGATCCTTTTCGCTAGAAGGGTTAGCTGGGTAGGTCCAAGACCCAAAGACGTTCCCGGGGACTCTATTATCGTTAATTTCAAAGATAGACGTATAGTGCATTATATTTGTGACCATCCACTGGCCTGCGACCAGTCAAAAACTGGGGTTCATGATTTAGGGTACTTCTACAATTTCAATCCCAATATTCCTGCAAGATCTAGTCCTGTTTGGAAAAATTGGGAAGCGAATGACTTGTGCTACCCGGTAGCTCTAGCTTGACCGGCATCTGGGACGCCGTTTTTTATTATATCTTCCAACTCAAGCATTTCTACTGGAGAGCCTAAAACTAATGAAAATGTACACAATCGCCCTGTCACCGGGGTGGCCGAAATAATAGATGTACCAACCCCTAAACTGACCGGGGAAATGCAAAGTGGACTTGAGCAGACATATGCTGACCCTACACACGTCCCTGGTTATGGAAGGGAGAGGGGATCAATGGTCTCTTGGAATGTGGCAGGCTTGAAGTCATAAATGGACTCCCCGGAATGGTTAGCCTATATAGGCGGCTTTGACGTCTGCCTCTTTCAGGAGACCTGGTCCTGTGAGCCCCAGTTTATGCAAGGCTTTTTGAATTTCTGTGTCCCCGCAATTCAGGGTCTTAGGGGGCGCCCAATGGGAGGCCTGGTAACCTGGGTTCGACAGGATATATTTTCAGGAGCTTGTGCACTCTTAACTAAGTCTGATGATATCCAGCTAGTCAAGTTATCACTTGGCCCCCTGGGTGACCTGGATATTTACAACTTGTATTTGAGAGACCCCAATAGGACGGGTTCCCAGGTTTTGGCCCATTTAGTTTCCCTTATAGACCAGTACTCGGGTGAGAGGCGAGTGCTTGTCGCCGGGGATCTGAATATTACCTTTGAACCAATCTTGGATCCCGATTCTTGGTGGGGTGTTGACCCTGTGGAAGACCAACTTTGGGGGGTACCTGTGCTTGATCTTAATCCAATAAAAAGGTGGACTGAGATTATTATCCAGGTCAATGCTTTCTGCTATGAGTACGATCTGAGGGCCCTGAATGGGAGGACGCCAGGTGATAAACAAGGGGCCAAGACATTCGATAATGGTCGGCACTCCAGTAGGATTGATTATGTTCTATGTAGCTTGAAATGATGGCAATCTGTTCTAGATATGGTGGTTGAGGCTAGAGCCGAGAGTGACCACAACCCTATTTGTGTAACTCATCGATGGTGGTCTAGTAACCACCTAGTAGCCGGGGAGATGGACCCGAGACCGCCTGAAGTAATTTCTACAAATGATATGCGTAGACTTAAGTGGCGTGAGCTCGAGGTTAACAATCTGGCTATTGCTGACATAGACAAGAAATTAGCAGGTGCCATTGTGGAGCTTGAGCGTATATTAAATTATGAGCCATGCAGTGTTGAAGTCACTGAATTCCATGATAAGTTGTTTGTTGAAATAGGCTCATATTTTATGAAGCCTATGAGGAATAAGAACAAGGCTCCAACTAAGAGAAATAGATGGTATGATGACGCTTGCAGGCAATCTAGGGCCAATCTGACTATAGCTCTGTCTAGTGGACGAAAGGATTGTGTCCGTTTTGCTAGATTATTATACAAAAAAGCTGTAAGAATGGCCAAAAAGAACTGGGACGAACAACGTTGGCTTGATTTAAAAAGTGCTTGTCGCTCTAGAGATTCCCGGTTATTTTGGAACATTCTCAAGTGCGACAGAGGTGGGCGGCCTGATAGTCCTTCCAATTATGTCTCACAGGTGGAGTGGGTCCATTATTTCAAACCCCAATATGCCTGCAATCTCTCGTTTAACTTTGCATGGGTTCCAAACTATGCTTTTTTTTCCCAGGGTCCCTTTTGTATTCAAGATGCCAAGAAGGCCCTGGGTTCTGTAACTAGTGGACGTGCCCCTGGCCAGGATAGGGTTCCTTCGGATGTTTTTCTCCACAACAAAGATAATTGGAGCAAGTATATAACCCTATTAGCTAATGCTGTGGCTGTAGGTGCACCAGTTCCTAAATCATGAAGGGGGGCTGTCATCATCCCTGTATTTAAGAAGGGTGATAGGGCCCTCCCAGGAAACTATAGGCCAATTAGCCTTATAGATTCTGTTCAGAAGGTGCTAGGGAGGATGGTCCTGAATCAAATCCAAGAGTGGATTGATGATAATAACATCTTGTCCCCCTTTCAAGCAGGTTTCCGTAAATCAACCAGCACGGTGGACCAAGTCTTTTGCTTTGTCCAGCTTCACTGGAGGGTGGTGACATTGGGCAAGGGCAGTCTCTACGCAGCTTTTGTTGATTTAAGAGCTGCCTTTGACCTTGTACCTCGCCACCGGTTGTGGGCAGTCCTGGAGAGACTAGGTCTCCCTAAAGAAATTTTGACACTGGTCATGCGATTGCATGAGTCCAACTATGCTAGGATGCAGTGGGGTGGGCCAGGTGAGGACACCCCTGAGTTCCCGGTTGAGCGTGGTGTGCGACAAGGTTGTACTATGGCACCCACGCTCTTTTCACTCTATATTAATGGGATAGTTGATCTCATGCTTTCTGTAAATACCGATGCTCCAAGGTTGGCTGGTGTTTCCATCCCTATACTAATGTTTGCAGACGATACGCTTATCGTATCTAGAACATCTAATGGTCTGCAAAAAGCCCTGCGCCTGTTTGATGACTTCTGCCTCGACCATGGTTTGGAGGTCAACGTGGCAAAAACAAAATTTATGGCCTTCAACCCCCATACCAGCTTTCGAGGGAGTGTCTATGAATGGGCAACCTTTAGAGATGGTAACCAATTTTACGTATCTTGGTATGCAAATATCAAGTAACAATAAATGGCGTAAGCACCTTGAAATGGCCTCCCTGCGATTTAAGCAACTAACTGGTGCCTTGAGTAGGGAATTTAATAAGTCAGTCACAAAGCCAATAAGCCCGGTATTGCAAGTCTATGAAGCAAAGGCCCTAAGCTCTGTGCTCTACGGGGCGGAGCTTTGGGGCTTTGATCAGTTAGCTACTTTGACCAGTGTGGAGCATAAATTATTTCGAAGTATAACTGGTCTCCCCCAGAGCACCCCTCTGATCCCACTTAGGTATGATTTGGGCAGGAGGTCTATTAAGGATATTGCAAGGCTCCGTCCGGTTTTATACTGGCGGAGGCTTTGGACTACTCTTGAGCTTTCCCATTGTGCTAACGGCCTTATGGACATTATAAAAATCGATGTTTTCCATAAAATTGTGTGGCTGAAGAACTTACACGCGTCTTTAAAAGATATGGGTATGGAGGGGTTATGGTATGACCCGGCGACTGCCCAGTTTCCATCAAAAAGTTCTCTTAAAGTAGCATACTGGGAAAGAGTAGATTCCCAGGCATTGAATAGAGCCTCAGGGATGTCCGGTAGCTTTTTAGAGGCTAAAGACACCCCAAGCCTAGAATTATACTGGGATTTGGTCACCAATGTTGGCGATAGGAAACTTTATTTTCAGTTTAGAGCTGGCTCCTTGCCTCTTAGATTTTTGACAGGAAGGTGGGTTAGGAAATCGGAAAAACAGTGCCCTGCATGCGGGGCTAAAATAGAAACTACTCCCCACTTCTTATTTTCCTGTCCGGCATTTATAATTCCAAGGCATGTTTGGCTTTCTCCCATGTGCAAGACCCTTGGTACAAGGAGCTGCGCCGTGGCATTACGTATCCTGCGCACTAGCTCCTCAACAATAGTTTCTGTTGCCCTAGCTAAATATTTGGGCTGGGCATGGTCCTTGCGGAGAAAAGCAATTAAGCGTACCCTTGAAGGACCTCAATGAATTTAGCGTTTGGGTTTTCTTTGATACTTGGATTTAGGGATTTTAAATGTGTCTTCTTTTTATTACTTGTCAGTCCATCGATGTGTTTAATGTATTTTTAAAAAAGCATTTTAATGTATTTATTGAAATTCATGTTTTATGTATTATGTTTGTGTCGTTTATGATTGTTCTAAATCGAATAAAGACTGATGATGATGATATAGGGTATATTATTACAATGTGCAGAGCCTATTAGGGAAATAGGACCTACACTACAAATCCACCAATGTTGCAATGAGCATACCATGTGAGCCTGTGGATGCATCATCACAGGAATGGGCACAGCGCAGTTCAGCTAGGAGAAAAGGGAGGACACCTGGTGCGAGGTGAGTTACTAGATAGACAGCCAGAAAAGCACACAGACCTAAGGACGACCACACAGGCAAAGCAGATAGACTCAAGAGAGGAGGGCCCCACAGGTGACTCAGCAGCACAACCCCCAGGCAAGTGTAGTACAAGCCAGGAGAGCATGTGGAATCCTCTAAATAGCCAGCTCTGCAATAAGGCTCCTGTCATGGAAGTTTCCCCACTGAGAAGGGTCAATGCAACCACTGCCTCTAACCAACCACAGACTGCCCATCAGACCGAGAGAACCACCGAGCGATCGCAGCAACTGGATTCACAAAATGCTACAGCATGTGGCAACTCCTGCCTGCAAGCTGTCTGTGCTCAGCACTGCAGCACGGTGTCGCCAGCAGCTGGTATCAGTCCTCGCCAAGGCTCAGAGAACTCAGCCTCATCTGCAGGGTAAAGGGAGGCCACTGCTGCTGTAGTTTGGTGGGGTGTGCTCAACAAACACAGTGGGTGGGAAGAAAGATAGGTTGCAGGCTCACCCTGGAGTCCATGCCACTGCTGGGCCTCTGAGGCCTACACGCCTTAGCAGGCAGTGCTTGCAATAAGCTGGACTGCAGGTGCCAGAGGCAGTGGTGGACTGCCCCCTAGATGCAACAGGAGTTAATCTCTTGCTCATAGGCCACCAGACATGGATGTAGGGGGAAGATAGTTGACTCTGCATGCCAGGCTCTTCCTCTCCAGCTGAAGTTTTACCCTAAGTGACCATCTTAGACACCGGCATGGCCACTACACGGGGAATGCCAATATCTTAATATGCATATTGTTTATGGCCGATGCAGTGGTGAGTGCAATTGTGCAAAGTAATACTGTCATGTCACACATTTCATATCTATGATTTTGTTAAGTGTCTTCTATAGTAATGACTAATATCTGTTCAGCTTACAGCATCTGTACAGGACATGCATTACCTCTCAGTTTGGTTGGTGACAGCTTCACCATTCTTAATAGTTGTTCCACTTCACATATTTGAGTTTCTCAGATGTCCAATACTGTAAAAAAGTGGCTCTGTATATACTGTATCAATGTAAGGTACAGGAGGCACAGAGTCCACAGTTCCCAGAGGTTTGGCAGAGGTTAAAGTTAGATATAACCTTACTCTCTAAAGTGGTAGCTTGGTCGAGCAGTAAGGCAGTATCAGAGGACAGTGTAAGGCATTTGTTGTATACACTCCGTCAGCAAATGGTCTCACACACTCAAGAACTGAACTCTAGGCCAATTGTTTTTTATATAAAAATATATTGTTGTTTTATTTTAGAACCACAAGTAGTTATAAAAATACTTTCTTAGAATGAGATGCTCTAGTTGAATACTTTCAAATAGCAATAGACTTTTAGATGCAATAGTTACAGTTGTTGCAATATTCAACACAAGTTAAACACAATTATAACATTGAGTTCATGGGAATATTTAAGTAAATGCAATTAATTACTTTTTGGATTACCTTTCTAACCACAGGACTGGATCCTAGATTCAGCCCTGGGACATTTCCTGAAAACAGGTGAGTAAATGCGTTTTGGTTAAAGGTATGATTTTTAAGGAATATTATTGTATTTCAAATGTTGACACTTAGAAACTTTTTCGCATAGAATCATCAATGTTATGCTATGGGAGGAAATTCACTTAGCAGGTAAGTAGGGTTATCATTACTTTTTCTTACTCAGTGCTGGATCCTGGATTCAGCACTGGTGCATCTCCTGTAAACAGTTGAAAGAAATCGTTTTTGTTATACAGGCGATTTTTAATGAATATTTGTATGTTTCAAAAATCGACAGGCAATTTTATCCTATGGAGGAAAATCAAGTTATCGGTAAGTTACAGTTGTAATTACTTTTCAAGGTCAGTGCTGGGCACCAAGATCCAGCACTGGGATCTCTCCTGATAAGAGGTGAGTAATTTCATTTTCGTTGAACGGCTGATTTTTAGTGAATATTAAGTTTCAAAACTCGACACAGAAGAATTTCCAAGTGAAACCAGTCAATGTTACCCTATGGAGAAAATGTAGGTTATCGGCTTTCAGGTAAGTACTCGACTGCCAGAGTTAAGGTTCTGGGCATAGACTCAGGGGTCTCCCAGGGTCAGGTAGGTACAGTTGTTACATCCTCAGCGGCACAGGGGCAGCCGGATGCAGAGAGAGTTAGGCCCAATGTTAGCCTATGGCGGGCAGGGGGCCTTTCGATGGTGGCTGCTAGCAGGCAGGCCACGCGGCTGTGGGAGCTGGGATCCTGGTCACTTACACAGGGCAAGTGGGAAACTAGGATAGGATAGATGCTGCACTTCCAGTGGCACTCGGGCAGCTGGGTGCAGGGTGCTTTTGATCCGTCGGGCGCTCAATGGATTTCAATGGAGAAGCTACAAGACGAACAAAGGTTGCAAGCTCGGGGAAGGGAGATTCTTCAGGTGCGACCACCACTTCGAGAGGTAAGTTGGGAAGCTGTAGGTTAGGTAGGCACCCAGGAGCTGGGCTCAGGGGGCCGCAGGGCGCCGGGTGCAGGGGTGTCTTTTGGCGTCGGAAAATCTTACCCTCTGCTGGTCGCGGTTGGGGGGGTCTCTGGTGTTGAGGCTGCAGGCGCCATCAGGAGCATCGAGGAGGGTCCTTGAGTGCTGGATTCTTGGTCACAGTCGCTGGGGGGACGTCCTCATGGTCTTTGCTCACTCAGGCACAGGCCGGGCTCGGCGGGTGCAGAGTGTGCTGGATTCGCAGTTCCTGACTGGTGCCAGGGGTTATTGCTTTTTGAGCAGAACCACTGCTCGTGGGAGTCTCAGTCTTTAGATGAGCAAGGCAGTCAGGTCCTCTGGGGTTTTCGAGCTTGCTGACCACAGGAAATGCTGGGGTTTAGCAGGAGCAGGTTCGAGGGTTGACAGGCCTGTAGGGCTGGGGCCAAGTCAGTTGGTGTCACCCTCTTATTAGCAGCTGCACAGCAGGTCTTCTTTCTTCTTGTTCTTCTTCTAGTTTCAAAATCGGGATCTGAGGAAGGAAGGATCAGGGTGCCGCTAAATACTAAATTTAGGGGCGTTACAGGTAGGTAGGGGGGCAGGAGCCTAGTCCTGATTGGGTAGGGCTTGCCATCCTCAAGATGGCGAGAGCCCAGAGTTGTGCTTCACCTCGCCTCCCCCACCTGAGGGGTGGGGTTGGCAGAGGCTGGCACACCCCCTTTTCTCACTTAGGTTTTCCCGCCGATCTTCCCGCCAGAGTGGGGGGTCAGAACCGGTGGGGGCCCGTTGCTAAGTACAACAAGTGGCCTGGAGAAGCCCACAAAGGCGGCATGCCTTTGAAGCTTCCCCTGCCCATCCTGGGGGAGGAGACCTAGCACCTCACCCAGGATGTGCATTGTTGCAGGCCCACAAGAGCAGATGGCTCTCTACCCAGTGGTCCAGCAACATGTATGCTTGATGGCAGCTTAGGCAGCCTCTCAGTCAGGACGCTGGTTGTTAGTTAGTTTCAGGGGGCCTCTCTAAGATGCCCTCTGTCGTGCATTTTACATTAAATCCAACACTGGCATCAGTGTGGGGTTTAATGTGCTGAGAAGTTTGATATCAAAACTTCTCAGTCTTCAGTGTAGCCATCATGGTGCTGTGGAGTTCGTGATGACGACCTTCCAGCACCATATACTCTTAATAGCAGCACTGCACTTACAGTGCCCAGGAATGGACCTGGGTACTGTAGGGGTACAGGGCTCATGCACCTGTACCCACACCACTGGCATATTGCACCCAGCTAGAGGGGTGATTGATGTATGCCAGGGCAGTGTGTTTGTGGGCATGGCACACAGGGATGTGTGCAATGTCGACTCTCTGTTTTGTTCTGCACCAAGACACTCAGCCTGCAAAGGCAGCGTGTGTGTGTCAGGGTGCAGGGCCTCCAAGGGTAGCACAATAAGTGCTGCAGCCCTTAGGGCCTTCTCTGGTCACAGTGCCCTCGGTACCTATGGTACCATTTAGCAGGGGCTGACAAGTGGCCAGAGATGCCAATTGGGTTTAGGCTTCAATGCAGTTTTAGGGAAGGAGCACAGGCCCTGGGCACCTGATTGGCAGGAGCCCAGGGCACATTCAGTCAAAGTTCATCAGCAATTCAGCAAAAAGTGGAGGCATACCATGCAAGAAAGATGGCACTTTCTCACAAATACCATGTCTGAAATCTTTTGAAGTGGTCCACTTTTAGCTGACCTTCTCTTACCCCTATACCATGTGTTTCCAGCACTTGGCCTAAACTTTCATCTGTGTAGCAATATTCAAGGAGAATATTTCATTGGTTATGTACAGAGGCTTTGAGCACAGATGTTGCACTACTATATGATATAGCCCAGACATGATTCCATTGCAAGCTCCTCATATTTTTAGATATCACACTTTGGAGAATGTGCAATATCGAGAGGGGCTAATTTGCTCCTCAGATACCTTTTCGTTTGCATATAGTGCCATGTTAGTAGTCTATACTCTTCTTGGAGGTATGATAAATAATTAAGTTCCTTATTTGTCAGAAACTGGTCTGTATTCTTTTGTTTTTCTATACTGTCCATTGTTTTATATCCACAACCATTCAAATGTTAGTATTTTTCTGTACTGGTGCTCCCTTAACCCCTTTTGCTACTAAGCCTCCCCCCTTGCCCTCCCCCCTGTGCTAAGCCCCTTTTTTGGCTATTTGGGGTAGTTTGTGCTTAGGCCCCTGTAGCCTTGGCCACACAAGGTATCCAAGGGAAAATGTGCGTTCTTTTCTTCCAACATCTTCAGGATTTCAAGTTACCCAGGGTTTGTGGATTCCCCTGGAGGGGTCAGAGTAATTGGCCAAAATACAGCATTTTTTGTTTAAATGGGATAAAAGTGCTGCAGGAGAAAGCATCAGTTTTTTCCCCTGCAAAAGGTATCAGCAAAGGGTTTGTGGTGCTAACTTAACCATCTTACCAGCGTTCCGGAACAGGCAGATTTTTGTCAGAAAACCAATGTTTTCTACACAGTATTGGCATTTTACTGGGACATAGCCTATTTGTTCTATTTTTTTTTGCTTTCAACCTTCTTCCAGTTAGTGGTAGAAATGGGTCGAAAGCAATAATGGATTCCCAAAAACGATACATTTCTGAAAAATAAATATAATTCTAAATTCAGTAAGGGGTCATTTGTGTAGATTCTTCAAGGTGTTTCTATAGAAACTAACAATTTAATTAAAAGAAATTGAAATTGAGTTTAAAAAAAACAGCCATTTGTGCCAACGTTTTTACCTGTAACTTCTTCTAAGTATGCAAGAGTTCTAAAAGCAATATACCATTATGTTAGCTGTACCCTTTTGGTTGCAGGCATATATAGGACTTGTAGGTTCACCAAGATCCTGAGGTACCCAGAACCAATAACTGAGCTGCATCTTGCAATGGTTTCTCATTTTGTACAGGGAACATAGCAATTGAATTGGTAAAATATAGAGTGACAAATATTACAAAGGAAACCTATGTATTTCCGGAATTGGAACAAAATATAGAGTTTAGAAACAGTGGTTATTGGCACATTTCTGAAATTGTGGGTACCCATACAAGCATGTGAACTAGAGGTCATTTTTCAAAATGACTTCTTTTTACACATTGTCTTACATTTGGAAGGCAGAAATGCAAAGAAAGTCAATTGGTAATAACACACATTCTACTATTCTGTCTTTCCCTGAGTCTCCCAATAAGAATGGTACCGTCTCTTGGTTGGGTAGGCCTAGTACCTGGCGACTGGAAACGGTCCAAAACGCAAAGTGGACACATCAAATTTTTCCAGTGACTTCCACTGACCCTTTTTTCCCAATGTGCCTAGCTTTTGATTTCGAACCCTAGCTCTGCTGGCACATAAGCAAACCTATTAAACCTATGCTTTTCTGAAAACTAGACATCCAGGGAAATCCAGGATGGGGTGTCTTGTGTGGCTCTCACCAGGTTCTGTCACCCTGAATCCCTTGCAAGCCTCACAATTTGTAAAAAAATAAGAAAATGTCCTCACATTTATGTGATGGAATCTGCTTGGTACCACAAACTTTCACCCAACCCACATTTCCTGAAATCTCCTGTTAAACATTGCACCTCACTTGTGTGGATAGGCCTAGTGCCCCTGACAGGAAATGGCTCAAAATACAATGTGGACACATCAAATTTTTCTACAGAAAACGGACCCGTTTTTGCAACGTGCCTACTGTGGATTAGGGACCTTAGCACAGCCAGCACCTAGGGAAACCTACCAAACCTGTACATTTTTGAAAAAGAGACACCCAGGTGAATCCAGGATAGGGTGACTTGTGTGGCTCTCACCAGGTACTTTTACCCAGAATCCCTTGCCCATACTTTGTAAAAAACAAACACATTTTACTTACACTTCTGTGATGGAAAGTTCTGGAATCTGGGTCTTTATTACGGAGACCTGGGCTTCGGATACCTCCGGTCACGATCTTCTTTTGGCCATCCCTGATGGCTATCTTCTTCATAGACAGGATAGATTTTTGCGCAGAGGCGGAGGAATTGCTGTTCTCATTAAATCCTCGCTCTCTTGCTCTATTAAACCCCTGTCCTTCCTGGAGATAGTTTTGAGGCACTTTATTTCTGCATTCTGTGTGCACCATCCGTTTCTTTTACTGGAATACTTATATACAGACCACCTGGCCCTAGGGCGAGTTTTCCTTCAGACCTTCTCAGAATCCTGGAACCCTATTTCGGAAAACCCTCCCTTTCCATCTTGGGTGACTTTAATTTTCATCTCGATGATGTCAACTCAAAGGATACTTTAACACTAACCGAGTCACTCGAAGCTTGTGACCTTGTTCAGCTGGTTAGCAGCCCTACACATAAGGCTGGTCATATCCTTGATGGGGTTTTCTCGAGTGATTCCAGGTTATCTACGGGCTCACCTTTGCCGCTAGTCTGGACGGACCACCTTGCAATACCTCTTGAATTTGCCCTCCCCGCCCAGTTTTTAATTAATCATAATGACACATCATTCACCCTTAGGAGAAACTACAGAAATATCACTGATGACACTATTGTCCCCTATATCCGACTCTCTGAATTTTTCTCTTCGAAGACTGCGAATGATGCAGCACAGGAACTTATGTATTCTATTTCTAGTGTGGTGGAGGAGCTTGCCCCCGCCTCCCTGCGATATGCAGCCCGTCAGAAACCTACTGCTCCCTGGTTTTCCGACCATCTTAGACTCTTAAGGAAGGGTTGTAGAAGTAGCGAGAGAAGATGGAGGAAGTCCTGGGATCCGGAAGATCGAGTAGCTCACAAATCCGCTTTGCGGAACTACAAACAGAGAGTCATACTGGAGAAGCAAGAGTATTTTTCTAATCTCACAGGTTCCCTAACGTCATCTAGGGAGCTTTTTAAAATTGCCGATTCCCTATGCTCTCTTCAACTTCCTGATCCTGTAGTGAGCTCCCAGGATCTATGTGATAACATCTCGGACTTCTTCCACAATAAAATCCTGGACATTCATCTGTCTCTTGAAGCCCAAAGTCAGTCCTTGGATAAGGATACTTCTGTTGCCATAGCCAAGTTAGATGCGCTGGGTAAAGAGCCTCTCAAATTATTGAGGGAATTTCCTCTACTATCTCTTGAAGGATTGAGTCTCCTACTTGATAAGATCAAATCCTCCTCTCCTATGGATCCTATACCCTTAAAAACTCTGAAGGAGTGTAAAAACAGTATTTTGCCATCTATGCTGGAAGTCATGAATAAGTCCATTGTTCAGGGCTCTTTTCCAGTAGTGTGGAAGAAGGCTATTGTAAAGCCACTTCTCAAAAAACCTTCTTTGGACCCTGGTGTCCTTAAAAATTTTAGACCCATCTCTCTGCTTCCGGCTCCTGCAAAGATATTGGAGGCACACCTCAACTTTCATCTTTCCACCTTTCTTGAGACCAGTGAGTATCTTGATAATACACAGCATGGATTCAGAAAGCATCACAGCACTGAATCCGCACTCACGGTAGTAGTCGATAACATCCGACGCAAGGTGGATAGTGGCCAAACTACAATACTGGTCCTCCTAGACCTCACAGCCGCATTCGATACCCTGTCTCCCGCCATCTTAACTTCTCGGCTTAGTGAGGCAGGGGTTATCGGACCGGCTTTGAATCTTCTCGACTCTTTTCTCCTTGATAGAGAACAACGAGTAAAGCTTGGAAGTTTCCTCTCCCCTGCCAAGTCATTGCAATGCGGGGTGCCACAGGGGTCGGCTCTGAGTCCGACCCTGTTTAACATCTATGTGGCCCCCCTTGCCAGACTATTAGGATCGCAGGGGATGGAGGTGGTGTCCTACGCTGATGACACCCAAATTATGGTGTCATTGGCCCATTCCTCTGTCCAGACATCCGCCATTGGCTTTAGGTCATGCATGCAGCATGTTGCAGATTGGATGGTCATCAACTCCCTAAAGTTAAATGGCGACAAGACAGAGGTTTTGGTCTTTGGGAAAGATCTAGACGTCTGGTCGAGTGAGTGGTGGCCTACTACTCTTGGCATCTGCCCCACCCCCTCCTTATCCGCCAGAAATCTCGGCGTGGTTTTTGACACCTCACTTTCCATGACGCTCCAAATAAACAGGACCGTGGCCACATGTTGGGGTGCTATTAGAACCCTAAATAGGATTCGTAGCTATCTTTCTTTGCAGGCGCGGAAGCAGATTGTAGTGGCTCTTGTAGGCTCCCGGCTTGATTACTGTAACTCCTTATATGCTGAATCCAACAAATGCTTGATCCATAGATTGCAAATTGTGCAGAATGCTGCTGCACGTTTTGTTCTTGCCCTCCCTCTGGCATCTTCAGCTACAGTTGCTAGAAGAGATCTTCACTGGCTTCCTGTCCAACATAGAATCTCTTTTAAGATTCTATGTCTCACTTACAGGGCTCTTGTGGCTGACACCGAAAATGCACTTGGCTCTTTGCTTACTCGCTACTGCCCTTCCAGAACCCTTCGGTCCGCTGGATTATTTCAACTGGTAGTTCCACGCACTAGATTAGCCAGATGGGGAGCGAGAGCTTTCTCTGTGGTTGCCCCTAAACTTTGGAACTCTCTTCCAATTGAGGTTAAGACTCTCCCTTCTTTGGATTTGTTTAAAAAGGCCCTTAAAACCTGGTATTTTACCAAAGCGTATGAATAAAAGTTCGCTGTTTCCGATTGACAAGCTGGATTATTTGTATTTGACTTAGGCGCCTTGACACCCATTGGGCAAAGTTTTGCGCATGATAAGATTTAATTCATTCATTCATTCATCTGCAAGGAGCAACAACATTCACCCCACCCAGCAGTCCACCTACTCTCCTGATAAGAATGGTACCTCACTTGTGTGGGTAGGCCTAGTACCTGCAACAGGAAGTGGCCAAATACGCAACGTGGACAATCACATTTTTCCAGTGAAAACTGACCCTTTTTCGCAGTGTGCTTAGCTGTGGATTTCGGACCCTATCTCTGCCGGCACCTAAGGAAACCTAGCAAACCTGGACATTTTTTTAAACTGGATATCCAGGGGAATCCAGGATGGGATGACTTGTATGGCTCTCCTCAGATTCTGTTACCCAGAATCCCTTGCATACCTCAAACTTAAAAAAGCCCACGCATTTCCCTCACATTTTTGTGATGGAAAGTTCTGGAGTCTACGTGGATCCATAAACTTCCACCCACCCATCCAGCATTGCCCCAAGTCTCCCCTTAAAAATGGCACCAAACTTGTGTGGGTAGGCCTAGTGCTCGTTACAGGAAATGGCCCAAAACGCACTGTGGAAAATGTAAAATATTGATTAAAAAAAGACCTTGTTTTGCAAGGGAGTCATCCGCCTTTTCAGTCCTGGGCACGGCAGTCATCTAAAACTATTTACAAACTAGACACTCGGGGGAGTCAAGGGAAGTGTGACTTGTGTGAATTCCCCACCCTACCCAGAATCTCCTGCAAATCTCAAATTTAGCTGAAAAATCAAATTTTTCTCACAAATCTGTGTGGGGAAAGTTGTGGGATCACCAAGCTGACACAAATTTCCCACCACCCAGCATTTCTTCAGGTCTCCCGATACAAATGGTACCACACTTGTGTGGGTGGACCAAGTACCCACAACAGGCAAGGGCCCAAAACATATTGTGGAGAGATCAAAATTATCTATCATGGTCTTGCAAGGGGGGGCACCTGGTGTACGTCCACCTGTGTTCAGCAGCATGCACAAGAAGCCATGCATAAAAGCACCAGCATCAGCAGAACATAAAAAAGACTGCACACAAACAAAATCTAGCTGCCTAATCAAGCTGATTCACAGAGAAATACCACAGAATATAGAATTTAGTTAGCTGGATTATCACAAGCAAGGTTGAAATTGACAGAGAAGGTAGCAAATGTAAGGCTAAGAAGAGAAATCCAGTTGGAACTGGTCAGCTGAGCTTCTTACAACGTTTGTGTTCCTGTAGCTTAACAGGAGGTCAGACAACTGACCTTTGGAGTGCACCATTGGTTCCTGGGAACAAGTGGGAGCAGGTCCAGCCATTTGGGTTCTCCTCACAGGTCACAACATCAGGTGCAGTCGCTCTTCTGTCTTCCACATGAAAAACTATTTTGGCTCCTGTAACTCATGGAAACTATGGCTAGTATTCGATTGATGCACATTCACCCCTTGGAGCTGTGATGTTTATATGGTTTGTTGTCGTGCTTCTCCTAATAACTATGTCTATTGCTTTCTGGCTCTCATGCATCACTTGAAAACTGTCCCTTTTGTATTATTGATGCCCTTTCACCATTGAGAATTCATAACCTATTGTATTGTTGGCCCATCTAAACTATTGCACTTGAATGTATGGAATGTGCATATCTTTATTCACAATGTGCTACCACTTCAGTTTCAGTGCTACCAGTGCCAACACTAAATGATGGACCCTGCCAGTACTATTCTTACTCTTACTAGCAATGCCACTCCTCAGTCAGTGTATCTTCTGCCACTCTTGCTTCTCCTGGTCACCCAACATAACACAGACTCTACATGAGTCACTAGGAATACTCCCTGCCCTGTGCCATGCATAAACATCTCAGCAATTCACTTCTCTGCTTAATGATACCAGATCTCAAAATCGAATATGCATTACAAGTGGTACTAGCCAAACATTTTTGTTAACACTGCATTCTGCTGTCTTTTGAGTGCCAGGTCTGTACACAACAAAACCTCACTTATCAATAGCTAAATCTACATACCCCCTCCATTACATGGTTCGGCATGGAAACTTCATGGTCATAACACCTGTATTCACCCACACAGATCTTTGCACATGGGAGGTGGTGATGTTGGGATCCTCCTAAACAAATGCCTCCTTTTGCACCATTACAAGCCCCTTTACTCTCTTTTCACTTTGTTTAGGCATACAACTGTTAGAATAGTGTCATGGAGGAGGGTCATATGAGCTTTTAAGGGCCACTCCAGGTGTAAAGAGAAGGCTTAAAAACAATGGATCAGTTCTCTCTAAAGAGTGTTTAATAACCCCACAGTTTACCTGACAATTTCATCCTTCATCTAGGACAGGGGTCTTCAAACCGGGAAGCGGGCCTCCCTAAGTGGGCCTAAAGTGATCCCAGGGGGGTGCAGGGCTCTACCCAAAAGAAGAATTATGCTGACAACAGTGATTTGTTTTCATCAGGGGAAAACATGAACGGCAGTAATCCACTCTGTAATTGGCAAGCACTATCATTTGTTGTCATTCTTATCCGGACATGGAGAAGATGTCAAAACTGAAGGGAGTCCAAATATTCTTCAAGCCCCGCACCCCATTCACACTGGGGATACTTTTCCTAGTTAGTGACCAGAATAAAATGTTAGCCAATCATGTGTTTGTTTGCATTTTTAAAATGGTACAGAACTTAACTGCAATGATTAAATAAACATAGACATATTTAAACATTGCCAGTTTCCCTATAATAATTGTGAAAAATGTTGAGGGGACCAAATGATTTTTTTTTCCGCGGGGGGGGGGGGGGGATGGAGGGCATGGCATTAATACGTATGAAGATCTCTGATCTAGGAAGATAAACTCGGCCTTTAAATAATTAAAGGAGCCCGCCTGTCAACTTTTATTCACACTAGTTTAATATTTGTAAATTATGAGTAGGAATAAAGCATACAAATGCTGCATATCATCCATGACACTTGATTGAAATATTGCAGTGACATAGCTTGTAATAGCAAAGCTACCCTGTATCTTTTTACTGAAATGAAAAGTTTTGTTGAGTTTAAAAAAGGAAGGATGCAGTATTGATAAAAAAAAGTTCATAGAACATAACTATGTTTGTGTTTTATTAAATGAAGAGAGCAACTCGTCAGAGTGAATAGATAAAACGTGGAGGACAATAGACTTTGGCCTTCATGTGTCAAATGAATTGTGTTTCATATCTCCCCAGGGCTGGCATAAATATTATTTTATATAAAGATATATTATTTTGAAGGGTGTAATGTGCCGTGCTGCAGAGATCAGAACTCAATTTAAGGGATTGTTTTCCAGAAAATAAAAGCAGTTGATCTTTAGGTAGTGTCAAAGACTTGCAATAGAGATGCAATTAGTGGAAACCCACACCTATGCTATATTGTTACAGTCAATAACTTTTTATCACATTCAATCATTACAACATAAAGGGAAGCAGTTTGATTCCTTTTTCTCCCTGGCAATAACAGTGGAAAAAACATATATGGAAAAGTTGGCAAGTTTTTAAAGCAGTATGGTTTCTTTATGTGGGTCAGAACGATAAGTAAGAATGAGCAAGACAATCGCTTCAAATACAAAATGCAGTAAAAACAAATATCAAATATTTTAAGACTTGCCAGAGGATTTATTTACTAGATGAGTGACACTTAAATTTAAGTTTTATCCAATTGGTGAATATTGTGAATGTCTAAAGTGTAAATGCACTGCACTATTTTAATACACTAGCATTTAAAAGATAAAACAGGCGTAAAAGTCAAGGGGGCATATCAACAACAACCGGCGATAATTATCTCTAAGCGCACTTGGCGCTAGGATAATTATCGCCGGCTAGCGTGAATTTTTATCGCTGAGATAGCGTGCTATTAGCAACGCTTATCTCAATAGCGATAAAAATCCTCACGCTAACAGGCTAACGTGAGATTATCGCTGGAAACCCAGCGATAATCTCACGTTACCTTGTTGATAGGGACAGGCAAACTTAGCCATGATATCCTCCTTCCATAGGATCTCATGGCTAAGTCACAAAAATACCAGACGTAAAAAAGCAGCGTTAACCGCGGTTAGCGCTGCTTTTTTTGTCTCTAACAGGGTTAGCGATATTCTTGATAATATGAGAAATGTCGCTTAGCGACATTTCTCCTATTATTTTACTCTGGAACGCCCCATTTGCATTTCATTAGAGATGCAAGGGGAAGCGTAGAGTAAAAGGTTGCTAACATGCCAATTTGCATGTTAGCACCCTGTTGTTGATAGGGCGCTAGTTTTATCTCTCCTTTTTTGGCTTTTAAAGCCAAAAAAGCAGAGATAGAGCCCTTGTTGAAATGCCCGAAGATTTCCCCAATTTTCTTTCCTAATGACAACCATTCCTTAGTAATTAGACAGAGAAACAATGACAATGGACTTCTTTATTTTCCAATTAGCTAAAAATAAAAGTATTTGTTGACAATGTAGCACAGTGCTCTTTCCGGTGATCTTAGCAAAGGATCCTGGCACCATCTACCCTTTCCATTTACCGTGCTGTGATGCCGTATACCCTACGTTAGCAAAGATTTATGAAAAGTCGAGCAGCACCGCATGAATGGGAAAAATGCAAAGTGTATTATTCACAAAGATTCAGAAGGCTGCGATGTCATCAGCCACACGTGCAAAAATGCTATTTTATCGTTCCTCCACTACACCACATCACAAAGGTGTGTCTTGTATTTGAGGCTCAACCTGAAATCGAAACGGGATTACAACCGGTCACTTGCAAGTATCACAATAATGCGTAACTGTGAATTTACACGTTATTCCTGGGACTTTCACACGATATACTTCTCGCCCAGCCCAGTGTTTATTGCTTTATTTAATTTGTCTCAAAGATTTCACTGAAAGCACTGCAGCATCCCTATGTATTCTTGAGGGAGTTCAGAGGGAGAGTTAACAATAAAGAGACCTTTCTTTATTACTCTTGAAGCATTTGCTGTGTGTAAGTACAATGGGGCTTATTTACAAGCAATCTTCCCATGTCAAAAATGGCACAAGAGTGGCGCAAGGGGCTTGCAAATAAGCCACGATCAATTTTATGGCAGGCAGTTTAGGGGCATATTTACAATGCCCCTGTGGCACTTATACGCTACCGGAGCAGTGTGCAGTCTCATATTTAAAGGGCCATGTAAAGCCACCCTGCGTGATTTTTCATGTCATTGTAAATATGGCCCCCTTTCACGCATTACTCTAAATGAAAGGGATGTTCCATTGGTGCCTCTGTGGTTGTTCCCAAGCAACACCCATGGAATTTGATTCATTCACAGATTTACAAAGGTTTCGTAAACCTGGGAATGTGTCAGATTCGAACGCCTCTTCAGAGAATGTGTTAAAGTAGCGCAACGTGGGGATATACCTTTATTTTTCCTTGTTTTTTGCTCTTTCTATGTGTGCTGCATTCTGCAGCACACATAGGAGGAGGAAAACTACATCAATGATTGTTCTTGTGCTGTAAGCAGTCGCAGCTCCTGCACGTAAGCACAGTGGGGCGGGGGGATGTCGACAGATGGCGGAATAGCATGTTTTTATTTATTTAATTTTCCCTATTCCGTTGTCTGTCGACATCCGTTCACTGCGCTTACTTGCAGGAGCCGCGACTGGCAGTAAGGTGTCCTTTCCTGCACAAAAACAATCATCCCAATTTTTTTGTATACGTTTTCTTTTGTTTTTTAATCTATGTGTTACATTTTTAGTAGTTATCAATGTTATTTTAATTACATTTAGCATTTTTCAGTTCCGTAGCGGTTAGTGGGTTTATAGGGGAATAGGGTGGGAAGTAATTTAATTATAATACATGTATGTTAATTTTGTATTTAGTAATATTTATTTACTTTAGATTTTATAGTGTTAAATCTGTGAAGTAATTTATTATTAATTAATTATTACTTGGTTGTTTATTAATATTAATTAATTAATTGGAAACTACTTATCGTAATTGTGTTAATTTTTGAGGAGTGGGTTGTGGGGTTTATAGGGGTAAAGGGTGGGAAGTAATTTATCAATCATAAATTAATGATTTTTTTAAACGTATTAATCTTTATTTAGTTTAAATTTTATAGTGCTAATTGTAGGAAGGGATTTATTAGTGAGTAATTCTTAATTGGTTTTTAATTAATAATAAGTAATTAATTGGTAATTGATTATGTTAATTGTATCATTTTTCAGGAGCGGGTTGTGGGGTTTATAGGGGTAAAGGGTGGGAAGTAATTTATTTTTAAATAATTAATATTTATTTGTTAATTAATGGTAATTAAATAATTAAAATGTAAATATGGCTATTGAGTAATTCATTTTAGATGTGACTTGTGGGGATTATAGTGGTAATGGGTGGGAAGTAATTTTTTTTCAAAATTAATTATTAAGTAGTTGTTAATTGATATATATATTTTTTTTAATTAATTATGGGAATTGTGTAATGATTTTTAGGTGCGGGTTGTGGGGTTTATAGGGGTAGAGGGTGGACAGTAATTTATGTTTAATTAATTATTAATTACTTGATCATTAATATTAATTGATAAGTTGATAATTATTTAGGGTAATTGTTTATGTTTTTTGTGTGTGAGTTTTGGTTATATAGAAGTAACGTTTTGGTAGTAAATTCATTTTTATCTGCTTTAATTTGTTTTTTAATTAATAATATTTCTTTAATTGATATTTAATTATGTTAAATATGGAGGTACATTTTTGATAAATTTAGATATACATTGTGAATTGTGCGGTGTTATAGGGTAGGAAATAAAAAAGATTAAATTTATGTAATAAATAATGTTTTTGTTTACAAATATTTTCTAATTAAAAATAGTTATTTGTTTGCAAATAATTTTTACATTTATTTAATATATTTTTTCTAGGTATTTGTCATATCTTTTTAACATTATATTATGTTTCTATTTTTTCTATTTTTTAAATATTTTTCATTTTTTTTATATTTTGTGTTGTTGATATTTTGTTTGCTTTGAATTTTGAACTGACTGGAGTGGAAATATAACTGTTTACCCCTCCGCTATCCAACACTTTCCGTATTGTTGCACTTACTGGAGTGGGAATAGTATTTTCTACCCCACCGCTGTCCAACACTTTCCCTAGTGTTGCAATCACTGGAGTGGGAAAAGTAATTTTTACCCCTACGCTATCCAACACTTTTCCTTCCGTTGCACTCACTGGAGTGGGAAGAGTAATTTTTACCCCTCCACTATCCAAAACTTTCCCTACTGTTGCACTCACTGGAGCGGGAATACAAATTGTTATTCCTCCGCTGTCCAACACTTTCCCTACTGTTGCAATCACTGGAGTGGGAATAGTAATTTGTACCCCTACGCTATCCAACACTTTTCCTACTGTTGCACTCACTGGAGTGGAAATCGTATTTTTTACCCCTCCGCTATCCAACACTTTCCCTACTGTTGCACTCACTGGAGTGGGAATAATCATTTTTACCCCTCCGCTATCCAACACTTTCCCTACTGTTGCACTCACTGGAGTGGGAATAGTAATTTTTACCCCGCCACTATCCAAAACTTTCCCTACTGTTGCACTCACAGGGGTGGGAATAGTAATTTTTACCCCTCCGCTATCCAACGCTTTCCCTACTGTTGCACTCCGTGGAGTGAAAATAGTATTTTTTTACCCCTCCACTATCCAACACTTTCCCTACTGTTGCACTCACTGGAGTGGGACTAGTAATTTTTAGCCCTCCGCTAACCAACACCTTACATACTGTTGCACTCACTGAAGTGGAAAATTCAAGTTTAAAGATTTTTAAATAGTTTAATGTTTTAATTTATAATATAATGTTTTTCTTATTAGATTTTATGTTATTGGTGTATATATATATATATATATATGTATATTTATTTGTACATTTTCATATATACAATTATAGAAAAAATTAATAGTTCATTAATTGTCTTAAAGTAAATATATGTATATCATTTTATATACATATGTTTAAATTTCTTACATTGCATTTATTTGTTATATTTGTTAAATACCTCGATATTTGTGTATGGGGATATTTTGGGGCCGATATTTTGTCAGTGAACCGTTTGAGGGTACTACGTGTGTTACACAAACACAGGAGATACTTACTCATTTTCAGATTTCACCAATTTGCTTCCTTTATATTAATGAATAATCTCTGCTACACTTTATTATTTCGCGCATTAAGCCACCTTGCTGTGCTAAGGGAAAGGGCAGGAATGTGCCATATATAACATAATGCAAAGCATTCCTGTCTTTTCCTTGCAGTGGTGCCGTTTTGGCTGCCTAGCGCCAATGCAGGCACCCTTGCACCATGGTGCAAGGGTGCCTGTGTTGTGCGCAGGATTGTTTTTGTGACGGAGGGGGCACCTTCCTGCGCAAAAGCAATCCCATGAGGCCTTTTCTCCTTTCTATGTGTGCTGCAGAATGCAGCACACATAGGAAGAGGAAGTAACGAGGAGAAATAAAGATATTTTTCCTTGTTATGCCTCACCTGGGGTGGCGTACCATTTTGATGCTTTCCCCGGTTTATCACTTTTGATAAATCTGAGAATGCGCCAAAATCCATGGATGCATGAGAACACGCACGCTCCACCCATGGAACGCCTCCCTGGGGCGAGTAATGCAACGCACTGATTTGCACTGTGTTGCATTACTCTGGATTTATCAAGCCATGCAAGCTGCCCTTGCATGGCTTGATAAATCAAAATTAGGAGTTATGTCCTTATTGCGCCACATGTCGTGGTGCGAGGGCAAGACACCTCCTACATAAATATGCCCCTAATGCTCTAACAGAGCTAGTTTACCATACAACCTGCATGCAGCAATGTGCCCCCGGACCCATGCAGCCCCTGTGCAGAAGGTCTTTATTTATTTTAAAATTACGATAACAATGGCGCATACCAGTAGCCAAAGCAAGTCGGTCCCTGGTAGCAGCAAACAGCTCCTGCAACAGCTCTACTTTGGGTGGCAAGAGCAGCAAGGCTGGACTGGACGTACTGGGTATTGGGCGTTTTCCAGGGAGGCTAGAAGGGTGGGGGGCGGTTTTGCAGCAGTGGGGGCTGGTTTTGTTACTGGGGGCTGATTTTGCAGATTTGCTGCAATATCGCTCCCACAGTAACAAAAGCAGCATGCAAACTTTCCAGCCTCCTGGGGCCAGGCAGCATTTCCCTAGTTGCTGGTCCGAGAAAATTGCCAGGGCTGCATTGGGTTCCCAGTCCAGCCCTGAAAAATGAATGCCTACCTGCCCACCTGTTAATTACAGACTGATTAGATGTTAGAAGGTAATTCACATCAGCCCATCACCTGCACGAAGTTAGGGGCACACTGATTCACACCTAAGAAATTCCCACACACCATTCTCTCTTCAAACTGCAACTTTCTCTTTACAGTTCTCCTGGAGTAAAATGTAAATAAAATCCTAGAACGAGCTTAGGAAAGAGGTTGGTTATGCTAGGTTTAAAAAAATCAACTTGTAAATACAAAACGTTTGGAGGAAGACAGCAACATGGATTTAATTCAGGATGCTCTGTTTAAGCAATTTAACAATTCAACTAAATGCATTTAATTTAATCAGCTTCTAAAGAATGCAGCTCTACAAGGATTAAAACGTATTTTACACCGAATGCATGTAGGTGTTTGCAGGAGGAGCATAGCCCAGTCAGGATCAGATCTTATGACCTGCAGAATGTACAAGGGTCTCCACAATAGCTGCTTGGACCAACTGAGCTATCTCATTAGGATCTGAACGTATGTACTACAGGTTATGGGCAATGCTAGGCATGTGCACTAACCAAAGAGTGACTGTAAGTGCTTGGAAATTCAGTGGGCTCTGCACCTAGTGCAGGCTGTCAAAGAGTTATGTCTTGTGAATGGCTGGTAATTTATTTTACAAACTGGAATCACCAAACATACACACAACTGAAATCTCATATAGCATCTCTGTTCTCAGTTGCTGAGAGCCCCTTCTGAAATGTTTTTAAATAAAACTCATAACCTTTTGATACTTTACTACAAAATGGCGCTGGAAAACGTGCCCTTTGGCTGAATTATTTCCTTTTTACTTCCAGTGGAGAAATCATAAACCCATTTTAGGAAAGTCAGGCTAGAATAAATCATGTGGTCCTCTTGTCAGCATCAATATTGTAATGTGGGCACCCACTTAAAAAAGTTGAACAATCCCGTCCAAAATACACCAAAGAAACAATTGTTGCTTAGTATGCACCGCTAAGCACTACCTAGCATTTCACAAACTCCCACAAAGTTCAATAGTAAATTCAGACTCTAATCTTCATAATTATTTTTATGCCTTTATGGATCTGTCAATGGTTTGTATGCTTAAGCACCCTAGCTTTTTACGTGCTGGAGTTAGTAAAGAAATATACGAAGAATTGTTCATACTTGAGGTCTGTTCTGTGCACCATCGTCATCATTTCAGTGAAAGAAGAATTCTTTATGTTGCACAAAATCCTCATTCAGCACAACTTATTGCATGATGTTGTGTGCATACGTATGTGTGCATATGGTACATATATAGCAAAAATCTAGCCATAAGGTTCCGAAGGAGTATTTTGTTCTATAAGTGTACCTGCGCAGTGTTGGAAAATGGCGCTTTCTGCAGTGTCACCCACAAACATTTTCCCTTCTTCCTCCCCTTTTTGCTAAAATTATTGTATTTGGCTTTAGGACTCTAGCCAGTGCTAAAGTGCATGTGCTTCCTCCCTAAAATGTGGTAACATTGACTTGTCCACATGTGTGCCATGGGCCTGTAAATTAAGTGTTAATAGCGGGCCTGCATCACTGATGGTGCCATCCACTTAAGTAGCACTTCAAACATGTCTCAGTCGTGCCATTTCATGTCGACCTGGCAAATGAAACCTTTTCTCATGTCCAAACCTTCTTTTTTTAATACATTACAAAAACTCTGCAAGTTGACCACAAGCCTCCATCTAGAATCCCAGTAATCATGGGCACAAACAGAATCCCTCGAGCTCACGTATCACCCAGACCAACTCCTTAATGCACCACTATCCAGACACTACACATATGAGTCCTAGCTCCTTAACCTACATGCTTCTTAACTGCAGTTAGAAATGCGATAGAAATAGCTGAAACTATACTAGCTAACAGAAACCTGGCTCAACATACAGTCAACCCCTACACTAGATTTGCTCGAACCACCTGGCTATTGCATGATTAGATAGGACAGACCAGGATGAATCAGGGGCGAGTTACAATCATCCACAAAGAAGAAACACGGCTAAACACCTTAGGGACCTCAAACTACTCGACCTTTAAATACCTTGAAGTCGAAATCACTACAAAACGCACCACTCTTATCAAACTCAACACCATCTGTCACCCCCCTGGTGATCGCATACTCTTTACCGAATAACTAACCGACCTAATAACACATTTCTCCCTAACCAACACCAAAGACATGTTCTAAGGCGACTTCAACTTGCACTGAAATTACACACATGGCGCCACAGACTGTAACCTAATATCCGTTCTTGAAATCAACGACCTCAAGCAACTCTGCAACAAATGGACCCACAACAAAGGCTCCACTCTAGATGCGATAATTACCCGAAGAGAGCTAGTCCTACTTCGATCTATCATGCCCATTGACTGGTCGGACTACCAACCAATACTGTCCAAGCTAAAGGTTTACCCCAGACCCTACCAGCCCCATCAAATAAACCCACGCACTGGGCAAGGAACATCAAACAAATCCCACTAACTGAACTGGAATCCAGGATCAACACAAAATCACATTCTCAACCTCTCCTTCACACCGTAGGTGACCTCACCACCCACTATAGCTCAGTGATCACCGATATTCTTGGACAGGTGACTCTGCTCAAACTAAAGAGATTTCGAAAAACTCCATCGAGATCCTGGCTCAACTTTGACATTAACAAAGAGAGAAACAACTAAGACTGACTGAAAGGTTATAGAGAGAGAACCCCTCACTGGCACACCTCTCACTCCTCAGATCAGAATGGCTCTCCTACAAGAAACACATCTTTAGGGAAAAAGTCACTTTCTTTCACAATCATCATTGACCATGTGAAGAACAGACTGAGGAAGCACTTCAACATAATGAAACAACAAACTACCCTTAACTCCCAGCATAAAACAATAGCCACCTCTGACTGCTGTGAAGAAATAGCTAACTTCTTCACTGACAAAGTTGCAAAAATGTAACGATCTCATATCCATGACACAAGTCAGACATTCCAGCCAGCCTGTTCCATTGACACACAAGTCACCACAGAAACTCCCCCCAAGATTCAACTAATGAGCAAAGTGCCCCCCAATAAAACTGAAGACAATAATGAATTCCTACAACTGAAAAACAATGCTAAGTGGACAGATTTCAAACATATGACAGAAGAAGTCTTCAAATAAATTGCGAACTTGAAGCCCATATTCCACACTACTGTTCCCTTCCACCCTAGTACAGAACCTCAACCACATCATCTCTCCGTTTTGGACCAAAATCATCAATGCTTTTCTCTCATCAGGCCATGTACCAGACTCCCTCCAACTAGGCCAAGTCAAAACCATTCTCAAAAAACCAGGGAACTAATCAAAGAATGGCTCAAGAATTTAGACGCACTAAACTGCTTTCCCGTACTAACTCTGTGAAGTCCTTGGGTATCACTCAAAAACATGCCATTCAAGCAACACATCAAAAACTCAGACAAAGGAACGTTCTACATACTAAAACATCTCAAGCAAATTAAACTGTTTATTCCCCTCAACAATCTTAAGATGGTAGTGCAATCGCTAATCCTTTCCAAACTTTACTACGGGCAATGCCATCACCACCAAAACTTGAAAAGTCAGCTTGTTCCCTTGAGAGCAATTCTCAATGCAGTTGCCAGACTCCTCACCGGAATTAAAAAGTTTGATCACATGCCACCTGCCCTCAAGAGTCCCAATTGACTTCCCATTGCAGAAAGATCCATCTTCAAGACAGCTTGTATAACCCACAAATCCCTTCACACACAAAAAAACAAATACCTAGAAACCAAACTATTGAGAACAGGAAGAGGCTGGGGGCACTGAGAAGCTAGAACTCACTTTTTTCATACCTCAAAATTTGAAGAAGATCTCATAGCAGGAGTGTTCTTTCTCAGGAAATACCCCTTCAATTTGGAATCACTCTCTAAGGATCTCCGCTGCAGCCCCTCCTTTTCTTTCTTCAAATGAAATTACAAATCTCTACTGCTCAACAACTACTTCAACATGCTCACAAGCTGATCTACGTTTCCCAAAGATCCAACCGGCATAGACAGGATCCTTCGACACAGTTGACTGGCTTGTTCAGTCTTCAAACTGTCACTAACACCATTAACTTAGGGGTCGATTAGGATGGCGGTCAGAAAAGCATTCCGACCACGGTGGAAACGGAAATTAACCGTCCGCATGTACCGCGGGAAAACCGGCAGTCAGATTAGGATGAACCACCAGAAAAATACGACAGCGGCGGGTGGATTCCACGAAAGTCCGCCGGGCGCATGCAGAGCAGGTGAAAATCCGTCCATGGCAGTAGATTTGATGCGGTAAGACCCAAAACCACTGCACGGACAGTGGATTGACCGCACGTCAAATTAGGATACGATTGCGGTGACAGCGGAATGATTTAGTAGCGCGCGCTGCATCGCATTTTGCGATGCAGTGCGCGCTACGAAATTCGTTTTATTTATTTAATTGTTTACTTACCTGTAATTATCCATATTCCGGTTTTTAGAACCCCCCACCCTGCCCCTCCCCGCCCCGCCTTACCGCCCCACGGAACTCCCTCCACGGGCTGCGGCTGCCAATGACACATCCCCATGGCAAGTAAAAAATGCAAATCCCAGGTCAACCCACACAACACACCTGACAGAAATACTCCATTTGGACCCACCCACATAGCTGAGTATAAAACCAGCCCATTTCCTGACAAGAATCCTTTGCACTACTCCACAACTAAAGGGCCCAACCCCACAGAAAAAAAGGAGAGGCACATCTGAACACATCATACCATCACAACCACACACACACCACACACATCACAACCACCACCTTCACATCTGCACCTTTAACCCATTTGCACATCACCCACCATGCCACCAAAGAAAATGCCCACATTCACTGACAATAAGTTGTCAGTGATGGTGAATGAGGTAATCAGAGTAGAAAGCTTAATTGTGCTTCGGAAGTTGGTCTCATCCCCATGGGCACTCCGGTATTCCTGATGCAATATGGTGCATGTGACAGCAACAAATATTGCAACAACAAGTACTTTTTTAGAACAAGAACATCAAGAAAAAGGCGACCCAGGAGGGGAAAAAGAGAAAGAGTATCCAAACACAAGGAGCACTATGATGCCCAAGAAAGACAAGAAGAAAACAATACTGAAAGACAGTTAGTCATAAACATTTCTGATTATGAACCGACATCACAAAAAACCAAACTTCTACAAAAAGACACATAGTTTGTTCCAACCACACAAACAGACCAATTGGAGCTTGAAGTAAGTCTCTTCAAATGAATGAGAAAATTGCGCCTAAGACATTTCTTTGAAAATATTTTACCTGATCAAGGTCCAATAGAACCAGACCAACTACAGGGGCTAAAAACAAAAAGTACATATCAAGCACCGATAAGTCACAAAACCTTGGATCTGTTTGAGAATTTGGTTTAACAAGACCTATCAGCCTACAGAAAAACTAGTAAGCTGATTTTGTGGTGATTATATAAGCTTGGTATAACGTGTTTAGATTACTCCCAGAATTCTAATCGCTGTCACTTCCATTTTAGGACAGCGCAACATGTTGAACGCTTAGTATCGTGAGTAAACCATTTAAACTCATGAGATTTGGACACAAGTGAACACGCAGATACTCTTGACAAATCCACATATCACCACAATAACGTAACACGCACCATATTACACTATAGGTCGACAGAAGCAATATTCACGGGTATACCACAGGGTGAGTAACTGTGAAATAGATTGTTTATGAATTTAGATTAAATTTAACAGTGTATATACATATATTGTGACTATATTGTGGCTGCTGATTGAAGTATATATAACTGGAATAACAGAATGCATAATATCTCACAAAAAGTATGTGTGCTATGATTTTTTGTAGTGATGCTTCCTGAAGAAGGGCGAGTAGCCCGAAATGCATAGGAGCTACAAAGATTTAATGATAAAAAATTCAGGAAGCTTCATAATTGAATTGAAATGAAGAAAATTTCAATGAAGTGAGAACGGAAGTAGAAATAAAGAAATACGTGAAAAATCTAATTTCTGTTGTGAAACTTTCTTAAGTCCTGATATCAGGAATACCGGAGTGCCCATGGGGATGCGACCAACTTTGGAAGCACAATTAAGCATTCTTTACTGAGACGTCTCAAGGACGGAAGACGCCACCTAGGGAGCACCCAAAAAAATCAAAGAGTGATAAACAAAAATTCAAAAAACACAGAGGTAGTGCGCAAGCTACGATTTCATTAGAGTAATCAGAGTGGAACCACATTTGTTTGGAAACCTGGTCCAAAAGACACCGTTATCCACCAAACATCAAATGTGGGTAAGGATAGTCAGCAAGGTCAATGCAGTAGGGACCATCCCACTCACCCAGAAGGAGATCAGGAAGAGGTAGAATGACCTCAAGACGAAGGTGAAAGAGCATAACAACAAGAACCGTAAGCTGGCTCAGATGACTGGTGGTGGCCCTCCCATTCCACTACGAACATTCACCGAATGGGAGGAGAATTTGCTTGCCATACTGCATCCAGAGAGTCTCACAGGAATACCCGGGGGAGTGGAGGTTGGTAAGTACCAACAAATATATACATTACACTGCTATGTACTGTCTTGCACAACTACAAAGCGACACCTCCTAAGCCCAAATGCACTCATGTGCACCACACTCTCCCCAACACATGTCTCACAGATCCAACATTTACTCCCTCTGATTCGCCCCAAAGGTAGCTAGCAATATTTCCATGGGGGCATGTGTACAGGCAGCCAGCACTACAACTCCCACCAGGCACCCTAGTCCCAAAGCTGAGCAGGATGTAACACTCCACACCCACAACCATGTGTCAGCCATTGCATTGCTCTCCACAAATCCATCTTAACAGGGAGGTGTGTTAGTGGTCGGGAAGCCTGCACTACAACTCCCACCAGGCCCACTTGTCCCAAAGCTCAGCAGGATGGAGCACTCCACCCCACACCCACAACCATGTGTCAGCCACTGCATTGTTCACCTTCACCTAACTAGTAGGTAGCCATCTTAGCAGGGAGGGGTGTTTGTTGGTGGGAAGCCTGCACTACAACTCCCACCAGGCCCCTTTGTCCCAAAGCTCAGCAGGATGGAGCACTCTTAACAGGGAGGTGGTGTTTGTGGGTGGGAACCCTGCTATACAGCTCCCACCAGACCCCTTGTCCCACAGCTCAGCAGGATGGTACACCCCCCACACCCAGAAACATGTGGCAGCAATTCCCCTCAACTGTATCACAGAACAGGTAGCCATTCCTCTCCAAAAGCTTGGAGCCATATGACCACACCAGCCCTCACATGTCACCCAACTTGGCATAGATCCAATTGCCACTTCCAGTGTGCAGACTGCTAAGCATATGTAACTGTCACGGAAATTAACGTTTGAACCACAAAGTCACATGTTGAATGAATTCAGGGCACAATCATGCACAGCACTGAATGCTATGTGTAAGTGCCATGGTGGCAGAGCATAAAGGCCCATATGAACACAAAACATGCATGGTCAGTTGGTAAAAGAAAGTAAAGTACATGATATTACAAAGGTATGCAGAAGGTTACAATAGCTAGTTATTGCTCAGATGTAACGTTTTCCATGCAGAGCAAACCAAAAAGACAAATCACATAAAGTTGATGTGCTGCAAGTCGTTAGATCATGACATGTCCTTGTAATCACACAATCTGTATGTGGAACATGGTATCTATTTACATGTCACACCATCGACAAGTAATGTAGGTACCTACACATCATGTCATGATGCGCAGTACCTTGCAGGCATAAAAAGTGATATCAATGTAAACTGTGTGGTGTATCACATGTAACATCCAAACGTCTAACACCAAGCTTGTGGGGTGCACTTCAATGACCATTTCACCTCTGTAATGCATGTAATCCTGTACACTGACATGGCATGTGTAGTCATTAGTGAGTTAATTGTCACACTAGCATTGAATTTAACTATCTGGTGGCAGGATTCATAGTAAGTGTCTACTGTTCAATGTTGAGAACTGGCCGTTGCCATTGCTAAAGCGTGATGTGTCCATATGTGCCATAAGCGTACACCGCCACCTCAATCACAGTCATTGGCGCCAATTTAAAAATGCCAATTCGAGGAAGCGACTCGCTGGCCCCCGCTGTGTGACACCGCCTATGCCCATGCCCCTTCAGCCAATGGGAACCGCAATCGCGGTAGTGAAAGACACATTTGAAAATTGCAGTAGGCTTGCACCGCCACCGCAGAGCCGTTCATTGGTTACATTTGAAAATAGCTGACCTGGAACACCAATGGCAGCAGCTGAGTACCACTGAAACAACCCCAGGGGGCTATATATGTCTGGGAGAGAGCCACACATTTCCACTGCATCCAGACACTGCTGCCTGCCATTCTTCGTCCCCAACTGCTGCTGTTCCTGTCTCCTGGACCCAGTCATGGCGAGAACTGAGAACATCAGGGCCCGTCCCTTCACCACAGAGGTCATGGTGGACGAGGTACTTTCACAGTATGGGAGGCTATATGGTGCTCCTGATGTAATGGTAAGTGTTTCAGAGTGAAAGTTTGAGAGTGCAGAGAGTGTTCACATGATGTTGCTCTGCTGTAGTATGTGCCTGCAAGTGCAAGTTAATGTGTATGCATCCTCATTATTGATACACCATGCTCCATACGTGGCCTAGTAAATATTGCACTTGAGTTTTTGGGGAAGATGGCAACATGGACATTTCTACAGCCCTTCTTCAGCAATAACAATACAAACGTTGGTCTGAGACTGGGTAATGTAATTGTGTGATACACTGCCTAGCATGCTGACTTCAGGTAAATGGGGTGTGTAGCATTATTTCCACAGATCCATGCCTGCATATAAGGATGGGAGGGACATATAGTGTTTTTGCAGCCATACAGTAACACTGCTGGTTTGCACAGTGGAAGTCTGAACAAACATTGCCTGTGCTAATTGATGCCATAGTCCATGAGGTTTTCACTTGCTCGTTTGTGTCATTACAAATGTGTTTCGTCCAGAGGGTACTGAAGGATGTGTGTAGAATTGTTATATTGCCACCATGGATATGTATGCATTATGGACAAGATTGAAATGCCTGAGGGTAAAACTCTTGGTGGAAATTCACCTTTGACACATCACATTAATGTACTTCGGAAATATCATCCTTCCATTGTCTTCATTATGTGTTGTGACTCGCATGTGTAGGCACTGTTTGCCCTCTCATATTGTACATGCATGTGAATGTTCAGATGGCCCATGTTTAACCTCAGTGTGAGTCCCCTTGGCCTGCACAGATACTGCCCAATTTGACAAGGACCCATCAGTAAATGGACAGAGTGAAACATATGTGATGTCTGCCACCCTATTTCTCAATGATCTATCTTAGGCCTGAGGATTGCACAAGACAGACCTTGTGAGAAGAGTGTGAGACTGTCCCTAAATGTGACCTCCATGACACAGTGAGCCATTCACAGGCCAAGGACATTGAGGGGTGTGTAGTATTGGACACAGTGAGTATGCCCCGACACCTCATTGCCAATGCATTGTATGTCTTGCTCACTCACATACTGCATCACAGAGGAGGGCCTTCTTCACATTGCTTTCTGTGCTGCCATTATGCATGTGTATGAGATGGCCATGTGCTGTGTCCATCCTCAAACCTGCACACATTTCAGTGTGATTTTCTGATGCAAATGTACTACCTGTCATGCTGTATAGCCTCTGCTCAACATTTCTGTATTTGTGTGCTATGTTTTTGCATGCTCCTGTACTGACACACAGTGGTACATAACACAGAGTCACTGAAACCTCATCTTTTTGAATCCCATGCCTGCAGCTTAAAGTCTGCCAGCGTAAGGCCTTATGGAGGGCCATTGCACGCAAGGTGCAGGCTCTGGGTGTCTCCAACCGACGGCACACACACTGTCAAGAGGTGGGATGACATCTGCCGACTGAGCAAAAACATGGCAGAGATGACGTTGAGGCTGATCCCTCGGACTGGCAGGTTGGTGCGCAGGAGCATGATACCACTAATGGCCCGCATCTTGGCAGTGACACAGCCAGAGCTAGGTAGACGTTTGAGGGCCCATCAGCAGAAAGTTGGGGGTGAGTATTCTGCAAAGGGTGCCTTTTGTATGAGTGACTGCATGTATCCCAACCCTGATCCAGTGCGGAGCTCTGTGATGTTTCTAGTGTGGCACTATACTGAACCTACGTCTCCGTCTCTTGCAGCATCTACCGAGGGCACGGAAGGACAGGGGACGGACACCAGTGGTGAAGCTTCTGGTACGACTGCTACACATGAGCTCACTGACACTGAAGTGACCAGCTCCTTTGAGGGGGACAGGAGTGCCCTTGAAGAATCACTCTCAGAAATGCCAACCTCAACATCATCTGACTCCAGCTGTGGCTCCTCGATGTTGTCGGACAAAGGGAGTACAAAATCTGCCTCTTCTTCAACCACACATTGTCCAGTGCTCACCCTCCCCGCTACTACCACTAGTGCTGGCCGTGCCCGCAGCCCTTGGAAGGGTAAAGTGTCCTTCCCACCCAGGCACGGCTGCCCCTGCCCCTGTCTCACCTGCTTCCCTCAGTGTGGAGGTGGTGGACCTTCTGCGCCAGCTGTGTGTGGGTCAGACTACTCTCCTGCATGTCTTCCAGGATCATGACAAGAAGGTAGTTGCCTTCATGGAGGGCATTCATTCTGACGTGGGTGGGCTACACAGAACTGTCCAGTCTTTGTCCTCCATAGTGACAGCAGCCATTCAGCTGTCACAAGCTCCAAGTCCAGCTCCAGTCCCTTCAGCAACCACCCTGCCAGTGGCATCACCTGACGAGGGTGACCACACACCACAGCCTTCAGGCGCCAAGTACTCCACACGCAGCACACAAAAGCAGCACTCCAAGCGGCCCAGAGCACAGACACCATCCCTAAAACAGAAACAGACACACAGGAGTGCAAAGGCAAAAGCCCTTCATGTGACACTCAGGGGCATCAGGCCAAGAAGGAGGCCTCAAGCTCACATTCATCCAAATCACCCCCATCCAAGGGCACTCCCATCCTCACACCTGCTCCCAAAAACAAACAAACAGCTGCCCTGCCTGCTGTGAAGCTGGCTCCTGCAACGAGTCAGCACAAACAGCTCTCTAAGGCAGATTCACCCACAACGTCAACTCACACCCCTGTGAAGCTGGGACAGGAAAGCAAAGTGGGGTGTTCACCTGGACAACAGGGGATGGAGGGGAAAAGTCATGGCCACCCCAAGTGTACCACCAGATCTAGCAAATCCACACAGGGAGAGCCACCTGCACCTGATACACCTTTGGTGGAGAGTGAGGCTGTTGTGCCCACCCCACTTCCCACTCCTGCCAAGACGATTCTTTCTTATCGAATCCCCAAGAAGTGGAGACCCAGCCCTCCACATTCACCCATACACACTCTGCGTCTCACTGCAGCATATCTCTGCCTCCCCGTGCCACCATGCCACCCGGTCCAAGCAGCCCTCAGGCTTCCACAGCCACTGATGCCTCAATCTCAGCTGGTCCTCTCTCTCCCAGGTCCAGTCCTCCAACTGGCCCCGGCAATCAGCCACCTCCCAGTTCAACTGACAGGCAAGTCTGAGGCAAAGTCCCCCTTCCAAACCCATCTCTCCCACAACGGTGCCTGGACTGCCAATTTGTATCCCCAGAGCTGTGGTGATTCCCATGGTAGTGTACGGTGTTACCCATTCCCTGTACAGTTTCTTATGCACACATGTACATACTCTTAACTTTGGACTGGCCAATGGCCTTGCTGTTTGTCACTTTGGATGCCCATTCCCAGTGCAGTTTCTCATGCACACGTGTTCATACTTTGAACTATGGATTGGCCAATTGCCTTGCTGTTTGTCACTTTGGATGTCCATTCCCTGTACAGTTTCTTATGCACACATGTACATACTTTGAACTTTGGACTGGCCAATGGCCTTGCTGTTTGTCACTTTGGATGCCCATTCCCAGTGCAGTTTCTCATGCACACGTGTTCATACTTTGAACTATGGATTGGCCAATGGCCTTGCTGTTTGTCACTTTGGATGTCCATTCCCTGTGCAGTTCCTCATGCACACATGTACATACTTTGAACTATGGACTGGCCAATACCCTTGCTGTTTGTCACTTTGGATGCCCATTCCCTGTGCAGTTTCTCATGGACACATGTACATACTTTGAACTATGGACTGGCCAATGGCCTTGCTGTTTTTGACTTTTGATGCCTATCTGTGTATTATGTAATAAAGACAGTTTGCTTTGTCAATGTCCTTGCTAAATAAAAGGTTTTATGTATGGGTATGGTTTCATGTGACACATGATCTGTATGCCACTTTAACATTGCCAATTGCTTGTTTAACTTTTTCAGAGTTTGCCAGAGGTGACAGCCACTTTACTTCTTCTTGACTCTGAGGCTTGAGAGTACAATGATGGTTGTTTGTGATGATCTACTCTTATCCTAATCATTCAATGCTCAGGTTTGCTAAATAGTACACATGTCATGTTAGGATGCAGCATCACAACAGAGGTGAATTCTATCCACAGGATTACTTGCGGGCTGGCCAGGGTCCATCATTTCTGTGTGATCTTTCTTGATGTGTGAACAGCCGTGTTGATGTGTGGTCATCTTGTGTAGGCCTGTCTTCCTAGTAACATGGGTACATTTGAATATGTGAACTTGAGTGGTCATACAATGTGAATGGGCTGTCATTGTCAGTAGTGTTGATGTGTGTGTGCTCCTGCAATGCCAACTGCACACATGTATGATCCAGGTAATGAGTGCCTGTTTGTTTCAATTGTCTGCCATGTGCTTCAGATTGTGAGCACATGTAGGAGTTAAAGGTTGGGCACTGTGCAGTGTGTTGGTGTGTCCTTGCACTCCTGGGGGACACCTACCAGTTGTAAGTGTGCAGAGTGTGTGACTGCCAAGTCTGTGTTGTGTTTTGTTGATCAGCCATGTGACTTGTTACTGTGTGTACTCACTGTGCAGACCTGCTCAGTCACACTGACATCATTTGTGGGTTTTCTCATGCATTGCTGTCACTTGACCCATTTTTGGCTCCAGTATGGTATGTGGTATGTAGAGTCATGCCATCCCCTATATGTACTTCTGATGCCTACACATTGTGAGTAACTCCTCTATGTGTGTGTGTACTGTACACTTCTCACCTGTCCACTACTGAAGTACACACCAGTTCAATCGCATGTCTTCCACCTCATGGCTTGCCAGTGTGTGAGCCTCCCCACCACTTCATGGTGTGACACTATACAGTGGGAGGCTGATCTGTGTACAGGACCAATGTGCCACAATTAGTTATGTGTTATTTTCTTCTACTATTTTGCATTCATGGTTGCTCATGTGCAGTGCATATGTTTGAGGAGCACAATCAATCAATCAATCAATGACATTTATAGAGCGCACTACTCACCCGTAGGGTCTCAAGGCGCTGGGGGGAGGGGGGTGCCGTTACTGCTCGAACAGCCAGGTCTTCAGCTTCTTCCTGAAGGAGAGGTGGTCTTGGGTCTGGCGCAGGTCGGTCGGGAGGGAGTTCCAGGTCTTGGCGGCCAGGTAGGAGAAGGACCTTCCTCCTGTTGTTGCTCTTCGGATGCGGGGGACGGCAGCGGGGGACGGCAGCGAGGGCATGGTTGGCTGATCGGAGGTGGCGTTTGGGAGCGTAGAAGTTGATTCGGTTGTTGAGGTAGCTCGGGCCTTGGTCGTGTAGGGCTTTGTGTGCGTGGGTGAGGAGGCGGAAGGTGATCCTTTTGTTGACGGGGAGCCAATGCAGGTCTCTTAGATGTCCGGAGATGTGGCTGGTTCATGGGATGTCGAGGATGAGTCAGGCTGAGGCGTTCTGGATCCGCTGGAGTCTCTTCTGGAGCTTGGCGGTGGTACCGGCGTAGAGGGCGTTGCCGTAGTCCAGTCGACTGGTGACGAGGGCCTGGGTGACGGTCTTCCTGGTCTCGGTGGGGATCCACCAGAAGATCTTCCGTAGCATGCGTAGGATGTTGAAGCACGCCGAGGATACGGCGTTGACTTGCCTGGTCATGGAGAGGGAGGAGTCCAGGATGAAGCCCAGGTTGCGCGCGTGGTCTGTTGGTTTGGGTGCGGAGCCCAGGGCGGGAGGCCACCAGGAGTCGTCCCAGGCGGAGGGCGAGGAGCCCAGGATGAGGACCTCCGTCTTGTCTGAGTTCAGCTTCAGGCGGCTGGTCGTCATCCACTCGGCTACATCTTTCATCCCTTCGTGCAGATTGGCTCTGGCGGCGGCGGGGTCGTTGGTCAGGGAGAGGATCAGCTGGGTGTCGTCGGCGTAGGAGATTATGTTGAGGTTGTGTTTGCGTGCGATGGCCGCGAGGGGGCTCATGTAGACGTTGAAGAGGGTGGGGCTCAGGGAGGAACCTTGAGGGACGCCGCAGATGACTTCGGAGGCTTTTGACTTGTACGGTGGTCGGCGGACTCTCTGTGTTCTTCCGTCGAGGAAGGAGATGATCCATTCCAGTGCCTTCTCCTGGATTCCGACGTAGCTGAGGCGCTGTACTAGGGTGCGGTGGCAGACAGTGTCGAATGCCGCGGAGAGGTCTAGGAGGATGAGGGCCGCTGTGTCTCCGTTGTCCTTCAGGGCTCGGATGTCGTCGGTGGCAGCGATGAGGGCGGTCTCGGTTCTGTGGTTGGCTCGGAAGCCAGACTGTGAGGGGTCGAGGGATCCATTCGTCTCAAGGAAGGCGGCCAGCTGCTTGTTGACGGTCTTCTCGATGACTTTGGCTGGAAACGGGAGGAGCGAGATGGGGCGGTAGTTCTTGAGTTCGGTGGGGTCCGCTGTAGGTTTCTTGAGTAGAGCGCTGAGTTCGGCGTGCTTCCAGCTCTCAGGGAAGGTGGCGGTGTCGAAGGAGGTGTTGATAATGTCCCGCAGGTGGGGTGCGATGACAGCGTCGGCCTTGTTGAAGACGTGGTGAGGGCAAGGGTCGGTCGGAGATCCGGAGTGGACGGAGTTCATCATGCGGATGGTGTCTTCGGTGCTGATCGGAGTCCAGGTGCAGAGGGTGGTGGTGGGGGGCGGTGGTTCGGTCGTGCTGTGCGTTGGTTGGGTGCTGAAGCTGTTGTGTATGTCTGCGATCTTGTTGTGGAAGTATGAGGCGAGGGAGTTGCAGAGGTCTTGCGATGGGGTGATGTCGTTGTTTCCTGCGCTGGGGTTGGATAGCTCTTTCACGATGTTGAAGAGTTCCTTGCAGTTGTGTGCGTTGTTGTCTAGCCGGTCCTTGAATGCGGTTTTCTTGGCGGCGCGGATCAGCTGGTGGTGCTTCCGGGTGGCCAGCTTGAAGGTGGTCATGTTGTCCGGTGTTGGTTCCCTTCTCCAGACTTTCTCGAGGGCTCGGCAGTTCTTCTTGGAGCTCTTGAGTTCGTCGGTGAACCATGGGGCTTTCTTGCTGCCGGGTCTGCTGGGCGGGGTCCTCAGCGGGGCGAGTTCGTCCGCGCAGTTGCTGATCCACTTCGTGAGGTTGTCGGCGGCCTGGCTGGGGTTCGCTGAGCTGGCAGGAGGGTGCTGGCTCAGGGAGGTGGCGAGCTGGTCGGCTGTGATCTTGTTCCAGCTTCTGGCGGCAACCTGTTGCTGGTGGTGGTGGGTCGTCGTTCTTCTGAAGGTGAAGTGGACACAGCTGTGGTCCGTCCATTGAAGCTCTGTGGCGTGGCTGAAGGCGATGTCTGTGCTGGATGAGAAGACTGCGTCGAGTGTGTGTCCGGCGAGGTGGGTGGGGGTGGACACCAGCTGCTTGAGTCCAAGATTGGCGAGGTTGTCGAGCAGGGTGCTGGTGTTGCGGTCGTTGTTGTTCTCCAGGTGGAAGTTGAGGTCCCCCAGGAGGATGTAGTCAGCGGAGGGGAGGGCCTGCGGGCTCTTCTAGTCATGTTGTTTGCACCTGGGTTTCCCTGAGTTGTGCCTCTGTGGGTGATGGGTAAGCTGTATGTGTGTTTGCTGAGGTACTGCTACCCTTCCTGGGTGTGATGTTATCTGTGTGCTGTGATGATTTGTGTTGTGGGAGTTCATGGTGTGGCACTCAGATATGTGTGCTACTTGTTTGGTTGGTGCACACACACTGCTTGGTGTGCATGCAGTGCTGTCAGTGTATGTTGCCTTGTACTTGCCTGGTGTGCATCCCCCTGATGTCCAACTGAGTTTGCAATGTGATGGATTGCTATGTGCATCTGTTGACTTCTTGTTGTGGATGTATGCAGTGTTTGGCCTGTGTTGACTCTTTCTACTGACAGATGCTATGTGTGTGTGATGTTCTATTTGCATGACATTGTGTGTGAGTAGTTTGTGCATTGTGATAAATTCAGATGTGTGTTTCAAGTGTAGTGTGCATCACTTGTGTGTCTGTCACATGCCGCAAGGTGGATTCTTGTTCATGAGCGTGATTTGAGTACACACTAGTGGTTTGTCCTCCTTTTTTGGGCCTGTCAATTGTCAGGATTGTGCATGTGCATGCTTGAGGAACACTATGACACCATGTTCACTTGATGACTGGTGTGGTGTCTCTGTCTGGTGTCTCTGTCTGTGTTAGCTGATTTGTCCCATTGATCCCAGTTAGTGTTCATGATTGGATTTTGATGATGCAATTCTTGTTTGTGTTGGGGTATGTTGTCTGTGCATTGGTCCTGAGTGACAATGTTGTGTATTCCTGTTCTGTCTAGGATCACATTGCCTCTCCACTGTTTGGCTGCACATGTCTGGGCGTGTTGGACTTCTGTAGATATTGTTTGTGATCTTTGTGTTTGGCTATTGTTTTTATGTCAGCATTGGTTCAAGCATTCTTGAGTGTGAGTCTGACATTTGTGGATGCACCACAGGGAGTGTGATTGGTTGTCAGTGAACCCACAGGACATCATTTGCACCATTATGTGTGTTCCTCACAGGTGTTGAGTGCTGCAGGTGTGGAGTTGGGTAGAGGAGGGGTATGTGTGAAGGTCCTACTTGTGTTTGACAATCAGGGAGTGTGACAATGAGCCATGTGTGTTGTACTGATGACATACACATGTCAAGTAAGTTGATATAGATATGTGGCTGGTCACTGTATGACTTCAGACCCTTCCTATCATTCCTGTGCATATGCATGGCTTGCCTTGATGTATCCCTGAGTTGTTGCACAGACGTCACTGTGATTTACTTTCACTCACTGTGCCACCCATGTCTGATTTGATGGCCTAAGGGTGGTGTGAAATGTTCCTTCTCTTGCATGTGATGTACACATGCTATGTGGCTTGCTCCATGGTTTTCCAGCACTGTTCACTTCACTTTTGGCTGGCCCATTAATTGTCCTCCATTGCTGTTGACCTATGGTATGAGTATGTGCCTGGGCGTCAGTGTGGGGGGTTTCTGAGTGTCTTGACAGGCAGTGTGAACAGTTCAGTGGATGTTCATATCCAGCGTGAGTCTTCATTTTGTAATTATACCCAGTTTGCTTCATATGAGTGGAAGGTAGGTGTGAGAAGGAGGGTTGTCCAACCCCTGAGCTTCTGTGCAGGGTCTTCCTCTTCACCCCCACCTTCCCAGTAAATCTCCCTTGTCCTTGATGTGTGAGGTGCGAGCTCTGACTACACCTGGCAGAATAATTGTGCAGGGGGGGCACAGGAGGATCACACAGCATGTGCCCAAATGGGTGTGGAAAGCGTAGTGTGGGAAGGGTGAAGGTGGAACCCTGAGAATCTGGCCAGACTGCCCATGCCTGGCGCAGGCCCTGCCTTCTACACTGTGCGCAGGATTTCCCGCGTCTTCACCACTGCGGTGACATGACCGGGACATTGCTGTGATTTTGCGGTTGATGGGATGCGGAGGGGTGAGTTTCTGACAGGTAGGACATATGTGGGAGCACTGGGGGATATGTTCCTGTCCCCACCAGAGTGTCTGATGTGGACAGGACCCGTATGTCAGCACAGAATTTGTGTATTGTAGTTTTGTGCAGAGTTGTGTGTTTGTGTACCTGCGGCGTTTTCTACGATGGTGCATTATTTGTTAGTAGTAAATGAAGTACAGCAGGGGAAAGGCTTGAAGCGCTGGATCCATAGTGGTCAGGACCGGGTGGAGGAGACCGGGAGTTGGGTTTTGCTCTCCGCTGTCGTGCTTCTGCCATCTCCGGGTGGGTGGATTCTCCGCTGCGGTGTGATGGGCTGTTTGCGGCATCGTGATTTGTACGGCGGACGGGACATAATTCCGCACTGCGGTGTGTCTCTATTGGCTACCTCCGCCGCAGTGGTGGGCGCAAATTTCTGGCAGTTAACGTAACTCCGCAGCGGACGGGAAATGGGCTTTGTTTGCCCATCGTAATATGGTGGGCTCGTGGACCGCCGCTGGAGTGCAGAAAAGGACATTTTTCGCCAGCACCACGGATGTGCCTCTAACCGTGCTGAATTGTCTATACTTTTTTTTTTACTGTAATGACTACTTAATGCATGTACTTTGAATGAACTTATTCACATAACCAATAAAGCGTTCTGAAACCTTCTGGTCTAGCTAGTGCTATATAAAACTCCAAAATAAATACATTAATAAGACATGGACTTCTAGGTTTTATATGTCTTGGTAGTGAAAAATTCTTAACTTCATTTTTTACTACTGCAAGGCCTATCTCTCCCATAGGATAACATTGGGATTGCCTTAGTACTGTTTACAAATGTAACTCCTGAATGTGAAGAGATTGACTTTTCAAGTTTGGCTTCTCTGTAATCACAATTTAGAATCCAAACTTATGGTTAAGTCAGATTTTAAATTGCAATTCTGAAAATGTCACTTTTAGAAAGTTGGCTTTTTCTTACTTTAGCCATTTTGCCCGCTGCCTGTCTCTGATACTCGTCTGGGAGGAGTGACAGCTGGGCTTTGGGAATTTCTACTAGATAGCCCCATATAATAGGAGATTGACTTGATGAGCCATCCTGGGTGGAGGGGAGGGAGAAACTGGGCACAGCCTCACACTTTATATCTAAATAGGCTGGATCCTGTCCTCACAGAAAAGGCTGCATACACCCCTGTAGTGAGTCTGGGGCCAGGGTAGGAAGTGAGGACCACTGTGCACTTCAAAGGCATCTCTTTGAAGTCTCTTCCGCTTCAAAGGCACAACTGGGAATAAGTACTGGCAGTCTGACACTACCGCTCTAGTACACTTCTGGGCATGCGGAAACTCTGCCAGGAAAAAGGACAGCTGTGCTACTGAAGCACTGCCACACTGCCCACACTGCTAGACTGCTGCTCTGGAAGACCTGCTGCCCTGCTGTGTTTACCTGCTGTCTTCCTTGTCTGGGTGAGATGGACTGGACCGGCTCTTCCTGAATCCAGAACCCAGGGTGACTCCAAAGGCTAGTTGGCTGTCCTCCTGTTCTGAAGTCTCAGGGACATAAAAGACTTCCAACCACCCTGCTTCTGCACCTGGACTTTGGCTTCTGTGAGTCTGCCCTGCCAATCCCACCCAGGACCATTGGAAGTGGGCATAAGATGCTTGCCTCAGCAGAACCGATGCATCCTTTGTAGAACCGATGCATCACCGCTGGTGTGTTGCTCAGAATTGGCACATCACCCCTGTTGCGTAGATCAGAAGTGGTGCAATGCCTCTGGTGTGTGGATCAATACCAACGCATAACTGCTGCTGCATGGATTGGCCTGATGCAATGCCCTCAGAACCACCACTATGCGGCACTCTTGCCGGCGCAGAGCACACTCATCACTGGTAATGGCAGCGTCAATGATAAATCTCTGCATCGCAGCACCCTGCACATCAGAGTCAATGGACTGTCACTGCTGCGTGCATTGGGACCAGCGCATTGCCACCGCTGCATAGATTGAGACAGGTTCATCGCCCTGTCTGCATTACGCACCCTCAATATCAATGCATCAAGTATTTGGTACTTTGGTTCAGCAGGCCAACCTTGGTCCCTGAGACTGGCTTGCACTCCATTGCCGTCAGCCTAAACATTTAACTTTGACTCGGTCTAGTGCAACTAGATATTCCAAGTAAGCACTTATTGTTTCTATGCACTATTTTACAGTTTATTCTTTGAAAATCAATATCTCACGTTCTACTCATTGTATTGTTTGTTGCTTTGGTCTTGTTTTTTTTTAATATTCTCTATTTTTCTAAACTGATGTGGGATCTTTTTGTGTGGTGTTTTCACAGTTTTTTACTGTTCAAATTGTTGCACAATTACTTGACACATTGCCTTCAAGTTAAGCCTGACTGCTCTGTGCCGAGCTGTCGAGGGGGGGAGCACAGATTAATTTAAGGATTCCTGGTATCTTATAATGACTAGGATTGTGGTTGCTGTCTGACTTGGGCTAATAACTTAGTCAACCAACAACCCAATTTCTAACCACTTCTGACTTACATATTTTCATTATTGTTTGTTTAGGTTCTTGAAACCCACAACATCTATCAATCATTGTGATCGTGTTTCTCTAGATTCTTTTTGTGCTATTGCAACAGGAATTCTACATGAATTCTCAGCACACTGTTTAGAAACCCTGAAGTTGTTCAGTGTGGTAAACCCAAGAGCTTCTTCCTGTGCTTTGATTCTGAAAGATCAGTCACAGATCAGCTGGCTTTCCCTCTTCCAACATAATTTACCTTGCTCATGTTGTACTGTGAGTTCTTACATCTCTGAGTATTTTGAAGACCTTTTCATGCTCTCAGCTGCTACCAATGTATCAAGTGAGCAGCACATCTTTGTTTCACCTTGGAGGGATCAGAATAGCCGGGGCAGGGTCATGGTATGCACTAAGAGTCACAGCTTGATTACCATTGGACAGAAGTACACAGTTTCAATAAAAAGGTGTCATGGAAGTAACAGCTGCCTGAGGATCGATGGACTACTGCTGCTGTCTGCATTGGAACACCAGCGCCAACCTCAGCGGCTCCTCACTGCTTCTCACTGCAGTGTTTGACCACTGCTACTGTTACCATCACCACTGCCATCCACCATCCAGGTTATCGAGGCTCCTGTGGCCCTGAGTAGTTGAAGGTGGGCATAAGCATTTGAGTGCTCATGCCGAGACCCAGGCTCCTCAGACGGCTTCTAGCAGGACCAGCGATAGCCCACCAATCGTGGATCCACCAACTGGCTTGGCTGCCCTAACCTTCGAGATTCTACCTGGTGGCAGAGGCTACGAGGTGAGTCTGGGAGAGGCTGGAGCTGCAGGGGCAAAAGTGGAGTGTGGCTTGTACAGCTTGTGGTGTGGTCCAGTCTTAGGGAGGAGGGCAACAGTTTGGTCTGGCAGCCCTAACTTTCAACAAACGGTGTTGGGCTCACTCACCCAAAACTACATTTTAAGCTCTTTGATAAACTGGCCCAATCTTAATCATGAGTGTTTAACAGTTATTGCCAGCAAGTGTTGACCCTCTGTTCTGCAGTTGACTTTCACTGATGGTATATGATGATACAATACGCAGTCAGTGCATATTCGCACTGCTAATGCTCCTTTAAGTAAATACAAAAAGGAGAAGATGCTCTAAATCTACTTCTTCAGGTATCTTTTATTCTTACAAAGAACCTTCGTATAATGACGTCTTCTGTTTCAACTTCTACAGCATCATTTTTCTCAAAATCATTCATCTATGGCCAATGCTCCAAAATTGCCATTAGTTAATTCAGACAACATTCTGACGTTTTGCAGATCTCTCCATGTATAGACCTGGGGAATGTTAAGTATTCAACAGAACCAGACGTAACTGGAAAGACACCCTTAGAATCAATTCAAGTGCAACAGATTGTGCAAATCTGCATATCACTGACAACTCAATTCTTAAGGTCTTTCAGTACGACTCGTTGCTTGACTCCTGTTCAACTAATAGCTCTCTGTTGACAAGCACTTGCAAACCATTGGGTCTCACATTTGTGAGAGTATATGCTATTGGCATGATAAATGACAAAGCTTTTTATTTATGTGTTTTGATAATTAACACATAAGTAAAAGGCATTGTCATTTACAATGCCAATAGCTCAAACTCTTGCAATTTGAGACCTAGTTCACTTCAAAGAAGCAACCGCCATTGTCCCGGGCTGCTTTGAAAGTGAAAGTGTGCATGGCGGGTTCAATGTTGCAGGAAAGCATTTCGTTCCTGAAGTAGGAGAAACTCGTTGTGCTTACAGACGTACCGTGAAAAAACAGAAGTAAAAGTGCCAGTCCTCCTGGGAGGTTACAAATTAAGTAAACCCAAAGAGATGATGAACGGAGCGCTGAAACTTTTCAGTATCTCACACCCAGTCCCAGATCCGGGTTGAATACATCATCATTCTTTAGCTCTCTTCGCCACCCCAGTTCAGAACCACGTGTTTCATCATATAGGGAAAGACTACTTTCCCTATACGACGAAACATGTGTTGGCTGTGACTGTGATGTTCCTCTTGCAAGCTTCTTGAAATAAAAAGAAAAAGAAGAAGACTTGATACATGACTTATTGAATTGTTTTATGTACTGTAATTTTTACTTTCAAACCAAGACACGTTAGAAACTTTATATTCACGTGTGCTGGGGATTTCAAATTAGCTGTTCCCATAAGGAACAGGGTCAAAACTGATTTGCATGTGGCTGGGTCTGAACTGAGGTGGCGAAGTGAGCTAAAGAACGATGATGGATTCAACCCAGATCTGTGAATGGGGGGTGAGTTTCTGAAAAGTTTCAGTGCTCTGTCCATCATCTCCTTGTGTTTGCCAGGTTACAAATGAAGACAAGGAAGTACTAAGGAGGGACTAACAAGCCCATTAATGAATCAGAAGTCAGCATTTACAAAGCCAATAAAAAATATGGATGAAGAGTGGGTGGAGCTTCAAGTCCATACTCTAATATAGCATGCCTCCCAGAGCAGAGCATGCGCTGCCTAGGCTCAACCTAAAAAAGCAAGATTCCCCAAAAAACAGCAATCGGTGCATACAAAATATCCACAAGTATGGGAGAGATACCCTTATACCAAAAGGGACAGGGTTAAATATCAAAAATAACAAAGGGTCCTTTTTTACTATATGGTGACAACGTGCAATAAATCTGTTTTGTCGTTATCTATTATGGTATTTTTTAGCTTGGTGATCATTGAGAAGAATTGATTTTGCTTTTATAAAATAACAGATGATTGTACAAGTGAGAGATTTTAGTGATGTGATGTTGCACAAATTATGAATAATGTTTTTATAAAAACGTCTATTAATGATATACTCGTGTATCACAGGAAGAAAATATTGACTATATTATATTTTTATGTTTTGAGGATTAATTATATGAAATGAAAGAGACATTATTACATTAAAAAGAGTTCAGTGTTTAGATAACTGAGTGGATGGTAAATGAATGAGGGTTCCCCTGAAGAAGATGAATATATAGGTGTGATAATACGAATGTGTATCACAAGAGGAACTTTTCGTTGTTTTAGCATACAAAAGATCAGCAAAACCTAGAAGGGCCAAGCGTATTATGGACTACTGTTCCTAATGCCCTTGACACCACTGTCAAATCTTTAAACTTTTAATCAGATAAGCTCGAAGTCCAGATTAGGCCTGGGCTAAATTTCCATTCCGCTCGCGGAAATTGCGATGATTTGACATTTTAGCGTTCCGCGGAGAGCGCAAAAATGCCAAAATTTTCACATTCCGCAGCTTAGCGATAATTTGTTTCTTGCTCGCGCTGTAAAATAATACATTCTCGCGCGCGCGCGATCGCCTTACCTGAATCCCCGCGTTCGCCGACAAGTTTTCCCGATCCGGTCGCGTTCTCCACAAGATGTTGGATTGTTGTTAGCCATTTGCGCTGTCTCGCGACAGTTCGCGCCTGCAGTAATGTAATTGGTCGCGCGATCACATCTTTCTTCTCGCGATCATGCACCGCGAGAAGAGTGAAAACAAGATGGCCGCGCCCGCGAGCAACCGCATGGGTAAGTTGGCGAGCCGCGACCATGCAGAAAATACAGCGAACTGGCGGGAAAAAAACTTCCGCATCTTCGCGATATTTCCGCGTGTTTGCGGACATTTTTAACATTTTCTCGATAATTTGCGAAAGTCACTTTCGCAAATTCCACCCACCCCTAGTCCAGATTGATCTATTACGCCATTGCCAGTTACATTGCCAGTATTGACTCAAAATTGGAAAAGTTAAACCAATTAATGTATTGGGTGCAAACAGAAGTCTCTAATCCCTCCAAAATGTGTTTCTGTTCCCCAATTATCAATCAGTTGGAAACACCTCTAGTTGTTCTAAATGACTTAGTCCAGGAGATAAACTCATTAAAATCCCAATTCTCGGACTGCATCCTTCGAGCAGCCGGCAACAAACTGTGCTGCGCACACAGTCCTCAGATGGTATTCCCAACACCCTTGTTCTTATTAAAGAGCAACTTAAGTCTGCTCTCACGTCAGGCCTATCGCTGGGCCGGTTGAACATCTTAAAACACATTTCTCTCTCGTGTATAACCCAGCAGAAATTGATGAAATGTTTCCCATGAAAACCCCAAGTGAATCAAATATGATTCCAGCAGGACCTTTATATTTCTCCCATACCTCTGTACAACGAGGAAAGGCAGCTTATACAATTTCAAAAACAACTAAGGGGAATATTTACAATAACTGGTGCATACCTGCATATCAGCAGGGATGCGCCAGTTATTGTGCGCCACAGCTACGCCACCATGGATGCGCCGCATTTACAATGCGGCGCACCATGGGGCAAAAACGGCACAGATGAGTGACGCATCTGTGCCGTAAAAGTGGCGCAGTGCTGGAGTTGCGTCGCAAGCGCAACGCAGCTCCAGCATTGGTCTGGGGGGCCCTATCTTGTTAATGCTGCGTCAATCCTTACGCCTGCTTCAGGCAGGCGCAGGGTTTTTACGCAGCATGGGCCTAAAAGTGACTGAGTGAAATCTTGTAGATTTCACTCAGCCACTTTTAGGAGGCGTTCCTGCGCCGGAACATCCCCCCCCTGAGCAGGAATGCCTACATGTGGCGCAGGGCTTTACAACGTAACGCATCTCCCAGATGCATCACGTTGTAAGTACCCCGCACCATGGAGCTGGATTTGCGCCGGCGCTGCGTCACAAAAGTGACGCAACGGCGGCGTAAATGAGGCGCAATGGGGGTGTAAATCTGCCCCTGAATGTGACCCGAACTGGACCACTTAGTATACCCACAGCTCGGGACAACGAACAGCATGTAGTATCCAAACTGATGGGGCCCGATTTACAGAATGAACTTAAGACTAAATCCTAAACTTACTACTTTGTGGTATTCACAGAATGCACTTACTACTTTTGGTATTCACAGACTGCACTTACTACTTTTGGTATTCATAGAATGGATTTACGACTACTAACTTTACGTCCGCACTCGGGCCGGAAATTCCGGCCCGGAGTCGGAGCTTCCGCTCCGGAGGTGGAGCTTCTGGTCCGGAGTCGGAGCTTCCAACCCGGAGGCCGAGCTTCCGGCCCGGAGGTTGGGATTCCGGCCGGTGGCGGAGATTTAGCCATGGCCGAAATCTCCACCTCCGGGCCGGAATCTCCGCCTCCGGCCCAGAAGCTCCGCCTCCGGCCCAGAAGCCCCGCCTCCGGGCCGTAAGCTCCGCCTCCGGGCCGGAATTTCCGGCCTGAGTGCGGACGTAAAGTTAGTAGTCGTAAATCCATTCTGTGAATACCAAAAGTAGTAAGTGCAGTCTGTGAATACCAAAAGTAGTAAGTGCATTCTGTGAATACCACAAAGTAGTAAGTTTAGGATTTAGTCTTAAGTTAATTCTGTGAATCGGGCACATGGAGTCTAAAAGAGAGCGAAAGAAACTAAGGGGGATATTATCAAGAAACCGCGTTAAAATTATCGCCGCTTTAGCGGCAGAAAACTGCTGCTAAAGCGGCGATAATGGTCTTGATAATATACCCTTGAGAATTCCCATAGAAGCCCATGTTCTGGTGTCAACATGGGATTCTATTGGAATTCTCTGCAGCATATCATCAAGCCCATTATCGCTGCTTTAGCGGCAGTTTTCTGCCGCTAAAGCGGCGATAATTTTAATGCCGTGCTTGATAATATGCCCCTAAGAAAGGCAAGAAATAATCAGGTGGACAAAAAATCCCTATTACTTAGAAATTGCATATCGACCAATGGAGTCATATTGTTCATTAAGGTTACTTATTGATAACTTCGATCAAGATCTAGGTTCATTTTAGCCTTTTTGTCCATTACATAAATAAAAGGGGGCGTTCAATGTACGAAACAGAGTAAACATCCCTAAGTTGTTGCGGTTTATGGACAGGTGAGTGTGCTAAACATCGGCCACCATTCTTCGAATTCAATTTATGGCACAGCACCAAACACATGAAAAAGAAAATAAGGGGCATATGTACAAGCCTCTATCGCCACCAAAACGTCACTTTTACGGACGTTGTGGTGGCGATAGGGGCTGTGCCTTATGTACATATGCTATATGTTAAGGTTAGCTTGAAAGGGGCGTGTAGTGGGTGATGTGGTGGGCGTTCCACCACAACACCCTTTGTATTTGATGCTGCCCCTATGTACAAGGATGGTGTACATAGGAGGCAGCACCAAAATTAAGGCTAGGAAAACCCTGGTCTTAAGTTATCGAAATGAGGAGAAATGCAGTATTTCTCCTCGTTTTTGCATTTTCCATGTGTGCTGCCTTGTGCCTTGTTTATGTACAGGAAGGTGTCCCTTCCTGTACATAAACAAACCTTATTAAAAAATGGAATTCTGGCACTTTCTTGCATGCTACAAGAAGCAGCACACATGAAAGTGACAGAATTGTATTTTAGGATTGTTTATGTGCAGGAAGGGACACCTTCCTACACATAAACAATCCTCTCCAGCATGCAGACACCCATGCACTCTGGTGCAAGGGTGCCTGCATTGGCGCTAAGTTGTTAAACTTAGCGCCATCGCAGGGGGAAACGCAAGGCTGCACCACATATGGTATAGCCTTGCATTTCAGAAGTGACGCAAGCGTGTCGTTAAGACAAGGAGGCTAACGACATGCTCCGCCACTTCCTAGTACATATCCCCCAAAGGGGCATATGTACAAACCCCCTATTGCCAAGGGAACGTCACTTTTTGTGAATTTCCGTGGCGATAGGGGCTTTGCATTATTTACAGGGACGCGTTAAGCCACATAACGTGGCTTAACGCCGCCTTGTAAATAAGGCCCCCTTTCACGCTATGATTAGCATGAAAGGGGTGCTCAGTGGGTGTTGCAGTGGGCGGTTACACTGCAACACCCATTGATATTGACGCAGGCCCCTATTTACAAGGTCTGCGTAAATAGGAGGCAGCACTAAAATTAAGACCAGGAAAAACCTTGACCTAACTTTGCAAAACGAGGAAAAATGCTTTATTTCCGCTCGGTTTTGCTTTTTTCATGTGTGCAGCACACATGAAAAAAGCCAAAGGCCCTGGATTGTTTATATGCAGAAAGGTGTTCCTTCCTGTAAATAAACAATCCTTAACAAAAATGACATTTTGGGCTTTCCATGTGTGTTGCGTGAAGCAGCACGCATAGAAGTGCCAAAATGGCATTTCAGGATTGTTTATGTGCAGGAAAGGACACCTTCCTCCACATAAACAATCCTTCCCTGCACGCAGACACCCTTGCACTGTGGTGCAAGGGTGCCTGCATTGGCACTACCCTGCTAAGTGTAGCGCCAGCACAGGGGTAAATTGCAAGATTGCACCATTTTGTTGTAAATATGGTTCAGCCCTGCGTCTCTGAGTTGGCAGAGTGAGGCGTTAAGCCATGATGGCTAACGCCTCACTCGCCACTTCTATTGTACATATCCCCCGAAGTTGGGTACATGGGTTGAAAGCAAAACTGCTATATTAGTTCTGATGGAGAAACAATCCTTTAATAGATGGGGAATGATCATCTCAAGTGAATTCATTGCACCCTATCCAGAAGTATTACTACCTGCACCACCTCTCTAGCGTCTCCGGAACATTGGGGCATATTATCAAGAACGGCGTGAAAATTATCGCCGCTTTAGCGGCAAGAAACTGCCGCTGATGCGGCGATAATGGACTTGAGAATATGCCCTTGAGAATTCCAATAGAAGCCCATGTTGACACCAGATCATGGGCTTCTATTGGAATTCACAAAGGCCTATTATCAAGCCCATTATTGCCGCTTTAGCTGCAGTTTCCTGCTGCTAAAGCAGCGATAATTTTAACGCCGTTCTTGATAATATGCCCCATAATGATTCACAGAAATGTGCGACAACGCTGAAAAGTGAGATCTTTACAAGTGACGTTGCCTACAAAGAGAACCATAATTATAACTTAAGCATATGTCTCTCTCATGATACAGGATGAGGATTCGGATTATCTATCCATTCAGGACAAGACTGTGACTGGTCTTGGCTAGCTTCTGCATTAGCAAAACCCACACAACTTTGACCCCTTCAACTCACACACAACGGTTCTTCCACCTTAAATATCTATTCTTTGAAGGCAAACGGTCTTGCAAATATGTCACAAAATGACGGCGCTGTTCAGTTTTGGCAAATATTCAACATTATTTTTTTGTGTTTTTTTGCAGAGTTTTATATAGTGCGAGCTTGACCCGAATCCAATCAGGTATCAGAGCGCTTTACATAGCACCAGTTACGTTACATGAGGACACACATTCATTCTTGTTTTTCAAAGGCGTGGTGTGATGAGGATTTTCCACTGATTGCTTTCCTAGAACACCATCAGCTGCCTACAAGAACCTAAGGGTGGCGTAGCCATTTACGTTTCAATAAGATCCGATTGTCACAGTATACCACTGAATTTAAATCTCAATTGGCTAAATGAAATAATTATTTTCAACTGGGAAGGTCTACTAGCTGGTCCACCCCTTGTTATCAATATTTACATCAACCCACAAAAAGCACACAAAGAGGAAATATTGGAGCAATTGGAAGAGACTGCTTGCAGATTGAAAATGTGTTATTTAAATGCAAGCTGGTTCCATGCTCGTGATTTCAAAACCAATTTATTATCTACTCGTCAAAATTGAGAAGAATGAATGAATGAATGAAATTACATTTGTATAGCGCTTAGCTAACCTGAGGCCTCCTAGCGCTTGCAGAGCGGAGAGCCCTAAGGAGGGCACATCGCACTATGGTGCTGAGAGAAAGAGGTGTGTTTTAAGCATTTTCCGAAAGATCAGTAGGTCAGGTTCAACTCGGAGCGTGTGCGGGAGGGTATTCCATAGGTTAGAGGCATTCAAAGAAAAGGAGCGTCCGCCCCACCTAGATCTTCAGACTTTCAGAGGCTTGGCAAGGAAAGCAGAACTGGAGCGAAGAGTCCTGGAGGGTTGGTAGGGAGTGACCAAGGACTGTATAATGTGAGAGACGTTTTTCCAGATAGCTTTGTGTGCAAGGCACATGGCTTTGAACTGGATCCTGGCTCGGATGGGCAGCCAGTGGAGATTCTTTAGGGCAGGCTTTGCAGATTGTCTACGGGGAATCTGTAGTAGGTGGCGTGCTGCACAGTTCTGGATCACTTGAAGTCTGTGGAGAGTAGATTGAGGGGCACCCAGGTAAAGCGCGTTCCCATAATCCAAGCGGGACAGAATCAGTGCCTGAACCATGATTCTCCTAGCCTGAAAAGGGAGCAGGCGGAGAATTTTCCTGAGCATTCGCAGCAGGCCAAAGCAAGTGGCCGAGAGCTTAGTGGCCTGGTGGTTAAAGCAGAGGGAGCTGTCAAGCCACACGCCAAGGCTCTTAATCTGTTTTTTGGGAGTGGGCATAGGTCCAAGACAGGACGGCCAGCTGAGTGGCGGGGTGGGGGAAGAAATTTTGCCCAAGAACATGAGTTCAGTCTTCTCCCCATTTAATTTGAGGTGAGAGCGGTCCATCCATTGGGCTACTGCCTCTAGGCAGGAACCTAGAGCGCAGGATGATCCCTCAGGGTGGTTTAGTGCCACCACCAATTGGGTGTCATCTACGTAGGTGATGATTTTGATACCAAATGGAAGGACTATCTCAGCTAGTGGGGCCATGTAGGAATTAAAAAGAGTGGGGCTCAGGGATGAGCCCTGCGGGACTCCACAGCTGAGAGGCCATTGATTGGAATAGAGTTCCCCTCAAAAACTTGAAAGAATCGATCCTTTAAGAAGGACTGAATCCAGGTGAGTGCCGTTTTTCCCACTCTCAGATTAACCAGCCTCTCAAGCAGGATGTTATGGTTGACAGTGTCGAAAGCGGCACTGAGGTCTAAAAGGATAATGGCAGCTGAGCCGCCCTGATCCAAAAGTCTTCTGGCTTCTTCAGTGACTGCGAGCAGGGCAGTCTCAGTGCCCAGCTGAGGACGGAACCCTGTTTGGGATACATGCAGTAGGTTGTTTGATTCAAGGTAGTTGATTAATGTGGAGTTAATATGTCTTTCAAGAAGTTTACTTAACCACGGAAGAAGAGAGATAGGGCAGTAGTTAGCCATATTCGAGCGGTCAAGGTTGGGTTTGTTTAGGAGGGCTCTGACATGTGCACATTTCCAAGCTGGAGGCACTAAGCCTCAAGGTGATGGAGGAATTAAATACGTCTACAATGACTGGGCCAATAGTATTAAAGACAAGTGAAAGGAAACGTGGAGGGGCAGGATCTATTGGAGAGCCAGACGTTACCCTGGCAAGGAGACTGTCCAGGGATATAGCGTCAATTAAAAGGAATTCTTCTAGAGAATTCTTTGTTTTGGCTCTAGTAGTAGGACAAATATGATCCGGCGAAAAGGGAGAAAAAGGCTGACATATCAACTGAATTTTCTGATGGAAATATTCAGCTAGATCATTGCAGTGCTGAGGGGCATCGTCGTCATTGGGGAATTCCTGCGGTAGGGAAGACAGAGAAAATTGGCAATTCGAAATATTTCTTTGGGAGCAAAGACGGCTGCATTGATTTTATCCTCATAGAAGTAGATTTGTGCCATTTTGATCTCTGCTTTATAGGATCTTATTGCTTTTCTATACTCAATTTTCCTTACTTCCACATAATTCAGTCTCCATCACCTTTCTAGTTGTCTACAGGACTGTTTAAGTTTCCTTAACTTAGGAGTGAACCATGGAGCAGATTTCTCCCTGGTTCTTTTGTGGGCTGGTAATTTTGGCAAGAGCGTGTCCAGGGAGTTAAGGATCCATGAGTTGAAGTTACTGTTTGCCAATTCAGGGTTAGGGTCATAGGGAGGAACAGTCGCATTCAGCGTATTGGATCATTGACTAACAGAGAGACTCGACCATTTACTCTCCAGAGTCAGAGAGGTCGTCTGAGGGGGGTTAAGGGTACAGGTCTCCCTTATTAGGGGGACTAGAAAATGATTGGTCCAAGGGAGGGGAATAGGTGCACCCACCGATAGCTTCTGATCATTGCTAAACACTGGATCAAGTATATGGCCTTTGTCATGAGTCGGAGCGAAACCTTTTGAATTATTTGAAGAGTAGAAAGGCAAGTTGATAACTCATTGGCTAAATGGTTGGAGGGATCATCCAAATGGATGTTGTGGTCACCGAGAATAGTAAAACTGGCAGAGTTCATGGCTCGATCGGCCACAAATAAGGGGAGAGAATTAAGAAATTGGCCAGTGGGTCCTGGACGACGGTATAGTAAAAGACCAAAGAAAGTACAGGTAGATGAGATTTCTAGGGAAAAATGCATGCTTTCACAATCAGGAGGGCCATCCAATGAGGACCGACAGCTTAGATTATCTTTATATATTATGGCTAGTCCTCCACCTCTGGCTGTCTTACGGTCCGCCCTATGTATAAGGTAACCAGGATATAAAGTTTGAACGATGGCTGAATTGGAGTCGTCATGTAACCAGGTTTCCGTTAGGAATAGGGCGTCTGGTTGGAGGTCTTCTAATAGAAGGTGGAGTTCCGTATAATGTCTGGGGAGAGAGCGACAATTCAGAAGGAACAGTTTCAAGGGAGGGTCAAGGGTGGGAGTATTCTTCCGGCGAGGCTGCAGTTTATAGTTACAGGAGGAGCAGCTGGAGGGATTGTTAGCGACCTCTAAAGAGTGTGCGCAGTGTGTCTCAATAGATCCCCTAAGAGCCCTGAGTGACTGTGCGCTATAGCAGAGACTGTTGCGAAGGCCGCCAGGGGACGTTGCCCTAGGACCCGGCCGGTCGCATCCGCTGCGCGAAGGAAACTGCATCCGGTTATGTAGTCAGGCAGCGCGAAGACTAGAGCGCTACCTGACCCGGAAATGACCCGCCCTAGGAGTGTCTCCGGCAGCCCTCTGCTCAACGGCACTTGCCGAGTCGGACCGGGGCTATGGAGCACTCAGCGAGGATAGATACAGCAGGTGAGTGTGCAAATAGCAAGTAAGAATGTTAAAATGGCAGCGTAAAAGGTAGTAGCAATACGGAGTGAGCACAACACAGGTTAAAATAAAATAGAAGATGCAAGTGGAGCAGCGTAATTTTGGCTCCACCCTTTCATGTTTGACTAGACCACATATATGTTAATGAATGGCCTTATGTATTTGTGTGAGTTAATATTATTAATGTAATGTAGTGCACTTGAACTGTTATTGAAAGTGCATTCACTGTGTAATCTCGACATTTATATGACTGTGCATAATAACATTTCCCTTACAGTAAGAGCAAATTTCAGTTCTCATACATATATGCACTTGTGCAGTTTGAACACTACTGTAATTCATATATATTTGCATAGTTACTTAAATATTATTCTGCATTAATTCTATCATTGAAAATGTATCCATTTGAATAGTGTTCTACATCTATATTGAAACCGTATATGTATCTAAAAGCAAGACCTCTGATCTTCTGGTCAGAGACCTGCTCTCCCCCCGCAGCTCCCCTGTGAAGTGCCACCGCTCCGGCACTGTTGCTCTGGGCGCTGCTGCTCAGGTTGGTGTCGAGACCCTCCTCCACCCGCAGGCTCCTGCCTGCACCTCATCCCTGGTGGTCCAGTGGGAGAGCCTTGCTCTTCTGCTGGCCGCTGTTGTCTGAGTCTGTCTTTATGCAATTTTGTCTCTTTTGTGCCCGTGTCTGTCTTTGTGCCACTTTTCAGTTGTTTTGTCTCTTTTGTGCCTGTGTCTGCCTTTGTGCCGCTTTTCGACTTGTCTGTTTTTTTTGTGCCCGTGTCTGTCTCTGTGCCATTTTCTGTTACTCTGTCCCCCTTGTGCCCATTTTCTGCCTCCTCTCTGTCCTTTATTGTGCCTGTAATTCTACCTGTTCCTCTCCTTAGCCATTCCTGTCTCTGTGCCCTTCCCACCGCTGCTGCCCCTGTGGCCCCTCCCCCTGCCGGTTACTGCTTCCCTCCTCCTAGTTGCGCTTTCCTCCCCCTTCCCCTACCTAATGGTAGCCACTGCAAGGGAGTGCGAGCAAGACCCCTGACCTCCTGGTCGGAGAACTGCTCTCCCCCCGCAGCTCCGCTGTCAAGTGCCACAGCTCCAGCACTGTTGCTCTAGGGGCTGCTGCTCAGATAGGTGTCGAGGCCCTCCTCCACTCACAGGCTCCTGCCTGTGTCTCATCCCTGGTGGTCCAGTGGGAGAGCTTTGCTCTTCTGCTGGCCGCTGTTGTCTGAGTCTGTCTTTGTGCCACTTTTCTGTTTTTTGTCTTACTTGTGCCCATGTCTGGCGTTGTGCCACTTTTCTGTTTTTTATCTCTTTTGTGCCTGTGTCTGCCTTTGCGCCAGTTTTCTGCTTTTCTGTCTCTTTTGTGCCCATGTCTGTCTCTGTGCCATTTTTTGTTATTCTCTCCCCCTTGTGCCCATTTTCTGCCCCCCCCTCTGTCCTTTATTGTGCCTGTAATTGTACCTGTTCCTCTCCTTAGCCGATCCTGTCTCTGTGCACTTCCTGCCGCTGCTGCCCCTGTGGCACCTCCCCCCCAACGGTTTCCGCTTCCTGCCTCCCAGCTGCACTTCCCTCTCCCCTTCCCTACTTAATAGCGTCCGCTGGCTCCCAATGGCAAGCCTGTCTGCACCCAACCGCTACAACTCCGCTGCCCTCCTCACACTCAATCCCGGAAGAAACAACAACTGCCAGAGATCGACGCCGAACACCACCCACAGCCAGTTCTCCTGCCGACACTGCAGACAATCCTTCACCGTCAACAGCCCCCCACGACCACTGAACACACAACGGACACCCGCACCACTGAAGCCTGAACATGCATACTCCTCAAAGTGCGCTCCCTCCACAGACACGCCACGGAGATCTGGGACCTGCTCAACACCCTCTCACCAGATGTCACCTTCTTCACCGGAAACATGGACCAACGCCACCTCCGCCCCTGACGCCACCACCGCCATCCCCGACGGATCCAAGATCCAAAGAAAAGACTGCCCCCACTGCCCAGGAGGAGGACTTGCTATCACACACAAGAGCTCCATCTGACTCTCCACCTCCAGCACGAGCGACCCCCTCTCCAACACAGAGCACTTCCACTTCCAGATCCACCCCTGCCCCAGAACCACGCTATGTGGGACCCTCATATACAGACGGGCCTCGCGTCTCTTCCGCCATTGCCAACCTCGTCGCATCCCACACAATTGCCTCCATCTACTACATTCTCATCGGAGACCTGAACTTCCACCTCCACAACCACAGAGACCCTGACTCCACCATCCTCTTTGACAACCTCGCCAACTTCAGACTGAAGCAGCTCATCACCACCCCCACCCACAGAGCCAGACACACTTTTGACCCCATCTTCACAGGAGGGACAAACATCCACTTCAGCCACACCACGCAGCCCCTCTGAACAGACAACCACTGTGTACACTTCGCCTTACACACCACCACCGCACCCAAACCCGCCCGGCGCCCACCACAATGGAACTTGAGTACGTTCACAGAGGAACACCTCAACACCACCCTCCTCCATGACGCCACCTCTGCCACGACCAACGGCAACTCCGCAGCCAAAGAACTAAACTGCTGGATCTCCAGCTGGGCAGACAAGCTCGCACCCCTCCGTCACCCCATCAAACAACGCCCCCTGAAGGCCACCTGGTTTACCACCGACCTCCAAGAAGCCAGGCGCTCCTGCAGATGCCTCAAGAAACTCTGACGGAACAGGAAAACCACCGAAGACCAGAAAACCTTTCGGGTCACCATAAATAAATACCACCAGCGCATAAGAGCCACCAAGCTGACCTTTATCAAGAACAAAATCATCACCAACGCAAATAACGCAAAAGAACTCTTCAAAGTCAAACAGCAGTTCACCAAACCCTCCAGCGAAGCCACGGACGTCACCACCACAGGACCTCTGCAACAAGCTCAGCTCCTACTTCCACTGGAAAATCAAGGCCCTCTACGACAACTTCAGTGATCAGACTCCAGACACCAACCCCCTCTCCACCACCAACAACCAGCCAACCATCATCACCTGGAAACCTGATTCCACTGAAGACACCACTACAACCATGAAGAACACCCACTCAGGAGCCCCCAAGGACCCCTGCCCACCGCACATCTACCACAGAGCCGGCGCTGCCATAGCACCCAAACTAGGCCGGACTATTAACATCTCCCTCAAATCCCGCATCTTCCCAGATGACTGGAAGCGGGCAGAGGTCAAGCCCCTCCTCAAGAAACCCTCGGCCGACCCGACGGTCCTGAAAAACTACCAGCCCATCTCTCTCCTTCCCTTTGCAGCCAAAGTCACCGAGAGATTCGTCAACGCCCAGCTGACCACCTTCATCGAAGAGAACGCCATCCTCGACTCCTCCCTGTCTGGATTTCACAGCAACCACAGCACTGAGACCGCCCTCCTCGCCGCCACCAATGACATCTGTTTGCTACTTGACCAGGGTCACACTGCGAGCCTCAACCTAATAGACCTTTCCACAGCCTTTGACACCATCTCACACCGCATACTCACAGCCAGACTCCATGTCGCCAGTATACGAGGAACCGACCTCAACTGGACCTGCTCCTTTCTCTCCAGAAGAACCCAAAGGATCAGACTCCCTCCCTTCCTCTCTGAACCCACAGAGATAAATTGTGGAGTACCCCAATGTATGTATGTATGTATGTATATATGTATGTATGTATATATGTTTGTTTATGTTTATGTATATATGTTTCTAAAGCGCTCGAATGCCGAAGCGTCTTGGCGCTGGAGATGTAGTGGCAGGGGAAATGGGGGTCAGCGGCTTATGTGGCTGCGAAGAGCTTAGTTTTTAGTTTTTTTCTGAACATCTGAAGATTGGATTGGAGCCTCATGGACTGGGTCAACTTATTCCAAAGTCTGGCCGCACAGTATGTGATCGTCTGGTTCCCCAGCCTTCTCTTCTGATCTTAGGTACTCTGACTAGACCTTGAGTTGCCGGTCTTAAGGTGCGCAGCGGGACATAGGGTACAAAGAAACTTTACAAGTCCTCAGCAGCCCCCCCCATAAATTGCCTTATATCCATATGTAAGCGCTATGAATTCTATTCGCTGCTTTATAGGCAGTCAATGAAGGGATCGTATCCCATCTGAAGTGGGTTGTCCTCTGTGTCCTAATATCAGCCTAGCTGCCGCATTCTGCACTGATTGTAGTTTCAGCGTTTGAAACCTATTGATCCCCAAGAACAGGGCGTTTGAATAGTCCAGCGTTGAAAGAAAAAGAGCCACCATCACAGTTTTGTGAAGCTCCTGAGGTATAAAGGGGAAACATTTTCTCAGCGTCTTTAATAGAAAGAAACACAAGGACACAAGACTATTAACTTGTGCAGCAAATTTGAGCTTGCTATCGAAAAGAACCCCCAAGTTTCTGACCTTCTCTACTGGGGATGGACATTCTTCCACCTCCACCGGCCACCATGATTGATTCCACAGGGTTGGACCCAGCCCAAACTCCATCACCTCTGTTTTGTCTGTGTTTATTTTTAAATAATTCTGGCCCATCCAGGACATGATTTCCGTGAGACATGTATAAAAACTGCGTGCAGTGGTTTCGAGCTGATTGGTGGTAGATATAATCAGTTGGGAATCGTCAGCGTATGATCCCAGCGTGAAACCATGTTTCCTGACGAGGTCGGCCAGAGGTGTAACATATAAATTAAACAGAGTTGGAGATAGGGCTGACCCTTGTGGAACTCCGCAGGGGAGGTGGAAGCTGTCGGATTTCATACCTTCCCAGAACAACCTGTGCTCTCTATTTTCTAGGAAGGCGGTTAGTAAGGACAAAGCGGTCCCTCCCACTCCCATGTCCCTCAGACGCTGCACCAGAACTATATGGTTGACAGTGTTGAAAGCGGCCGACAAATCAAGGAGTACCAGGACCGTCTTCCCCCCACCATCCACTACCCTGCGAATCTCTTCGACTGTTTTGACTAACGCTAATTCAGCCGAATGGCGTGGTCGAAAGCCATGTTGAGAGAAGTCTAGCAAGCCATTTGTGTCTAAGTGGACAGTAAGGGTTTTGTTCAGGTGTTTCTCTAGGACATTAGCTGCGAGGGGAAGGCCCGCAATAGGGCGATAGTTGTTGGGATTACAGGGGTCCAAACTAGGTTTTTTTTTAGCAGGGGGGTAATGACTGCCTTTTTCCAGGTAGTAGGATATTGTCCAGAGATTATGATTTGATTTAGGATGGGAGTACGATGTTCAGAAATCGGACCTGCAGCTTGATGCATAATAGTCGGTGGACATGGATCAGTGGGTGCCCCTGATTTTAAATAGAGGAGAGTTTTATTGACCTCCTCTTTACTCATCAGCTGAAAGATAGTCAGCTTACAGCTGGAGCATATAGGGGGCCCTATCGAATCCAAGGGTTTTATGGTGTTCGGAAAGTTGTTATATATTTTTTTAACCTTCTCTTGGAAGTGGTCCGCGAGGGTGTTGCAGAAGCGTTGGTCTGGCTTGAAGGTACTGACTTGCTGGGGTTTTGCCAGCAGGTTGACTGTCTTGAACAATTCCCTGCATCATTTTGACTGTAAAAAAATGTTTTTTGGTGGCCCCTATAGCCTCGTTATATATTTTAGTAGAGAGACTATATAGGATTTTCTTTTGGCTGTCATAGTCTATCCTCCAGTGCCGTTCCGCCTTTCTGCATGTAACCTTTAGGCCCTTAAGTTCAGGGGTGTACCATGGAGCTGATGTCTTTACTCTCTTTGTTTTAACTATTTTTACTGGAGCAACCCTATCGGCTGCTGCCAATATCCATTCATTAAACTGCTGTACTGCCTTATTGTTGTCATGTTCTAGCTTAATTGGACCCTGATTGAGTGCTAACTCGAATTCTCCTTCCTTAATTTTGCACCATCGTCTTATTGGACGTTTGACCAAGCTTACTTGTACTTTGGGCTGTGACTGAAGAATTTTAAGATTGAAGTAGATAGCCTTATGTCGGTCCATGGCACGTCCAGTGTGTTAGAGAAGCTAATATCTGGGTCATTGGTAAAAATCCCATCCAGCGTGTGACCCGCTGTATGGGTGGAGCCAATTATCCCTTGTTTTAGGTCAAAAGCCAAAAGGTTGTCTAGGAGTCTGGTAGTATCTAGATTGTTGTTTGATTCGAGATATTAATTGAAATCACCTAAGACCGTAAGTCGGTGGGAATCCGTATATGATTCTAGGAGTGATTTTGGCCGCCCTCCCCCCTGATTATTATATCCATCATGCCGACCGCCCCGATGGCCGGCCCGGCGGCGGGGTGGCAGCCATTATATCTAAGCGCTTGGACACCATCTCATCCCTTTCCCTCCCACTCCCAGAGGTAGTCAATCTACTTATTAGTGTGGAAACCGGTACCGGTGCCTTCACTTTCCTCCTGTTATACCGGCCTCCACACCCTATGCCATTTTTCTCCACTATTCTGAGTGAACACCTCTCCAACCTCTTAACGGAGCATTCCAGTTTCGCCCTTCTAGGTGACCTAAATTACTGGTTCAATGACATCAGTGCCGGACCTCATGCTTTAGAGCTTTTCGAGACTCTTACTAGCCTAAACCTCACCCAACAGGTCACCCAATCCACCCATATTAAGGGCCATATTTTGGACCAGATCTGGACTTGTAATCTGGCCCTGTCCCAGCCAGTTATCTCTTCTTGTGTTTGGTCAGATCACCACTTAGTAAATACCATCATTACTATTGCTGGCCGGACTCTTGCTCCCCTGATGGCCGGCGGCTCCTCACGCAAATGGAGTACCTTCGACTCCCAGGGCTTTCTCACAACCCTGGCCGACACTCGGCCAGCTTTCAACTCCCCTGATAACATCGAAGGAATAGAACAAGACATCGGTTCCTGGCTGAAGTCAGCCAGTGACCTTTATGCCCCCCTAACCAAATTCCCCCCCACTAGACATCACAATTCCCACAGGTGGTTTTCTGTTGACCTTAAGCAACAGAAAACAAAAACCCGTCAGCTGGAACGTATCTGGAGACGTGATTATTCCAACGTAGCCAGGCAGTCCTATATGACTGCACGTAGGGAATATAAATCGGCCATCATTGCAGCAAAAACAGAACACTTCTCTATCAGGATTTCGTCCGCAGCAAATAAATCAAAAGAGGTGTTCAAGGTAATGAACGAACTCACTACCGACGACAGAACTCTCCCAGCCCAAACCCCCACACAAGAAGCCTGTGACACCCTCAATCTCTATTTTTGGGAAAAGATTGAAAAAATTAAAAACTCTATACCTTCTCCACCCAAGTCACTCACATTGAACTTTCCCTCGGACAATTCCCTCACGTTCTCTACTTTCCCTACCTTGGACGCACCCTTACTGGCGGAACTCGCCATCCGTGTGAAATCAGGCTCTCCTAACGACAGATGTCCACCTTCCGTATTGCGGAGTATCTGTCTCAGCTTACCTGACTGTGTTTTACCCCTGCTAAATGGCTCGCTCAACAGAGGCATTGTCCCCAGTCCTTTTAAGGAGGCTACCCTCTTGCCCCTCCTTAAGAAACCCGGTGCTGATTCTGCACAACCGTCGAACTATCGTCCCATTTCCCTTCTCCCCTATTTTTCAAAACTTCTGGAGGCTCATGTCACTTGTTGCCTCTCCAATTTTATTGAATTTTCTGGTTATCTTGCGCCTAACCAGGCCGGCTTCAGGCCTGCCCACTCTACTGAGGCTGTCATTTTGGCAGTCTTGGAGACTCTTAGGAGGAACGCAGATGCAGGAGTCTCTCAGGCCCTTGTACTTCTGGATTTGTCCGCCGCATTTGACACGGTGGACCATGACATCCTTCTCCACCGTGTCAGGCAAGCGGGCATTCAGGGCTCCGCCCTTAAGTGGGTTGAGTCCTTTCTGACTGGCAGAACTCAGGCCGTCCGCTTAGGCCCTTACACTGCAACCAAAACGCCCGTGGTTTGCGGAGTCCCTCAGGGCTCCTCCCTCTCACCGCTCTTGTTTAATTTATACCTCAGGCCCCTGATTCAATCCCTTCAGAAATGGGACGCAGTTGTCTACAACTATGCCGATGATCTTCAGATTATCTTTTCCCTTAATTCCCCCCACGACATCAAAACATTTCAGTCCGTGATGATTCATATTCAATCCTGGATGAACCAGAATCAATTGAAGCTAAATCCCGGAAAAACTGAGCTTCTCCTCCCTGGACTCAGTCACATCCACTGGGGCCCACAGTTTTGGCCCTCGGAGCTTGGTCTCCCTCCAGCCCCGGTCAAATCAGTGAAGAGCCTGGGAGTGATTATTGACTCCGAATTATCCCTCAAAAATCAAGTGGGTGCGGTCATTTCATCATGTATGTATCAGCTCCGGAAGATTCGTAAAGTTCGTCATCTACTTCCACCTGCCGCACTCACCCAAGTCGTCATTTCACTTGTGCTTTCCCGGCTGGACTTCTCGAATTCCCTCTATCATGGCCTCCCTCAATCTCTGTTACATCGGCTTCAGGTAGTTCAGAATCAAGCGGCCCGTCTCATTTACAAAACCCCCAGATGGCAATCGGCCAAACCTTTACTTCATAAATTACACTGGCTACCAATAGGCCAGAGAGTAGCCTTTAAGGTGGCCTGCCTCACATTCAAAGCTCTCCATTGTCCCGGCCCCGCGTTCCTCAAATCCTTAATCATCCCTCATCACCCAATACGCAACCTTCGATCTGCTTATCGCCACCTACTTGTCACCCCTAAAATTAAAACAAAGAAATTCGGTGGCCGCCGCTTTTCTTACTTGGCTCCCAGTCTCTGGAACCCTCTTCCTCTCTTCATCAAATCCACTCCCTCCCTCTTGAACTTTAGGAAGTTACTAAAAACTCACCTCTTCACTCTTTGAGTCTAACCTAAGTGACTCTCGCCTTACTCGTCCCTCGCTCTTTCTGTCTTAACAGCGCCAGGAAGCCTTTGGTGTCAGCGCGCTTTACAAGTTGCATTTAAGATAAGTTAAGATAAGCAAGGCTTGTGAGAAGGCGCTTCTTGGACCTGGGGGGCGATAAATTAATATGCCCTGGAAAGTCTGTGCGTTGTTAAACTTTATACAGAACTGTAATGCCTCTGCCGGGAGGGTAGAAATCGATTCTACATGTAGTTTGAAATTAGCTCGATAGAGAATGGCTATCCCCCCTCCCTTGCCTGATACTCTATTTTGGGTGGAGTACGCATAGCCGTCTGGGACAGCAATATTCCAGTCGGGGGCAGAGGCATTGTCCGTCCAGGTTTCTGTTAAGAAGACTAGATCTGGTGTAGAGAGCTGAATAAGGTCCTCCAATTCGTATTTATATTTGACCACAGAACGAGCGTTAACTAGAAGACATTTAATGTGTTCAGGTGTGGCTCCTTCAAAGTTGTCGGATACCTGCTCTGTATTTTTCACCCTAAGACCTAACTCAGCCTCCGTGTTGTTCTGAGGATTACCCTCTGTCCTCCACCTCTGGTCTTTTCCCTGTGTATTGGGACTGAGTCTGAAAGTGCAGCCTGGGCACCCGACGGCAGCTCTAATGCCCTGAACTACCGATAACTTTTTGTGAGCGCATGGAATAGGCTTTAAATCAAGTTGAGCTTGCCTGCCATATCTAACTGGGCCATTAGAACCAGGGGTCCTGGCACTGGTCGTGCTCCGGGCGCCGACGGGCGCAGATGGGCTTGTCTTTGGCGCACCTTCAGCGTGTCACCTGTGCGCCCACTGCACGCGACCGCGGCGCCAACACTCCAGCATGGAATAAATAGCAATGGCGATCTGAGCAACTAGTGCATCAACTCCGGGTGCAGTGCGTTCCCGATCTACTTCTGAGAACTGCAGGGGTCGAACGCCAAAGTTTTCTCTTACGGGTAAGGGCTAATTAATGCAAGCAAGTATCACAAGTAAGTAAAAAACGATTATAAATACATTTAAGAAGTAATATAAATTAGCAGCTTTTTGTAAAATAAAGTGCAATAGTCGCGAAGGAGTGCAAAATGAGCAGCTTTCCACCTTAAAAACAACGGAGACACTGATGCCCTGCCACATACATGCTGCGCGAACGCTCCAGCGTGGAATAAATAGCAATGGCGATCTGAGCAACTAGTGCGTCAACCCCAGGTGCAGTGCGGTCCCGATCTACTTCCGGGAACCGCAGGGGTCGAACGCCGAAGTATTCTCTTACGGGTAAGAGCTAATTAATGCAAGCAGTTATCACAAGTAAGTAAAAAACGATTAAAAATACATTTGACCGGTTTCGGGTTCATAACCCTCATCAGCCAGGCTATCTTTGCTCAGCCCCATGCTCTTCACCATCTACATGGCCCCCCTCGTCACCATTGTCAGACAGCATGGGCTCAGCATAGTATCCTATGCCAACGACACCCACCTCATTCTCTCCCTCATAGAAAATCCCAAAGATAGCAGACTCTGCTTCCAGGAAGGAATGAAGGACATCACAGCCTGGATGCACAACAACTGCGTGAAGCTCAACTTGTAGAAGACAGAGGTCCTCGTCCTTTGACCCTCCTCCACTGCCTGGGACAACACCTGGTGGCCTTCTGCCCTCGGACACCCACCCACTCCCACAGACCACACCCGAAACCTCGGCATCACCCTAGACTCCTCCCTCACCATGACCCACCAGATCAACGCCGTCACCTCTACGTGCTTCAATTCCCTCTGCATGCTCCGCAAGACCTTCAAGTGGATCCCACCTGAATGCAGAAAGACATCGCCCACGCACTCATAACCAGCAGACTGGACTATGGCAACGTCCTCTACGCCAGAATAAACAGAACCCTGCTACACAAGATCCAAACCATCCAGAACACCACAGCCAGACTCATCCTCGGAATCCCACAAAACGAGAACATGACCCAGCACCTAGGAGACCTCCACTGGCTCCCCTTCGAGAAGAAGGTAACTTTCAAGCTACTCACCCACGCCTACATATTACTCCACAACATCGGACCCAAAATCTCAACAAGAGAGTGTCCTTCCACATATCCAAAAGGAACCTCTGCTCCGCCGACCTCGCCCTGGCAGAGACCCCAAGTATACGCAGAACCAGAACAGGCAGAAGAGACTTCTCCTATGGCACAGCAAAGGCCTGGAACGAGCTCCCAGTCAACATCAGACGCCACTACTCTGCAAACCTGCAAGAAGTGCCTCAAGACCAGGCTCTTCGACAGATCAGGAGCTGCACCCCCCCCCCCCAGCGCCTTGAGACCCTCACGGGTCAGTAGCGTGCTCTATAAATCCTTGATTGATTGATTGATTGATAAAATCATGCATTTAAACAAGTATTGAAATGCTTGCCTGTGCGAAATTTGAACTTGTTTGCCATTTCCCCCCACTTTTTGCTGCCATTTTTACCATTTGATGTTTTTTTTCTGACTCTGACTGTGTCCTGGACTCTGATAGCCAGACCTAGGGCATGTGCTCTGTGTTCATGGGAATTTGGTATCATTACGAGTGGGAATGACAGACCCCATAAGGCCCTAGTAGATAAAAAGGCAAGGGGTATTCAAGCTACCTATAAACGCCTAGTATAGAATAGTGCAGAGTGGTTTAGAGGCCCAGTGGAGTTTCCTGCACTGTTTTGTGCGCTACTGTGGTGCCTGTTGTCATTTTAAAAAGCAGACCTGCCTTGCAGACTACTTTTAAATTGAAATTATATGTATCAATCTACCTTAATTTTACATATAACTCAGGTGCCCCAGGGGTAGGGTGCCTTGTACCTATAAGCTGAGACATTATAAAATATGTTTTATAAGCTCTGGTGAGGGAAAAACTGCCAATTTCATTTTTGCCCAGTGTAGTGAATGGCTCCATAGGCTAACATGGTAATAGTTGATTTAAATATAAATATTGTTGGGAGCCATGTAAAACATACTTCAAGACATACTTTAAGACATCCAATTAATAGTTGAGATAAATCCAACAACTTGTTGATGATTTGTAATAATTATTACAGGAAATAAATTATTATGCTTTCTTTTCTGTGAGCCAAAGTCCAGTTTTCCAGCTGCTCTCTCCTGATTGACCAGCCTGCTCCCAGGCTATGCCAGTGCTGCCTGAAGAGGTGTAAAGTGTCCTGTCAAAGGACACAGTATGTTTCCTGTGGGTGGAGCAGTACAAGCTGCAGAGCAGATGGTAGGAAGGGATAAGGAGTAGCCAAAATGATCTTCAAAAGGAGAATGCCACTTTAGGATAACACAGGCCTACTCCACCATCCTGCTTTTTCAGCCACCTTGGAGCCTCTGTGCTTAGATTAGGGGGAGAGTTGGAAAGGGAGTGTTTAGAAAAATTAGCAACACCAGTAGGTTGGGTTAGTCTGATACAGCTCCTCTGGAGAGACTTTCTTGATATTGGATTTTTAGAGAATTGTGCTTCCTGGGACAATAATATGCCACACTTTGGAGGAAGTGACCCTACACCTGGTTGGCACCCTGAAACCCATTGGCCAGGGGTGCCCCCTGCTTGAAGCCCAAAAACTGTGAATACATATAGGAGAGTTGCATAGCTCCTCAGACCTGCGGCCTGAAGAGAAAAGAAGAAGAAGTACTGACCTGCTAACTCCCTGGCCTGCACCAAGAGGACTGCAACTGCTGCACACTGTGAGACTCAGAATCAGAAGGACTTTGCTTTGGCTCTGAACGTCTAAGGAGGGAACTCCCTGCAAATTACAGGTTAACAGAGCCCACGTGCATCATCTCCACCAAGAGTGCCTATCCTGGAGTGCATCCTGTGGCCGTTTAAGGATTTGGTCTGATGCATTGTGGTACTAGTAGTCTAGACATCCCAATGACCATCTAGGAGATTCCAGACACTTGGATTTGTGTTTTGGACACTTTGAACCCTCAAGAGGAACTTCAGGAAGAAGTTCCACAAGTTTGGAGCAACTTTTGGAAAAAGCTCCATAATGTGACCGACTGTGCGTCGAGAGTCAAGCTGACTACCTTCAACCACGACCCGGCCTAGAATTCAGGTTCCTCCCACTCAAAGCTCTGGAGCTTCAGACTTCTAGGCTTTGACCGGGCCCTCGCAGAGAGTCAAGTTAGTGAACCGGAACCGAATCCGACTTGATAAAGTGCCTTGCTCGAAGTTAAGGGAAACAGCTCTAGAAAAATGACTACTTGTGAAGATAGAATTTTGACCGTGGCCTCCAGCTTAGTGTATCTGACCAGGGCTCCATTGCTGTCAGCGTTAAACTTTGACTTTGTCCCGGTCCACCATGACTAAATGATCCAAAGTGGCGATATATTCTTTTTAGCACGAGAAAGTGTTTATTCTTTAAAAATTCATATCTTTGGTTCCCTACATTGGATTTTTGTTGATTTGGTGTCTATTTGTTCATAAAAATAAATATCATCTATCTTTATAAATTGGTGTTGGATTTCAATTGTGTGTTCTGTCTTAGTTATTTACTGTAGTTGTGTTTTTAAATGCTTTACACATCTGTCTCCTAAATTACGTCTCCCTGCTTGTTGCCAGCTACCAAGGGTTGGGCAAGGCAATAATTTACTGAGACTTTGACTGACCCTTTTTATTGTATTTGTGGCCTTATTAGTAGTGGTAAGTCACTACTTATTACTACTAATAGTCCACTTTCCAACTTTGCCTCACTAATTTGATCAAAGTCCTTAAGCATTTGGATTTCTTAATGTTACCCTTTAAATTTCAGAATGGAGTAATTCCCAAGGGCCATGAAAGACAATGGATAAATGCATATGACTTAAAGAAATGGTTTTTAATCATATTTACTAATAAGATAATTATTGTTTTGCAGGAATTTCCTGCAGTGTTACTACAAGGGGATAATTTTGACTCTGGTCAGTCTGCCTGACATTGCCTGAGAGGGAATGAAGATTGTGGGCTTGGCGCAGTCTTGGTGGTAGACGAGAGTGGCCCATTTGTTGATGGTGGGGTAAATGGCCACAACATATCATTTTTGGTTGATACAGGTGCTACCCATTCTCCTGTAAGAACAGTAAAAATTCCAGATTCACCCCTCTCAGGAAGAAGTATCCAAGTTGTTAGATTTGGCAGTCAAACAATGAGGAATCCTATTACTGAAGATGTGCCTGTCAGAATAGGAAGTGTAGAAGATAATCATGAGTTTGTTGTTTGTGACTCAAGCAAGTAATTCAGACAACGATTCAAGGCATTTTAAAAGAGATTATGATGAGTCCATGTAACTCACCCATTATGGGCTTGCAGAAGCCTAGCGGTAAGTACCTCGTATTGCAGGACCTTCGCAAGATAAACAATATTGTGATTCCTTGTTGTCCTCTGGTACCTAATCCTGCTGTGATATTGTTTCAGATTCCATGTGAGGCTGAGTGAGTTTTGGTTACTGATTTGTGTCAAGCTTTCTTATCCATACCCTTGCATGAATGTTTTGGCATGGTGCCAAGCCCCAAAAGGGTAAATGGAGAGTCCATCCATTTTCAATAAGATCCTTGAAAAGAATTTGGAGTCTTTGGTTATGCCATGTAACTCTGTTCTGGTACAGTGTATTGACGACCTGCTGGTCACGTCAAATCCTCTGGAAGCTTGCAAAACTGACATTATTGCATTGTTGAACCACTTGGCTGAGAATGGACATAAAGTGTCCCCCAGCAAGCTGCAATACTGGTTAATAGAAGTCTTGTATCTTTGTCATCATATTGAAAAAGGAGTGTTTGTGATACCATGAATGAAATTCATGAGCTGTTTGTGCAATTTGTACAGTTTCAGGTATAGTCCAGCTAAATACAGACTTATCACCATAATTGACATTGAGGCGAAGGTCCTCTCCAGTCTCTTATTGAAGGATCTTGAATGCTGTGCCAAACAACTAAGCCTTATACCTCCTCAATCAGATGATCTTTCAGCAGGGGACTGGAGCAACAATATATCTTATGGCTCTCCCAATGATTACTGAAGAATTCCTTAGGAATAAATCTCTACTATATGCATGCTTTGTGGATTTAAAAGCCACTTTTGACAAGGACTCGTGGTGAGCTCTGTGATCCAAGCTAAGACCATGGGGATTACTCCTGCACTGTTTCATGCCATCCAATGTCTGTACCATAATACCTGGATGAGAGTAAAACTGGGCAAAGGTTTAAAAGCAATCAAAAAGATCACGCAAGAGGTGGCATAAAACAGCGCTATGTGATTGCCTGAGTTTTTAAAATGTATTTATTCCCTATCTAAACAACAGCTTGGAAACAGCAATTTTGATCTGCCGCATCTGGCCCTGATTCCTTTGGCTAGAGTACAATATGCTGAAAATATAGTCCTAATGAGTAAAACCCCCATTGGATTATGTCTAATAACCACCATTGCTGGGTATACCAAGAGGATGGGCTGGAAATCAACATAAAAAATTCAAGTTATGGAGTTCGGTAACCAGTACAGAAAAACCTTGACCTGGTATTTGGATGGCACACTGGAAATAACTAAGGGCCTGATTTAGTTGTTGACGAGCACACCGCCAGCCCACAGCGGCAGCGGTTGGGAAAAAGCCAACAAGCAGACCGCCGTAATTGGTAACACCATGGGGCTGTCAGTGTGCCTGCAGCGCAGTCATGGCAGCAAAATGCTGCAACTCTAGTTAAGAGCTACAGCCAATGCTGGCAATGATGAAATGCATCTGGGTGAATGGGCGCACTGTTTGCCTGTAGCACGTTCTGCAGGAGCAACAATGCACGTATCCATGCAGATGGCATGGGGGGCGCACAAAGGTGTCACCATGAACATATCTCCCTGGAGACATGTTTTCACCCCCAAAACTTGCCTTTCTGCCAATGTTTTCATGGCAGCATCACCGCCATGACAAGGTCAGCAGAGAGGTCGGTTGTGATCTTGACAGTCGTGCCCATGCAAGCACTGCTGCTCTCCCCACCACTGCGCAAGCTCAGATCTTGGCAGCAGTCTGGAGTCGGTCAGATGGCGGTCTCACCACCCGCGTCATAATCAGGCAGTTGGACCGCCAAGTATGCGGGTGGTCAGAAAAGGACAACAGTCCCTGGACCTCCAACAACAAAGGCCCTAAGACTTATACATATCTAGGAGTCATTTTAGATTGTCAGAATAATATAAAACCACACCTTCAAGACTTTAAGCAAAGTCTCTTTTATTTGCATTTATTTTGTTACAAACAAAGCTGTGCTGCACATCACTGCTTCCCTTTCTTAATATACTCAAAGCTAAATTGATACTGCCCTACCATACCCACAGGTCTGAAATAATGTGAGGTTGGGATTCAAAGTTATTGGAAACAGTACAAGTAAACATCAATAGACACCTATTTAGATTGCAATCTAATACCGCTGAGGGACAGATTTGCTTGGTATTCCGCCTCGTCAGATAAGAGTTGTCGTGCCATGGGGCATTTATAACATTTGTAAAAACTTGCAACAAGCACCAGTATCCTCTGTGGGTTTTTACTTAGGGCCAAAACTGAATCTAGTAAGGAAGGCAACACATGGTGAGAGTATTTTTCCTCCTCCTTGCAGAATTTAGAGCTCACTTCCGTTTTGGACTCTTCTTTAACAGGTACTGTTTAGGTCTCTGCTAGACTGGTGCATGCACTGTCTCGAAGAGACATGTGTTTAATCTGTGGGCTTCAGCCTTCTCAAAGACTTCCCATTTGGTAGGTCCATCATCTTTCTCATATTCATTGTCACCATTTGTCCCTGGCATGCATGGTCATGCCTCTTCTTGCGTTTAGCCCTTCCACCAGAGCATGAACCAAGTACTTGTAAACATCCACTGCTCCTGTTTTTACAACCATTTTGGGATCCACTTGTGTTCTTTTTTTAGCACTCTACACAGTGCTTGTGCTGTTACCATCTCCATCTCCTCCCTCCCCCTCTCATGCCTCATTAATAGACCACTCAATCCCCGTCACAACTTTTTCCTTTGTTACTGCTTTTTGTTTTCACCACCTCTTCCCTCCCATTTCTGCTTGTTCCCTCACACCTCCTGGTGCTTGCTCCATCCACACATCACCCCCCACCTCAACCCCGTTGCTGCTTTAAAACCCCATTGTAGTCTATTTTGTTCTAGTGAGTTGTAATGTTCCGCCTTTTAATGTCTGTTAGTGTATAGCTGACTGCTGATTGGAGAATGTATGCGTGGCTGCTGTTATCTGGCACACATGTAGTCTCTGTTTATTTTCTGCACATGTGGGTACTAGGTGTGTGCATGTTTACATCACATGTGGTAGTTCGGCACTGGTGTTTATAGTTGGAAAATCGAACCTCAAGTGAATCTGCTCTGTGTTATCACAGAGCATGTCAGAGCTTTTAAAGTGTCTCAGTCTTCTGCTCTAATTGCATGGCCACATTTTTCCTGTGTGAAATGATTGAACTGTTAATGTCTCAATTTGTTGCTTCTCTCTTCATAGATGGGACTATTTCTTCAAACTTCTCCTGTCAGGACACTTTCTTACTGTTAGAAATTGGGTCTCCAGTTGGCAGAGGTATGCACCCTGCCAGGTAGGAACCAGAATCGTAGTCAGGGTAAGTCACAACATAATCCTAAATTATCCTGTGTTCACCCCCGGGTAGCTTGTGCAATAACCCACACAACACAGTAAATACATCATAAAAATACTCCACAACAGTTTAGAAAAATAGAAAATATGTATCTGAGTAAATTAAGACAAAAACAACATAAATCCAAAATGTAGAAGTTGAGTTATTGAATTGAAAAAAAGAAATGCAGTAAAGCGCTTAGAAGCAAGTACCACTAAAAAGGTTACTTTAGGTTGCGCTGGACTGGGGCAAAGTCAAAGTTCGAGCCAACCTCGTGGAAGGGCAGGCCAGCTATAGGACCCATGCTGGCCCTTGTGAACAAAGTACCTTTCCAGGTCAGATGCAACAAAATGCACTTATTTTTTCCACACAGTCTAGTCAATGTGTCCGTTGTTCCAATTCATGAAGGCAGGTTGCTGTGTTGCAGCAACATCGGATGGGTGCCGCATCGTCATTGAACCTCGCAGTCGGGTCAATGCGCTGAAGTCGATCCTCGCGGTCGGTACCTTGGATCGATGCTGCACCATCGTCAAACCTCACAGTCAGATCCTATGCTGTTGCCGAGCTTTGTAGGGCTGTCTCCCGATCGGCAGTGCATCAGCGTCGAAGGGCACTGAATTAATTCCGATCTGCACAGTTGTGACAATGCATAGATTATGTAGCAAAACCATTTGGAAGGGATACCTTAGGCAAGGGTAAGGCTTACGGAAGTGTCTGATTTGTGTAGGTACTTATACCAAAAAGTGCCTTTGAAGTGGAGGTGACATCAAAGGCTGGCCTCTGAAGTGCAAACACTCCCTTTTAGCCCAGTCCTGTCTGTCTGGGGGGCAAATCAGTGTTTTGTAAGTGTATTTAGAAGTGAACAAGGGAACCCAATTAATTAGGCAGGGACCTTGGGTAACAATTTTTAAAGAGGACAATGGTCCCTGTCGCAAGGAAATTGAAGCAAGGTAATGAATATAGATCAGAATCGGCTCTATATTTTTCTATCCAGCCGGATAGTATGATTTAATCAAACATGATAACAAGTATCAAAGTGCTAAACGAACAATGTACAGTGGGATACAGTCCTGTATCCAATAGCAAGGGAGTAAAGAAAAAGTCTCAAGGTGCTGAAACGCAAAGGACAATTTCAGGCAAAACAAAGGAAAGCTTGTTGTATAAAATGAACAATAAAACAAGTGTGACAATCAGCACAACCGTTACATATGGTATATAAATTGTTTGTGTGCACGGTGTTTAGACAGTCGACAACGTTTCGATCCCATTTACATAGATGCCGGGATCATCATCAGGACAAAAAATACTATATGCCTGAACAATATAGGAGTGTAAACAACGATGGTTGCTTATAAAATAGCCGGGTATTTTCAGATGTGCGGGTGATTACAGAACCGCTTGGTTCCTGATCTGCAATAAGTGGGACCTGGAGGAGGACAACGGCGTGGAATGAATCCTCATGAATTGAATGGGCAATGCCGGAAGGGTAGATGCCTTGTGATCCGTGAATACGGCAGTGCCCAGTGGTCGGGAGTCTTTTGCTGGTGTGTACACATGTGGAGAGAGCTCAATGGCTGGCCAGGAAGACCCATCATAATGCAGATGGGTGCTCAGAATGCAGATGAGCTTCACCTTCCTGTGTATGTCTCTGTATAGAGGGAATGCACAAATGTAGCTGTCACCCAACCTAGATATGTATTGGAGATAAGCAGTGAGGCAAAAAAGAGCTATGAGCACAGAAATGTCAACTTTCTAAAAGTGGCATTTCTAAAACAGTAATGTTAAATCGAACTTCAGCAGTAAGGAGGATTTATCAAGACCATTCCAAACATGGGAAACATGAAAAAGCTACTCCTCTCTGATCAGGAATTACAGCTCAAAAAGTGTATTAAGGAATTCCCAATGCTAGCCCATGAGAGGAGTAGGTCTCACAGTAGTGAAAAACAAAATAAGCTGTTTGTAACTACCATGACATGTAAAACATACAAGTACATGTTCTACCTTTAACTTACATAGCACCTTGCCCTTTGGGTTACCAATGGCCTTCCTTAGGTGTGACATATGGAATTAAATGCCAAGTCGAATTGGCAATAAACTGCACACATCAGCCCGGCAATGGCAGGCCTGAGACATTATTAAGGGGCTACTTATGTGGGTGGCACAATCAATGCTGCAAACCCACTTGTAGCATTTAATTTACAGGCCCTCTTTGTATGTAGTCCACTTTACTAGGGGTGTATCAGTGAATTAAATATGCCAATTGGGTCTGAGACGATGTTACCATATTTTAGGGAGAGAGCACAAGTACTTTAGCACTGGTTAGCAGTCGTAATGTGTTCAGAGTCCTAGACACAGTGCAAATGAGGTCAGAAAAAGAGGCAGAGGAAGGCAAAAAAATGGGGGTAACACTTTAGAGAGGACCATTTTCCAATAGTCGCTTTTACTGCATTCACTATTGAAGTGTTCCGTGCACCACTGTTGCTCAACTTGAATTCTCTTCAAAGGAGCCAGGCAGAGTTTTGATGTCATCGAGGTCTGCCTGCCCCTTAGTGTCCCTGACAAATATAGTCCTTTGAATGTGGTTGCTGATGTGATATATTTCCTCGTGTTCCCTACTATAAACCATCGTAACACTGTGATTGTTTCAGTTTTTTATAAACATATTTTGTTGATTTTATGACGTACAATACAAAATTACTGTACGATAAAGGACATATGAATAATGACATTTGTGAGTATACAGAAGTGGCATTCCGCTGCATATCCAGTTTGTTTTAGGTTTTTTGTGTGAAATTTCATACAGGACCAACACCACCCGAAGAAAGTGGAGCACTTTACATTAGCACCAGTTACTTTTTTGTGCAGTTTTATATAGCCCCAATATAACCCAAAGGTATTGGAGAGCTTTACAATAACATTAGTTCCTTTACACAAGGACACATTAATTTTTGAAGGCACAGAGAAGTTAAATGATTTGCCCAGAATACATGAACCCAAAACTCGAACCCAGTTTTCCAGCTCCACATTAGGTAGCTCTGAACCTAATGCCACAACCTCTCCCAACAGAACGCTACATCATCTCACTAGCACTGGTCTCAGTTCCACATTTTGGGATTACGGCCAAATCACTTATGGCCTGATTTAGATCTTGGCAGATCTGGTCCCACTATCACTTTTCTGTTGGTTTCTCTGACCGCAGGTGGACTGCCCGCTCAATTTAGATGCTGGTGGGTCTAAGGACGATTGGCTGTCCGGGTGCCACAGTCTCTTCCAGAATCTTCCTCCCGCGTGAATGGTGCCGTTGGCAAAAGTAGCTGTCGGAAGGAGTTCAGCCAACATTTTTTCTGGACCAATCGCAATTTGCCTTCCCATTAATGTAACTGTGGCGGGCAAACCTCCATACCTGCGTTTGTGGTTTCGAAGGGATAGAAGTTAGAAACGTACCTATTTTTCTTCCTTCCACTTCCGTGTCCTTCATGAATCCGATCAACCAAGTCCTCCTTTACTGCTGCTTCTTGACCATGAAGCCAATCAAGCCTGTTGTCGCCGGAATCAACAGTAAGCTTCTTTTTTACTTGCTTCCTTTTAAATTGCCTGTTTACGGGGGGAGGCAAGATGGCGGCCGCGTGATTCCGAGTGAAGGTCGCTCCTGCTGCCGGGTCTGAACAGCTGTCTCTCGCATACTCGATTATGGTCTAAAGACAAGTCTTTCCCCGGTTTACTACTGCGATAACTTGCTGTTGCTGACGGATACATCATTATTGCCGACGGAGTTGTTATCTCGCTCAGATCAATTCTAACCCGGAGAGGAAAAAAAACACTCCATGCTCACCGTTCTCTGTGTTCACGAGCCCTGGCTGCGGGCTGTTTCCGCCTCTCTGAGCCGTGCGCACCTGAAGGCTTGGCGGGTGTGGCTCGCGGTGGGAAGGAAGAACGAGGATTTCAGGTTTGGTAGGATGCCTACCCGCAAAAACGGAAATTCTGCTGCTGCTACTAAACTGCCAAGTGAGCTGCTGACGGCTGGTTCTGCTGCTGGGGGTAAGAAAAATCCGGCTGCTGATAAAAAGGGGAAATCGGCAGGAAAGACGCCAGCGGTGAGTGCTAGTACGATTAAAGTTTCTCTGGCTAAAGTAAAGCTAGGAGACAAGGCGGACAAAGTCGTTGAGAGACTACCTTGTAATAACCCTGCTAAGGCTGTGAATCTAATAGGAACAACATCCTCTATTTTGGAAAGTTCTGTATTGGCGAAACCGTTAACGGTCCCCGGGATGTTTACGGGGAAGAACAGGGTTGCTAAAAATCAGTCAGAGGTCTCTACAGTGCCTGCTGTACAAACTACAGGCTCGCTAATAGAGGGAAATGAAAGTTCGGTAACTGAAATGAAGGAGGGGGATGCTAAACCGGTTGGGGGTCTGGATAATCTTGAATGCCCTTCGGGACTACCAAAGGCTGATGCTCCTCAATTAAGTGGTGGAGCAATTAGGAAAGAGAGATATGAGGGGCTAGATGACTCTGCCACAATTCCTCATGCATTTCAAACCCCCATAGGCGGGAGGGCGGAAAAGATCAAGGCCCCCCCGCTGGAACTGGTTGATGGCGACAGCTTCTTCTCTGTTGCAGAAGAGACGGAGGCTGAGTCTGAGGGAGAGTCATTAATTGAAAGCTCAATTTCCAGTAGTGAACCCGAGAGCCCCCCGAGAACCGCGAGTACTTCGAAGAAGGCTTCTACCCGGGGTAAAAACCTCAAAATGGCTTTAAAGAGCGGTATAGAGGATGAGGATACTGATGGCTCAGAAATCAGCAGCAAACTTCAGTGGGACTATTCTCAAGCTGCAATGAGTTTGGCAGCTGTGGGGGGGGACAAAAAAAGTGAAGATCATATGGAATTTAACTCTCCTCCCTCTAACTCTGCGATTTACGCTTTGTTAAAAACAATACAAGTGGAGGCTCGACAAGAACATAAAAGGGCTCAACTCGCTACTATGAAGATCCAGGGCGCTATTCGAAGAAATACAAAAGCATGCTCTGAGGTTATTGCCCGGACCACCGCATTGGAAGAAAGAATTGTCGACCTTGAGATTGGATTCCAAAAGACTGATACTAAAACCACCTCAAATGATGATAGACTGGCTGACATAATGTGGAAACTCGAGGATTCAGAAAATAGGCTGCGAAGAAATAACCTTAGATTATTGGGGATAGAAGAGAATGTTGAGGGTGTGGATATTAGAGGTTTTGTTTTAAAATTATTTAAAGCCGCCTTTCCTGAACTCTCCCAATGGGCATGGGACTCGGAGATTCAGAGAGTCCATCGGTTTCCCTTAACTTTGAAAAAGAGCCCTGAACCGGGAGCAAAACCGAGAGCAATTTTGATTTTCTTTGGGAATTTTATACTGAGGCAAGCTATCTTTGAGAAAGCCCGACCCGATGCCAAAAGATCTGCAGAAGGGCACACTTTTTTTGTTCGCCCTGATTTCTGCCACTCAACAGTTGAAAGGAGATGGCGACTCCGATCACTGATTACTCCTTTTCAAAAGAAAGGGTGCGAGGTGTTCTTAATGAACCCCGCCCGTCTGAAGGTTATATTTTCTGGCAGAACACGGGTGTTTACTTCAGAAATTAAGGCTGAAGAATATCTTAAGGGACTTGGGGAAGGCTAGAGATGTCATTAATGTATTATACACGGGGTTTTTTATATTTCTGTCTCTATGGTATGCTGACTAGGGAGCGGCCTCGGGTCACTCGGGCAAGGGCAAGGGAAGCCATCATATGGGTCATTCGACCTATTTTGCCTGTTTTTGGGGGGGTAGGGGGAAGCCTTTGAGGGGGGATGGGCTGCGGACAGAGATTTGTTTTGGGAGAAATCAGGATTCGATGGTTATGATAATTCAACCAAAGCTGGGTTTGTATGAGGGGTCTAGAAACAACTACTGGATGTATCTTTCTTTTTTTCTGTATGGCTAATTTAAGAATCTTATCAATAAATATTTGTGGACTTAATAATCCGTCCAAGCGACGCCGGATAAGTGAAGATTTGCGCTTCTTGCGGGCGGATGTTCTCTGCCTACAGGAAACACATGTTGAGGCCAGTCAGCATAAAGTTTTGAAGATTGAGGGATTTCAACTTGTGTCATGGACTAAACTTGAGGCTAAGACCAAGGGTGTGGCAATTCTAGTTAGACCTGGAAAGGTTAATATTATTCGTTCCGCTGCGGATAGCTTAGGTCGTTGGGTAATAGTACATGGTAACTTCCAGGGCAAAAATATTACACTTTGTTCTATTTATGGTTCTGTTTTGGATGACCCTACTTTAGTTAATTGGCTCAGCTTAGAGCTGATAGGCTGGCCATCTCCGTTTATTATTTGCGGAGATTTGAATATCAATATAGAGTCTGGCACCTTAAATCAACTAGGGAGTGTTTATACGGGGAGGAAGCCTAGGGTATATCGTGCTTTAAAAAACTTAATAGATCTGCATGGTTTAACGGATGCATGGGCTTTTTTTTATCCGGCTGACCCCGGCTTTACATATTTTTCTGCACCTCATAGGATATGTTCAAGGCTGGATTATTTTTTTGCTTCACCCGTACTACTTCAGGGCTCTGGTATTTTTAGATTTCCACGAGTAATGTCTGACCATAATCCGCTCTTGCTTGAAATAAACACTATGGTCTGTAGGACTCAAATTAACGCGTGGACGTTCAACCATGCATTACTTAGGGATATAGGATATATTGATAATATGTCTGTATGGATTATAAGGTTTTTAGAAGAAAACATTGATAGTACAGATATACAGAATGTCTGGGATACATTAAAGGCAGGGGTTAGGGGTGAAACAACACGGTTTGGTTGGGAATCTCAAAGGAAAGAAAAGGCGGAACTGCAACGATTATATACAGCACTCGCAGAAGCAGAGCAGAACCTGGTTAGTCAGATAAGGACGGGTGGTGATAGCGATGCTGCCCAAAATCGGATTATTTTAGTAAAATCAGCTATAATTGAAATTTCTCAGGCTAAGGCAGCCAGTAAATTCTTAATCTGGAAATCCAAAATGTTCGAAAATAGTGAGCGAGCAGGGCACTTGTTAGCCTCAAGAATCAAGGAAAGAGAAATAGCCACGCGTATTCAAAATATTCAAGATCCAGATATTGGTTTGGTGTCCGGGGATAAGGATATTCTGTTTGCCTTTCAAAAATTTTATCAAAATTTGTATAGTGAAGATATAAGTGATAATGATTTGCATCAGAGGGAAATACAAGAGTATTTACGGGAGGTTGTGGTTGACACACTACCTCCGGAAGAACGTGATGCATTGGAAGCTGAAATAAGTATGGAAGAACTTTTGCAAGCTATAGATCTGCTCCCGGGCGGGAAAGCTGTTGGTCCAGATTACATACCAGGAGAGTTCTATAAAGTATTTCGCCTTCAATTGACTCCTGTTATGTTGGCTCTTTTTAAGACAGTCCAGATGGGGGAATCTTCCCCTGAGTCTTGGCAAAAGGCCCGAATTATAACATTCTTAAAAAAAGATAAAAATCCCACAGACATGGGCTCATACCGTCCTATTACGCTTATTAATAGTGATGTTAAAATCTATGCCAAGGTGCTTGCCATGAGATTCTCTGGTGTGATTAAGTCACTGGTTTCTGTTTATCAACACGGCTTTGTCCCAGGTCGGGAAACAATCAATCATATTCGTCGCACTATTACACTTTTTGATTATACTAGGGTTTCAGGGGACCCTATGGCCTTAATTCTGCTAGATGCGGAGAAGGCGTTTGATAGGGTCTCCTGGCCCTTCTTATGGGCGGTTTTAAGATATTATGGGTTAGGAGAAAGATTAATTACTGCAATACAAATTATGTATAGACAACCCACCGCGCAAATCTCAATTATGGGCACACAATCGGGAACTATTAATATCTCAAGAGGTACTCGACAGGGCTGCCCCTGTTCCCCTTTATTATTTGCCATTTATATAGATCCCTTAATTAGAAAATTTCTTTTGAACAACCGGATCAGTCCAGTAAGATCTAAGGGTGGTGAAACTAAGATACTGGGCTATGCAGATGATCTTGCTATTTTAACAGATTCACCCGAAACTGCTTTAGTGGAAATTCAAAAACTGACATTTCAATTTGGCAAATTATCTGGCTATCATTTAAATGAATCCAAAACCCAAATTATCTGTAATGATAAGATCTTACTGGTGGACTCTAGGGTTACTGAGACTGCTAAATACCTTGGGATTTTAATAAATTCAAATCCAGAGGTGATTGTGGAGATTAATTTGAACCCTTTGTTGGGTAGGATTGAAAAAGATGCCCGGCGGATGAATAATCTTTACCTAACACTTATGGGGAGATGCAATGTTATAAAGATGCTTTTTCTGCCAAAGATATTGTATCTCCTCAGAGCTATCCCCGTTCTATTCGATTTAATATGGTTTAAAAAAATCGAACGTATTATTTCATGGTTTCTTTGGGCAGGGAAAAGACCCAGACGAGCTTTTAAATTTATGACTTTACCTAGAGAAAGGGGTGGCTGGTCTGTGCCCAATTTTCAGATTTATTACTGGGCTATCACTCTGAGACATATTCCTGTATTGCTAGATTGCCCTGATTTTGAGGAGCGGGAAAATTCAATATATAAACTGGTGTATGGAGAGGAAACCTCAGGGGTTTTATTTAAGCATATAGATTTTGCATACTTTAAACGTGTGAGGTTTAAAGGTCTATTTGCGGCTTTCAAAATTTGGACATCTATCCGCAAATTATTTAATGTTGGTAGAATACATTTATACACTCCAGTTAATAGTAATACTCTTTTGCCCCAAATTTTTGCTGATGGATACTTTAGAGAATGGAGGGCCCACGGGGTCAATAGGCTAGGGGACTTGGTTTCGGTGGATGGGGTAAGGACTTTTGAATACTTTAAACAGAAATTTACTCTTGGCAATCAACATTTTTTTAAGTTTTTACAGATCCGGGATTTTCTCTCTCGGAAGATGGTTAGCTGGACTGCTATTTCGTTACTTGAGGCTATTAAAGGTGGGCACTCCACAATATCTTCAATTTATAAAATGATTAACGAAAAAAGAAAAGACGATTTGGATAAGCATTTTGGCAGATGGCATACGGGATTGCAAGTTGGGCAGGAGATCTGTGAAAAATCACTACGGCTTAGCTACATTTCTACCCTATCCGCAAATCTCCAAGTTCAATGCTTTAAAACCTGGCATAATTTGTATATAACCCCACAGCGTATTCATCAATGGGGGGGGGACTATGGGAGCTAATTGTCCCAGATGTGGTGAGTTTGCGGTTGATATTATTCACATGTTCTCTTCTTGCCCCAATTTGCTTCCTTTGTTCAATAAAGTTGAACGATGGCTGGAAATATTGTTTCACCGTGTAGTTCCACTCTCATCACAGGCAGTTATATTAGGGGTAACTGAAGTGGATATGACGCCCCACGAGCAAAAGTTATTCTTTGTCTCAATGGCTGTACTCCGACTATGTTTAGCAACTGTTTGGCTAGATCCATCCCCTCCATCGGAACATGAATGGTTTAGTAAATTTCTAAATATAGGGAAGTGGGAGCTGTTGGTTTTTAGAAGGAGAGGCCCAAGAGCCCGCAGAAATGGGGAACTGATTTGGGCTCCTTTGATTAATTGGTTGGATTGTGTAAATCATTGATTCTTGAAATGTAGTATGATAGCAATGTATATTAATTATGTTTGTATCATGTATATTATCTAATTAGTTATGAATTTAACGGGATGTTTTCTTTTCTTTCTTCTTTCTTTCTTTTATCTCTAGCTCTCAGCCCTCAAGGGTAGCTGGGTGGGTTCAGGGTGGGGGGTGGTCTATTTTGCTAAAATCAGAGTCATGATGCAGATAATTTATTTGATGAAAATTATGGTTGAATGTATGAAGGATATCTGTGTCATGTTACTCGTCAATAAAAAAATTAAAAAAAAAAAAAAAAAATTGCCTGTTTACATCAGCTCTGGACTCATGCATTTTTAAATCTCTCTTGCAAGCAATATTTTTCTAACATGTAATGCACATGTTTGTAATGTTAGCATTTAAGAAATTTAAAGAAACACACCTGTATTAAAATGTTCATTTTTTATTTTCAATTTTGGTACAAGCTGCCTTCATAATGGACACTTAACCAAAAATTGGCATTACTCAAAATTCATAATGTTTTCATACAGGTGTGTTTAATTCTTTTTCGTGAACTATCAAACTATAAATATATGCATTAAGCTAATTCTGAATTATTTAAATGTAATATATTTGTGTGACTGCACTAGACAATGTAAAACATATTTTTTAAATGAATGTAAAATCAATGTTAGTTCTAAAATTTAATCATTTTATATATTTATTTATGTATTTTTCACCCTTGTCTAGTGTGTTTTCTGAATTTTATTACATTTTAATTGTCTATTGTTTTTAAAGGTGTAATGCATGGGAAACAACCTTTACAATGCAGTCATTACATAGCACTACCTTTACATAGCAGTCATTACATCGCAACATCCTTTACATCGCATGTCATTACAATGCAGTCATTACGTCGCATGTCACTACAACGCATGTCATTACAATGCATGTCACTACAACGCAGGCATTACATTGCAAGTCATTACAATGCATACCATTCCAAAGCATAGTACCCTTACACTATCCAACACTTACCCTACTGTTGCACTCACTGGAGTTAGAATAGTAATTGTTACCCTTACACTATCCAACACTTACCCTACTGTTGTCTCATTGGAGTTAGAATAGTCATTATTACCCCTATACTATCCAACACTTACCTTAACTGCGATGTAGTGGTATGCATTGTAATGTTATGCTTTGTAAAGGTATGATGCGATGTAATGGAATGCGTTGTAACGGTAGTTTCTGAAAATGCTATGTAATGGCATTCGATGTAAAAGAATGCATTGTAAAGGATTTTGCAATGTAAAAACTGCATTGTAAAGACATGCAGTGTAGAAGTATGGGTTGTAACATCATACATTCGTAACGCACATTTGTTTATTTTTTCACTTATTAAGTTAAAATAAACACACCTGTATTAACATTTTAATTTTTTATTTTCAATTTTGGTACAAGCTGCCTTCATAATGGACACTTAACCAAAAATTGGCATTACTCAAAATTCATAATGTTTTCATACAGGTGTGTTTAATTGTTTTTCGTAAACTATCAAACTGTAAATATATGCATTAAGCAAATTCTGAATTATTTAAATGTAATATATTTGTGTAACTGCACTAGACAATGTAAAACATATTTTTTAAATAAATGTAAAATCAATGTTAGTTCTGAACTTAAATCATTTTATATATTTATGTATGTATCTTTCACCCTTGTCTAGTGTGTTTTCTGAATGTTATTACATTTTAATTGTCTATTGTTTTTAAAGGTGGAATTCATGGGAAACAACCTTTACAATGCAGTCATTACATCGCACTACCTTTACATAGCAGTCATTACATCGCAACATCCTTTACATCACATGTCATTACAATGCAGCCATTACGTCGCATGTCATTACAATGCATGTCACTAAAACGCAGGCATTACATCGCAAGTCATTACAATGCATACCATTACAACGCATAGTACCCTTAAACTATCCAACACTTACCCTACTGTTGCACTCACTGGAGTTAGAATAGTAATCGTTACCCTTACACTATCCAACACTTACCCTACTGTTGTTTCATTGCAGTTAGAATAGTAATTATTACCCCTATACTATCCAACACTTACCTTAAATGCGATGTAATGGTATGCATTGTAATGTTATTCTTTGTAAAGGTATGATGCGATGTAATGGAATGCGTTGAAACGGTAGTATCTCAAAATGCAATGTAATGGCATGCAATGTAAAAGAATGCATTGTAAAGGATGTTGCAATGTAAAAACTGCATTGTAAAGGCATGCATTGAATAAGTATGCGTTATAACGTCATACATTCGTAATGTACATGTGTTTATTTTTTCACTTATTAAGTTAAAATAAACCCACATGTATTAACGCTTAAAAAATAAACTTCAATTTGTTTTTTTAAGTATGTTTCCATAATCATGATAAATGCGTGCGTCAAAATTTAAATATCCATTACAGTTTTTTTATCACTAATGTTTGGACTGCACAAATATGTCATTTAAAAAAACCTTTGTATTTTCAGTCATAAATGTAAGTAATAATGTGTATTTCAAATTTTCATCATTAACATTTTTAAAAATCAATTAATTGTACATGAATAATGATGTTAGGACAAACTTTGTAAAAAGAAAATATTTTTATTTATAAATGAGTACTGGTCTCAAAGTTTTGTTAAAAAAAAGACAACAATAGGGATTCACAACAGAACAGGCTGTGGCTTTGTTGCCCATAACTTGCCCGCTAAACATACCCTAAAGGGTAAACCTCCGGAGAAAGGGGCATCTATTGGGCTCAGAGGAGGCTCCTCAAGGATCTATCTAATTTGGTGTGCATTTATGTTTGTTAGGGGTTAAGGACAGGTAAGAGGTGAATTTGGAAAGAGGAGTAAGTGTAGGAGGGGTGGTAGAGGACTGGCTGCTGGAGGTCAAGGGAGCTGGACTATGTGATGTCTTTGTGTTTATGTTTGCAGTTGCATGGGGGTCTGGTGTTTATTGTGTATGGTTGGATGTCTGTTTTTTAGCTGGTGTCTGATATTCTGGTGAGTGTGTGTGTTTTCTTTTGGATGGTGTTGTTTTGTGTGTAGGTGTGCTTTTGTGTGAGTGTTAGTTTTGATGAGTGTGTTGTGCTTGTGGGGCAGGTTCAAAAGTGTGTGTATATTGTTTGTGGGTTTGTGTGGGTTTTTTGTGCAGTTTTATATAACCCCAATATAACCCAAAGGTATTGGAATGCTTCACAATAACACTAGTTCCTTTACACAAGGACACATTCCTTTTTGAAGGCACAGGGAAGTTAAGTGATTTGCCCAGAATAAATGACGCCAAAACTCAAACCCAGTTTTCCAGCTCCACATTAGGTACCTCTGAACCTTATGCCACAACCTCTCCCAACAGAACGCTACATCATCTCACTAGCACTGGTCTCAGTTCCACATTTTGTGATTACAGCCAAATCACTTATGGCCTGATTTAGATCTTGGCAGATCTGGTCCCACTATCACTTTTCCATTGGTTTCTCTAACCGCCTCCTAGGTGGATTGCCCGCTCAATTTTGATGCTGGTGGTTCTATGGACGATTGGCCGACCGGGTGCCACAGTCTATGCCAGAATTTTCCTCCCACGTGAATGGTGCCATTGGCAAAAGTAGCTGTCGCAAGGAGTTCAGCATACATTTTTGCTGGACCAATCGCAATGTGCCTTCCCATTAACATAACTGTGGCGGGCAAACCTCCATACCTGCTTGTGTGGTTTCGAAGGGATAGAAGGTAGAAACTTACCTTTTTTTCTTCCTTCCACTTCCGTGTCCATCATGAATCCGATCATCCAAGTCTTTCCTTTGCTGTTGCTTCTTGACCATGAAGCCAATCAAGCCTGTTGTTGCCGGAATCAACAGTAAGCTTCTTTTTTACTTGTTTCCTTTTAAATTGCCTGTTTACATCAGCTCTGGACTTATGCATTTTTAAATCTCTCTTGCAAGCAATATTTTTCTAACATGTAATGCACATGTTTGTAATGTTAGCATTTAAGAAATTTAAAGAAACACACCTGTATTAACATTTTCATTTTTTATTTTCAATTTTGGTACAAGCTGCCTTCATAATGGACACTTAACCAAAAATTGGCATTACTCAAAATTCATAATGTTTTCATACTGGTGTGTTTAATTCTTTTTCGTGAACTATCAAACTATAAATATATGCATTAAGCAAATTCTGAATTATTTAAATGGAATATATTTGTGTAACTGCACTAGACAATGTAAAACATATTTTTTAAATGAATGTAAAATCAATGTTAGTTCTAAACTTCAATCATTTTATATATTTATTTATGTATCTTTCACCCTTGTCTAGTGTGTTTTCTGAATTTTATTACATTTTAATTGTCTATTGTTTTTAAAGGTGTAATGCATGGGAAAGAACCTTTACAATGCAGTCATTACATAGCACTACCTTTACATAGCAGTCATTACATCGCAACATCCTTTACATCGCATGTCATTACAATGCAGTCATTACGTCGCATGTCACTACAACGCATGTCATTACAATGCATGTCACTACAACACAGGCATAACATTGCAAGTCATTACAATGCATACCATTCCAATGCATAGTACCCTTACACTATCCAACACTTACCCTACTGTTGCACTCACTGGAGTTAGAATAGTAATTGTTACCCTTACACTATCCAACACTTACACTACTGTTGTCTCATTGGAGTTAGAATAGTAATTATTACCCCTATACTATCCAACACTTACCTTAAATGCGATGTAATGGTATGCATTGTAATGTTATGCTTTGTAAAGGTATGATGCGATGTAATGGAATGCGTTGTAACGGTAGTTTCTGAAAATGCAATGTAATGGCATTCGATGTAAAAGAATGCATTGTAAAGGATTTTGCAATGTAAAAACTGCATTGTAAAGGCATGCATTGTAGAAGTATGCATTGTAACATCATACATTTGTAACGCACATTTGTTTATTTTTTCACTTAATAAGTTAAAATAAACACACCTGTATTAACATTTTAATTTTTTATTTTCAATTTTGGTACAAGCTGCCTTCATAATGGACACTTAACCAAAAATTGGCATTACTCAAAATTCATAATGTTTTCATACAGGTGTGTTTAATTGTTTTTCGTAAACTATCAAACTGTGAATATATGCATTAAGCAAATTCTGAATTATTTAAATGTAATATATCTGTGTAACTGCACTAGACAATGTAAAACATATTTTTTAAATAAATGTAAAATCAATCTTAGTTCTGAACTTAAATCATTTTATATATTTATGTGTGTATCTTTCACCCTTGTCTAGTGTGTTTTCTGAATGTTATTACATTTTAATTGTCTATTGTTTTTAAAGGTGGAATTCATGGGAAACAAACTTTACAATGCAGTCATTACATCGCACTACCTTTACATAGCAGTCATTACATCGCAACATCCTTTACATCGCATGTCATTACAATGCAGCCATTACGTCGCATGTCACTACAACACATGTCATTACAATGCATGTCACTAAAACGCAGGCATTACATCGCAAGTCATTACAATGCATACCATTACAACGCATAGTACCCTTAAACTATCCAACACTTACCCTACTGTTGCACTCACTGGAGTTAGAATAGTAATTGTTACCCTTACACTATCCAACACTTACCCTACTGTTGTCTCATTGCAGTTAGAATAGTAATTATTACCCCTATACTATCCAACACTTACCTTAAATGCGATGTAATGGTATGCATTGTAATGTTATTCTTTGTAAAGGTATGATGCGATGTAATGGAATGCGTTGAAACGATAGTTTCTCAAAATGCAATGTAATGGCATGCAATGTAAAAGAATGCATTGTAAAGGATGTTGCAATGTAAAAATTGCATTGTAAAGGCATGCATTGAATAAGTATGCGTTATAACGTCATACATTCGTAATGTACATGTGTTTATTTTTTCACTTATTAAGTTAAAATAAACCCACATGTATTAACGCTTAAAAAATAAACTTCAATTTGTTTTTAAAGTATGTTTCCATAATCATGATAAATGCGTGCGTCAAAATTTAAATATCCATTACAGTTTTTTTATCACTAATGTTTGGACTGCACAAATATGTCATTTAAAAAAACCTTTGTATTTTCAGTCATAAATGTAAGTAATAATGTGTATTTCAAATTTTTATCATTAACATTTTTAAAAAACAATTAATTGTATATGAATAATGATGTTAGGACAAACTTTGTAAAAAGAAAATATTTTTATTTATAAATGAGTACTGGTCTCAAAGTTTTGTTAAAAAAAAGACAACAATAGGGATTCACAACAGAACAGGCTGTGGCTTTGTTGCCCATAACTTGCCCGCTAAACATACGCTAAAGGGTAAACCTCTGGAGAAAGGGGCATCTATTGGGCTCAGAGCAGGCTCCTCAAGGATCTATCTAATTTGGTGTGCATTTATGTTTGTTAGGGGTTAAGGACAGGTAAGAGGTGAATTTGGAAAGAGGAGTAAGTGTAGGAGGGGTGGTAGAGGACTGGCTGCTGGAGGTCAAGGGAGCTGGACTACGTGATGTCTTTGTGTTTATGTTTGCAGTTGCATGGGGGTCTGGTGTTTATTGTGTATGGTTGGATGTCTGTTTTTTAGCTGGTGTCTGATATTCTGGTGAGTGTGTGTGTTTTCTTTTGGATGGTGTTGTTTTGTGTGTAGGTGTGCTTTTGTGTGAGTGTTAGTTTTGATGAGTATGTTGTGCTTGTGGGGCAGGTTCAAAAGTGTGTGTATATTGTTTGTGGGTTTGTGTGGGTTTTTTGTGCAGTTTTATATAACCCCAATATAACCCAAAGGTATTGGAATGCTTCACAATAACACTAGTTCCTTTACACAAGGACACATTCCTTTTTGAAGGCACAGGGAAGTTAAGTGATTTGCACAGAATAAATGACGCCAAAACTCAAACCCAGTTTTCCAGCTCCACATTAGGTACCTCTGAACCTTATGCCACAACCTCTCCCAACAGAACGCTACATCATCTCACTAGCACTGGTCTCAGTTCCACATTTTGTGATTACAGCCAAATCACTTATGGCCTGATTTAGATCTTGGCAGATCTGGTCCCACTATCACTTTTCCATTGGTTTCTCTAACCGCCTCCTAGGTGGATTGCCCGCTCAATTTTGATGCTGGTGGGTCTATGGACGATTGGCCGTCCGGGTGCCACAGTCTCTGCCAGAATTTTCCTCCCACGTGAATGGTGCCATTGGCAAAAGTAGCTGTCGCAAGGAGTTCAGCATACATTTTTGCTGGACCAATCGCAATGTGCCTTCCCATTAACATAACTGTGGCGGGCAAACCTCCATACCTGCTTGTGTGGTTTCGAAGGGATAGAAGGTAGAAACGTACCTTTTTTTCTTCCTTCCACTTCCGTGTCCATCATGAATCTGATCATCCAAGTCTTTCCTTTGCTGTTGCTTCTTGACCATGAAGCCAATCAAGCCTGTTGTTGCCGGAATCAACAGTAAGCTTCTTTTTTACTTGTTTCCTTTTAAATTGCCTGTTTACATCAGCTCTGGACTTATGCATTTTTAAATCTCTCTTGCAAGCAATATTTTTCTAACATGTAATGCACATGTTTGTAATGTTAGCATTTAAGAAATTTAAAGAAACGCACCTGTATTAACATTTTCATTTTTTATTTTCAATTTTGGTACAAGCTGCCTTCATAATGGACAATTAACCAAAAATTGGCTTTACTCAAAATTCATAATGTTTTCATACAGGTGTGTTTAATTCTTTTTCGTGAACTATCAAACTATAAATATATGCATTAAGCAGATTCTGAATTATTTAAATGGAATATATTTGTGTAACTGCACTAGACAATGTAAAACATATTTTTTAAATGAATGTAAAATCAATGTTAGTTCTAAACTTTAATCATTTTATATATTTATTTATGTATCTTTCACCCTTGTCTAGTGTGTTTTCTGAATTTTATTACATTTTTATTGTCTATTGTTTTTAAAGGTGTAATGCATGGGAAACAACCTTTACAATGCAGTCATTACATAGCACTACCTTTACATAGCAGTCATTACATCGCAACATCCTTTACATCGCATGTCATTACAATGCAGTCATTACGTCGCATGTCACTACAACGCATGTCATTACAATGCATGTCACTACAACGCAGGCATTACATTGCAAGTCATTACAATGCATACCATTCCAACGCATAATACCCTTACACTATCCAACACTTACCCTACTGTTGCACTCAATGGAGTTAGAATAGTAATTGTTACCCTTACACTATCCAACACTTACCATACTGTTGTCTCATTGGAGTTAGAATAGTAATTATTACCCCTATACTATCCAACACTTACCTTAAATGCAATGTAATGGTATGCATTGTAATGTTATGCTTTGTAAAGGTATGATGCAATGTCATGGAATGCGTTGTAACGGTAGTTTCTGAAAATGCAATGTAATGGCATTCGATGTAAACGAATGCATTGTAAAGGATTTTGCAATGTAAAAACTGCATTGTAAAGGCATGCATTGTAGAAGTATGCATTGTAACATCTTACATTCGTAATGCACATTTGTTTTTTTTTCACTTATTAAGTTAAAATAAACACACCTGTATTAACATTTTAATTTTTTATTTTCAATTTTGGTACAAGCTGCCTTCATAATGGACACTTAACCAAAAATTGTCATTACTCAAAATTCATAATGTTTTCATACAGGTGTGTTTAATTGTTTTTCGTAAACTATCAAACTGTGAATATATCCATTAAGCAAATTCTGAATTATTTAAATGTAATATATATGTGTAACTACACTAGACAATGTAAAAGATATTTTTTAAATAAATGTAAAATCAATGTTAGTTCTGAACTTAAATCATTTTATATATTTATGTATGTATCTTTCACCATTGTCTAGTGTGTTTTCTGAATGTTATTACATTTTAATTGTCTATTGTTTTTAAAGGTGGAATTCATGGGAAACAAACTTTACAATGCAGTCATTACATCGCACTACCTTTACATAGCAGTCATTACATCGCAACATCCTTTACATCGCATGTCATTACAATGCAGCCATTACGTCGTATGTCACTACAACGCATGTCATTACAATGCATGTCACTAAAACGCAGGCATTACATCGCAAGTCATTACAATGCATACCATTACAACGCATAGTACCCTTAAACTATCCAACACTTACCCTACTGTTGCCCTCACTGGAGTTAGAATAGTAATTGTTACCCTTACACTATCCAACACTTACCCTACTGTTGTCTCATTGCAGTTAGAATAGTAATTATTACCCCTATACTATCCAACACTTACCTTAAATGTGATGTAATGGTATGCATTGTAATGTTATTCTTTGTAAAGGTATGATGCGATGTAATGGAATGCGATGAAACGGTAGTTTCTCAAAATGCAATGTAATGGCATGCAATGTAAAAGAATGCATTGTAAAGGATGTTGCAATGTAAAAATTGCATTGTAAAGGCATGCATTGAATAAGTATGCGTTATAACGTCATACATTCGTAATGTACATGTGTTTATTTTTTCACTTATTAAGTTAAAATAAACCCACATGTATTAACGCTTAAAAAATAAACTTCAATTTGTTTTTTGAAGTATGTTTCCATAATCATGATAAATGCGTGCGGCAAAATTTAAATATCCATTACAGTTTTTTTATCACTAATGTTTGGACTGCACAAATATGTCATTTAAAAAAACCTTTGTATTTTCAGTCATAAATGTAAGTAATAATGTGTATTTCAAATTTTCATCATTAACATTTTTAAAAATCAATTAATTGTACATGAATAATGATGTTAGGACAAACTTTGTAAAAAGAAAATATTTTTATTTATAAATGAGTACTGGTCTCAAAGTTTTGTTAAAAAAAAGACAACAATAGGGATTCACAACAGAACAGGCTGTGGCTTTGTTGCCCATAACTTGCCCGCTAAACATACGCTAAAGGGTAAACCTCCGGAGAAAGGGGCATCTATTGGGCTCAGAGCAGGCTCCTCAAGGATCTATCTAATTTGGTGTGCATTTATGTTTGTTAGGGGTTAAGGACAGGTAAGAGGTGAATTTGGAAAGAGGAGTAAGTGTAGGAGGGGTGGTAGAGGACTGGCTGCTGGAGGTCAAGGGAGCTGGACTACGTGATGTCTTTGTGTTTATGTTTGCAGTTGCATGGGGGTCTGGTGTTTATTGTGTATGGTTGGATGTCTGTTTTTTAGCTGGTGTCTGATATTCTGGTGAGTGTGTGTGTTTTCTTTTGGATGGTGTTGTTTTGTGTGAGTGTTAGTTTTGATGAGTGTGTTGTGCTTGTGGGGCAGGTTCAAAAGTGTGTGTATATTGTTTGTGGGTTTGAGTGGTTTTTTTGTGCAGTTTTATATAACCCCAATATAACCCAAAGGTATTGGAATGCTTCACAATAACACTAGTTTCTTTACACAAGGACACATTCCTTTTTGAAGGCACAGGGAAGTTAAGTGATTTGCCCAGAATAAATGACGCCAAAACTCAAACCCAGTTTTCCAGCTCCACATTAGGTACCTCTGAACCTTATGCCACAACCTCTCCCAACAGAACGCTACATCATCTCACTAGCACTGGTCTCAGTTCCACATTTTGTGATTACAGCCAAATCACTTATGGCCTGATTTAGATCTTGGCAGATCTGGTCCCACTATCACTTTTCCATTGGTTTCTCTAACCGCCTCCTAGGTGGATTGCCCGCTCAATTTTGATGCTGGTGGGTCTATGGACGATTGGTCGTCCGGGTGCCACAGTCTCTGCCCGAATTTTCCTCCCACGTGAATGGTGCCATTGGCAAAAGTAGCTGTCGCAAGGAGTTCAGCATACATTTTTGCTGGACCGATCGCAATGTGCCTTCCCATTAACATAACTGTGGCGGGCAAACCTCCATACCTGCTTGTGTGGTTTCGAAGGGATAGAAGGTAGAAACTTACCTTTTTTTCTTCCTTCCACTTCCGTGTCCATCATGAATCCGATCATCCAAGTCATTCCTTTGTTGTTGCTTCTTGACCATGAAGCCAATCAAGCCTGTTGTTGCCGGAATCAACAGTAAGCTTCTTTTTTACTTGTTTCCTTTTAAATTGCCTGTTTACATCAGCTCTGGACTTATGCATTTTTAAATCTCTCTTGCAAGCAATATTTTTCTAACATGTAATGCACATGTTTGTAATGTTAGCATTTAAGAAATTTAAAGAAACACACCTGTATTAACATTTTCATTTTTTATTTTCAATTTTGGTACAAGCTGCCTTCATAATGGACACTTAACCAAAAATTGGCATTACTCAAAATTCATAATGTTTTCATACAGGTGTGTTTAATTCTTTTTCGTGAACTATCAAACTATAAATATATGCATTAAGCAAATTCTGAATTATTTAAATGGAATATATTTGTGTAACTGCACTAGACAATGTAAAACATATTTTTTAAATGAATGTAAAATCAATGTTAGTTTTAAACTTTAATCATTTTATATATTTATTTATGTATCTTTTACCCTTGTCTAGTGTGTTTTCTGAATTTTATTACATTTTAATTGTCTATTGTTTTTAAAGGTGTAATGCATGGGAAAGAACCTTTACAATGCAGTCATTACATAGCACTACTTTTACATAGCAGTCATTACATCGCAACATCCTTTACATCGCATGTCATTACAATGCAGTCATTACGTCGCATGTCACTACAACGCATGTCATTACAATGCATGTCACTACAATGCAGGCATTACATTGCAAGTCATTACAATGCATACCATTCCAACGCATAGTACCCTTACACTATCCAACACTTACCCTACTGTTGCACTCACTGGAGTTAGAATAGTAATTGGTACCCTTACACTATCCAACACTTACCCTGCTGTTGTCTCATTGGAATTAGAATAGTAATTATTACCCCTATACTATCCAACACTTACCTTAAATGCGATGTAATGGTATGCATTGTAATGTTATGCTTTGTAAAGGTATGATGCGATGTAATGGAATGCGTTGTAACGGTAGTTTCTGAAAATGCAATGTAATGGCATTCGATGTAAAAGAATGCATTGTAAAGGATTTTGCAATGTAAAAACTGCATTGTAAAGGCATGCATTGTAGAAGTATGCATTGTAACATCATACATTCGTAACGCACATTTGTTTATTTTTTCACTTATTTAGTTAAAATAAACACACCTTTATTAACATTTAAATTTGTTATTTTCAATTTTGGTACAAGCTGCCTTCATAATGGACACTTAACCAAAAATTGGCATTACTCAAAATTCATAATGTTTTCATACAGGTGTGTTTAATTGTTTTTCGTAAACTATCAAACTGTGAATATATGCATTAAGCAAATTCTGAATTATTTAAATGTAATATATTTGTGTAACTGCACTAGACAATGTAAAACATATTTTTTAAATAAATGTAAAATCAATGTTAGTTCTGAACTTAAATCATTTTATATATTTATGTATGTATCTTTCACCCTTGTCTAGTGTGTTTTCTGAATGTTATTACATTTTAATTGTCTATTGTTTCTAAAGGTGGAATTCATGGGAAACAAACTTTACAATGCAGTCATTACATCGCACTACCTTTACATAGCAGTCATTACATCGCAACATCCTTTACATCGCATGTCATTACAATGCAGCCATTACGTCGCATGTCACTACAACGCATGTCATTACAATGCATGTCACTAAAACGCAGGCATTACATCGCAAGTCATTACAATGCATACCGTTACAACGCATAGTACCTTTAAACTATCCAACACTTACCCTACTGTTGCACTCACTGGAGTTGGAATAGTATTTGTTACGCTTACACTATCTAACACTTACCCTACTGTTGTCTCATTGGAGTTAGAATAGTAATTATTAACCCTTTATTATCCAACACTTACCTTAAATGTGATGTAATGGTATGCATTGTAATGTTATGCTTTGTATAGGTATGATGCGATGTAATGGAATGCATTGTAACGGCAGTTTCTGAAAATGCAATGTAATGGCATGCGATGTAAAAGAATGCATTGTAAATGATGCTGCGATTTAAAAACTGCATTGTAAAGGCGTGCATTGTATAAGTATGCGTTGTAACGTCATACATTTGTAATGCACATGTGTTGATTTATTCACTTATTAACTTAAAATAAACACACAGTATTAACGGTTAAAAAATAAACTTCAATTTGTTTTTTTGAAGTATGTTTCCATTATCATGATAAATGCTTGCATCAAAATTTAAAGGTTGATTACAGTTCTTTTATCACTAATGTTTGGACTACACAAATATGTCATTTAAAAAAACATTTGTATTTTCAGTCATAAATGTAAGTAATAATGTGTATTTCAAATTTCCATCATTAACATTTTTAAAAATCAATTAATTGTACATGAATAATGATGTTAGGACAAACTTTGTAAAAAGAAAATATTTTTATTGATAAATGAGTACTGGTCTCAAAGTTTTGTTAAAAAAAAGACAACAACAGGGATTCACAACAGAACAGGCTGTGGCTTTGTTGCCCATAACTTGCCCGCTAAACATTCGCTTAAGGGAAAACCTCCGGAAAAAGGGGCATCTATTGGGCTCAGAGCAGGCTCCTCAAGGATCTATCTAATTTGGTGTGCATTTATGTTTGTTAGGGGTTAAGGACAGGTAAGAGGTCAATTTGGAAAGAGGAGTAAGTGTAGGAGGGGTGGTAGAGGACTGGCTGCTGGAGGTCAAGGTAGCTGGAGTACGTGCATTTATGTTTGCAGTTGCATGGGGGTCTGGTCTTTATTGTGTATGGTTGGATGTCTGTTTTTTAGCTGGTGTCTGATATTCTGGTGAGTGTGTGTTTTCTTTTGGATGGTGTTGTTTTGTGTGTAGGTGTGCTTTTGTGTGAGTGTGTTAGTTTTGATGAGTGTGTTGTGCTTATGGGGCAGGTTCAAAAGTGTGTGTATATTGTTTGTGTGTTTGTGTGTGTTTTTTGTGTAGTTTTGTTTGTGTGTGTGCGATTCTGCTGCTTTTGTCTGCTGTAGTGGTTTCCCACAAAGAAGTTTGTGTGCCTGGGATTGGGGTGGGAATTTGGATTGTGACTTAGGAAGGGACCGAGATGGGGCAGAAGGTTGGGCTGGTTGGGAGGCTCGGGTTAGTGTGGAGGCTGCTCTTTTTTGCAAGCAATCTCTGCATGCCAGACACTGAACTTTGAATGGCATTCAGAAATGCAGCCATTTGCTGCATTTGGCAGCTAAGACCCTGGATGTCATTCGCTATTGAAGTCTGGCCTACAGACATGCTGCATAAGAGGTCAATAGCCTCTTCACTCAGTGCAGTCGGAGTGTCAGGGGCAGGGGGTGAGGTGCCTGTGGCAAAGGAGACCCCAGCCCTTTTAGGGAGTCGAGTTTGGCCAACTGGGAAAGGAGCAAGAGGGAAGGTGGAGATGTGTTTCAGGGTGGTGGACAGGGATGATGTTGGTACATTTTCAGTAGGGTCCAACAACACTACGCACTGCTCACTTGTGGAGGCCTCTGAAGAAGATGACAAGGTGGTGGCCTCCATTCCAGTCCCCTCACCCTCTGTGCCACTGTGTCCATGGGTGTAAGATCTTTCGCCACCCGAAACATAGCAGCCAGCTGTTTCCCCACCTTCCTGGCCAATGTCTCCCTTGCCTGCTCCTGAAGATGCTGAAAAAACATATACAATAGTTTTATTGTGTCTGTGTAAATATAACTGATCATGATGTTTTTTCTCAAAACATGGTAAACATTTTCATATTTCACCTACTTCAAGGCTTTTGAACTTCATTGCTCCTATCTTATTTTTGATCATTTTTCTTAACCATATACAATTCTCTCTAGGAATGTTATTACACCTCTTAATGGTTCTGAATTGTTCTTTTTAATAGGGATCTTATGTCACAAAAAGCAATGTAAGACAAAAATCCCTTTGCATATTGTGTCTACTAGGCAAAAAAAAGCTAATTTTCTTTTTCTTTTGGGTTAATATTGACTGTAATGTTGTACCAATATTTGTATAAACTGAAAGCCTGTTTCTTTTGTTTGGGCATTTCACAATGGTAAAACATACTTTAAGTAACTTAAGTCTTTTTTAAAGGTTAAAATAATGCCCTATGTCTTTACATATGCTGTTGAAAAAAAACCAAAATATTTTTTGGGGTAGTCTCATATTACTTCTACTACGTCAGTAAATACATAAGGCTTGAATTTTCCTAATCTTCTTTATTAAAGATATAAAAGATTTGAAATTTTACTACAATATATATTAAGTTATTTGTTGTTTGTTTTACCATATATTGTGGCTTTCAGTTCAGTTAAAGATTTTTACAACATTACTGAAATTTTAAATACATTGATTCATATATATATTCATAAAATTACAAATCCAAAGGAAATATACAAAATAAAAGATAGACTGTGATGCATTTCAAATATTTCCTAGTGAGTCTTTTTTTGTGCCTGATTTATATCTTTGCAGATGGGATACTCAAACATATATGTGACGGAACGTTCCATCTGCAAAAGTCTCTTTAAATAATCTAATTTTTGTTCATTATGGATTTATCATCTGGACATAACAAAGGACATAAAAATAATGCTTGTGGGTAGGTGTTACTCTGTCCCCAGTGTAGTCACATTACTGTCTGTTTTCTGTCAAAAATGTATGCCTATCAAAATCAATTTTCCATAAACAGACTGGCTTACGTGCATATTTGTGAATGAGTAAGACATCATGCAAATCTGTAATCTTTAACATGAGTTAAATTGTATTTTTTATTAAAACCAGAATTGTAGCATGTTTTAAATAAAAAATATAACCATTTACTCTTATGTATCTGGTCATTTTGACTCACATGTTCACTGTTGTTATTTATAATACTAACTCACAAATGTGATGTTTTCAACATCCACTGAATCATTAGTGCATGTTATGCTATGTCACTTGCAGGAGGGGGAATGCAGCATCCTTCAAATTGTCCCTTATAACATTAAACAAACTCATGTTAATTTTTTTGAGGCAGACATGTGTCTGCTCAAAACAATCCTTTGAAAGTGATCAGAAATATATTGGTATCATTTTTCAAAAATGTAGATAAAAACACTTCATGATATACCTTTTGCAAAATGTACACCTTCAAGAACTCTTCTTGAGTGTTGGTCATGGGTCAACTTTTATGTTGATGCTATAATTTGTTGCTGTAACAAAAATAATTATTTTAAATAAACAAAACAAAACAAAATCCCCTTCATGCTGCTGTCTTGCTTTCAACTGTCCATCAAATTGCAAATATGCGGGCCATTAGGGGGAGTCAGGGTGCGGTGCACACATTTCAAATGCTGGGAGGACTGGCAGAGCTGGACTTTTGCTGACTTAATATTAAAAATGTTTTGCCTAAAAAGAATGATGTTGAGCATTACTGTAATTAAATGTGATCATTGCGTGGTTTTGTTTTCACTTTTGGTGGCGGATCATTTGATCAAAATAGTTTTTAAAAAGACAGTGTAAAAAATACATTTAAAATGTATTATTTACACGTCTATGAAAAAAATATTGGAAAGTCAAAAACGTATTTTTACAAAATAATCACACATAAATGTTATGTAAAATTATGTTAAGAAACAAAATATATTTTTGAAAAATACATGAAATGTGTGTTTTATTTCAAAAATATATTTGCAAAAGTTATGACAATTCCTTTACTTTTAAATGCCTGCGTATGACCCAGCGAGAGTGAGAAGGAGATAGCCTCAACTTATGAAACCATTTCCAAACCTTGCCACCATGGAAGAATGGGAAATAATCAAAAAAGTCAGATTAAATAGGCAAGCTAATATTGATGCATGTCATCAGCTAGAGCCAGATCTTCTGCCTCATAATAGGAATCCCACTGCAATAACACCAATAGTTCTCCATTCGTGGCCACAGGGTTCATTCCAATACACTGTTGCAGTATCTGGTTGAATGTCATAACCAACTTGCAGTGGTGTGCTACAAGAAGTTCTTTCTTCAATTTTGAGTCTGATCAACGTGTTCACATAGTTTCGATGAAACGAATGAGGAATTTGGCAATAGGAAAGTAGATTTCTATGCTTAGGGTCACCTACCACATGTAGTTGGAGTAATTGATGGCACACATATTTCCTTGGTGCCACCATTTGACAGAAAACAGGACTACCACAATCGAAAAAACTTCCATTTGATCAATATGCAAGTTGTGTGCTTAAAAGATTTGTACATCACAAGCGTGTGCACATTTTTCAGGATAGAAATGATTTTATTTTTACCACGGACCAGCACCGTACACCTGCAAATGTCACAACTTGGCCCTGAGACGGCCTGGATTGTTGGTAAGTGCAATATGTCAATATACTGTTTTTTAAAATATCAAGTTTAATGATAATAAATAGAATGTGATTATGTGGCTCTTTATTTTTCTCATATAGGACACTCAGCTCATCCTAACCAACCATAGTTGTTAACACCACTGAGGAATCAAACAATGCCAGTGGTCGTCCACATCAATGAGGCCCATGGAAGAAGAGAGAAGCCAGTGGAGCGGGCTTCGGGCTCCTTAAGGCCAGATCACAATATCTGGACAAGAATGGTATAGCCCTCCTCTACTCACCCGATAAGGTGTGCAAAATCACCATGGCATGCAGCATGTTACACAACATTGCCCTGCAATAGAGCATCCCGTACATTGCCTAGGAACAAAACCACGATGAGTCACTGGGTGAGGATGTTGAAATGCCAAATGAATATGATAGTGGTGAAGAGTAAGAAATAGACTTATGTCAAGATGTTATTAACAACTTCTTCACATGAGTGTAAGTATATATTCACATATTATTACATTACATTTAAAACCAACTTTTAATCTAATCAGAATAAAAGTCTGTGCTAGATATATTTTTAGAAAGGGCACGTTAAGGTGAAATCCAGGGCAAAGATGTTTGCTGAGCTCAGTTTTGACACATTGACTACTGTGTTTATTTACATTTTTTATCTTTGATTGCTTTCATAAAATGTGTCCTCAACATTTGGCATTTGTAATGTGTCTTTTTTGTGATGTCATATTGTTGCAGGGATTCTGCTTCTGCACAGAACTATGCGCAGGAAACCGGGACCTCAGAGAATTGTAGAATTGTGGTGTACCAAAAACTCACCTCAGCACCCAGAACCCCTATCCGACCAGCATCAGTGTCCCATTCGTTATCCGTATCATCACGGAGGTCCCAATGTATAGACAACCCAGAACAAGCGACTAAGAGTATTCTCAGGAATGGTGGGAATCGGAAATACCTTTTCGCTATTATACATATATCAATCCACAACAAAGTAATCAGAGACACGGTGAAGTTTAAAAGGTTTATTTTATAAACTACGTGTCCTAAGATGCAGTACTTTGGCTAACATAAGCAGACATATGATTATAATTAAAACCATCAGCATTGTTACAATACCATAGAAAATGAAAGGAGAAATCATAGTATAAATGACAGTGGCATACAGCCACCTTCCTTTCGCTAGTAAACTAATAATATTAGACTAGTAGAAGGTCTCTTAGGCTTGAATGTGGAACCCCATACCGTAAAGATCAGCTTTAGGTGGATCACATCACAGGATCAGCTTTGCTCTGCACCTGGAAATGTTCTTCTCCAGAATGTGTTTCAAATGCATGCAAACTGTAATATTAAAGGCTCTCGACATTCAGTCTATTCATATTATGGCTAGAGAGTGGGCCGATCAACCTGGATTCAAAAACATACATTGTCTGGCTGCTCAAAGTGTTTTGCACACAATGTTCAGACCAAGGTCGCAATGCACGTCTAGGGAGGTGAACAACAGACGGTTCTCATGTGAAGCGAAAGCAAGCAGTTTCTCTAATAATAACATGTATCTGCAGTGTCGCGTGCAAAAGTAGCAAAAGTGGCAAGATGGCTTTCTAAAAGCTAACACGCTTATGCTAACATAGCAATGTATGTGGACACCTTCACTACACCCCCCCTTGATCGGACTACGAGCAACTAGGGATACAATAAGGAACGCAGAGTTCAAGATCGACTGAGCAGAACCAAGTGCATGTATTGTCTATCCAAACGGAGCAGTGAAAGTTCGAAAAAAACGTTAAAAAAAAACAAAATGTAGGGAAAAAAATGATCGGTCTGGGCTAGAGAAGCTGGACGATAATCAAGTTAATCCATAAACATGTAAGCACAGTACGTAGCAACAGCTTCCAAAAGGAAGTCATTGGAACAAGATGCAAAACATTCCGCCATCCAGTTCAGCAAGGTAAACGAATATACATGTTCTTCGACCACTGGAGCCTCTAGCACGTTCAGAGGACAACTGACGTGTTCTTCAAAATAACTTCGTGCCAAGAAGTCATATGCTGCCGTTCCGATGTCCCAGTTCCCAAGGACTCCATGTGTCGCTCCACAGGCCATAATCCTGACACCAGAACAGTCCAACTCATGAGCCACTAATGGATTCATTAGTCAATCATAATCCGGGGCAGGAGACACCGAGTTTGACAAGCACAAATCCAGAGCCCATTCGAAAGGACAATCTAGGCAATGAAAAACAGGTTGTAAGCATGTAAAGTAGGCAAACCGGAAAGACAATCCATAGGCAATGCTCAGGGTTGCCAGAGGTAAAGTTCCATAGTATTCAAGCATCCGGTTACGAAGATGGAGGAGCCGGGCAAGGCTGTCGCTTGACACAGAGTGTGAAGCCATTGCGCAGTACGCAGACCAACAGCAGTACGCCAACCACGAGAGCGAGAATCAATGGGAGCCCTCTAAAGATGCTGGAAAAAATAGAATGAAAAAAGGCCGGTATCACACCAAAAATAGTTTGGAAGGAGGTCACGAGGCCGGCGCCAACAATTTTGAAAAAATGCACCAAGCCAGTTGTTGACGAGGCGTTGAATATAGTCTGAATCAGGGCACCAAAATGAAGTTGGAGATCAGTATTTACAAGAGCCTGCACCTTGGTACGGGTGTTGGCTACGTGAAGGACAAATGTTTCACGGGACGAAGTCAGAGCGACCTCTTTTTGAGATAACAGAGCCCTTATTCTGCTCATCTTGTTGAACTCTGCTTTCAAGGTTGAAATGGAAGGCCAGATGGATACATCCAGCTGCCCATGCGGGGGCAGGAAAAGGACATTCTTACAACAAACTACTCTTTGTGACACAGTCACAATGTAGGGAATTCCCACTAGCATTCCGCAGCAAGCCTCGTTATTCAAAAGCAAATAACTACCGTTAGCTAGTAACGTGAAAGAAGGTGTAATAGCTGGCACTGGAATCCCTTTCCGGACGCAAGCCAAACTAGGAGCGTGCACATTGCACGCGCCATGCAATTGGATGTGCCTACAGACTACAGAGTGATCAGGTGCGGAAGTACATTCCTCACCTTTCAAGTAGACCTCTTTACCGTCTCTCATGCACCCGTATGTAAATGGGAGTGACCAGATCTCATGCAAGAAAGCAGTACCCAATGGTTCATATCTGCCTAGGGAATAATAGTTCATGGACGAACTGAACTTGAACAATGGAAATGGCAATGTGATTAACCCATGGATAAGCCACACAGCTGAGTTCAATTCGGCCACTGAAAAAGGTAAAGGTTTTATCTTTTCAATATGCAGTAATGAATATGTTGCATCTTTCATGGACATGAATTGTTGTTTTGCAGTTAAATTAAAAGGAAGGAATAACGATGAAATATTCATATAGTCCCAGGAGACTTTCCCAGCTTTTAACGTTTTAATAGCTCTCAATCTGGAAGCAGCTTCAATTTGCGACAATTTCCAAACCTCGTTATAAATAGCATACACCCATATCTTGGACCTGCCACCCACAGGGCCTTTAACAAAATCATTCAAATCTATTTTGTCATGTAAATTAGATAAATGAACTTTAACAGATGCTAAGGTGGAGTGTTGCAGCCAAGACTGGCATAACTTCCCAACAGAGTAGGTAGTGACAGAATGAGAAGATTCAAGGTCGGGGTCTACACGATCTTGCGTATACCCAGGCTTCAGACCCAAAAAATGATGTTGACAGGAATCTGAACTCGTTTGCCAAGTCAACCATCCTTCAGAGTCGAATTTGGAAATATTGAAGGATGAATTAGTAACGTACGACTGCAACACATCAAGGGACAGATCTGTATGATTATCCCAACTTGGGTAAGCACCCAGATCCGGAATAGACGGGGAATTCAGTTTTTTAGAAGTAGCCAATCCAAAGCAGGTGGTCTGAAAAATAGTCGAATTCAAAAATAACATGTGGTTCGGGATAAGGCAGGCACGATGCAAAGCCTCTGTTCCTTGTACCTGCCAAGGTTTCGAACCCCAGACAGACTTCAGATCAATTGTATCTTTCCACAGATCAGAACCCCTGACCGCTAAATCATCCAAAAAGGATTTGGAATATAATAATTTAATGTGTGTCAGCCTGACCTTCGAGGCAGACTCTGCTGCTATTTTAAAATAAAAGGCGGCCGGTTCAGAAATACTGAAATCAGTAAAATAGGCACATTTGTTCACCAATGTGCTTGAGCTGCCTAACATTGGCGTTGAACAATGTTCCCATTGTGTATAATTTACAAAATTACGAAATGTATTGGCTTTATGTAGGAAATGATTGACATAATGTTGATAGCAAAACTGCTCTCCATATTTAGCAGTATCCAAATTCAAATCCTCAGCATCAAATGCGGCATAATATTTCAAATCAGAAAACAGTGCTTCAATGGCCTGAACGTCCCAATCATCAGAACTGATGTTTTGTTTAACTACATCCCCCATAGAAACACGAAATACATTTGGTACCTTGATAACCTCAGTCGGACCATGAATTTTAAATTTAACAGCATCCCACGCAATCCCATCTAACACAGGCCAGGCAGTAATATTCACAGAAGTCTGCTCTCTTTTCATGATGTGTGACGAGGAATGAGGGGCCAAAGTTCCATCAATTAGTCTAATTGTAGATCTTTCTTTTAGGTAGTGTCCGTTCACTAGACAAAAAAATACCACTACAAATCCGATGGACATGAATAAAAAAACACATATGAGCATCAGCCAAATGTAAGTCCAGAGAGGAATCAGAAAATGTTTTTTAAACCAAACAGCAAAAATAGAAACTTTTGATGGGGTCCTGGAAGTTATAGAGTTAGTGTCAAAGGAGTAACGTGACTGCATAACTGCGGTAGATTGTAAAACAGGTAATGTTACATCTGCAGGATAAGCATACTCAGTATCTTCAGGTTGACCACCAGCCAGTGGTAGCAATAAAGGAGCAGTAACTGTATGCATCTCAATGGCAACATCAGGCATGGTGTTAGGAGCTGGAGCCAACACAGAATTTCTCAGCATTGCAGGGCAAGAAACCGCTGGAGTCATACTAAGAAGAATCGGCCACTCGCTGTAGTTTGACATTGTGAATGGAGATGTACCTGTTATCCTTGCGACCAGGAAGTGGAGGTAAAATGACTGTTCTTGTACCCTTCACTCCGAGCACTGGAACCGGGGCACAATAAGAGGGGCAGAACTCCTTCTTGTTCTCCACCTTCTCACAGACCAGGTCACCAACTTGAGGTAGCCAGCCGACTACCGGAATCTGAAGCGCAGCATCAGATGTGGAGGGCACTTGTTCTTTCGCAGGACTGTCTCTGGTCTCTTGTAGAGTCTGTAATACAGTACAGTGATCATCTACGTCAAAGGGTGCGGCAGACGCCGCCATGTCCAGACCATCAAGGTCCGGGACAAACATATTTATGCCAAAGGGCATCATGTATGGGGTCTGCCCACTCAGAGACCTTCTAGGGAGATTATTAAGTGCACGTTGGACGTTATACAAATGGGCTAGCCAGTTCGGGCCAGTGCCTAAAACCCTAGCTGTCAAAGATTGCCACCTTCTTTCGCTAGTAAACTAATATTATTAGACTAGTAGAAGGTCTCTTAGGCTTGAATGGGGAACCCCATACCGTCAAGATCAGCTTTAGGTGGATCACATCACAGGATCAGCTTTGCTCTGCGCCTGGAAATGTTCTTCTCCAGAATTTGTTTCAAACGCATGAAAACTGTAATATTAAAGGCTCTCGACATTCAGGCTATTCATAATATGGCTAGAGAGTGGGCCGATCAACCTGGATTCAAAAACATACATTGTCTGGCTTCTCAAAGTGTTTTGCACACAATGTTCAGACCAAGGTCGCAGTGCACGTCTAGGGAGGTGAACAACAGATGGTTCTCATGTGAAGCAAAAGCAAGCAGTTTCTCTAATAATAACATGTATCTGCAGTGTTGCGTGCAAAAGTAGCAAAAGTGGCAAGATGGCTTTCTAAAAGCTAACGCGCTTATGCTAACATACCAATGTATGTGGACACCTTCACTACAATATAAATAAATTATTTTTGTTCTAACCTGTTTTAGGTTCCTTCACCATGTCATCTTCATTTGGATATTTCAAAGTTGTGCCATTTGCAGTTATATGCTGCTGTTTTGACATATAAAGGGAACATAGTTTGATTATGTGAAAGACACACACACTTTGGATGCACATATCTTGTACAATGATAACTTGTACAGAGATTGAATTGTATTTTTGAACATTGCATTAGAATTGATTTCTGTTGATTGTTGGCACCAAGGCAATATGTGCTGCTTAAATTGCTCTAACCACATGTGGTAGGCAACCCAAAGAATGCTACTCTCCCTTCACATAGTCAATATCCACATTTTGTGATAACTGTGTGAAGCTCACCACTGAAATTGGTTGTGACATTCCACCAGATACTGCAACAGTGTATTGGAATGATGCCGTGGCCAAAGAATGGAGTACTGCCATTCATTTCAATACTGGCCTCATTGACATGGGAATCATATTGTGAGACAGACGATCTGGCTCCAGCGGATGGCATAAATCATTAATAATTTGCCTATTTATTCTGAATTGTTTTATTATATCCCATTTTTCCATAGTGGAAAGGTCTGGAAGAGTAAATGTAAATATAGAATGAAGTATTTGGATTATGCATGTGTTATAATGTATTTAAAAAATATGAAAAACAATTCTTGATTCCAACTTAATAAAATCATACATTTTGATTTGTTATTTTTTGTCATTTTCTTAAAAAGTGAAAGCAATTTTTTTATAAATAGACAATGTTTTTAATTACATTTCTTTTAAATGTATGATGAAAGAAAATAATTGAACACATTTAGAAAAGAAATACAACACCAGTCTTTGAATTAACATATTGTATTCAACAAAACAAAATAATACAAATAGAAGAAGGAAAAAATAAAGAAAAACATAAAAAGTCAATCATGGTAAATGAAATTATTACAGTAGAGCTAAAATGTTGTGAAATCCAATGTACAAAATACAACTGGCATCAAAGAGTTAAATATGTCCAGAAAATAGTCCACAGAGTGAATGCTAGTCACACACTGGAGAATATTAGGTTCTGTGTCTCTTGCTGGTATTGCCATCCTATCCTGCTGGTTCGAATGAATGTCCCCTCCTGAGCAGGACTGGTGGATCAACAGTTTCAGGGACTTAGGTGGATGCAGGAGTTTCCTCTTGTGCAGGGCCTCCCTTTCTGTGGTTGAGGAAGATGTAGTGTGCCCGTATGTAGTTAGACCTCAGACAGGGGAAGATGTTGCTGGAAGAGACCTGTACATATGGGTAAACAACCATGCAGCACCCCATTTAAGGAGCTCACATTTGAGTTGAGATTTTCCATCTGAATATTGTGCTCCCTCTGCAACTGCATCATCTCCCGGAGCTCTGTAAGGATCTGGCGCTTCATGTTTTGGGATTGATTGAGGGATCCCAAGACTTGGTCAATGATTGACTGGATGATAATGAGCCCAGTGGCCTCACTGCATAGGTTCACATATTCCTTCCCACGATCCCTACCCCACTACCCTGTGCCCTTGACCCAGTGTGCCCCATCGCACTGGGTCCTGGCTGAAGGGGAGGTAGTAGAAGTATTGAATCAACAGCAGCCAGGACTAGGGGCACAACATTGGTGTGTTGTTCCTTTGGACACAGGAAGTGGAGGTATCCAGAGGCTGAGGTGTGGTAACAGCTGGGGCGGGAGGTGTAGGTATGGGCCGAGTATGACTCACTATATATGTGTGCCCAGTCAGACTAGATGGACCAGCCTGCTCCTCATCATCCAAACTAGCAGGAGTGAATTCCTCATGGAAGGTTGTGTTCCTGGTTTGGAGTGGAGGTATCATCAGTAGAAGTGGCAGATGGTTGTTCACATACTTTGGGTGTGCACTAGGCCTTTCCCCCCCCCTTGGGGTAGTGTGTGCTTAGGCCCCTGTAACTTTTTGACCACAAAAGGTATCCACGCCAAATTCGCGTCCTTTTCTTCCAACATCATGAGGATTGTAATGGTACCCAGGGTTTGTGGATTCCCCTGGAGGGGTCCCAGAAATTAGCCAAAATACTGCAAACATTTGTTTTTTTAGGAAACAATTGGAAAAAAGGGCTGCAAATGAAAGCGTCTCGGTTTTCCCTGCAAATGGTATCAAAAAAGGGTTTGTGTGGCTGAAATCACCATTGTCCCAGCTTTTAGGGAATGACAGACTTTTGGCAGAAAACCAACATTTTTTACACAGTTTTGGCATTTTTCTGGGACATAGCCTATTTTTGCTGTTTTTTGTGCTTTCAACCTCCTTCCAGTTAATGGGAGAAATGGGTATGAAAGCAATAATGGATCCTGGAAAGCTATACACTTTAGAGAAATAGAAAAAATTCTGAATTCAGCAAGGGGTTATTTGTGTAGATCCATCACGGTTTCTTTATAGAAACTAACAGTTAAATTTAGGAAAAATAGAAAATTAGTTGAAAAAAACAGCCTTTTGTGTCAACGTTTTCACTTGTAACTTCTTCTAATTAGGACAGCTCTTTGAAAGTAATATACCGTTACATCCGCTGGACCTTTCTGGTTGTGGGGATATATAGGACTTGTAGGTTCACCAAGAACCCGACGAACTCAAGTCAAAAACTGAGCAGCAATTTGCAATGGCTTTTTATTATGTACCGGGAATATATCAATTATTGTGGGAAAATGTATACATGGAAAAATCGGTATGAAATACACCTATGTATTTCTGAAATGGGAACAAATTATAGAGTTTAGAAACAGTAGATATTTGCACATTTTCAAAATTGGGAATACTCATACTAGCATGAGAATTATCGAAATTTTTCAAAATGACTCATTTTTTACACGATGTCTTTCATTTCGAAGCCAGAAATGCATTGAAAGTCAATAGGTAATAACAGTTTCTTTACAAATTTGAATTACCCTAGGACTCCCGATAAAAATTGTACCACACTTGTGTGGGTCGTCCTAGTGCCCGCGACAGGAAACGCAACGTGGTCACACCTCTAATTTCGCAGTGAAAATGACCCTTTTGCCTAGCTGTAGTTTTTGAGCCATAGCTCTGCCAACACCTAGGGAAACCTAGAAAACCTATACATTGTTGAAAACTGGACGCCCAGGGTAACCCAGGATGGGGTGACTTGACTGCCTCCACCTGTCGTTGCTTGTCCCTCTGAACTCCACTGCACAGCCCCCCTCCTCCCGACTCTGCTTGCCACATTTTTTTAGCGCAGTTTTATATAGCGCCAACACCACCCAAAGGTATTGAAGTGCTTTACATTAGCACTAGTTACTTTATTTTGTGCAATTTCACATAGCATCAGCACCACCCAAAGGTATTAGAGCACTTTACATTAACACCAATAACTTTTCACGAGGATACTGTAAACGTAGGCAAATCACTTTATCTCCGCCTGGCAACCTTGATTTGCTGTTGGTTGCCCATCAACCTCACGCCTGTCACTGCTTGGCCCACTGAACTCCGTTGCACAGACTCCCACCTCCCCCAACTCTGCTTTTCACATTTTTCTTGTGCAGTTTTAGATAGCGCCAAAATCTCCCAAAGGTATGGGAGAGCTTCACATAAGAACCAGTTACTTTTTTGTACAGTTTTATATAGCGCCAAACACCACCCAAAGTAATTGGAGCACTTTACATTAGCACTAGTTACTTTACACAAGGGCACATTCATTTTCATAAGCACGGGGAGATGAAGTGATTTGCCCAGAATCAAGGATGTTAAGCCGACGCTGAAACTCAAACCTGATTTCCCAGCTCCATAGTCACCAGCTTTGGCCCTTACCCCACATCATCTCCTAGCCTCAGCCTTAGTTCCACATTTGTGATTACAGGCCAATCCCTTAATTTCCCTATGGCTGCACGCATTTGCTGTTATTTGCCCATCCACCTCCTGCCCACCACTGCTTGGCCCCGCTGAACTCCACTGCACAGATCCACTCCTCCAGCGATTCAGTTTTTCACATCCTTTTTTGTGCAGATTTATATAGCGCAAACACCACCCAAAGGTGTTGGAGCACTTTGCATTAGGAGCAGTTGCTGTTTTTGTGCAATTTCATACAGCACCAACACCACCCGAAGGTATTGGAGCACATTGCATTAGCACCAGTTGCTTTTTTTTTGCAGTTTTCAATAGCGACAACACCACCCAAAGGTATTGGAGCGCTTAGCATTAGAACCAGATACGTTTTTTTGCACTGTTTTATATGGCTCCAACACCACCCAAAGGTATTGGAGCACTTTACACCAGTACTTTACATAGGGAAACATTCATTTTTGTAGGTACAACAAGATTAAGTTATTTTCCAAAAATCAAGTATGTTAAGCCAATGCAAAACCTCAAACCTGGTTTACCAGATACATAATCAGTATCTCCAGCCCTTTCATCACATCCTCTCCCATTGGTAAACTTCGATATTTCTCTCCTTTTATTTGATGCCATTAATCATGGCAAGCGGGCATCATGCCCTCTTCTTGTGTTTGGCCCTCCTATAGCACATGGACCAAATACATGTCTTCTTACACGGCTCTTGGTTTGCGCAGCTATTTTTTATTTGTTTACAAGGTCTCCAAAGGCAAACTTGTGTTTTCAGGCCATCTCCCACATACACACATCCCACTAAAATCCATAGGCGTGTACATAAACTAATGCATTTCTTATAATGTTGATAAAACATGAGCAGCACTTCTTTATTTTAATTTTTTGCATGATACAACAGTATTGGAGCCCTTGTTCTGTCTTGCCATAGTGTGAACATGTGCCAATGGTATTGGAACGCTTTATGTGCTCAGCAGTTACATTCCACAATGACACATTTGCTGATCCTGCTTCAATTAGGGTGTTTTTTACCCCTTCATTAATGCTTTCCCCCCTCTTCTTCTGTCATTGCTTGCCCATCCTCTCCTGCTTTACTTTCTTGACCCATCGCCCCACTACCTCCCTCATTGCCGCAGCTTTTATTTTTTTGTACGATCTGACGCTATTGGAGCGCTCATTCTATCCTCTGTTGGTCTTGCAGTAGTCTCCCTTGTACACTAAAATGCATGCACCTGTACATGAACAAATGCATTTTTAAAACAATTGTTAAAACATGTTCAGCACTTAAACAAGTGATTTTTTTGACTGATCACATAAGTTCATCGTCCTTAAAAAAAAACAGCGAACAGGAGCGAATGATATTGGATCACTTTAAGTACTCCCTAGTTACATTTCACAATGAAACATTTATTTTTGTTGCTGATCCTTGTTCAATTAAGGTTTTTTACACTTTCATTGTTGCTTCCTCCTGCCCTTTTCCGTTATTGCTTGCCCATCCTGTTGTGTGTCGATTTAGATACCGTATATAGGTTTCCCGATTTATGTCCTTATATAGGCACAATTCGCATTGCCCATATTTAGGCATAGAAATCCTACCCTTATTTAGGCATTATCCATGCTAACCAAATACAGGCATGGCACCTACATCTGTTCATCTATGTCACAACGAGTTCTTGGAAAACCAGACTTTTAAGCCTTTAGGACTTCCCCTTGCTTGGATATTGATTTCTCCAAGAACTCATTTATTATGCATGAACATCTATTCCTTAGGGGTTCATTCATAACGTTCTTCTGCCCGACGTTTACGTCAATACTGGCATTCCTAAACACCTTTGCAGAGAATCCAGCTCCAGCAGGGTGTTAGAGATCGAGACTCGGAAAGAGATTCCAACCTCACTCATTCTAAGGTATGGAGGGGACTAGAACCTAGAGGGACTTTGGGCAAATCTTGACAACTATAGCTAAACTAGAATATAGACAAACCTACTTCTTACCCCGTACTACACTTAGGTTAGGTACACTGGGGTAGAACTAGCAAGAAGCATCAGATGAGTATTAATATTTTAACCTCTGTTATTTATGTATGTATTTTTATGAATATCTGTAATAGCTACAAACCATGCTATTACAGTGTTATTTTATCTTACTGATAACGCTGTACGTATTATACTTCGCATTCTGTCTTACGATTGTAGCAGTTCATATCTATTGCACGAGAAATAAGACTGTTCAATAAACCCTTTTTATTGAAACGCCCGTCTATCTATTTCTGTGTAACTCTGTAGAAACGAAGCATGCACGATTGACTGAGTTAAACTGTTATCTATTGTTTCCACGATTCTGAGATTGTTCCGATTCTAAGGGAAACAAAGTTGTCATGTTTATGCGGTTGTCAGAAACGAATCCCTTCTTGTTCATTCGAGAAGTTTCTAGTGACCTCTGCATTAGCTAGCACACACAAGTAATTAAGTTTAATGTACTCGATAGAGACATACTGACCTCAGTCTTTTGTCAAAACTATAGTGTATATTTTTCCAATGCGCAGAGCCTATCAGGGATATAGGAACTATACTACAATCCTCTCCTGCTTCCCTGCTTGACCCACTACCTCACTCATTGCTGCTGCTTTTATTACATTTTTTGTATATGATCCAATGGTATTGGAGCACTTGTTCTGTCCTCCATCTTGCCATGCTGCTAACATCAGCTGACGATGTTGGAGCGATTTAAGTGTTCACCAGTTACATTACACAGTGTCTTGTGCAGGTGGAAGCGTAAGTAAATTGCCCTATATTGCAAACTATGCAGCCAACCCCAACCCCCTAACCTTCCTCATTAGTTGAGCAAGGCCCCGTCAACACTGAAAAAGCATTGGCAATGTCAATAGATCCCGGCAATACCCGAGCTATTGAACATATCAATGTTAGTGTCTTTTAGCCATGTTGTCTAGCAGCACTGCTGTCACCAAAGTTAGAAATGGGGGTCTCTAGTTGGCAGAGGTACAAACCTTTGTCCAAAAACACCACAAATAGACACCACACCAGTTTAGAAAATTAAAATATATTTATCTAAACCAAACAAGGCCAATACAACAAAAATGCAACATACATAATTCAAAATATGACTTTAAAAGGTTTTAAGCAACTTGTTCTATAGAAAACTATGGATGCATGATTTTACATCAAAGTACCTGTAGATGCGTCAAAGTTCACAAGTTCAAACAGCTGCAGAGAAAGGAAGTGTTAAAAAATACAGCGCTGCGTCAGTTCCTGAGTCCTTGTGGAGGCAAGGCAACAGTTCTGCTGCACGCCTGGAGAAGTGATACATCGAATCCAGACTGTAGGAGGAAGTGAGATGTCGAAATCCAAGACAATGCTGGTCTGTGGGTGATGCGTGGAAAAACTTGGCACACAGGTGTGATGTGTGACACACTGGAACTGATGCGTTGCTTTGCAAGGCTTCATGCCATCTGGGATTAATGGTGGGGGCTGCGAGGCTTTGCATCGCCCGGCGGGACTCTGCGAGGCTTCACATTGTCCAGCGTGAATTCCAAGTGGCTTTCTGCTGTTCAGTGGGACTCGGCAAGGCTTGCGTCATCTGGCATCAGTTCTGAGAGGCTTCTCAATGTTTTGGAATGTTTCGTGCCAGTTCTTGCAGAGATTAGCTTCAAAACCCACCTCTGAGGCCCTGAAACTGGAAGGAGGCACCCCAGGCAAGGGAAGGGCTCACAGATGGCAAAGTCCAGCAGCACCAGCAGATTTGCAGGAAATCTTTTGTGTTTCTGAAACTTCCTAGCAGGAGGCAAGCACACACAAGCCCTTGGAGAAACTTCACTTCACAAGCAGGATACACAGCAAAGTCAAGTCCTTGGTCCTTTCCTTGGCAGAAGCAGCAACAGCAGGCCAACCCGAAACAGCACACAGCAAAGGGGCAGTACTCCTCCTCACAGCTCTGCTGCTGTTCTCCGTGGCAAAGGTTCCTCTTGATTCCAGAACTAATCTAAAGTTCTGGGGTTTAAGATCCACTACTTATTATACCCAAGTTTGTCTGTTCTTCTTTGTGTAAGGGTCTCTGAGCCCAGTACAGACCAGTTCTGTCGTCGCTGGTGCAGTATGACAACAGGGGGTAGAGACAGCATTGTGCAAGGGAGACAGGCCAATTCAGGTGCAAGGGATACTCCTCCCACCACTCTAAATGCAACCAAGGTCTATTCAGATCATCTCTAAGTCATCCAGGGAGGACAGGGCACACCTCAATCCCCCCACCCCACCAGTGGCTGTCTATGGTGAATGCACATCCCAGGCCCTGTCATTCCAATACCAAATAGTCAATCCACAAACAGGCAGAGGCACACAGAATGGTTAAACAAGTAACACTTTCTAAAAGTGGCATTTTCAAACACACAATTTAAAAACCATCTTTACTAAAATATGTGTTATTAAATTCTGAGTTCAGAGAACTAAACTGTATCCTCTATCTTTTCCCAATGGGAAGTTATACTTGTAAGATGGTATGAAGTACCTCCCGTTGTATCCTATGGGGCAGACAGGCTTTCAATAGTGAAAAACCGAATTGACAGTATTTAATTATCAGGACATGCACACACCAGTACATGTCCTATCTTTCACATACACTGCTCTAATCCCATGGGGGTACCTTGTTCCTACCTGAGGGGTGTCTTACATGTAAGAAAAGGGAGGATTAGGGCCTGGCAAGTGAGTGCACTTGAGAGGTCGACACAACAGTTAAAACTGCATGCAGACACTGCATGTGCAGGTCTGAGATTCGTTTACAGGCGACTTGTGCGGGTGGCACAATCAGTGCTGCAGGCCCACTAGCAGCATTTGATGTACAGGCCCTGGGCACACACAGTGCACTTTACTAGGGACTTACAAATAAATCTAATATGCCAATCATGAATAACCAATCATAATAACAATATGCACACAGAGCATGTGCACTTTAGCACTGATCAGCAATGGTAAAGAGCCCATAGTCCTAAAGCCAAAGAAAACAGGTCAGGAAAAATAGGAGAAAGAAGCAAAAGGTTTGGGGATAACCCTGTCAAAATGCCATTTCAAACATTTTTCAGTCCTGACACTGAAGTTCTCTTATTTTTAAGGGCGATGAACTAATGTGATCAGGCAAAATGCTATCACTTGCAGTACAAGAGGATCAATGGTCTTAGGGGCTTATTTACAAACCCCTTGCACTGCCGATACATCACTTTTTATGATGCTCCAGTGGCGCAGAGTGCAGACGTATATCTACGAGGGCACACAAAGCCACTTTGCATTGCTTTTCATGGCCTCATAGGTATAGTTGCCTTACACTGCATCAGGGAGCCATTCCATGTGTATTGCGGTGGGTGTTCCCGCGTGACACCTATGGATTTTGACGCATTTTACAGATTTACAAGGGTCTGTAAACCTGGGAATGCATCAAAACTGTACGCCTCCCCAGGGCAGGTGTAACAAGGAAAAATCTGTTTATTTCTCCTCGTTTTGTCCTCTTTCTTTCTGCAACACACATAGAAAGAGGACAACAACTCCATAGATTGTTTTTGTGCAGAAAGTGTCCCTTTCTGCCAACAACGCAGGCACTCTTGCACCTTGGTGCAAGGGTGCCTGTGTTGGAGCTAGGCACCATATTGTATGCCGGCTGAAAGGATAGGAATGCACCTTATCTCGTAAATGTGGTGCATTCCTGTCCTTTTGATCTGGCATACGGCAGCACCATAAAAACCCTTAGGGGCATATTCACAGGCCCCTATCGCAACCACAACGCCACTTTCAGTGATGTTTTGATGTCGATACGGGCCTCGCCCTATTCACAGTGCAGTGTTAAGCCACTTAACGTGGCTTAACGCTGCCTTGTGAATAAGGCACCCTTTCATGCTGGATTTACAGTGAAAGGGGAGGGTAATGGGTGCTGCGGTGGGTGTTCCACTGCAACATCCATTGATTTTGACACTGCTCCCTATTCACAAGGACAGCGTAAAAAGGAGGCAGCGCCAAACTTAAGACCAGGAAAATCCTGGTCTTAAACAGGCGAAACGAGGAGAAATGCTATATTTCTCCCGGATTTTACTTTTTCCATGTGTGCTGACTTGTGCAGCACACATAGAAAAAGCAAATTGCCATCGTTTGTGTATGTACAAGGTTTATTTTTGATAAACAAGTTTTATTGTTTTTGAGTAGAACAACAAAAGAAACTATCGGGCCCTTCTAACCACCACCACACAGTAATACAGCAGAAAGTGCACCACATTCCCACCCTCCCCTTGAAACCCCCCTCCCCTCCACCCCCCCTCTTCTGAACCGCTCCGTTACGGTACATTGCCCAGCCATTTCCCCCAGACCTTTCGGTATTTCTTGGGGCAACCCCGTGCCCGGTACAAAGTGCGCTCCTGCGCCGCACACCAGTCCACCCCGGCGCCCCATTTAGCCACGCTAGGCGGCTGCGGCTGCCTCCACGCTGCCGCAATGTCACGCTTGGCCACCATTAAGGCTGTCATCAGGAATAGCTGCTCTGGGCGTGTGCCGTCCAGGCCGTCGGTGATGCCCAGTAGGGAGTGTCTAGGTTCGTGTGGCACCTCCCACCCCAGGACCTCAGTGAGTTCGGATTCTATGCCCCTCCAGTACCCCTCCAGTTACGTGCAAGACCACACCATATGTATGAAGTCCGCTGGCTCAGAGCCACAGTGGGGGCAGGCCGCGTCAGTGGAGAGGCCCGCACGGTGTAGGCGAGCCGGTGTGAGATAAGCGGTGTGCAGGTAGTAAATTTGGATAAGCCGCAATTTGGCGGAGGCCGTCACCAAGCGGGAGCCATAAGGGCATCCCGCCAGTCGGCCTCGTCCAGGGGATCCACCCAGCCCTCCCAGCATTCCTTAAGGCCCTCCAGGGATGTAGGGGTACAGTTGATTAGGGAGCAGTAGATCCTGGAAATGCCCCCCCACCCCAAATTGCCCATCATAACGTGAGCCTCCGGGAGGCTGTGGTCCGGCAGCCGAACGTCCAGTGGGGTGTAGGTGCGTATGGCGAGGTGCAGCTGGAGGTATCTATAGAATTGGGAGGAGTGAAGGGAGAAGCGCGCCTGCAGTTCTGAATAGGAACACATTCGCCCTCCCCGCCAGACGTCCCCCAGTTGGGAAATGCTGAGGAGGTCCCATGATTTAAAGCCTTCCAACTCTGAGACCTCCCGCAGCCACGTCCCATGCCACAAAGGAGTGACACGGGTCAGCCTCCCAGTCCATCGGGTGTGGCGGAGTGCCGCTCGCCAGGCCAGGAAGATTGCTTTGGTCATATCCGGGCAGGTGGCGGGGATGGAAGCGCCGTACAGACGGTCTTGAATACTGGAGAAACCCAGATCCCCAAGTTCCACCCTGTAGGCCGGATCGGACCATCCCCCCCGAACCAGTCGTGAATGACCAGGAGGCGGGTGGCCAAATAATAGAGATAGAGATTGGACATGCCCAGGCCCCCATCAAAGGTGGGCAGGCGGCATGTCGACAGAGCCAACCGAGGCCTCCCACCACCCCAAAGAAATCGCGTCGCCATCCCATCCAGCTCACGAAACCAAGGTCTTGGGAAGGAAAGGGGGGTATTTTGCAGCACATACAAAAACCGGGGAAGAATCATCATTTTGTAGAGTGCCACCCGCCCCAGCGGATTGAGGGGTAGCTGGTGCCATCTAGCCAAGTCCGCCTTGGCTTTCTTAACCAAGGGGGTCACGTTAAGCACCCAGCTCAGTTCCGGGAAAAGGGAGACCCAGATGCCCAGGTATTTAAAGGATAACCGGCGGAGGGGGATGGTCGCTTGCCAATCGAAACATTCCCGGGAGGGGTGCAAGGGAACCAGAACCGACTTCCGTGAATTTAGAGACAGACCAGATGCCCGGCCAAAGCGGCCCAGGATGTATAATGCACGGGGTCCGGAGCTCGCCGGGTTTCCAAGATACAGCAGGACGTCGTCCGCGTAGAGGGCGATTTTGTCAGCCTCGAGGCCAGGCCATTCCCAGCCCTGAAGGAGAGGGTCAGTTCTAATCAGAGCAGCGAGGGGCTCCATCACGAGCGCGAAGAGAAGGGGTGACAGCGGGCATCCCTGCCACGTCCCCCGGCCGATCCAAAATGGCCTCGACAGCGCTCCGTTAACCAACACCCTGGCACGGGGGCGGGCATAGAGGACCCGCACCATCCCCAAGAACTTAGGGCCAAAACCCATGTGGGTCAGGACGTCAAACAGGTAGGCCCACCCCACCGAGTCGAAACCCTTTTCGAAATCAGCGAGCAGAAGAGCGAGGTATGGAGTCAAACGGTGGCAGTGAGCCAGGGCCACATGGAGGCGGAGAAGACAGTGGCGGGTGCCCCGATTGGGCATGAAGCCACATTGATCCGGGTGGACCAGGGTCGACAGGAAGGGCCAGAGCCGCTGGGCCAGGACCGCCGCATAGAGCTTCATGTCAGTATTGATAAGCGAGATCGGTCGGTAAGCCGCTCTGTCAGTGGACGGCGGCGTAGACTTAGGCAAAACCAGAATTGTGGCCAGATCCGCTTCCAGGGGGAAGGAGCCCTTCTCAATCGCCTCCGCGTAGTGGTCCCGCAGCCGCGGGACCAGGCTATCCTTATAGGCGGCATAGAATTCTTGGGGGAAGCCGTCGGGTCCCGGGGTCTTCCCAGCAGCCGTACGCCTTATGGCGTCCCCAATCTCCTCAAGGGAAATAGGGGCCTCCAGACTCTCCCACTCACCCGGCCAAAGCTGGGTGAGTCGCTCGTTACCTGACACGAGCAGAGTGGCCAGAGAAATATCCGGTGCCCGGGCCCGATAGAGCTGAGAATAGAACTGGTCGAAAGCCTCCGCTATCGCCATGGAAGAAGACCGGAGCATGCCGTCGGAATCGGTGATCGCCGGAATGATGCGCAACTTCCTGGGATAGGTGGCCAGGCGATGTAACAGTGCGCCGTTCTTATCGCCCCAACCATATACCCTCGCCAGCGAGGATTGCCAGAGAAGCTTGGCCGCCTCGAGGGATCGCTGACAAATTTCCTCACGAAGGAGCCGCAGCTGCTGGTTCCCGGCCGGGTCGTCGAGCTCAGAGAGAAACTGCTCCAACCGCAGCGCCTGGGCCTCACAGGCAGTGAGTTGCTGCAGCTGTGACTGGCGGTGCCGCACCACATGTGCCTTGGCCGCTCCTCTAATGGTCGCCTTGCAGGCCTCCCAAAGGGTACCCGCCGAGGAGACCGACCCCTCATTGATGCAGTAGTACTGGGCGAGCTCAGTGCCCACCGCCTTACGAAGTGTCTTGTCTTGGAGGAACCAGGCGTTAAAGCGCCACAGCGGCCGGGCCGCGCCAGGTGGAGGGCCCAGACCCAGGAGGACCGGAGAGTGATCCGAAATCCCCCTGGGGAGGATACGGACATCTTGGATGCCCCCGCAGTCGGAGGGAGGGATGAAAATCATGTCGATACGCGCGTGCGAGTGGTGAGCGGCCGAGGTGTGGGTGTACTGACAAGTGTGAGGATGCCAAATCCTCCAGGCGTCGCATAGGCCCTGGGCCTCGGCCCAACACGCCAGCCGCCGCGCCCGTGCAGCCCGGGAGTCTGAAATCGGTCCCGACGAATCCAGCTGCGGGGCCGAAACGGCATTAAAATCTCCCCCAAGCACAACTGCTCCCGGCGGGAAGGTCTCCAACAAAGAGGCGGCGTGTGATAAAGCCTGCGACAGGCCGGAGGGCGGCGCGTAGAGCGACAGAAAGCTGATCGGCCTACCGTTGAGTGTGCCGCAAATAGCAATTCCGGTTCCATGAGGGTCGTGGGTCGCCTGGGTGAGGACAAAGGGAAGGGAGCAGCGCAGCAGGACGGCCACCCCGCGGGAGCCTCGGGAGAACCCAGAGTGCCATACCCGATCGTACCCGTAGCGTGCCAGAAAGGGACATCTCTCCCCCGAGAGGATGGGTTTCCTGAAGCAAGAGCACATCAACCCCTACGCGCTGGGCATACTTAAGGACTGCAGTGCGCTTAAGCCTATCCAACAAGCCGTTAACGTTCCAGGACAGGATGCGCAGCTGGGCCTTGGGGGCTAGGTCTTCCATGGAAGCAGTGGACACGAGTCGCAGCGAGGGCGGAACAACCAGGGGGGCGCCGGGAGGACACCGAGCGGCACGGGCACGTGGGGAGGGGGCGATGAGCACACAGGCACCAGGGGAATAGCGAATGTCATGCTAAAGGGAGCCAGGGAAGGCCGGCTGAGAGCGGGCTCCAGTGGAGCGCGTGTAAGTGTCAGTGTGGAGCCACACAGTGGCATTCGCAGGATGCAGCAGCGTGACAGGCCCAAGAAGAAACAAACCCAAACTAAAAAGAACACCCTCCCTAGGAGGAACAACCAACAAACCCCCCCCCCCCCCCCGGGCCCCCCACCCTACACTTCGAGAACGGTAGCATCTGTCGGCCAAACTTTAACGAACAACTACAAGGCCCCAAGCAGGGCGCTCGGGTGTAAAGAGCATGGTGGACCCCTCCTGAAGTATGGATGCAAGTGATCTGTCCTAGGTTACTGCGTAAGAGCGGAAATCCGCTGAATCCAAGTCTGAGACTGAGACCGATGCCCCCGCAGCGGGACCAGGCCGTCGGACCCCCTGCCAACACAGAGGACAAGGAAAAGTCACATGGCGGGGCTGTGGGAGAGGTCGGAAAGGTCTATGTGCGCGGGAAGGAGGGTCAGGGATGGGTCCCGCAGCAGGGGCGATGGGCGGCATTGAGAACCCCCAACCGCATGAGAGGATGTCCTGGATGAGGCGGATGAGTCCCTCGGCCTCCTCCCCGACACGCTCGCGGATCGTGGCCCAGTTGCCACCACACCTCGGGGCCGCCGGGATTGCGTGTGCCTCCTGCGTCGCGGCCGCGGGAGCCTGGCAGTGTCTTGGTCCGGAGGGCGCCGAGCTGGTAAAACACGCCCGGGCTGGCGCAGCGGTCGTTCCTCAGTGAGCCAGGTCCAGGCCGCCCGGGGAGTGTCAAAGAATAGAGTTTTGCCCTGGAAGACAACGCGGAGGCGTGCCGGGAATTGAAGTTGATAGCTGAGGCCCAAGGAGCGCATCTTGTGTTTCACCTCCGTGTAAGAGCGGCATTGTTCCTGGACCTCTCGGGTGTAATCCGGGAAGACCATGATGGCGTGGTTGTTAAAGGACAAGGGGGCGTGCGCCCGCGCTTCCCTCAGAATGTCGTCCCTGTCTCTGAAGTTGAGGGTCCGCAAGAGGAAGGGGCGCGGGGGGGCCCCCACGGAGGCTTGGCAGGGAACGACCGGTGTGCCTTCTCCACCACGAACCAGGTGGACAAGCTGGCCGCCGGCATCCAAGACTTGAACCACTTCTCCAGGATGCTGTCGGTGCGGCCAGACTCGACCCCCTCCGGAAATCCCATCTTCCGCCCGCCGATGCAGCTCCTTGGAATGGGTCGTAAGCTCCCGGACCTGGTCCTGGAGCTGTCGGATGTCGTCCTCCACCGTCGAAATCCGCGATTCCGTCTCCGTGATGCGGGCCGTGGCATTGCGGAGGTCCTGTCGCAAGAGTGTAACGTCCACCTTTACCTCCCCAACCATCCCCTCCAGGGACGCCCGAGAGGCGTTGATGGCCTGCAAGATGGCGGCAAGGTCCGTGCTAAGAGGTGATGCCGTCTCTCCGCCCGCCCCCGGGGGGTCTGGGTGCGTGAAGCGGTCGATTTTGATCTGGTGGGACGTGGTCGTTGACTTGGCACCCCTGTCCTTGCCGTATGTACAAGGTTTAAAAATGCCATTCTGTCACCTTCATGTGTGCTGCATAAAGCAGCACACATGAAAGTGAGAGAATTGCATTTAGGGTTTATGTGAAGAAAGGGACACCTTCCACACATGAACAATCCTCCCCTACACACAGACACCTTTGCACTCTGGTGCAAGGGTGCCTACATTGGCACTAAGTTGTTAAACTTATCTCCATCTCAGGGGAAAACGCAAGGCTGCACCATATCCGTGTGAATATGGTGCAGCCTTGCGTTTTCGAAGTGGAGGAGAGAGGCGTTAAGCCAAGAAGGCTAACGCCTCTCTCCGCCACTTCGTTGTGAATATCCCCCTTAGGGTGCTGCCCTATGCCAAATAATTGTAAATAAGGCTCAAAGTTTCCTAATCCATGGCCCCATCCTTCATGCGTTGGGTCCACTGTTGAACAGACTAATTGATAAAGTGGGTTAACCCAAAGCCCCTTATGTACGTATGGAGGCAAGTGTGTGTTTGTAGGTAAGTTGGAAGGATTTATTTCAATTACACGCGGCTAGCGAGACAGATAAAGCTCTAGGCCAGTCCTAAAAATTAATGCTTATATATAAAATATAAACTTAATGCTTTCAGCAACATCGAATAATAAACAGTATTTGAATAATATTAAGAATCATATCTATGACAAAACGATTCCGTGTCATGTGAATGCATTTCCCCTCTCTGTTATGCCCTGCGTTGACAACAGTGACAGCAAAACGATAGGATGCACCAATGGGCCTCTCACTTCGGGGCATATTTATGTTTCCTGGCGCATCCCTGCAAATCAGCAAGGATGCGCCAGGAATGATGCGTCACGCAAGTTTACCCTTGCGCCACACATGATGCGCCGCATTTACAATGCGGCGCATCATGGCGCAGGAATAAACAGATGCGTGACGCATCCGATGGCGTAAGGTTGGCGCAGTGCTTCAGTTGCGTCGCAAGCGCGACGCAACTCCAGCACTGTTCCAACCTACCCTATCCCTAACATGGTGCGTCAAGCCTTACGCCTGCTTCAAGCAGGCGCAGGGTTTTGGCGCATCAGCGTTGGGAAAGTGACTCAGTCAAATCTTATAGATTTGACTGAGTCACTTTTCAGGGGCGTTCCTGCGACGGAACGCCCCCCCCTCTGTCGACACGCCCACGTGAAACCTGACGCAGGTTTTACGTGGCGCAGGGCTTTACACCGTGACGCATCTCCATAGATGCGTCACGATGTAAATATAGCGCAACGTGGCGCAGGGTTTACACCGCCGCTGCGTCACAAAAGTGACGCAACGGCGGCGTAAAAGTGGCGCATCTCCGATATAGATCTGCCCCACGGAGTCTTAATTCAGCGTGAAATCATTTTAACCTTTTGGCGCATCGTGACTGAAAGTTTCTGGGAACAGATGTTAGTCAAACGTGTGTACCAGAGGGATTTGTTTTAGCACTCAAAATAATAGATGCTTTCCTATTGTGCCTCCACTTACACCCGTACTGTTTAAAACACATGATTTACATAATTAAATGAAAAGGTCAAACATATCACACCATGATTTCCCAAAAAGTTGAACTTGAACTGTATTAATAATCAATAGTTGTTCTCTGTCTGAGAACATGGATTAATCAGGCAAACCCACCACAGCGTCCAAGATCGATGTCAAAATGAGAAGAGGTATTTTTTTTATTCTCAACGTTTTCTTTTTACAGTATGCATGCACAATCTGTCTTGCAAGTGTATTGCTCAGAATTTTTTTTTTTACTAATTACTACCTTGTTTTTTTTTTTGTGTGCAACGTATAGTGAGTGATATTGGCTTTACATTTGGTGAAATAAACTATGAAAGTGATAACTAGTTATATAATATTTTCATTAATATGGCATTTCACCTTCTTAAAATGATTGTAAAGCTTCTCAAACAGTCAAGATGTATTATTTTGAGTGTTAATGTTTTATGGAATTAATTAGGATTTTTTTTATTTAGTTTGAATACGGATACATAATGATCAAATGGAAATACAGCAAGGTGCAGACATAGACAATATATCAGGCGCATGGGTCCTCATCTTGTGCAGCCATTCTGATTGGCATAATCAATTATCCGCATATCGGTCCAGTCAGGTGGGGAACCTTGCTATCACTCCTTTCCAGATCTTCCTGCACTGAGTGAGCATCAACAGTTCCTCAACCCAACCTTCACAAGCAGGATAGATGAGAGCGAGCTGGGTCTGACTTTCTGGTCACATCTCTGTGTTTGGTCCTCCCAGCACTTGCTGGTGGTTGTGATCTCTGTTAATTCCTCAACAAAGCTAACTCAAAGCATTACAATCAGGATTTACTTCTCCCCCTGTTCATCAGGTCCCTATGACTCCCCCATGTTTCCTCTATTTATCCACACTGTCCAGACTTCCTCCCATCCTGACATCACGTCATTGTCTCATCAACAGACTTCCCAGAGCTTAAATCAATTTTTCATCCGCTGAAGCTGTCACTCAATTCGAACGTCATGGTTGCCCTGCATTCCTCTTTTCCTCTCTGTACACTGACCTAGTGTTCGACCTTTAACACCCATCCGTCTCCCCTCAGCTTACATAAACCTCCAGGAATCCAATCATCACATGCATTAATCTCACTCCATTCTGCATGGCCCCAATGGTAGCCTTGTATCATGTCGTTGCTGAGCCAATATTTAATCTCAATTGTTTAATGAATACATTTGTATTCATACTTAGTGGGAGAATATAAAAAAAATCGTGCAATGCAGCACAGCCCCCCGCGAGGCTGCCCCACGTTGTGCGACAGGGAGGGAGCAGGAGAGCGCCATATCTTCAGAGATATGACTTTCTCCTCCCCTTTCCCTTGCGCCGGCGCTGATTTCAGCTGCCGTGCGCCATGCACACACCTTAGCAGTGCTTGGGTGTGTGCATGAGTGTAGCATAGGTTTTGTACAGGAAGGGTACCCTTCCTGTACAAAACACTATGTAAGGCAGGATGCAAAGCTTTTCCTACTTTGCATACGTGTTGCAGAGTGCAGTACGCATTGAAAGTCGGAAAAGCACGCCGAAACGAAAGCAAGGGGCGTTAACTTTTGGCACAAAACCATGTTTACAAATCTTTGTAAATATGGTCTTGCGTCAAAAGGCATGGGTGGTTGCATGGGAACGCCCATGTACCACCCTTGTCACGCCCCCTCGGTGCAAAGTAACGCAAACCAGTGCTTGGCGCTGCTTTGCGCTACTTACAGGGTACTTTCCAGCGCAAAACAGTTTTGAGCTGGAAAGAAAATAGCAAAACAAAAATTTGCGCTGGTTAGCGTCACTTTTGTGTCACTAAACCAGCGCAAAAGTTTTGAAATTGTGCTTCTTAAATTCTATGCAGTGGATCAAAACGTTTATAGTCCGTTTTTAAGTCTATTCACCAGAAGAGTCACCTACATGTTGTTGGATGCGTCCTTGTGTTCAGTACCATTCACAAATGTTGTTTAGTCTCAGATTTTTCTTCCTGCAGCAATAGTTAGTCAAGACTTCAGAAAAGCGTAAAGTTTATTGAAGAAAAAGGGAAAGGGTAAAAGAGGGGGAAATACAATAAAAATACATACAAATTATATTTTTGAAGACTATAAAAATACATAAATAGGAGGTCTTATTACCAATATAAAGAAGATATGTAAAAATATAATTCAAATCTGGACAATTACCTAAAATGCAATAACAGAATGCAAATATATCTATACAAACAGTATTAAATGCAAAAACAGATCAGAATGTCAAGGAGGCTTTGACACTTCTTGTTCTGAGATTTTGCATAAAGAGGAGTGTTTTGCATGACAATCAATAAAACTTGTAACTGGAGACCATATAAGGGAACGTTTGAGAGCTAAGGAAATTAGGAATACATAAATTGTATTCAGTCTGTGATTATAGCACATGACATACCACCAAGCTTGGAAGGACAGGTCAGATACATTTTCCAGTGTTTGGTAATCTGCTGAAATGTGTTATAAAGTCCAAGAAACAGGTAAGATTAAGGACTTTATTTGGTACACCACTACACAGTCCACACAATCCCTGTCTTCAAGAGTACTTCACCAACCCCATGCGAGGCAGCAATACAATGTTGGGACAAAGGGAGGAAGGTACCAAAGAGGCAAGAACTGGAGGTGGGAAACTAAAAGGAATATACCATAGGATTACAACACATCTCCCTGAGCAGGAGGAAAAACAACAACACAGGGAAGGAGAGGAGGAAGGAGAGAAAAAAAACCAAAGGAAGGGTACCAACATGAAATAAATATAACTATTAGCCCAAGATATAGTTTGTGTCCAATATCGCAGCAAGAAAAATTCAACCAATATTATAGTCTTTGTGCCATGAAGGACCTCTGATGTTTCTTGTCGATCTACGAACAGGGTCAACGTTAGTAGGCGAGGTAATGGCCACTCCTCCCCCCATTTGAGGATGTTTGCAATTAACCACTCTGTCCAATCCCCACGTCTGTTCATTTTCAAGATGGACAACATTTCTTCCTACACTTGTAATTTTGACGGGTTCGGAAAACCTGGAGTAATTTCTCCTTCTAGCCAGTTGTAAATCTATGCGAACCCATTCTCCTGGTTTGAATGATGGTGCCTGGACACTCTTGTTATAGTCATACCTCTTTTTGTATTTCTCTTGTTGTTTTTCAATTTTCCTTGCAATGTCCGATCTGTCTATCTTGCAGTCGTATGTCTTATGCAGCCACCCTGCTGTGAGATTGGTTTTAGGTTTCCTTCCTTTTAGAGATACAAAAGGTGAAACTTGTGTGACCGTGTTGTGTGCTGTTCTGTACGACCATATCATTTCTTGCAAGGCTTGCTGTGCAGCTATACCTGTGGCTTCTGCTCTTTGTAGACACTCTTTGATGACCCTATTCATACGTTCTACTAACCCATTAGCTCTGGGACAATATAACGCTGTTTTGAGGTGGTTAATTCGTAGGTCTGACAGAAAGTACTTCATTAAGTCTGAAGTAAATTGGACCCCATTGTCCGTTACAATAGAATCCAGTACACCCTCCTCATACAAAGTGTCTTTCAAAAATTGAATAAGGTTTTTGGTATCAATGATGCTTACCCATTTGGTTACCACCCACCTCGAGTGATAGTCTATGAGGACAAGGATGAAACGTTCACTAGCTTGTCTGAGATTTAAAGGTCCAATAATGTCTAGCGCCAGTTTGGACGATGGACGGTTGGGAACTTCAACCGGCGACAACAGAGGCTTTCTTATTGACAGAGTTTTGTCACTTTTGGCACAGTCTACACAGTTCATGAATACAATTTCCACCATTCTGTCCATACTTGGCCACCAGTATTCTTCCCGTACTTTGTTTTTAGTCAAACTCCGACCAAGATGTCCTATGTGCGCTAGTATAATGATTTTTTCTCTCATTCCTTCAGGAGGTACAATTTTCTCCCCACGATATATAGTTTCATTAATTATGCTTAGTTCATGCCTCACTTCCCAAAATGTGCTAACAGAGTCAGATAATATGTTCTTTTGGTCAGGCCACCCATTTTTTTAGGGCTACTGCTGAACTGTCAAGTTTTTCTCGGTTTTCCCACTCTTCTTTTATCAATCCAGTTACTTCTAGCACCACTACATCACTTCCTTCCTCTCTCGTGTCGCAATCTACATTTATGGGGGCACGAGGCAGAAAATCAGCTATCACGTTGGCTCTTCCCGGCACATTTTCCACTTTAAAATTGAAACCTTCCAGTCCTATCATCCATTTAGCTATCCTTGGAGTTCATCTGGTGGAACCTTTGGTAGTGAATACATAAGTGAGAGGTTTGTGGTCTGTCTTGATAGCAAATGGTCACCCCCACAGAATTTTTTTTAAATGGTTAGCAGCCCAAAAACAAGCAAACGCCTCTTTCTCAATTACTGAGTAGTTTTGTTTGGCACCTTTTAATGATCTGGAGGCGAATGCAATATCTTGTTCCGTGTTCCCTATCTTTTGTGTAAGACTGGCTCCTAACCCTTTGTTGCTGGCATCTGTGGAGAGATAGGTAGTTTTTGTGGGATCAAACCTACCTAGGAAAGAAGCTTTAGTAATGCAAGTTTTAATATCCGAAAATGACGTTTGACAGTCTCCTTCCATTCAAATGGTTGTCTGGCTTTGAGAAGGTTACACAACGGCTCCTCCCTGCTCACATAATTTTGAATAAATTTAGAGTAATATTCGGATAGTCCTAAGAAGGATTTCAATTCCTCTACATTAGTGGGAGCAGCTGCTTCGAGTATAGCTTCAACCAGATTCATTTTGGGTTTGATTCCTTCACTGGAAATTGTATGCCCTAAGTATTCTACTGATTTTACTCCTATTTGGCATTTATCTCTTTTTAACGTCAGACCCGCTTGGCTCAGCTTTTGTAGGGTAATCCTCAACCTGTCATTGTGTTCAAGATCATCTCTGCCAAAAGATAAAAGTAGAAGTAAATCCAAAAGCTGCAAATGCAAAGGACAGTTCGACCAATCTTCAGAAAGAGATCCCCAAAAATACTGACAAACGAAAAAGGTACTGTACGATGAAAAATATGGGTAATTTGTTTCCAGACACTCTTCCAGAAGGTCTGGTCAAATGGACAGGAAAAAAGTAAATCTTTTAAATCAGCATTTGTGGATGAGCATGACCAACAGGTGTTGGGGAGTTCAGCATTAATTTTGTGCAGAAATGAAGGTGAAAGGAGTAACCTATTATATATGAAGAAAAGTGTCTGCATGGTGTTAGCTGCTCTGGATGTTTTCCTAATTTTAAGCCAAATGTTGTCCCATCCTTGTACGGACCAGTCAGCCTCAAGGTCTTGTTCCCAGTCTAATTCCACTTTCGTTTTGTCTCTAAAAGGGGTCAAGTTACGTATGTAGGTAGGTAGAGGTGATTGAAGTAGTGTTCGATTGAATTAAGGATGGACGGATTTCTGAACAGCTAAAGTAAAAGCTTGTTGTAGCAAAAGATAATTATTAAAAAATGAAGAACAGTTAAATATAATTTTAGCTTGAGGAAAAGATATAATTTCATCATTCTGAAAAAGTTGATGAACCCAAATGATGCCCTTTTGTCTCCATGACTTCCAATAGATGGGTTTGTCTTTAATCGTTATGCGATGATTATGCCAGACGGAGGATTGAAGAAGTGAATCCATATTGGAAGAGCTGTTTAATAGAAGATAATCTAATAGTATATGTGTGTGTTTAACAATGGGGTAGATAGCTTCTGAGGTTTCTGGGTGCTCAGAGCCTATTGATGCCTTTTAGTGTGTGTGCACTCTTTCAAGCTACCCTGTGCTCACACTGTTTAATTGTGACTTATGCCAGACAACCGCAGCACTGTGCAGATTAAGGGCCTGATTTAGCATTTGTTTGATGAGTTACTCCAACACAAACATAGCAGAAATCCCGCCCGCCTTATTTCAAGTACATTATATACAGGGCTGCTGGAATTATGCTAAAGGAGAGGGCAAATTATGCGGCAGGGTTGTGTAAATTATGCAGCAAAAAGGCAGTTTATGCAGCATAATGCTGCAAATTTTGTAATAGTATTACATTGTATTTCGGCATTTTTAAACTTGGTAACACTGTATGGCCATTGGTCGCATCTAATAAGTACCAGATTAACACCTAAATATAACAATAAGCAAGGGAAAGGTGACTAGTCCAGCTTTGCAAAGGGCCTTCCACTGCACTGCAACATGTGTTGCTACCTTTTCAGTAACTTACATACCACTTGAGTTAGAAACACATTTTTTTAAATTCTGCAGATTATGCGGCAAATTATGGATGATGTGGCAAATACGGCAAAACTCTAATTATGCAAAAATCACCATGGCCGTACAATCGTATAAGTCCAGTGACAATATCCTGTAGCACTTGTAATAATGCAGGTGTGATATCCATAACATTTGTGCTAGAGCAACGTCCGCCAAACTCGAAATCACCATTCTACGTTTACCCATCAACGTTATACATCATTTACAGATGAGATTGAACATATTTGATTACATTATATACAGCTACACGATGAGAAGCGATCACTAATACGCGTGTTCATCATATAAATGTAATGCAAAATGGCAAAATATCTTTGTCAAATGGTATATGTAAGGCAATGTTAAGCATGAATCTGCAATGCTAAGCATATGTTTTCATGCCTGTCCAGTCAATTAATCTATATGTCTGTATTCACTGGAAAAAATATATAAAATAAACAAAGTTATACATCCTTCTGCTCGTGTATGCTCGGGATCCGTATTGTTCATGATCGTACATTTGCAATGATTATTGGTATATTTCACAGGACATACAGAACCTAACCACGATTTACAATACTTGGTAAATTGCAGAACATTATATTTACCTATTCTGGCTATTCGGAGTCCTCTAATTCATTGGCTCAAATCTGCAGTCAGTCATCTGAAAACTAACCAAAGTTCGAAGTTCTTTGCTCAGCACGCTACAGTCCCAAAGATCAGCGAAGGACCAGAGACGTGCAAGCATCTATCATTGCCCGTAGATCTAAGGAAAGTTTGCAGTCATCGAATAATCGGGCAGCATCCGGACCCTCTAGGATTCAGGAAAATGCAGCAGTGTCCCTCTATTCTACCATGCACTTTTATAATAAAATCAAAACAAATATGATACATTTTATAATTTAGCGCAGTCATGATTGGCTGGTTGAGATCGTCCAATGCTAGAGCTTGGGATCTTAGCACAGTTCGAGGGGTGAGGTCATCAAGTTCATGTAAAAGTCAGTCTGTTCCGGTTTACTGATAAAGTCAATTGTTTTCAGTCTTGGCCGTTTTCCTACTGTGGCCTTGCTTGGGTACATGGCACAGTTCACAACAGGGTCTGGAAGTCTTTTTGTCGCATCTGCGCAGTTCACTCCGCACCTCATGGGACAGTGGCCACTTCGTTGTGTAGCGTCAGCGGGCATTTTGGATTTAGGCCCAAACGCCAACTTAAGCGAAACAAACACAAAAGAGTAATTAATGCATAGAACTAATACATCTAATGTTAACCCCTTACTAATCCCTCTATGTGCTTGTATTTATCTAGTGTATAGCAACATTTAAAGCAATTATATTCACCCTTTTGTTCCTTCTCCTGGGCAACATTACAAGACATTACAAAAGCAACATATATCATGCAGTATTCTATTTACTACTGTTAGTATGCGTACGGATTTTAGTCATAAAGGTTATTTAGCCATGCAATATGCAAATCCCATGTGTAATTCGAATATTAATAATGTTGATTAATAAACATGCAAACTCATTTAATAATATTATAATTAATAGATTATTCAATTAGTATTTTCATGCAGAATGGGGGAGGTATACAAAATGTTGTACTATCTGCTCCATCAATCTCCCCTTTGGTGATTTTATCACCACACCACTAAAATTTTGTATCAATTTGCCAAGAAAGTGAAATGAATTCTTTTAATCAGTTTACATCTCTGTTTCCCCAATTTCTTCTCTTCTTGCTGTTTTATACATACTTTCTTTAATTTCTTCTAATTCTATTTCTTCAAATTCCCTCTCTTGTCTCTTATTCTGTCTTCTTTTCAAATTTTCTCTTTTTAACTTTTTCTGTATTTATGACATAAACATCCTAGTCTTAAAATTAATACTATAAAAATCACACAGGTTAATGGACATAAGATCCTACCTATAAAAGTACCACCTAAATTTAACAGGAAATCTTTAATAGAAGTAAGTTTCTTCCCAATCTTTTCCCAAACACTTTCAACCTCCAGTGGTGTAATTTCCTCATGCAATTCAGTTATATTTTTTATGTAGATTTTCAGATCTTTACTTTCGTCAGGAATGTAAGTACAACAATGTTGAACTTTCAGCATTCCACAGACTCCACTCTCTTTTGCCAATAATATATCAAGGGCAAGTCGATTTTGCATTACCATAGCACACATGGCAACCATTTCAGTATTTACCAATAAAAATCCTCCAGCGGTGCTTGTTGACAAGCGATCCACTACTGTTGATAGTTTTCTAATTTTGTGTGCATTCAGAGATATTCCCACTGCTGGTATCAATGCTCCAAAAATGTCTCCTACAATTTCTGACCAAGATTCTCTCTTTCTATGTGCTAGATGACTACATAACTTATGTACACCATCTTCTCCGCTTCCCATGTGGAATATCTTTTGGAAAACCAGACCTACATAACATGTGCCATACCATTGGTCTGGCAACCAATAATATGCCTTGTTCCCGCAGATAAAATATAACCCAGGAAAAACTGGATCATTTCCTCCTTTAAATCCCCATCCACCCATGATTCGGTAGGTATCATGGCACTCACTGTTACCTACAAAATAATTATCACATGCAGTTTGATTCCTTCTAATACACAACTTCCCTTTCTGAGGCCAATCTAAAGCCATAGTTGGACTAGCTTCTCCCTTCAAGTGTTTTTCCATTTCAACATCCCAGACTGTCTTTTCCTCTTTTCTCTCAGATGCCTTCTTTTGCATTTTCAATCTCCTTTCTTCAACCATATCCAAGAACGTCTTTTCTTCTTTCTTTAAACTACAAGTCAAATTATTCCTAAATATGTATTTTAATGTTAGTTTCTTAGGGCCTCATTTATGAAAAGTGACGCATCACTGCGTGAAAACAGTGATGCGCCACTTTTCACTGCGCCCTCCCTGCGACTCCAGTGATGCGTCATATTTACAGTATGACGCATCATGTCGCAAGGAGTCACAGATACGTCAGTATTTCTGACGTATCTGTAGGCGCAAAAGTGACGCATCGCTGGAGTGTGTCACAAAAGTGACGCAACTCCAGCAATGTGTCCTTTCACATGGGGCAAGCCCCATGTGAAAGGGCCTGCGTCAGTCTTACGCCTGCTGTGAGGCAGGCGCAAGAAATTGACGCATTTGCACACAAGAAGTGGCGCAGTGAAATCTCGTAGATTTCACTGCGTCACTTCTACGACCCTTTGTTGCGTCAAAACGCCCCGCTTGCATACATTATACCTGGCGCAGGTATAATGTGGCGCAGGGGTTTACAAAGTGACGCATCTACCTAGATGCGTCACTTTGTAAATATGGCGCAACATGGCGCATGTTTTCTACCACTGGTGCGTCACAAAAAGTGACGCACCGGCGGCGCAAAAGTGACGCAGGGGCTCATAAATGAGCCCCTTAGTTTCTAAGAAAAATTCACCTAACACCTTTGCAGGCTTTACTTTATTCAACTTGTTAATTGCAGGTACTTGTGAAAATATGTTATCTACATCTGAAAAATAATATTCTAATTTCCCTATTTGTTAAAATAGACTAGCTATCACACTACATGTTATTCCATATGTTACTAGGAGGTGATGGTAGGTCACTCCCTCCGATACTGATGCAGGTAGCTGCATACAAACGTAGCAATCCCTCACATCCATTGTCTTTACATATTCGTACAAAATATTCAAAGACACATTGTTAGAGAAATCATTTATAGACCTGTCTTTATGTACATAATTTCTATCTATCTTAGTCGGATATACTTTCTGAACCTTTTCTATATTAGTTTTATTTTCACTATGTCCTTCTATTGTGTCTATGGTAATCTTAAATGAAATCATCAAAGCTAATACTCTCCATTGAAGCATAGTAATCCTGTACAACAACAACACATTTTAAACCATCGTTTTAGAAATACACATTTAGCTTTTCTACTTTCTGTGTTTGCCATTTTTGCAAAATGATCAGTGTCTTTTGACTTAGCCTCTTCTACTTCACAACTAGTTTTGTCTAACCCAAGGCTCTAAGCACCTACTTGGTTCTATCAGTTATGTCTTTTCCTGTATTCTATTTTCTTTCCATTAGCAGCACTTTCATCTTGTTCAGTTTGGCATTTGATCGTCTTTCACTTTTCTCTCATAATCTTGATACAGAACTTCCTGAACATGCGTCTCTTCTCCAATATCGGACAAGATAACTCTCAGGATTTCCGATTCTTCGTCTTCCTCAACCACTTCCGGTACAGTCACCTCTGGATTTTCTTGGCTATCCACCTCTTCTTTTATTTCAGGTAGGGCCACATACGACCATTCTGGTGACTTATACTTCTTGTGGGCTTTCTTGTTCTTTTGTTTTCGTCTGCTGAAGTTATTTTCTAATTTTTCGATTTTTCTTGACTTGATACTTCATTCACCTGCTCTGCTCTTGGTGAATTCACTCGTGTCAGCCGATATCTAAATGTCTTTATCTTATTAGGCCAAATTTCATCTCTTGCTGGTCTTTTCGATTTATTTCCTTTATCATTATTTTCAGCTCTCCGTGCTCTTTTTCCAGGACTCGACCTTCTGGTACTTCCTCATCACTTTCCTCTGATTCTGTTTCAACTTGCTTTTTGCTTTCAGCTGTTCTTCTTTCCACCACTTCTTTTATTTTCCCTACTTCTGTCCCTCCTCGTGTTTCTTGCACAATATCTTCCTGCTGACTAACTGTCCCTTCCTCTAACTGGATGTTGGAATTCCCTACAACTCCTCGGGGGTCTTCCGCAAGAATCTTTCCCTCTCTACCTGTATCTGGCACCTGTTCATCTACTTTTGTTATTTCAGGTGGAATTTCTCTCAGTTTTTTATCAGGAATTTCCTTATCAATAACTTCTTTGATTGTCCCTTCACTGCTTTTCTTTTTTCCAGAGCATACTGGTATTTGTTCAGTCTCTGAGTCTGAGCTGGTATCAGAAATCTGCAATCTCCTTCTCAAGGGAATATTCTCTGGGGCAAATGTCAAATTTGGCTCTGTCTCCCCCCTTTCAGGATTTTCTCTTGTTCTTACTTCTTCAGCATCTGATTCAGAACTACTTTCTGACTCTTCATAATATTCTCGTTCCTGGTTATCCACTGGATTTGGGATTCTCAATGTGTGACTAGCATGGATCCAGTTCTTGATCCCAGCACACTTCACAGCTTTTGTTGTAGTCAAAATCACTTGTTGTGGTTTTCCCCAACGTGGGACCAGACAGTTCCTTCTTCTGTGTACTTTAATTCTCACCCAGTCTCCTGGGCTCAGATCATGAGCTTGCTTCACTACAACCTGATGAAACACAGAATGAACTGCGTCAGCCAGCCCCTTACAGTAATCCAACACCAAGTCATCAGATATAGGCAACAGCTTGTTTACTGGTATGAATGCATGGCGCATTGCTCTTCCCATGATAATTTCATGTGGACTCAAACCTGTGTTCCTATCTGGAATAGATCTAATAGTCATGAGTACTAGAGGCAAGACATCAGGCCATTTCAAACCTGTGGCTAAACACATTTTTCCCCAATCGGTATTTAATGGTGCCATTCATTTGTTCCACCACACCAGAAGCCTCTGGGCGATAGGCACAATGTAGTTTCTGTTGTACATTCAATGCTTCACAAATCAACTTCATGATCTCATTATGGAAATGCTTTCCTCTATCTGATTCAATTGTAACTGGGAACCCAAATCTAGGGTTGAATTCCCTCAAAAGCAGTTTTGCTACTGTAATTCCATCACTCATTCTTGTGGGATATGCTTCTACCCATCTAGAAAACAAGCAGACCATTACTAGAACATACCTCAACCTATTACAGGGCGGCATCTCAATGAAATCAATTTGCATTCTGGTGAAAGGCCCTCCTTCTCGACCTATCGTTCCTAGACTTACCACTGTCCTTCTTCCAGGATTGAACTGCTGACATATAAGGCATCTTTGACAAAGGCTCTCAGCTGCAAGTCTAAATTTTGCATTGTACCACGTTTGTTTGAAGGACCGAATCATCGCGTCCCTCCCTATGTGTCCCTGTCCATAATACATCCGTGATATGGCAGACATCAGGCTATCAGGCATGACTGGTCTTCCATCTCGATAAACCCACACATGATCTGTTTCTCTTGGTGCACATCCTGCTTTTACCCACTGTCTCATCTCCTCATCTCCTGCTTCTTCCTGCAATTGCCTCACTTCTTCCCAAGTACCCATAATGTTAGTAAACAGTAGGGGGTAAGAATTCATCTATCTTTCTTTAGTCCTGTTGATCGAGTTCTGGTTTCAAGCACAATATTGGGCCATATCGTTGGCATATCTGTTTCCAACCGCGATATAATCTGCAGTTTGCACATGAGCAGCACACTTCACAATGGCCAATTGTTTAGGCAGCTGTATCGCCTCAAGCAACTTCCCAACCACTTCGGCATTCTTTATAGGAGTTCCACTTGAAGTCAGAAATCCTCTCTGCAGCCATATTTGGCTGAAATCATGCACAACACCAAAACCATACTGACTATCAGTCATCACAGTCACTCCCACATTCTTTCCGATCTTGCGTGCTCTAGTTAAGGCTACAAGTTCAGCAACCTGGGCTGATTTTACTCCCTTCAGGTAAGATGCTTCCATTACTGCTGCAACTATGCATACTGCATATGCTGCACTCAGATTTCCTTCGTCTGTTCTCAAACATGATCCGCCCACAAACATCACAAAATCACTTTCTGGCAAAGGTACATCTTTTATATCAGGACGTACTTTGGTACAGAAATCCAATACATCCAAACAATCATGATCTACTTTGTCCCTGACTTCAACATTCTCAGCATCAGGCAATAGCGTAGAAGGATTCACATTGAGGCATCTCACAAGGCTCACATTTGTTGCACCTAATATGACCTTCTCATACTTAGTCAGCCGACTATGGGTCATGAACTGAGTGCGACTCCTTGTTAAAAGGATTGCCACTTCATGAGGTACAAACACTCGCACAGGATATCCCATCACAATTCCCTCACTCTGTTCCAGACTCTTACAAGTAGCAGATACTGCTTTCAAGCAACCTGGCAACGCTACAGCTACAGGGTCTAGCATAGCTGAAAAATATGCAATTGGTCTTCTCAATTTTCCATGTTTCTGTATTAATACAGAGAGTGCACATCCATTTCTCTCACTGCAGTACAGCTCAAACTCCTTTTCATAGTCAGGAATTCCTAATGCTAGCGCTTCACACAAACTGTCTCTCAATTTCTTAAAAGCTGCTAGTTCTTCCCAAATTTAAGTCAATGGGATCTCTCACATCACTTCTAGTCAGGCGTACCAAAGGTTTTGCGATCAGGGAAAAGTTACTTATCCACTGACAACAATATCCAACCATTCCAAGAAACATTCTCACTTCTCTTTGTGTCATTCGGGCTCTCATTCCTTTTATTATCCCGATTCTCTCTGTTGTTATCTTCCTCAGTCCCTTTTCAATTTTGTGACCTAAATATTGTACTTCTTTCTGACAAAATTGCAATTTCGATGGGGATACCTTAAGTCCTCCATCTGCCAAATGATTTAGCAATGCTATGGTGTCCATTACACAGACTTCTCGAGTTTTTGACGCCACAAGCAGGTCATCAATATATTGAACTAGCACTGAATTCTCGAGCATTTCTAAATCTTCCAAAGACTTTTTCAATATCTGATTAAATGTCGAGGGGCTTTCTGTATACCCCTGTGGGATTCGGCACCAAGCCAAAAAACGTGCAACGGGATGGAAAAGAAAGCGTGACATAAGTCAATTACTGTGTACCATTCTGCATCATGAGGAATCTGATACAAAATCACAGATGGATTTGGTACAATAGGACAGCATGACACAACAATTTTGTTTATCTTTCTCAAATCCTGCACTATCCTGAACTTCCCATTAGGCTTTTTCAGTCCCATAATTGGTGAATTACATGGACTACTCATTATTTCTCTCAAAATGCCTTGTTTAATCATTTTCTCAATTATCTCAGGTGTCAATTTATATTGAGGAACATTCCTTCCTTCACTGTTACTTTTACGGGATCCACATTTCTCATCAATCCTACATCTTCTCCTGTGAAATCCCAAACCTCTGCTTTCACTGTCTGTTTAAATTCTTTTGGTAATTCGTCAGGGTTGAATACAGCATAGGCTACAGTAATATCAGTTTTCATATTAGCCATAGTGATTTTATACAGTACGTCTTCATCAGGGGTCTCAAATGCTATACCATCAGGGGTAAAAAATATGCTGCAATTCATTTTGCACAATAGGTCTCTTCCTAATAGGTTTACAGGACTTGAATCGCACATGACAAAGCGGTGCATTTCGGAAAATTTCCCTATATTGACCTTTACTGGTTCTGTGAGATACGTTTTGATCTGTCTGTTGGATACTCCAACCACTTGCATTGTTTCATCCGAGAGAGGAAGATTCTTAACATTAGCTGACCTAACAGTTGATCGAGTAGCACCAGTATCTACCAGGAAAGTAATATTTTCATCATTTACCTTTCCGTCCACAAAAGGGCCTGTCCGGTCTACTTCTAGAGTAGCGCCAAGTACGCACTCTTCTTCCTCCCTTCGGCACCGTAAAAAACCTTCTTCTGACTCACTCTCATCGCGTTGTAGCCAATACTGCGAAACAGCGCTAGCGTGCGGCAGCTTAGTTACCTGTTCTTCGTTGTAGAATCCTGTCTCATTACTGTATTTCTGTGAATTTACGCTCTGTGGAATAGGCGGTTTGGCAACTGATTCTGTTGGGTAACAACCTGCTGCTGTCACTGCTGTTGACCACTCACTTCTTTCTGCACCTGCCGACGGGGAAATTTACACTCGGATTTCCAGTGCCCTATTCTTCCACAATTATGACATGGCCATTTCTTTTTGGCTTCTTCAATATTGAATTGTCCCTTTCCTTTCCCAGCATTAAATCTATGTTTTGGTCCTGCATTATTCGTTTGATCAATCAGTTGTGCTTCCTGTCTTTCTGCGACCTTTACTTGTGCCCACATAGCTTTCTCTTTTAATTTACGCTGTTTGGCTTCAATTTCATCCCTAAAATATTTTGCATGTCTTAGTACTTCATCTATTTTCTTGTTTTGCCAATCCACTGTATGCTGCTTAATCATTTCACTAATTTCAGGACGTAGGCCATATACAAATCTATATACAAAATGACTCAAATCCTTTTCATTCAAATTTTCGTCACCACTAAACTGCTTAAAGGCAAGGATTAACCTTTCGTAGTACGCCTGCACTGACGCCTTAGTTTCTTGATGAGTTCGGTCAATTTTCACCCAATCAGTCTCTTTGGGAGGTACTTTGTTTTTCAAAAAGGTGATTACTTGTTCATATTTTTTCATCACCTCCGGATCAGGGGCGCCTGTCTTTGGATCTCTAGGGTATTCTTTTGTAGGCCAGTCTATTACAATGTTGCACTCTCTCCATAAATCTGCTGGTACTATTATGTCAAATAGGCTATTCAAATCAATCCACAAAACTTTTGATAATTTTATAAACCTGTCCACTTGTCTATACCACTCGACTGGCTTTTCGCGTAGTCGAGGGAAATCATTTGTAAATGACAAAATATCTTGCCTAGTCCAAGGAACATGTACATATCCTCCTCCTAGAAATTCTCTCATAGGGCATTCGGTCACCATCTTTTCTTTTTCTCTTACGGGGAAAGCTGCAAACGTTTTCTCTGAGGCATCATCTCGTTTTCTAAACCACCTACTTCTCCATTTATCCACATCTCCCCATTTTCTTAACAAAATGATTATGTCTTTAATCTGAATTATTCGTCCTGTGGTGCTCAGATTTTCAATATCTCTCTCCGTAAAGTCTACTCGATATGGTTTTTGCAAAGCTTTTACCTTTTCAATGTCTATATCCATGTCATTTGCTACTTCCTCTAGTCTCTCGTGTAGATTCTTTTCTCTCCAAGTTATACTTTTGCACAAAAAGAGTAATTCTTCACTCTGATAGGTTTTTAATTTTTCTGTGGGGATCGTCCCTACTATTAATTCTTCCAAAACCATCCTTAGTTTGGCCACATCTTTAGATTGAGATTCTCTATCTTTTCTCTGTAAGCTCCTTAACCATTCACTTAATTCTTCTGAAGTTGGACCTACTGGTTTTTCCTCATTACCACGTTCTGAGTCTCTTGGGGTTTCTGATATAGAATCTGTAGTTATTATCAGTCTTTCAACTAAACCTGGATTTGCTGTCAAACTTTTAGGTGTAGTCTGTTCTGATGTACTTACTGTTTGTCTCCATGGGTTCTCTTCTGAATTTATCCTTGGCCTCTCTGTGTGTTTATTACTGTTATAAGGGACCGTTAAACAATGTTCATTATCTTTTTGTTTATCAAAAATAGGCATTAATGGACCTTTGGTTACGGGAACAGTCACGGCTTCTAAGTTTTAGTCAATTCCCTAATCTTTTCGTTTAACTCTAAAGTGGTTTTTGCTAATTCTGCTGAATTTTCACTTTTTACCTTACTATCCTGTTTTCTCTCTATTTCTCTGAAAGAATTATTTCTCCCTAACTCTTGGGATACTGGTTCAGTCTTAATGTTTTGCAAAGTCTCTCCCATTGGGGCACTTGGTGTCAACATGTCAGAATCTGGTTCATACGGGGCTGGATTTTTATAAAACATGTCGTCAAGAACATCATCCTCCGATTCATTCACTCCATACCCTCCTGATTCTATATTATGTCTCTTTTCCGTACATTTTCTACCACTAACTTCTTCAACATGTCTCACAGGAAACAAACCATCAGTCATATTTGCACTTTGCCATCTCCTCATTCTGTCATCATGATTCTCTTGTCCATGTGATCTACCAAACATGTACCTATACCTTCCGCCACTTCTGTGTCTTTCTCTGTCATGCACCTCATCTTCCCATTCCGTCAATGCTTCAAACTGTGTTGGTCTAGGTCTGGGTTCTAGATTCATCATTCTCTCTCTCAAATTTCTCAAAACCGCTAAATTAAATGAACCATGCTCTGGAAATGCCGAAACCTCATCATCTTTTGTATATTTTGTCCAACCAAATGCATGTAGGATATCCGTATTTTGCAACCATGAAGGATGCAGGCGATTTCGGTGGAGGAAGCAACTGCCCCTCTCTAGTCAAAATCGGTTTGTCCTTTTTAAATAAACCCTTGATTTTCCTAAACCAGGACTTTTTCTCTTTTTCTGGTGGATTGTAATACATCATTTTGTCTTCCATGTATTGCTAGTTTTTCCCTACGACTACTCTGTTGTTTCAACCAATCGTAGCGCGACTCACACAAACACTCCAATCCGGAGTGTCTATGTCACTTCTGTAATTCTCCAATCCTAGCGCGACTCATACTTACGCACCAATCAGCAGTGTCTACGTCACCCTGTAATTCTCCACTCCTAGCGCGGCATACACTAACACACCAATCAGGGGCGTCTACTTTTCTTACTGACTAGCCAATCCCAGCGCGGTCTTTCGTAGCGCGCGCTGCATCGCGTTTTGCGATGCAGCGCGCGCTACGAAATTCGTTTTATTTATTTAATTGTTTACTTACCTGTAATTATCCATATTCCGGTTTTTAGAACAATCCCCACCCTGGCCCGCCCCGCCTTACCGCCCCACGGAACTCCCTCCACGGGCCGCGGCTGGGGCTAGGTTGAATCCAGTGGCAAAGTGAGTAAGAGACCCACATCTGGACATACCCTTGGCCACTTAGGGCAAACATAGCAAACACGACAAGATGATGGACGGAGACTGATTTGCATTTGGCTGCGTCCAAACTGTGGTGGCATAGTGAGCAAAAGAACAATAGATTAGACCTAGATCTCTTGGCTGGCGGTGAGTGGTTGAAAAGTGTCAGCAATCCAGGCATCATCTTGTATTTTACTATAAAAGCACTATAGACAAGCAATACTATTTACAATATTTCACTATAAAGTACTATGTACATGCAATAGTATTTACAATACATCGCTGTAAAAATACTATAGATATGCAGTGCTGTACAATATTTCACTATATAAGAACTATGCATGTGCAATAGTAATTACACTATTTCACTGTAAAAATCCTACGCACATGCATATGAATGTATTTACAATATGTCACTGTAAAAGTACTATCCACGTGCAATAGTGTTTAAAATATTTCACTATAAAAGTACTAAGCATGCAGTACTATTCAAAACAGTTCACTATAAAAGTATGATCATAGAATACTACTGTGCATGGACTATTCTATCATTGTAATTCCGGATGGCAGCAGTGCTTAATTTGTTAGAAAATGATTGCCAGGACCAACCTTTTCTTAGGAGCGTGCCAAAGACCATCATTGCCTCGGCCGGCCCAATCCATCACTGACGTTTACTACTGGAAGAGTGGGCGCTGCCCCACCTTCGGTAATAGCACTGTAACATCCTGTAAGCAATAATAGTAGTTCACATTTTGCAGTGGTAGGGTGTAAAGGCCTTCCTCGAATATGGCAGTGCTGGTCCATAATCAAGCGAGCCCAACATTTTTAGTTAGGTGTGGGGGCTCTCTCTCGAATGTCTTGAAAGAAAAAGTGCCGAATGGCATATGGATCAGCATGGATCTCACAAAAAAGGGGGCTAATTGACAGTACATGGTGGGGGGGGGGGGGTGTTGCAGTGTAGGTAAAGACTTGAAGAAATCGTGATGCGCCCAGCATGCTGCAGACACAATGAACCCCAAAGCAGTTCAATGCCCTCCTCACTCCTCCCTCACATAAAAGCTCCACAAAGACAAGCCATATACAGAATGTGCAGTAAAGGATGTATTGGAACTGAGAAGTACAAAGGGAGAAAGAAAATAGAACTTGAAATCTGTTCCAAACAAATAACATCCAAATCACACCTCCGTTTCACAACAGTTGGACGCACCCATCTGTAAATCATACTGTTCATCTCCGAGAAATGACAGAAATATAAATATACATTAAAACACGAATAAATGAAAGAAAAGCCTCCTAACTATCGGAAAATAGCCTAGACGTTTGTATAGCTTCTTTTCTTCAAATAACTATCTGTGGAACCATCCATCATTTGAAACCTTCCCTCCATCGTGATGATTTAGAGAAACGTCATTGCATTGTTTACTGAGTGTTTCTGGTGCAGCGCAGATGCTTTCTACATCAGACTGAGCTCCCGCCTGAGAATGTTTTGAAAGAAAAAGTGCCAAATGTTATATGGAACTGTGTGGTTCTCACTAAAATGGGCTAATCATCTATTTCTGGACAGTCCATGGTGGGGGGAGCTTTGTGGTGTAGGTAAAGGCTTGAAGAAATGATGGTGCACCCAGCATGCGGGCAAAATGAAACTCAAAGCAGTTCAATGCCCTCCTCACTGCTCCCTCACATAAAAGCTCCACAAAGGCAAACCATATACAAAATGTGCATTAAAGGGTATATTGGAACTGGGAGGTTCTTAAACTCTATTGAACTATGAAACAAGGACAAAGGGAGAATGAAAATAGAATTTGAAATCTGTGACAAACAAATAACACATCCAAATCACACCTCCGTTTCACAACAGTTGGACGCACCCATCTGTAAACTATACTGCTCATCTCCGAGAAATGACAGAAATATAAATATATGTTAAAATATGAATAAATTAAAGAAAAGCTTCCTCATTATTGGAAAGTAGCCTAGACATTTCTATAGCTTCTTCTCTTTGAGGAAATATCCATGGAACCATCTATTATAATTTGAATCCCCCCCTCCTAATGGATTGGAGAAATGGCATTGCATTGTTTAATGAGTGTTGCTGGTACAACGGACAACGCAGATGCTTTCTACATCAGCTCGAGCAGTCCTACGAGAAAAAAATCACAAAGAAGTCAATGCTGAGCCCCGTGGTACATTAATAGATGAGAGCCACCCACGAGGCATTAATAAATCTTGAACATGTATATGGCATAAGTTGACATGATCTTGACTGGTGTGTACACAGTGCAAAGAAACGTGAAGTGTTGAGCCAGTTAGAATGAGGGTCCTGTCACCCTCACCATCAAGGAATACTGCTGTCGCACAGCTCTCCTTCACATTCATTTCAGATATTAGTATCCAGAAGGCCCGGAAGTAAAAGGGCTGTTAAAACATGGTGCATGCAGGGCGGCTTGGTTCTAGCTTCAATCCAGATACAACATTGCCACAAAGGAGGATTCACTGCTGCTTGGATGCCTGATCCTTAGTAGCTAGCTCATCCCTTCTTCCCTGCAGCATCATGGGCCTGATTTGCACAATAAGCCAGTCACACCACTGTGCAAATAGGGGGGCAGATTTCCAAGAATTGATGCATCTCTGCATATTAGCAGAGATGCGTCAGTTCAATTGCGTCACGCAAAATAAAAAAAACTTTCGCCACCATGTATGCGTCGCATTTACAATGCTCCGCACCATGGTGCAACGATTGACAGAAGTGTCACGCATCTGTCGGCGAAAAGGTAATGCATTGCTGGAGTTGTGTCGCAAGCACGACACAACTCCAGCAATGCTCAGGAATGCCTATTCCTATTGTGCTGCGTCACTCCTTACGCCTGCTTCAAGCAGGCATAAGGTTATGACGCAGTGACGTCTTAGAAGTGAGGCAGTAAATCTTGTGGATTTCACTGCTTCACTTTTACTAGGCTTTCTTGCGTCAGAATGCCCACCCTGCATACATTATTCTTGACACATATCTACTGTAATGCAGGGCTTTACAACGGGACGTATCTCCATAGATACGTCACATTGTGTAAATGTGTTGCATTGCGGCGCATTATTAACGGCGCCCCGACATCACAAAAGTGACACAACAGCAGCGTAAATGTGTCGCAAGGGGCTTGTAAATCTGCCCCAGGATGTGGAACCTGAAACTGAAGGGTGGGTTAATGTCATGCAATGTGTAGCTAGAATATCACGGACAAAGTCCACAATTTCATTGCTCTCACCATCTCCATCATTCTGATCCTTGATGTTGTCATTTCTTGATGGACAAGAGGACTCAATTTCAAATTTCTAGATAACCACTGCCTCCGTTTTTATCTAATTGAGAGAGAGGGTATGTGCATGTGTGTGTGTGTGAACATGAGTGATTGCACGTGTGACTGCTTTTGCGTATTTCACATCATTAGTTTTTTGGCTAGCTGATAAACAAGCAGCTCCAAAGTCAGGACCTTTATTGAAGAATTTAATGATCCATATACAAAGCATCAGGGCTTTCAGACACCCATGAAGGCGGTAAAATCATTAGAGGTATCCATGCCCTGATAACTGTTACAATTAATATGCGCTTTTCTAATCATTGATCATGATATTTTGATAGCGCTGCTACCATAAATAAAGGACCAAAGAACCGCCCTACTCCAGTTGAGATCCATCCAGACAGGTAGCCCACAAATTCCTACTCTTCCATCTTTTTTACCATCCCCATTTTCTTATTTTTGTAGTGTTCCTAGACAGTTTTTAGTGTTGCATACCTTTATGTAAATGAATGTTACCAGCATTAAACCATGTGCCTTATTAGTGAGACTTTCGAAGTTATCCTTCACTGGTAGCATATTTGCGATGACCACTTTGGTCTCCAAGGAGAGTGCCGGTCTAATATAAGAAAGATAATGGAAATGAAAGAGAATACAGTATCTAGACATTGTAGTTCAGCTGAAGGTAAAGGTTTGCACTATTGCTTAAGACAAAAATAAGTATTTGAGAATTACATAGGCCTGGCATTCCCTGTGGATTTATGCTCAATATTTGTGAATTTCGGCTTGATGTTTTACAATTATATAATTATAGTGCGAAAAAGAAATGGTCAAGAACAGGCGCCACAAAGAAGGCAAGTCGGACAAGGTAATATTTCAACTGTAGCAGATTTATTCAAATATAATGGCCTTGGGGAGAGCAAAATACAGGCAACCACTCCGGTTGCTGACCGGAGTCTTTCTCTAACGACTGAGCGTCCAACCGTCACAACGGACGAGACTCGGCCAATGGAGCGAACCCCACAACAGCGCGCAAGACACATGCATGGTTGCATGAGTAGCTCGAGACAGAAAGGGATTGCGTGGCTGGCACTATTCACAATATATCTCCCCTTTTTCACAAAACAAACATAAATTTAAAAAAATTACTTTACAATACCGTCAAATGATAAAATGGATTACCATTGTGGGTTACAATAACAGATTAAGAAAAGTACATTTGATAAAAGAAAACAAAGGAAAACTAGCCATTCTAACAAGGATAAAAATCCATTAAAAAACAAAGTTAATTAAATCTTTCAGCCAAAATGAAGAGGTGTGTTCTTGTTCACTTGTTCTTAACTCCTTTTGGAAAAGGAACATTTGAGTTTTATTAACTTGTTTTGAGAAATATTATTTCCCACACTTTTCAAATTATCTTTTCGTGACACAGCATCTTTGTTTATATGAGCAACAGAGGATTTGTTTCACCCTATCCCCACAAATTGCAGATTTGGGCACAGTAATGATTCTTTTGGGATAGCTAAATTTTACATTACCTATTCTGACTAGTTTGGGTATTTTAGATTCTTACAGTGTTACCAATTTGATAGTCAGTAAAATGAACTCCAATCAAAAATTGTATCTTGAACACATTTACAGTTGTTTTTGTTTTACCACATCATTGACTTTTGCTTTATATGATTGACACTTGTATGAGTAATGTTTTTCTTAACCCAGTGTGGTTTTACCAGGGTGAAGTGAGTGCATCCCTTTAATGTCTGAAAGGGAGAAATCCTTGTTCTAGAGAGAGGTGTTGCATGATAAGATTTTAACAAGTCATGGACTGTTTCAGCAGGGTGCAAATTGTTGCATATGGCGAATCTAATGGTGTTAAAAATAAGTCTATTGACAAATCCCACAAGCCCATCACCACGAGGACGATAAAGACTGGTGTGTTTGTGGTAAATACCTGTTCTCCTAAGGACCTCAGTCATAATCTCAGATATACATTGCACACTCTTGTCCGAAATTAACTCTTTGGGAATGCCTTCAAGTAAAAAACAATTCTTTAAGAAAATTGATTATGGACAGTGTGTTAAGTTACTTTACAAACTCAACTTCAATCCGTTTGGACCTCTGATCAATAGAAACTAGAACATATTGATTACTGCAATATGAGAAAGGACGGGAAAAATCCAATGCAACCATGTCCTTTGCATTCTTTGGAAGATCTACAGCTACCATTGGAGGTGTTCTAGCTGACAAATACTTATCTGTTCTGAAGTATGTTTCACAATTCTTTACTTTCTGCTCAATATCATAATCCATCTTTGCCCACCAATAGGTCTCAAGTAACCTTTTTGTATTCAAAGTCATTCCCGAATGCCCCGAGTGAGCTAACTCCAATAACTTGCTTCATCATAATGAAACAGGAAGAACAAGCTTTTCACCTCTGTAAATAATACCATTATTGAAGGAAAATTCAGGAGAGATCTTGGCAAATATCTTCAACTCTCCTGTGAGGTTCCTTTCTTGTGGCCAACCATCAATAATACATTTTGAAACCTTGCGCATCACAGGGTGAGATAAAAATGCAGTACTCTATTCAGGTTTGGAAATACATGACTGATTCTCAAAGTCCACTGAAGCTATCATGCAGTCTTCCAATTCATCCTCACCACTAAAATCTTCCACTAAAATGGGAAAACGAAAGAGAAAGTCTTCTTTGTTGTTGGAAACACTTGGCACATGTACTATCAAAAAATGGTATTCTAACAACTTTGTGGCAAGTCTAGTGAGTCTTGCAGTTAACCTTTCAGTATGATGCAATGATCTGTTCAAAATGTACACTAAAGGTTTGGGAGCCATTTGTAGTTAAAAATGTATTCCCATAACAGATTTCTGATTTTTTGTACTGCCCAAGTGCAAGCTAGCATTTCTTTCTCTATCACAGAATATGAATTTTCAGGATCTTTTAATACCCTGGAAGCAAACGCTATGTGCTATCAACGTTCTTGAAAGTTTTGGTAACTACATCTCCCAAACCCCTGTCACTGGCATCAAAAATTGCACACACAATGAGACCTGGAATATATGGCCATAAAAGTGGAAATTGTAATAAATCATTAATTATACGAGCAAAAATCTCCTTTGTTCGCGCCCCCATCAAAATCTACCCTGTTCTTGAGAAGTGTCATAATCGGTTCAGCAACTGATGCAAAATTTGGAATGAACTTAGCATGAAACTCACTCAACCCAATAAAGCACATCTCTTTATTCTCTTTTGCCTGCTTCAGGAGCATTTTCAATGGTTTCAATTAAATCTGGTTTGGGACTGATGACATTTGCACAATGTGTCCTGAATAATCTAATTGATTATGCACAAAACTACATTTGTCCTGAGTTTTTGCCGTAAATGTAGGCTACTGACTTCAACTTTTTCAAAAACTGCACTCATCACGATTCGCACTTACAACTAACACGTCATCTTGAAAAATAAGTATGCCTTCCATAGCACCCAAAATTTCTTACATTACCCTTTGAAAAACTGAAGCAGCAGATGCCAAACCAAATGTCATCTTTGTGAATTGAAAAGCTATCTGGAGTGACAAATGCAGTGAGGTGTTTGGAAGAATCAGCTAATGTAATTTTATGGCAAGCAGACTTTAAGTCTAACTTGGCGAAGGTTTTACCACCGTTCTGCTTTATCATCAGTTCCTCAATTCTAGGTAAGGGGTGAGCATCAATCTAAATGTTTTTAGTTAAAATAGCTAAGAACAATACAAATGCATAACTCTTTGTTCTTTTTCTTTGCTATAACAATGGGTGAAAGCCAAGGTGAGCTATCAACTGGTTCAATTATACCTTGAACATGCAAATAAGGCCTTAGATAGGTAATTTCTAACTCTTAAACAAACCCTTCTCAATTTGTGCTTAACAGGTATGACATTTTCTTTGAGTTTATGTTCAATTCAATTTAGTGCTCCTAGCTTATTTTCAAACAACGCATCATATTTTTCAACCAAATGTTGAATCTGTGAAAGAAAGCCAACATAATTCTTGGTATCATGCAAATAATTAACACCACTCATAAATTCCGTTTTACAACTACTCTTATGTTGTCGTAAAATATCACGGGAGGGTTGAGAAAATGATATGACTTTTCTACTTCTGCCAGGTAGAAGTACATGTCTAGCATAGCTTGATGCATCCAACATAAAATGTTCTTTCCTCTAAAAGCAACATTGACTTTACCAGTGAAACATACATTCTGATAACTAATTGTTGAAACGAAATAACCAATAAGATCAATTTTTGACCCTTGAAAATATTCTGTTTTGAAGTCAGGATCTTCAAGCAGCTCATCATTCCATAACTGCTGAAAACGTATCAAAAGTGGTGATGGTCACTCTGGCTCCAGAATACATTAATAGAATGACCAATTTACTTCCTATAACTGTGTCCGCCATGATATTTTCACAGGAATCCTAATCCATAGAGTTTATATTCAACAACAGATCTGTCCAACTGGATTGAAATTCATCCTCTTCTGTAGACTCTGCCATTTCATTCACTTTAAATCTCTTTTATACAAACTTTTGGAAAATTTCCAACTGAACCACCCAGATTGCATTCCCTCTTAACTGCTAAACATCGTTTGAAATTTGCTGCATGATGGGGAGAGCCACAACAAAAGCATGTACAAGATTTGTTGTTAGATGCCATAGCCTTTTTTTAATTTGTCTTGGAAGTCAAGACCGTGACATCTTGTAGTTAACTCTTAACTGCCAGAATTGACTCTCCGATATTTTTCATTCAAATCTCAACTTCAGCTTGCAGAAAGATCATCTTTTAAACAACAATAACTTGTCTTCGATGCTTTTATTGCAAAATCTGACAACTAATTGTTCTCGTATAAGTTGCTCAGTTAAATTTTCAAATTTAAAATGTGCTGCTAAAAGTCTTAGGGGGAGATTTTCAAAAAGTTGTGCAACACAGCGCAGCCCCCCGCGGGGCTGTGCCGCATTGCGTGACAGAGAGGGAGCAGGAGAGCGCTATATCTTCAGATATGGCTCTCTCCTCCCCTTTCCCTTCGCTGATTTCAGCTGCCATGCGCCATGCACACACCTTAGTGCTGCAGCGCTAGGGTGTGTGCATGAGTGTAGCATAGGTTTTGTACAGGAAGGGTACCCTTCCTGTACAAAATACTATGCAAGGTATGTTGTAAAGCTTTTCCCACTTTGCATATGTGCTGCACAGTGCAGCACGCATGAAATGTCGGAAAAGCACAGAGAAATTAAAGCATTTCTCCTGTTAGCGCCTCCTGTGCAGGGGCGTTAACTTTTGGCACAGAACAATGTTTACAAATATTTGTAAATATGGTTTTATGTCAAAAGGTATGGATAGTTGCATGGGAACGCCCATGTACCACCCATGTAACTCTCCTTGACACAAAGTAACGCAAAGCTGTGCTTTGCACTGCTTTGCAAACCTGCTTGGCTTGGCAGTTCGGGCTGGACTGTTCCCATGAGGCACAGGGTCAAGACTGATTTGCATATGGCTGGGTTCAAACTGGAACGGCATGGTGAGGAAAAAAACGATGGATTTAGGCCCAGATCTCTGTACTGGGGTGAATGTATGACATTGTTCTGCATTCTGTCCATCAATTGTTGTTTTTTGCATTTGTCACCCCGAGTGGGAAGGGTATGCCCAGACGTGGGTCCCTTGCTCTCCATGCCACTGGAATCAAGCTATCCTGGCTGAAGAGGGGTGAAACCCCGAAACCGGTCCTAGAATGCTTGTTTCCAGTCCAGAGAGGACCTGGCTTGGCAGTTCGGGCTGGACTGTTCCCATGAGGCACAGGGTCAAGACTGATTTGCATATGGCTGGGTTCAAACTGGAACGGCATGGTGAGGAAAAAAACGATGGATTTAGGCCCAGATCTCTGTCCTGGGGTGAATGTATGACATTGTTCTGCATTCTGTCCATCAATTGTTGTTTTTGCATTTGTCACCCCGAGTGGGAAGGGTATGCCCAGACGTGGGTCCCTTGCTCTCCATGCCACTGGAATCAAGCTATCCTGGCTGAAGAGGGGTGAAACCCCGAAACCGGTCCTAGGATGCTTGTTTCCAGTCCAGAGAGGACCTGGCTTGGCAGTTCGGGCTGGACTGTTCCCATGAGGCACAGGGTCAAGACTGATTTGCATATGGCTGGGTTCAAACTGGAACGGCATGGTGAGGAAAAATAACGATGGATTTAGGCCCAGATCTCTGTACTGGGGTGAATGTATGACATTGTTCTGCATTCTGTCCATCAATTGTTGTTTTTGCATTTGTCACCCCGAGTGGGAAGGGTATGCCCAGACGTGGGTCCCTCGCTCTCCATGCCACTGGAATCAAGCTATCCTGGCTGAAGAAATCCCGAAACTGGTCCTAGGATGCTTGTTTCCAGTCCAGAGAGGACCTGGCTTGGCAGTTCGGGCTGGACTGTTCCCATGAGGCACAGGGTCAAGACTGATTTGCATATGGCTGGGTTCAAACTGGAACGGCATGGTGAGGAAAAAAACGATGGATTTAGGCCCAGATCTCTTGTTCTGCATTCTGTCCATCAATTGTTGTTTTTGCATTTTACTGGTGTAAAGCAGGACAACTACCTGCAGTATGAAAGGGAGCCCAGCCCAGAGCCACATCTGAAGAACAACACATGTCATGAAGACACTGATCATGCAGCTCAGAGATTCAAGAGGTCCACAACACCCACCGTCACCACCCCCATGCCCCCCTGGACCACACCCTCCTCGGACTACCACCGAGGCAGCGCAGAACAGGACAGCAGACATTCCTAACATGAACCAGCCTCAGAGACTCAACGCCAGAGGAAGTCATTGCCCACTACAGGCACAAAAGGACAACCATCCTCCGCATCCCAACCCACATTGCCAACAGGCTGACGGTACCAACACAGCGAACAACCAACATCCCTCTGCAGGCAAAGCTGCTAGCTGTGCTGCACCTGTTGGCCCCTGGTACCTGCCAACCAACAACTGCCAGAGTCGGAGGAGTCTCACGGCCATCTCTATCAAACTTCCTCACACATGTCTTGGATGCATGTCCACAATAGCAACGGCGGGCCCCTGTATCCGTACCACATGACAGTTCGAATTCATAGTGTTCCTGCGCAACCAACTCCAGCAGTTGGCAGATGCCTCTGTGCCCCAGATCCAAGATTGTAGTAACTGAAATGGGGGTGCACACGGTCATGAAGTCCAGTAGTCAACAGTATTGCAAAAACAGTCCAAAAACAGTCCTTTATTACAAATACACAAATAAACAATACGAAAAGCACAGCCAACACCCAACAGGGAACTTCATCAGGGCTACGTGTGGATTCAAGTAACTGATATGCTGCGGGAACTCCCCAATACAATTCCATACTCCAGAAGTCAGTATTCAGAAATCTGTTGGACAAATGTTGACAATGGTCAAGTGTCCGTATAGTCACAAACCTAATCTGGTACAGTGTATAGCACATAGACAACCCGGAATGCTTACAGGAAAGACAAATCCTGCTCAAAAAGACCGTAACAGAAGTACGTGTGGTCATAACCTTCGTAGGAAAGAAAAGGAAGGTTACGGTCACACAAACTTCTGTTACGGTCTCAGAATGCAGGATTTCTCATACCTGTAAGCATCACGTATTTGTATAAGCTTGATACCCATGCACCTTCACTCCCCCACCCAGCCATGAGGGCACCGCCATGACCGGTGGTGCCTACGCGATCCTGTGCGCCTGCTGCACCCCAGCCCTGGTCCCCAGACCAGTCAGCGATGACTGCCCGCCCCTGCGCACCCAGGCCTCAATGCTCACCTTCCGCCGCCGGTGTATCTCCAAGAGGGCCCACCACGTGCCGGTGCAACCACCTCAGCCGATTGCTGGATTCCGCCCCACAGGCCCCCAGTGCACCCTGCTGCACCACGCCGCGGAGTCATGTCTGTGCTGCCTGCTGCCTTCAGTGTACAGTCAGGTCCAGCTGGGCTCACAATTCAAATTGAATCTTGATTGGGAGGACGGCGTATCGAGTCCTACGCATCATCGCAGGCTGCCCACCCGCTCAGCTCTGGTGCCACTTACTCAGTGCACCGCAAGTCATCGCCACATGACGGGAGGCCCGTGCCGGCCAAAGTGCCTCAGCTGCCACCAACACTGTGCACTGCAAGTCATGGGCCCTTTATGATTGAGTCTTGTGGTGCGGATGCCATCATGTCACCTCCGGCAGTGGGGAATGTGATGTGGTAGGGCCCTAGGCCCTCATGCATAAATAATGATCACACAGACACACTCAGATAGATAGTAGAAATGGCCTCGAGCACATGCGCCCGCCCCATTTTATTGGCAGGATCACATGTCCTGTGACGCCTGTGCTGAATGGGTGTGGTGTGGGTGGAAACCAGCCCTCAGGGAGTGGCTGTGGCATGCTAACAACTAGACCTGTGATCAGCAGATCACTACAGGGAAGACCTCGGACATGTAGTGTTTTTGTCCCCCCTTGTAAGCGTAAGCGGAGTAGGCTGGCCTGGCGTATGCCAGTCCAACGTAGGGGTGTGAATAATGACCCCGGGGCTCTGGGCATGGTTCCATTCTGGGCTGGACAAGAAAGTAACAAATGCGTGTGTCTCTGTTGTAGTGTCGGCGCCACCGGGACCGCAATCACTAATGTTGCACCCTGTGACTCAACTCCCTCAACATGAGCAACATGGACGTAAGGGGGAATCACTGACCCTACATTCATCCATACTTTCACACTTGAATGATCATAGACATGACACATCTGTTTGAATTGGAATGTTTAATGCACATTCAGTGGACTGTTGTAGCTGGAGCAGTACAGGGCCATGCAAACCCTACTTTACATTGTTTGCCCGTGGGGGGCCAGCCAGAGTCCTTCATGGAATGACAAGTACATCGCAGGAGGAAGAGTTCAGTCCACATTCTGATAGCTGTGTCATTGGTGACCAAACAGAATATGGCAGTCCATGTCGAGATCCAAGGTGAGTATCGCAGAGTGCATCGGGGGACAGTGGAAGGTGAGGATGCAGAGGGCAGAATCAAGCAGAAACAGGCCATATGGCAGAGATGAATGCTACTGCTTCCTTCTTACCAGTAAGGCAGAATCATCCGCATCTTCGTCCTCTGATGTTTCATGTGCCTCACATGTGGGTGGTGGTGTTCTGTCTCCAGCACTGTGTGGCACTGACACATCAGGGGGCGGAGATGCGGATGTCGAAGCAGCAGCAGCATTCATCTGCACCAGGCCTTGTGGCATCAATGCCATGACGAGGATCTGCAGGGCATGGTAGATCCCAGCTACATCATGCTGGTGTGTAGCCGTGGCAGCCATTCTTTCCACCTGCACCCGCTCCATGTACTCCATGGTCCTCCGCATGTGTCCCAACTCCCAGATTACACCACTGGAGCCACTCTTACTAGACAGTTGTCCTTGTCTCAGACTCAGGACTCCAGCAATGTCATCCATGGATCGCTGGAGAGCATGGAGTGGACTGTGGGTGTCCGTTAGGGACTGTAAGTGGTCCCTGATGGGACTTAGACACCCACGTATGGCATCTAGTTTGGCTGTCATGAGTTTGAGCCCCACCCGCACCTGATTAGCCATCTTCTCCTGGCACACTAACACACGTCATTGGAAGGCCATGTGTTGTTCGTGTGGGTCCTGTGAGACAACAGTGGGGGTTGGTGCCTCCTGTCGTGTGGTCTGTGCAGGGGGTGAGGTCTCGTGGATGCAGCTGTGCTGCCCTGCTCCTGGAGGTGAGGTGCCGAAACTGTCCATGAGCCCTTAGAGGGCATCGGTGCGAAGGTGGGGAGGTCCTCTTCGTCATCAGTGAAGAGTTGGTGGGTCTGCTCTGCAGGAGATGTTGATTCTCCCTCTGCAATGTGAAGAGGATATGCAGTTTAACATTGTGTTTACATGTATGTTGACGCATTGTACAAGTTTACATACAGACTGCATGACAATGTACACTGTGACTGTTCGGGAGGAGCTGCCTATTTGATGCGGGACAGTGAATATTTTGGCAACATCACGGATTTGTGTTTGTACTTGTACATCATCATCTCACATTTCCCTTCTATGTCAAATGTGATTGGCCAGTTTCTACACAAAAGCGGCAGCAGTTGTGTTCTCTGTTCTGTTGTGAACGTGTTCCAGTTTGTACCACATTGTTGTCAATGTTGATGTGCTCTGTTTCTTATGTGTGTGTGCTGCATTGTGGGGGAGTCACCCCTGCAGCTCTGATTTTGCTGGCCCTTATCCCTTTCAGGTGGTGTGCCTTTCAATTCTGTGCTTTTACAGTGCTGAGATGTTGCAGACTTGGGTAAATTGGGCTCTTGGTGGTAGTTAGGACTTTTGGGCATGGTTTGTCTGCAGGTGTCTTGTTGACATCAGGGGTTGTTTGTGCACGTGGATGTGTCATGGTGTTACCTGCTCCTTTATGGATGTGGTCCACACTCAGCCACCTCAGTGTTGCGGCATGCACCATGTCATGATAATTGGACTGCAGCCATGCTAATCGTCATGCAGTGTCACTTGCATGGTCAATGTGGGTCATGGCCGCGCAGCTTTGCTGGGTTCAGCACATGTGCATGGGTTTGTTGTGAGATTAGTGATGTGTGGGGAGGGCCCCCTCTGGGCACATAGTCAACGAGGGCCTACTTGCAGTTTGTAGGTGTGCTGCAGTGTGCCAAGGGGATCAGGGACATGCTCCAGAGTCATTGTGGGTGTGCACTTTGCGATGCTTAATTGTGCATGTGTGCCACTGTGCCCATCTCCCCTGTCCCCCCAGTCCCTGGTCGTTACTCACCCTCTTGCTGTTGTGGTGTCTCCTGTCGAGCAGTGTCTGGTCCCCAAACTCCTGCCACCGTCTCCACACTGATGACTGTGGACACCATTTCCTCCATCTCCTCCATCTCCTCCTGTGGCACTAGACTCCCACCTCCAGTCTGCATTGCTGCCTTCTGTTTGTTGCCTGTGTAGATTGTTCTTCAGGCTAGCCGTGATGTTTGGGGTGCTCTTTTTGCTGGGGTAAAAAAAACAGACGCCCTTGCAAAAACATTGTGATCTAGGTCTGAGGAATGTCTGTTGCTTCCTAAAAAGGTTGCGTTTTGGGGTAACGGGGATTACCAGGTTATAGAGGTATATGGAGGTGAAATATGGGAGGGCATTGACCGTTGTGAGAGATGGTTTGTGCTGGACTGTTCCCATGAGGCACAGGGTCAGACTGATTTGCATATGGCCATGCCTGAACTGGGGTGGCGGAGTGAGCTAAAGAATGATGAAGGATTAAACCCAGATCAGTTGACTGGGGGTGAGTGCTTGCAATGTTCAACACTCCGTCCATCATCCCCTTTGGTTTTGCTGTGTTCGCCCTAAGTTGGCAGGGTATGCCCAGAGAAGGGTCCCTTGCTCACTTTGCCACTGGATTCAAGATAGCCTGGCTGATGAGGGTTATGAACCCAAAACCGGTCCAAGGATACTTGTTTCCGGTCCAGGGAAGACATGGCTTGGCAGTTCAGGCTGGACTGTTCCCATGAGGCACAGGGTCAGACTGATTTGCATATGGCCATGTCTGAACTGGGGTGGCGAAGTGAGCTAAAGAATGATGATGGATTAAGCCCAGATCAGTTGACTGGGGGCGAGTGCTTGCAATGTTCAACACTCCCCCCATCATCCCCTTTGGTTTTGCTTTGTTCGCCCTAAGTTGGCAGGGTATGCCCAGATGAGGGTCCCTTGCTCACTTTGCCACTGGATTCAAGATAGCCTGGGTGATGAACCCGAAACCGGGCCCAGGATGCTTGTTTCTGGTCCAGGGAAGACATGGCTTGGCAGTTCGGGCTGGACTGTTCCCATTAGGCACAGGGTCAGACTGATTTGCATATGGCCATGTCTGAACTGGGGTGGCGGAGTGAGCTAAAGAATGATGATGGATTAAACCCAGATCAGTTGACTGGGGGTGAGTGCTTGCAATGTTCAACACTCCTTCCATCATCCCCTTTGGTTTTGCTTTGTTCGCCCTAAGTTTGCAGGGTATGCCCAGATGTGGGTCCCTTGCTCACTTTGCCACTGGATTCAAGATAGCCTGGGTGATGAACCCGAAACTGGGCCCAGGATGCTTGTTTCTGGTCCAGGGAAGACATGGCTTGGCAGTTCGGGCTGGACTGTTCCCAATAGGCACAGGGTCAGACTGATTTGCCTATGGCCATGTCTGAACTGGGGTGGCGGAGTGAGCTAAAGAATGATGATGGATTAAACCCAGATCAGTTGACTGGGGGTGAGTGCTTGCAATTTTCAACACTCCGTCCATCATTTCCTTTGGTTTTTGCTTTGTTCGCCATAAGTTGGCAAGGTATGCTCAGACGTGAGTCCCTTGCTCACTTTGCCACTGGATTCAAGCAAGCCTGGCTGAAGACGGCTGAAATGCCAGAAACCGGTCCTAGGAAGCTTGTTTCCGGTCCAGGGAAGACATGGCATGGCAGTTTGGGCTGGACCGTTCCCATGAGGCACAGGGTCAGACTGATTTACATATGGCCATGTCTGAACTGGGGTGGCAGAGTGGGCTAAAGAACGGTGATGGATTAAACTCAGATCAGTTGACTGGGGGTGAGTGCTTGCAATGTTCAACACTCCGTCCATCATTTCCTTTGGTTTTTGCTTTGTTCGCCATAAGTTGGCAGGGTATGCTCAGATGTGAGTCCCTTGCTCACTTTGCCACTGGATTCAAGCAAGCCTGGCTGAAGACGGCTGAAATGCCAGAAACCGGTCCTAGGAAGCTTGTTTCCGGTCCAGGGAAGACATGGCATGGCAGTTTGGGCTGGACTGTTCCCATGAGGCACAGGGTCAGACTGATTTACATATGGCCATGTCTAAACTGGGGTGGCAGAGTGGGCTAAAGAACGGTGATGGATTAAACTAGGGGTGGGCGGAATTTGCGGAATTAACCTCCGCAAATTATCGCGAGAATGCAGAAAATCTCCGCAAACACGCCGGAAATATCGCGAAGATGCAGAAGTTTTTTTGCCGCCTGTTCGCGGTATTTTTTGCGTGTTCGCGGGTCGCCAACTTACCCATGCGGTCGCTCACGGGCGCGGCCATCTTGTTTTCACTTGTCCCGCCCTCTGGCGTTGTTTACTTCCTGTTCCGGGTCGCGCAATGCATGTTCGCGGTCGATATTTCCTGTTCGCGATCGCTTTTACTTGATCGCGTTGCTTTTTGCTTGCTCAGGGAGAAAATATTGCGCGAACTTGCGCACGTGGTCGCAACGGGCGCGGCCATCTTGTTTTCCACTCTATTGCATGGTTCTGGGGCCTGATTTTCAATCCTCCCTAAATCTTTTCAATCCTTTGTTTATAGCCACTTTTTTTGGATCTTTATTACTTATTATTTCTCTAACTATTTTCCTGCCTCTATATTTTTGGTTTTTGTGTACTTTTTTTTTGTTTTTTAGCTACTTTTTCTCTTTGTATTGCCCGCTATTTATTTCCTTTACTCCTTTATTTATTTTACCTTTTCTTTCCCGCCCCGTCCCCAGAACCATGTCCAAGGGCAGGGCTGTTCGCCGGCGCAGCCAGAGCCGCGACCGCCTTCCTTGCGGAAGGCGGCGCCCACAAGGGGTGCATGCACGGGCCTTATTTGGGGAGGCGGAGTTGGCTGCACTAATTTTCTTTGTGCAGCGCCACCTCCCCTCAACCCTGGCAGCAGGTGGCAGGCCTGGGTCCGGGTACGGCCTCCGGGAGCGTCGGCAGCGGTGGGGGAAGGTGCGCCGGGCAGTGTCGCGCATCTCTGGGGTCCGGCGCACCCAGGCACAGCTGACGCACCGGTGGTCTGACATCCTGGACCGTGAGCAGGACCTGCTGGACCTGCTAGGAGTGGAGGTCCCGGAGCTTGGTGAGTACCTATTTAATTATTACAACTTTGTGTCTGTTCTTCTGCTCTATGTTATATATTGCGAATATCTTTTTTTCCTTCCAACCAGCTAGAATGTTGCTGCTTGCAATACATTCCAGGTTAATAACGTTTAAAAGTCTTCTGTGATTATGACACAGGTGCTCTTCTGCGCTACTACTAATCTTACTTGTTTGCAGCTTTCCGTTTGCGCTTGCTTAGCGTGATTCTTTACGAGTTTATTTTAGAGAAATTAAGTTACGTAATGCTACAGTGACTCACGTCCACTCCTTACTTTGTCCTGTCACTAATAGATAGGGGCGGATTGATACATAGGTTTAGGTACTTTGTATGAGCTTCTAATTGGTTAGTGGTATGCGTGATGCCCCCCTCACTCAGTTACGTGACGTGCTGCTAGTACGCCAGTCTTTAGAACCTTTCTAGTTTGTTCAATGAGTGGAGGTAGGCTTTGCAGTTACTTAGCAGTAGCAGATCAGCATCAATCAAACCAAAATTTGGTGTATACAAAAAATGTAGTCATGTTCATGTGTCCTCCATGATTGGATCATACACATTGTTGAGGAATACAGTCGAAATGCATACTTAATGTACAATTGGCATGCCTGGAATAGGTGGGCTAGGTTGGGTGGTACGTTGTACTAATTCTTAGGCTTACTTGTAACTTAGTTTTCTGGAATCAGAATGGAAGAATGGATTACTGTTGATAAATAGTAACTTAAGTAGTCGAACTGCGAATCCCCCGATATTACATGTTGACCAGATGAGATCGGTCAATGTAGTTATTGCAATTGTTTACATAAGTGTTTTTTGACCGTTGTTGAAAAATATTGTATTTGCTTAAGTTGACACCATCCATCAATGTTTGTCTCTTTCTTATATCTTTCCTGTTCATCAGCACCCAGGGGCAGACGGGCAGGGACTGGGCAGTCGGCGGGACAGGAACACCACGAGGAGGACACCGCTGAGGGCTCCTCTGCTGGCCCCAGTAAGTCTTCTTGTTTTTAATAATATTTCTTATTCCATAACTTTTACTGCCCCATTTCTCCCGAACTATAGTGTGTTTCCAAATGCTATTTTTTTACCACCAATTATCCTTCGATCTGTACGGTTTCAAAAAGCTTATCCCTGCCTCCGCTATGATGACTGAGTACTACTACATACTATCAGTCTGTCTGTCTGTACTGTAGTAGCTAGTCTTGCCCAGTTGGCCAGTGCCACTCTTTGTGAAAGGTTGTAATATAAAACTCATATTCACCAGTAGCTCATACAATCCGTTGGGTTGTTGTCTTGTACTACTTTTTACTCTTGTTGATGTTTAGGCTTTGAAAATTCACAGCAACAGCCCTACCAGATTTCTTAATATTTTGATATGATACCCTATAGGACATACAACTGTTGTAGGGATCTTGCACATACATTTGCACCAGAAAATAGGATGTTGGTGATGGTAGGTTGGACCTTCCTTGCACACCTCAATCAGAAATTCCGCACCCACCACAATTCCACTGCTTGACTATAGTACTGTCTTGTCATACCTATTAGGTCTCGGAACCCTCCCCCCAAGATAACCAACAAGTAGACAACCCAGAACATTAACACACCCAACCTCTGTCGTGGAAGCTATTCACATGCACACCCTTACTTTAATTTGCTCAATCGTGTAAGTTAGTCCACTCCACACCAAATACCACAAAGTCTATGTAAGTTTCAAATTTTTATTTCGATTTGAGAAGGTCTGTACACTGTTTTCTTAGCAGCACCAACCGGCAAATCAATAACATTAAAACAATATACATTGTTACACTTATACAGTTGGGAATTAAATCATGATAACTGAAGTGGTGGAAGGCAGCACCACCATCCCATAGCAATTTAGTTTATATACATTTATAAATGAAGATGTGAGTGAAGGGACCCCTCACCTCAGAAGAACCTAGTACTGGTAGTTGGTGCATCGTTCAGAAGCTCTGGTTCGTAGAAGCGAATCTTGCGTCTGTAATGCGAAAAAAGAAATGGTGTGCGTTAGTATATTGCAACTTGCAAGCATTTCTCATCCGTGCCAAAAAGTGTAGCATCTATGGATAAGCAATATGGACTAACAGTAACAGTAGTACACCAGTTCTTTCTAAAAAAGTGGCTTGTTAATGTTTGTTGACCGCCTGTACGCAGCGCGTAGACTAGACAGTAGCAGTGTGAGGCAGGTCATGTGGGCTCAAAGGTGTCTTAAGAAGCTGCAAGGTAAAGGTAACGTCACATGTGCATGGCTAGGGCTAATCAAGCAAATGCTACAATGATCATATAACTTAGTGTCTACTCTACTACTACCTGATTTGTACTAGTGATTTATGTTAGTATTAACTCATTTTTCAACCTTGCTACTGATCAATAGGGGGGAGGTGTATATGTTGCCTAATAAATGTGTAATGTTTTCTAGGCGCACTACCGACCACCATTGCTGGGGCCAGCGAAGGCGACGCAGAGGGCGAGGATGCGGCAGTTGCAGATAGCAACGGAGGGGGAGTGGCAGCACCAGTGGCAGGCGGTGGTAAGTTAGATTCATAATCTTTAACTATTGTTGAACTTGACAGCACACTCACTGCAAAGGTGTACTGTATGTATATGTATACTGTAAAGTTGTGAATTAGGGCCCCATTAGGATGGTGGGCGTATTGCCCCCGCCGGGCTGGCTGGAATTCACTGCCGTCACAGCAGGGGCAAACCTCCCGCCATCCCTGTAGAAAATATTCAGACATGTCTAGGCGGAAAAGGGTTCAATATGGCGGTGGTGTCTCTCTCACCACACCGGCAGCCATATAATCTGCATTTTGGAATGCCTTTGCGTGGCGGCATTACCGTCCGCCACGGAAAGGCATGCACACATTGCAGAGTATGCTTGGGGGCCCCCATGGAGGGTACCTACCGATGCTATGGTACCCCCCGACTTTCAAAGCAAAACGTGACAGGCTCCGTGCGAGGCCCGTCATGTTGTGCTTGGAAAAGCAGCACAACATTTTAGCATTGCTTTCAGCAAAGCCAACCAGAATTTAAATTTAAAATAACAGGGTGCGCCCGCCACTGTGCCGGGCGCATCATCCTAATTAATTGTCCCCACGGGACCCCCACCCTTTTTTAGCAGTCGGATGGCGGGCGGACAAAGTCCGCCTGCTATCCGATGTCGTAAGTAAGTATGAGTTCTTGGGGACGTTTGAAGAGTGAACTAGAAGACTAGAATTCCCTTTAATTGGTATAGGACTAGGAGCCAGAGTATTGAGTAACCAATGGCCTCATCTATCTGATTTCAACTCCGCTTTGAAAGTTTTATGGAGAAGAGCACCTGGTGCACTGTTCAACTAAAAAGTGTAAGACAGGTGGAAGGAAGAAGGACGGGCGACATTTAAAATGTTATGTACTACTGTGCTTTATTTTATAGTGCTACTCTACCATGCCACTATGTGTGTAAATAATTACCTTGTCCTACTGTTTTATTAAGACTATATTTTACAATTGTCTTGCTTTTTCTTTTTGATACACAGCTACTCCGAAAATCAACCGGAAGGAGTTGGCCGCCAAGGCACGGCGCCGGAAGCTGGAGGCAATCCAGCATGAATACCGGCGGCTGGTGGTCCTAGCCGAGGAGGAGGAGGAGACTGCAGCAGCAATTCAAGCCTCCTCCAGTGCCCCGGGCCCCAGCCACCGCCCTCCAGCGGTACGGCGCCACCGTCTGGCGGCTGCCCGCCGCCACCGTGCCATCTCCGGTGCCCCCCCCCCACTGTGGCTGCAACTGCCGCGGCCTTAGACGCCGCGTCGCCCATTTAGAGGACCAGATTCGTGTCCTCCTCCAGTCCCGCCCCACCAGTTAGTCCCTGTCACTGCCCCTTTTTTAATTCCTGTTCGTTCTTGACTCGTTTGGGCGTTCTCTATTTCTATGGACAGTCGTTGGGGTTAGGGAGGTGGGTGGGTTAGCTTTTGTGGGTTTAGTTTATTTGTTAGGGTCAATTAAATATATTTTTCTATGTTACATGCAATGTTGTTAATGTTTTGTAGGTGGGGTAACTGTTTTACATCACACTGTTTCTTTGCTGGTGCATGGCCGCCCATAGCGTGTGTTTGATTTCAATAATTTGCTGACTGTATAAGACACAAACAGATAGATGCGACACACCTCACTCATTGACTGGTCCTACTATGCATTCTTTGGAGTGGTGTTTGAAACTGACATCATTGACAACATGTCCATTATTGATTCTGCCTCCCCCAAACTTCTCTCTTACCGGTGCTTGATGTTTATGTCCAACTGTGGCACAGCACTGGCTGCATGGTGAAGATGGTTTCCTTTTTCATACATGCCATGATTGGGGTGGTGGTGGTAGTATAGTAGTAGTAGTCACTGGCAGGGTGGCAGCATTTCCAAAAAAAGAAAAGGAGATAGTCAATCGCCTTTGAGAGACTGTTAGAGGAGTAGTTGAATGAAGTACATCACAGAATTTACCGAGCAACAATTATATGCTCAAATATTTGACAAAAAAACTGAATGCTGGTTATTATGAGGATGGCCTACTAGACAGAGTTACAAACTATAGTTTTGTCGACTTGGCTATGCCTACAGTCTAACAGTTAGTGCTGTATATGAGGAATGACAACAAACAAATCCAATCAATGCCGGCAATTCATGCTGAGGTATATGTTCCTTTGTTAAATAAAATAACCTGTGAAATATCCTACTCATGGGTGGGCAAGCAGAAGAAGATCATCGCTCTGCATTGAAATTGAAGTAGTGTTGCTTTCACCACATCCGCCCCAGCAAGTGTGTGATTAAGTATTGGTGTACATTTAATTTAGTTACACCTCGACAATAAGTCACACAGCCCGGGGGAAGAGGGTTAGGGTCCGTTGATTGGATGGGAAGGGGGATTTGGGGAAAGGTTTGACATAGAAAAACAGTATGCATACATAGACAAACAAACGACAATCATTGAAGACTACCATACCATATCCATTCCATATGTTAAGGTATAAAAAAGGAAATGCATGCATGATGAGACCCGGATTACATACACTTCTATTTCTTGTTCTGTTCCGGCCTTAATACTTTAACAGATAGCAAATAGAAATTTAAAATATTGGTAGTGAAGAATCGTAAACACAGAGCAAACGTAATGATGATTGATAACAACAACTCCAAGAACACACTGTTGTAAAGAATGTATACAAGATATTAATCAAATTATTTAAAAGAAGTGAAAAGTGGATACTGTTACTGTCTTATCCTGGTCAAAAATGTGGACTGGTTTTTTGCATCTCGGCATTCCTCTTGCTCCTCTCGTCCATCAATCTTGGGTGTGTCGCCTCACCACTCGCCACTGCCCGGCTGGAATAAAAAGGTGATTGATTGGTAAGGTAATTAATATGCATTGTAATGTTTTACAAAGTTTTGGACAAGGCCCGGCCTGTAATTTTAGATTGAAAACCAAAGGGGATATTCAGAAAGAAAGTGAAAACAAATGCACAAGTGATGGTGTAGTGCAACAAGAACACTTTCCGAGGTGGCATGTATGCATATGCATCATCTCTACTGTAGTCTGTTTCCAGCATAGACCTTCAACAGTAACAGGAGAGATCAGGCCCACAGTGCTTACCATTAGCACATCCTACGTTAACACTTTAGAGTCCTTTTTTTTTTTCTCTCAAAGAGTTGGACAAACGCAAAGCACATTATCCATTCCAGACATAGCATTTTACAGTTAAAGTTAGTAAAATCAATGCACTGCAGTCATCCCACCGCTACACTCTATTCAACTTCTACACAGACATTTGGGTGTGCTGTGGTTGTGGTTCACGTGTTTACCTTTAGGCTTTTCCGTTTTATGCCACTCATGAAACATCCTCCTGACTTCATCATCAGCTCTGATACTTCTACTGACTGAAGATCGGCCTGCAGTACAAGTGTAATTTTTATAACACAACAAGAGTAGAAATATAAATATTACTGACTTGAGTCATTCTTTATTGTGTACAGAAAGATAGATTAACACTAGTACACTTTGACATCACTTTGTGCACAACAAACAACGCAAACACAAAGACCAATAGCTCAGAGTCAGGTGTCCAATGCATGCCATTAATTATCATCATTTATTACCTGTTACTTCTCATCTTAAGTTAACGGGCCGTCTCTTTCGCCATCATCATGACGGACGGTGCTGTTAAGTCACAGTCATTTGCATTGCGCAGATTGAGTGAGTCCCCTTCCTGTATTGAATTAAAAGCAATGTATCACCAAGATGCAGGAGAAGTACACATTTCTTGTTTGCCAGAAGAGGAAAATTAGTAATTACTAGTGTGTTCTGTAGAAAGTTGATTAGTGGCAGTGCACAATTACATCAATTCATGCGCAACACACCACAAAATCTACATCATTCAGTCTGCTATTCTGCGGCCAATGCATGGCATCAATCATTACCTGTTGCATCTCATCTCGTTAACGCTGCAGGCCGTCTCTTTCGCCATCATCATGATGGACGGTGCTGTTAAGTCACAGTCATTTGCATTGCGCAGATTGAGTGAGTCCCCTTCCTGTATTGAATTAAAAGCAATGTATCACCAAGATGCAGGAGAAGTACACATTTCTTGTTTGCCAGAAGAGGAAAATTAGTGTGTTCTGTAGAATGTTGATTAGTGGCAGTGCACAATTACATCAATTCATTCATGCGCAACACACACAACAAAATCTACATCACTCAGTCTGCTTTTCTGCGGACAATGCATGGCATCAATCATTACCTGTTGCATCTTATTTTCAGTTAATGGCCAGTCTCTCTCGGCTCTGAAGGAGGATAGCTATAGAAGTCATCAGATTCATGGTCCACTTGTTTTGGAAGGACGAGGAAAGTTTGAATTTGTTGTTACCATCATCCAATCATCATTCATGAGGGAAATGGAATTGACCAGGAGATGCAGTATGATCGAGCGGAGGAGCTGGATTCTGAGGACTGTAGTGTCAAATGGCAGACACCTGAAACTTGTATCTTAAATTAGAAGATTAGAAGACGGTGATAATGCATTGGTTGCGATTCACAAGTTTATAACCGGAACAACAGACACAAACAAAGGGGGAAAAAAGGGAGGAAGACAGTAAGTGCGAGCCTAATTGTCAGGGAAGTATAGCTCGTCCTCAAACTCTGGGGGATCTTCCAGTAGTAGGTAATCATCTGACACAATACTTCCGTCACCTGAGCCGCTGTCCTCATCTTCCTCTGTTGATTCATGCATTGTGTAATTCGGTGGTATGAAGTGCTGATTCATTTTGATCATTGATAACCTCTCCACGTTTTTGGGAGATAGACTAGTCCTTCTCAAGGTTACAATGGAACCTGCAGCACTGAAAACACGTTCGGAAGAGACACTTGCGACAGGGCAAGCCAGATAGCTTATCGCCAGCCTGCTGAGCTGTGGCCATTCAGACCTTTTCCTATGCCAATACTGCACTGGGTTTTGATCAACGTACACCTCTGTTGGGTCGTCCAGATAGGCCTGGACCATCCGCTCAATGTTCAGGGTTGCTGCTGGTAAGCTTTTGTGCTGTTTTTTCTGTGCATCAGCACTGTGCTTAAGGCCCATCTTTACATACCAATCTGATAATGATTGTACTCGGCCGAATGATCCAGTTATTGTTTTTGTAGTCGATGGTGATGGTGAGTGTTGCGATTGTGAGCCAACCGCACTGCCCTCAGCCGACGAAGTTGCACTTGATTCTGCATGGCCTGCTTCAGTATCAGTACTTGTTGTGGGTTGATGTGGCGGGCTTTTAATTAGCAGCCCTTCGTTTTCAAACTTGATGCCTGCTTCAGCTATACAACTTTTGTAGCGGGCAACATCAGTGTCGGAAAAAGAACGGAATAGTCCTAATTTTGCACGTGGATCCAGAATTGTGGCACAAATGTAATGTTCTTGTGACAAAATTTTATTTTGTATCCTTACATTTTCTGATAAGCGCCTGGATAAGCTCTCCACCAAGTCATGGGCTTGCCTTCTGTCCTCTACACCTTTGTAGGATTCAGACACATTATTCAGCTCATGCTCTAGCATTTGCAACAATGGGATAGCTTGGCCCATTGTACAGTCCTCCTTGCTGACTTCACGTGTGAAGACCTCAAAAGGAGACAGCATCTCAGTGAGGCATTGAATTAGGGTCCATTGCTCCCTCTGAAGGGTCATGCCTTTAACACTAGCATCACTGCTTCTGTACCAGACATAATCATTGAGTGACCTGTGCTGTTCGTACAGACGATCAAGCATGTAATACGTTGAGTTCCAACGTGTTACCACCTCCTGGATGAGTGCCTTGACTGGCATCCTACGGTCACGTTGGATGATCCTCAGCTGCTTCCGAGCTTTAAAAGAATGGCTGAAATGAGTGCATATTCTTCGGCAGATGGACAGTAAATTGCTTACTATGGGTTCTTTTTTCAGA